>NC_034191.2:54352262-55639762 GCF_002021735.2 Oncorhynchus kisutch | reverse complement strand
CTAGGTCAAATAGGGGACAGTCGTTGTGCCGCAAGGTGTTGCTTTATCTGTTTTTTTTTTCAAATGAGTGGATTTGGCTATTTAAGCCACACTTGTTGCTGTTCAACGAGCTCTTTGGTCTTGGCCATAGTGGAGTTTGGAGTGTGACTGTTTGAGGTTGTTAACTGGGTTCTTTTATACTGATAACAAGTTCAAACAGGTGCCATTAATACAGGTAACGAGTGTAGGATAGAGGAGCCTCTTAAAGAAGAAGTTACAGGTATGTGAGAGACAGAAATGTTGCTTGTTTGTAGGTGACCAAATACTTATTTGCTAATAAATTCATAAAAAATCCTACAATGTGATTTTCTGGATTTTTTTTCTCATTTTGTCTGTCATAGTTGAAGTGTACCTATGATGAAAATTACAGGCCTCTCTCATCTTTTTAAGTGGGATAACCTGCACAATTGGTGGCTGACTAAATACTTTTTTCCCCCACTGTATATATATAATAAGTAAGGTAAAAATCTATCCAAAATAGTAAATAACCCTAGAGCAGTAAAATAATATACATACATACAGTTGAAGTCGGAAGATTACATACACCTTAGCCAAATACATTTTAACTCAGTTTGTCACAATTCCTGACATTTAATCCTATTATAAATTCCTTGTCTTAGGTCAGTTGGGATCACCACTTTAATTTAAGAATGTGAAATGTCAGAAAAATAGTAGAGAGAATGATTTATTTCAGCTTGTATTTATTTCATCATATTCCCAGTGGGTCAGAAATGTACATCCACTCAATAACAATATGTCTGTCAACAAGTGTTGGAAAAATTACTTGTGTCAAGCCCTAAGTATATTTCCTAACCGACTTGCCAAAACTATAGTTTGTTAACAAGAAATTTGTGGAGTGGTTGAAAAATGAGTTTTAATGACTACAACCTAAGTGTATGTAAACTTCAGATTTTAACTGTATACATCTCACCTCAAAGTTCCCAGCACATATCCCCAGTTATTGCAAGTATATGTGATATGAGTAATGTAAGATATGTAAACATTTTTAAAGTGGCATTGTTTAAAGTGACTAGTGATCAAATTATTAAAGTGTCCAGTGATTGGCTCTCAATGTAGGCAGCAGCCTCTCTGAGTTAGTGATTGCTGTTTAGCAGTCTGATGGCCCTGAGATGGAAGCTGTTTCTCAATCTCTCTGTCCCCGCTTTGATGGACCTGTACTGTCCTCGCCTTCTGGATGATAGCGGTGTGAACAGGCGGTGGCTGTGGTGGTTGTTGTCCTTGATGATCTTTTTGGCCTTCCTGTGACATCGGGTGCTGTAGGTGTCATGGAGGGCAGGTAGTTTGCCCCCCAGTGATGTGATGTGCAGACTGCACCACCCTCTGGAGAGCCTTGCGATTGAGGGCGGTGCAGTTGCCGTACCAGGCTGTGATATAGCCCGACAGGATGCTCTTGATTGTGCATCTGTAAAAGTTTGTCAGGGTTTTGGATGACAAGCCAAATTTCTCCAGCCTCCTGAGGTTGAAGAGGCGCTGATGAGCATTCTTCACCACACTGTCTGTGTGGGTGGACCATTTCAGTTTGTCCACGATGTGTATGCCCAGGAACTTAAAACTTTCCACCTTCACCACGGCTGTCCCTTCGATGTGGATAGGGGGGTGCTCCCTCTGCTGTTTCCTTAAGTCCATGATCAACTCCTTTGTTTTCTTGACATTGAGTGAGAGGTTTTTTTCCTGACACCACACTCAGAGTTCCCTCACCTCCTCCCTGTAGGCTGTCTCGTCATTGTTGGTGATCAAGCCCACTACTGTTGTGTCGTCTGCAAACTTGATGATTGAGTTCGAGGCGTGCATGTTCATACAGTCGTGGGTGAACAGGGAGTACAGGAGAGGGCTGAGCACACACCCTTGTGGGGCCCCAGTGTTGAGGGTCAGCGACGGGGAGATGTTGTTTCCTACCTTCACCACCCGGCCCGTCAGGAAGTCCAGGACGCAGTTGAACAAGGAGGGGTTGAGACCCAGGGCCTCCAGCTTGATGATCTTGGAGGGTATTATGGTGTTGAATGCTGAGCTGTAGTCAATGAACAGGATTCTTGCATAGGTATTATTTTTGTCCAGATGGGATAGGGCAGTGTGCAGTGTGATGGCGATTGCATCATCTGGACAAAAATACCTGTTGGCGCGGTATGCAAACTGAAGTGTGTCTAGGGTGGCCGGTAAGTTGGCGGTGATATGATCCTTGACTACCCTCTCGAAGCACCCCATGATTACAGAAGTGAGTGCTACGGGGCAGTAGTAATTTAGTTCAGTTACCTTTGCCTTCTTGGGTACAGGAACATTGGTAGTCATCTTGAAGCATATGGGGACAACAGACTGGGCTAGGTAGCGATTAAATATGTCCGTAAACACACCAGCCAGCTGGTCTGCGCATGCTCTGAGGACATGGCTACGGATTCCAGCAGCCTTACGAGGGTTAACAAGTTTAAATGTTTTACTCACGTCATCCACTGAGGAGGAGAATGGGGTACCTCTAAGGAATTTTAGGTTGGGTGAGCAGAAGGATTTTAGTTCCTGTATGTTGTTATGATTACACCATGAGTTGTAAAACATACACCCCCGCCCTTCCTCTTCCCAGAGAGTTGTTTATCTCTGTCAGTGCAATGCATGGAGAAGCCCGGTGGCTGAACTGATTCCAACAACATATCCCGATAGAGGTACAATCTCTGATGTCTCTCTGGAAGGTAACCCTTGCTCGAATGTTGTCTATCTTTTTGTCAAGAGACTGGACATTGGCGAGTAGTATACTCGGGAGCGGACTGCCCGTTTATGAAGTCTGACCAGAAGACCGCTCCGTCTGCCCCTTCTGCATCGCCGTTGATTTAGGTCACCTGCTAGGATTAGATCCATTGTCCTGGGTGGTAGTCCGAAGAGAGGATCTGCTTCGGGAAAGTCATATTCTTGGTCGTAATGTTGGTAAGTTGGTAAGTTCTTCCCGGCTGTATGTAATAAGACTTAAGATTTCGTGGGGTAACAATGCAAGAAGTTATACATGAAATAAAATAAAATTACTGCATAGTTTCATAAGAACGTAAAGTGAGGCGACCATCTCTGTCGGTGCCACCATTTATTTAACTAGGTAAGTCAGATAAGAATTTTATTTCATTTACAATGACAGCCTAAACCCTCCTCTAACTCAGACGATGCTGGGTTAATTATGCTCCGCCCTATGGGACTCCTGATCACTCCTGATCGGGATCGAACCCGGGTCTGTAGTGACTCCTTTAGCACTGCCTTAGATCACTCAATAAACCATACTCCATATAGTGATTAATTTTACTTGTTGGATGTTAATTCCCCTATTTAGGCTAACATTTTGGTGTACATAGCACTCATTCCGACAGCCCCATCTGTCTGCATTCCGCTACCACTCTGACAGAGGAGCTGACTTGAAGTGTCAGGTTCCACACCCAATATTTGCATATGGAGTCATGTGTCACCATTTTATTGCCTATCCAGACAAATAATTGACTCCCTCTCCCTCTGTGCGAATGAGCCAGAAAAGCAGATCATTCATTATTAAGCAAGTGGTTTTTTTTTGTATAGGGGGCAATGAGTGTCGAAATTAGTCATTATTAAAATGAATTTCTATTTTGATATGTGATGCTTATTTGGTCTAATATTAATATAAGCTTTGTAAGGATTAGGTTGTTAGGAATGTACTGATATAAGTGTGATGCACGTGATATCCTGGCAACTTTGACAAAAAACACTTTTACATTGGAGTTGTCCCTATTAAAATCTGAGACGGACTGTGCATACTCATGAGGCTAGCATAGCATATCACTCTCCATTGAATACATGCGGTTAACATCAAATATTTTTTTAAGTATTCAAATAACAAGAAGTAATTACCAATTACCAATCCAAAGAGAGGAATACGCAGGAGCTTGACAGCCCGCCGTTCCACTTTGTGGACAACGAATTCCGTTGTTAGGGCAAAGACATCATTACATCCAGTATCTCTGAAGTAGCCCAGACTGGGACACCGCATATGAAAGGGGACAGCCTAGTGAAATCCAGCAGTCATGGTTTCATCTCGGTATGAAATTCTCAGCTGGATTTAGAGCACTCAACATTAAAAAATAATTATGTAGAATTTAAACATGACCACATTCTCTTGGTTATTGAGGGACACAATCACTTTGTACATAAAGCTGAAGTTGTAACGAGTCTGTAGACATTTGAATGTTGCCTCTGTCGCTCAGAGGAGGCTAGGTAGAAAATTATCTGTCATCAGTTATATGAAATGGGGCCACATTTGTACTGTCACTAAATACGTATGATGATATTTATTTTAAAATTATAAAATAGGCAGCAGGCCTAGCTTATGGCCATCTCATAAAAAAGTATTACTTTTGGGTATGTCTATTTAGGTGGAAATCTACATTTTGCCAGAACATTCAAGATTAAACAAAAAAATAAATAAAATTGCCTTAACCCTTTGACACATGCGATCACATATTTGTGATCATTGTTGAGTGGTCCCTGCAGTGTACCATTGCGAATATGTGCTTATCACATATCTGTGAACATTGTTGAGTGGTCCCTGCAGTGTACCATTGCAAATATGTGATTGGAACAGTAGCAACTGAACATATGATGCAACAAAGCATCTAAACAATCTGAAAAACATCTAAACAATGGTTTGTACCAATTGGAAATCAAGGTCTTCACAAACTCCAAAAACCAGTCTAAATAACAGGTTGCGCTGACAAAAAAAACAAACATAAGTTAACAACCTACTGTAACAGCTAGATTTGCTTACAACGTACCACATGTCTGGTGAGCACAAGGGACAAATGTATTATTGTTTTGAAAAGAGATAGGCTAACAGCAGCTAAATTCTTCATGATGGTAGCCATAATTGCTTATGCTTGAAAAGCAAAAACTCCCCAATCCCAGAATGCCATTCACTATAATACGCAAATAAACAAAGTCAAAGATAGCTGTGCCCATTTTCCCACTTTTCAGTTTATTACAAATCTTTGATGTACTTGTTACAGTGTATACAAGAACCGAAGCGCATGACTTGACAAGTTGTTTATAGTTTTTGACAAATCACGAAGCTAATTAAAATGTTCTCATGTCACACATCATCACCCCAAATTCAAGCCTACTGCCTAGCCTAACTGTAGTGTGAAAGCTAAACAGGGTTGCCAGACTATGGTTTGCTTATGGACAAAGATCGTACTTTTTGGAGAAATGTCCTCTGGTCTGATGAAACAAAAATAGACCTGTTTGGCCATAATGACCATCATTATGTTTGGAGGAAAAAGGGGAGGCTTGCAAGCTGAAGAACACCATCCCAACCGTGAAGCACGGCGGTGGCAGCATCATGTTGAGGGGGTGCTTTGCTGCAGGAGGGACTGGTGCACTTCACAAAATAGATGGCTTCATGAGGATGGCAATCTAAGTGGATATTTTGAAGCAACATCTCAAGACATCAGTCAGGAAGTTAAGGCTTGGTCACAAATGGGTCTTCCAAATGGACAATGACCCCAAGCATACATCCAAAGTTGTGTCAAAATGGCTTAATGACAACAAACTCAAGGTATTGGAGTGGCCATCAAAGCCCTGAGCTCAATCCTATAGAAGATTTGTGGGCAGAACAGAAAAAGCGTGTGCGAGCAAGGAGACCTACAAACCTGACTCAGTTACTCCAGCTCTGTCAGGAGGAATGGGCCAAAATTCACCCAACTTATGGTGGGAAGCTTGTGGAAGGCTACACAAAACGTTTGTCCCAAGTTAAGCAATTTAAAGGCAATCCTATCAAATGCTAATTGAGTGAATGCAAACTTCTGACCCACTGGGAATGTGATGAAAGAAATAAAAGCTGAAATAAATAATTCTCTCAACTATTATTCTGACATTTCACATTCTTAAAGTAAATTGGTGATCCTAACTGACCTAAGACAGGTAATGTTTACTACGATTAAATGTCAGGAATTGTGGAAAACTGAGTTTAAATGTAATTGGCTAAGTTGTATGTAATCTTCAACTGTAATTCCGTCGAGTGAACTATCCCTTCAACTCGTAGCAACTTAGTTCTGACAGACGTTTACGTGACAACCAGAATGCATTGTATAATGTCAACAAACATGGCGTCACACAAAGCTGGCAAATAGCTTAGCATTAGTTCATCATAATCAATATAACCTTCAAAAAAGTATTTTACACACATATGTGGCCATTACAATCTATGCAATCATCAGAATGCATGATGTCACCAGTACTTGAAAACATGTAAATACATTTTGCTCCTGCATATGTGCCTGCATGCATACATATGGTGTTCTAAATTAGAAACAACAACAAGGTATACAGAAACTAAAACGAGAACGTAATAATGCACTTAAATTGATAGGACAAAGTTGTCCAAAGGTGTTATTAATAAGGAAAACAACAATGAAGGCAATGCGGTGGTCAGCGTGAAAATGTGTCAGGGGGAAAACATTTGTAATTTTCTGAGTGGAGATGCACAAATGTCTGCATACTTGATCTTGGGAACCACTGGGGAAGTGCTTTGGCTCTCAACGAGAAACGTTTGTCCAGCTCTAACAGACATTTTCCGAAACAGTTATATGGGATACTTCTATGTGAATTAATGAGTGGGATGAAAACACCTCAATTTAAAATAGATATTGACAAGTTGCAACATAGCCTATAGATAATTAGCAGGCACTGTGCCTTGGTTTGAGGGCAGCGTGGGTTAAAACCTCTTAGAGCTACCCCCCTACTTTTTTCAATTTCTGCCTGAAGACATACCCAAATCTAACTGCCTGTAGCTCTGGCCCAGAAGCAAGGATATGCATATTCTTGGTACCATTTGAAAGAAAACACTCTGAAGTTTGTGTAAATGTGAATTGAATGTAGGAGAATATAACTCAATAGATCTGGTTTGGATAATACAATGGAAAAAAACATATGTTTTCTCTTTTTATTGTTGTATCATCATCTTTAAAATGAACAAGATAAAACAAACATTCAGATAGCATGATGGGGACAATTTCTGTGAAAAATATAAGAGGGCAACAGTACTTGTGCAAAGTTTCAGAATGATAACTTCCAAAATGAGTGTGCTTACATGACATTTATCATGAAGTCACCCAGGTGTCCCACACAAGTAGCCCAAATGTACCCAAGAGGCAAAATTGGTCAAGGTATACATTTTGAAAAAATAACTACGTACAAAACGCCAAAATGGTATTCTAACCCCCCCCCCCCAAAAAATGGAGAAAAAAATATGGAAAAAAAATATGAAGAAAAAATATATACATTTACAAAATAACATGGGTAACTATTTACACACGTTCAATATTTGGAAGACCCTCAGTCCTCTATCAAATCAAATATATTTATATAGCCCTTCGTACATCAGCTAATATCTCAAAATGCTGTACAGAAACCCAGCCTAAAACCCCAAACAGCAAGCAATGCAGGTGTAGAAGCACGGTGGCTAGGAAAAACTCCCTAGAACGGCCAAAACCTAGGAAGAAACCTAGAGAGGAACCAGACTATGAGGGGTGGCCAGTCCTCTTCTGGCTGTGCCGGGTAGAGATTATAACAGAACATGGCCAAGAGTTTTTCAAAACTTCATAGATGACCAGCAGGTTCAAATAATAATAATCACAGTACTTGTAGAGGATGCAACAGGACAGCATCTCAAGAGTAAATATGAACAGTATATGGTTCCATAGCCGCAGGCAGAACAGTTGAAACTGGAACAGCAGAAAGGCCAGGTGGACTGGGGACAGCAAGGAGTCATCATGCCAGGTAGTCCTGACGCATGGTCCTAGGGCTCAGGTCCTCCGAGAGAGAGCGAGAAAGAGAGAATTAGAGAGAGCATACTTAAATTCACACAGGACACCGGATAAGACAGAATTAGTACTCCAGATATAACAAACTGACCCTAGCCCCCCGACACATAAACTACTGCAGCATAAATACTGGTTGCTGAGACAGGAGGGGTCAGGAGACACTGTGGCCCCATCTGATGAGACCCCCGAACAGGGCCAAACAGGCTGGATATAACCCCACCCACTTTGCCAAAGCTCTACACAATATTGTGCTGCTGATGCCAGTTGCCATAGCAGTCTCTTTCTGCTGTAAAGCAGAGGGTCACCAAGCATGTGGCGCAGGTGATGGGGGACTTAATTTTGCAAAGAACACAGCGACACCTCCATGCTGTGCCCTTTTGGCCCTGAGGCACATCCATGCCTGCAGAAATACATTTGGGCAGATGAACAGAACTTTTGGCATGAGCTGGATGAACCAGCTTCAGTGGGGGATGGACACCTTGGCCCTGGGGGCTACCATTAGGAGTCAGTGTCACTGTGAAAGAAAATGTTCAGTTAGAATAGTTTCACGTATGAGCCCTGTATCAACACGTATAATAAACAGATATATATATATATATATATATATATATATATATATATATATATATATATATATATATAGAGTACAGGGAACATAAGGTTGAATATATTATGACAGACCAGCTAGATCTACTGTCTTTATTATATTACAACAGACCAGGAGTATCTACTGTCTCCATTTCACTTTGGCCATTGTTGTGGGCCTGCCCTCCCCTCAACAGCCTCAAATAGGCTATTTCATGTGGGTTGGGGTGGGGCGACAGACACGCGCATCTCACATTTTATGACATTACATGTTTATATATTGCTTCTAAATTTAAAAAAAATCACAAATAATATTTTATATTATTAATTTCAAACAAGGGCATTAGCATGAGAAGAACTTACCAGTCCAAAACGGTGACACCGTTACAGATTATACACATTGGCTACAACGGTGTCCTCCATTCAAAAAATATTCCTCCACTTGGGAATCGCTAAATGAATCGTCCTACAACAGTCTCTGTCTCACTTTTCCGATCAATTTCTTCTAAAATTGTTTGTACATCTGTATATCTAGACTTAGATTTAGCTTTCCCTGACTTAGTCGCCTTAATGATTGATATATAAACAGCTGAATATGCGAAACAACGCTGTGCGTAATATGCGTTGCTCCTTCCGGTATGAAACTTCAATAGCGAATTACTCTCTTTACTCTGGAGCTTACTACATGGGTTGGTCTTGCAACACATAAACATGACCTATTGCCATTTATCTCAGCCCATTTATCCCAGCTAGATTTCAAGACGATCAGTGGTCATTGGGTTAAAATACAGTCAGTCAACGAAACAGCGGGCAAATCATTGGTGCACAATGATGTCATGACTTGTTGTCTTCAAATCGGTTTCTTTCAGTCAATACGTCCAGCGAAATGACCCATCAGGTTTGATTGTGTTACAAATAAACCAGTTGATTGCAGTGAAACCAAACATGACTGGGAAAGTCACGTTCTGTGTGGGTTATTTAAATGGAATGAGACGTAATTCACAACACAAGCGGTGTTAGACTATAAAAACTGATTTTATCAAACAAAAGATCATTCATTGTATAACAATGAGCATTGGGATTGCAAACAGACGAAGATCGTCAAAGGTAAACGATTTATTTTAATGCAGTTTGTGATTATGTTACACCTGTGCTGGCTGAAATTGTTTTTTTTTATGGGGCTCTATACTCAGATAATCGCATCGTATTCTTTTGCCCGTAAATCCTTTTTTAAATCTGACAACGCAGTTGGATTAGCAAGATTCTAGGCTTTCGATACACGTGAGACACTTGTATTTTCATGAATGTTTAATATGACTATTTAGCGATCACCGTATGTTGTGGAATTTCAGCCCGCAACCGGGATCCGTGCTCAGAGAGGTTAATTAAGTGCCTTGTTGTGTAACAATCAAGATTTGGAAGAGTGAGTGCATTCTGACATCATGGAGGAGCGACCATTTGAGATATTTGAAAATTCCACCCCAAAACTATTTGGGGATTTGTTTCATTAGTCCATTATTGATATAGTCCTAAAATGCTTTGCATGTCAGCGATCATATTTTCAAGATATACTTTACTTTCAAAATACTGAAATAAATCTTGTATGATGCAAAATGCATCATACTGACTGTATTTCGAAAGTTACATATCTTGAAAACCTGATTGCTGACATGCAAAACATATTGGGACTATATCACCATGGCCCAATGAAAGAAATACCATATGATTTGGGATGGAGTTACAGCGTTGCCCATTACTGTTATTCAAGGGCTACCCATATAGCTTCAACATGGCTATACACACCACCATGATGGGCTTTCCTTTCCCACAAAATTCCAACACCAGCAAAGTGTTTTCTTGTAATTGAATCAATTCGGGGGGTGGGGGAACACAACTATATATGAATTAAAAAAACTGAAAATTCAGTAGAGGTGAGAAGTAGCAGAATCCCTATGCCATGGGTAATGGCTTCATACTTTTCTTCTGGGGTTTTAATTGGGGGACTTTTTTCCTATCCTATTTCCTGTTCTTCTTTGGTGATATATGGACTAGCCTGCTCCAAGCAGAATTGGAAATCATGCAGGCGTCATTGAAACTGCAAGCCTTTGAAATATTTTCCTAAGGTCTTTGAAACGTCACAGTTCTCTGTGTTTTTTGGCCTAAAGATTCCGCTGACATAAATATTTCGCAACCTGATATATTTAGCTGGGCAAAATATTTTACACACTAAATATTTTGCCCAGCTTTGAAATATTTAGCATCTTTTTAAATACATTAGGCCCTAATCTATCGATTTCACATGACTGGAAATACAAATATGAAAATGTTGGTTACCTTAAACAAAAGGTGCAGCATGACAGATGTCCTTTGCATAGAGTTGATCAGGCTCTTGATTGTGGCCTGTGGAACGTTGTCCCACTCCTCTTCAATGTATGTGCGAAGTTGCTGGATATCGGTGGGAACTGGAACACGGTGTCGATCCAGAGCATCCGAAACATGCTCAATGGATGACATGTCTGGAGAGTATGCAGGTGATGGAAGATCTGGGACATTTTCAGCTTCCAGGAATTGTGTACAGATCCTTGCGACATGGAGCCATGCATTATCATGCTGAAACATGAGGTAATAGCACAACAATGGGCCTTAGGATCTTGTCACAGAACTGAATCTCTGTGGATTCAAATTGCCATTGATAAAATGCAATTGTTTTTGTTGTCTGTAACTTATGCTGGATCATACCATAGCCCCACCACCACACACCATACATGCTGTCTGCCTTCTGCCCAGTACAGTTGAAACTGGGATTAATTCATGAAAAGGACACTTGTACAGTGTGCCAGTGGCCATTGAAGGTGAGCATTTTGCACTGACGTCTGTTACGATGTTGAACTGCAGTCACATGTTTTGGAGTGGCATTTTGTTTCCAGCACAAGGTGCACATGTTTAATGATCATGGTTTTTAATGAGTTTCTTGATATGCCACACCTGTATTATGTATTATCCTGGGAAAGGAGAACCAAGAGAAGCAAATTTATGCAATTATTTTATTTTGAGAAAGAAAATGGTGCACAAGGAACATTTGGGGGATTTTTTTTTTTGCTCATGAAACAAGGGACCAACACTTTATGTTGCTTTCATATTTTTGTTCAGTGTATTTCACAAGCAGAAATATTTCGCAGGCCTTCAAACTTTGCAGGTCGAAATAAATCTCAATCCAAAATATTTTCAGTCTTTTACCAAACTTCACATGCCTTTGGAAATATTTCAAAGCTTTTCTCCAATCTTTGCAGCTATTTCCAGACTTAGAAGGCTTTTCAAATATTTTGCAACCTTTTACCAAACTGCTTTGGTTTGCCCCCTAGGGACACCGTCATAATATCACCACAAAGAGTTCTCAACCAACCAACCAACCACTTCCCCTGTGGTGTGGAATGTACTGTAATGATTATCAGCACAAATTTTATTTTCAACCTGGTCTCACAGTTTAATTATTTCCCTACTGAGCTGACTTTCATTTCTCCTGCAGGAACTGGAACTACCGAATCACAACTAATTTGGATCATTATGCTGAGTAATGTGATTCCCTATTAGAGAGAAAAAAAAGGATGTGATATGACATGACATGTATGTTAAGTTTTTCCACTTGTACCTTTCTAAATTATGTCAAGGTCATCACGTTTCTGCATTGGCTTTAAGCATTATAAGGGCTCATACAACATGCTTTGTCAGGTAATAAAGCGTACCTGTTGACATTAAAATGTTATGGCTTTGTATCCAATATTAATCAAAACCGCAGACTCCAAAGTTATTTCTTGGTCGTGTTGTAACAACCGCAATATTTTTGTACCATTTGTTCCCTGCCAGGCAATGTTCTGGAACATTACTCAAGCCACATAACAATCATTTCCAAGTCCTATTTAATGAAAGGTAATAAGACCCAAATTTGTCTTACTTTAAGCTATTTATTGCTTTTGCCTGCCCCTGAATGCTTGATTATCTTAAACATTTTCCTCTTTCTCTCTAATTACTTTCTGCACATTTCAGAAAATTAGAGAACTGGGACACTGATTGTGTGTATGTAAGTGTGTGTGTTTGTGTACGTTCCTGCCTGTGTGTGTGTGTGTCTGTTCTACAGACACTCAACCTGAGTGAACCCGAGCCAGCAGTAAAATGGCAGAGTATAGAACAGATGGGTTGTGTCCCAAATGGCACCCCTATCCCTCAATGTAGTGCACTACTTTTGACCAGGGTCCTTAGGGTCGTGCACTACATAGGGAATAGTGTGCTATTTGGGACGATTCTGAACACTTTCTCTAACAGCTCCTCCATCATCCCATCTCCCAATCAGGCTCTATGATTTAGGCCAATCAGTACCGTCTCGGCCTGCATCTCTGCTTTTCCCACTCCAGCATCAGTGACCCATTCCCTCTGTATTAGCCCTGCACTCAAAATACAACTCTACCTTCAGAATCGTCCTACATGTTATTCCCGCCTAATTGAGGTTTTATAAAAGTCTGCTACTCAGAGTGCCTTACAAAAGTATTCATCCCTCTTGGCATTTTTCCTATTTTGTTGCATTCCAACCTGTAATTTAAATTGAATTCTATTTGGATTTCATGTAATAGACATACACCAAATAGTCCAAATTGGTGAAGTGAAATAAAAAAAATTATGTGTTAAACATTTACCCCTAAATAAGATATGGTGCAACCAATTACCTTCAGAAGTCACATAATTAGTTAAATAAAGTCCATCTGTGTGCAATCTAAGTGTCACATGATCTCTCACATGATCTCAGTTTATATACACCTGTTCTAAAAGGTCCCAGAGAATGCAACACCACTAAGCAAGCAGTACCACTAAGCAAGCGTAGTGGCACCACAAAGCATGCGGCACCACTAAGCATGTGGCACCACCAAGCATGTGGCACCACCAAGCATGTGGCACCACCAAGCATGTGGCACCACCAAGCATGCAGCACCACCAAGCAAGTGGCACCACTAAGCAAGCAGCACCATGAAGACCAAGGCGCTCTCCAAACAGGGACAAAGTTATGGAGAAGTACAGATCAGGGTTGGGTCATTTTTGAACATCCCACGGAGCACCATTAAATCCATTATTAAAAATGGAAAGAAAATGGCACCACAACAAACCTGCCAAGAGAGGGCCACCCACCAAAACTCACAGACCAGGCAAGGAGGGCATTAATCAGAGAGGCAACAAAGATACCAAAGATAACCCTGAAGTGCTGCAACTACACAGCGGAGATTGGAGGATCTGTCCATATGTCATGCCCTGACCTTATTTATCTTTGTTTTCTTTATTATTCAAATCAAATCAAATGTTATTTGTCACATACACATGGATAGCAGATGTTAATGCGAGCGTAGCGAAATGCTTGTGCTTCTAGTTCCGACAATGCAGTAATAAAGTAATCTAACTAACAATTCCAAAACTACTGTCTTATACACACAAGTGTAAGGGGATAGAGAATATGTATATAAAGATATATGAATGAGTGATGGTACAGAGCGGCATAGGCAAGATGCAGTAGATGGTATCGAGTACAGTATATACGTATACATATGAGATGAATAATGTAGGGTATGTAAACATTATATTAGGTAGCATTGTTTAAAGTGGCTAGTGATATATTTTACATCATTTCCCATCAATTCCAATTATTGTGGCTGGTGTTGAGTCAGTGTGTTGGCAGCAGCCACTCAATGTTAGTGGTGGCTGTTTAACAGTCTGATGGCCTTGAGATAGAAGCTGTTTTTCAGTCTCACGTCCCAGCTTTGAGGCACCTGTACTGACCTCGCCTTCTGGATGATAGCGGGGTGAACAGGCAATGGCTCGGGTGGTTGTTGTCCTTGATGATCTTTATGGCCTTCCTGTAACATCGGGTGGTGTAGGTGTCCTGGAGGGCAGGTAGTTTGTCCCCAGTGATGCGTTGTGCAGACCTTACTACCCTCTGGAGAGCCTTACGGCTGTGGGCGGAGCAGTTGCCGTACCAGGCGGTGATACAGCCCGCCAGGATGCTCTCGATTGTGCATCTGTAGAAGTTTGTGCTTTTGGTGACAAGCCGAATTTCTTCAGCCTCCTGAGGTTGAAGAGGCGCTGCTGCGCCTTCTTCACGATGCTGTCTGTGTGGGTGGACCAATTCAGTTTGTCTGTGATGTGTATGCCGAGGAACTTAAAACTTGCTACCCTCTCCACTACTGTTCCATCGATGTGGATAGGTGGGTGTTCCCTCTGCTGTTTCCTGAAGTCCACAATCATCTCCTTAGTTTTGTTGACGTTGAGTGTGAGGTTATTTTCCTGACACCACACTCCGAGGGCCCTCACCTCCACCCTGTAGGCCGTCTCGTCGTTGTTGGTAATCAAGCCTACCACTGTTGTGTCGTCCGCAAACTTGATGATTGAGTTGGGGCGGCCCGTCAGGAAGTCCAGTACCCAGTTGCACAGGGCGGGGTCGAGACCCAGGGTCTCGAGCTTGATGACGAGCTTGGAGGGTACTATGGTGTTAAATGCCGAGCTGTAGTCGATGAACAGCATTCTCACATAGGTATTCCTCTTGTCCAGATGGGTTAGGGCAGTGTGCAGTGTGGTTGAGATTGCATCGTCTGTGGACCTATTTGGGTGGTAAGCAAATTGGAGTGGGTCTAGGGTGTCAGGTAGGGTGGAGGTGATATGGTCCTTGACTAGTCTCTCAAAGCACTTCATGATGATGGAAGTGAGTGCTACGGGGCGGTAGTCGTTTAGCTCAGTTACCGTAGCTTTCTTGGGAACAGGAACAATGGTGGCCCTCTTGAAGCATGTGGGAACAGCAGACTGGGATAGGGATTGATTGAATATGTCCGTAAACATACCAGCCAGCTGGTCTGCGCATGCTCTGAGGGCGCGGCTGGGGATGCCGTCTGGGCCTGCAGCCCTGCGAGGGTTAACACGTTTAAATGTTTTACTCACCTCGGCTGCAGTGAAGGAGAGGCTGCATGTTTTGGTTGCAGGCCGTGTCAGTGGCACTGTATTGTCCTCAAAGCGGGCAAAAAAGTTATTTAGTCTGCCTGGGAGCAAGACATCCTGGTCCGTGACGGGGCTGGTTTTAATTTTGTAATCCGTGATTGACTGTAGACCCTGCCACATACCTCTTGTGGTTAGGTCGGGGTGTGACAAGGGTGGTATGTGTGTTTTTGTCATGTCTAGGTTTTTTTTTGTATAGCTATGGGGTTTTGGTATTGTCTAGGTAAATATAGGTCTATGGTGGCCTGAATTGGTTCCCAATCAGAGACAGCTGTTAATCGTTGTCTCTGATTGGGGATCCTATTTAGGTTGCCATTTTTTCCATTTTGGTTTTGTGGGTTATTGTCTATGTGTAGTTGCATGTCAGAACTCGTTATTATTAGCTTCATTGTTGTTTTGTTATTTTGTTGGTGTGTTTAGTGTTCTTTTTTGTTCTTCGTAATTAAAGAAGAATGTATTCAAATCACGCTGCGCCTTGGTCTCATCGTTACGACGAACGTGACACCATAGGAACACTTTAAGCCGTACACTCCAAAGAGCTGGGCTTTAAGGAAGAGTGGCCAGAAAAAAGCCATTGCTGAAAGAAAAAAATAAGCAAACATGTTTGGTGGTCGCCAAAAGGCATGTGGGAGACTCGCAAAACATATGGAAGGTACTCTGGTCAGCTGAGACTAAAATTGATGTTTTTTGCCATCAAGGAAAACCCTGTCTGGTGCAAACCCAACACTTTTCATCATCCCGAGAACACCATCCCCACAGTGAAGCATGGTGGTGGCAGCATCATGCTGTGAGGATGTTGTTCAATGGCAGGGACTGGGAATCTGGTCAGAATTGAAAGAATGATGGATGGAGCTAAATACAGGGAAATTCTTGAGGGAAATGTGTGTGTCTGCCTGTGCCTGTGTATTTTTTTATATATATTTTTTACCTTTATTTAACTAGGCAAGTCAGTTAAGAACACATTCTTATTTTCAATGATGGCCTAGGAACAGTGGGTTAACTGCCTGTTCAGGGGCAGAACAACAGATTTGTACCTTGTCAGCTTGGGGGTTTGAACTTGCAACCTTCCGGTTACTAGTCCAACGCTCTAACCACTAGGCTACCCTGCCGCCCCGTATACATTGCTGTGTGCTGCTTCTGTATATGTCTGAGGCACAGAGACATAAACATTTTACATGGACTGAGTAGCAAATATTTTCTTTGAGTTTTTATTGATTTCAGTATAATAAATACAACCAATAGACAATTAAAGTTCGAGTCTTACATACACTTAGGTTGGAGTCATTAAAACTCATTTTTCAACCACTCCACATATTTCTTGTTAACCTCTAGTGACTCCCCATCCCGCATGAGGGAGCGTAATCATCGACTGACACTAATTAGCATAACGCAACGGACATAAATATTCCTTGGAAATATTCCTATTCATGAAAATCACAAGTGAAATATATTGAGACACACCTTAGCCTTTTGTTAATCACCCAAAACTATCGTTTTGGCAAGTCGATTAGGACATTTACTTTGTGCATGATGGTCACGCCCTGACCTGAGATGTCTCTGTTTTCTTTATTATTTTGGTTAGGTCAGTGTGTGACCAGGGTGTGTATGCTGGTTTTTGTATTTTCTAGGGGTTTTGTAGGTCTGGGTAATATGTATGTCTATGGTGGCCTGATATGGTTCCCAATCAGAGGCAGCTGTTTATCGTTGTCTCTGATTGGGGATCATATAGTAGCCATTTTCCCTTTTGTGGGTTCTTATTCTATGTTTAGTTGCCTGTCTGAACTATTCATATTCGCTTCACGGTTCGTTTTGCTATTTTGTTTGTTTAGTGTTCATTCTTATAATAAAGAAGAACGTACCCATACCACACTGAACCTTGGTCCGATCATTATGACGAACGTGACAATGACAAGTAATTTTTTTAAACAATTGTTTACAGACAAGTTCATTCCCGTATAATTCACTGTATCACAATTCCAGTGGGTCAGAAGTTTACATACACTAAGTTGACTGTGCCTTTAAACTGCTTGGAAAATTCCAGAAAATGATGTCATTGCTTTAGAAGCTTCTGATAGTTTAATTGACCATTATTTGAGTCAATTGGAGGTGTACCTGTGGATGCATTTCAAGGCCTACCTTCAAGGTCAGTGCCTCTTTGCTTGGCATTATGGAAACATCAAAATAAATCAGCCAAGACTTCAGTTAAACAATAGTTTGGGAGCAATTTACAAACTCCTGAAGTTACCACGTTCATCTGTACAAGCAATAGTACGCAAGTACAAACACCAATGGACCGCGCAGCCGTCATACCGCTCAGGAAGGACACGCATAGAAAACAATTTAAAGGCAATGCTACCAAATACTAATTGAGTGTATGTAAACTTCTGACCCACTGGGAATGTGATGAAAAAAATAAAAGCTGAAAAAATGATTCTCTCTGCTATTATTCAGTCATTTCACATTCTTAAAATAAAGTGGTGATCCTAACTGACCAGGAATTTTCACGAGGATTAAATGTCAGGAATTGTGAAAAAGTTTAAATATATTTGGTTAAGGTGTATGTAAACTTCCGACTTCAACTGTATGTGTTATTCATATAATAATTGATATCATTATTATTATTGCCACAGTCAGAGAAACATTTAAGGCCTATTGTTACAGTCAAAACCTTTGAAGATGATTGTTGCTGTACGTGCTCTGTGCATCTGTGCAATCCTCGGGCAGACTCGCTTCTCTGTTTACATCAATGATGTTGCTCTTGCTGCTGGTGATTCTCTGATCCACTATTCTGTAAACTTCTGGCCCTTCTTTGGACACTGTTAACTAACCTCCAGAGGAGCTTCAATGACATACAACTCTCATTCCGTGGCCTCCAACTACTCTTAAATGCAAGTAAAACTAAATGCATGCTCTTCAACCGATCCCTGCCCGCCCGTCCAGCATCACTACGCTGGATGGTTCTGACTTAGAATATGTGGACAACTACAAATACCTAGATGTCTGGCTCACATAAATCTAGAAATGGCTTCCTATTTTGCAACAAAGAGTGCTCCACTCATGCTGCCAAACATACCCTCATAAAACTGACTATCCTATCGATCCTCGACTTCGGCAATGTCATTTACAAAACAGCCTCCAACACTCTACTCAACAAATTGTATGCAGTCTATCACAGTGCCATTCGTTTTGTCACCAAAGACCCATATACTACCCACCACTGCGACCTGTACGCTCTCGTTGGCTGGCCCTCGCTTCTTACTCGTCACCAAACCCACTGGGTCCAGGTCATCTACAAGTTTCTGCTAGTTAAAGCCCCACCTTATATCAGCTCACTGGTCACCATAGCAGCACCCACCCGTAACACGCGCTCCTGCAGGTAAATCTCACTGGTCACCCCCAAAGCCAATTCCTCATTTGGCCACCTTTCCTTCCAGCTCTCTGCTGCCAATGACTGGAACGAACTGCAAAAATCACTGAAGTTGGAGACTCATATCTCCCTCACTAGATTTAAGCACTGGCTGTCAGATCAGCTCATAGATCACTGCACCTGTACATCGCCCATCTGTAAATAGCCCATCCAACTACCTCATCCCCATATTGTATTTATTTAATTATCTTGCTCCTTTGAACCCCAGTATCTCTAATTGCACATTCCGTTTCTGCACATCTATCACTCCAGTGTTTAATTGTTATATTGTAACTACTTCACCACCATGGCCTGTTTATTGCCTTACTTATCTTACCTCATTTGCACACACTGTATATATACTTTTTCTACCTTATTATTGACTGTATGTTTGTTTATTCCACATGTAACTCTGTTGTTGTATGTGTTGAACTGCTTTGCTCTATCTTGGCCAGGTCGCAGTTGTAAATGAGAACTTGTTCTCAACTAGCCTACCTGGTTAAATAAAGGTGAAATTAAATACATAAAAAAAATCATGGTAAGTGCAAATGTCTCATGCTAAGAGCATTTTCCTATTGGTAAAATCCGGAATCTGCAGTGGCCTTACAGCATTTACTGTGATGCGGCCTCAGCAGAAGTGAGAGCATTCCTACTTGTGCAATGCGGAGCAGAGCAGAGCAGAGCTGTTATGAAGGAAGTTCTCAAGGAAGTGAGGTTGTGTTTATACAAGACCTCCTGCCCCATTTACTGTCAACCAATCATGTCAATCCGGAGCTATATGGAGAACTCCTCATTGTAACAACATTTGGGAGGCACACGGTGATGCGGCACGGTGATGCTCGATTTGACTTCTGCGAGCTTCCAGAGGCACCACAATTGCGTCACATGCTCCAGATTGCATCACTGGAGAAAGCATAAATTGGCTTTAATATGCTTAACATTTTAATACTGTAGTATTTCTTCACATTAGAAGCTCAGCAATGTGAACAAGGCATTGGGCTATGCGCGAACGTTCACTCCATAATGCAATAAGCTGGAAAACACCATTGTCAAAAGCCACCACACATGCGAGCAGTTTCATGACACCGAGATTAAAATATCCAACTTGTCTGAGTTGCTAACATGATTAGGATTGTGCCTTTTGCTACTGTACAATGAAAGAAAGTACATGTATGAAAACAATATCAAATAAGAGAAATAGGCTACTGGTTTCAATGGCATATGGAAGTCTTTATGAAATAATTGCCTGCACGCATGATTGGATTTTGGCTAATCTACTTTGAAGCAAGGTAAGACATGCCACATAATATGTAATCTGTCACACCCTGATCTGTTTAAACTGTCTTTGTGCTTGTCTCCACCCCCCTCCAGGTGTCATCCCACACCCCTCCAGCTGTCACCCATCTTCCCCATTATCCTCTGTGTATTTATACCCGTGTTCTCTGTTTGACTGTTGCCAGTTCGTTCTGTTCGTGAAACCTACCAGCGTTTGTTCCCTTGCTCCTGCCTGTTTCTTGATCCTGTTTTGTTTTCTAGTACTTCCCAGTTTTTACCATTCTGCCTACCCTGAGCCTGCCTGCCGTTCTGTACCTTAGCCCACCGTACTGAATTATTGACCCCTGCCTGCCCCGACCCTGAGACCGCCTGCTGTTCTGGACCCTTTTCACCTTCTCTGGATTATTGACCCCTGCCTGCCTTTGACATATCGTTTGCCTGCTCCTGTATTAGAAATAAACTTTTGTTCCTTCTACAATTTCTGCATCTGTGTCATACCTGAAACGTGATATAATAAAACATTCAGGTTTCAAACAATTAAGTATATGTTTTAAAAATGCATGCCGAAGCCAGTTCATAAAAATAGTAAATGTTTTTAATCGTGGGCCATTTGTTTTAAAACGCGATTGGATTTAGAAATGTTGTGCAGTAATTGGGCTTATAAAAGCAAGTTTCACTCCAGCAGCAACAGTTGTTTGATGAGTGTTAGCAACAGCTCTCGTGGTAGTTGACTGGTATTTCCTTCAATGAATAGGCTAAAATGCATTATTCCGCAACTGGATTTTTTTTCTTCTCTTGGGCAATTTAATTATTATAATATTTTTTTTATCGGCCAAAAGTCGGCTATTACCATCTGATGGAAACCCTGGTGTGTGTGTTTGTGCAACTGACATAGACATGATGTGAACCTACTCTCTTGAGCCTGTAGTTTGGGTGGCCGTGGCACGCTCCACCCTGGGAGATTTAGTGATTGACGGCTAGGCCATTAGTCACCAGACTGCACGGTAAGGCTGGGGAGACGGGGGAAGGCAGCGGGGGACGGCTTAGTAATGGCTGTCCACCTTGTATCAGTGTACACACACATACATGTAGACATACATTTGTTATACAATCCTTGTGAGGACCAAACAATTGATTCTCATTTAAAATCCTATTTTCCCTAACCCCTAACCTTAACTCCAAACCCTAACCCATAACGCCAATTCTACACTTAAAAATAAAGGTGCAAGTTAAAACCAAATAAGGTTTTTGAGAGTGATACCATAGGGTAACCATTTTAGGGTCTCAGAATAACCATAAATGGGTCAGTTCTTTGAAAAACCATCCCATTCATTTCCAGTGCCGGAAAGGAATAGCCCTGCTGTAGGTTTTTAAGCCTAATTTGCATATTTCTCAGGGTGCCTTTCGAGTGAATTTTAAAGTTACCAGTACTACCCATAACTGCGTTTACTAGTGACAGAGACATCATTGTTGCATTAATTCATTTCAATCAAGTGGATTGGATTGATTCAGATAAATATTTCAGGAGCATAATATTAGTTAATAATTCAATGTATGTGTAAAAACATATATATTGAAACACGCAATTCTAAAATGTCAACCTGCAACAGAGCATGCTGGGAAATCTGATAATGATGGGCAGGGTTTTGGTTCAACTCTTGTTACTAACTAATTTAAGTCTTTACAGAGTTCATTTAACTCTTGAATCAACACTAGTTAACACTACGCCAATTTGTTGTGTGCTATGAAAGGGATACATCTGCAGGCTTTCATACACATACACGAATGGATGCAAGCACAGGCACGTGCCCCACAGTGTATTGCATGCAGTCCTTATGGACTACTGTTTAAGGATCAGCCTTTTGTTGCTTTTCTGTATGAGTCCAGAAATAAAATTATTATATTCCCTCTGTGCCTGTGCCTCTGCCTGAATAAAGTGAAAGATTGGGAGGGATGCTCTATCAACAAGATCTCACTGTTTGACTTCAGTATTCAACGTTTGTCCAGGGAGGGGGGGGGGGGGGGGGTAATAAACATCAAATTTTGATGGTCACATTTAGGCATTCATTCAAAATGGTAAATGCAAGGGTTAAGGTTTGGGATAGGGTTAAACAACTTTTTAGATTTTTATGAGTGCCTAGCACTGGGATTGATCACACTTAACTTAGGGATAGCCCCTTTTTTTCATTGTCACCTAAAATGACACACCCAAATCTAACTTCCTGTAGCTCAAGCCCTGAAGCAAGGATATGCATATTATTAGTACTATTTGAAGTTTGTGGAAATGTGAATTGAATGTAGGAGAATATAACACAATAGATCTGATAGAAGATAATACAATGAAAAAAACAACCATTTTCTTTTTTTCTACCACCATCTTTAAAATGCAGCAGAAACGTCCCACTTCCAGCCATCACTCTGGAAGTCGGACAGTGTATGTGCAAAGTTTCAGACGAATAACTTGAAGTATGAGCGAACTACATGACATTTAGTGTGAAGTCACCCAGGTACATTTGGGCAAATCGTGAAGGAGACATTTTTATTCATATTACATTTTTCTGCAAGAATATTGTCAAATCTGTATACTTGGACTTTGATTTAGTTTTCCAGTATTAGTAGCCATATAAGTTCAACATTTGCAAAACAACCAGTTTTCATAACTTCATAACTCTGAATATTCTTATAATCCTTGTCCAAAGGGAAAAGGCAGACTGTCGCAAAAGGTAAGCAGCTACATTTTGGGACAAATACAGGGTTTCCGGATACTCTCGTAAAGCTCATTGGCTATCTATCTAGCTCTGTTTGACCCCGATTGGTGCTTATTTGACAAAGTTAGTCGATCAAGTGAAGACCGCCCGTGTCATCTGCATGCCATGAAGGCGTCGCTCTCTGAACAACTTTGGTGTCCTATAGTTACATTCTAGGATCTCTGAGGAGTTTTTCCTAGCCACCGTGCTTCTACACCTGCATTGCTTGCTGTTTGGGGTTTTAGGCTGGGTTTCTGTACAGCACTTTGAGATATCAGCTGATGTACGAAGGGCTATATAAATACATTTGATTTGATTTGATTTGATTTGAATACATACGAATGTGATTTGGCTGGTTGAAACAACATTTAGGACTAGATTTTCTGATTCCTTTCTTTGCAAATTGAATGAGTGGAAATACAATATCGATCTTGCTTGCTATATGGACCTTTTTAGGATATGACAAAGGATGTTATCTAACAAAATGACACTTATTGTTATCTCTGGGACCCTTTGGATGATACATCAGAGCAAGATTTCAGAATGTAAGTACACATTTCACCTTCAAGGGTGAATTTATCAAACCTATTGCGGTGAAAAGTGTTTTGTTGTTAGGAGCTCTCCTCAAACATTTGCATAGCATTTTTTGCAGTAATAGCTGCTGTAAATTGGTCGTGTTATATTAACAAGAATCTAAGCTTTCATCCAATAAAATACATTTATATGTACTGACATTTGTTGTTTCTCTAAAATCTATGATCGTGACACAAGGCGCTGCATGATTTACAACTGTCCCGTTGACGGGGCGCCAATCCCTAAGACGTTTTAAGCCTAATTGATGGTGAAAACGCTCACCATTGCCCCTTGTGGCCGGTTTTGAAGACATCTCCTGACATCCTGTGGACCTGGCCGAAATTTGAACATCGACTTGGATCTTGAATGACCTCCCTGGCTCTGTACTCACTCAGCTTGCCAGTCTCCGTGTGTCTTCCCACTCAGTTGCTAATTGCATTTATTGAAAATATATGATACAAATTGGTTTGAGGACTGCTTGCTGTGCACAAGTGGAGAGGGATGAACCCTCAACCTGTGTGGTATGTTGTGTACCATAACAGAATTCAATGATTTGTTTTTAAGGAGAACTATCATCAATTTTGATATTATCTTACGAATGAATGTGATAATTGCTGGATGTAAAGTTCCAGACACGAGGCACTCAGACAGTGCAAGACGAAAAGTAGCCAGTACTATAAAGCCCATGGATTAGAGGAAACCATGTCTGACAGGATGATCAAGACCCTTTCAAAGACTCAGTAGATAGCAATCAACTGGGTTTAGTAACACAGTCACACGCATGCATACATGCACACACACACGCTGTGTGGCAATATAAAAGTGAAAGGACATGTTTTCTAACAACCAGCTCAGCAGGGTTGGGTGACATTTTGACACCAGAATATTTATCCTAGCTTCCAGCCAAGCAGGCACCATGCTATCTAGTGAGAAGATTTCAACAGTACTGATTTCAGCAGTAGAGTGCAGATGTATGAGCTAGACTTTAATTGAAAAAGACATGAGGAGAAAGCCTATTGTTACTCAGCAGCACTGTGTTGCTGGGAGGCTAGCAGAAACACTAGAAAGACGTGACACACACAACCCAAACACATATCTTATTTAACTCACCGTCTGTAACGGGCTGTATCAGGCACAACAGGCAGGCACAGCTACACCCTTACAGAAAATTTTTTGATCTAATGTGAATTTATTGTGATAACATGTAAAAGCAACATGTGATAACATGAAACTACACATGTAAAAAAAAAATATTGTGAAAGAAATCTGACAACATGGGCATGCAAAATTTCAACAAAGTTTTTCACATGTGAGAATGCAATTTACATGTGAGGTGAAAACATGTTATTCTCATGTGAAAAGGTGGTGTTAACATGTGAACTCAAAATGTTATACATGTGAACATATGGTTTCACAATTGAATAACTGACCTCGTGTCTCTTTTTATAAATTATTTTGCTACTTCACATGTGAAAATACAAGGAAATTTAATGATAAGGGGATTTAAAAAAAGTGGTAAGATGTTCATCCAATGTGAGAGTTAGATTTGAGTTAGATTTTGAGTTTGATTTTCACATCTGAATGTTTTTCACATGTGAAACTGCAAATTTCACCTCTGAACCTGCAATTCACATGTGAGGTGAAAACATGTTATTCTCCTCACATGTGAAAAACGTGGTGTTAACATGTGAACTCTACATTTAATACATGCACACATGGTTTCACATGTGAAAACAGTTATTTCACATGTTTTTTTGGCAGGAAATACATTTTAGTGGGGGGGTTAAAGTAAGTGACATGCTGTCCAGCTAATATCATGTAAAAAAGTATTTAATCAATGACAATATGATTACATTTGACATGTTCACTTAGTACTAACTTTTCAGCATGACCACTCTTTGGATTTGAATCCACATCCTCTGGGACGCTGATCATTCTTCTACGCTGCAAAGTCTGTAGCATTCCTCTACACATTTTTTTTTAACCTATAATACATCTTTGCACTTAGTTGAAAGAGTGCCGTCTGCATTGCTATTTTAGTTATCAGTTAATCTGTCTATTCTCTTCATTGATTTACTTGACTTTTTTCAGCAATTTCAGGGGTTTTCTGTATAGTTGTCTATGTTATTCTGTTTTAATGTTACTCCTGAATCACTATAATAAATATAGTTTTTCTTGAGTGTATTTAAAAAAAAACTGAGATTTATTACAGGTGTTATTACAGGTGTACAGATTTATTACAGGAATACAGGTGAAATCATTCATTGACACTGACATGGTGGCGTAGTAGGAAGAATTGTATGCAGCCAAGAGCATTTATTTCACCCTCTTTTTAATTCATGCCAAGAAATGGCCTATTGATTAACATCAATTCCAAATGTACAACTGACTAAAAAAGCTTTATGACAAATACAGTTCATACTTTCTCTATTCATCCATTGACTATTGAGTTCATAGAACTCTATGCAAGCTGCTCTCAAAGGTTGATCATGACAATTCTTGTTTGTAGGGCTCAAGCAGTCCGCTATGATCATGTGTGTCCGAAATGGGTCCCTATTCATGATATATTGCACTACTTGGCCTATAAGGCTCTGGTCAAAAGTAGTGCACTGTATATGGAATGGGGTGCCATTTGGGACACATTGAGTGCCTTGGAAGCTGCCAGCATTCAACCATCATAGAAAGGGCTCCAATTATTTTGTAACTAATGTAACACAATAGGGAGAAATATTTTGTGGTTGGGAGGGTTGGGGGAGCTGGGAGGTTTGGGAGGGGAGAAATGATGTCGGTCGGTTAGTTGGTGGTGTCATACACTGCAGAAAATGAATCCCTCTGAATGTGTGAAGTTTTTACTCTGTCATGATAATCCAGTGCGGTTTTGTATCTGATTCAAAGTACAAAGTGCCATGGGTTGTCCCCAGAATATAGATCCCTTTGGATCATATTAAAGGGTCATGTTGGGTATTGCCACCAGTAATTGCACACTAATGTTGGGAATAATGTTTTGGTTCAGATCAAGGGGATATACAGAGTGGCCAAGGGGACACAACACATTGGACCCAATTCTTGGCCCGATTTTACAAAATAATATTGTTGAATTTAAAGAGTCTTTCAAAATCACACACACAAATCTCATGACAGATGTTTCTCTTCTGACAGACTCTTCAGTCCACATTTCTGTCTAATTAGTACAGCACAGCTAACCTAGGGTGTCTCCCAAATGGCAACCTATCTACATATTGCACTACTTTGACCGGAGACGATGTGCCCTGGTCAAAAGTAGTGCACTATACTGTATAGGGAATAGGGTGCCATTTGAGACGGTGCCCTATTTCAACCCTCCTCCTGAATCTGAATGGCACCAGACCCTTGAAAATGAATCATGTCAATTAAATAAAGAATATTCAAAGAATATTTGCATTGCATCCCATGAAAATGTTCCTTGCAAATGTGTGTCAGCAATGATAAAGCATTAAATACAACCTTCCGCAATAGGCATCTTAACTTATCTCCCTATAGGCTCTGGTCAAAAGTAGTGCACTATGAATAAAATAGCATGCCATTTGGGATGCGTGTATTGTGAGGTACAGCCATTAGGTTAATATTACCATAAGATTGGTTTGTGGGTATTCATACTGTATATCATCATGCCCTCATTTCCAAGCTGTCTGATCAGCACATTTTCAGGTGAACACTGCATTTCATAACCACAAGACTACTCATATGGATTTTTCAGACAAATTATCCACATTCCTTTGCACATTCAATGTTCCAAGGTGGCTGACTACTGTACCCTTCTGTCTCACTCATAATGCATTTCCGGTGTTGACATATGTTTCTCCACAGTTTACAGTGTCTGCAAATAGAAATCTAGAGATACATTTTGATCATGCATGTGTAATGTTGACCTTATCTATGAGGACTGTGACTGTGTGGAGACTAAAGTGATACTATATTGGAGAGATCTCTATGACTCAATCTGGACACAATGTTCTCTTTGAATGTTGATAGCTTTGGCTAGGTGTAAATAAGGTCAGCCTACACCCTTGTGATACAATTGTATGTTTTTATATTTATTCAGGAGATTATTCTTAGATTGCATGACTACCAAAGAGTAGCCTGTTGCTCATGTGTTGTAGTCCAGACAAATATTGTTGGGTATTTGTGATCCAGTTAGCAAAGGTGACTGTTGGATTTTTTTCTCTATTAAACAGAGTTGAGAAATGGAAGAGACAGCGAGGAGAGGAGGAGATGCACTTCTTCAGTATTCAGACTAGGTAGTCCTGATTGTGTTTGCTGGTCTCTTTCCCTTATAGGGCTTCATCCCAAATACCACACTTTTCCATACACTGTACTTTTGACTAGGGCCTTATAGAACCTGGTCAAATGTAAATGTAGGGAATAGGATGCCATTTGAGACGCAATCCAGGAGTGATTGATTTACATGGCAAACTCTGTATTCAGAGCGTGTCTCTCTTTCAGCAGACAGATTTATGGGTGCACAAATATGCTCAGAGGTCAAAAAACAACAACACTGAATTTAGAGAAGCCATGATATTCAGATGCAGATTGTTATTTCGGCTATAGGACGTACAGTAATTGCATAACGTCAAACACACAGTAACAGCATAATGTACTTAATAATGTACTCATGCATTACAGCTGAGAGAGGTCAGTGGTGGGTGGAACAGATTTCCATATTTTGTTTAAAACAGGTGTGGTCGCTTTACTCTCATGTAAAACGTAAATATAATTTTATCATTTGGTGTTTTAACCCACATAACATATGAACACATAAAATATACACCTACCGGTCCTTCAACCAAACAAGACATAATTGCAACATAGCTTTGGGTACTTCAAAATGGCAACACAGGACAGGCCATGCAATGTCTTCGACACAACCGTGCAGCTTTGCACTACCATTCACCAGTATGAGTTGGCAAGAACTACAGAACTAATTAAAAACAAAAAAAATCATGTTTTAGGTGAGAATAGGCATTTGTCTGAAGCCGAACAATAAAAGGTAATTCACATGAGCACCACAATGCCTATTCCACCCATGCTTTGAAGGGCATAACTTTGACCTTCTACAGTAGCTATGTAGGTATTGTACTTCAAACAATGTGAAGGCAGGTTGCTTAGGATTCAAAACTTTCCAAACAACCTAATTTATACTCAGAGGGATAATGGACTTAACAATGTCCTGCAATTAGGATGATGTACACCGGTGTGTACTGTAAATATAAACTCAGCAAAAAAAGAAATATCCCTTTTCAGGACCCTGTCTTTCAAAGATAATTCGTAAAAATCCAAATAACTTCACAGATCTTCAATGTAAATGGTTTAAACACTGTTTCCCATGCTTCAATGAACCATAAACAATTAATGAACATGCACCTGTGGAACGGTCATTAAGACACTTAACAGCTTACAGACGGTAGCCAATTAAGGTTCCACTTATGAAAACTCAGGACACTAAAGAGGCCTTTCTACTGACTCTGGAAAAACACCAAAAGAAAGATGCCCAGGGAATGCTGCAAGGAGGCATGAGGGACTGCAGATTTGGCCAGGGCAATACATTTCAATGTCCGTACTGTGAGACACCTAAGACAGCGCTACAGGGAGACAGGATGGACAGCTGATCGTCCTCGCATTGGCAGACCACGTGCAACAACACCTGCACAGGATCGATACATCTGAACATCACACCTACGGGACAGGTACAGGATGGCAACAACAACTGCCTGAGTTACACCAGAAACAAACAATCCCTCCATCAGTGCTCAGACTGTCCGCAATAGGCAGAGAGTGGATGGACTGAGGGCTTGTAGGCCTGCTGTAAGGCATGTCCTCACCAGACAGCACCGGCAACAACGTCACCTATGGGCACAAACCCACCGTCGCTGGACCAGACAGGACTGGCAAAAAGTGCTCTTCACTGACGAGTTGCGGTTTTGTCTCACCAGGGGTGATGGTCGGATTCGCGTTTATTGTCGAAGGAATGAGCGTTACACAGAGGCCCGTACTCTGGAGCAGGATCGATTTCGAGGTGGAGGGTCCGTCATGGTCTGGGGTGGTGTGTCACAGCATCATCGGACTGAGCTTGTTGTCAATGCAGGCAATTTAAACACTTTATGTTACAGGGAAGACATCCTCCTCCCTCATGTGGTACCCTTCCTGCAGGCTCATCCTGACATGACCCTTCAGCATGACAATGCCACCAGCCATACTGCTTGTTCTGTGCGTGATTTCCTGCAAGACAGGAATGTCAGTGTTCTGCCATGGCCAGCGATCTCAATCCCATTGAGGACGTCTGGGACCTGTTGGATCAGAGGCTGAGGGCTAGGCAATTCCCCCCAGAAAAGTCCGTAAACCGACCGGGGTCGGTCGGATCCATCCCCCAGCACCACCGCTTCGATGCCCATGGAGTTGGGAGGTGCTGTGCTCAGGGAGAACGGAGGAGGTTCAGTCTCGTGCACCATCTGTGGCCGCAGAGGTCACACTGTCGGTCGGTGCCGGGTTGGTTCCTCTGGGGGTCGAGGCAGCAGGCAGGGCACTCTGGCGTCACCCCAGGTGAGAAGGCACCATTCTCACCCAGAGCCTTCTGTAGCACACATGCTTTTTTTTGTTACTTTTCCGGAGTTTTCCCTGCATTCCCAGCATAAGGTGCTCGTCGATTCAGGCACGGCTGGGAATTTTATAGACAGATCATTTGCACATAGTTTAGGGATCCCCATCGTTCCTGTGGCTATGCCCTTCCCAGTTCACGCTTTAGACAGTTGACCATTGGGGTCAGGGTTAATTAGGGAGACCACCACTCCTCTGGGCATGGTGACGCAGGGGGGTCACAAGGAGAGAATTAGTCTCTTTCTCATTGACTCCTGCATTTCCCATGGTGCTAGGCCTACCCTGGTTAGCTTGTCATGACCCCACATTTTCATGGCAACGGAGAGCTCTCACGGGGTGGTCACGAGAGTGCCCGGGGAGGTGTTTAGGGATTTCCGTATGTGCTACTACGCTGGAAAGTCCAGACCAGGGCTCCACCGTGCCTCCTCGAGTTTCTTTTTTGTAAAGTAGGAGGGAGGTCTTTGCCCGTGTATTGACTATCAGGGCCTAAATCAGATAACGGTGAGGTACAGTTACCCGCTACATCTTATCGCCACGGCGATTGAGTCAAGGCACAGGGTGCGCTTCTTCACCAAACTAAATTTCAGGAGTGATTACAACCTGGTGCGTCTCCGGGAGGGAGACGAGCAGAAGACGGCGTTCAGGATGACCTCAGGGCATTATGAGTACCTCGTCATGCCGTTTGGGTTGATGAATGCTCCATCAGTCTTCCAAGCCTTTGTAGATGAGATTTTCAGGGATCTGCAGGGGCAGGGTGTAGTGGTGTATATTGATGACATTCTGATATACTCCGCTGCACGCACCGAGCATGTGTCCCTGGTGCACAAAGTGCTTGGTCGACTGTTGGAGCATGACCTGTACGTCAAGGCTGAGAAATGCCTGTTCATCCAACTGTCTGTCTCCTTCCTAGGGTATCACATTTCCACCTCAGGGGTGGAGATGTAGAGTGACCACATCTCATCCGTGCGTATTTGGCCGACTCCCACCACGGTAAAAGAGGTGCAGCGTTTTCTAGGGTTTTCCAATTACTACCGGAGGTTTATCTGGGGTTTTGGTCAGGTAGCGTCTTCCATTACCTCACTGTTGAAGGAGGGACTGGTACGTTTGCAGTGGTCATCTGAGGCGGACAGGGGTTTTGGTCACCTGAGGGCTCTGTTAACCTTGGCTCCCGTGCTGGCCCATCCGGATCTCTCTTTGGCATTCATAGTGGAGGTGGATGCATCCGAGGTTAGGATAGGAGCCGTGCTCTCTCAGTACTCGGGTACGCCACCGAAGCTCCGCCCCTGTGCCTTCTTCTCGAGGAAACTCAACCCGGCGGAGCGAAACTATGACATGGGGGACGGGGAGCTGTTGGCTGTCGTCAAGGCTTTGAAGGCGTGGAGACATTGGCTTGAGGGGGCTAAACACCCTATTCTCATCTGGACTGACCACCGCAATCTGGAGTACATCAGGGCAGCGAGGAGACTGAACCCTCGCCAGAAAAGATGGGCCATGGATCCAACCCCCATACTCCCAGACTCTTGTTTGGTGGCGCCGGTAGTGTGGGAGCTGGGCGCGGACATTGAGTAGGAGCTACGTGAGGAGCCCACTCCCCTCCAGTGTCCCGCTGGGCGTCTGTACATTCCGTCTGCTGTCCGTGACAGGCTGATCTATTGGGCCCACACGTCACCCTCCTCTGGTCATCCGGGCATCTGTCGGACGGTGCGCTGTCTTGATGGGAGGTACTGGTGGCCCACTTTAGCTAAGGACGTGAGGATTTGTGTTTCCGCCTGCTCAGTGTTCACCCAGAGCAAGGCTCCTAGACACCCGCCCAGAGGTAAGTTACAACTCTTGTTGTACAACCTGTTCCACAACAGCCGTGGTCACACCTGTCGTGGATTTCTTAACTGATCTTCCACCTTCACAGGTTAACACCACGATCCTGGTCATTGTCAAGGGTTCACGTCAAGGGTCTGGAAGGCATTCATGGAACGTCTGGGGGTCTCGGTCAGCCTTACCTCAGGTTTTCACCCTGAGAGTAATGGGCAGGTGGAGAGAGTTAACCAGGATGTGGGTAGGTTTCTGCGAGCTTATTGCCAGGACCGGCCGGAGGAGTGGGCGAAATTCGTGCCCTGGGCAGAGATGGCCCAGAACTCACTACACCACTCCTCCACTAACCTTTCTCCCTTTCAATGTGTATTAGAGTCGGACCGAGGCTCCTGCGGTGGAAAATTGGTTCCGGCGCACGAAGGAAACCTGGGAGGCCGCCCACGTCCACATTCAGCGCGCCATACTGGCCAAAACATTGGCGCAGACCGTCACCATAGTGAGGCCCTGGTGTTCACACCAGGGGACAGGGTCTAGCTCTCCACCCGGAACCTGCGCCTCCGCCTGCCCTGCCGGAAGCTGGGTCCGCGGTTTGTGGGGCCGTTTAAAGTCCTGAGGAGAGTGAACGAGGCATGTTATAGGTTACAGCTACCCACTAATTACCGTATTAAACCCTTGTTCCATGTGTCTCTCCTCAGGCCGGTGGTGGCTGGTCCGCTCCAGGAGGCTGAAGTGCGGGATGTTCCTCCACCCCCTCTGGACATCGAGGGGGTCCCGGCGTACTCCGTTCGATCCATTTTGTATTTGAGACGTTGGGCGAGGGGTATGGTCCGGAGGAGAGATGCTGGGTTCCGGTGGAGGACGTATTAGGTCCACCGTCCCATCCGGAAGGCCATGCGCCTCGCCCTCTGGGTCATCCCCGAGGGCCGGTGTCAACGTGCTGCTGGAGCTGCTCATCGGGGGGTACTGTCGATGCCTCTCCTTTTTTGGGTGGTGCTCGGCGGTCGACGTCACCGGTCTTCTAGCCATCATTGATCCATTTTTCATTTTCCATTGGTTTTGTCTTCCTACACACCTGGTTTCAATCCCATTCATTACCTGTTGTGTATTTAACCCTCTGTTTCGCACCATGTCTTTGTCAGAGATTGTTTTATGTTCAGTTTCATGTTGTTTGTATTTGGTGCGCGACGGGTCCTCGTACCCAATTTGTTTAATTTGTATTTATGGTTTTTGGAGTTATGTTTCGTTTTATTAAATTACTCAATTTTACCAAGTTTAATTCTCCTGCGCCTGACTTCCCTGCCACCTGTACACACGATTGTGACAGCATGTTACTGTGGTCAGGTGTTTCAGAAATCTGTTGTAAATTTGTGTGACAATAAAGATCCTGTAAATATACAGTAACTTACTGCCTTCTTTGATGCCAGTAATATCCTGTAAATTTACAGTAACCTGATGGCTATTGTGCTGACAGTAAATTACTGTAAAAATGGCAGGCAATGTTTTACAGTGTACTTCAACATTCTGAAAACTAAATTATACTTAAATCAAATTATGATAAATTAGCTTTTTGGCACTGATGTGGATTGTACTGTCACGTTGGTATGAATGATTCGGGAAACAGTCGCAGGAATGCGTAATCAATTTCACCCAAATTACGGCATGCCGTGTAAAGGCACGGGGATGAAGGCCAAACAAACACTATACAAAACACAGGGTATAAACCCAAACAAAAGAGAGCAAGGAGTACCTCGAATAAATAACAAGAGCACAATGCTTAACACACGGGACGAGACCCGTAATCATCTGCGCAATCCACAATGGCATGAAAGCCAAAACACACAGCACAGGTATTCAGACTCACCAACGGACATTGTAACAATAATCGACAGGACAATGGTAAGCCAAGGACACACTTATACAATTACTATTCACTGGGAATAGGGGCCAGGTGTGCGTAATGAATGTTCCAGAGGGATCCGTGACATGTACTTTGGAAAAAAGATTCACATTTATTTTTTCATTTGACGTAATATGCAAATTATCTAATTTTGTAGTTTTGCTTAAAAAAATGTGTAACACAAACTATTTGTCTAATAATGTTTTGATGAGAAATATGTTTTTATTATGCTATGATGGTTGCGTTTTCCAATAGTTACTTCCTGGGGTTAAAATGTCCCCAGTTTGTAATCGATTTAGGGTGAAGTCGGAGATAATGGGACATCATAAACCGGGACAGCATGGTGTGACAAGAGAAAATAACAACTAGTGTGTTACTAAGCCCTTGCAGGAAACCACATGATCAAAAGCACATCACTTCATTGGTGTGACATCCAAGGAGGTGGCAGAGCAAGCTTCAACAAGCAAGTTCACCCCGAGGAGCACCCGGTACGATTGTGTTTTGATGTTGTAAGGTTATACAACTCTTCAAAATAATGCACTGTGCCAAATTGTGATGTAAATGTGCATACTATGTACTGGTGCATCAAAGTACAAATTGTGCCGCTTTAACCAACCTTAGCTAGCTAAAGTAGCATGGAGCATCTAAAGTGGACAGTAAGCTTTTCAAATGAAGGAAAAAGATCCAGTTTACATTAAGGAACCCTTGTACTTAGGTTTTTTCTTGTAGTACTATATCCTGTTTATTTTTTCTTGTAGTACTATTATTAGTACTGTTATTTGAGGGAATTCATAAATAGTGGGATTCTTCAACATATTAGCCCAACACATGATACTAAACTGAAATCAGATGTTTTCTAATCACACAACATTGAGTTAAATTGTTATTTAGTTAATCTAACCTGCTGTCCCAGTCTACCAAATGTAAACTGAAAATATGGTTTTGACTAAGTGTACACAAATTACGCCTCCTGTCATTATGATATCAACATTTACAGTTGAAGTCGGAAGTTTACATAGACCTTAGCCAAATACATTTAAACTCAGTTTCACAATTCCTGACATTTAATCCAAGTAAAAAGTCCCTGTTTTAGGTCAGTTAGGATCACCACTTTATTTTAAGAATGTGAAATGTCAGAATAATAGTTGACAAAATAATTTATTTCAGCTTTTATTTATTTCATCCCATTCCCAGTGGGTCAGAAGTTTACATGCACTCAACTTAGTATGTGTTAGCATTTCCTTTAAATTGTTTAACCTGGGTCAAATGTTTTGGGTAGCCTTCCACAAGCTTCCCACAATAAATTGGGTGAATTTCGGCCCATTCCTCCTGACAGAGCTGGTGTAACTGAGTCAGGTTTATAGGCCTCCTTGCTAGCACACGCTTTTTCAGTTCTTCCCACAAATTGTCTCTTGGGATTGAGGTCAGGACTTTGTTATGGCCACTCCAAATCCATAACTTTGTTGTCCTGAAGCCATTTTGCCACAACTTTGAAAGTATGCTTGGGGTCATTGTCCATTTGGAAGACCCATTTGCGACCAAGCTTTAACTTCCTGATTGATTTCTTGAGATGTTGCTTCAATATATCCACATAATTTTCCATCCTCATGAAACCATCTATTTTGTGAAGTGCACCAGTCCCTCCTGCAGCAAAGCACCCCCACAACATGATGCGGCCACCCCCGTGCTTCACAGTTGGGATGGTGTCCTTCGGTTTGCAAGCCTCCCCCTTTTTCCTCCAAATATAAAGATGGTCATTATGGCCAAACAGCTCTATTTTTTGTTTCATCAGACCATAGGACATTTCTCCAAAAAGTACGATCTTTGTCCCCATGTGCAGTTTCAAACCAGAGTCTGGATTTTTTTCATGGCGGTTTTGGAGCAATGACTTCTTCCTTGCTGAGGGGCCTTTCAGATTATGTCTATATAGGACTCGTTTTACTGTGGATATACAGTGCCTTGCGAAAGTATTCGGCCCCCTTGAACTTTGCGACCTTTTGCCACATTTCAGGCTTCAAACATAAAGATATAAAACTGTATTTTTTTGTGAAGAATCAACAACAAGTGGGACACAATCATGAAGTGGAACGACATTTATTGGATATTTAAAACTTTTTTAACAAATCAAAAACTGAAAAATTGGGCGTGCAAAATTATTCAGCCCCTTTACTTTCAGTGCAGCAAACTCTCTCCAGAAGTTCAGTGAGGATCTCTGAATGATCCAATGTTGACCTAAATGACTAATGATGATAAATACAATCCACCTGTGTGTAATTAAGTCTCCGTATAAATGCACCTGCACTGTGATAGTCTCAGAGGTCCGTTAAAATCGCAGAGAGCATCATGAAGAACAAGGAACACACCAGGCAGGTCCGAGATACTGTTGTGAAGAAGTTTAAAGCCGGGTTTGGATACAAAACGATTTCCCAAGCTTTAAACATCCCAAGGAGCACTGTGCAAGCGATAATATTGAAATGGAAGGAGTATCAGACCACTGCAAATCTACCAAGACCTGGCCGTCCCTCGAAACTTTCAGCTCATACAAGGAGAAGACTGATCAGAGATGCAGCCAAGAGGCCCATGATCACTCTGGATGAACTGCAGAGATCTACAGCTGAGACTCTGTCCATAGGACAACCAGTCGCATATTGCACAAATCTGGCCTTTATGGAAGAGTGGCAAGAAGAAAGCCATTTCTTAAAGATATCCATAAAAAGTGTCGTTTAAAGTTTGCCACAAGGCCACCTGGGAGACACACCTAACATGTGGAAGAAGGTGCGCTGGTCAGATGAAACCAAAATTGAACTTTTAGGCAACAATGCAAAACGTTATGTTTGGCGTAAAAGCAACACAGCTCATCACCCTGAACACACCATCCCCACTGTCACCACCCAATTTCGCAAGGCACTGTAGATACTTTGTACCTGCTTGCTGTTGTTCTGGGATTGATTTTCACTTTTCGCACCAAAGTGCATTCATCTCTAGGAGACGGAACGCGTCTCATTCCTGAGCGGTATGATGGCTGCATGGGTCCATGGTGTTTATACTTGCATACCATTGTTTGTGGTACCTTCAGGCATTTGGAAATTGCTCCCAAGGATAAACCAGACTTCTGGAGTTCTACAAAAATAATTCTGGGGTCTTGGCTGATATCTTTTGATTTTCCCATGATGTCAAGCAAAGAGGACTGAGTTTGAAGGTAGGTCTTTAAATACATCCACAGGTACACCTCCAATTGACTCAAAGGATGTCAATTCACCTATCAGAGGCTTTTGAAGCCATGACATCATTTTCTGAAATTTTCCAAGCTGTTTAAAAGCACAGTCACCTTAGTGTATGTAAACTTCTGACCCACTGGAATTTTGATACAGTGAATTATACGTGAAATAATCTGTCTGTAAACAGTTGTTGGAAAAATTAGATGTCCTAACAGATTTGCCAAAACTATAGTTTGTTAACAAGAAATTAACGGAGTGGTTGAAAAACAAGTTTTAATGACTCCAACCTAAGTGTATGTAAACTTCCGACTTCAACTGTATTTTTTGTGTGATTAGGATACATCTTGAATATTTCAGAAATGTATCATGTGTTGTACTAATATTTTGGATAGTGTCACACCCTGACCATAGTTTACTTTGTATGTTTCTATGTTTTGGTTGGTCAGGGTGTGATCTGAGTGGGCATTCTATGTTGGATGTCTTGTTTGTCTATTTCTATGTCTGGCCTGATATGGTTCTCAATCAGAGGCAGGTGTTAGTCACTGTCTCTGATTGGGAACCATATTTAGGTAGCCTGGGTTTCACTGTGTGTTTGTGGGTGATTGTTCCTGTCTCTGTGTTTGCACCAGATAGGACTGTTTCGGTTTTCACATTTTCATTATTTTGGTAGTTTTTTTATGTATAGGTTTTTCCTTTATTAAAATAACATGAATCATCACAGCGCTGCATTTTGGTCCGACTCTCCTTCGCCACAAGAAAGCCGTTACAGAATCACCCATCACAACAGGACCAAGCGGCGTGGTAACAGGCAACAGCAGCAGCAGGAGCAGCGTGACAAGAATTTCTGGACTTGGGAGGAAATCCTCTACGGGAGAGGACCCTGGGCTAAACCAGGGGAGTGTAGCCACCCCAAGGTGCAGCAAGAGAAGGAATGGACATGGGAGGACGAACTGGACGGTGAAGGACCCTGGGCTCAGCCTGGAGAATATCGCCGCCCCAAAGAAGAACTGGAGGCGACGAAAGCTGAGAGGCACAGGTATGAGGAGGCAGCACGGCGAAGCGGATGGAAGCCCGAGAGTCAGCCCCAAAAATGTCTTGGGGGGGGGGGCTCACAGGGAGCATGGCGTCGCTAGGTAGGAGACCTACGCCAACTTCCTGTGGTTACCGGGGGGCTAGAGAGACCGGGCAGGCACCGTGTTATGCAGTGGTGCGCACGGTGTCCCCAGTGCAGGTGCATAGCCCGGTGCGGTATATTCCAGCTCCGCGTATCGGCCGGGCTAGATTGAGCATCGAGCCAAATGCCATGAAGCCGGCTCTACGCATCTTGTCCCCAGTGCGTCTCCTTGGGCCGGCTTACATGGCACCAGCCTTGCGCACGGTGTCCCCGGTTCGCCTGCATAGCCCAGTGCGGGCTATTCCACCTTGCTGCACTGGCAGAGCGACCGGGAGTATTCAACCAGGTAAGGTTGGGCAGGCTCGGTGCTCAAGAGCTCCAGTGCGCCTGCACGGTCCGGTCTACTTAGTACCACCTCCACACACCAGCCCTCCGGTGGCAGCTCCCCACACTAGGCTTCCTGTGCGTGTCCTCGGCCCAGTACCACCAGTGCCAGCACCACGCATCAGGCCTACAGTGCGCCTCGCCTCTCCAGCGCTGCCAGAGCCTTCCTCCTCTCCTGCGCTGCCGGAGTCTCCCGCCTGTTCAGCACTACCAGAGCCTTCCTCCTCTCCTGCGCTGCCGGAGTCTCCCGCCTGTTTAGCGCTGCCAGAGCCTTCAACCTCTCCTGCGCTGCCGGAGTCTCCCGCCTGTTTAGCGCTGCCAGAGCATTCCGCCTCTACAACGTTGCCGGAGTCTACTGCCTGTTTAGCGCAGCCAGAGCTGCCAGCCTGCATGGAGCAGCCAGAGCTGCCAGCCTGCATGGAGCAGCCAGAGCTGTCACTCTGCATGGAGCAGCCAGAGCTGTCACTCTGCATGGAGCAGCCAGAGCCGCCAGTCTGCATGGAGCAGCCAGAGCTGTCAGTCTGCATGGAGCAGCCAGAGCTGCCAGTCTGCATGGAGCAGCCGGAGCTGCCAGTCTGCAAGGAGCTGCCAGTCTGCAAGGAGCTGCCAGTCTGCAAGGAGCTGCCAGAGCTGCCAATCTGCATGGAGCAGCCAGAGCTGCCAGTCTGCAAGGAGCTGCCAGTCTGCAAGGAGCTGCCAGAGCTGGCAGTCTGCAAGAAGCCGCCAGAGCTGCCAGTCTGCAAGAAGCCGCCAGAGCCGCTAGTCTGCATGGAGCAGCCAGAGCCGCCAGTCTGCATGGAGCAGCCAGAGCCGCCAGTCTGCATGGAGCAGCCAGAGCCGCCAGTCTGCATGGAGCAGCCAGAGCGGCCAGTCTGCACGGAGCAGCCAGATCCGCCAATCTGCATGGAGCAACCAGAGCCGCCAGTCAGCATGGAGCAGCCAGTGCCGCCAGTCAGCATGGAGCAGCCAGAGCCGTCAGTCTGCCAGGATCCGCCAGTCAGCCAGACTTTTCCAGATCCGCCAGTCAGCCAGACTCTTCCAGATCCGCCAGTCTGCCAGACTCTTCCAGATCCGCCAGTCAGCCAGACTCTTCCAGATCCGCCAGTCAGCCAGGATCTGCCAGAGCTGCCAGTCAGCCAGACTCGTCCAGATCCGCCAGTCTGCCAGACTCTTCCAGATCCGCCAGTCAGCCAGACTCTTCCAGATCCGCAAGTCTGCCAGACTCTTCCAGATCCGCCAGTCTGCCAGACTCTTCCAGATCCGACAGTCAGCCAGACTCTTCCAGATCCGCCAGTCAGCCAGGATCTGCCAGAGCTGCCAGTCAGCCAGACTCTTCCAGATCCGCCAGTCTGCCAGACTCTTCCAGATCCGCCAGTCAGCCAGACTCTTCCAGATCCGCAAGTCAGCCAGGATCTGCCAGAGCTGCCAGTCAGCCAGACTCTTCCAGATCCGCCAGTCAGCCAGACTCTTCCAGATCCGCCAGTCAGCCAGGATCTGCCAAGACTTCCTCCTCTCCTGTGCTGCCGGAGTCTGAAGAGCCCCTCTGTCCCGAGCTGCCCCTCTGTCCCGAGCTACCCCTCTGTCCCGAGCTACCCCTCTGTCCCGAGTTACCCCTCTGTCCCGAGCTACCCCTCTGTCCCGAGCTGCCCCTCTGTCCCGTGTTATTAAGTAGGGTTGCCGTGGCTAGGAGGTCACGGAAGCGGACAAGGTGGGGGACTAAGACTACGGTGAAGTGGGGGCCACGTCCAGCACCAGAGCCGCCACCGCGGACAGATGCCCACCCAGACCCCCCCCGATAGGTTCAGGTTTTGCGGCCGGAGTCCGCACCTTGGGGGGGGGGGGGGGTACTGTCACACCCTGACCATAGTTTACTTTGTATGTTTCTATGTTTTGGTTGGTCAGGGTGTGATCTGAGTGGGCATTCTATGTTGGATGTCTTGTTTGTCTATTTCTATGTCTGGCCTGATATGGTTCTCAATCAGAGGCAGGTGTTAGTCATTGTCTCTGATTGGGAACCATATTTAGGTAGCCTGGGTTTCACTGTGTGTTTGTGGGTGATTGTTCCTGTCTCTGTGTTTGCACCAGATAGGACTGTTTCGGTTTTCACATTTTCATTATTTTGGTAGTTTTTTTATGTATAGGTTTTTCCTTTATTAAAATAACATGAATCATCACAGCGCTGCATTTTGGTCCGACTCTCCTTCACCACAAGAAAGCCGTTACAGAATACGGATATGCGAAAATGTTCCCACTTTAAAAAAATATTTTGACAGTTAAGAGATTACTGCACATTTCCCAGAAACTTATGACAATTGGTCATCAGGAAGTTCATGTTTATTTTCTATAATTTTCTGTCAGCTTGCAGCAAGCAGTTATTGTAAAATGCACAGTAACTTAATGTGGCTGATCTCTGTTACGCTCACTGACCTAATGGTGTGTCAGGGAAGGTCTGTTTGCTGTCAATTAAGAAGTTGAGGCGAGGTGAGGCTGAGTCCCAAGTGTGGTCATCACGAAGAATGCTTAGTAGTAGTTGTCATCAAATGTAAAGTTATCTTGTAATCGGAACATCAGTGAAAGTATTGTAAGTTACTGGCAGCTAGTTGCAGCTACTTGCAAGTGAGTTAGTAGTAGTTACTGACAGCTGGTTCCAGGCAACTAACTGCCATTAAGTTAGGGTGAATTGCATATTACCTCTTGACAATGCAGCTCTTTGTCACATGCTCTTAGAATGACTAAATAACTGACAGTGTTAAGAGGTGCTCAGCCTTTGATAACATATCCAGCAACCACTTAAACTGGTATAACACTTCCACTGACGGTTGACACAAATACACACAATTCAGTAACTTGTTGTTTACCGTACTTCCACTGCAACCAGTAGCCTGTAGTGTACCGAAATAACCGAATGGTTCTTCACAACGATCACAGTAGTAAAGAACCCTTCCTGATATACAAGGTTTTTCTTTTTTTACACGTCACTCTCACCCCTGAAAAAGAACCCCTCAATATTTTTGGGGTTTGTGTAGTAATAACCTGACTATGTGGTGAGCCATGCCGTATGAGCACTCATCTAACAGTCAGGATGCGTCTCAAATGGCACCCTATTCTCTTTATGGTGCACTGCTTTAAAACAGGGCCGATAGAGCTCGAGTCAAAGCACTACAGTATATAGGGAATAGGGTACCATTTGGGACAAAACCTCATCCTCTCCTTTCTTCCCTCATATGAGATGCAAAAGGCACTTGCACAAATCTTAAAGACCTCAGAGTCAGAGACAGGATGACAAATGCCATCCCTACAGCATCATAATGAATCACTAGGCCAGAAGAAAAATCTGAATCAGAATGTCCGTCAAGAGAGCATTATTGTTTTTGGCCAATTCCAAAAGGGGACTGACATTATAGAGTGAAAATAGGCTAGAATGATTTTGATTCATAATTGCATGCTTGTGTTATTTGTGTGTGAATTAATGAGCTCTGTTTAAATCTTTGAAAAAAATCACTGTGGAATTATGCTCAGACGTAAGCGCATAAAACTCCCTCCTTCTTCAGTTGCTGGAATATTACCAGTTACGAAACATTTTGGCAGGTAATTTACAGAGACCTACAGTACATACATTTTTCATATGATTTATTTTTCCCTGCAGCAGCATGGCGTCTTAACAAAACAAATTACCCTCCATCAAAGTAACTTTTTGCATGATTCTCTGTTTCTGGATTCATTGAGGAAAGCTTTGCATTCAGTTTCATGTGCCGAGAGAGAGAGAGAGAGAGAGAGAGAGAATTCCAAAGCATATTGCTAGCCCACAGATAAAAGTTGTTTTTTGGGTAGCCTAGATGTACCTTCTGCTGGTTCAAAATCAAATTATATCCTACAGTTAAGTGAAGTCCATCTGTTTCCATATACCATCTCATGGTTTCTATTACAAAAAAGACGATAATAGTAGTTGATGAGCTATTTGGACGTTGCAGAGAATATTCACATTAAATTTTCTCCTCATTATCACCCAGCTATGCAATCTTCAAATCGACATTTCATGAGTAAACAACAACTGTACAATAATTTTCTAATCTACTCTTAGTAGAAGACTTATTTAAACAGAGCAGTCAGCTAAGATGTCTTACTAGCTCTTAAGCGCAATGTGGGTTGGTAACAAACGCTTTATCGAAAGTGATCGCTTGCTTTTATTGCCAATTAAAGCAGAGCTTTAATGGAAAGGACAAATGCTTATTTGTTTTATTTACTGCAGGTGGTCCTGAAAACCAACCGACACCAGTAAACTGGGCACCCTGGGGTAGGTGGCTTGTGTTTGACATTGTCCCAAATGCATCCCTACTCCCTACATACAGTAGTGCACTACTTTTGACCAGAGACTTATTCCAAAAGTAACACACTTGAAATGTTATAATGTTCCATTTGTGACTGGTAGTTTCCTCTGCCTACCGGCACAGTGTCATAAAAGCTAACACTACCAAAAGTTATATCCATACTTATGTTTACTACTGTGTAGAGATGGGTGGCCTTGAATGAGAGAAATAGAAATAGAAGGAGAGAGATAAGGAATAGGTGGGAGGAGAGTGAAGAGAGCAGAAGGGTGTAGAGAACGAGAGAGAGAACGAGAGAACGAGTGAACGAGAGAGACTTAGACAGGTTGTATTTAGAGTGAAGCCAAGACCTAGCAAGCAATCTATTTATCAGACAGTTCGGCACCTGTTGATTATGGGTGTTGGCTTTAAACAGTTGTGTGAGTAAACAAACAAACAGCTTAAAATAACTAGTACCTACTGTACATCTGACTGAAATAAGTCGGAGTCCCAAATGGCACCCTATTCCCTATGGGCCATGGTCAAAAGAAGTACACTAAAGAATAGGTAATAGAGTGAGATCTGGAAAACAGTTATTATTTCAAGGAGTTGGTGACAACCCAAGAACATTGAAGCTTCTTAAACAACAAAGCACAATGCCAAAATGTAATGAACATGTCAGTGGTATTCACCCGGGGGTCCACGAAGGTACTGCAAGGGGTCCCAAAAAAATAATACAAATAAAATAGAAAGTGAAAGATATAAAAAAAAATTCTCAACGTCTTTAGGAATATCACCAGCAAAAACATAATAACCACATGTTTAATTATATACCTATAATAGAACAAAGGCGAATATCTTATTTCTCATGATGTCAACTTTATTTATGAACTTCTAATATTGTAAAAAATTTAAATAATTTGAGCCAATTGACATGTCGATTTCGAGGTGGAGGTTCCGTCATGGTCTGGGCTGGTGTGTCACAGCATCAGGGAAGACATCCTCCTCCCTCATGTGGTACCCTTCCTACAGGCTCATCTTGACATGACCCTCCAGCAGGACAAATCCGCCAGCCATACTGCTCTTTCTGTGCATGATTTCCTGCAAGACAGGAATTTCAGTGCTCTGCCTTGCCCAGCGATAAGCCCAGATCTCAATCCCATTGAGCACGTCTGTGAGCTGTTGGATTGGAGGGTGAGGGCTAGGGCCATTGCCCCCCAGAAATGTCCGGGAACTTGCAGGTGTCTTGGTAGAATAGTGGGGTAACATCTCACAGAAATAACTGGCAAATCTGATGCAGTCCATGAGGAGGAGATACACTGCAGTACTTGATGCAGCTGGTGGTCACACCAGATACTGACTGTTACTTTTGATTTTGACCCCCCCTTTGTTCAGGGACACATTTTATTGCAGTCTATCATTAGGGGAGCCACAGAAAAAGGAATCTGGTTGATATCCCTTTCAATTGGCAATAGGGATGCATAGAAAGACAGGGTTTTCAAAATAAGAGTCACTTCCTGATGGATTTCCTGATGGATTTTTCTCAGGCTTTCGCCTGCAATATCAGTTCTGTTAAACTCACAGACAATATTTTTACAGTTTTGGAAACTTTAGAGTGTTTTCTATCCTAAGCTGTCAAAAAAGTATTTAGTCAGCCACCAATTGTGCAAGTTCTCCCACTTAAAAAGATGAGAGAGGCCTGTAATTTTCATCATAGGCACACTTCGACTATGACAGACAAAATGAGAAAAACATTGTAGGATCTTTTATGAACGTATTTGCAAATTATGGTGGAAAATCAGTTGTTCACCTACAAACAAGCATGATTTCTGGCTCTCACAGGCCTGTAACTTCTTCTTTAAGAGGCTCCTCTGTCCTTCCACTCGTTACCTGTATTAATGGCACCTGTTTGAACTTGTTATCAGTATAAAAGACACCTGTCCACAACCTCAAACAGTCACACTCCAAACTCCACTATGGCCAAGACCAAAGAGCTGTCAAAGGACACCAGAAACAAAATTGTAGACCTGCACCAGGCTGGGAAGACTGTATCTGCAATAGGTAAGCAGCTTGGTTTGAAGAAATGAACTGTGGGAGCAATTATTAGGAAATGGAAGACATACAAGACCACTGATAATCTCCCTCGATCTGGGGCTCCACGCAAGATCTCACCCCGTGGTGTCAAAATGATCACAAGAACGGTGAACAAAAATCCCAGAACCACACGGGGGGATCTAGTGAATGACCTGCCGAGACCTGGGATCAAAGTAATAAAGCCTACCATCAGTAACACACTACGCCGCCAGGGCCTCAAATCCTGCAGTGCCAGACGTGTCCCCCTGCTTAAGCCAGTACATGTCCAGGCCCGTCTGAAGTTTGCTAGAGAGCATTTGGATGATCCAGAAGAAGATTGGGAGAATGTCATATGGTCAGATGAAACCAAAATAGAACTGACTAAATACTTTTCCCCCCCACTGTATATGCATATTCTAGCATCTGGTCCTGAGAAATACAGTGCCTTGCGAAAGTATTCGGCCCCCTTGAACTTTGCGACCTTTTGCCACATTTCAGGCTTCAAACATAAAGATATAAAACTGTATTTTTTTGTGAAGAATCAACAACAAGTGGAACACAATCATGAAGTGGAACGATATTTATTGGATATTTCAAACTTTTTTAACAAATCAAAAACTGAAAGATTGGGCGTGCAAAATTATTCAGCCCCTTTACTTTCAGTGCAGCAAACTCTCTCCAGAAGTTCAGTGAGGATCTCTGAATGATCCAATGTTGACCTAAATGACTAATGATGATAAATACAATCCACCTGTGTGTAATCAAGTCTCCGTATAAATGCACCTGCACTGTGATAGTCTCAGAGGTTCGTTAAAAACGCAGAGAGCATCATGAAGAACAAGGAACACACCAGGCAGGTCGGAGATACTGTTGTGAAGAAGTTTAAAGCCGGATTTGGATACAAAAATATTTCCCAAGCTTTAAACATCCCAAGGAGCACTGTGCAAGCGATAATATTGAAATGGAAGGAGTATCAGACCACTGCAAATCTACCAAGACCTGGCCGTCCCTCGAAACTTTCAGCTCATACAAGGAGAAGACTGATCAGAGATGCAGCCAAGAGGCCCATGATCACTCTGGATGAACTGCAGAGATCTACAGCTGAGGTGGGAGACTCTGTCCATAGGACAACAATCAGTCGTATATTGCACAAATCTGGCCTTTATGGAAGAGTGGCAAGAAGAAAGCCATTTCTTAAAGATATCCATAAAAAGTGTCATTTAAAGTTTGCCACAAGCCACCTGGGAGACACACCAAACATGTGGAAGAAGGTGCTCTGGTCAGATGAAACCAAAATTGAACTTTTTGGCAACAATGCAAAACATTATGTTTGGCGTAAAAGCAACACAGCCCATCACCCTGAACACACTGTCAAACATGGTCAAACATGGTGGTGGCAGCATCATGGTTTGGGCCTGCTTTTCTTCAGCAGGGACAGGGAAGATGGTTAAAATTGATGGGAAGATGGATGGAGCCAAATACAGGACCATTCTGGAAGAAAACCTGATGGAGTCTGCAAAAGACCTGAGACTGGGACGGAGATTTGTCTTCCAACAAGACAATGATCCAAAACATAAAGCAAAATCTACAATGGAATGGTTCAAAAATAAACATATCCAGGTGTTAGAATGGCCAAGTCAAAGTCCAGACCTGAATCCAATCAAGAATTTGTGGAAAGAACTGAAAACTGCTGATCACAAATGCTCTCCATCCAACCTCACTGAGCTCGAGCTGTTTTGCAAGGAGGAATGGGAAAAAAATCTCTCGATGTGCAAAACTTATAGACATACCCCAAGCGACTTACAGCTGTAATCGCAGCAAAAGTTGTCGCTACAAAGTATTAACTTAAGGGGGCTGAATAATTTTGCACGCCCAATTTCAGTTTTTGATTTGTTAAAAAAGTTTGAAATATCCAATAAATGTCGTTCCACTTCATGATTGTGTCCCACTTGTTGTTGATTCTTCACAAAAAAATACAGTTTTATATCTTTATGTTTGAAGCCTGAAATGTGGGAAAAGGTCGCAAATTTCAAGGGGGCCGAATACCTTCGCAAGGCACTGTAGGCAGTTTACTTTGGGAACATTATTTTTCCAAAAATAAAAATAGTGCCCCCTAGCTTCAAGAGGTTAAGAGCTAAGGAGGAACCATTGAACTGAAACACTTCCTAATTGAATTAACGTAAATCAGACTAGGCATCATCCTTTAATTTCAAGAGCTATATGAGTTTGGAGAGGGCGCATTGGCTGTGTGATTTGTATGATGAAAATAAAAAATCCACTTCTCATACCAAATGCAGCACAAAGCTGCACACAGGACAACTGTATTACCCCAAGGAAGGTAATGCCAGTCATTGATTGTTTTTAATCGAGCAAAGCACTGAGTTGCTGAAATGCAGCTGTGGGACAAAGCATTTGTGCATTTCACGCATACACACACACGCACACACGCACACACGCGCACACACACACACACACACAAACAAACAAAAGACAACAACCAGATAGTCCTGATGAATAAATATAGCCTAGTCGTTTCTCAGTGCAACTGTCTTCTGCTGCACTGAGGGGTGATATTGTATGTGGACTGATGGATGTAGAAAAAATCTCAGTCCATAGCCATGGCAGAGCAGAGCAAGACAGGGACAGTGTTCACTGAACTGACTGTGGGGCCTGAGCCTGTAACTTGATTTATTCCATTATTTGCTGGGTTTCCTTTTTGTTGGAGAAAACATTACCAGACATTGGAGACTCGTGAAGATGTGGTAGAAACAGACCTCGGAATTCTGCCAATCATTTTTTTTTCATTTCACATGTTTTGATACATACAACTCAAATCTGCACATTACTTAAGATTCATGGATATTTCATGGATACTAATGCCTTGCAAAAGTATTCATCCCTCTTGGTGTTTTTCCTATTTCGTTGCATTACAACATGTAATTTAAATGTATTTTGTATTTGGATTTCATGTAATGTACATACACAAATTAGTCCAAATTGGTGAAGTGAAATGGAAAAACTTCAATGGAAAAGTTTAAAAAAATGTTTAAAAAAATAAAAATTGCTATGAAGCCCCTAAATAAGATAAAAAGATAAAGTCCACCTGTGTGCATTCTAAGTGTCACATGATCTGTCACATCTGAAAGGCATCTGAGAGTCTGCAACACAACTAAGCAAGCGGTACCACCAAGAAAAGGGCACCATGAAGACCAAGGAGTTCTCCGAACAGGTCAGGGACAAAGTTGTGGAGAAGTACAGATCAGGGGTGGGTTATAAATAAATATCAGAACCTTTGAAAATAGCACGGCGCACCATTAAATCCATTATTAAAAAATGGAAAGAATATGGCACCACAACAAACCTGCCAAGAGGGCTGCCCACCAAATCTCACAGACCAGGTAAGGAGGGCATTAATCAGAGAGGTAACAAAGAGACCAAAGATAACCCTGAAGGGACTGCAAAGCTCCACAGCGGAGATTGGAGTATCTGTCCACACGAAAAAATGTTTTGCATCTTCAAAGTGGTAGGCATGTTGTGTAAATAAAATGATACAAATCCCCCAAAAATAGGAAAAATGCAAGGGGTTGAATACTTTCGCAAGCCACTGTATGTGGTCGAAACAATACTATCTGGATTATTTCTTAGTTCCAATACATTGATAACCACAACACAACCAAGGTCTTTCCAGATTTATGGAATTCTGCAAAATATACTATACTGTATTAATAAACACAACTCAAACCTAATTAGGATTAATAATTAGCACCTATTACTTACCAACTCAGTGGCCTTGTGGTTATTGTCCACCCTGGCTGAGTCATACCAAAGACTGTGGAAATGGGACCAGATGAGTCTCTGATTGGCACTCATCATTTAGGAGATAGTTTTGGGGTAAGACCCTGCGATATACTAGTGTCCTTCCTGTCCAGGGGGTGTACTTGTATGTCAAGCTGCCTCAAGCCACAGAAACTGGAGATCAAAGAAATGGTGTTGTGGAGGTGTCATTACAAATATGCTGTATTTTGAAATTTACCACTACCACTTTTACGCGTGGAGAATCCTTGAATAAGGTCTATCGAACCTGCAGGTTCCATGTGGGAAAAAATATACTTAATTTTTTATAAATAACCCCATTCTCCATCCACTGTAATTTACTAATTAAAAAGCTATTGATAAGAGCTAGGTAAATGAGTAATCTGTTTGGTTAAGGGAATTGTAAATATAAATTACAATTGTTTTAGATCTATTCTACCTTATGATTGCTGGAGACTAATGTGAAACAAGTCATATTTCAGCAAACTGAAAAGCATGACAACATGACAGGTATTTCAGTCTCTTTTCCACAGTGAAGTGTATATATAGCTGTGTCTTATTTTCAGTATTGTAGTTGCAGTCCTATGGCTTAATAATCTGTTGGGCTGAAATTTAGAGACCAAAGCAGAGGCTGTATCCTACGGAAACCTGTGCACACTGACAGTAGCTCCAAATCTACCAAGTTGATGAATGATTTCTAGAGTGTTTGAGTTTTATGCACTGACTTTTCACTATATTTTTTACAATTTGTATCATGTTAAATATGAACCACTATCGGTAGCCACTATACTAGTATAGCATATACTACATAGGGTACTATGTAGTATACTAGCCAGTATACTACATAGGGTACTAGGGGGTAACAAGCCCCCCCCTAAGAACAATGTCTAATTGCTGACACAAAAAAGTTTGGAGAAAAAATGGTATGTGAATGAAGGTCATGCTTAGGTGAATAAATCATAAATGGCAACTGTTTACACTTCTTTTAGTTATTTAATGAAATGCTTTCAGAAAGGGGCAGGTTTTTTTATATCCCGGGATAACTGCTAAAATAGGAGCACAACTCATGAGCCCACCTCCTGCATCATTGCAGGGGAGAGATGCCAATTGAAGCTCTCTCTTAAAAATGTACCTAGCTATCTAGGTATATGACGTAAAATGTTGTGTAAAATAGCTAAAAGAATATAAAGTAACATGAACTGTTGGAAATAATCACTAGTGGAAATATTTACAACTGCAATTAAGTTACTTAAAAATATATATATTTACTACCTCAGGATCTGGTAGTAAGGTTGCTAGCTAGCATTACTAGCAGCTTATGCTAACAAGCTAGCTGGCTAGCAAGTTACCATAAACGTGTGCTAACTGGGCTAGTCATTGTCTAAATGACAGGTAAAAACACATTCATTTCCTTTAAGGAGTAACTAGCCCCCAGGGGCCTAGTATCATGCAATCATAATGACGGTCACATCAGGATTAGTAACATTGTGAGGAGACTACCTAAACCATTTAAAGGTTGGAACAACCATTTCAGTAACGGGTGCAAAAGATCTGCTTGGATTAGTTTAGCAAATGTATGTTACAGTATTTATCTTTTGTATGGCATAAAATGAATCAATGTACACGGATATTCAAAACATAAAAAAAAAAATCAAAATTCAGTAAAGCATGCTAGAAAATATGAGGATGATAATAAGTATTGTACAAATTTGCATTTTTAGGGTACCACCCCAGTGACAAACTTTACTTCCTTTTATGTGTCAATAATTCCTCATTATAACTTAGTAGGTATTGAGGGTATACTTAATAAGATTGTATCCTGGGAAACAGAAATGTATATTCACATTACCCCTTTTTTGAGTGTGATGAATGTACTTAATTTAAAAAATATATACTCTATCCTCACATGAAAGGTATTGAACAGTACCACGTGAGATCATTGTGTGTACCTCTGAAGGTACATTGTGTATTTACATATTTTTGTAACCCAGGGAACAATCCCGTACCCTTATTTATAAGAGTGTATGGTAGGCTAAGTCCTGAAAAGGTCAGTTGTTTAGAAAATGTGCTTTATAATAGCACCACCTTAAAGCAGCATCACGAAATACCCCTCAGGTACCTACTCCCTGTTCTTGCTAATGAGCAAAATATGTTTTAAGGCCCATTTTTTTTTCTCAACCCACACAGGAAATAAGTAGTCCAGGCAGCTTAGCCCTTTGGCTATCTCAATAATGGGTTCACCTTAAACTCCCCTTCTAGAGGTGTTTGGAAATGCAAACATCATACTAACCCCAGGCTGCAGACTACCTTGGATTATGATTAGCTTGTTACCATACCAACACAAGACATGGATGATGTGTGCAGGGGGTGGTGTGCATGTTGTGCATGTGTGTTATTAGCCATCAACAATTACTTTGGACATACTGAAGGCTTCTGGACAGCTACAGTAATAGTGTAACTTTGATTTGTGCTGGTTCTATTTTTTAAAGCTTTAATCCCTGAGCAACACTAACTAACAGGTCTTCAGTAGCCCTCCCTCTGTGTATAGTAAGCAAGAGTTAGACACTCTTAAATAGAGCAGTGACCAATGAGGGGTGACAATAACCCAGTTTTTTTTAACTGTGCAATACATCAAATCTGTTCCACAATAACTGAAAGGCCGTGTGCAATTAATGTGTGTGCTGTTCTCTCTAGTAATTACATTCAAAAGGACAGCTTAATCATCTTTTGTATGGATGTCAATGCCGTAAATTAAGACAAATTATGAAAGTTTTCGCAACAATCAGAAAAACTGGGAATAACTGTGTAAAAAAAACTGTTGTGTTAATGGTGGAAAATAGAAATGGCTAAAGCATGCATACAGTACTTACTTTATCTACGACATAATTGGATGTCACATACATAACTTAGTATTTCAGATACACTGGGGAAAAAGGGAAGAAAAATTAGCATGTACCAACAGTGTATGTCAAAACCACAGCTTTTTTGGGTTGGATATTTTGGGGGAAAATACACTTGAAGTTTGTCTTCCCCCAATTATAAGCAGCAAGCATATAACATTCTGTTTTAACTGTTACTGTGGGCAGCAGTGTGTGGGTAAAATCACTGGGGAAGCCAAGCCAGGAAAATATTGCTATATTTTTGTGTTATGATAATTGTATTGTTTGCTCTATAACCTGTTAGTTCATATGCCTTGCAACTGCAACATATATATATATATATATATGCCTAAGGCCGAGACAAAGAAGACAAAACCGGAGAGCAACATCTGTCCGGTGAATTCCAAATAGCATATTGCATTTAACCAACACTTACATGACCTAGAGCTAATTTTCCTGACATTTTCTGACTATTAAACAACTATTGATTTAGAACCATGGAGAATTAGGCTACCGCAAGTCACAAAGAAAACTGGAGCTGCCTCCAATATACCAGCACCATTTCAACATCAACTCACCTATGCTTAGTCTAATACAGTGACAACTAAAGGATACCAAAAACTATTAATAAGTTCAATCAACGTAAGCTACTAAATAGGATGTGGCTGTCCATGGTACTGATGTGTGTGTGAGCGTGCGTGTGCATGCATACTTGCAAGTTTAAAAAAACATGTTGACTCACCCTACTTGTAGAGAAAGGCCAATGCCATCATCCTCTTGTTCATGTTGCCAAAATGTTCTATCACTCTGTCATACAGTACATGCTTCTTTTTTTTAACTAGGCAAGTCAGTGAAGAACAAATTCTTATTTTCAATGACAGCTTGCCCCAGCAACACTGGGCCAATTGTGTGCTGCCCAATGGGACTCCCAATCACAGCTAGATGTGATGCAGCCTGGATTTGAACCACGGACTGCAGTGACACCTCTTGCACTGAGATGCAGTGCCTTTGACCTCTGCGCCACTCGGGAGCCCTTTTAGTTTGCTGTCCTAGGCTACATCGCAAAAATGTATGCTCACTAGCTTAACTTCCTTTCATAGGAAACAATGAGACAGCAAGTTAACATTCATTACCCTGCTACATATTGAACTTCCATCCTCGCCGACAAGAATCAGAATCCAAGTTATAATCATTAGCCAGTACAGAGAATTAAGTAAAACCACAAGTCTAAATCCTTAACTCCATCCATGGCTATTTTAGAAAGGGACCATTTCAGCTAGGTAGCTAGCCACCAGAGGACAATGACGTTTGGTATGTGATGTGATTGGTGTGAAGTCACATCCAAACTGACTTCCTTGACACTTTTTTGTTGTTGCGTCAGGACTATTCACAATTGAACTTGCTCAGGTTAGCTCAATGCTTATTGGCTATTATTTTACTTTTTTTTATCAAAGGAGGCCATATGCTTCCCTTGCATTCAAGGCTACAGGCGGGAACAGTATAATACTATTTTTTTACCAGACAGCATCAGGTAGATGGGCTACACATACAGAGACAGTGGCGCTGTTTCGCTTACTCGGGTGCTTTCTTGCGAATTTAAGTAATTATGAAAAACAGAGAGATGAAAGATACATTATTTTAAATGTTTTTTCATTTTTCCGTGGTGATTTTTTTGACAACCATGAATAAACACCACTGGTGGTTACGTCTTTATCTATCAATCACATTGAATGTGATTAACTTAACTGCTTGCTGCAGTTATAAAAAAAAATGACAAAGAACTAGTGTGATAATTTGTTGTGTTTTGAAATGTATATAGAGGAATGACAAAAAAGTATAGAGGTTTCCATCCAATTGGTGACAGATTTTCATTGAAATATTCAAAAATGTGCATTTTTCCACCAGAGATGTGTTTCCATCAAATTGACTTGTTGACTTGTTGTATGTGCATGATGACGTAGTGCACATAAACTTATTTTTACGGTTAAATTCCTGTGTACCGAATAAAAAATACAGGTTAAATGGGTTTGAATGACATTTTCAACTCAACATTTGTGTTATATAGTTAATGTGCCCACACTTGTATTGTGTGCAGATATAGCCTACATGATGAGATAATTATGGAAAAAATCGCAAGATTATTTTAATTTGTAAAACCGCAGCCAAGCATCAATCATCATGTCACCAGAATAACCCTCAATATTTATTGTAAAGGAGCATCAAGCTCAGCACCTTGCACTTTTACCACCCTGTGAAGTTCATCATAATTTATATAATCTGTAGCCTAATAAACTGTATGTCTTCCGAGTCGTAGTGGGAGGACAACACAACATGTATGATGGTTATAATACTGTATCAATATTTGCACATAAAAGGGTTTGCTACGCCATTTCTCGTAAGATTTATTTGACCAACACAAAAAGATCCCACCTTATCCAGCATATTTTGTTTTGTCGACAATTGGAAAGGTTACTGACAAATTAGCTGTTTCCATCAGGCCTGTTGTGACGTTTTTAATCCAACATACTTTAGGTGCATAAAAAGGTTGGATGGTTACTTTCCAGATCTCATTTTGCTCTTTGGGAGCTTTGGCAACTGTTTTCTATTACAGTTCACTCCTCTCCCTGTACACTATACAGAAGCTCTATACAGAGGCTCCCAACCCCTTGGCTCTAACCCTTCTACTTTAGTGTACCTTGCGCGCACAACCCATGTGGAATTCCTGGCCTCTGGCAGCATTTGGACATGCCGATGAGTTCATCTCAGCCTATGCTGCCTTTCATTCTCTTGACCTTTTGGCCTTGACAGAGACATGGATCACCAGAGAACACTGCTATTCATCTGACTACGTTTTCTCTCATAGCCCGAGAGGATCAGGTCGTAGCAGTGGTGGCACATGGCTAGTCATTTCTCCTAAGTGGTGCAAAAGGTAAGAGTGTGCAAAGCTGTCATCAAGGCAAAGGGTGGCTACTTGAAGAATCTCAAATATAATATTGATTTTGATTTCTTTAGCACTGTTTTGGTTACTACATGATCTGTTATTTCATAGTTTTGATGTCTTCACTATTATTATACAATGCAGAAAATAGTAAAAATAAAGAAAAAACATTGAATGAGTAGGTGTCCAAACTTTTGACTGTTACTGTATTAGTTTGCATTTATGTTATATATGATGTTCAACCAAATGGGGAAAGTAAGTTGAGTGTTGAAATAAATAGGTTGCAACTTGAAATATACAGTTGGTGTGTCAATAATCAAATATGTATTTGGTTAAAAAATGTTTTTTAAATTGAATTTACTTTTACCAGTTGTAGCAATTTTATTTTGTTTGAGAGTCATTTTTTAAAAGTGTCAGTGTTGTATTTTGTATGTGTTTCGTTATATTCTCAGTGAGACCATCAGTGGCAACGTCTAGAATATTTCCTTCGTTTGTGAATGTAAGGGGACTACTTTTACTCTACATGTGAATTTTTCCTCATTCTAACATTTTGAATCCACTCTGAATTCTTTGTTGCCACTCTATGACGTAAAAGGTGTAAGGTGCTTTGAACAACAGTCACTCTTCAAAGTTAGATTCACAGCAGCGTTCTAGAATTCTATATTTGGAGAAGCCTTTAGCTTGGCTTTTGTTCTCTTCTCTCTACCACATTAAATATTCCACTCGAAGATGCAATATCTAACACTTTCTGAAAGTATCAAGTGAAGGACTGTAGTGATAGTAATGGACAATATAACAACGTTCAAATAATGTAACAATTATTGGTGAGTATTGTTGTCTAGAGCGAAAACCTAGCTGTCCACAACTGCACTGGATTGTTTTCACTCGTGTTCTTTACGCCACTAAATAACTGTGACCTCTGACACCCATCACTTACAGTTAGTAATTTGCTGTTGCAGTAGGCCTCATTCATCTTCATTTACATTGACTGTGTCCCAAATGGCACTCTATAGGGCTATTGCCATTTGGGACGCAGTCATTATGTACACGACGGAAAGCATCTCTTATGATGAAAGGCTCACGTTAGTCAGTCTGCCTCTCCAACAACACTTAATAAGAAAAAGTTTATTGGTAAAATTTAATTAAAACAGATCATAGCTTTACATAAACATTTGTGCACTTCATGAACAGAAAAATAAACATTTTACAAAAGGTTAAGTATGCATGGTGATCTTTGGCTTGTGTGCTGCTGCTCGGCCATTGAAACCCATTTCATGAAGCTCCCATTTCATCATGCTCTGCCCTCTGACACCGTCTCCATACTGTCTGACCCACTTGGTAGGATCTTGCTCAGCAACTCTCCAGAGCTGTCTTTCTCTGCCCTTTTTCCTTCAGGGGTCACTTTAGTCAAGGTATTGGGGTGGGGAGGGTTTTTTCCCCACTTCATCCACACCCTCCGCAACAACCACCTTCGCCACCTCTTCCACTGCAACTTACTCCTCCATCACTGTGGCAACTGCAGCGCCCTCCACTTGGCACTATGTAGTTCGGTCCGCAACCGCCACCACCATCCTTCCAGCCCTGACCTTATTGGCCCAGGAGGGGCAGCTGTGGGACTGCTCAGAGGTAACACATCTTCCGTCTGTGCACTTCTCGTAGTGGTGTCCCACCTCCACCTGCACTTTAGGCAGACCACCCTGTCGCATGTGTCTGCCAGGTGGCAATGTTCACCACATTTCTGGCACAGCTTGGGCTGGCCCTGGTAGTAAACATGGTCACTTTTCTCTCCAAGGACTATGGTGAATGGGATGGCTTTCAACCCACCATAGTCCCTGTCCAGATCCTATCTGGATCTTTCACCTGGGTTAGGGGCCCCTTCACATTGCAGTACCTGCCCAACCATACTGCAATGTCCTCTGGTTGTACGGTTTAATTGTACACATGGACAATAACAGTTTTAATGGTGTTGTCCGTCATCTTGGTCACCACAAACATCTCTGTCAAGGACCCCTGGGTGTTCAGAGTGTTCTGGATTTTCCCCCAGAACTTCCCGAGGAAACAGTTTGGAACTTGGTAGTGAGTGTTGCAACCGAGGACAGACAATTTTTATACACTACGCGCTTCAGTACCTGGTGGTCCAGTTCTGTGAGCTGGTGTGGGCAACCATTTTGCAGCTGAGCCATTGTGGCTGGGCTGGTGTGAAACCGAGCTCCTTCTGACGGAAATTTCTGGAGAAATCAAATGGGATAACATTAATATTCCTCCCTTATCCTACGAGGGGAAGCACACAGCATGGTGCCTCCTTATGCCAGCCTGTGCTGCTGACATGATAGAGGCCCACTCCCTTTATAACCCAACACCAGGGAAAACTACGTGGGTGCAAACAAGCCGAGGAAGCTAGCAGGCAAAGCAAGATCAAGCAAGGCTAACAGGGCCTAAGAACACCACAGGACACAAAACAAGCTATCTAGCACAACACCCTACTAAGCTAGCTACAATGAGGACAACATTTAAACTAGAAAGACACACCAAACAAGACAAATAATAAAGACTAGTAGTCTACATAATATGGTAGTTACTCTTACAGTAGACATCAAAAACCATGTATCTGCCACTAGCAAATCAAATCAAATTTATTTATATAGCCCTTCTTCCATCAGCTGATATCTCAAAGTGCTGTACAGAAACCCAGCCTAAAACCCCAAACAGCAAGCAATGCAGGTGTAGAAGCACGGTGGATAGGAAAACACATTCATTGGTGATACTGGTAACTCTAATATTCACTTGAAAGGCACCCTGGGAAATATGCAAATAAGGTTTAAAAACAAACAACAGGGCTATTAATTTTGGTCCTGGAGCCCTGAGTCATTTCTGGTTTTGGATATTTGTATGGGTCTTTAAAGAACCATCCCATGTATGATTCTTCAAATACTCTAAAATGGTTCCCTTATGGCAAGGGTGTCAAACATTCCATAGCCCACTGCTGTTTTTTTTCTCCTTTCAATTATGATCTACACAACCAGGTGAGAGCAGTTCCTTACTAATTGGTGACCTTAACTCCTCAATCAAGGGAGGAGCGAAAACGTGCAGACACTCGGACATCCATCGAATGAGCTTGACACATGTGCCCTATGGCATCACTCTCAATAACTTTATTTGGTTCAAACTTAAACATTTATTTTTCAGAGAGTAGCTTTAAATAGAGATACACTACATGACCAAAAGTATATGGACACCTGCTCGTAGAACATCTCATTCCAAAGTAACAGGCATTAATATGGAGTTGGTTCCCCCTTTGCTGCTATAACAGCCTCCACTCTTCTGGGAAGGTTTTCCACTAGATGTTGGAAGATTGCAGCGGGGACTTGCTTCCATTCAGTGACAAGAGCATTAGTGAGGTTGGGCGCTTAGGCCTGGCTCGCAGTCAGCGTTGCAATTCATCTCATTTTATTCAACTAGGCAAGTCAGTTAAGAACTAATTCTTATTTACATTGATGGCCTACCCCAGCCAACACTGGGCCAATTGAGCATAGTGTCACCAAGATGGCATAGCAGTCAGACGTCTTTTGTCCTCGTCTTGTCGTGTCCCGTATATATATATATATACATTTACAACATTCTTCGGATACCTTTTATATTATATATATATATATATATATATATATATTATATATATATGTTTTATTTTCCATAAACTCATCTTCAAAACACTCTCCTGCAACGCGCCTCACCAATTTATATATAAAAAATTATCAAATCTGTAATCCTCCATAGAAGCTAACCAGAAGCTAGCCAGACGTTAACCAGATGCTAATCAGAAGCTAGCCAGAAGCTAGTTAGCTTCTTTACTGGCTAATCGTTAGTATTCAGCTAACCACGTTTAGTGGTAATCAGCTATCCTTTAGCTCGAAAATCTATCGCCAGTTTTGTACGGCGTGGCTCGGACCGGAACATACCGGACCTATTTTTCTCTCCATGTTCCCGGAATTCAACCGCAAGCTCTGGACATTTATACCTGGATCTCGCAGCTAGCTAGCTGCTATCCGTGTTACTATCGGCTTACGTCGATTCCGGAGCAAACATCAATTACTCCGGAGCTAGCTAGCTGAAGCGTTCCATCAGTCTCTCCTGGGCTACAATCACCTATCCAGACCCGTTTTTACTGCCAACGTGGAGCCCCACCGGGCCTTCACAACTGGACTACCGACGTTATCTGCCCGAGGGAGTTATCCAGCTGGCTACTCCGTCGCGACGTTACCTGAACGCCCATCTGCGGTCCGCTAACCGTTAGGTCTATTCAGATAGCAGCCGATAAGACAGCTATCGGACAATTTTTTCTTTTTTCTTGGGCCTCTATAACTATATCTATTTATTTATTTATTACCACACGGAACCCCACTAATCCTACCGACGGAAACGCACGAGGTGGCTAAAAACAGACGTCCATCCTATGCTAGCTTGCTACCGATGGCCCGGCTAGCTGTCTGAATTGCCGTGACCCCAACCAACCTCACTACTCACTGGACCCTTTTGATCACTCAACTAAGCATGCCTCTCCTTAATGTCAATATGCCTTGTCCATTGCTGTTCTGGTTAGTGTTTATTGGCTTATTTCACTGTAGAGCCTCTAGTCCTGCTCACTATACCTTATCCAACCTATTAGTTCCACCACCCACATGCAATGACATCTCCTGGTTTCAATTGATGTTTCTAGAGACAATATCTCTCTCATCATCACTCAATGCCTAGGTTTACCTCCACTGTATTCACATCTTACCATACCTTTGTCTGTACATTATACCTTGAAGCTATTTTATTGCCCCCAGAAACCTCCTTTTACTCTCTGTTCCAGACGTTCTAGAAGACCAATTCTCATTGCTTTTAGCCGTACCCTTATCCTACTCCTCCTCTTTTCCTCTGGTGATGTAGAGGTGAATCCAGGCCCTGCAGTGCCTAGCTCCACTCCTATTCCCTAGGCGCTCTCTTTCGATGACTTCTGTAACCGTAATAGCCTTGGTTTCATGCATGTTAACATTAGAAGCCCCCTCCCTAAATTTGTTTTATTCACTGCTTTAGCACACTCTGCCAACTCGGATGTTCTAGCTGTGTCTGAATCCTGGCTTAGGAAGACCACCAACAATTCTGAAATTTTCATCCCAAACTACAACATTTTCAGATAAGATAGAACTGCCAAATGGGGCGGTGTTGCAATCTACTGCAAAGATAGCCTGCAGAGTTCTGTACTACTATCCAGATCTGTACCCAAACAATTTGAACTTCTACGTTTAAAAATCCACCACCCTAAAAACAAGTCTCTCACTGTTGCCGCCTGCTATAGACCACCCTCTGCCCTGGACACCATATGTGAACTGATTGCCCCCCATCTATCTTCAGAGCTCGTGCTGCTAGGCGACCTAAACTGGAACATGCTTAACACCCCAGCCATCCTACAATCTAAGCTTGATGCCCTCAATCTCACACAAATTATCAATGAACCTAACAGGTACCTCCCCAAAGCTGTAAACACGGGGACCCTCATAGATATCATCCTAACCAACTTGCCCTCTAAATACAGCTCTGCTGTCTTCAACCAAGATCTCAGCGATCACTGCCTCATTGCCTGCATCCGTAATGGGTCAGCAGTCAAACGACCTCCACTCATCACTGTCAAACGCTCCCTGAAACACTTCAGCAAGCAGGCCTTTCTAATCGACCTGGCCGGGGTATCCTGGGAGGATATTGATCTCATCCCGTCAGTAGAGGATGCCTGGTTATTTTTTTTAAATGCCTTCCTAACCATCTTAAATAAGCATGCCCCTTTCAAGAAATTTTTAACCAGGAACAGATATAGCCCTTGGCTCTCCCCAGACCTGACTGCCCTTAACCAACACAAAAACATCCTATGGCGTTCTGCATTAGCATCGAACAGCCCCCGTGATATGCAGCTGTTCAGGGAAGCTAGAAACCATTACACACAGGCAGTTAGAAAAGCCAAGGTTAGCTTTTTCAAGCAGAAATTCGCTTCCTGCAACAGTAACTCAAAAAAGTTCTGGGACACTGTAAAGTCCATGGAGAATAAGAACACCTCCTCCCAGCTGCCCACTGCACAGAAGATAGGAAACACTGTCACCACTGATAAATCCACTATAATTGAGAATTTCAATAAGCATTTTTCTATGGCTGGCCATGCTTTCCAACTGGCTACCCCTACCCCGGTCAACAGCACTGCACCCCCCACAGCAACTCGCCCAAGCCTTCCCCATTTCTCCTTCTCCCAAATCCAGTCAGCTGATGTGCTGAATGAGCTGCAACATCTGGACCCCTACAAATCAGCCGGGCTAGAAAATCTGGACCCTTTCTTTCCAAAATTATCTGCCAAAATTGTTGCCACCCCTATTACTAGCCTGTTCAACCTCTCTTTTGTGTCGTCTGAGATTCCCAAAGATTGGAAAGCAGCTGCGGTCATCCCCCTCTTCAAAGGGGGAGACATTCTTAAACCAAACTGCTACAGACCTATATCTATCCTACCCTGCCTTTCTAAGGTCTTCGAAAGCCAAGTCAACAACAGATTAGCGACCATTTCGAATCTCACCATACCCTCTCTGCTATGCAATCTGGTTTCAGACCTGGTCATGGGTGCACCTCAGCCACGCTCAAGGTTCTAAACGATATCCTAACCGCCATCGATAAGAAACATTACTGTGCAGCCGTATTCATTGATCTGGCCAAGGCTTTCGACTCTGTCAATCACCACACCCTCATCGGCAGACTCGACAGCCTTGGTTTCTCAAATGATTGACTCGGCTGGTTCACCAACTACTTTTCTAATAGAGTTCAGTGTGTCAAATCGGAGGGTCTGCTGTCCGGACCTCTGGCAGTCTCTATGGGGGTGCCACAGGTTAAATTCTTCTTCTCTATATACATCAATGATGTCGCTCTTGCTGCTGGTGAGTCTCTGATCCACCTCTACGCAGACGACACCATTCTGTATACATCTGGCCCTTCTTTGGACACTGTGTCAACCCTCCAGGCAAGCTTCAATGCCATACAACTCTCCTTCCATGGCCTCCAATTGCTCTTAAATGCAAGTAAAACTAAATGCATGCTCTTCAACCGATCGCTGCCTGCACCTGCCCGCCTGTCCAACATCACTACTCTGGACGACTCTGACTTAGAATACGTGGACAACTACAATTACCTAGGTGTCTGGTTAGACTGTAAACACTCCTTCCAGACCCACATCAAACATCTCCAATCCAAAGTTAAATCTAGAATTGGCTTCCTATTTCGCAACAAAGCATCCTTCACTCATGCTGCCAAACATACCCTTGTAAAACTGACCATCCTACCAATCCTCGACTTCGGCGATGTCATTTACAAAATAGCCTCTAATACCCTCCTCAACAAATTGGATGCAGTCTATCACAGTGCCATCTGTTTTGTCACCAAAGCCCCATAGACTACCCACCATTGCGACCTGTACGCTCTCGTTGGCTGGCCCTCGCTTTATACTCGTCGCCAAACCCACTGGCTCCATGTCATCTACAAGACCCTGCTAGGTAAAGTCCCCCCTTATCTCAGCTCGCTGGTCACCATAGCATCACCCACCTGTAGCACGCACTCCAGCAGGTATATCTCTCTGGTCACCCCCAAAAACAATTCTTCCTTTGGCCGCCTCTCCTTCAAGTTCTCTGCTGCCAATGACTGGAACGAACTACAACAATCTGTGAAACTGGAAACACTTATCTCCCTCACTAGCTTTAAGCACCAACTGTCAGAGCAGCTCACAGATTACTGCACCTGTACATAGCCCACCTATAATTTAGCCCAAACAACTACCCTACTGAATTTATTTTATTTTGCTCCTTTGCACCCCATTATTTTTATTTCTACTTTGCACATTCTTCCACTGCAAATCTACCATTCCAGTGTTTTACTTGCTATATTGTATTTACTTTGCCACCATGGCCTTTTTTTTGCCTTTTTCTCCCTCATCTTACCTCATTTGCTCACATCGTATATAGACTTGTTTCTACTGTATTATTGACTATATGTTTGTTTTACTCCATGTGTAACTCTGTGTCGTTGTATGTGTCAAGCTGCTTTGCTTTATCTTGGCCAGGTCGCAATTGTAAATGAGAACTTGTTCTCAACTTGCCTACCTGGTTAAATAAAGGTGAAGTCAAAAATAAAATAAAAACAGCCCTATGGGACTCCCAATCATGGCCAGATGTGATGCCTCTTGTACTGAGATGCAGTGTCTTATGCCACTGCACCACTCGGGTGTTCTGTAGGGTTAAGATTTCACTTCACTGGAACATATGGGCCAAGTCCGAACCATGAAAAACAGCCCCAGACCATTATTCCTCCTCAACCAATCCTTACTCTTGGCACTATGCATTGGGTCAGCTAGCTTTCTCCTGGTATCCGCAAAATCCTGGTTCGTCCGTCAGACTGCCAGATGGTGAAGCGTGACTCCAGAGAACACGTTTCCACCACTCCAGAGTCCAATGGCAGCAAGCTTTACACCACTCCAGCCAAGGCTTAGCATTGGGCATGGTGATCTTAGACTTGTTTGTGGCTGCTCAGCCGTGGAAACTTATTTCATGAAGCTCCCGATGAACAGTTATTGTGCTGACGTTGCTTCCAGAGGCTATTTTGAACTCGGTAGTGAGTTATGCCACTCGTGGGCAGGCAATTTTTATGCGGTACGTGCTTCAGCACTCGGCGGTCCTGTTCTGTTTGCTTGTGTGGCCTACCACTTCGCGGCTGAGCCACTTCACATTAACAACACTTACAGTTGACTAGGGCAGCTCTAGCAGGACAGAATCTTGATGAACTGATTTTTGAAAAGGTGTCATCCCATGACAGTGCCACATTGAAAGTCACTGAGACCTTCAGTAAGACCATTCTACTGCCAATGTTTGTCCATGGAGATTTCATGGCTGTGTTTTAAATGTTATACATTTTGTATAAGGGAAGGGCAAGGTGTTGACGAGTAGCAGCTTGATGGAGGTGACAGTTGTGTTGGCCCCTACTTTGTCCATGGTTGCTGGAGGGGTTGGTGCTGGGACTGAAACTTGGGATTGTGCTGGTGTTGGGGCTGCGACTGGAAAATTTGAGTTGGTGATGGGTCTGTTGTTGGGAGTGCGAAACGGGAATTGTGCTGGTGCTGGTGTTGGGTCAGTAGAAAGGAGGAAAGACAGCCTGAGGATCAAGCAGGTCAATGGCTAATTCCGTCGCCGACAGAGATGGCCGCCTCGCTTCGCGTTCCTAGGAAACTATGCAGTTTTTTGTTTTTTTACGTGTTATTTCTTACATTAGTACCCCAGGTCATCTTAGGTTTCATTACATACAGTCGAGAAGAACTACTGAATATAAGATCAGCGTCAACTCACCATCAGTAGGACCAAGAATATGATTTTCACAAAGCGGATCCTGTGTTCTGCCTTTCAACCAGGACAACGGAATGGATCCCAGCCGGCGACCCAAAAAAACGACTCCGTAAAAGAGGGAAACGAGGCGGTCTTCTGGTCAGACTCCGGAGACGGGCACATTGTGCACCACTCCCTAGAATTCTTCTCGCCAATGTCCAGTCTCTTGACAACAAGGTTGATGAAATCCAAGCAAGGGTAGCATTCCAGAGGGACATCAGGGACTGTAACGTTCTTTGCTTCACGGAAACATGGCTCACTGGAGAGACGCTATCGGAGGCGGTGCAGCCAGCGGGTTTCTCCACGCATCGCGCTGACAGAAACAAACATCTTTCTGGTAAGAAGAGGGGCGGGGGCGTATGCCTTATGGCTAACGAGACGTGGTGTGATCACAGAAATATACAGGAAGTCAAATCCTTCTGTTCACCTGATTTAGAATTCCTCACAATCAAATGTCGACCGCATTATCTACCAAGAGAATTCTCTTCGATTATAATCACAGCCGTATATATTCCCCCCCAAGCAGACACATCGATGGCTCTGAACAAACTTTATTTGACTCTTTGCAAACTGGAATCTATACATCCTGAGGCTGCATTCATTGTAGCTGGGGATTTTAACAAGGCTAATCTGAAAACAAGACTCCCTAAATTGTATCAGCATATCGATTGCGCAACTAGGGCTGAAAAAACCTTGGATCATTGTTACTCTAACTTCTGCGATTCATATAAGGCCCTGCCCCGCCCTCCTTTCGGAAAAGCTGACCACGACTCCATTTTGCTGATCCCTGCCTACAGACAGAAACTAAAACAAGAAGCTCCCATGCTGAGGTCTGTCCAACGCTGGTCCGACCAAGCTGATTCCACACTCCAAGACTGCTTCCATCACGTGGACTGGGATATGTTTCGTATTGCGTCAGATAACAACATTGACGAATATGCTGATTCGGTGTGCGAGTTCATTAGAACGTGCGTTGAAGATGTCGTTCCCATAGCAACGATTAAAACATTCCCTAACCAGAAACCGTGGATTGATGGCAGCATTCGCATGAAACTGAAAGCGCGAACCACTGCTTTTAATCAGGGCAAGTACTGGTAACTTGACTATCAAGGCTATCAAACAAGCTAAGCGTCAGTATAGAGACAAAGTAGAATCTCAATTCAACGGCTCAGACGCAAGAGGTATGTGGCAGGGTCTACAGTCAATCACGGACTACAAGAAGAAAACCAGCCCAGTCACGGACCAGGATGTCTTGCTCCCAGGCAGACTAAATAACTTTTTTGCCCGCTTTGAGGACAATACAGTGCCACTGACACGGCCTGCAACGAAAACATGCGGACGAAAACATGCAGCCGAGGTGAGTAAAACATTTAAACGTGTTAACCCTCGCAAGGCTGCAGGCCCAGACGGCATCCCCAGCCGCGCCCTCAGAGCATGCGCAGACCAGCTGGCCGGTGTGTTCACGGACATATTCAATCAATCCCTATACCAGTCTGCTGTTCCCACATGCTTCAAGAGGGCCACCATTGTTCCTGTTCCCAAGAAAGCTAAGGTAACTGAGCTAAACGACTACCGCCCCGTAGCACTCACTTCCGTCATCATGAAGTGCTTTGAGAGACTAGTCAAGGACCATATCACCTCCACCCTACCTGACACCCTAGACCCACTAGCTTACCGCCCAAATAGGTCCACAGACGATGCAATCTCAACCACACTGCACACTGCCCTAACCCATCTGGACAAGAGGAATACCTATGTGAGAATGCTGTTCATCGACTACAGCTCGGCATTCAACACCATAGTACCCTCCAAGCCCTGGGTCTCGACCCCGCCCTGTGCAACTGGGTACTGGACTTCCTGACGGGCCGCCCCCTGGTGGTGAGGGTAGGCAACAACATCTCCACCCCGCTGATCCTCAACACTGGGGCCCCACAAGGGTGCGTTCTGAGCCCTCTCCTGTACTCCCTGTTCACCCACGACTGCGTGGCCACGCACGCCTCCAACTCAATCATCAAGTTTGCGGACGACACAACAGTGGTAGGCTTGATTACCAACAACGACGAGACGGCCTACAGGGAGGAGGTGAGGGCCCTCGGAGTGTGGTGTCAGGAAAATAACCTCAGACTCAACGTCAACAAAACTAAGGAGATGATTGTGGACTTCAGGAAACAGCAGAGGGAACACACCCCTATCCACATCGATGGAACAGTAGTGGAGAGGGTAGTAAGTTTTAAGTTCCTCGGCATACACATCACAGACAAACTGAATTGGTCCACTCACACAGACAGCATTGTGAAGAAGGCGCAGCAGCACCTCTTCAACCTCAGGAGGCTGAAGAAATTCGGCTTGTCACCAACAGCACTCACAAACTTCTACAGATGCACAATCGAGAGCATCCTGGCGGGCTGTATCACCGCCTGGTACGGCAACTGCTCCGCCCACAACCGTACGGCTCTCCAGAGGGTAGTGAGGTCTGCACAACGCATCACCGGGGGCAAACTACCTGCCCTCCAGGACACCTACACCACCCGATGTTACAGGAAGGCCATAAAGATCATCAAGGACAACAACCACCCGAGCCACTGCCTGTTCACCCCGCTATCATCCAGAAGGCGAGGTCAGTACAGGTGCATCAAAGCTGGGACCGAGAGACTGAAAAACAGCTTCTATCTCAAGGCCATCAGACTGTTAAACAGCCACCACTAACATTGAGTGGCTGCTGCTAACACACTGACTCAACTCCAGCCACTTTAATAATGGGAATTGATGGGAAATGATGTAAAATATATCACTAGTCACTTTAAACAATGCTACCTAATATAATGTTTACATACCCTACATTATTCATCTCATATGTATACGTATATACTGTACTCTATATCATCTACTGCATCCTTATGTAATACATGTATCACTAGCCACTTTAACTATGCCACTTTGTTTACATACTTATCTCATATGTATATACTGTACTCGATACCATCTACTGTATCTTGCCTAAGCTGCTCTGTACCATCACTCATTCATATATCTTTATGTACATATTCTTTATCCCCTTACACTGTGTATAAGACAGTAGTTTTTTAAAAATTGTTAGTTAGATTACTTGTTGGATTATTACTGCATTGTCGGAACTAGAAGCACAAGCATTTCGCTACACTCGCATTAACATCTGCTAACCATGTGTATGTGACGAATAAAATTTGATTTCATTTGATTTGACTTGCCAGTGGTCCGTCCGCTCCGGGTGAATGTTAGATGTTTGATCACTCCTCCATGCCTCGTCTGGTGCTGAGGCTGGCACTGAATTCAGGAGGCTGGGTCAGTGCTGATATTTGGACTGGTGCTGGATCTGTAGAGGAGAGGAAGGACAAGCTGAGGAGCAAGCAGATACACATGGAAGCTCTAGACCTGGAGGTCAGTGGTGGCAGTGCCCCTGAGGTCTGAACTTTGGTCCCACCTCTGCCCTCTTGTGGTTGTGAATAGTTCCTGATTCTGGGCTGGTCGTTGTTCGGTGAGAGGGAAAAGTGTAGAGCAGTGCTTTCAACCCTGTTCCTGGAGTGCTACCCTCCTGTAGGTTTTTGCTCCATCCCCAGTTGTAACTGATCTGATTCAGCTTATTAACCAGCTAATTATTAAAATCAGGTGTGTCAGATTAGGGTTGGAGTGAAAACCTATAGGACAGTAGCTCCTCAGGAGCAGAGTTGGGGAGTCCTGGTTAGAGGGAGGTAGGGGTAGAGAGAGTAAGGGAGGGTTGGGGGTAGAGAATGTGTCTATTGGCCTTGGCTGGTGCTGGGGGCATAGTGGGTGGCATTGGGCGTGGAGGAGGAGCGATGCAGCACCGAGGCTGGACGCTGAAGGCCTAAGGACAGGTCTGGGGTTGGTTTGGGTGGCACGGAGGGAGGTTTAGATGGTGATGTATTTCCATCTTGCCACCCCCCATACCATCCTCTCCTGGTTCGGGTCTTTATGGAAGTCTGATGGCATGTTCACTGAGAAGAATGGTGATCCTCCTCCTCAGGGTCATTCAGTCCACGGTTTGTTATTGTTAGCCCCTGGTGTTCCTTGTCTCCCTAAGGACCTACTTGACGACGATGATATTCCACTGCTGGCGGAGTTGGGTGGTGCATCAGCCAGGAGGACCATTCAGGATGTTCTCCACTGTCAAGTGAGGTAGGGTCATCAACCTGTTGGGGGAGACAGAGGGAACAAACAGGGTCCAGACCTGCCTGGCCATGGAGCACTCAACAAAAAGGTGGTAGATATTTTCTGTATCAGTGCATCCGTGGGATATACATGAATTTCCTAGTGTTCTGTTATAATCTCCACCTGGCACAGCCAGAAGAGGACTGGCCACCCCTCAGAGCCTAGTTCCTCTCTAGGTTTCTTCCTATGTTCCTGCCTTTGTATGGCGTTTTTCCTAGCCCCCGTGCTTCTGTATTGCTTGCAGTTTGAGGTTTTAGGCCGGGTTTCTGTATAGCACTTTGTGGCATCGGTTGATGTAAAAGGGGCTTTATAAATACATTTGATTGAAATTGATAGTGGGGGAGGCAACGATGAACACCCATCCATGAGATGTCATTCTGAGATGTATTAAACAGCGGTACCGGAGTGCTAAGTGTAGAACCAAAAGGTTCCTTAGCAGCTTCTACCCCCAAGCCATAAGACTCATTAACAACTAATCAAATGGGCACTGGACTTTTACAGTGCCCCCCTATTTGTTTTGTACACCACTGCTACTCGCTGTTTATTATCTATGCACACTGACTCGGTACCGGTACCCCCTGTGTATAGCCTCGTTATTGTAAGTTTTTTTTTTACTTTAGTTTATTTGGTAAATACTTTAACTCTTCTTGAACTGCACTGTTGGTTATGAGCTTGTAAGTAAGCATTTTAATTCACCTTTATTTAACCAGGTAGGCTAGTTGAGAACAAGTTCTCATTTGCAACTGCGACCTGGCCAAGATAAAGCATAGCAGTGTGAACAGACAACACAGTGTTACACATGGAGTAAACAAGTCAATAACACAGTAGAAAAAAAGAGAGTCTATATACATTGTGTGCAAAAGGCATGAGGAGGTAGGCGAATAATTACAATTTTGCAGATTAACACTGGAGTGATAAATGATCAGATGGTCATGTACAGGTAGGGATATTGGTGTGCAAAAGAGCAGAAAAGTAAATAAATAAAAACAGTATGGGGATGAGGTAGGTAAAAATGGGTGGGCTATTTACTGATAGACTATGTGCAGCTGCTGCGATCGGTTAGCTGCTCAGATAGCAGATGTTTGAAGTTGGTGAGGGAGATAAGTCTCCAACTTCAGCGATTTTTGCAATTCGTTCCAGTCACAGGCAGCAGAGAACTGGAACGAAAGGCGGCCAAATGAGGTGTTGGCTTTAGGGATGATCAGTGAGATACACCTGCTGGAGCACGTGCTACGAGTGGGTGTTGCCATCGTGACCAGTGAACTGAGATAAGGCGGAGCTTTACCTAGCATGGACTTGTAGATGACCTGGAGCCAGTGGGTCTGGCGACGAATATGTAGTGAGGGCCAGCCGACTAGAGCATACAGGTCGCAGTGGTGGGTGGTATAAGGTGCTTTAGTGACAAAACGGATGCCACTGTGATAAACTGCATCCAGTTTGCTGAGTAGAGTATTAGAAGCTATTTTGTAGATGACATCGCCGAAGTCGAGGATCGGTAGGATAGTCAGTTTTACTAGCGTAAGTTTGGCGGCGTGAGTGAAGGAGGCTTTGTTGCGGAATAGAAAGCCGACTCTAGATTTGATTTTCGATTGGAGATGTTTGATATGAGTCTGGAAGGAGAGTTTACAGTCTAGCCAGACACCTAGGTACTTATAGATGTCCACATATTCAAGGTCGGAACCATCCAGGGTGGTGATGCTAGTCAGGCGTGCAGGTGCAGGCAGCGAACGGTTGAAAAGCATGCATTTGGTTTTACTAGCGTTTAAGAGCAGTTGGAGGCCACGGAAGGAGTGTTGTATGGCATTGAAGCTCGTTTGGAGGTTAGATAGCACAGTGTCCAAGGACGGGCCGGAAGTATATAGAATGGTGTCGTCTGCGTAGAGGTGGATCAGGGAATCGCCCGCAGCAAGAGCAACATCATTGATATATACAGAGAAAAGAGTCGGCCCGATAATTGAACCCTGTGGCACCCCCATAGAGACTGCCAGAGGACCGGACGATTTCACGGTAAGGAAATTGTATTCGGCGCATGTGAGAAATTGTTAGGGATCTTCCGAAGAGGAGAGGCGAAAAGGATCGGAGGACCAATATGCGGCGTGGTAAGTGTCCATGGTTCTTTTAATACAAAATAGTACACATGAACAACTGAATACAACAAACGTGGAAAACCTAACCAGCCTTATCTGGTGCAAACAGAGACAGGAACAATCACCCACGAAACACTCAAAGAATATGGCTGCCTAAATATGGTTCCCAATCAGAGACAACGATAAACACCTGCCTCTGATTGAGAACCACTCCAGGCAGCCATAGACTATTCTAGACAACCCCACTAACCACAATCCCATGACCTACAAAAACCCCAAGACAAAACACACCACATAAATAACCCATGTCACACCCTGGCCTGACCAAAATAATAAAGAAAACACAAAATACTAAGACCAGGGCGTGACAGAAATAGTTTGATTTGATTTGATTTTGTTTGTTTGTGATGCAGTGGTGATTGGGCACAGTGTGTTCAATGGTACTGAGTCTAAAGGGTTCTGAGGATGGGTGGTGCTGCGCCTGAGTTGCTCCATCTGGGTTAGCCTGACAAAGGCTAACATCATGCATTCAATTTTCTTGCTGGTCGCTCTGTCTGGGGGAAACACCCTGTTTGCAATGGCTTGCAAAGGTATTCACCCCCTTGGCATTTTTCCTATTTTGTCGCCTTAGATTTTTTGATGGTTTGTGTCATTTGATTTACACAACATGCCTACCACTTTGAAGATGCAATTTTTTTTTCTTGTGGACAGATACTCCAATCTCCGCTGTTGATCTCTTTGGTCTCGTTGTTGTCTTCGCTGATTAATCCCTCCTTTCCTGGTCTGTGACCTTTGGTGGGTGGCCTTCTCTTGGCAGGTTTGTTGTGGTGGTATATTCTTTCCATTTTTTTAATAATGGATTTCATGGTGCTCTGTGGGAATTTCAAAGTTTTGGATATTTCTTATAACCCAATCCCGATCTGTACTTCTCCACAACTTTGTCCCTGACCTGTTTGGAGAGCTCCTTGGTCTTCATGGTGCCGCTTGCTTGGTGGTGCCCCTTAGTGTTTCTGCAGAATCTGGGACCTTTCAGAACAGGTATATATGTACTGAGATCATATGACAGATCATGTGACACATAGATTGCACAAAGGTGGACTTTATTTAACTTATAAGGTGACTTCTGAAGGTAATTGGTTGTCACTAGATCTTATTTATTGGCTTCATAGCAAATACGTATGCACTCACTACTTTTCAGCCTTTTCTTTTTAAAATTTAATTTCACCAATTTGGACTAGCTCACTGAGCTCATTGTCAGTGACGGCAGCCTACTATGGGGTCAGAGGTTTGTCATACCACACAGACTTTAGCAATAGTAAGAAATCGGTCCATCAGGGCCACCATCGCATTGAGGCCACAAAGAACAGGGACAGAGCAACCATATTCTAGTCCTTCATGTACGCCGACATCGACAGAGGTGTCCAAATGTGTGCCCTGCAACATACTCAAACCACATCAGATGAAAGAGCCCCTCCACCTACACGAGGTTCCAGACCTGCCATAGTCTCTCACTTCAGCAGACATTTTTGAGTGGCGGGGAAAAGAGCATCTGGCACTTTTGGATACATACTCTGGCTGGTTTGAAATCGACCTCCTCCCCAACCTAACCAGTGCTACAGTGATCACAAAGTTGAAACTCCACTTTGCAGTGCACTGGATTTTATGACAACTAATGACTGAACGCAAGAACATTCACTAGTAGCAAGTTCAAAGAGTTAGCATGCACATGGAACTTTGAGCAGTTCCCCAGTAGTCCCCTTTATCCTCAGCCAAATGGTCTAGCACCGCTTGCACTCAGCCAAGCACCACTTAAAGAAATGTGCACGCGATTGCTTAACCGAGAGATGGATTGCCATCACCAGCACAGCGCCTGATGTCAAGGAGGACGATGACCACACTAATTAATGGTTCCTCGGGTCATGGCAGTCATTTAACGCGCCAGCCACCAGGGCCACCTGTGAATGTGATGCCTCCAGCTGAGGCAGCACCACAAAATTCATGACCAATCTACTTGGCTGCTAGCTGTTTGTAATGATTTGTCTACTGAGAGAGATGTCCTTACATATACGCTTGGTATGCTTCCACCGAAAAGTGTGTATGTATGTATGCATGTATGTAATGTATGTAGGTATATATATCACTACCATTCAAAAGTTTAGGGTCACTTAGAAATGTCCTTGTTTTTGAAAGAGAAGCATGTTTTTTGTCCAATAAAATAACATCAAATTGATCAGAAATACAATGTAGACATTGTTAATGTAAATGACTATTGAATCTGGAAACGGCTTTTCCATATGTTTTTTTTTATTAATACAGCTACCCCCCTACTTTGTGCAATTTCCGCCTGAAGACCTACCCAAATCTAACAGCCTGTAGCTCAGGCAAAGAACCAAGGATATGAATATTCTTGGTACCATTTGAAAGAAAACACTCTGAGGTTTGTGCAAATGTGAATTGAATGAGGGAGAATATAACACAATAGATCTGGTTATGATAAAACTATGAAAAAAAACATGTTTTTGTATTTTATTTTTGTATCATCTTTAAAATGAACAAGATAAAACAAACATTCAGATAGGATGATGGGGACAATTTCAGTGAAAAATATAAGAGGGCAACAGTACTTGTGCAAAGTTTCAGAATGAGAACTTCCAAAATGAGTGTGCTACCTGACATTTATCATGTCTCCATTTCACTTTGGTCATTGTTGTGGGCCTGCCCCCCCCCCCTCAACAGCCTCAAATAGGCTATTTCATGTGGGTTGGGGTGGGGCGGCAGACACACGCATCTCACATTTCATGAAATTACATGTTTATATATTGCTTCTAAAATAAAATAAAAATCACAAATAACATTTTATATTATTAATTTCAAACAAGGGCATTAGCATGATAAGAACTTACCAGTCCAAAACGATTTCCTCTCCCGTTCAAAAAATATTACTCCACAATCGCTAAATGAATCGTCTGAGAACAATCTCTGTCTCACTTTCCCAATCAATTTATTCTAAAATTGTGTGTACATCTGTATATCTAGACTTAGATTTAGCTTTCCCTGACTTAGTCACCATACTGATTGATATATAAACAGCTGAATCTGCGTGTTTACCAAACAATGCGGTGCGTAATATGTGTTTCTCCTTCCGGTATGAAACTTCAATAGCGAATTACTCTCCTTACGCTGGAGCTTACTACATGGGATGGTCTTGCAACACATAAACATGACCTATTGCAGTTTACCTTAGCTCATTGGCTAACTACCCAGCTAGATTTCAAGACGGTCAGTCGTCATTGGGTTAAAAGACAGTCAATCAACGAAACAGCGGGCAAATCATTGGTGCACAATGATGTCATGACTTGTTGTCTTCAAATCGGTTTCTTTCAGTGAATACGTCCCGCGAAATGGCCCATCATGTTTGATTGTGTTACAAACAAACCAGTTGATTGCAGTGAAACCAAACATGACTGGAAAAGTCACGTTCTGTGTGGGTTATTTACCTGGAATGTGTCATTGAAAATGGAATGAGACGATATTCACGACAGCGATTCACAAAATGTTTCGTGTTAGGCTATAAAAACAGATTTGATCAAACAAAAGATCATTCATTGTATAACAATGAGCATTGGAATTAAAAACAGATGAAGATCGTCAAAGGTAAACTATTATTTTAATGCAGTTTGTGATTATGTTACGCCTGTGCTGGTTAAAATTGTTGTTTTTTATGGAGCTCTATGCTCAGATAATCACATCGTATTCTTTTGCAGTAAACCCTTTTTTAAATCTGACAACGCAGTTGGATTAGCAAGATTCTAGGCTTTCAATACATGTGAGACACTTGTATTTTCATGAATGTTTAATATGACTATTTATGTAGCGATCACCGTATGTTGGGGAATTTCATTCCGGTAGCGGGTTCCGTGCGCAGAGAGGTTAATGGAATATCTATATAGGCGTACAGAGGCCCATTATCAGCGACCATCACTACTGTGCTCCAATGGCACATTGTGTTAGCTAATCTAAGTTCATAATTTTAAAAGGCTAATTGATCATTAAAAAACTATTTTGCAATTATGTTCGCACAGCTGATAACTGCTGTTCTGATTAAAGAAGCAATAAAACTGGCCTTCTTTAGATTGGTTCAGTATCTGGAGCATCAGCATTTGTGGGTTCGATTACAGGCTTATAATTGCCAGAAACAAATGATGGCTATTCCATGCGAGAAATTGCCAAGAAACTGAAGATCTCTTACAATGCTGTGTACTAAACCCTTCACAGAACAGTGCAAACTGTCTCTAAGCAGAATAGAAAGAGGAGTGGGAGGCCCCGGTGCACAACTGAGCAAGAGGACAAGTACATTAGAGCGTCTAGTTTGAGAAACAGACGCCTCACAAGTCCTCAACTGGAATCACCAGTCTCAAGGTCAACAGTGAAGAGACAACTCATGGATGATGGCCTGCTAAGCAGAGTTGCAAAGAAAAAGCCATATCTCAGACTGTCCCCAACAAATAAAAGATTCAGATGGGCAAAAACAGACACTGGACAGAGTATCTCTGCCTAGAAGGCCAGCATCCCTGTAATGGCTGTCGTGGGTTGAAGAAAGTGAGGACCAAGGTGCAGCGTGGTACATGTTCATCTTTTATTATGAATTGAACACTGAATGGAAAAACAACAAAAGAGAATGAACGAAACCAAAGCAGTTCTGTCTGGTACAGAATACAAAAACAGAAAACAACTACCCACAAACAAAGGTGGGAACAGGCTACCTAAGTATGGTTCTCAATCAGAGACAACGATTGACAGCTGCCTCTGATTGGGAACCATACCAGGCCAAACATAGAAATACAACACACAGAACAAAACATAGAATGCCCACCCCAACACACCCTGACCAAACCAAAATAGAGACATAAAAAAGGAACTAAGGTCAGGACGTGACAATCCCGGAGATGCCTCTTCATTGTTGACGTTGAGACTGGTGAACAGTTGATGTTGAGATGTGTCTGTTACTTGAACTCTGACGCATTTATTTGGGCTGCAATCTGAGGTGCAGTTAACTCTAATGAACTTATCCTCTACAGCAAAGGTAACTCTGGGTCTTCCTTTCCTGTGGTGGTCCTCATGAGAGCCATTTTCATAATAGCACTTGATGGGTTTTGCGACTGCACTTGAAGAAACTTTCAAAGTTCTTGACATTTTCTGGATTGACTGACCTTCATTTCTTAAAGTAATGATGGACTGTCATTTCTCTTTGCTTATTTGAGCTGTTCTCATCATAATATAGACTTGGTCTTTTACCAAATAGGGCTATCTTCTGTAAACCACCCCTTCCTTGTCAAAACATAACTGATTGGCTCAAAAGCATTGAGAAGGAAAGAAAGAACTTTAACATGGCACACCTGTTAATTGAAATGCATTCCAGGTGACTACCTCATGCAGCTGGTTGAGAGTGTCCAAAGCTGTCATCAAGGCAAAAGGTGGCTACTATGAAGAATCTAAAATACAATATATTTTGATTTGTTTAACACTTACTTGGTTACTCCATTTGAGGTCCATGCAGAAATGGTTTGTATTGATCAGTGTGGAAGAACTTGAATGGCCTGCTTAAAGCCCTGACCTCAACCCCATCGAACACCTTTAGGATGAATTGGAACGCTGACTGTGAACCTGGGATAATCACCCGACATCAGTGCCCGACCTCACTAATGCTCTTGTGGCTGAATGGAAGCAAGTCCCCACAGCAATGTTCCAAAATCTAGTGGAAAGCCTTCCCAGAAGAGTCTGTTACAGCAGCAAAGGGGGTACCAACTCTACATTAATGCCCATGATTTTGGAATGAGATGATCGACGAGCAGGTCTTCACATGCTTTTGGTCATGTAGAGCATAGTACCTGAATTGAAATACTCACCTTTTTTACTTACCAATGTTTCCTCTTAATAGAAAAAAATAGCATTGCACTCTCGCTTTCACCGGAGGTTTGAAGGTCATCTATTGAAATTATTCATTAAAAATTCCTTCGTCTGATCTTTTTCCTTTGTGCAGTTTGGCTCTGGATTGGCATCAAAGGTTGCTTTGAGAAATACTGTAATATCTTATTTTTTTCTAATCCTATCCTTATCCAGATTTCAGGTACATCAAAACACAATGTTCAGATGCATTTACAATGGTGGACATTATTTAGACTATAATACTGATACAAACCGCTGGGGTTTCTGTCTTTTGTGGTCTCTCACTTGACCTGGACTATTGGTAAATATCCCTTAATCGCTCACTGTCATCCATTAATTGGTAACTAGGCTGTAATCTATGTGTGTAAACTCATAGGCCTACATTAATGTTCTTAAGAACTCTGATATCTGATGCCTGACCTATAGATCTGTAGCAGTACCCATAATACCACAGATTCATTACTGGTCTATTACATGTAACAATGCATTAGGTCAGATTGATGCTTTTCAAACGAAGCCAGACATGGTGGTAAGTCATTAACCCCCTAACATGTCATTTTGGAAACACTGTTTTAAAGACGTTCAGATACTGATACTCTCACTGACTCTGCTGCTGCCGAACATTTGAAGTTCAGAGGCTTTGCAGTTTCACAGAGTAAGTTGCAATCAGGGACTGGTGTTGTCAGGGGCTGCATGGGGCTATGAGTTAAGGATCTATTAAAATAGGAATAATTTCCCATCGCCTTTCATGGGACTGTGTGGGCAGCAGTTCATTAAGGAGACAGCTTGGGGAGCAGGGCAGATAAAAGACAGTGGGGCTCAGCTATGCTCATCCCAAATGGCACCCTATTTCCTATTTAGGATGCTGGTCAAAAGTAGTGCATAATACAGGGAATAGGGTGCAATATGGAACTCATCACAGACTCAGGCGTTGGGGGTTATTGATGAGAGACTGCAGTAGACCTCGGAGCTGTGCTGTTCGCTGCTGCATCATGCACTGCTTGATGATGAGAGCCGTGTTTTAGCTCATTTTAACAGATTGCTCAATTATTTAAAAGTTTGCTTTCTATATCAATCCCTCTTTTTACATATTCTTTAATAAGAACTGCAGAAAACTTAAATATGCAGAGGTCTTGGAATACCAGATAAATTGTCAATATAGCTCCAGCAGACACATCCAAATGATGAAAGTGCCATTGTGTTTTGTAATTTTCTTCAACAGTATTGCAAACTGAACATCAATAAGCTTAAATTATAAACCTATTATGGCTTTTCAATTTCAAAATAATCTTAAGGTACAATATAGTATTGTTGGTGGAACCTTCATTGAGTAGTAATGTAGTTGCATGTCATTGAGTTGAATCTCTGTTTCAGGATCAAACAAAGGACTTAACACTGAAAAACACAACAATACTTGGCTGTAGATGTGAAAGTGCAACTTATGTAAACAAATAGCCTATGAACTATGTTGTAGCTTTACCCATTGAATGATGGATTGACATATTTCAATAGTCATCTCCCCACGCACAACTCCTGTGACAATTATCCAATTCACTGAACAAAAGGTTCACGACATGAGAGTTATTTCCTCTTCTAGACAGAGGGAAGAAGCAGGAAGGTTACTTTACGCCATCATGGTCAATAGTTGAAATATAGTGTCTTGCAAAAGTATTCATCCCCCTTGGCGTTTTTCCTATTTAGTTGCATTGCAACCTGAAATTTAAATATATTTTTATTGGGATTTCATGGAATGGACATACAGAAAATGAAAAAAAGTTCAATGAAAAATGACAAAAATTACTTGTTTCATCCCCACAGTGAAGCATGGTGGTGGCAGCATCATGCTGTGGGGATGTTTTTCATCGGCAGAGACTGGGAAACTGGTCAGAATCGTGGGAAAGATGAACAGAGCAAAGTACAGAGATCCTTGATGAAAACCTACTTGAGGGAAACCTGTTTCAGTCTTCCATAGAATTGAGACTGGGACGGAGGTTCACCTTCCAGAAGGACAATGACCCTAAGCATAGTGCTAAAGCAACACTCGAGTGGTTAATGGGAAACATCTAAATGTTTTGGAATGGCCTCGTCAAAGCTCAGACCTCAATCCAATTGAGAATCTGTGGTATGACTTAAAGATTGCTGTACACCAGCGGAACCAATCCAACCTGAAGCAACTGGAGCAGTTTTACCTTGAAGAATGGGCAAAGATCCCAGTGGCTAGATGTGCCAAGGTTATAGAGACATGTCCCAAGAGACTTGCAGCTGTAATTTCTGCAAAAGGTGGCTCTACAAACTATTGACTTTGGGGGGCTGAATAGTTATGCAGGCTCAAGTTTACATTTTTTTTTGTTTGTTTCACAATAAAAAATATTTTGCGTCTTCAAAGTGGTAGGCATGTTGTGTAAATCAAATTATACAAACCACCCCAAAAACATTTTCATTTCAGGTTGCAACAAAATAGGAAAAATACCAAGGGGTGAATAATTTTGCAAGCCACTTCATGCCTTGCTTTCTAAGCAGTGGTGGAAAAAGTACCCAATTGTCATACTTGAATAAAAGTAAAGATATCTTAAAAGAAAATGACTCAAGTAAAAGTGAAAGTTACCCAGTAAAATACTACTTGAGTAAAAGTAAAAAGAGTTTTGTTTGAAACATACTTAAGTATCAAAAGTAAAAGTATACATTTTTCTAATTCAACACATATTAAGCAAACCAGAAGGAATGATTTTCTTGTTTTTTTTATTTACGGATAGCCAGGGGCACACTCCAACACTCAGACATAATTTACAAATAAATCATTTGTTTTTAGTGAGTACGATAGATAAGATGCAGTAGGGATTTTCTCTAAGTGCGTGATTAGGACAATTTTCCTGTCCAGCTTAGCATTGAAAATGTAACGAGTACTTTTGGGAGTCAGGGAAAATGTATGGAGTAGAAAGTACCTTATTTTGTTTAGGAATCTAGTGAAGTAAAAGTTGTCAAAAATATAAATAGTAAAGTACAGATACCCCCAAAAAATGACAAGTAGTACTTTTAATTTTTTTTTACTTCAGAACAATACACCACTGGTTCTAAGTGCTGCAGCACCCACTGAACAATCAAAATAAAAAAGATACAGTAGCAGTCAAAAGTTTGAACACACCTACTCATTCAAGGGTTTTTCTTTATTTTACTATTTTCTACATTATAGAATGATAGTGAAGACAAACTATTAAAAAAAAATAATGGAATCATGTACAGTAGTTACCAAAAATGTAGCCACGCTTTGCCTTGACAGCTTTGCACACTCTTAGCAATCTATCAACCAGCTTCACCTGGAAGCTTCATCAAGTATGACAACAGTCTTGAAGGAGTTACCACATATGCTGAGCACTAGTTGGCTGCCTTTCCTTCACTCTGCGGTCCAGCTCATCCCAAACCATCTCAACTGGGTAGAGGTCGAGTGATTCTGGAACCAGGTCATGTGATGCACCACTCCATCACTCTCCTTCTTGGTCAAATAGACCTTACACAGCCTGGACGTGTGTTCGTCATTGTCCTGTTGTAATAAATGTATAGTCCCCACACCATCACATCTCCTCCTCAATGCTTCACGGTGGGAATCACACATGCGGAGATCAACTGTTCACCTACTCTGCATCTCAAAGACACGGTGGTTGGAACAGAAAATCTGAAATTTGGACTCATCAGACCAAAGAACAGAGTTCCACCGATCTATTGTCCATTGCTCGTGTTTCTTGGCCAAAGAAAGTATCTTCTTCTTATTGGTGTCCTTTAGTAGTGGTTTCTTTGCAGTAATTCGACCATGAAGGCCTGATTCCCACAGTCTCCTCTGAACAGTTGATGTTGAGATGTCTGTTGCTTGAACTCTGTGAATCAATTATTTAGGCTGCAATTTCTGAGGAGTGTAATTCTAATGAACTTATCCTCTACAGAAGAGTTAACTCTGTCTTCCTTTCCTGTGGCAGTCTTCATTAGAGCCAGTTTCATCATAGGCCTTGGTGGTTTTTGCGACTGCACCTGAAGAAACGTCCAAAGTTCTTGAAATGTTCCATATTGACTAACCTTCATGGCTTAAAGTAATGATGGACCGTTGTTTCTCTTTGCTTATTTGAGCTGTTCTCACCATAATATGCACTTGGTATTTTACCAAATAGGTAAAACAATCTGTTCCACCCCTACCTTGTCACAACACAACTGATTGGCTCAAACGCATTAAGTAGGAAATACATTCCACAAATGAACTTTCAACAAGGCACACCTGTTAATTGAAATACATTCCAAGTGACTACGTCTGGAAGAAACCAGGCACTGCTCATCACCTGGCCAATACCATCCCTACAGGGAAGCATGGTTTTGGCACCATCATGCTGTGAGGATGTTTTTCAGCGGCAGGGACTGGGAGACTAGTCAGGAACGAGGGAAAGATGAACAGAGAAAAGTACAGAGAAGATGATGAAAACCTGCTCAGGAGCGCTCAGGACCTCAGACTGGGGAGAAGGTTCACCTTCCAACAGGACAACGACCCTAAGCACACAGAAGTGGTTTCGTGACGAGTCTCTGAATGTCCTTGATTGGCCCATCACAAAAGTACCACACTGGGCCTTTACTAGTCCTGTATTAAAGATATAGACGTCTTCAGCCCCCGCCACCTCCCGCTTTTAATGTTACAATGCAGCAACAGGTTCTCTTCTATTTTTTCTTTCTTTTGACGGACTGTGGCACAGTGCTCCGACAACTGAAGGTTGGCTTGACCGTGGCCTGACCTGACTCCCCAGTCCATGGACATTACGGACCCCCCTAGCACCCAGAACCAGCACCGGAGCAGCTCCTGAGGTGACGACTGACTGCAGGCCTCGAGGCGCTTCTGTGGCTAGCCTTTACTCTCTCCACCACCTGGCCTGCAGCCCTCCTCCCCTGCTTCTTTTTTTCCCCATCTGCCCTCCATCATGCCCCCACCTTCCGTACCAGGATCAGCTGACCGTCAACCATCCCTAGCAGTTCAACAGAAGGAGAGACCAGACACAGAAAACACCACCACAACCATGGAATGGAGGAAGGAACTTCTTTTATCGCTGAGGAACAACAGCAACAACTGCAACAACCGCCAGACCAGAAACCATGACCCACCTGGAATGAATTAGGGCAGTTCTCCAGAGAGGTATGGGCTTTGTGTCATCTGACCTTAACTACCTGTTGAAACCCCCAGGGCCACAGGAATGATTCGAAGTCAGTTTCAAGCCCACCCAAGATGCCCCACCACCATCCAAGATCCCCCAGAAACCTTCTCCTCTTAAAATTAATTTTCTTCTCTAACAATCAATAAGTAGAATCACTGTGGCCAGAACACACAAAATCCAGACGACAGATGGAAAATGTAAAAGGTAGACAAAAAAGCACAATGACAAGACACCAGACAACAAAACAACCCCAGATTCAAAAAACCCTAACCACAAAGCCAGCACGCAGGCCCACCTATGTCCCCTACCCCCTCAGAGGAACCAAATCCCCCTCCAAAACCTTTCCCCATACCACTCTATACATCCCATCCACTCTTTACTACCCTTGATCCCTCCACCCAGCCCTTACTGGCTGAGATCTATCCATCCTGCTTCTTACAGCCCTTGAGCCCCCCATTCAGCCACCCAAGGCCCTGATCTCGCACAGCAGCCAACCAGCCAGCCTCAGTCCTCCTGGACCCCCGAACCAGCATTCCCCTTCCAGCATTCCTCAGCCAGGCAGTTAGGACCCATGAACCGCCAAGATCCACCCAACAACCAATGACCCGCTAGAGGCCCTCATCCACCTTTACAACAGAATGACCAACCCTGGACCCCCCTAATAACCCATCAGTATGACCCTGACAATATACTCAGAACAACGATTTTCTTCAGACGGCTCTTCATGGTTGCCTCTCCACTAGAGAATCCATCCATAGACAGCACAAGTTATGAATAGAGAACTGCCTCCGTGAATGCCCTCACACTGAACGCATGTACCAACGATTTGTGAGTGCTCCATGGCAGCCCAGGCCGATGGCCATACCCCCACCACCCCACCAAAACCAGGATCCATTGATCACCACACCAAATGCGGAGGAAGGACCAAAGATCTATGCCAGAACGAGCAGGCCACAGGGGAGTAATAACACTGACATTCAGAACCTGGGCTTTCAAGTGTGTCTGCTCGCTTCTCAGGTTGTCCTTCCTCCACTCTGCAGATCCAACACTAATCCCAGTTCCAGCACCAGACACATCCCTAGCACCAGTCCCAACACCAGGGGCCTTATTCACAAATGCACTAAATATCTGCCTGAGCCATTTCTGTAAAATATGTGCACATACAAAAATATTGCGATTTATAATCTTGGCACACAACATACATACCCATGTTTCCCGTTAGAAATCTGACCGTTCATAAAACTGTGCGGGTGTGAAATGCATTATAACGCTGCCAGGATAATGCCTCCATTCACCTTTTTATGGTGACAATAACACCCTTTATTAGGCCATGGAATGTAAAATAAGAATTGTTTTTAATATTTATCAATAGTTTTCAATAGATTATTGGGTTTGTGTGCTCTGCCTTGGTATGCTATTGTCTCTGAGATAAAATAGGCAATGATGTCGCGCTCCCATCATACAGCAGTGAAATATTTTACATAAGCCACCGGTCTATTTACTGTGTTGGCAGAATGTTTTAATCTTCAGCAGTAATTTATGCTGTATCTGGGAAAGGACTGTCAGGTTCTGGAAGATAAAACAATGGTACATTGTCGTGGACCTGTCAGCGGGTTGGAGGAAACGTCGATGCAAAACATTGTTTAATATGATGGAATGCCCATGAATTCTGAAACATTGTAGGACAGGCAAATAAATGCAATTACACAACTTTCAGTAGTTACAGTTCTATTTTCTTCTACTTGATTTTTGTATAATTTTTTTGATAGTGCTACTGATATTCATTACTGCATTGTTGGGAAAGAGCAAGAAAGGCATTTCACTCTACCTGTGCACCTGACAATAACTTGATGGATAGGCCTACTTCAATGCAAAAGATCCGCTGTTAAATTTGACTGTACACAGGTGTTATACACCGCACTGCCAATGATATTACAAAACATTAAAAACATATAGCTTATCTATTTACTAGGCTACTAGGTCCAATTAAATGAGAGCTGTGCATGGTCATTTGTTGTATGGGTCCTTCGGGAATATGAACCCTTCATGGTTAGAAAAGGTGAGGAATATATTCTGCAGTGGTTATGAAAATAAAATAAATAGGATTAAGATTCCTATGTCTAATTATTTTAGATAAAACAAAATTAAAATTTTTGCTCGTCATTAACAGCAAATGGTTGCATTCTTGTTAATATATTTTCCTGTTAAATTTTCTTTTATGAATAAGCTTTTCACCATAGCCGCCATTTGCACAAAATACTTACTTGCCAGCTTGCATTGCAACTTTTCAACCACTAGCAGATGTGCATACGGATGGTTTAAAGTTTGCGTGGAGGAATGCACATTCTCACATCAAGTTCAGTTTTTATGAATGCCAACTTTTGCGTGAACTGGCACACATATGCAGTACATTTTGGGGTCTATTTAATCCCTATGGCCGGAGTGAGCAGGTCATAGGGGAGTGCAATCACTGACCTCTGGGTACTGGGTTTCCAAGTGTGTCTGCTCGCCATAATGTGACTAAAACAAGTCTATGTTTCACCATGTTAAATGTCTGTGCAATATTTGGCTGCTCTAACATGGCAGGAAAGACAAAAGTATTTTTTTATCAGATCACCCACAATTATGAAAATAGGTGATACAGTGCCTTGCAAAAGTATTCATCCCCTTTGGCATTTTTCCTATTTTGTTGCATTACAACCTATAATTTAAATTTATTTGGATTTCATGTAATGGACATACACAAAATAGTTTAAATTGGTGAAGTGAAATGGAAAAAATTAAAATCAGAATAGTGATGCGTGCATAAGGATTCACTCCTTTTCCTATGAAGCCCCTAAACAAGATCTGGTGCATTTTAGTGTCACATGATCTGTCACATGATGTTAGTACACATACACCTGTTCTGAAAGGCCCCAGATTCTGCAGAAACACTAAGCAGGGGGCACCACCAAGCAAATCAAATCAAATTTATTTATATAGCCCTTCGTACATCAGCTGATATCTCAAAGTGCTGTACAGAAACCCCAAACAGCAAGCAATGCAGGTGTAGAAGCACGGTGGCTAGGAAAAACTCCCTAGAAAGGCCAATACCTAGGAAGAAACCTAGAGAGGAACCAGGCTATGTGGGGTGGCCAGTCCTCTTCTGGCTGTGCCGGGTGGAGATTATAACAGAACATGGCCAAGATGTTCAAATGTTCATAAATGACCAGCATGGTCGAATAATAATAAGGCAGAACAGTTGAAACTGGAGCAGCAGCACAGTCAGGTGGAAGTTGAAACTGGAGCAGCAGCATGGCCAGGTGGACTGGGGACAGCAAGGAGTTATCATGTCAGGTAGTCCTGGGGCATGGTCCTAGGGCTCAGGTCAGTTGAAACTGGAACAGCAGTATGGCCAGGTGGACTGGGGACAGCAAGAAGTCATCATGTCAGGTAGTCCTGGGGCATGGTCCTAGGGCTCAGGTCCTCCGAGAGAGAGAAAGAAAGAGAGAAGGAGAGAATTAGAGAACGCACACTTAGATTCACACAGGACACCGAATAGGACAGGAGAAGTACTCCAGATATAACAAACTGACCCCAGCCCCCCGACACAAACTACTGCAGCATAAATACTGGAGGCTGAGACAGGAGGGGTCAGGAGACACTGTGGCCCCATCCGAGGACACCCCCGGACAGGGCCAAACAGGAAGGATATAACCCCACCCACTTTGCCAAAGCACAGCCCCCACACCACTAGAGGGATATCTTAAACCACCAACTTACCATCCTGAGACAAGGCTGAGTATAGCCCACAAAGATCTCCGCCACGGCACAACCCAAGGGGGGGGCGCCAACCCAGACAGGATGACCACAACAGTGAATCAACCCACTCAGGTGACGCACCCCCTCCAGGGACGGCATGAGAGAGCCCCAGCAAGCCAGTGCCTTGCAAAAGGCAAGCGGCACCATGAAGACCAAGGAGCTCTCTAAACACGTCAGGAACAAAGTTGTGGAGATTTACAGATCAGGGTTGGGTTATAAAAAATATCAGAAACTTTGAACATCCCACGGAGCACCAGTGAATCCATTAATAAAAAATTGAAATAATATGGCACCACAACAAACCTGCCAAGAGAGGGCCACCCACCAAAACTCAGGGACCAGGCAAGGAGGGAATTAATAAGATAGGCAACAAGGCAACAACGAGACCAAAGGTAACCCTGAAGGAGATACAAACTCCACAGCGGAGATTGGAGTATCTGTCCATAGGACCACTTTAAACCATATACTCCATAGAGCTGGGCATTACGGAAGAGTGGTCAGAAAAACGTCTTTGCTTAAAGAAAAAAATAAGCAAACAGATTTGGTGTTTGCCAAAAGGCATGTAGGAGACTCCCCAAACATATGGAAGAAGGTACTCTGGTCAGATGGGACTAAAATTGAGCTTTTTGACGTCAAGGGAAATGCTATTTCTGCCGCAAACCCAACACCTCTCACCATCACAAGAACCCATCCCATGTTTTTATCGGCAGGGGTGGGGAAACTGATCAGAATTGAAGGAATGATAGATGGCACTAAATACAGGGAAATTATTGAGGGGGAACCTGTTACAGTCTTCCAGAGATTTGAGATTAGGAAGAGGTTCACCAACCTGAAGGAGCTGGAGCAGTTTTGCCTTGAAGAATGGGCAAACATCCCAGTGGCTAGATATGCCACATACCCCAAGAGACATGCATCTGTAATTGTTGCAAAAGGTGGCTCTACAAAGTATTGACTTTGGGGGTGAATAGTTGTCAAATCAAATCAAATGTATTTGTCACATACACATGGTTAGCAGATGTTAATGCGACTGTAGCGAAATGTTTGTGCTTCTAGTTCCGACCATGCAGTAATAACCAACGAGTAATCTAGCCTAACAATTCCAAAACTACTACCTTATACACAAGAGTGTAAAGGGATAAACAGTATATACATAAAGATATGAATGAGTGATGGTACAGAACGGCATAGGCAAGATGCAGTAGATGGTATCGAGTACAGTTATACATATGAGATGAGTAATGTAGGGTATGTAAACAAAGTGGCATAGTTTAAAAGTGGCTAGTGATACATGTATTACATAAAGATGCAGTAGATGATAGAGTACAGTATATACATATACATATGAGATGAATAATGTAGGGTATGTAAACATTATATTAAGTAGCATTGTTTAAAGTGACTAGTGATATATTTTAAATCAATTCCCATCTATTCCCATTATTAAAGTGGCTGGAGTTGAGTCAGTGTGTTGGCAGCAGCCACTCAATGTTAGTGGTGGCTGTTTAACAGTCTGATGGCCTTGAGATAAACAGCTTCTTTCAGTCTCTCGGTCTCTAGCCCGACAGGATATTCTTGATTGTGCATCTGTAGAAGATTGTGAGTGCTTTTGGTGACATGCCAAATTTCTTCAGCCTCCTGAGGTTGAAGAGGCGCTGTTGCACCTTCTTCACCATGCTGTCTGTGTGGGTGGACCAATTCAGTTTGTCTGTGATGTATACGCCGAGGAACTTACTACCCTCTCCACTACTGTCCCATCGATGTGGATAGGGGGGTGCTCCCTATGCTGTTTCCTGAAGTCACAATCATCTCCTTTGTTTTGTTGACGTTGAATGTGAGGTTATTTTCCTGACACCACACTCCGAGGGCCCTCACCTCCTCCCTGTAGGCCGTCTCGTCGTTGTTGGTAATCAAGCCTACCACTGGAGTGTTGTCCGCAAACTTGATGATTGAGTTGGAGGCGTGCATGACCACGCAGTCGTGGGTGAACAGGGAGTACAGGAGAGAGCCAGCTGGTCTGCGCATGCTCAGAGGGCGCGGCTGGGAATGCCGTCTGGGCCTGCAGCCTTGCGAGGGTTAACACGTTTAAATGTTTTACTCACATCGGCTGCAGTGAAGGAGAGTTCGCATGTTTTGGTTGCGGGCCGTGTAAGTGGCACTGTATTGTCCTCAGAGCGGGCAAAAAAGTTATTTAGTCTGCCTGGGAGCAAGACATCCTGGTCCGTGACGGGGCTGGTTTTCTTTTTGTAATCCGTGATTGACTGTAGACCCTGCCACATACCTCTTGTGTCTGAGCCGTTGAATTGCGACTCAACTTTGTCTCTATACTGACGCTTAGCTTGTTTGATTGCCTTGAAGAGGGAATAGCTACACTGTTTGTATTCGGTCATGTTTCCTGTCACCTTGCCCTGGTTAACTCCTTGCATCGAGCAATCCCGTATACGGGAGCGTAATCATAGCCTCAAGCTCATTACCATAACGCAACATTAACTATTTATGAAAATCGCAAATGAAATTAAATAAATATATTTGCTCACAAGTTTAGCCTTTTGTTAACAACACTGTCATCTCAGATTTTCTAAATATGCTTTTCAACCATAGCTACACAAGCATTTGTGTAAGAGTATTGATAGCTAGCATAGCATTAAGCCTAGCATTCAGCAGGCAACATTTTCACAAAAACAAGAAAAGCATTCAAATAAAATAATTTACCTTTGAAGAACTTCGGATATTTTCAATGAGGAGACTCTCAGATAGCAAATGTTCAGTTTTTCCAAAAATATTATTTGTGTAGGAGAAATCGCTCTGTTTTGTTCATCACGTTTGGCTAAGAAAAAAAAACGAAAATTCAGTCATTACAACGCCAAACTTTTTCCCAAATTAACTCCATAATATCGATAGAAACATGGCAAACGTTGTTTAGAATCAATCCTCAAGGTGTTTTTCACATATCTATTCGATGATAAATCATTCGTGGCAGTTTGGTTTCTCCTCTGAACCAAATGGAAAAATGCACGCAGCTGGAGATAACGCAATACTTTCGACGGAGGACACCAAGCGGGCACCTGGTAAATGTAGTCTCTTATGATCAATCTTCCAATGATATGCCTACAAATACGTCACAACGCTGCAGACACCTTGGGGAAACGACAGAAAGTGTAGGCTCATTCCTGGCGCATTCACAGCCATATAAGGAGACATTGGAACACAGTGCCTTCAAAATCTGGGACATTTCCTGTTTGAAATTTCATCTTGGTTTCGCCTGTAGCATCAGTTCTGTGGCACTCACAGATAATATCTTTGTAGTTTTGGAAACGTCAGAGTGTTTTCTTTCCAAAGCTGTCAAGCATCTTTTCGTGACAAAATATCTTGTTTAAAACGGGAACGTTTTTTTATCCAAAAATTAAAAGAGCGCCCCCTATATCGAAGAAGTTAAAAAAGCAGTGGTTCGCGCTATCAGTTTCACGCGAATGCTGCCATCAATCCACGGTTTCTGGTTTGGGAATGTTTTAATCATTGCTATGGGAACGACATCTTCAATGCATGTTCTAATGAACTCGCTCACCGAATCAGCGTATTCGTCAATGTTGTTGTTGGTCGCAGTGCGGAACATATCCCAGTCCACGTAATGGAAGCAGTCTTTGAGCATGGAATCAGATTGGTCGGACCAGCGTTGAACAGACCTGAGTGCGGGAGCTTCTTGTTTTAGCTTCTCTCTGTAGGCAGGTAGCAACAAAATGGAGTCGTGGTCAGCTTTTCCGAAAGGAGGGTGGGGGAGGGCCTTATATGCGTCGCGGAAGTTAGAATAGCAATGATCCAAGGTTTTACCAGCCCTGGTTGCGCAATTGAAATGCTGATACAATTTAGGGAGTCTTGTTTTCAGATTAGCCTTGTTAAAATCCCCAGCTACAATGAATGCAGCCTCAGGATATGTGGTTTCCAGTTTGCAAAGAGTCAAATAAAGTTCATTCAGAGCCATCGATGTGTCTGCATGGGGGGGAATATATACGGCTGTGATTAAAATTCGAAGAGAATTCCCTTGGTAGATAATGCGGTCAACATTTGATCATGAGGAATTCTAAATCAGGTAAACAGAAGGACTTGAGTTCCTGTATGTTGTTGTGACCACACCACGTCTCGTTAACCATAAGGCATACGCCCCCGCCCCTCTTCTTACCAGAAAGATGTTTGTTTCTGTTTGCGCGATGCGTGAAGAAACCAGCTGGCTGCTCTGATTCCGTTAGCGTCTCTCGAGTGAGCCATGTTTCCGTGAAGCAAAGAACGTTACAGTCCCTGATGTCCCTCTGGAATGCTACCCTTGCTCGGATTTCATCAACCTTGTTGTCAAGAGACTGGACATTGGCGAGAAGCATGCTAGGGAGTGGTGTGCGATGTGCCCGTCTCCGGAGCCTGACCAGAAGACGTTTCCCCCTTTTACGACGTCTTTGTTTTGGGTCGCAGGCTGGGATCCATTCCATTGTCCTGGGTGGAAGGCAGAACATAGGATCCGCCCCGGGAAAGTCATATTCCTGGTCGTACTGATGGTGAGTTGATGTTGCTCTTATATTCAGTAGTTTTTCCCGACTTTATGTTATGAAACCTAAGATTACCTGGGGTAACAATGTAAGAAATAACACGTAAAAAAACAAAAAACTGCATAGTGTCCTAGGAATGCGAAGCGAGGCGGCCATCTCAGTTGGCGCCTGAAGTGATATGCATATTCAAGTGTTCTGTTTTTTGTCTAATTTCTTGTTTGTTTCACAATAAAACATATTTTGCAACTTCAAAGTTGTGGGCATGTTGTGTAAATCAAATAATACAAACAACCCCCAAAATCCATTTTAATTCCAGGTTGTAAGGCAACAAAATAAGCCACTGTAAGACTGAAGAACTGTCTGTCGTAAGTCTGATCGATTTCGAGTTTAGTTTAGCTGTTAGTGGTTATGCTAACCTGGTGTTGACAACAAGACTAATTTAGCCAACATTAGCTTTCTAAATATCTTTTAGTCTAGCTATTAGCATGTGTCTCTCTCACAGGTGGCTTGTGAGTTTCAAGTTTTGGGGAAGCCATTTTGTCACTGTAAAATTGCACCTTATAATAAAGCATTGCATCCATCTATCATTACATTTGCAGACTACTATTCCTAATGTGATGAGTAGGTTGTATGGTCAAAATATATTAGGCTAATAATGTAACTCAATCTAATTAGTACATAGCTGAGCGCGTAGTGGCATAAATCTATAAACTATATGTGAGGGAAAAACGTGGCCTTTGATTAACACATTTTGTGCAAATCTAATACACTTTACATGACTGTGGACATTAACAGAATCGTATTAATATGAGACATCACAGGGGTGCCTAGGCCTACTCTGTTGACACTGACAAACAGATAAATAAAAACAACCTTGTCTTGAATCCAACCATCTAATCTAGGATGATGAAAAGGGGAGACACAAATTGTACAATATAGCCTGGTGGAGGAAATTATTGTCTTAAAATTCCAGTGGCACTGACCCAATGACAATTTGTTGAGAACTTATTCATAAGGAGGATAAAGGCCTAAATGGGATAGGACAACCTGCTTTGTTGGTTGTTCCAGCCCAGCAATAGATGTAATCTTCATATGACAGTAAAACACCTGAATGAATTAAACAAAAACAAACAATCAAGAGTCTGATGGTATACTGTAGGTGACCTAAAGAAGTGATATTTTAACATCAGGTGTGCTTTTCATTTGTTTATGTACTGTAGGTTCACCAGCTGACCTCTATCAAGACACCTACAATTGAAGTCGGAAGTTTACATACACTTAGGTTGGAGTCATTAAAACTCATTATTCAACCACTCCACAAATGTCTTGTTATCAAACTATAGTTTTGGAAAATTGGTTAGGACATCTACTTCATGCATGACACAAGTAATTTTTCCAACAATTGTTGAAAGACATTTACATGCACTAAGTTGACTGTGCCTTTAAGTTCTTATGGCTGCAGGGGCAGTATTGACTAGCTTGTATGAAAGGTGCCCAGAGGTGCTCAGAGTCAACGGTCTGCTCCTCATTCCCAGTTTCTAATATATGCATATTATTATTAGTATTCGATAGAAAACTGTTTGAATGATGTCTGTGAGTATAACACAACTTATATGGCAGGCAAAAACTTGAGAAGAAATCCAAACAGGAAGTGTGGAAAATCTGAGGTTGGTCGATTTTCAACCCAGCCCCTATTGAATACACAGTGGGATATGGATAAAGTTGCACTTCATAGGGCTTCCACTAGATGTCATCCATCTTTAGAAACTTGAATGAGGCTTCTACTGTGTTCTGGAGCTGGATGGGAGCTCTTTGAGTCAGTGGTCTGGCAGAGAGCCAGGTCCTGGTCATGCGCATTTCACATGATAGCGAAGGAATTCTCTGGTTGGAACTTTATTGAAGATTTATGATAACAACATCCTAAAGATTGATTCTATGACAATTTTCTTTGACCTGTAATATAACTTTTTGAATTTTTCGTCTGACGTTCGGATGGACTTGCATTAGCATTTGGATTTGTGTACTAAACGCGTTAACAAAAGTAGCTACTTGGACATAAATAATGGACAATATCGAACAAATCAAGCATGTATTGTGGAACTAGGATTCCTGGAAGTGCATTCTGATGAAGATCGTCAAAGGTAAGGGAATATTTATAATGTGATTTCTGATTTCTGTTGACTCCAAAATGGCGGATAATTTGATTTATTTTCTGAGCGCCGTCTCAGATTATTGCATGGTATGCTTTTTCCGTAAAGATATTATTAAATCTGACACAGCGGTTGCATTAAGAAGAGGTATATCTATATTTCCATGTCTAACAATTGTATTTTTCGACATTTATGATGAGTATTTCTGTAAAATGATGTGGCTCTCTGCAATAACACCGGATGTTTTTGGAACTAGCGAACGTAACGCGCCAATGTATACTGAGATTTTTTTATATATGAACTTTATCAAACAAAAGATACATGTATTGTGTAACATAAAGTCTTATGAGTGTCATCTGATGAAGATCATCAAAGGTTAGTGATTCATTTTATCTCTATTTGTGCTTTTTGTGACTCCTCTCTTTGGCTGGAAAAATGGCGTAATTTTTCTGTGAGTTGGTGGTGACCTAACATAATCGTTTGTGGTGCTTTCGCTGTAGAGCCTATTTGAAATCGGACACTGTGGTGGGAATAACAACAAGATTACCTTTACAACGGTATAAAAGACATGTATGTTTTAGTAATTTTAATTATGAGAGTTATGTTGTTTTGAATTTGGCGCCCTGCACTTTCACTGGCTGTTGTCATATCATCCCGTTAACGGGATTGCAGCCCTAAGAAGTTTTAAACAGCTTGGAAAATTCCAGAAAATGATGTCATGGCTTTAGAAGCTTCTGATAGGCTAATTGGCATCATTTGAATCAATTGAAGGTGTACCTGTGGATGTATTTCAAGGCCTACCTTCAAACTCAGTGCCTCTTTGCTTGACATCATGGGCAAATCAAAAGATATCAGCCAAGACCTCAGAAAAAAATGGTAATCCTCCACAAGTCTGGTTCATCCTTGGGAGCAATTTCCAAACGCCTGAGGGTACCACTTTCATCTGTACAAACAATAGTACGCAAGTATAAACACCATGTGACCACGCAGCCATCATACTGCTCAGGAAGGAGATGCTTTCTGTCGCCTAGAGATGAACATACTTTGGTGCAAAAAGTGCAAATCAATACCAGAACAAGAGCAAAGGACCTTGTGAAGATGCTGGAGGAAACAGGTACAAAATTATCTACATCCACAGTGAAACAAGTCCTATATCGACTTAACCTGAAAGGCCGCTCTGCAAGGGAGAAGCTACTGCTCCAAAACCGCCCTTGAAAAAGCCAGACTACGGTTTGCAACTGCACATGGGGTCAAAGATTGTACATTTTGGAGAAATGTCCTCTGGTCTTATGAAACAAAAATAGAACTGTTTGGCCATAATGGCCATCATTATGTTTGGAGGACAAAGGAGGAGGCTTGCAAGCCAAAGAACACCATCCCAACCGTGAAGCATGGGGGTGGCAGCATCATGTTGTGGGGGTGCTTTGCGTCAGAAGGGACTGGTGCACTTCACAAAATAGGTGGCATCATGAGGATGGACAATTACGTCAGGAGATATGGCCCAAAATTTACCCAACTTTTTGTCGGAAGCTTGTGGAAGCCTTCCCGAAATGTCATCAGTTGGTAATTAACAAAGTAATGGAGTTCAGGTGGGGTGGGCGCCTGCCGAGCCCACCAAGGCAAGAAGACCTCTCGAGCCAGTTAAGGCGTGGAAGCCCCGACGAGCTAGCTGAGGCACCCCCGGTTCAATCGGCACCCAGACCCGATGTAACCAACCAAACAGACCCAATGTAACCAACCTGTCACGAATCCCGTTTCCTGAGTCTGATATTTGCCAGTGTTCTGTCCTGGAGTGTTTTTTCCGGCGTCCTGGAACGCACCATGTCTGGTTGCCGGGCAATGTAGCCCGTTGGGAGTTCTGATTACCCGCACCTGTATCCCATCAGCTATCTGCACACCTGGTCCTGATCATCATCTCTCCTCTTCATAAGCCCGGACCTGACAACCATTCCCTGCCGGATCGTTAGCCATGAACAGTATGTTGTGCCATAGTATCAGCCTCAAGTTGGATAGAATTTGTTTTGTTGTTTTGTACGTCTTGCTTGCCTTAAACTTACCTCCGTTTGTTCTGTCTTCAGTTACTCACCCGGATCATCTACCCCATTCCCGCCTGGTCGTCGGAGGATTCCGCTTCCCCATTGGATCCACCTATTTACTCCCATCAACTCACCACCACTGCCCGCTACGCCACCTGAATATATCTACCCATTCACATTCACTTGTAAATAAATACTCACCTTCTTCCTACTCTCCTTGTCCTGGTCTGCTTCTGGGTTCAATTTTGAAGAAACGTGACACAACCAAAACAAAAACCTCCCTGATGCTTCCTTTAAGGGTGTTAGCATTCTGTGAAGATCGACGCTGGAGACGAGAAGCAGGTACAGGGAGTGAACATTTAATGAAACACGAACATAGAACAGGACCAGTGACTGAACAGTGAGAAAATAATGACATCAATGCTGACACATTATGAGTGGGGAGCAGACAGATATAGAGGGGGTAATCAACAAAGTAATGGAGTCCAGGTGAGTCCAATATTATGCACCTGCGCACAATGATGGTGACAAGTGTGCGTAATGAAGGGCAGATTGGCACCTTCGGTGCCAGAGAGGGAGAGCGGGGGCAGGCGTAACATTTGATACATTTAATCAGGTGTGTTAGTGCTGGGCTGGAACTGAAGCCTGCACACTCAGCAGGGTCGGCCTGCTCCAGTTGTAATAGGTTTATACATTGTGTGACTTTAAACTGTATTTTTGTTTTCCCCATTTGCTAATATAGGTACATATACACAGAGTATACTAAACATTTGTACCACCTGCTCTTTTCATGACATAGACTGACAACGTGAATCACGGTGAAATATATGATCTCTTATTGATGTCACTTGTTAAATTCACTTCAATCAGTGTAGATGAAGGGGAGGAGACAGGTTAAAGAAGACATTTTAAGCATTGAGACAATTAAGACATGGATTGTGTATGTGTACCATATAGCAGGTGAATTGGCAAGACAAAATATTTCAGTGACTGAACAGGGTACGGTAGTAGGTGTCAGGCGCACCAGTTTGAGTGTGTCAAGAACTGCTACGCTGCTGGGTTTTTCCACACTCAACAGTTTCCAGTGTCTTTCAAGAATGGTCCACCACCCAATGGACATAAAACTAACTTGACACAACTGTGGGAAGCATTCAAAAATTGTAGAACTAAGAACAGATATAGCCCTTGGTTCACCCCAGACTTGACTGCCCTTGACCAGCACAAAAACATCCTGTGGCATTCTGCATTAGCACTGAATAGCCCGCGTGATATGCAACTTTTCAGGGAAGTCAGGAACCATTATACTCAGTCAATTTGGAAAGATAAGGCTACCTTTTCAAACAGAAATTTGCACCCTGTAGCACTAACTCCAAAAAGTTTTGGGACGCTGTAAAGTCCACGGAGAAAAAGAACACTGAGGTGCCCAGTGTGCCCACTGCACTGAGGATAGGAAACATTGTCACCACCGATTAAATATATGATAATTGATCATTTCCTTCAGCAAAGCCAGACAGCTGATGTTCTGAAAGAGATTTTAAAAAATCTGGATTCCTACAAATCAGCTGGGCTAGACAATCTGGACACTCTCATTCTAAAACTGTTAGAGGAAATCCAATTCTCCCTTGGGCGTCCATTCATGTCAATCCTGTAACAATACTCTGTCAAGTTTCTTATCTACGCTACTTATAGATTTTCTTATATATATATATATATTTACCGATTTAAACCGTAACCCTTTTCTCTCATATCTCTCAAATACCACTAAGCTTCTAACTGTTTGATTTTATCTAAAATCATTGATTTTAGAAAAAACATGTCTATGAGTGGCTTTTCTCTAAAGTCCTTACATTTCCTTAATAACCAATCTATCTTAATCCTAACAATAATCCTAAATCATTACAGATGTCCTATATTCCTTTTAAGTTTAATACTATTTAAAAAACTTCTAAATAATCAAACAAAGTCTAATAAATGCTAACCATATCAAAATCCTTCCTACACTAACAAACCCTTTCCTTCAGGGACCCTCAGTATTCTATCTGACAATAACATGAATTTAGTATGTGTTGCAAAGTGTGGAATACCTTATCTACAGTAATTTATCACCCCTAAAAACTGTAACTTATTTTTCTATGTAATTCCCTGCCCTATTGGCTTAATCTATCTCCTATCCAAACCTCAATGTATCTTATCTTCCCCTATTTATTCTCAATGATAAATATGACTTTTTCTCTGTTACAATACCAAATCATTAATAGCCCATTCAAAAACTTTACAGCTAATGTTGTAAAACAGAATCCTGAACCACTTCCTCTTCAGTGATTCAAACAATAATTCTAAACCCCTAACCAAAACTCCATTATAATGAATTTACCTTAAAACTAGTAATTCAATATGACCACATTCATTATACAAATGACTCTCCCCTGAGGCTGATCAGACCTCAGAAGACAATCACGATAAGATCAATAGGTCATGAAATCAAAAAATTCACTTGTATAATTAAAACTCTTAAACTGAAAACTCAAAGTTCCATATGTGAGCGTGCCTCTTTAAAATACATTTGCACTAAAACAAATAGTCCTAACAATTGTTTTATGTGTATATACTTGCAGACCTGTTTTAATTTGGTCGTTTATGGCCTCATTCTCCCCAAGATTATAATCCCAGGAAACATCTAAAATTGAGACACCTAAACATCAATTTTCCCAGAAGAACACAACACGCCTAACTAGCATTCACTATGCTACTTCCGATTCAGGAACTCAAAAGTGAACTTTAAACTAAACCTAATGATGATTCCCCTTTAACTCAAATCATTAATCATAAGTTTTAAACAACGTCAATGTATATGTTTACTTAAATTAACATGCTACCCTTAGATACAATTAACCCGATAACATTATTGTATTACTTTTTCCCCTCTGCCGCAAATGTCGTACATTTCTCAGTGTAAGAAATCCTAATCCCAGATATTTACTAAAAATGTAAACGCGTTTTCCCTTGGCTCCTGCAACTCACATATTTTAGATAACTTCCATCCGTCCATGTATGAAGAATCCTACTCAAACACACCAGAACAAATGATTAATTAAGTTAAATCAACTCCTAGAATAACCAGTCTCATAGGAACCAAACAAGTAGGTATATGGATGTTTTTATCACCTTCTGAAAAGTGACTCAAAACAATAATATACCCATTTTCCTTCTAAAAGACACAAACCATTTTCTCCGTTACCCCCAGTCACGACATCATTTCCGTGGCGACGAAAGCCTCGCGAGTGATGTCATCATCAAGCGCTCAACCTCAGCCCAATTCGTAGCGACTTTCAATGAATTGTAAATAATTGTTGTTCGATAAACCAAACCTAATTTATCACATCTGTTAAAATCTTGAATTATAATTTATCACCCCATCGCTAATTTTATAAAACATTTCGATGGGTATAGATCGTAATTGTCTCTTCGTTATTATTTAGAATTCATTTTGATCTAAGTAACTGTCTCGTCTTTGACTTGGTATTTTAATTACGACTCTATTCCCAATAGGTTATTCACTTGTCTAATTAAAACTCATAATAAGCCATATGTGAGTGTACTCAAATCAAATCAAATTGTATTTGTCACATACACATGGTTAGCAGATGTTAATGCGAGTGTAGCGAAATGCTTGTGCTTCTAGTTCCGACAATGCAGTAATAACGAACAAGTAATCTAACTAACAATTCCAAAAAACTAATGTCTTATACACAGTGTAAGGGGATAAAGAATATGTACATAAGGATATATGAATGAGTGATGGTACAGAGCAGCATAGGCAAGATACAGTAGATGATAGAGTACAGTATAACATATGAGATGAGTATGTAAACAAAGTGGCATAGTTAAAGTGGCTAGTGATACATGTATTACATAAGGATGCAGTCGATGATATAGAGTACAGTATATACGTATGCATATGAGATGAATAATGTAGGGTAAGTAACATTATATAAGGTAGCATTGTTTAAAGTGGCTAGTGATATATTTACATCATTTCCCATCAATTCCCATTATTAAAGTGGCTGGAGTTGAGTCAGTGTCATTGACAGTGTGTACTCAGCAGCAGCCACTCAATGTTAGTGGTGGCTGTTTAACAGTCTGATGGCCTTGAGATAGAAGCTGTTTTTCTCATTTAAAATACCTTGTCACTGGGAACAGGGAAATCCCCTTAACCCAAACTTTTACTATTACAACGAAACCTAATAATTCTGATAATCCCTTCACATCATGTGTTTTAAATCTCTCGATGTTTCATGTAACTCATTCAGTCTATCTTCAAATTGTCGTCCCAAAATATTTCATACACTGCCATACACTCAAACCACTGTGATTGACGTGCACTGTCCCTTTAAGATAAAACATATACTTTTTCCCCGTAAAGAAAAGTAAAGAAAAATAGATCGTGTTTTTTGGGATACGTTAACTTCTAGTTCGAATTCCCAGGCGTTACCTAACCAAAAATCAATACTCGGAAAAACAATCACAACTTTTTGCGATTAAACTATTCTTACCTATTTTATAGTCCAAAGCGTTGCATTATATAGCCCATTGAGTGCCTAGCACTTCCGTTGCAAGCTGTAGCATCTTTTCAGACTATCTTTACGATACTTCTCCTTTTTAAAGAAATGTATTTGGAACTTCTGTCCGCTTTTGAAAAGTAACTCTAAGCTATATGTTACGGCTTTCTTCCGTTGAAGGAGAGTCGGACCAAAATGCAGCGTGGTTAGTTCGATACATGTTTAATGAAAACGAATACGAACAATACAAAAACAACAAACGGAAAATGTGAAAACCTACACAGCCTGTCTGGTGAATACAAACACACTGAGACAGGAACAATCACCCACAAACACACAGTGAAACCCGGGCTACCTAACTATGGTTCCCAATCAGAGACAACGAGAATCACCTGACTCTGATTGAGAACCGCCTCAGGCAGCCATAGACTCTGCTAGAAAACCCCCACTAAGCTACAATCCCAAAACCTATGAAAAACCCCCATACATAAACACAACACAAAATAAACCCATGTCACACCCTGGCCTGACCAAATAAATATAGAAAACACAAAATACTAAGACCAGGGCGTGACACTATAATCCACGCATTTTCCCTCTAAATGCCACAACCCCTTTTCTCTGTTTAAATTTGAGGAACGATGTTGTTCAACGTGAAACGTCATCACACATCTGCCTGCCTCTGTAAAATATATATTCCCTATTCAGATTGCGTTCAGTTTTAAATTCTAATCATCAAAGTAAAACCAACCCAACTTCTCAACTTACCATACCCTAACATTTAAACGTACCATGTTTTGTGCTAAATTTATCATATGTCAGTTGATTCATAAATAGCTATAACGTCCGGATAGCATGAAATTGTATCGTATCTCTCCGTTATTCCCTACATTTAACTTTAGGTGACTTTCTCTTCTATGATACATTTATTTAAATACGACTCCCATCTCAATACATTATTCCCCCAGATCATTTTGGGCAAAATAGCGTATTACCTCAATTGTCTCGCCATTATTTTTAATGCCTTCTTTTTTATTTATATTTTATTCAATCTAAAACACATAATAAACGTTCAGTTATATTTAGACAAACACTGGCGACCGTATTTTTCCGGCAAAACAAGCAAATAGGTGAATTTCACTCTAATATCAGTTTTAGTTAACCGCCTCGGCTGGGAACCAAACCGTGGATTGCCGTTGGTAAGACTGCTGCGCTCACCACTATACTACCAGCGCTATGGAATTGACTGAGACTCTCCGCAAATATACCCATTTTACAGTTATCTGTATTTGTTACTCCGGCATCTAGACAACAGAAAATAGCCCCAATTTAAACACCCAAAGTTTTCCCTCAGTTAGGATTCTCATTAATCTCGCTCCCTTTGTATCTGACCCTTATTTTTCTTTACCCGATTGTCGCCTCTGACTTTCCCCACAGTTAAATTACAACCTTGTTGACGACTTTTGCAGGGAGTGTTACACTCCCGGGCGAAATGTCCAATTTTGTTACAATTAAAACATCTTATATTTTTCTTTTGACTCACCTTATCCATTTCTCTCGACTTTATTCCCTTCTCTAACTCCATTATACCTCCCTCGGCTTCAGCGGGATCCACATACTTGGGTGGTAATTTCACAGGTAGCTCCTGCAGCCGTATTCTTATGACCACTATTTCGTCAACTGGATTATCTCTGTATTGTTGGTATAAGCGAGGAAGATATAGTTTGTTACCCTCACACCCACCCAATTGGTTAACTTTTTCATCTGCGGGAGCGGAGGGCAGCGCCTCTCGAGTCTTGTCAGATTTAACATTTTTTCCTGCGCGTCCAATTATCTTTTTTTGCTTCCGAAAGCCAAACTCCGGCTGTGTATAACCCCTGTTTATTCTGCTTCTGCATGTCCTTGCCACATTCCTTATGTATCTGTTTTATAAGAAATTCTAACTTGTCCACATTTAGATGCCCATCAAAACCATATTTCTTCCTCCATTTTAGACCGAAATCATTGTTTCTCTTGTCTCTCTGTTCCATATAACGCTCATCTCCCGTTAGTTCCGGGGCTTTTTTTGAGTACCGTTACTAGTAGCTATGATATCTAATCACTTATCTATGCCTTTCTATATTTAATTTAAAATTCTATGTGCGTGTACTTCTATAAATTTGTAATTTACCGTTACTAAATCACTTTTGTTCCTTTTCTGTCTGACTATGTGTGTGTCTCTTTAAAAATAATCAGTATGTATTTTCCTTCCTGTGAACCGCGTCCATAGAAGACTTTTGATCGGACATCACCTTTCACCCATAGGATATTATTTTTGGGACTTTCAACGTTAATGTCTCATATCTCACTACTCTAGACTAAGTTCACCTCATCCTTTGATATTAATTTCTTTCAGCATTGTACAGGTTACATTTTTCTGTTCGCCTAGAATTACCCTGCCTTCTCACCAAGCCTAATTTATCTTTATTTAGGTATGTTTTTTTAAATTAATGGCTATCCAATTTGTACGGAACAAGCGTCCTAATTCTCCAATGCGTACTATATCTCTCCTTAATAACCTTCTGGCTTGCAAAACCAGGATTTATTAAGCTCTAGTTTATTTATGGTAGCGCACCTTACCACAGGTAAATTTCAGACCTGTTTCCTTCCTATCGATTTTGGTTAAAACCCAAGGTAGAAACCCATTTTATTTGTTCAGAATATTCAAGCACCTATTATTGATCAAATTCAACTCCTTCATAACATTTTAATCAATAAATATCCAAAATAATCCCTCCCAAATTCGAGAATAAAGGCTACTATACCTGCTGCCGACTGGGAAAAGCACTGTTCGTTGTATCTAGTCACCTTCCCTGATTTTCTGTGGTAATACGCAGGCCTGTAATTTAACCTCAATTCGGAGGCCAGGACTTTTTTTGGTAAACGGGTGAAAACCCGTCCGTGCACGATTTTCGTAATTGATAATTGATAAAAATTCCCTTAACAAAAACTGTTAAGGTCTGTTCAATCTCTCCTTCATATCGCCTGAGATTGCCAAAGATTGGTAAGCTGCCACGGTCATCCCACTCTTCAAAGGGGGAGACACTCTAGACCCAAACTGTTACAGACCTATATCCATCCTGACCTGCCTTTCTAAAATCTTTGAAAGTCAGTTTAACCTCTTGAATCTAGGGGGCAGTATTTTCATTTAGCGTAACGCAACGCACATAAATATTACTAGAAAATATTCCTATTCATGAAATCACAAGTGAAATATATTGAAACACAGCCTAGCCTTTTGTTAATCATCCTGTCATCTCATATTTTCAAAATATGCTTTGCATTTGTGTAAGTTTATCGATAGCCTAGCATAGCATTATGTCCAGCTAGCAGCAGGTAACTTGGTCACGAAAATCAGAAAAGCAATCAAATTAAATCGTTTACCTTTGATAAGCTTTGTATGTTTTCAGTCACGAGACTCCCAGTTAGATAGCAAATGTTCCTTTTTTCCAAAAATATAATTCTTGTAGTCGAAATAGCTCCGTTTGTTCTTCACGTTTGGCTGAGAAATCGACCGGAAATTGCGGTCACGAAAACGGCAAAAAATATTCCAAATTAGCTCCATAATATCGACAGAAACATGGCAAATGTTGTTTATAATCAATCCTCAAGGTGTTTTTCATTTATCTATTAAATAATATATCCACCGGGACAATTGTTTTTTCAGTAGGAGTGAAAGGAATAATGTCTACCTCTGTATTTTACGCGAGAATCACTCTGAGAGTCATCAGGTGACCATTTACACAATGTAGCCGCTTACGGGTATTCTTCAACATAAAGGCGTAAAACTACGTCACAATGCTGACACCTTGGGGAATACGTAGAAAAAGTAATCTGGTTGATAGCCCATTCACTGCTCAATAGGGACGCATCGGAACGCAGAGCTTTCAAAACATGAGTCACTTCCGGATTGGATTTTTCTCAGGCTTTCGCCTACAATATCAGTTCTGTTATACTCACAGACAATATTTGTACAGTTTTGGAAACTTTAGAGTGTTTTCTATCCTAAACCGACAATTATATGCATATTCTAGCATCTTGTCCTGACAAAATATCCTGTTTACTTTGGGAACGTTATTTTTCCAAAAATGAAAATACTGCCTCCTTGTTACAAGAGGTTAATGGTAGGTTGATAAAGAATACATAACACATCAATAAGCACATTATACACATGATGCTATAGATTTATAGAGCATTATTAAAAGACTCCATATTACACTCCGTTTGACTCTCCTGCGCCTGACTTCCCTGCCACCTATACACACGACTCTGATAGGATCAGGTTATCAGTCAACCTACCCGGGGAGTTACAAACAGCACAGGAATTAGATCAACAACATGTGTTGATCAAATTTTTACTAACACTGCATATATTTCATTTACAGCAGTATCCAAATCCATAGGATGTAGTGATCACAATATAATAGCCATATCTAGGAAAACCAAAGTTCCAAAAGATGGGCCTAATATAGTGTATAATAGGTTAGACACATTTTGTAGTGATTTATATGTTGATGATGTAAAGAATATTTGCTGGTCTGTGGTGAGTAATGAGGAGCAACCGGACACTGCATATTTATGAAACTACTTATTGCAGTTACTAATAAGCATGGACCCATTAAGAAATTGACTGTAAAAACTGTTAAATCCCCTTGGATTGATGAGGTATTGAAGAATTGTATGGTTGAGAGGGAGGAGGCAAAAGGCATGGCAAATAAGTCTGTCAGCCCAACTGATTGGTAAACGTATGGCAAATTAAGCAATCATGTGACTAAACTAAATAAAAATAAACTACCCTATGAAATAAAGACATTTTTTAAGAATGATTGTAAAAAGCTTCGGGGCACCTTAAATGTAATTTAGGGGAAAAAAGCAAACTCAGCTCCTTCATTCATTGAATCCGATGGCTCATTCATCACAAAGCCCACTGATATTGAAACTACTTTAATAACTTTTTCATTGGCAAGATAAGCAAACTTAGGGATGACATGCCAGCAACAAACGCTGACACTACACATCCAAGTATATCAGACCAAATTAGAAAAGACAAGAATTGTACTTTTGAATTCCGTAAAGTCAGTGTAGAAGAAGTGAGAAAATGATTGTTGTCTATCAACAATGACAAGCCACCAGGGTCTGACGATCTAGATGGAAATTTACTGAGGATTATAGCAGACGATATTGCCAAATCTTTAAATTAAGTCTACAAGAGAGCATAGCATGTGCCTTCAGGCCTGGAGGGAAGCTAAAGTCACTCTGCTACCCAAGAATAGTAAAGCACCCTTTACTGGCTCAAATAGCTGACCAATCAGCCTGTTACCAACCTCTAATAAACTTCTGTAAAAAATTGTGTTCGAACCAATACAATGCTATTTTACAGTGAACAAATTGACAACACAATTTCAGCATGCTTATAGGGAAGGACACTCAACAAGCACAGCACTTACACAAAAGACTGAAGATTGGCTGAGAGAAATTGATGATAAAATGATTGTGAGGGCTGTCTTGTTAGACTTCAGTGCAGCTTTTGACATTATTGATCATAGTCTACTGCTGGAAAAACATATGTGTTATGGCTTTACACCCCCTGCTATAATGTGGATAAAGAGTTACTTGTCTAACAGAACACAGAGGGTGTTTTAAAACTTGCGACTATCAAACCCGGATCCGGGAGCGTAATCATAGCCTCAAATTAATTAGCATAACGCAGCGGACATAAATCTTCCTACAAAATCTTCCTATTCATGAAAATCACAAATGAAATATATTGAGACACAGCTTAGCCTTTTGTGAATCACACTGTCATCTCAGATTTTCAAAATATGCTTTACAGCCAATGCTAGACAAGCATTTGTGTAAGTTTTTTCATGGCATAATGCTATGCTAGGCTCTGCTGGCAGCAGGCAACATATTCACAAAAATAAGAAAAGCAATCAAATTAAATCATTTACCTTTGAAGAACTTCGGATGTTTTCACTCAGGAGACTCCCAGGTAGATAGCAAATGTTCCTTTTTCCAAAAATATTATTTTTGTAGGCGAAATAGCTCCCGTTTGTTCGTCACGTTTAGCAGAGAAATCGACCGGAAAATGCGGTCACTACAACGCCAAACTTTTTTCAAAATTAGCTCCATAATATTGACAGAAACATGGCAAACGTTGTTTAGAATCAATCCTCAAGGTATTTTTCACATAACAATTCAATAATATTTCCATCGGGACAATTGGTTTCTCATAAGAAGCGATTGGAAAAATGGCTACTTGTGTACTTTACGCAAGATTTTCTGCGGGAGCCATCATGTGACCACTTGCTAAATCCCTTATGGCTATTCTTCAACATAAATGCGTAAAAATACGTCACAATGCTGTAGACACCTTGGGGAATACGTAGAAAACGTAATCTCATTTGTAGCTCATTCACAGCCATTCACAGCCATCAAAAAATGCGGCACTTCCTGATTGGATTTTTATCTGGGTTTCGCCTGTAACATCAGTTCTGTTGCACTCACAGACAATATCTTTGCAGTTTTGGAAACGTCAGAGTGTTTTCTATCCAAAGCTGTCAATTATATGCATAGTCGAGCATCTTTTCGTGACAAAATATCTTGTTTAAAACGGGAACGTTTTTTATCCAAAAATTAAAATACTGCCCCCTAGTTACAAAAGGTTAATGGAAGACTATCAAATATAATACAGTTAGAATCAGGAATTCCCCAGGGGTTTTCCCCAGGCCCCTTGCTTTTTTCAATTTTTACTAACGACATGCCACTGACTTTGACTAAAGCCAGACTTTCTATGTATGCAGATGACTCAACTATACACGTCAGCTACTACAGCAATTGAAATGACTGCAATACTGAACAAAGAGCTGCAGTTAGTTTCAGAGTGGGTGGCAAGGAATAAGTTAGCCCTAAATATTTCTAAAACTAAAAGCATTGTATTTGGAACAAAACACTCACTGAACCCTAAACCTCAACTAAATCTTGTAATAAATAATGTGGAAATTGAGAAAGTTGATATGACTAAACTGCTTGGAGTAACACTAGATTGTAAAGTGTCATGGTCAAAACATATTGATGCAGTAATAGCTAAGATGGGGAGAAGTCTGTCTATGATAAAGCGATGCTCTGCCTTCTTAACAATACTATCAACAAGGCAGTTCCTACAGGCCCTAGTTTTGTCACATCGTGACTACTGTTCAGTCATGTGGTCAGGTGCCACAAAAAAAGGACTTAGGAAAATTGCAATTGGCTCAGAACAGGGCAGTACAGCTGGCCCTTGGATGTACTCAGAGAGCTAATATTTAAAATACGCATGTCAATCTCTCCTGGCTGAACGTGGAGGAGAGATTGACTTCATCACTACTTTTTTTAATGAGAGGTATTGACATGTTGAATGCACTGAGCTGTCTGTCTAAACTACTGGCACACAGCTCGGACACCCATGCGTACCCCACAAAACATGACACAAAAGGTCTCTTCACAGTCCAGAACAGAATATGGGAGGCACACAGTACTACATAGAGCCATGACTACATGGAACTCTATTCCACATCAAGTAACTGATGCAAGCAGTTAAATTTGATTTAAAAAACAGATTAAAAAAACACCTTATGGAACAGCAGGGACTGTGAAGCAACACAAACATTGGCACACACACACACACACGATAACATACGCACTATATTTAGTACTGTAGATATGTGGTAGTGGTGGAGTAGGGTCCTGAGGGCACACAGTGTGTTGTCAAATCTGTGAAGGTATTGTAATGTTTTAAAATTATATAAACTGCTGGACCCATGGAAGAGTAGCTGCTGCTTTGGAAGCTTTGGGGATCCATAATAAATCCAAATCCAAATACAGTGGTTCCTCCTTTAAAAGTTGCGAGCTTACACCGCGGGACTTAGAGGTACCTAGCGTCACGGCTTCCTTGCTCCAGACCACCACAAGGGGGAGTTAGAGCACTCATTATGCATCTGGGTCCCAAGTTTTTTATATCATGGTTCCAATGATGAATTTGAGGCGAGCCACCTGTCCCTGGTGACTTTCTTCAGCAAAATAACATTTCGGTGGAAGCAAATTAAAGTAATTATAATATCATAATGAGTTATGCAAAAAATGTACAATTGAGAAGGATATGTTAGTTCATGTAGAGACAAACAATTGTGTATATTTGTCATGAAGTTAAATTACAAAAATCACTATTTAGCAAGTTAGCTGACTAGCTACATTAGCCAGCTAGCTAGCTAGTGTTATGACATGAGTATGACATTGTAATTTGTGTTGTTTAATGTTTTAGGGACTCCTGAGAAAACCAGCACACCAGGCTGTCGTCTTGTGAAACAGTGGATGTAAAGAATCTAGCTAGCTAAAGCATTTACTGCAAATTGAATATACAATTGTGTATATTGCCTTGCCTTGCTTATATTTGCTATGCAATGCAGCTGAAATAACATAGCTCGCTAACTATTTATTTTCTTATTGTGTAGTGGAGGATAACAAAGAACTATATGCCTATGGATGTGTAGCTAGCTATAGTATGTAACCGATCTGTGTATGGACTCTAAAACCTTCGGTATGAATATTAATTCAGAACCTATATATGAACCTTAGCTATCATAGGTGTTAATGAAGCCTATGGATTGAGTAGAATATAATAATTGTGCCAAGGATGTACTGTAGTTATTACCACGCATGAGATCCCCACATTGTAGCCTGTACATTGAATATATTCACTGATCATGTACTCTTCCTTGGCAAATAAAGGTGCGGTTCAGGTATGAATCTCTGTGAGACATTATTTATCAGTCATATCCAATACCAGGTGTATCAAACTCCATTCTTTGAATGATGCTGTGCCTGCATGTATGTATTACAATTATACACTTCAACAGCATTTACCACTCCTGCTCCAAGGACATCAATGACTACACACTGTAACTATGCAATAGACGAGAAACATGATTTAAGTAAAGGCTAATTTGTAATTCATATATACAGAAAAAAACAGTACACTACACTTCCTATGCATATGTGTTATTGACTTGTTAATTGTTTACTCCATGTGTAACTCTGTGTTGTCTGTTCACACTGCTATGCTTTATCTTGGCCAGGTCGCAGTTGCAAATGAGAACTTGTTCTCAACTAGCCTACCTGGTTAAATAAAGGTCAAATAAAAAAATAAAAAAAATAAACAAATATCTAACTCCCTTCATCTGCATTAGTCTGAGGACACAGGATAGGTGTAGTATTCCAATGAGATGCTTATTTTCAACCACTGGAGAATGTGAAACGCTTTATTGAAAGTTAATTATCCAGGTGTTATAAATACATATTACATGCATTATAGATATTATAATTGTAATATTATAAATAAAAGTTCAATCTGTACTTCATTGCAAATATGGTGTGCATGATAAAAAAAAGAGGAAGAAAGAGGTGGGGAGAGAGGTGTAGAAGACAGAAAAGGAAAGAGGTAACACAGAGGAGCAGGGAAGACAGCATATGATTAATGAATTACAGTGCTACCCTAATATTCTTTTAGTTCATCACAATTACATAATGTCTCTAGCGCTGTCTCCTAACTAGCCTTGGGCTCCCAGTTGGCCCGGAGGTGATCTTAAGAGTGGTTGAGGTGGCGATGACGGGACTGGCTTCCTCTCTCACATGAAAACATAACTGCAGATGAGAGACAGATGGCTTGAGAGAGAGCATGATTAACCTCTTGAAACTAGGGGGCACTATTTTTATTTTTGGAAATATAACATTCCCAAAGTGAACCGCATATTTCTCAGGACCAGATGCTAGAATATGCATATAATTGACAGCTTAGGATAGAAAACACTCTAAAGTTTCCAAAACTGTAAAAATATTGTCTGTGAGTATAACAGAACTGATATAGCAGGTGAAGAAAATCAAAACAGGAAGTGGCTTCTATTTTGAAGTTTACATACACGTTAGGAAAATTCATTTAAACTCAGTTTTTGACAATTCCTGACATTTTAATCCGAGTAATAATTCCCTGTTTTAGGTCAATTAGGATTACCACTTTATTTTAAGAATGTAAAATGTCAGAATAATAGTAGAGAGAATGATTTATTTCATCACATTCCCAGTGGGTCAGAAGTTTACATACACTCAATTCGAATTTGGTAGCATTGCCTTCAAATTATTTAACTTGGGTCAAACATTTTGGGTAGCCTTCCACAAACCCAAATTGGTCTACACGGACAAGTTTGGCCTGGTTTAGATCTTATGAACATTTGAACATCTTGGCCATTGTCTGTTATAATCTCCACCCGGCACAGCCAGAAGAGGACTGGCCACCCCACATAGCCTGGTTCCTCTCTAGGTTTCTTCCTAGGGAGTTTTTTTTCCTTCCTAGCCACCATGCTTCTACACCTGCATTGCTTGCTGTTTGGGGTTTTAGGCTGGGTTTCTGTACAGCATTTTGAGATATTAGCTGATGTACGAAGGGCTATATAAATACATTTGATTTGATAATTTTCCATCCTCATGAGGCCATCTATTTTGTGAAGTGTACCAGTCCCTCCTACAGCAAAGCACCGCTGCAACATGATGCTGCCACCTCGTGCTGCACGGTTGGGATGGTGATCTTTGGCATGCAAGCCTCCCCCCGGGTCTATCTGAATACAGATAGACCCGTCTTCAATTTGATTGATTATTAACGTTTAAAAATACCAAAAGTTGTGTTACAAAAGTAGTTGAAATGTTTTGGCAAAGTTTACAGGTAACATTTGAGATATTTTGTAGTGACGTTGGGCAAATTGGTAGCTGTATTTTCTGGATCAAACGTGCCAAATAAATTGAGATTTCGGATATATATGGACGGAATAAATCAAACAATCGGACCAATTGTGATGTTTATGGGACATATTGGAGTGCCAACAAATGAAGCTTGTCAAAGGTAAGGCATGATTTATATTTTATTTCTACGTTTTGTGTAGCGCCTGCAGGGTTGAAATATGCTACTCTTTGTTTACTGTTGTGCTATCATCAGATAATAGCTTCTTATGCTTTCGCTGAAAAGCCTTTTTAAAATCTGACATGTTGGCTGGATTCACAACGACTGTAGCTTTAATTTAGTATCTTACATGTGTGATTTAATGAAATTAGATTTTTATATCATTTTATTTGAATTTGCTGCGCTGCATTTTCCCTGTCTTTTGGCCAAGTGGGACGCTAGCTTCCCCTATCCTAGAGAGATTAACCTCTCTGAGCGCGGAACCCGGTAGCGGGCTGAAATTCCACAACATATGGTGACCACTACATAAATAGTCATATTAAACATTCATGAAAATACAAGTGTTTCATGTTTCGAAAGCCTAGAATCTTGCTCATCCAACTGCCTTGTCAGATTTAAAAAATGATTTACTGCGAAAGAATACGATGCGATTATCTGAGGATAGAGCCCCATAAAAAACAACAATTTCAACCAGCACAGGCGTAACAAAATCACATACTGCATTAAAATAAATAGTTTACCTTTGACGATCTTCGTATGTTTGCAATCCCAATGCTCATTGTTACACAATGAATGATCTTTTGTTTGATAAAATCCATTTTTATAGCCTAACATTTTGTGAACCGCGTGAATATCGTCTCATTCCATTTTCGACGACACATTCCAGGTAAATAACCCACACAGAACGTGACTTTCCCAGTCATGTTTGGTTTCATTGCAATCAACTGGTTTGTTTGTAACACAACCAAACATGATGGGCCATTTCGTGGGACGTATTGACTGAAAGAAACCGATTTGATGACAATAAGTAATGACATCACTGTGAACCAATGATATGACCACTGTTTCGTTGATTGAATGTATTTTAACCCAATGACCACTGATCGTCTTGAAATCTAGCTGGGTAGATAGCCAATGAGATGAGGTAAGAGGCAATATGCAATGGTTGTGTGTTGGAAGACCAACCCATGTCGTAAACACCAGCGTAAAGAGAGTCATTCGCTATTGAAGTTTTATTCCGGAAGGAGCTACGCATTTTACGCACATTTTTGTTTTGGTAAATGCGCCGATTCAGCTGTTTATATATCAATCAGTATGGCGACTAAGTCAGGGAACGCTAAATCGAAGTCTAGATATACAGATGTACACACAATTTTAGAAGAAATTGATCTGAAAGTGAGACAGAGATTGTTGTAGGACGATTCATTTAGCGATTCACAGGTAGAGGAATATTTTTTGAACAGAGAGGACACCATTGTAGCCACTGTGTATAATCTGTAATGTGCCTGCAGAAGAGGAACAATGTCATCGTTTTGGACTGGTAAGTTCTTCTCATGCTAATGCGTTGTTTGAAATTAATAATATAAAATAGCCTATTTGAGGCTGTTGAGGGGAGGGCAGGCCCACAACAATGGCCAAAGTGAAATGGAGACAGTAGATACAGCTGGTCTGTTGTAATATAATAGAGACAGTAGATCTAGCTGAAATGTCATAATATAAAAGAGACAGTAGATCTAGCAGGTCTATAATAATATATTCAACCTTATGTTCCCTGTACTCTCTCTCTCTCTCTCTCTCTCTCTCTCTCTCTCTCTATATATATATATATATATATATATATATATATATATGTATAGAATATGTTTATTATACCTCAGCAGCACAATATTGTGTAGAGCTTTGGCAAAGTGGGTGATGTTATATCCTTACTGTTTGGCCCTGTCCGGGGGTCTCATCAGATGGGGCCACAGTGTCTCCTGACCCCTCCTGTCTCAGCCTCCAGTATTTATGCTGCAGTAGTTTATGTGTCGGGGGGCTAGGGTCAGTTTGTTATATCTGGAGTACTTCTGTCTTATCCGGTGTCCTGTGTGAATTTAAGTATGCTCTCTCTAATTCTCTCTTTCTCTCTCTCGGAGGACCTGAGCCCTAGGACCATGCGTCAGGACTACCTGGCATGATGACTCCTTGCTGTCCCCAGTCCACCTGGTCTTGCTGCTGTTCCAGTTTCAACTGTTCTGCCTGCGGCTACGGAACCCTAAACTGTTCATATTTTCTCTTGAGGTGCATCCTCTACAACTACTGTGATTATTATTATTTGACCCTGCTGGTCATCTATGAACATTTGAAAATCTCGGCCATGTTCTGTTATAATCTCCATCCGGCACAGCCAGAAGAGGACTGGCCACACCTCATAGCCTGGTTCCTCTCTAGGTTTCTTCCTAGGTTTTGGCCTTTCTAAGGAGTCTTTCCTAGCCACTGTGCTTCTACACCTGCATTGCTTGCTGTTTGGGGTTTTAGGCTGGGTTTCTGTACAGCACTTTGAGATATTAGCTGATGTATGAAGGGCTATATAAATACATTCGATTTGATAGAGGACGGAGGGTCTTTCAAATATTGAAAGTGTGTAAATAGTTACCCATGTTATTTTGTAAATGTATATCTTTTTTTCTCCCTTTTTTTGGGGGGGGGGGTGTTAGAATACCATTTTGACATTTTGTATATAGTTATTTGTTTCAAAATGTATACCTTCACCAATTTGGCCACTTGGGTACATTTGGGCTACTTGTGTGGGACACCTGGGTGACTTCAGGATCAATGTCATGTAGCACACTCATTTTGGAAGTTATCAGTCTGAAACTTTGCACAAGTACTGTTGCCCTCTTATATGTTTCACTGAAATTGTCCCCATCATCCTATCTGAATGTTTGTTTTATGTTGTTCATTTTAAAGATGATACAACAATAAAAAAAACATATGTTTGTATCTAAACCAGATCTATTGTGTTATATCCTCCTACATTCAATTCACATTTACTCAAACTTCAGAGTGTTTTCTTTCAAATGGTACCAAGAATATGCATATCCTTGCTTCTGGTACAGAGCTACAGGCAGTTAGATTTGGGTATGTCTTCATGCGGAAATTGAAAAAAGTAGGGGGGTAGCTCTAAGAGGATTTAAGCCCTAGACAACCAGGTGTGGGGAGTGCCCTTACTAATTAGTGACCTCAATCAAGTACGTGGGAGGAGCAAAAACCTGCAGACACTCAGCCCTCTGTGGAATGAGTTTCACACCTGTGCTCAAGCTGGTCGTTTGTGTTGTTGGATTGGTCTTGGTGATCCCCAGTACTAACTTGGTGATAGAATGGGGGGTGCTGGGAGGGGTGAAAGTTTGAACAGTTTTTGACAAAATACAGTACAGCTTCACAATGAATGCATCATTATTAAGGAGACAAGGTGACATCACCTTAACTCTCATTGAACTACACCAATGACAACCTATTCTCTTACCTAATTAAATAATTACTGCCTTGTCACTAACACCGAAAAAGGCGTGTTTGCACAGGGGTTGGGTTTATATACCTAGATAGCTACGCTAATGGTGCCAAAATATGACTGTAGGGTGTCAGCAAACATAATTAAAAGTTTACCCTATTCATCTATGGCAAAGATATTTGTATATTTCCCTTTTCATCAGTGTCTGGTGTTAGCTAGTTACTGGCTAGCTAGGTATTCAGCCAGCATTGAATAAAAGACTCAGACAAAACTCAGACACAGTTGTCAAGTCAACACATCCATCAGTGCTGAGTGCTGCTGTGAAGTGCACCGCAAGAGACATGTCAAACGGGAGATGTACAGTATAAAAACAATTTATATAATGATACAATTTCACCAAATTTGCTTGAGATGATTCTACTGCAACACTGCTCACTGCATCCAAGTTGCTTGACATTGGCATTCGAAAGAGCTGTTAGTCAAGGCGAGCTCATTAATGTAATCTCCCCGACCACTCAGCCTGTCTTTTCAAACTTCTGGTAGTTAACAATGCAAGAGAAAGTACTTTTCAGAATGTTTGTTCAGGACCTTTAAAATTAAAAGGATAGCCATGAATATTCAATTTCTGGAAAACCTGTGAAATTTACATTTTGCAACTGCAAGTCACATTATGCTGGCTTGCAAAGTGACTATAGGAATGCAGACAGCATTAGGTTATCAAACAGTTGAAACGTTTATTCACCCACAACCTGAATTCATAATGACTGCCAGGGTTAGGAATAGCCATTTAAACTGGGACAGCCATTTCAGTAACAGGTGTAAAAATCTAACAAAATGATTAGATTATTTCAGAAACATGTTTTTTTTTAATCTATGTGCAGCATAAGATTATTCAATCCATCACTCAATATAGTACATGCAAACTGCCCCTTGCTGCAAATGCTTTAATCTGCTATCATTAGTGCAAAAATATAAAACTCTTAAAACGTTCACTTATAAAATTCAGTCATTTCATTGTGGGATTCAAAGCCCAGTTTATATAGCCTGTCCTACCTAGGTCAACAACAATAATAAGAGTGAGGTACAGACATGGTGATTCTATGAGCCAAATAACAGTATAAATCTCATGCAAACTCATGAAATGTGAGGAAAACTATAAGCGACAGCTGCCAGACAAGCTTACTGATAGAGGAAGGGATGGTGTGTATTCAGAGCAGGGTGTAGATGGTTCTAAAAACAGGTTTCTCTCAGTTGTCCTGAGAGAAAAGTAGTTGCCTTTGCCATTCACCAATTTCATACAGAAGCCAACTTTTGTTTTAGAAAATTACACAAAAAACCAATACGGAAATGTGGTTATATGAAAATAGATTATCAATAACACTGCTAGAAATGTAAGTGCATGCTAGTCATCAAAATCAGAAACCAAACAACTAAAAGAACCAAAGGAAGAGATCCAGAATTAATAAAACATGCAGCAGAGAGAGGAAATGAGAGGGTGAGAGAGATAGATAGAGAAAGAGACAGAGAGAAAGAGGTTGGTGTGAATTAATAATTTGCATACTAGGCAGCTAGCCATTTGAAAAAAAACTATATTGGTTTCTATGTTTCAAGTTGCACCAAACATATTTATGCATGAACTGGTGAGACTGGCACTTTGCACACTGCTAATTTGTATTTGTATTTGTATGTATTATGGATCCCCATTAGCTGCTGCCGAGGCAGCTACAACTCATGGGGTCCAGCACATTAAGGCAGTTTATACAATTTAAAAAACATTACAATACATTCACAGATTCACAGATTTCACAACACTGTGTGCCCTCAGGCCCCTACTCTAATATATTATTAATATAAGCTCTCTGTGTACATCCAAGTGCCAGCCGGGCTGCCCTTTTCTGAGCCAATTGCAAAGTCATTTTTTGTTGTACCTGACCACACGACTGAACAGTAGTCGAGGTGCAACAAGACTAGGGCCTGTAGGACCTGCCTTGTTGATAGTGTTGTTAAAACCTTTTTGGGATTGGGGGCAGCATTTTCACTTTTGGATTAATAGCGTGCCCAGACGGAACTGCCTCCTACTCTGTCCCAGATGCTAATATATGCATATTATTATTAGTATTGGATAGAAAACACTCTGAAGTTTCTAAAACTGTTTGAATGATGTCTATGAGTATAACAGAACTCATATGGCAGGCGAAAACCTGAGAAGAAATCCAAACAGGAAGTGAGAAATCAATTTTCAAAACAGTGCCTATTGAAATCCCAGTGAGATATGAATGAGGATGCACTTCCTAGGGCTTCCACTAGATGTCACCATCTTTAGAAACTGGTTTGAGGATTCTACTATAAAGGAGGGGCTCATAATAATTTTTTGAGTGAGAGGTCTGGCAGAGAGACTCGTTCTCATGACGCGTGCTCCCGACAGAGTTTGCTCTCGTTCCAATGCTATTCTTCAGACAATGAAATTCTCCGGTTGGAACCTTATGGATGATTTATGTTAAAAACATCCTAAAGATTGATTGCATACATCATTTGACTTGTTTCTACAGACTAACAGAACTTTTCGAGTTTTTGTCTGGAGGAAGTGCTCGCGCCTCATGACGATGGATTACTGGGGTGAACACGCTAACAACAATCCTCATTCAAGTTTCTAAAGATGGTTGACATCTAGTGGAAGCTGTAGGAAGTGCAACTTTATCCATATCTCAATGTGTATTCGGTATATGCATAGTCACTTTAACCATATCTACATGTGCATACTACCTCAATCAGCCTGAATAACCGGTGTCTGTATGTAGCCTCACTACTTTTGTAGACTCGCTACTATATATAGTACAGGTTACACCTGTTGTATTCAGCACACGTGACAAATACATTTTGATTTGATTTGGAAAAATGTCAAAAGCTGCACTGAAGTCTAACAAGACAGCCCTCACAATCATATATCATGGATTTCTCTCAGCCAATCTTCAGTCATTTGTGTAAGTGCTGTGCGTGTTGAGTGTCTTTCCCTATAAGCATGCTGAAATTCTGTTGTCAATTTGTTGACTGGAAAATAGCATTGTATCTGTTCAAACACAATTTTTTCCAGAAGTTTACTAAGGGTTGGTAACAGACTGATTGGTCGGCTATTAGAGCTAGTAATGGGGGCTTTACTATTCTTGGGTAGTGGAATTACTGTAGCTTCCCTCCAGGCCTGAGGGCACATGCTTAAATTGAAGATGTGGCAAATAGGAGTGGCAATAATGTCTGCTATTATCCTCAGTAATTTTCCATCCAGATTGTCAGACCTCTGTGGCTGGTCATTGTTGAAGGATAACAATATTTTTTTATCTTCCACACTGACTTTACGAAATTCAAGACAATTCTTGTCTTTCATAATTTGGTCCGATATACTTGGATGTGTAGTGTCAGTGTTTGTTGCTGGCATGTCATTCCTAAGTTTGCTGATCTTACCAATGTAAAAGTCATTAAAGTAGTTGACAATATGAAGGAGTCATCTGATTCAATGAATGATGGATCCGAGTTGGCCTTTTTTCCTAAAATTTCATTTAAGGTGCCCCAAAGATTTTTACTATCATTCTTCATGTAATTGATCTTTGTTTCACAGTATAGTTTAGTTACATTTTTATTTAGTTAAATGCTTATAAAAACCAAGGAACAAAAAGGTATAACTGAACTATCCATCAGTTTGTCACCATCTCCAAATAGTTGTTGGTTACGTAATACACCTGGGTGATCTTGTTGAGACAAACTGTAAAAAACAAAAAACAGAGCAGGAAGTGAGAGTGAAAATTAAGACGCTTTCTTCAAAGAGGATCTCTGAATAACTAAATCAAGTTAATGAAGGTTCATGAAAAATGTAATTCTCACACGCTGCACAGTCTTTGAAACACACATCTAAAAAAAATGGTTGCGAATGTTTTGAAATGTGGGGGAAGCTTTCTGGTGTTTGGTCTTTGAAATCAATCATTCGTAAGTCTAATTGAGAGGGTCGATTCCGATTGAGTGTGGTCTCAGTTGGGATCTCAGAAAAGTCTTATTTGCATGTGAAATTGTTGTTTTACTGCGCAGGAAACATTTTCACTATTATTGTGCCTAAGATGGGCACTCCAGCATCAAATACTATTCCTATCGCACTGCAATATCGTGTTTCTAACTTTTCCACTACTACTAAAACATATCAAACATACCAAAATGATCTTGGAATTGCTCAATATTTCTTCTTTTTAAGGTCACAATGACTTTCCACTCTCAAGTAGGACATAGTAATTGCATATAAGGGCATGCATTATATAATAGGTGAGGTTACAGGTTCCTATTTCTACATCTAACATCAAGATGCGAAATAGACTTGACACAGTTTCACTACTCAATACATTTAAAAAAGCCGCGTTAGATAGTATTACCATCACATACTGACCAGCTCAAATGGACAGAAGCGTGCTACATGGCAGACAAATCCAAATTCATCTCTCGACATGTCCAGCACACTCATTATCTCAGCCAATCATGTATATCGGGAAGGTTGCTGGCTTTTTCTGTAGCTAAACCAATTAGGCTTGTTATTTAACAATTTTATTCATAATTATAGATGGCATACAAGGTTTTTTTAAGGCACATGAAAGTTCACATGTTCTAGAAGGCATGTCTGCCCAAAAATGCATTTTGATTTAAAAATAACAGCTCTCGTGTGAAGTAGTGACCCACGACATACGCCTATTTTCCTGAAACGGGTCACATATGTTGTGATTATTTGCATAAAACATGTTGCACACACACATACACACACACTTATATATCCAACTTCCTCAAGCCTACCTCACGCTACAGAAACAGGAGATAGGATCCTGCCCTGTGAGCCATTCCGGTTCACACAAGCCAAAGCTTGTGCAAGGCTACTTACTTACACAGACCTGCACAAATTGCGTACACACAGTTGTAGGGTGGTCATATTATTTTTTATTTTATTTTATTTATTTCACCTTTATTTAACCAGGTAGGCTAGTTGAGAACATGTTCTCATTTGCAACTGCGACCTGGCCAAGGTAAAGCATAGCAGCGTGAACAGACAACAACACAGAGGTAAACAATAAACAAGTCAATAACATAGTAGAAATATGCATACTGTTGTTGTCATATAAATTATCTATCAGAGGGTGTACCTCAGTACAATTTAAGGAGGTCTCAAATCCATAGGATGTAGTGATCTCTATACAATATAGCCTTATCTAGGAAAACCAAAGTTCCAAAGGCTGGGCCTAATATAGTGTACAAGAGGTCAAACAAGAAGTTTTGTAGTGATTCATATGTTGGTGTGTAATGAGGAGCATCCAGAAGCTGCACTTGACACATTTATGAAATGGCTTATTCCAGTTACTAATACTGTAAGCACGGACCCATTAAGAAAATGACTGTAAAAATGGTTAAATCTACTTGGATTGTTGAGGAACTAAAAAATGGTGTGGTTGAGGGGGATGAGGCAAAAGGTAAGGCAAATAAGTCTGGCAGCCAAACTGAATGGCAAATGTACTGCAAATTAAGAAATCATGTGGCTTGTTGAGGATAGGGGGCAGAATTTTCACTTTGGATGAATTGCGTGCCCATAGTGAACTGCATCCTACTCTGCCCTAGATTGCTAATGTAAGCATATTATTATTACTATTGGATAGAAAACACTCTGAAGTTTCTAAAACTGTTTGAATTGTGTCTGTGAGTATAACAGAACTCATAGGGCAGGTAATCTTCCAAACAAGAAGTGAAATTCTGAATATGGGTCAACTTTGACGTCATCGCCCCCTCCTTTCCCAACAAGATATGGATCTGGTAGCACTTCCTACGCCTTCCACCATATGTCCTCATTCAGTAGAACGTAGAATGGAGCTTTTGCTGTGAACTTTGACCGAATGGGAAGGGAAATAGTCACTGTCCCGACAGAATGCCATTTTTCTGTGGCGCATTTCTCTGTGGGTGCCACCGTCGTTCCATTTGGCTGCAGCTGAAAACGTATGATCCGGTTGGAACGTTATTGGATATATATGAAAAGAACATCCTGAAGATTGATTCTCTACTTAGTTTGACCAGTTTATTTGACCTGGAATATATATTTTTGAAGTTTTCGTGCGAGTTGTCCTGGACCAGCAGTCAGTTTTTGGGCACGTGAGCTGAAAGTGGTAGCAAATGCAGCTAATTGGACACTAGTATTGGACATTATGGAACAAAACAACAATTTATTGTGGAACTAGGACTCCTTGCACTGCATTCTGATGAAAGATCTTCAAAGGTAAGGGAATATTTATGATGTAATTTTGTATTTCTGTTGACTCCAACATGGCGGAGAAATACTTTTACGTCTGAGCGCTGTCTCAGATTATTGCATGGTAGGCTTTTTCCGTAACGTTTAAAAAAAAATCTGACACAGCGGTTGCATTGAGAACCAGTGTATCTTTAATTATATGTAGAACATGTATCTTTAGTCAAAGTTTATGATGAGTATTTCTGTTATCTTGCGTAGCTTTCTATAATTACTCCGGATATTTTGGAGGCATTTCTGAACATGGCGTCAATGTAAACCGAGATTTGTGGATATAAATATGCATATTATCGAACAAAACATAAATGTATTGTGTAACATGTCATATGAGTGTCATCTGATGAAGATTTACAAAAGGTTAGTGATTCATTTTATCTCTAATCATGCTTTTGTGACTCTATCTTTGGCTGGGAAAAATGGCTGCGTTTTTCCTTTGATTTGGTGGCGGTCTAACATAAATATATGTTGTGTTTTCGCTGTAAAACATTTAAAAAATCAGACATGATGGGTAGATGAACAATATGTTTATCTTTCATTTGAGGTATTGGACTTGTTAATGTGTGAAAGTTAAATATTTCTAAATAATATTTTTGAATTCCCTGCTCCACCTTTCCAGCTGAATAGGGGGGTGGAGTTCCCCTCGGGGATCGCCTTGCCATAACAGGTTTTAATAAATGTCAACGTAACATGCTCCATAACACTAACAAGAACAGACATATGACAAAGACATGAGGGGAAACAGACAGGTTAAATACACAACAGGTAATGCATGGGATTGAAACCAGGTGTGTGGGAAGACAAGAGAAAACCAATGAGGCAACGAGGCAACGACTTCAGCAGAAGTCGTGAGAGTACCCCCCCCCCCTGACGAGCCGCGCGTCGACACCGGCCTCGGGGACGACCCGGAGGGCGAGGTGCAGGGCGATCCGGAGGGAGACCGTGGAATTCTTTTAACATGGAAGGATCTAACACGTCCTCCACCGGAACCCAGCATCTCTCCTCCGTCCCGTACTCCTCCCAGTCCATGAGGTACTGAAGGCCCCTCGCCCGACGTCTCGAATCCAAAATGGATCCAACAGAGTACACCGGGCCCCCTTCGATGTCTAGAGGAGGTGGAGGAACATCACGCACTTCAGCCTCCTGGAGGCCAGCCACCACCAGCCTGAGGTGAGACACATGGAACGAGGGGTTGATACGGTAATTTTTGGGCAGTTGTAACCTATAGCATACCTCGTTCACTCTCCTCAGGACTTTAAACGGCCCCACAAACTGCGGACCCAGCTTCCGGCAGAGCAGGCGGAGGGGCAGGTTTCGGGTCGAGAGCCAGACCCTGTCCCCTGGTGCGAACACCGGGACCTCACCGCGGCGACAGTCTGCGCCAATTTTCTGGCACCTTATGGAGGTGGACGTGGGCTGCCTCCCACGTCTCCTCAGCGCGCCGAAACCAATTGTCCACCGCAGGAGCCTCGGTCTGACTCTGATGCCAAGGAGCCAGAACCTGCTGATACCCTAATACACATTGAAAAGGAGTAAGGTTTGTGGAGGAGTGACATAGTGAGTTCTGGGCCATCTCTGCCCAAGGCAGGAACTTCGCCCCACTCCCCCGGGCGGTCCTTGCAATAAGACTGCAGAAACCTACCCACATCCTGGTTAACTCTCTCCACCTGCCCATTACTCTCGAGGTGAAAACCTGAGGTAAGACTAAGCGAGACCCCCAGACGTTCCATGAACACCTTCCAGACCCTTGATGTGAACTGGGGACCCCGACCAGACACTATATCCTCAGGCACCCCATAGTGCCGGAAAATGTGTGTAAACAGGGCCTCTGCAGTTTGTAAGGCCGTAGGGAGACCGGGCAAAGGGAGGAGACGACAGGACTTCGAAAACCGATCCGCAACAACCAGGATCAGGGTGTAACCCTGTGAAGGTGGAAGATCAGTCAAAAAATCCACCGATAGGTGCGACCACAGCCGTTGAGTAACGGGTAAAGGTTGCAGCTTACCTTTGGGCAGGTGTCTAGGAGCCTTGCACTGGGTGCACACCGAGCAGGAGTAAACATAAATCCTTACGTCCTTAGCTAAAGTGGGCCACCAGTACCTCTCATCAAGACAGCGCATCGTCCGACCTATCCCAGGATGACCAGAGGAGGGCGACATGTGAGCCCAATAGATCAATCGGTCGCGGACAGCAGACGGAACGTACAGACGACCAGCTGAACACTCAGGGGGAGAGGGCTCTGCACGTGACGCCCGCTAAATGTCCGCGTCCAGCTCCCACACTACTGGCACCACCAAACATGAAGCTGGGATTATGGGAGTGGGATCCATGGACCGCTCCTCTGTGTCATACAGCCGAGACAATGCATCTGCCTTAACATTCTGGGAGCCTGGTCTGTAAGAAAGAGTAAACACAAAACGAGTGAAAAATGACTTGCCTGGCGAGGATTCAGTCTCTTCGCCTGCCGGATGTACTCCAGATTTTTATTTATTTATTTATTTTATTTATTTTACCTTTATTTAACCAGGTAGGCAAGTTGAGAACAAGTTCTCATTTACAATTGCGACCTGGCCAAGATAAAGCAAAGCAGTTCGACAGATAAAACGACACAGAGTTACACATGGAGTAAAAACAAACATACAGTCAATAATGCAGTATAAACAAGTCTATATACAATGTGAGCAAATGAGGTGAGAAGGGAGGTAAAGGCAAAAAAGGCCATGATGGCAAAGTAAATACAATATAGCAAGTAAAATACTGGAATGGTAGTTTTGCAATGGAAGAATGTGCAAAGTAGAAATAAAAAATAATGGGGTGCAAAGGAGCAAAATAAATAAATAAATTAAAATTAAATACAGTTGGGAAAGAGGTAGTTGTTTGGGCTAAATTATAGGTGGGCTATGTACAGGTGCAGTAATCTGTGAGCTGCTCTGACAGTTGGTGCTTAAAGCTAGTGAGGGAGATAAGTGTTTCCAGTTTCAGAGATTTTTGTAGTTCGTTCCAGTCATTGGCAGCAGAGAACTGGAAGGAGAGGCGGCCAAAGAAAGAATTGGTTTTGGGGGTGACTAGAGAGATATACCTGCTGGAGCGTGTGCTACAGGTGGGAGATGCTATGGTGACCAGCGAGCTGAGATAAGGGGGGACTTTACCTAGCAGGGTCTTGTAGATGACATGGAGCCAGTGGGTTTGGCGACGAGTATGAAGCGAGGGCCAGCCAACGAGAGCGTACAGGTCGCAATGGTGGGTAGTATATGGGGCTTTGGTGATAAAACGGATTGCACTGTGATAGACTGCATCCAATTTGCTGAGTAGGGTATTGGAGGCTATTTTGTAAATGACATCGCCAAAGTCGAGGATTGGTAGGATGGTCAGTTTTACAAGGGTATGTTTGGCAGCATGAGTGAAGGATGCTTTGTTGCGAAATAGGAAGCCAATTCTAGATTTAACTTTGGATTGGAGATGTTTGATATGGGTCTGGAAGGAGAGTTTACAGTCTAACCAGACACCTAAGTATTTGTAGTTGTCCACGTATTCTAAGTCAGAGCCGTCCAGAGTAGTGATGTTGGACAGGCGGGTAGGTGCAGGTAGCGATCGGTTGAAGAGCATGCATTTAGTTTTACTTGTATTTAAGAGCAATTGGAGGCCACGGAAGGAGAGTTGTATGGCATTGAAGCTTGCCTGGAGGGTTGTTAACACAGTGTCCAAAGAAGGGCCGGAAGTATACAGAATGGTGTCGTCTGCGTAGAGGTGGATCAGGGACTCACCAGCAGCAAGAGCGACCTCCTTGATGTATACAGAGAAGAGAGTCGGTCCAAGAATTGAACCCTGTGGCACCCCCATAGAGACTGCCAGAGGTCCGGACAGCAGACCCTCCGATTTGACACACTGAACTCTATCAGAGAAGTAGTTGGTGAACCAGGCGAGGCAATCATTTGAGAAACCAAGGCTGTCGAGTCTGCCGATGAGGATATGGTGATTGACAGAGTCGAAAGCCTTGGCCAGATCAATGAATACGGCTGCACAGTAATGTTTCTTATCGATGGCGGTTAAGATATCGTTTAGGACCTTGAGCGTGGCTGAGGTGCACCCATGACCAGCTCTGAAACCGGATTGCATAGCAGAGAAGGTATGGTGAGATTCGAAATGGTCGGTAATCTGTTTGTTGACTTGGCTTTCGAAGACCTTAGAAAGGCACGGTAGGATAGATATAGGTCTGTAGCAGTTTGGGTCAAGAGTGTCCCCCCCTTTGAAGAGGGGGATGACCGCAGCTGCTTTCCAATCTTTGGGAATCTCAGACGACACGAAAGAGAGGTTGAACAGGCTAGTAATAGGGGTGGCAACAATTTCGGCAGATAATTTTAGAAAGAAAGGGTCCAGATTGTCTAGCCCGGCTGATTTGTAGGGGTCCAGATTTTGCAGCTCTTTCAGAACATCAGCTGAATGGATTTGGGAGAAGGAGAAATGGGGAAGGCTTGGGCGAGTTGCTGTTGGGGGTGCAGTGCTGTTGTCCGGGGTAGGAGTAGCCAGGTGGAAAGCATGGCCAGCCGTAGAAAAATGCTTATTGAAATTCTCAATTATGGTGGATTTATCAGTGGTGACAGTGTTTCCTATCTTCAGTGCAGTGGGCAGCTGGGAGGAGGTGTTCTTATTCTCCATGGACTTTACAGTGTCCCAGAACTTTTTTGAGTTAGTGTTGCAGGAAGCAAATTTCTGCTTGAAAAAGCTAGCCTTGGCTTTTCTAACTGCCTGTGTATAATGATTTCTAGCTTCCCTGAACAGCTGCATATCACGGGGGCTGTTCGATGCTAATGCAGAACGCCATAGGATGTTTTTGTGTTGGTTAAGGGCAGTCAGGTCTGGGGAGAACCAAGGGCTATATCTGTTCCTGGTTCTAAATTTCTTAAATGGGGCATGTTTATTTAAGATGGTTAGGAAGGCATTTTTAAAAAATATCCAGGCATCCTCTACTGACGGGATGAGATCAATATCCTTCCAGGATACCCCGGCCAGGTCGATTAGAAAGGCCTGCTCGCAGAAGTGTTTCAGGGAGCGTTTTACAATGATGAGTGGAGGTCGTTTGACCGCTGACCCATTACGGATGCAGGCAATGAGGCAGTGATCGCTGAGATCTTGGTTGAAGACAGCAGAGGTGTATTTAGAGGGGAAGTTGGTTAGGATGATATCTATGAGGGTGCCCGTGTTTAAGGTTTTGGGGAGGTACCTGGTAGGTTCATTGATTATTTGTGTGAGATTGAGGGCATCAAGTTTAGATTGTAGGATGGCTGGGGTGTTAAGCATGTTCCAGTTTAGGTCGCCTAGCAGCACGAACTCTGAAGATAGATGGGGGGCAATCAGTTCACATATGGTGTCCAGAGCACAGCTGGTGGTCAGTCCAGATGAGAAAAGGGTGTTTAAGACGCCTCAAGCCAATGCCTCCACGCCTTCAAGGCGTTTATGACAGCTAACAGCTACCGGTGCCCCACATCATAGTTTCGCTCCGCCGGGCTGAGCTTCTTTGAAAAGAAAGCGCAGGGGCGAAGCTTCAGTGGCGCACCCGAACGCTGAGAGAACACTTCTCCTATCCCAGCTGAATGGCAAATAGGGATCCGGATGAGCCAACACAGGCACCAAGGTAAACATAGTCTTCAGGTGTCCAAAAGCCCTGTTCGCCTCAGCCGACCACTGCAAGTGCACCGGGCCCCCCTTTAGCAGTGAGGTAATGGGAGCAGCAACCTGACAAAAACCCCAGATAAACCTCCGGTAGTAGTTGGCAAACCCTAAAAAACGCTGCACCTCCTTTACCATGGTTGGAGTCGGCCAATTACGCACAGGTGCAATGCGGTCGCTCTCCATTTCCACTCCTGATGTGGAAATCCGATGCCCTAGGATGGAGATGGATTGTTGGAAGAACAATCCATGCATTGACTTAATAACTGTATTTATCAGAGTAAGGGAAGACCCCCCTGAAGTGGACAAAAATGAATGGCAAGTCATTGGCACCGGACAAACCATATACACATTGGTCAATACCACCCAATTGGACGTAAATTCGTGCAAAGTTGATGGCAAATGTCATATGGCTATTGCCAGTTGTAACACTTCAAAAATCCAACAGGGGGTGAGTGCGCTCCACCTTGGTTTTTCATATTGGAAATGGACATCAAGTCAACATCCAAAAGCAAAATTTTGAAAAAATGATTTTTTTGTCAAAAATTATCACCCCTTAAAAAAGTGCTTTCTGGACCGTTTTTCGAAATTCTTTCAATTTTTTGGTCAATTACACATGTGTAAGAACTGTATGAATATACTTTTGTCCAATTTTCTTAGCATAATTTTTTATTTTTTTTACATGCGCATAAGAAATATGTTTTGTCCATTTGCAATATGATTTCATAGGAAGTCAAAAGTCAAAAGTCAAAAATGTCAAAACTTTGTAAAAAACTTCACACACCCTTAAAAAAGTGCTTTCTGGACCGTTTTTCAAAATTCTTTCCATTTTTGTGTCAATTACACATGTATAAGAACTGTATCAACATACTTTTGTCCAATTTTATTAGCCTAATTTTTATTTTATTTTTACATGCGCATAAGAAATATGTTTTGTCCATTTGCAATATGATTTCATATGAAGTCAAAAGTCGAAAATGTGAACTTTTTTAAAAACTTATCACCCTCGTAAAAAAGTTCTTTCTGGACCGTTTTTCGAAATTGTTTCGATTTTATGTCAATTCATCATGTGTAAGAACTATATGAATATACATTTGTAAAATTGTATTATCATATTTTTTTTTTTACTTGTGCATAAGGAATATGATTTGTCAGTTTGCAATATGATTTCATAGGAAGTCAAAAGTCAAAGTCAAAAGTTACTTTTTTGGGGGGCCAAATACCATAAGAAATTTGACATGCTCTAAAATCCTGCAGAAATGCAAAATTGACTGGCCAGATGAACTCGGGATGGCCTGGCAGTGATAGTTGCTCCTTTCCATCGCTCATTGTGTTGACTTCATCATGTCCATTTTGTGATGTTTTTTCACTGTTGAATCATATTGCAAGTGTACGGGCATTTGCAATATGGTTCAATGGGCATTTACCATAAGAAATTTGACATGCTCAAAAATCCTGCAGAAATGCAAAATTGACTGGCCAGATGAACTCGGGATGGCCTGGCAGTGATAGTTGCTCCTTTCCATCGCTCATTGTGTTGACTTCATCATGTCCATTTTGTGATGTTTTTTCACTGTTGAATCATATTGCAAGTGTACGGGCATTTGCAATATGGTTCAATGGGCATTTACCATAAGACATTTGACATGCTCAAAAATCCTGCAGAAATGCAAAATTGACTGGCCAGATGAACTCGGGATGGCCTGGCAGTGATAGTTGCTCCTTTCCATCGCTCATTGTGTTGACTTCATCATGTCCATTTTGTGATGTTTTTTCACTGTTGAATCATATTGCAAGTGTACGGGCATTTGCAATATGGTTCAATGGGCATTTACCATAAGACATTTGACATGCTCAAAAATCCTGCAGAAATGCAAAATTGACTGGCCAGATGAACTCGGGATGGCCTGGCAGTGATAGTTGCTCCTTTCCATCGCTCATTGTGTTGACTTCATCATGTCCATTTTGTGATGTTTTTTCACTGTTGAATCATATTGCAAGTGTACGTGCATTGTTGTGCAACTGGTAACCCAAAAATAAAAATATGGTGATTTCATTATGTCCATTTGTTTATGTTTTCTTACTTTTGCAAAGTCACTGGGCATTTGCAATATGGTTCAATGGGCAGGTACCATCACGAATTTGTCATGCTATAAAAATCCTGCAGGAATGTGAAATTGACTGGCCCGATGAACTCGGGATGGCTGGGCAGTGATTCTGGTTAATCTCAGTCGCTCGTTAGGGTTGATTTCAGAATGTCACTTTGGTGATGGTACCTCACTGTTTAAACATATTGCAAATGGACAAGAGTCACCAGCAAGTCACCGTCCGTCAGTCAATTAGATATCATTCTGACACCAAACTGATACAAACTGACACCAAACCCACTTTTTCCAACTCGTTTAGTAGCCAACTATCACATACTTCAGAGCTGGCCCAAAATTCACAACGCCTTCGGTTCAAACCATAAAAAAAACATAAAACACGTAGTTACGTTCTAGCTGCGGGTCCATTTCTTATGTTATGTGTAGGCCTAGCTGAGGCGACCCCGAATCCCAAGTCTCGGCTCGATCGGTCATTTGGTGTCCGAGCAAAACCCTAATTGGTGCTGAAAATCCACTTTTTTCCATGACTTGCTACGGGGTCCTTGAATGAGCTATCGGACAGAAACGTTGGGGTCCGTCTCTATGGAACGAGACGGTCGCAATGCACCTAGTCTTGCGTTTCTGAGACTTTTCTAAATGTCGTCATTTTCGTAACGGTCAAAATGAATTGAAGTCATTGCAAATGTACGAGGCTGTTTCTCGGTCCGAGAACCTTCTAGAGCCACCTAACTCACCACGCACTATTGACCGGAGGTCTAGAACAGGATTCTAAAGTTTCGGAACTCTAGGTCAGACGGTTCTTTTTTAGCTCGAACAAAGCTAACTATTGCAGTCACTGTCTGTCTCTACGCACCCCAATACGTCCCTCCATCCAAGTTGTGTTTTAGGGTGATTTATTTTTCCTTTGAAATTTTATGGGGAAAAATGACTGATTTACAGTTCATGGGGGTTGCCTAATCACATATATGAAGTTTTGGAAAGATGTTACTTTTTTAACCCCTCGAAACAGCCCAAGAGACACCAATTATGGCACTTCCGGTTGGCACAGGAAGCTATAAATCAACACATATCCTCATTGGGGTATGCATTTACAGAATCCTGAGTTTTAAGTCCTTATGTTAAGAACTGACTGATTTACACAGGGTTGAATGCACTATGTCTATCAAACTGCAGGCAGGGTATGGGTATACACTTTTAGGGTGATTTTAACCACTTCCGGTTGCTCCAGGAAGCTTAGAATCGACACAGGTAGACCTCATAGTGGCTTGATGGACTGTTACCGAAGACACGTTCATACGGCATTCATAACCCATATAGGCTTCAGGTTGAATTTAGGTGTGCAGGCAATGTATTCCAATGGGGAGAGAAGTCATTGTAATCTGTGAGATCAAAAAACCCTGTTTTACTGTTAAGGGTTAATGCCACACGGTCAAGGTTAGGCTTGCACAGATCGGGAGGACCTTAGGAACATTCCTGTGGTTGAATTGTCCTTCTAAACCTAACGGTTCCGCCGCTGTCACCCAAAAGCAAATGATGTTGTGGTGGAGGCTTCATTTTGGGCCTACTTTTATAATGGTCGCTGCGCCTAGACCGAGCGAGCTACGGTCAAGCGGGATATCTCGTTGAACTCGGCACGGCCTAGAGATTATGTTTATGCCATTGCCTGCTCTCTGTGTCTTTGAGCACCGCACTTTATCACTCCATCCTTGCTGTGTGTGTATGTGAAAGCTTTTCTTTGACATCTGTTGGGAGAAATGACTGATTTACAGTTCATGAGGGTTACCTAGTCACACATATTAAGTTTTGGAGAGATGTGACTTTTCTAACCCTTCAAAACAGACAGTGTGACCCAATTAAAGGCACTTCCGGTTGGCACAGGAAGCTATAAGTAAACACATGTCTTGATTGACATAGACACTTACAGAATCCTGAGTTTTAAGTCTTTAAGTTAAGAATTGACTGATCTACACAGGGTTGAATGCACTATGTCTATCAAACTGCAGGCAGTGTATGGATCAACACTGATAAGGTGATTTCAACCACTTCCGGTTGCTTCAGGAAGCTTAGAATCGACACAGGTAGACCTCATAGTGGTCTGATGGACTGCCATAGAAGACAGGTTCATTAGGCATTCATAACCCACATAGGCTTCAGGTTGAATTTAGAGGTGCAGGCAATGTATTCCTATGGGGAGAGAAGTCAATGCAAACGGTTTGATGTAAACACCTTCTTTTAACTGTTAAGGGTTAATGCCACACGGTCAAGGTTAGGCTTGCACGGATCGGGAGGACCTCAGGAACGTACCTGAGGTCGAATTGTCCTTCTCACCCTAACGGTTCTCTCACTGCCACCCAAAATCAAATGACATTGTGGGGCAGGCTGCATTTTGGGCCTTCTTTTTTTCAAGGTCGCTGCACTCAGAACGAGCTACGGTCAAGCGGGGCGTCTCGTTGAACTCGGCACAGTCTGGAGACTATGGTGTTGCCATTTTTTGTGTTGATTTCAGAATGCCATTTTGGTGATGGTCCCTCTCCGTTTAAACACATTGCAAATGTACAAAAGTCAACTAGCAAGTCAGTGTCCATCAGTCAATTAGATGTCATTATGACACCAAACTGATATCAATTGACACCAAACCCACTTTTTCCTACTCATTTAGAAGCCAACTATCACATATGTCAGAGCAGGCCCATAATTCACAGCGCCTTCGGTTTAAAACATAATAAAAACGTAAAACACATAGTTACGTTCTAGCTGCGGGTCCAGGTCGGACATTATGTGTAGGCCTATGTGAGGCGACCCCGAATCCCGAGTTTCGGCTCGATAGGTCCTTCGGTGCCCGAGTAAAACCCTAATTGGTGCTGAAAATCCACTTTTTTCCATGCCTTGCTACGGGGTCCTTGAATGAGCTATCGGACAGAAACGTTGGGATCTGTCTCTATGGGCCGAGCCGGTTTCAATGCACCTAGCCTTGCGTCTCTGAGACTTTTCTAAATGTCGTCATTTTTGTAATGGTCAAAATGAAAATTGAAATCATTGCAAATGTACGAGGCTGTTTCTCGGTCCGAGAACCTTCTAGAGCCACCTAACTCACCACGCACTATCGACCGGAGGTCTAGAACAGGATTCTAAAGTTTCGGAACTCTAGGTCTGACGGTTCTTTTTTAGCTCGAACAAAGCTAACTATTGCAGTCACTGTCTGTCTCTACGCACCCCAATACGTCCCTCCATCCAAGTTGTGTTTTAGTGTGATTTATTTTTCCTTTGAAATTTTATGGGAAAAATGACTGATTTATAGTTCATGGGGGTTGCCTAATCACATATATGAAGTTTTGGAAAGATCTGACTTTTTTAACCCCTCGAAACAGCCCAAGAGACACCAATTATGGCACTTCCGGTTGGCACAGGAAGCTATAAGTCAACACATATCCTCACTGGGGTATGCTTTTACAGAATCCTGAGTTTTAAGTCCTTACGTTAAGAATTGACTTATTTACACAGGGTTGAATGCACTATGTCTATCAAACTGCAGGCAGGGTATGGATAAACACTTTTAGGGTGATTTTAACCACTTCCGGTTGGTCCAGGAAACTTAGAATCAACACAGGTAGACCTCGTAGTGGCCTGATGGACTGTCATCGAAGACAGGTTCATACGACATTCATAACCCACATAGGCTTCATTTTGGGCCTACTATTCTAATGGTCGCTGCGCTTAGACCGAGCGAGCTACGGTCAAGCGGGATATCTCGTTGAACTCGGCACGGCCTAGAGATTATGTTTATGCCATTGCCTGCTCTCTGTGTCTTTGAGCACCGCACTTTATCACTCCATCCTTGCTGTGTGTGAGAGCTTTTCTTTGACATCTGCTGGGAGAAATGACTGATTTACAGTTTAGGAGGGTTACCTAGTCACACATATGAAGTTTTGGAGAGATGTGACTTTTCTAACCCTTCAAAACAGACAGTGTGACCCAATTAAAGGCACTTCCGGTTGGCACAGGAAGCTATAAGTAAACACATGTCTTGATTGACATAGAAACTTACAGAATCCTGAGTTTTAAGTCTTTAAGTTAAGAATGGACTGATCTACGATCTACACAGGGTTGAATGTTGTCATTTTCACCTTTGAAGGTTATGTACATCAAAACACCTTTTGGGTTAATTTAACCACTTCCGTTTGCTTCAGGAAGCTTAGAATTGGCACAGGTAGACCTCATAGTGGTCTGATGGACTGTCATAGAAGACAGGTTCATAAGGCATTCATAACCCACATAGGCTTCAGGTTGAATTTAGGGGTGCAGGCAATGTATTCCTATGGGGAGAGAAGTCAATGCAAACTCTTTGAAGTAAACACCTTCTTTTAACTATTAAGGGTTAATGCCATACGGTCAACGTTAGGCTTGCACTGATCGGGAGGACCTCAGGTACGTTCCTGAGGTCGAATTGTGCTTCTCACCTTAACGATTCTCTCACTGTCACCCAAAAGCAAATGACATTGAGGGCCAGACTTCATTTTGGGCCTACTTTTCTAATGGTCGCTGTGCTTAGACCGAGCGAGCTACGGTCAAGCGGGGCATCTTGTTGAACTCGGCACGGCCTAGAGAATATGGAAATGCCATTGTAGGCTTTGTGTGTCTTTAAACACCGCACTTTGTCACTCCATCCTTGCTGAGTGTGTGTTTCTGTGTGTGTGTGAGAGAGAGAGCTTTTCTTTGACATCTGTTGGGAGAAATGACTGCCTTACAGTTTATGGGGGTTGCCTAATCACACATATGAAGTTTTGAAAAGATCTGACCTTTTTAACCCTTGGAAAATGCCACTGTGACACCATTTAAGGCACTTCCGGTTGGCACAGGAAGCTATAAATAAACTCATATCCTGATTGAGGTATGCCTTTACATAATCCTGAGTTTTAAGTCTTTACGTTAAGAACTGAGTTATTTACGGAGGGTTTAGGGAGTGTGTGTTATTTCAGAAAATCATAAAAAATCACAGAAATCTCGCAGAGCTCCGCAGCACACTTTAAAAAGATTCGTAAGAACACCCTGCAACTGGATCTGTAACCGTTGAAAAAAAAAACACCTATCCGTGAACATCACCAATCTGTCGTTGTACGATTTCTCTTAAATGACGATAGATAAATGGCTGTTTTTTTTTTATTGACACCGGAGGCTCCTTGACTTTGACGTGAAGTGGAAAAATAATTTCTCTATTTTCATTTTGGACCTTTAATCCCAGATAAATGGCCATAACTCAAAAACCGTTGAGGCCTAGACGCCATCTTGTTCGGGGCCAACTGCCCGTTATGCCAAACCTACGCTCACCGAGTTTCGGCTTTGAAATATTTTCAGTTTTCGAGATAAGGCCCCGTCGTGAATCGTGATGTTTTGTCCAATAGCAATATGATTGCTTATGCCCTCTTGTGGGAATTTCCGGGACAGCGGCAAAATGACATTATTTTTGTAAAACGGAAACCGAATGTCCGACAAAGTTCATTTGATGACTTCCCGGTAGGTCAGGCTCTGCCGCTCGGCCCGACGCCGTCCGCAAATTTTACAAACGATTTCGGACGTCTAGTAAGGGACCGTACATTTCCAATATGGACTTTCTCACTAACCATATGGCACCTGCCGAAATCTTCCCTTAAGGTATGGTAGTGGGTAACTATATTTCACCGTAATTGTATTTAGACCTTGATAATCAATGCACGGGCGTAAACCGCCATCCTTCTTCACAAGAAAAGAAACTTGAAGAGACGGGTGAAATGGATGCCTGAATGTACCCCTGACGCAGGGATTCAGAGACATATGTCTCCATGGCCACCGTCTCCGCTTGCGACAGGGGATACAGGTGACTCCTGGGATATGCAGCGTCTACCAGGAGATCTATTGCACAATCCCCCAGTCGATGGGGTGGTAATTGAGTCGCATTCTTTTTACAGAAGGCGGGAGACAAATCGGTATATTCGGAAGTAATGCGCACTGTGGAGACCTGGTCTGGACTTTCCACCGTAGTAACACCAACCCCTAAACACCTACCTGAGCACTCTTGCGACCACCCCGTGGCCAAGAAACAGTGGGGTTATAACAAGCTAACCAGGGTAGGCCTAGCACCACAGAATACGTAGGAGAATCAATAAGGAAAATACTCATCTTCTCCTTGTGACCCTCCTGCGTTATCATACACAAAGGTGCGGTGACCTCCCTGATAAACCCTGACACTGTTAGCCTCAGTGCTAACAGTGTAACTCTGGTTTATAGGCTCATGATTACTGATTACAATAGCCTTGGGGTGCAATTAGGGGTACATAAATTAAATTACTTACATTGTGTTTGCCAATGCCCCCAAGATCATGTACATTTGATGCAACATTATGACGACTCAGTGTCATACTGTACGTTAGTGTGATGTTAATGTCATTGTTTAATGAAACATGCTCATCTATCCAAGGCAGAACCTCTAACTCAATATAAAGTAATCCCAGTTGGTGGGTGGCTAAACATGTCTTGATCATTTCATTTAAAGTACAAACTTTTTGCCTCACTTCACTCAGAGTTTCCAGTTTAGTGGAGCACGTTTCTGTGGTTAAAGGCCCAGTACAGTCAAAAATTTGATTTCTCTTTGTTGTACAGTATATTTCCACAATATGAGGTTGGAATAATACTGTGAAATTGTAAAAACTTATGATAATTCCCTTTTAGCGTAAGACCTGTTTGAAAAGATTGCCTGACATTTCATCCTGCTTTGATTGGATGGAGTTTTGGTCTGCCCGGTGACATCACCAGGTGGTAAATTAGTTAATAGACCAATAAGAAAGACAGTTCCAAACATCTCTGCCAATATTAGTTAATGTTCAGTTTCCCCCTCCCCACTCAGACCACTCCCAGAGAGTCTAAGCTAAATTCTTGCTCTTAGCTAAGAAGCTATTTTTTATTATTTTAATTGGGGGAAGAAAATCACATTAAGGTATTGAGTTGTTACTCAAAAAATGACTTGATATTGAGATAAAACATCTGCATTGAACCTTTAAAAATTACAACTTTCTGGTTATGGTATTTAAGTGACAATACAATATCACTAATACCTCTGTTCCGTCTGGTGGGATTAGTTGATGCTTCTGCCAACACACCTCATTTCAGCATACAAGGAATCATAATTGTAAACAGACAAATTGTAATTTATGCAAATGTGTGGATTTATTATGGCCCCTGCATGTAACACCACTTCCCCTGTAAGACAGAAATGCACATCCACCTTTGTCTGCAATAATTTGTAATATATTCTATGCTGCCACATGAACAAGCATAAGAACACAAGTCTTTACACACATACAAACTGTCTCAGTTTGGCGACTGTTTTTCCACACCTGGAATGGAGGATTATGCATGAAGACCCTTTACAGCTTCACTGGGCTCTGAAGACATGGGGTTCAGAGCACTCAGCCATGACCAACAGCCCATATTACACCACGCCACTGATCCCCATCCCTATCCAACTGTTTCCAAAAACAAAAATTCTCCCAAAACTCTGACACCTGCTATTGTATTGTAGATATTACACCATCTTTCCCAATAGCCCACACACAACCCCCCGGTTTCCTAAAACAAAAATGTTTCTCCTCCTCAACATCTGGTATTGTATTGTAGTTGAGGTTTTAACCATCTCTCACAATCCCAATGGCCCTGCAGGAGCATTACCTATACCATTATATTTGTACGAGCAGCAGATCAGCGTAATAAGCAAAGGAATATACCCTACTGACCTCCATTATGAGTTTGGATCCACAGATGATAAACATATTATGCTCCCTTAAAATGGAGCTTTGTTTAGTCTTGTGGGGAAATTATAATTAAAAGCATCACTTAGGGCAAAACAAGAAATGAATTAAAAAGAAATTACCGAACCTGCAGCAGATGGAAAGATTTGCAGAATAACATACTGAAATCCACAGGTTAAGTATGAAGGTAATGTATCTTTGGATGCACGCTGCCACTTTGCCACTGGCCAAACACTTCTATCAAAAGTGTCCCTGGCTGACCCGGACGTCAAAGTATTCCACAGCATTTGAATAAGATGGTCGACCCCAGGCAGAGGAGATACAGCAGGTATCATAATTATTCACCCTGCATCATTTTTCACATTTTGTTTTGTGACGAGGTGGGATTGGATTTAAAAATATTACGTTTTTATCTACACGACGTACTCCATAATGTCAAATTGAAAAGAAAATCTTAAACATTTTTAAAAATGTAATGTAACAAGGTGCCTCAGTCAAGTATTGTACGTATTGACCAGATTCAACTACGAATAACAGGGACTTTTTTGAATGCCTCATTAAGGGCAGTGATTAGTAGATGGATAACAATAACAAACCAGACATTGAACATCTCTTTAAGCACAATCAATTTAATGATTATGCTGTGGTTTATGTATTAAACCAACCAGACACAACAAAGACACAGTCGTCCTTCTGAAATGAGCTGCAGGACAGGAAGGAAACTGCTCAGGGATGTCACCATGAGGCCATTGGTGATTTTAAAATAAGCTACAGAGTCCACTGGCTGTGAAGGGAGAAAACTGAGGATGGATCAACACCATTGTAGTTAATTCACAATAATGACCTAAATGACAGACTGAAAAGCAGAATAAAAATACATGCATGCTGTATGCAACAAGGCACTAAAGTAATACTGAAAAAAAAAAACATCACAAAGGAATATTTTTTTTGCCTAAATGCAAAGGCTTATGTTTGGGTCTAATCCAACAGAACACATCACTGAGTAACTGCCCCTATATTTTCAAGCATAGTGGTGGCTACATCATGTTATGAGTATCCTTGTAATCGTTAATAAGGAATGGGGAGTTTTTCAGGGAAAAAAAGAAACGGGATGGAGCTAAGCACAGGCAAAATCCTAGAGGAAAACCTTCTTCAGTCTGCTTTACACCAGACCTTTCAGCAGGAAAATAAACCTACAACACAAGGCCTAATCTACACTGAAGTTGCTTACCAAGAAGACAGTATGTGTTCCTGAGTGGCCAAGTTACATCTGCTTAACAATCTATGGTAAGTCTTGAAAATTGCTGTCTATCCCTAACTGAAAAACCACATGACATTCACATGATCACATGATTTTCTCTGAAGTTAATGTGATAACGTGAAACAGTTATTCATGTGAAATAAATGTGACAACATGGGGATGCAAAACATCAACAGGTGACAACATGTGAGCACGTGAAAACATATTCTTGTGAAATAAATGTGACACCATGGGGATGTAGAATTTCAACATGTGATACGATGAATCTACACAGGTGACATGTGAAAACCCAGGTGTCAAATGTAATTGAGAATATTCTACTTCATAATATATAATTGACATGAACTCAATTAAAACAGTCATGGTCCCCTGCAGGTTTTGTTTAGTTCCCAGGACATCGCCAATTACTTTTTTGTTTAGAACATTGTGTCATGGTCCCCTGGATTACAAGGAACCTTTCGGTTGTTAGGTACCTAAAGTTCCTGCTGCCCCACCAGGTTTGTGAACATAACAGAGATTGACTACACATATTTTGCCAAGAATACATTTTTTACCACTGCCTGAAGTACATAAAATAACTTGAATCTTGTACTGTTGGGACTCAGCCTTAACTGCAATTTGAACTTAAACCGCTTGAAATGTCCTGTTACAGTGGGGCAAAAAAGTATTTAGTCAGCCACCAATTGTGCAAGTTTTCCCACTTAAAAAGATGAGAGAGGCCTGTAATTTTCATCATAGGTACATTTCAACTATGACAGAAAAAATGAGGGGGAAAAAATCCAGAAAAACACATTGTAGGATTTTTTATGAATTTATTAGCTAATTATTTCAGCTTGTATTTCTTTCATCACATTCCCAGTGGGTCAGAAATGTACATGCACTCAATTACTATTTGGTAGCATTGGCTTTAAATTGTTTAACATGGGTCAAACATTTCGGATAGCCTTCCACAAGCTTCCCACAATACGTTGGGTGAATTTTGGCCCATTCCTCCTGACAAATCTGGTGTAACTGAGTCAGGTTTGTCGTCCTCCTTGCTCGCACATGCTTTTTCAGTTCTGCCCACAACTTTTCTATAGGATTGAGGTCAGGGCTTTGTGATGGCCACTCCAATACCTTGACTTTGTTGTCCTTAATTAAGCCATTTTGCCACTACTTTGGAAGTATGCTTGGGGTCATTGTTCATTTGGAAGACCCATTTGTGACAAAGCTTTAACTTTCTGACTGATGTCTTAACGTCATCCATATTGGAATTCTATGTTCCATGCATTTTCACAAACGTTCTGAACATTTATATTCTCATTGTTCCTACAGTTTGTAAATTGAAAATATATATTTTTGCTAAAAGTATCATTATGTTATTGATCGATTGACTTTGACTTTCCAGATCACCCAGTAGTGCTATCTGCAGGGTTAGCTCTAGCTAAATAATGCAATTTTCAGCCATTCATGGACCTGTGACCAAAAACAAGCTACATATGGACAATACTAAAACAAATGATCTAATGATTCTGCCTTTTTGCAGCAAAATCTGCAGAGCTGCGAAGGTTGTATCCCCCATATAAATAATTCTGTTGGTTGCAAGAATTCTTTATAATAATTTATTCAAAGTTTTGAATCCTGCGTCGATTTGCGTATCAGTTCATAAACCATGTGCCATGGAATCTGTTCGTCAAAAATCTCTTCACAACTAGTTTGCATTCTATATGGCACGGCTGTCAATTTTTTGTTCCTTAAATGACACTGGTATACTTTTTCATGTATCACAATTTTCTTTAATGCAGGGCCGACAGACAAGTTCCTTACTTTTTCCCCCTTCCACTTTCCTCTTTTCCTCATTTTTGCAGTAATGCTGCAATTAGTTGGTTGTAATTTTGGGTAGAGCAGACATTTCCATATGTTTTGGTTAGCTGCATGTATGACATAACTCCACCAATCAAATTTATGATAGTATTTACAAAGATTATACCTTTTTTAAACAAATTATGTTTTTTTTATCAATTAGTATATTTAGGTTTAGCCACAATATTTGTTGTATTGTTGTTTTGTCTTTTCTGGGGGATTAAATTGAAATTGCAACCAACTTTCCATGGCTTGTTTTAAATATAGCAATCTTTGGGAGATGATTTCCTTTTCAAATAACTGAAAGTGTGAGGTTGTAATCTCAATAAAGGGGAAAAGGCCTTTCTTGAATTTAGGGTGAGACCTTCTTACTAATTTACTAGAGAACCAGTTCGGATTTAAGTATAACTTTTGTATGACTGAAGCCTTCAGTGAGAGGTCTAATAATGCTTTACTATTTAATCATTTCTGCCCTCCGGATTCAAATTCATTATATAAATAGGCCCATTTAATTTTGTCTTGCTTGCTGTTCCAAATAAAATGGAATATTCTTTTCTCATATAATTTTAAAAACTGTTCACTGGGTGTAGGTAAGACCATAACCAAATAGGTAAACTGGGATATGACTAAAGAGCTAATCAGGGTGATTTTTCCACAACTAGAAAGGTATTTATCTTTCCTATGTTTGCTAATTTTCTATACAAATGTATTGGAGTGAGATCTTTTATTTATTTTCCATATATGTATACCGAGTATATACATATCACCATCAGACCATTTTATTGGTAAACTACATTGTAAAGTAAAATAAGTATTTATTAATGATCCAATACATAATATAGTACACTTATCATAATTTGGTTGTAATCCAGAGAGGTAAGAAAAATTATCTAGATCCTCTATTTAGGCTGTGGAGGGATCCAAGTTGTGGATTTAAAAGAAAACATGAATCATCAGCACACAATGAAACCTTTGTTTTTAACCTGTTTTGGGAACTGGTTTTTGTTCGGAACGTCGGTTGACTGACGTGCCCAAAGTAAACTACCTGTTACTCAGGCCCAGAAGCTAGGAGAAGCATAGCATTGGATAGAAAACACTCTGAAGTTTCTAAAACTGTTAAAATAATGTCTGTGAGTATAACAGAACTGATATGGCAGGCAAAAACCTGAGGAAAATCCATCCAGAATTTTCAAATGTGAAGCTAATGAAAACTATGACTTCCGCCTCCCAGATTGCAGTTCATATGGCTTCCACTAGATGTCAACAGTCTTTATACATGGTTTCAGGCTTGGTTTTTGAAAAACCAATGAGGAATAGTAGTTTATCCATGTGGAGCACTAAGGCAAAAGTAGTCTCTGCGCGAGTGAATGAGGGCACGCTCTTCGTTATTTTCCTACCCTATTGAACATACTATTCTCCATATTAAATATTATTGTTTATTTAGATATAAGACTACCTGTGGATTAATTAGAAACATAATTTGACTTGTGTCGTGGAAGAATCAGAATTTGTTGGGAACATATGTAAGACGTTTTATATTCATCAAATGTGTGTAAATTACTTTTCATCAAGAATGTTATTTTTGTATAATACTGTGGCAGGGTTTGCAGTATCTGTTCTATGTCAAGACTAAGTTGCATGGGCCGCAGAGAGGGGAGAGGTCAAAGTGTCATCATGTGTAAACATATCTTTTGCTCCACAATGTCTGTGTGCCAGTCAGTGTGTCTCTGTGATCTTGTCCAGGATTGGTTGTATTTAGGATTGGTTGTATCTAAATGACAATTTGATATGTGCCTGTTGATATGGAGGATTGGTTTATGGTTCTGAGGTTGAGAGAGGAGACAAAGCTGAACAATGAATTATGCCGATGCTGTCTGACTATGTGTGTTCTTTGCTATGAAAGGAACTCAGCTGCAGTGTGTAGGGGGCTCTCAGAGAATTCACTGAGAGACACTGAATTACCTGAGAGTCACAGGATTATGATAGAGCTCATATAATTAAAGATGGACTTTGATAACTAACTCTGACTTGTGTGTGTGGTTTGCTCCCATGATTTGGTAAATAGAGGAAAGTTCCACGACACTTGTTTGGACAAACTTTACCTGTAACTTTTGGGACTTCTTTGTCTGCATGTTAAACGGGTGGATTACTAAACTCAATGGCGCCTACTAAACTGACTTTTTGGGATATAAAGAAGGACTTTATCAAACAAAACAACCATTCATTGTGTAGCTGGGACCCTTGGGATTGCAAATGGAGGAAGATCTTCAAAAGGTAAGTGATTTATTTTATCGCTATTAGTGATTTTGTGACACCTGTGCTGGTTTGAAAACACATGTTGTTGTGGGGCGCTGTCCTCAGATAATCGAATGCTATGTTTTCGCCGATTATCAAGATTCTAAGCTAAAGAATCATGTATGACACTTGCATTTTAATGAATGTTTAATATTACGATTTTGTATTTTGTACTTGGCACACTTCGATTTCACTGGATGCTGTCGAATTTGCTAGATTTTTCAAAGCTGAAGTGTAAGAGGCCTCCAATTTTTTAAATGGACTGGATTTTTGTATTTACCACTTATACCCTGTTTCAGTAATAATGACATCAGACCTTCTTGTTGAGTGTTTGATAATCTACCATTTACAAAGGAGTGGTTAGAACATGACAATAACAGTCCTTTGAGTATATCAAAAATAGGTTTGGTATACCTCAACTGGTATGCCATCCAGCCCTGGAGTTTTCCTGGACTTAAAGGCTTTAACTGCATCAAGAAGTTCCTCCTCTGTATTTTCACCTTCACTTGAGTCTTTCTGTATGGCTGTTAATTTTACATTATTAATAGAAAACAAATCCATACAATTAACTTTGGTAAGAGTGGTGGAGATGTTGTTTCCTACTCATAGAACTTCATGATGACAGAAGTGAGTGCTACAGGGCGATAGTCATTTAATTCAGTTACCTTTGCTTTATTGTGTACAGGAACAATGGTGGACATCTTGAAGCAAGTGGAGACAGCAGAGCAGACTCGGATAAGGAGAGATTGAATATGGCTGTAAACACTCCAGCCAGCTAGTCTGCACATATTTTCAGGACGCGGCTAGGGATGCCGTCCGGGCCGGCAGCCTTGCGAGGGTTAACACGTTTGAATGTCTTACTCACGGAGAACGAGAGCCCACAGTCCTTGAGATCATGCCACGTCGGTCTCACTGAGTTCTCCTCAAAGCGGACAATGAAAGTGTTGAACTTGTCCGGGAGCATGAGGACAGTGTCCACGATGTGGCTGGTTTTCACTTTGTAATCTGTGATTGTCTGTAGACCCTGCCACATACTGTATGTCTCATGTCTGAGCTGGTGAATTGAGACTCCACTTTGTCTCTGTACTGATTGTTTGATTTTCTAACGGAGGGAATAACTACACTGTTTGTATTCAACCATATTCCCAGTCACCTTACCTTGGTTAAATACAGTAGTTTGCGCTTCCAGTGTTGCGTGAATGATTCCATCTATCCAAAGTTTTTGGTTTGGGTAGGTTTGAATAGTTACAGTGGGAACAACATCCCCTATACACTTCAAGATTAACTCATTCTCCGTGTCCGTGTATACGTCAATGTTTTTCTCAGAGGCAACCCTGAACATATCCAAGTCTGCATGATCAAAACAATCTTGAAGCTAGGATTCTGATATGTCAGACCAGCGTTGAATAGACCTTAGCATGGGTACTTCCTGTTTGAGTTTCTCCCTATAGGAAGGGAAGAGCAGAATGGAGTCGTCATCTGATTTGCCAAAGGGATGGTGGCAGGTAGCCTAGTGGTTAGAGCGTTGGGCCAGTAACCAAAAGGTTGCTGGATTGAATCCCCAAGCTGACAAGATGAAAATCAGTCATTCTGCCCCTGAACAAGGCAGTTAACCCACTGTTCCCCAGTAGGCTGTCATTGTAAATAAGAATGTGTTCTTAACTGACTTGTGTGGTTAAATTAAAAAAAGTTACCCTCAGAGGACACCTCTATGTCAACAGGATGATTGATTGATACTTTCACTGAATGTCTCAGTCATTTTAACCAATTATGAGGGGAAGCTAAATATGTATACTAATGAATATGAAGGTGACAATATTATGCTGTCCATTAGTCATGTACTTCTTTGTGGTAATCTTATATCAACTGCTTTGGCAAAAATGCTTGTGCCAAGCCACGAGATGTAATAGAGCTGAGATAGCAACCTTTGCCTGGAGTTATTTATTCATTTCATTACATCCCCAGCACCAAAATATGGAGAGGAAAAAATGCATCCTATTTTTAGCTTATTAACATGCTTGGCTTCTCACCTGAGGAGACAAAATTATACATAGTTATATCATGACAACACCAGCATGACTGCAAAATCTAAAATGTATATCTCTGACGTACCTACAGTATGTATTGCCACTACTGTTGTACTGAAGATTTGATTCATTGAGTACATGTAACGTAAATCAGTATGTCCTATAGTCTTGCTTACCCTACTCAGGTACTAGGTTTTCACATTTCTGCCATCATTGTAATGAAAAACACTTCACCCACAGATGGGTGTCAATTGATAGGGACATGCCAATTATTCTGCTAAATCAATCTGGTCATAATGGTTGTGGTAGCGTCCCAAATGGCACCCAATTCCCTTTGGCCTCATAGTGTGCACGCTAAGAAATCAGTAATTATCTGCTGCTGGACACTGAGTGAGTCGAGAAGATCACAGAGTCTTTGAAACTCCATCTAACCACTCTAAAAGCCACATTGCAGTGAGTGAATGATTTTCTTGCCAGGAAAAATAAACAACATTAAAATTTGACAATGCTTCCAATCTAGTTGATTCATACATTGTTCAACATGTTACAAAGGCTTGTAATAGAATTTCTAATGAATCTGTTTTCGCATTTGTAAATTATGGACAGAAATCTGAAGCCTATAGGTTTGAACATTATGTAGACCCACATCCTTCACCAAAATTATTCTGCATAAAATGGTCAACCCAAGTGATGATGACACTTAAAATACTCGATCATAATCATTCTAGTACAATCCATCAAATCGTCCTTCCCATTCAAACCACCTTATGTCATGTTATAGTGTTTAATGTTTAATGGATTAACATTGAATGGAAAAAGCATTCTAGTCTGGGAATGATTCCCAATGTATTATACCAGCACAGACTGCCAGGGAAGAAAGTATTGCCTTAAACAACATGTAGACTTTGCAGAGACAATGGGTGCATCCCATGGCACCCTTTATCCTACATAGTGTACTACTTTTGATCCTGGTTAAAAAAGTAGTGCAGTATATGAATTAGGCCAACAGAATTATACCTACGGAGAAGCGGATACTAATGGAGGAACTTTGAATTTCTTTGAACTTCCGAGTTGTTTGATGTTGGACTAGCACAAACGTTAACTAGCTTGTGTGTGCAGAGCAGCACTAGAATTAAAAACACATCTTACATATCTGTAGTTAATAAATCAAATGTGAAACATGATAGCTATAGTATCCTTAACTAGCACTGAAAAAGTCACATGCTCTTACAAAGATGGCGAAAACTGAAATTGTTAAAAGCGCTGCTCAACTTTTGACAACATAACCATCAACCACTTAAAATGGCACAAGACTTCCACTTGATTGGAACAAATACGCAAAATTCAGTAACTTGTTGTTGTTTACCATACTTTCACTGCAGCCAGTAACCTGTAATGTTTAACAGTGTCAGACGTCCCATGTAACCTATTTGATAGAGCATGATGCTTGCAATGCAAGCAATGTTCAGATTCCCACGGGGGACTAATCTGAAAATGTGTGCACTCACTACTATGTGTCGCTAAGAGTGTCAGCTAGATGACGTAAATGTAAAACTTTGTGGAATGGTTCTTCACAACAATCACAGCAGTAAAGAACCCTTCCTGAAATGCAATTGTTTTTGCATGCAACTATAACATTTGTTTGCGGACCGCCATAATACCAAAGAATAAGTAGTTTTTACCTAGTGCCACTAACAATATACCTAACTAGCTAGCGCTGCTAACTTCACAGCCTAAAATATTTCGCTGGATGAAATATTTTGCAGATTGACATATTTCTCAGCCCTTTTAAATATTTAGCAGCTTTTTAGCAAACGTCACAGCCTGAAATATTTAAAAAGCCAAAATATTTTTCAGACTAAAATACTCCTCACTCAAACCAATCCCAAATAGTCATAGCAAAATGTTTGTTTGAGAAATTACTCTTTGATATGAAGCAAGAATTTTTTTCTTATTTTTGACCATTTTGATTGAAAACAATCACAGTAATGTACTTCATATTGACCTAGAAATTATTACATATTGAGATCAAAATGGCTCCATTGGACCTTCAAGCATAACATCAGATATATAATGTCTAAAACTCGAAACGGGAGGAAATTATCAGGAAATCCGGAATCCTTCAACCAGAATTTCTGGTAAATCTATGAATTTTGGGAAATGTACTGTAATTTTGTAACTCTTCTTGCAGGCCTGATGTGGTCTGTAAACAAAGAATAGCAGGCCAGTGTATTAGGGTTACATGTGAGACATGTCATTTATTTTCATGAGTTTAGTTTATGTCAATATATTTGGTTTTTCCAAAATTCATTACAGTTTAAAAAGTTAAAACAGTTTAAAAGAAATTCACAACATTCAATATATCATTAAGGTAAAATTCATAATAAGACCATTCCAATCTAGGCTAATGAAATGGTTACTACACTGAACAAAAATATAAACGCAACATGTAAAGTGTTGGCCCCATGTTTCATGAGCTGATATAAAAAATCCCAGAAATGTTCCATATGCACATAAAGCGTACTTCTCCCAAATTGTGTGCAAAGATTTGATTACATCCCTGTTAGTAAGCATGTATTCTATGCCAAGATAATCCATCCACTTGACAGGTGTGGCATATCAAGAAATAAACAGCATCATCATTACAGAGGTGCACCTTGTGCTTGGGACAATAAAAGGCCACTTTACAATGTGCAGTTTTGTCACTCAATACAATGCCACAGATGTCTGAAGTTTTGAGGGTGTGTGCAATTAGCATGCTGACTGCAGGAATGTCCACCATAGCTGTTGCCAGATAATTGAATGTTAATTTGTGTACCATAATCTGCCTTCAACTTCATTTAAAAAAAATTGGCAGTACATCCAACCAGACTCCGTCTTCTTCACGTGCATCTGAGGGGGGGTTGGGGGTGGTGATGAGAATTTCTGTCTGTAATATAGCCCTCTTTTTGGGAAAAACTAATTCTGATTGGCTGGGCCTGACTGCCAAGTGGGTGGGTCTATGTGCTCCAAGATCCACCCATGGCAGCGCCCCCGCTCAGTCATCTAAAATTCATAGGTTAGGGCTCAATTAATTATTGTCATTTGACTGATTTCTATAACTCTGTAAAATCTTTGAAATTGTTGCATGTTGTGTTTATACTTATGATCAGTATAAATAAAAATAAATAAAAAATGTCCAGGTTTGGTGCTGGACTTCCAATACTTGGACCAGGAAAACCTGGGTTGGTCCAGATGTTGGGTAAGGGACTGGAAGTCGTGCTGGGACTGGAAAAAACAGAACTGGTAACCAGGAAATTGAGCTGGTGCAGGTGCTGGGTTGAGATCTGGGTCTGTAGAGGGGAGGAGTTAGCAGACACACAAGAGAGCCCTAGACCCAAAGGTCAACGGTTGTATTTCCTGTGACCTGCTCACTCCGGGTGAAGGTCGTTGGTCCCTCCTTTCCACACCTCATCCGGTGTTCTGGTGCTGTGATTGGGTCTGGTGTTGGAACTGGGTCCGGTCCTGGAACTGGGGCTGTTGTTAAATCTGCAGCGGAGAGGAACGACGACCTGGGGAGAGAGCAGACACACCTGGAAGCCCAAAATCTGGAGGTCAGTGATGGTAATCCCCTGGGCCTGCGCACTCCTGGTGTAAGTCTAGATCTTTGATCCTTTCTCCACATCTCTTCTGGTGTGGTGATGAATGATTCCTGGTTCTGGTTCTGTGAGAGGGATAGTTGTATAGGGAGGAAGGGGGAATGGGATGGAGAGGGAGCAGGGTGGTGGAGGTTAGGTCCATCTGCCTGGGCTGGTGCTGGAGAAGGAGTGATGTGATGTCAAGGCTTGATGCTGGAGGACAGAGGGAACAAACAGGGCCCAGACCCACCTGGCAATCACAAACAGTTGGTAGGTGTGTTCAGTGTGAGTGCATCCATGTGGTCAAGTCTCTGTACATACCTTGTGCCATCTATAGATTTATTCCCTAGTGGGGAGGCAACAATGAACAGCCATCTGGACTGTATTGAGTGTATTGTCTGGGTGTGATATGAGTCCAGGTCTTATCATTTTTTTGAAGAGGTGGATGAGGGCCTCCAGCACAGTGGTGTCAAACTCATTCCATGGAGGGCCTGATGTCTGCAGGTTTTTATTTTTGTATTTTCTTTTTTTAACGAAAAAAGCACACCATGCAATAATCTAAAACGGCACTAAGACGTAAATATATTTCTTCCCCATGTTGGAGTCAACAGAAATACGAAATTACATCATAAATATTCCCTTACCTTTGATGATCTTTCATCAGAATGCAGTGCAAGGAGTCCTAGTTCCACAATAAATCATTGTTTTGTTCCATAATGTCAATTACTAGTGTCCAATTAGCTGCTTTTGCTAGCACGGTTAGTTCCCATGTCCAAAAGCTGGCGCTGGTCCAGGCGAACTCGGACGAAAACTTATAGTTATATTCCAGGTCGAATAAACTGGTCAAACTAAGTAGAGAATAAATCTTCAGGATGTTATTTTCATACATATCCAATAACGTTCTAACCGGAGCATTCGTTTTTGTCTACAGAGTCATGGAACGCAGGCGATATCAACAGTTATGTGCGCAACCAGGAACTGGCATTCTGACAGACCACTGACTCAATCCCCTCCCATCTGGTCATACATCACACTAGAGGCTTCATTCCACATTCTACTGACTGTTGACATCTAGTGCAAGGCGTAGGAAGTGCGAACATATCCATATCTTGTTTGGATGTGAATAGGCAATAATCTGTTTCACCTGTCTTGTGATTGTCTCCACCCCCACCAGGTGTCGCTTACCCGCCTGCCTGACCATTCTGCCTGACCATTCTGCCTGCCCTGTCCTTGAACCTGCCTGCCACTCTGTACGTCCTCGACTCTGAACTGGTTTTTAACTTTTGCCTGTCCACGACCATTTACTACCCCTTTGGATTGTACTATCAATTGAACTATTGAACTACACTGCTCAAAAAAATAAAGGGAACACTTAAACAACACAATGTAACTCCAAGTCAATCACACTTCTGTGAAATCAAACTGTCCACTTAGGAAGCAACACTGATTGACAATACATTTCACATGCTGTTGTGCAAATGGAATAGACAACAGGTTGAAATTATAGGCAATTAGCAAGACACCCCCAATAAAGGAGTGGTTTTGCAGGTGGTGACCACAGACCACTTCTCAATTCCTATGCTTCCTGGCTGATGTTTTGGTCACTTTTGAATGCTGGCTGTCCTTTCACTCTAGTGGTAGCATGAGACGGAGTCTACAGCCCACACAAGTGACTCAGGTAGTGCAGCTCATCCAGGATGGCCAATCAATGCGAGCTGTGGCAAGAAGGTTTGCTGTGTCTGTCGGCGTAGTGTCCAGAGCATGGAGGCACTCTTCACAGATGAAAGCAGGTTCACATTGAGCACATGCGACAGACGTGACAGAGTCTGGAGACGCCGTGGAGAACGTTCTGCTGCCTGCAACATCCTCCAGCATGACCGGTTTGTTGGTGGGTCAGTCATGGTGTGGGGTGGCATTTCTTTGGGGGGCCGCACAGCCCTCCATGTGCTCGCCAGAGGTGGCCTGACTGCCATTAGGTACCGAGATGAGATCCTCAGACCCCTTGTGAGACCATATGCTGGTGCGGTTGGCCCTGGGTTACTCCTAATGCAAGACAATGCTAGACCTCATGTGGCTGGAGTGTGTCAGCAGTTCCTGCAAGAGGAAGGCATTGATGCTATGGACTGGCCCACCCGTTCCTCAGACCTGAATCCAATTGAGCACATCTGGGACATCATGTCTCGCTCCATCCACCAACGCCACATTGCACCACAGACTGTCCAGGAGTTGGCGGATGCTTTAGTCCAGGTCTGGGAGGAAATCCCTCAGGAGACCATCCGCCACCTCATCAGGAGCATGCCCAGGCATTGTAGGGAGTTCATACAGGCACGTGGAGGCCACACACACTACTGAGCCTCATTTTGACTTGTTTTAAGGACATTACATAAAAGTTGGATCAGTCTGTAGTGTGGTTTTCCACTTTAATTTTGAGTGTGACTCCAAATCCAGACCTCCATGGGTTGATAAATTTGATTTCCATTGATAATTTTTGTGTGATTTTGTTGTCAGCACATTCAACTATGTAAAGATAAAAGTACTTAATAAGAATATTTCATTCATTCAGATCAAGGATGTGTTATTTTAGTGTTCCTTTTCTTTTTTTAAGCAGTGTATTAAGACTCAAACCATCTGCCTCCCATGTCTACATCTGGGTCTCACCTTTTGCCCTTATAGTATATTATTTTGTATGCATATTGCATATTTCCCAATACCTAATGAACAACTACAATACCAGTGTGGTGTTAAGCGTAGGCTACCTCTTGTATAGATGTTCTATCTGGACAACGCGGCCAATAACAAAGCAGCAACTGCTTTTGGATACTTTATGCATGGAGTCGGCAGAAATGGATGGCCTTCAAGGTAAATATTGATATAGTAGAATGAAATTCTGTGTTATGCATATTGTAACATCTTGTGAGGAGTTACTTTCTATATAAAAACCCTTGACATCTTCCTCAACAAACCTCCTAAGATGGCATTCTGTGCTATATTGACATATCCTGAAAATGACATCTGCTGCTTTAGATTGAACGGTCCTATCTCTGTTATTGCTTTCATATCTCCGAAAAAATATGCTATTTTCTTGCGAGCTGATCAAGGGGTTGAAAATGTAAATATTGCCAGATGTATGTTCACTGTCCGAAGGACAGGCTGTGGAAGCTTTATTGCTGGCAAAAGTGTCCATAACCAGAGGTAATTAAACTGTTCTGTGTTTTTTTTCTCTTCCTCTCTGCTTGTTTTGTTGTACAGTTGAAGTCAGAAGTTTACATACACTTAGTTTGGAGAGATATGGGGCAGTAATTTACACTTTGGATGAATTGCGTGCCCATAGTGAACTGCATCAAAATCTGTCCTAAATTGCTAACATATGCATATTATTATTAATATTGGATAGAAAACACTCTGAAGTTTCTAAAACCGTTTGAATTATGTCTCAGTATAACAGAACTCACAGGGCAGGCAATCTTCCAAACAAGTTTTGAAATCCTGAAAGTTGGGGCAACTTTGACGTCATCGCCCCCTCCCTTCCCAAAAAGTTATGGATCTGGAAACACTTCCTACGTATTCCACTAGATGTCCTCATTCAGTAGAAAGTGTAATGGAGCATTTGCTGTGAACTTTGACCTAATGGGAAGGAAAGTAGTCGGTGTCGCAAGAGAATGCCATTTTGTTGTGACGCATCTCTCTTTGAGTGCTACGGCTGTTCCAATCAGCCCCAGATGAAAACGAAGGATCCGGTTGGAATGTTATCAAATCAAATCAAATTTTATTTGTCACATACACATGGTTAGCAGATGTTAAATGCGAGTGTAGCGAAATGCTTTTGCTTCTAGTTCCGACAATGCAGTAATAACCAACGAGTAATCTAGCTAACAATTCCAAAACTACTACCTTATACACACAAGTGTAAAGGGATAAAGAATATGTACATAAAGATATATGAATGAGTGATAGTACAGAGCGGCATAGGCAAGATGCAGTAGATGGTATCGAGTACAGTATATACATATGAGATGAGTATGTAAACAAAGTGGCATAGTTTAAAGTGGCTAGTGATACATGTATTACATAAAGATGCAGTAGATAATATAGAGTACAGTATATACGTATACATATGAGATAAATAATGTAGGGTATGTAAACATTATATTAAGTAGCATTGTTTGAAATGGCTAGTGATATATTTGACATCAATTCCCATCAATTCCTATTATTAAAGTGGCTGGAGTTGAGTCAGTGTGTTGGCAGCAGCCACTCAATGTTAGTGGTGGCTGTTTAACAGTCTGATGGCCATGAGATTGAAGCTGTTTTCAGTCTCTCGGGCCCAGCTTTGATGCACCTGTACTGACCTCGCATTCAGGATGATAGCGGGGTGAACAGGCAGTGGCTCGGGGGGTTGTTGTCCTTGATGATCTTTATTGCCTTCCTGTGACATCGGGTGGTGTAGGTGTCCTGGAGGGCAGGTAGTTTGCCCCCGGTGATGCGTTGTGCAGACCTCACTACCCTCTGGAGAGCCTTACGGCTGTGGGCGGAGCAGTTGTCGTACCAGGCGGTGATACAGCCCGACAGGATGCTCTCGATTGTGCATCTGTAGAAGTTTGTGAGTGCTTTTGGTGACAAGCCGAATTTCTTCAGCCTCCTGAGGTTGAAGAGGCGCTGCTGCGCCTTCTTCACGATGCTGTCTGTGTGGGTGGACCAATTCAGTTTGTCTGTGATGTGTACGCCGAGGAACTTAAAACTTACTACCCTCTCCACTACTGTTCCATCGATGTGGATAGGGGGGTGTTCCTTCTGCTGTTTCCTGAAGTCCACAATCATCTCCTTAGTTTTGTTGACGTTGAGTGTGAGGTTATTTTCCTGACACCACACTCCGAGGGCCCTCACCTCCTCCCTGTAGGCCGTCTCGTCGTTGTTGGTAATCAAGCGTACCACTGTTGTGTCGTCCGCAAACTTGATGATTGAGTTGGAGGCGTGCGTGGCCACGCAGTCGTGGGTGAACAGGGAGTACAGGAGAGGGCTCAGAACACACCCTTGTGGGGCCCCAGTGTTGAGGATCAGCGGGGTGGAGATGTTGTTACCTACCCTCACCACCTGGGGGCGGCCTGTCAGGAAGTCCAGTACCCAGTTGCACAGGGTGGGGTTGAGACCCAGGGTCTCGAGCTTGATGACGAGTTTGGAGGGTACTATGGTCTTAAATGCTGAGCTGTAGTCGATGAACAGCATTCTCACATAGGTATTCCTCTTGTCCAGATGGGTTAGGGCAGTGTGCAGTGTGGTTGAGATTGCATCGTCTGTGGATCCATTTGGGCGGTAAGCAAATTGGAGTGGGTCTAGGGTGTCAGGTAGGGTGGAGGTGATATGGTCCTTGACTAGTCTCTCAAAGCACTTCATGATGATGGAAGTGAGTGCTACGGGGAGGTAGTCGTTTAGTCGCTCAGTTACCTTAGCTTTCTTGGGAACAGGAACAATGGTGGCCCTCTTGAAGCATGTGGGAACAACAGACTGGGATAGGGACTGATTGAATATGTCCGTAAACACACCAGCCAGCTGGTCTGCGCATGCTCTGAGGGCGCGGCTGGGGATGCCGTCTGGGCCTGCAGCCTTCCGAGGGTTAACACGTTTAAATGTTTTACTCACCTCGGCTGCAGTGAAGGAGAGTCCGCATGTTTTGGTTGCGGGCCGTGTCAGTGGCACTGTATTGTCCTCAAAGCGGGCAAAAAAGTTATTTAGTCTGCCTGGGAGCAAGGCATCCTGGTCCGTGACTGGGCTGGTTTTCTTATTGTAATCCGTGATTGACTATAGACCCTGCCACATACCTCTTGTGTCTGAGCCGTTGAATTGCGATTCTACTTTGTCTCTATACTGACGCTGGTTTGATTGGGAATAGCTACACTGTTTGTATTTGGTCATGTTTCCGGTCACCTTGCCCTGATTAAAAGCAGTGGTTCACGCTTTCAGTTTCACACGAATGCTGCCATCAATCCACGGTTTCTGGTTTGGGAATGTTTTAATCGTTGCTATGGGAACGACATCTTCAATGCACGTTCTAATGAACTCGCTCACCGAATCAGCGTATTCGTCAATATTGTTGTTTGACGCAATACGAAACATATCCCATTCCACGTGATGGAAGCAGTCTTGGAGTGTGGAATCAGATTGGTCGGACCAGCGTTGAACAGACCTCAGCGTGGGAGCTTCTTGTTTTAGCTTCTGTCTGTAGGCCGGGATCAACTAAATGGAGTCGTGGTCAGCTTTTCCGAATGGAGGGCGGGGGAGGGCCTTATATGCATCACGGAAGTTAGAATAGCAATGATCCAAGGTTTTACCAGCCCTGGTTGCGCAATCGATATGCTGATACAATTTAGGGAGTCTTGTTTTCAGATTAGCCTTGTTAAAATCCCCAGCTGCAATGAATGCAGCCTCAGGATGTGTGGATTCCAGTTTGCAAAGAGTCAAATGAAGTTCGTTCAGAGCCATCGATGTGTCTGCTTGGGGGGGAATATATATGGCTGTGATTATAATCGAAGAGAATTCCCTTGGTAGATAATGCGGTCGACATTTGATTGTGAGGAATTCTAAATCAGGTGAACAGAAGGACTTGAGTTCCTGTATGTTGTTGTGACCACACCACGTCTCGTTAACCATAAAGCATACGCCCCCGCCCCTCTTCTTACCAGAAAGATGTTTGTTTCTGTTTGCGCGATGCGTGGAGAAACCAACTGGCTGCACCGACTCCGATAGCATCTCTCCAGTGAGCCATGTTTCCGTGAAGCAAAGAACGTTACAGTCCCTGATGTCCCTCTTGAATGCTACCCTTGCTCGGATTTCATCAACCTTGTTGTCAAGAGACTGGACATTGGCGAGTAGTATGCTAGGGAGTGGCGAATAGTATGCTAGGGAGTGGCATGCGATGTGCCCGTCTCCGGAGCCTGACCAGAAGACCGCTTCGTTTGCCTCTTTTACGACATCGTTGTTTTGGGTCCCAGGTTGGGATCCATTCCGTTGTCCTGGGTGGAAGGCAGAACACAGGAACCGCCCCGGGATAGTCATAATCTTGGTCGTACTGATGCTTGGTCGTAAGAACTGCTCTTATATTGCTCTTATATTCAGTAGTTCTTCTCGACTGTATGTAATGAAACCTAAGATGACCTGGGGTACCAATGTAAGAAATAACCAAAAACTGCATAGTTTCCTAGGAACGCGAAGCGAGGCGGCCATCTCTGTCGGTGCCAGATATATATTATATATATGGATATATATTATATATATGGATATATATGATTATAACATCCTGAAGATTGATTCTGCATTTAGTTTGACCAGTTTCTTCGACCTGTAATATGTCTTTTGGAAGTTTTCATGCAAAGTTATCCTGGACCAGAAGTCATTTTTTGGGCATGTGAGCTGAAAGTGATAGCAAATGCTGCTACTTGGACACTAGAATTGAGCATTATGGAACAAAACGATGTATTGTTGTACTAGGACTCCTTGCACTACATTCTGATGAAAGATCATCAAAGGTAAGGGTATATTTATGTTTTAATTTTGTATTTCTGTTGACTCCAACATGGCGGAGAAATATTGTTACGTCTGAGCGCCATCTCAGATTATTGCAATGTTAGGCTTTTTCCGTAACGTAAAAAAAAAATGTGACACAGCGGTTGCCTTAAGAACAAGTGTATCTTTAGTCAAAGTTTATGATGAGTATTTCTGTAATCTGGTGCAGCTTTCTATAATTCCTCCGGATATTTTGGAGGATTTTCTGAACATGGCGTCATTGTGTACCGAGATTTATGGATATAAAATGCATATTATCGAACGAAACATAAATGTACTGTGTAACATGTCATATGACTGTCATCTGATGAAGATTTTCAAGAGGTTAGTGATAGATTTTTTTTTTATCCTGCTTTTGTCATTTTATCTTTTGCTGGAAAAAATGGCTACGTTTTTTCTTTGTTTTGGTGGTGGTCTAACGTAAATATATGTTGTGTTTTCGCCGTAAAACATAAAAAAAATCTGACATGCTGGGTAGATGAACAAGGTGTTTATCTTTCATTTGAGGTGTTGGACTTGTTAATGTGTGGAGGTTAAATATTTCGAAAGAATATTTTTGCATTCCCTGTGCCACCTTTTCAGCTGAACGGGGGGGTGGGGTTATTAACTAACTAAAGTTTTGGCAAGTCGGTTAGGACATCTACTTTGTGCATGACACAAATTTTTCCAACAATTTATTACAGACATATTATTTCACTTAATATTCACTGTATCACAAATCCAGTGGGTCAGAAGTTTACATACACTAAGTTCACTGTGCGTTTAAACAGCTTAAAAAAATCCAGAAATTGATGTCATGGCTTTAGAAGCTTCTGATAGGCTAATTGACATAATTTGATTAAATTGGAGGTGTACCTGTGGATGTATTTCAAGGCCTACCTTCAAACTCAGTGCCTCTTTGCTTGACATTATGGGAAAATCAAAAGAAATCAGCCAAGACCTCAGAAAAACTATTGTAGACCTCCACAAGTCTGGTTCATCCTTGGGAGCAATTTCCAAACGCTTGAAGGTACCACATTCATCTGTACAAACAATAGTACGCAAGTATAAACATCATGGGACCACGCAGCCATCATACCGCTCAGGATGATATGCGTTCGGTCTCCTAGAGATGAACATACTTTGAAGCAAAAAGTGCAAATCAGTCCCAGAACAATAGCAAAGGACCTTGTGAAGATGCTGGAGGAAACAGGTACAAAGTATCTATATCCACAGTAAAAGGAGTCCTATATCGACATAACCTGAAAGGCCTCTCAGCAAGGAAGAAGCCACTGCTCTAAAATCGCCATCAAAAAGCCAGACTACGGTTTGCAATTGCAAATGGGTACAAAGGTTGTACTTTTTGGAGAAATGTCCTCTGGTCTGATGAAACAAAAATAGAACTGTTTGACCTTATTGGCTCTGACTTTCTGGTCTAACTCTTCATCGGACATATCAGAATAGCATTCCCTGACATATTGTGTTCTTTCATCCTTCTGTAAAAAAAAGCTAACCTAACTATGAAACAAATAGGACATGGCCTGCTTATGAGTTACCAGGAAATATAGATGAATTCAACTGAAAATGACGAGAACAGGCATTCATAGCTAAATGCTTTTGGTTAGCTTGAGAATAATAATTGCATGATTTATCATTCTACGGTATGAATGTCCCTCACCAGGGCAGGCCGTACTCTCCATGTGTGTGAGGCTGTATTTATAAACTCCGAAATAATTTTGTATTATCAAAGCGGATTCATTTTTACAAACATTTAAATTTTTTGATACATTTCAACTACAGAGCTTCAACTATATTTTCACTATTTAAAACTCAAATAATGAAAGGTTAAAGAAATACTTGGCTGTAGAACTTGGCTGTCACAACCTGCAGACTTGTTTATGTGTTGCTGTGTGTTTTGTTGCCAACCTTACTTTGCTACCTGACAACTACCTGCTACCTCACTAGAATAAAGACCTCACATCTCAAATTAGGGCTACTTAATGTTAGATCCCTCACTTTCAAGGCAGTTATAGTCAATGAACTAATCACTGATCATAATCTTGATGTGATTGGGCTGACTGAAACATGGCTTAAGCCTGATAAATTTACTGTGTTAAACTCCTGGTTACACTAGTGACCATATCCCCAGTGCATCCCGCAAAGGCGGAGGTGATGCTAACATTTACGATAGCAAATTTAAATTGACAAAAAAAAAGATTACGTTTTCGTCTTTTGAGCTTCTAGTCATGAAATCTATGCAGCCTACTCAATCACTTTTTATAGCTACTGTTTACAGGCCTCCTGTGCCATATACAGCGTTTCTCACTGAGTTCCCTGAATTCCTATCGGACCTTGTAGTCATAGCAGATAATATTCTAATCTTTGGTGACTTTAATATTCACATGGAAAAGTCCACAGACCCACTCCAAAAGGCTTTCGGGGCCATCATCGACTCAGTGGGTTTTGTCCAACATGTCTCTGGACCCACTCACTGTCACAGTCATACGCTGGACCTAGTTTTGTCCCATGGAATAAATGTTGTGGATCTTAATGTTTTTCCTCATAATCCTGGACTATCGGACCACCATTTTATTACGTTTGCAATTGCAACAAATAATCTGCTCAGACCTCAACTAAGGAACATCAAAAGTCGTGCTATAAATTCACAGACAACGCAAAGATTCCTTGATGCCCTTCCAGACTCCCTCTACCTACCCAAGGACGTCAGAGGACAAAAAGCAGTTAACCACATAACTGAGGAACTAAATGTAACCTTGCGCAATACCCTAGATGCAGTTGCACCCCTAAAAACTAAAAACATTTGTCATAAGAAACTAGCTCCCTGGTATACAGAAAATACCCGAGCTCTGAAGCAAGCTTCCAGAATTTTGGAATGGAAATGGTGCCACACCAAACTGGAAGTCGTCAGATTAGCTTGGAAAGACAGTACCGTGAAGTATCGAAGAGCCCTCACTGTTGCTCGATCATCCTATTTTTCCAACTTAATTGAGGAAAATAAGAACAATCTGAAATGTATTTTTGATACTGTCGCAAAGCTAACTAAAAATTTGCATTCCCCAAGAGAGGATGGCTTTCACTTCAGCAGTAATAAATTCATGAACTTCTTTGAGGAAAAGATCGTGATCATTAGAAAGTAAATTACGGACTCCAAAGCTCAGTTGTCCTGAGTCTGCACAACTCTGCCAGGACCTAGGATCAAGAGAGACACTCAAGTGTTTTAGTACTATATCTCTTGACACAATGATGGAAATAATCATGGCCTCTAAACCTTCAAGCTGTATACTGGACCTTATTCCAACTATACTACTGAAAGAGCTGCTTCCTGTGCTTGGCCCTCCTATGTTGAACATAATAAACGGCTCTCTATCCACCGGATGTGTCCCAAACTCACTAAAAGTGGCAGTAATAAAGCCTCTCTTGAAAAAGCCAAACCTTGACCCAGAAAATATAAAAACTATAGGCCTATATCGAATCTTCCATTCCTCTCAAAAAAAATTAAAAGCTGTTGCGCAGCAACTCACTGCCTCCCTGAAGACAAACAATGTATACGAAATGCTTCAGTCTGGTTTTAGACCCCATCATAGCACTGAGACTGCACTTGTGAAGGTGGTAAATTACCTTTTAATGGCGTCAGACTGAGGCTCTGCATCTGTCCTCGTGCTCCTAGACCTTAGTGCTGCTTTTGATACCAGCGATCACCACATTATTTTGGAGAGATTGGAAACCCAAATTGGTCTACATGGACAAGTTCTGGCCTGGTTTAGATGTTATCTGTCGGAAAGATATCAGTTTGTCTCTGAATGGTTTGTCCTCTGACAAATCAACTGTACATTTCAGTGTTCCTCAAGGTTCCGTTTTAGGACCACTATTGTTTTCACTATATATATTACCTCTTGGGGATGTCATTCCAAAACATAATGTTAACTTTCACTGCTATGCAGATGACACACAGCTGTACATTTCAATGAAACATGGTGAAGAACCAAAAATGCCCTCGCTAGAAGCCTGTGTTTCAGACATAAGGAAGTGGATGACTGCAAACGTTCTACTTTTAAACTCGGACAAAACAGAGATGCTTGTTCTAGGTCCCAAGAAACAAAGAGATCTTGATGGTTGTACAGTCGTCTCAAATAAAACTGTGAAGGACCTCAGCGTTACTCTGGACCCTGATCTCTCTTTTGACGAACATATCAAGACTGTTTCAAGGACATCTTTTTTCCATCTATGAACCATTGCAAAAATCTGAAACTGAGGTGCTGCATTTGTATGAAATGTTCTGCCTACCCATATGAGAGACGCAGACTCGGTCTCAACCTTTAAGTCTTTACTGAAGACTCATCTCGTCAGTAGGTCATATTATTGAGTGTAGTCTGGTCCAGGAGTGTGAAGGTGAACGGACAGGCACTGGAGCAACGAACCGCCCTTGCTGTCTCTGCCTGGCCGGTTCCCCTCTCTCCACTGGGATTCTCTGGCTCAAACCCTATTACAGGGGCTGAGTCACTGGCTTACTGGTGCTCTTCCATGCCATCCCTAGGAGGGGTGCGTCACTTGAGTGGGTTGAGTCACTGACGCTGACCCCCCTTGGATTGTGCCTTGGCGGAGATCTTTGTGGGCTATTCTCAGCCTTGTCTCAGGATGGTAAGTTGGTGGTTGAAGATATCCCTCTAGTGGTGTGGGGGCTGTGCTTTGGCAAATTGGGTGGGGTTATATCCTGCTTGTTTGGCCCTGGTATCATCAGATGGGGCCACAGTGTCTCCTGACCCCTCCTGTCTCAGCCTCCAGTATTTATGCTGCAGTAGTTTATGTTTCGGGGGGCTAGGGTCAGTTTGTTATATCTGGAGTACTTCTCCTGTCTTATCCGGTGTCCTATGTGAATTTAAGTATGCTCTCTCTAATTCTCTCTTATTCTCTTTCTTTCTCTCTCTCGGAGGACCTGAGCCCTAGGACCATGCCTCAGGACTACCTGGCATGATGATTACTTGCTGTCCCCAGTCCACCTGCCCGTGCTGCTGATCCAGTTTCAACTGTTCTGCCTGCGGCTATGGAATCCTGACCTGTTCACGGGATGTGCTACCTGTCCCAGACCTATTATTTGACCATGCTGGTCATTTATGAACATTTGTACATCGTGGTCATGTTCTGTTATAATCTCCACCCAGCACAACCAGAAGAGGACTGGCCACCCCTCATAGCCTGGTTCCTCTCTAGGTTTCTTCCTAGGTTTTGGCCTTTCTAGGGAGTTTTTCCTAGCCAACGTGCTTCAACACCTGCATTGCTTGCTGTTTGGGGTTTTAGGCTGGGTTTCTGTACAGCAGTTTGAGATATCAGCTGATGTACGAAGGGCTATATAACTTCTTGGATATAGGGGGCGCTCTTTTAATTTATGGATTAAAAAACGTTCCCGTTTTAAACAACATATTTTGTCACGAAAAGATGCTCGACTATGCATATAATTGACAGCTTTGGAAAGAAAACACTCTGACGTTTCCAAAACTGCAAAGATATTGTCTGTGAGTGCCACAGAACTAATGCTACAGGTGAAACCAAGATGAAATTTCATACAGGAAGTGCCCCAGATTTTGAATGCGCTGTGTTCCAATGTCTCCTTATATGGCTGTGTATGGGTCACGAATGAGCTTAGACTTTCTGTCGTTTCCCCAAGGTGTCGACAGCATTGTGACGTATTTGTAGTCAAATCATTGGAAGATTGACCTTAAGAGACTACATCTACCAGGTGGCCGCTTGGTGTCCTCCGTTGCAATTATTGCGTAATCTCCAGCTGCGTGTATTTTTCGTTTGCTTCGAGGAGAAACACAGCTGCCATGAATGATTTATCATCGAATAGATATGTGAAAAACACCTTGAGGATTGATTCTGAACAACGTTTGCCATGTTTCTGTCGATATTATGGAGTTAATTTGGTAAAAAGTTCGGCGTTGTAGAGGCTGCATTTTCTGATTTTTTCTTAGCCAAACGTGATGAACAAAACGGAGCGATTTCTCCAACACAAATATTATTTTTGGAAAAAATGAACATTTGCTATCTAACTGAGAGTCTCCTCATTGAAAACATCCGAAGTTCTTCAAAGGTAAATTATTTTATTTGAATGCTTTTCTTGTTTTTGTGAAAATGTTGCCTGCTGAATGCTAGGCTTAATGCTATGCTAGCTATCAATACTCTTACACAAATGCTTGTGTAGCTATGGTTGAAAAGCATATTTTGAAAATCTGAGATGACAGTGTTGTTAACAAAAGGCTAAGCTTGTGAGTGAATATATTTCTTTCATTTCATTTGCGATTTTCATGATTAGTTAACGTTGCGTTATGGTAATGAGCTTGAGGCTATAATTACGCTCCCGGATACCGGATTGCTCGACGCTAGATGTTAAATACATTTGATTTGATTTTGAAAATGCTGTCCCCTATCCCAAAATAGTTAACAAACCTCCAAGCGAGCTTCAATGCCCTAAAACACTCCTTCCATGACCTCCAACTGCATTAAAATGCTAATAAAACAAAATGCTTGCCCGCACCCACCAGCCCGACTAGCATCACAACTCTGGACGGTTCTGAATTAGAATATGTGGACAACTACAAATACCTAGGTGTTTGGTTAGATTATAAACTCTCCTTCCAGGCTCACATTAAGCATCTCCAATCCAAAATGAAACCTAGAATCGGCTTCCTATTTCACAAAAAAAGCCTCCTTCACTCATGCTGCCAAACATACTCTCATAAAACTGACTATCCTACTGATCCTTGACTTTGGCGATGTTATTTACAAAACAGCATCCAACACTCTACTCAGCAAATTGGATGCGGTCTACTATCACAGTGCCATCCATTTTGTCACCAAAGCCCCATATACTACCCACCACTGCGACCTGTATGCTCTCATTGGCAGGCCCTCGCTACATATTCATCGCCAAACCCACTGGCTCCAGGTCATCTATAAGTCTTTGCTAGGTAAAGCCCTGTCTTATTTCAGCTCACTGGTCACCATAGCAACACCCACCCCTAGCACACGCTCCAGCAGGTATATTTCACTGCTCATCCCCAACACCAACACCTACTTTGACCGCCTTTCCTTCCTGTTCTCTGCTGCCAATAACTCAAACAATTGCAAAAATCACTGAAGCTGGAGACTTATATCTCTCTCTCTAACTTTAAACATCAGCTGTCAGAGCAGCTTACTGATCACTGTACCTGTACACAGCCAATCACCTCATCCCCATATTGTTTTTATCTTTTTGCTATTTTGCATCCCAGTATCTCTACATCTATCTCTCCAGTGACATTGCTAAATTCTAATTATTTCGCCTCTATGTTTTCTATTTCTGTGTGTTTGGCCGGGTGTGGTTCTCAATCAGAGGCAGCTGTCTATCATGTTCTCTGATTGAGAACCATACTTAGGTAGCCTTTTCCCACCTGTGTTTGTGGGTAGTTATTTTCTGTTTTGTGTGTCTGCACCAGACAGAACTGTTTCGTTAGTTCAGCTTTGTTATTTTTTGTTCTAGTGTTCAGTTTTATAAAAAATCATGAACACGTCCAACGCTGCACCTTGGTCCTCTTCTTCAAACAGCCGTTACAGGTATTGACTGTAACTCTGTGTTGTTGTTTTTGTCGCTTTGCTTTATGTTGGCCAGGTCGCAGTTGTAAATGAGAACTCTCAACTGGCCTACCTGATTAAATAAAGATGAAATAAATAAAATTAAAATGAAATAAAATCAAATAAAAAAACTATCCAAATACAGTGTTTCTGTTTGGTTTTGTGGGATCACATTTCCCATCATATAAGCCCAAAAAATTAAAAGCCATTAAAATATTAATGAAAAGGTGCTGACAAGGATGTGACAACATCCAAGTTAGACTGAATGTGAGGAAGAAACTTTATTTTGAAACAATGAAAACATTGCGGCACACTGTCTACGTCCCAAATGTCACCATATTTGGTTCCAAGTCCACACATTTTGAGCACGGCCCATAAGGCTCTGGTCAAAAGTACTGCACTGTATAGGAAATATGGTGCCAATATGGTGCCGTTTCTTCTTCAGGTTTACGTACGTGGACTCATTTGATGAAATTCAGCACGGCTCCCATCCACATTATCATGCAGTCAGAGCCACAAATCCACGCTGACAGTTCCTATAGAATCAAACCATTCCTTCCTTCAGTGAAGAGGCATTTTAATGCACATTCTCACACACTCCTGTCACTGTCACTGCAAGTATTGGACTGTCATATCTCACAAAAGAGAGGAAGAAAGGAGAAGGAGGAAAAAGAGGAGAGGAGGGAACTAGGTCATGAGAAACATGTATCACTTAATGGATGGGAGATAAGACCTTAAAACACACACATTGGAGCAGAATCGAGAGTATTTAATGAGTCGGTATGGCTAAGATGCTGATTTTGATCTACCCTCAAAATTACATAATTCAACAGTGGCAATAGAACATTCTGTAAATGGAAGAAAAATCACCTAGCCACACTTTAGATTGAGAAAGTGGTGCTCCTACTGTGAACTAAGTACTTCAATTTCATAAGCATTTTTTTTCACAGCAGCTCTTGGCATGTGTCAGGATGACATTCATATTTCATATTTCCGAGAGGATACGTAAGCTTAATAAACCAAAGTATACTGGCAAGAGCAGTTTGCAAGTTGTTCTTTAATATATATATATTCCCACACACAAGCAGATGCTTTTGAAGAACTTCCCATAAAATGTACACCTTTAGTACAACTACTGTATGCCAAACTGGTTATCAAATATTATATGAAAGGTCAAATAAGCAATTAGTAGGCTATTATATCCACACACCATGTCTAATCACATTAATCCCAAACCACTTAACCATATATTTATCATATAGTTAATGAACAATAAGCAGTGCAACATTGTGGACATGGGTCCTTATATGACTCACCAGCAGCAAAGGCTTTGGGGCTGGTTGAGTGCTGCGGTACTGTATGAAGATAGGCCAAACAAGATATCCCACATGATTCTGAAATAAAGAAGGCTTGAGCAGGCACGATGGCGGGATGTCCATGAGAAATAATAGAAACTGGAGTGGGTACATAAAAGGTGAACATAATTTCAAATAAAAAAGGCTGTGGCAGCCTCTTGGCTGTCTCATCCCTCCTCCTACTGATACAAACTTCCCACAGGACTCTATATGTGAGCTAAACACGATTGTCTTTGGCCGTCGACAGAGCATTACAGAGAAAGCAGAGAGTCTCAATTTCCTGTAAAAGTAGCAGTCCACTGTGCCTGAGGCAGGTAGGTAACGCCGCCTGCAGCACTTACACATCCCGGCCCGAAAGCTATTCTACATCTCCTCTGGAAACCATGTGTTTGATGTATTTGATACCATTTCACTTATTCTGCTTGAGCCATTACTACCAGTCTGTCCTCCCCAAGTAAGGTGCCACTAACCTCCTGTGCTGGGAATACTGTCTGTCAACTGTGAGACCAGACAGGAGGAAGGGGAATGCTTCTACATTTCAGACTTAAAAACTGTTTTATATTATGAACTAACTACACTGCTCAAAAAAATAAAGGGAACACTGAAACAACACAATGTAACTCCAAGTCAATCACACTTCTGTGAAATCAAACTGTCCACTTAGTAAACAACACTGATTGACAATACATTTGACAATACATTTCACATACTGTTGTGCAATTATAGGCAATTAGCAAGACACCCCCAATAAAGGAGTGGTTCTGCAGGTGGGGACCACAGACCACTTCTCAGGTCCTATGCTTCCTGGCTGATGTTTTGGTCACTTTTGAATGCTGGCCGTGCTTTCACTCTAGTGGTAGCTTGAGACGGAGTCTACAAACCACACTAGTGGCTCAAGTAGTGCAGCTCATCCAGGATGAAACATCAATGCGAGCTGTGGCAAGAAGGTTTGCTGTGTCTGTCAGCGTAGTGTCCAGAGCATGGAGGTGCTATCAGGAGACAGGCCAGTACATCAGGAGACGTGGAGGAGGCCGTAGGAGGGCAACAACCCAGCAGCAGGACCGCTACCCCCGCCTTTGTGCAAGGAGGATCAGGAGGAGAACTGCCAGAGCCAAGCAAAATGACCTCCTGCAGGCCACAAATGTGCATGTGTCTGCTCAAACGGTCAAAAACAGTCTCCATGAGGGTGGTATGAGGGCTTGACATTCACAGGTGGGGGTTGTGCTTACAGCCCAACACCGTGCAGGACGTTTGGCATTTGCCAGAGAACACCAAAATTGGCAAATTCGCCACTGGCGCCCTGTGCTCTTCACAGATGAAAGCAGGTTCACACTGAGCACATGTGACAGACGTGACAGAGTTTGGAGACGCCGTGGAGAACGTTCTGCTGCCTGCAACATCCTCCAGCATGACCGGTTTGGCGGTGGGTCAGTCATCGTGTGGGTTGGCATTTCTTTGGGGGGCCGCATAGCCCTCCATGTGCTCGCCAGAGGTGGCCTGACTGCCATTAGGTACCGAAATGAGATCCTCAGACCCCTTGTGAGACCATATGCTGGTGCGGTTGGCTCTGGGTTCCTTTTAATGCAAGACAATGTTAGACCTCATGTGGCTGGAGTGTGTCAGCAGTTCCTGCAAGAGGAAGGCATTGATGCTATGGACTGGCCCGCCCATTCCCCAGACCTGAATCCAATTGAGCACATCTGGGACATCATGTCTCGGTCCATGCTTTAGTCCAGGTCTGGGAGGAGATCCCTCAGGAGACCATCCGCCACCTCATCAGGAGCATGCCCAGGTGTTGTAGGGAAGTCATACAGGCACGTGGAGGCCACACACACTACTGAGCCTCATTTTGACTTGTTTTAAGGACATTACATGAAAGTTGGATCAGCCTGTAGTGTGGTTTTCCACTTTAATTTTGAGTGTGACTCCAAATCCAGACCTCCATGGGTTGATAAATTTGATTTCCATTGATCATTTTTGTGTGATTTTGTCGTCAGCACATTCAACTATGAAAAGAAAAACGTTTTTAATAAGAATATTTCATTCATTCAGATCTAGGATGTGTTATTTTAGTGTTCCCTTTATTTTTTTGAGCAGTGTATAAAGAATTCTCATAACATACGATAAAGGTTTCAGTTCTTCTGGCCCTCAATGACTTAACTGAAATGTTCACATTATTTTGTTTATATGTACAGTGGGGCAAAAAAGTATTTAGTCAGCCACCAATTGTGCAAGTTCTCCCACTTATAAAGATGAGAGAGGCCTGTAATTTTCATCATAGGTACACTTCAACTATGACAGACAAAATGAGGAAAATAAATCTAGAAAATCACATTGTAGGATTTTAAATTAATTTATTTGCAGATTATGTTGGAAAATACGTATTTGGTCAATAACAAAAGCTTATATACCCTTTGTTGGAAATGACAGAGGTCAAATGTTTTCTGTAAGTCTTCACAAGGTTTTCACACACTGTTGCTGGTATTTTGGCCCATTCCCCCATACAGATCTCCTCTAGAGCAGTGATGTTTTGGGGTTGTTGCAGGGCAACACGGACTTTCAACTCCCTCCAAAGATTTTCTATGGGGTTGAGATCTGGAGACTGGCTAGGCCACTCCAGGACCTTGAAATGCTTCTTACGAAGCCACTCCTTCGTTGCCCGGGCGGTGTCTTTGGGATCATTGTCGTGCTGAAATACCCAGCCACGTTTCATCTTCATTGCCCTTGCTGATGGAAGGAGGTTTTCACTCAAAATCTCACGATACATGGCCCCATTCATTCTTTCCTTTACACGGATCAGTCGTCCTGGTCCATTTGCAGAAAAACAGCCCCAAAGCATGATGTTTCCACCCCCATGCTTCACAGTAGGTATGGTGTTCTTTGGATGCAACTCAGCATTCTTTGTCCCCCAAACATGACGAGTTGAGTTTTTACCAAAAAGTTATATTTTGGTTTCATCTGACCATATGACATTCTCCCAATATTCTTCTGGATCATCCAAATGCTCTCTAGCAAACTTCAGACAGGCCTGGACATGTACTGGCTTAAGCAGGGGGACACGTCTGGCACTGCAGGATTTGAGTCCCTGGCGGCGTAGTGTGTTACTGATGGTAGGCTTTGTTACTTTGGTCCCAGCACTCTGCAGGTCATTCACTAGGTCCCCCCGTGTGGTTCTGGGATTTTTGCTCACCGTTCTTGTGATCATTTTGACCCCACGGGGTGAGTTCTTGCGTGGGGCCCCAGATCGAGGGAGATTATCAGTGGTCTTGTATGTCTTCCATTTCCTAATAATTGCGCCCACAGTTGATTTCTTCAAACCAAGCTGCTTACCTATTGCAGATTCAGTCTTCCCAGCCTGGTGCAGGTCTACAATTTTGCTTCTGGTGTCCTTTGACAGATCTTTGGTCTTGGCCATAGTGGAGTTTGGAGTGTGACTGTTTGAGGTTGTGGACAGGTGTCTTTTATACTGATAACAAGTTCAAAAAGGTGCCATTAATACAGGTAACGAGTGGAGGACAGAGGAGCCTCTTAAAGAAGAAGTTACAGGTCTGTGAGAGCCAGAAATCTTGCTTGTTTGTAGGTGACCAAATACTTATTTTCCACCATAATTTGCAAATAAATTAATTAAAAATCCTACAATTTTTTTAATATTTTTTTTATTTCACCTTTATTTAACCAGGTAGGCTAGTTGAGAACAAGTTCTCATTTGCAACTGCGACCTGGCAAAGATAAAGCATAGCAGTGTGAGCATACAACAAAGAGTTACACATGGAGTAAACAATTAACAAGTCAATAACACAGTAGAAAACAAAGGGTGGGTCTATATACAATGTGTGCAAAAGGCATGAGGAGGTAGGCAAATAATTACAATTTTGCAGATTAACACTGGAGTGATAAATGATCAGATGGTCATGTACAGGTAGAGATATTGGTGTGCAGAAAAGTAAATAAATAAAAACAGTATGGGGATGAGGTAGGTGAAAAGGGTGGGCTATTTACCAATAGACTATGTACAGCTGCAGCGATCGGTTAGCTGCTCAGATAGCTGATGTTTGAAGTTGGTGAGGGAGATAAAAGTCTCCAAATTCAGCGATTTTTGCAATTAGTTCCAGTCACAGGCAGCAGAGTACTGGAACGAAAGGCGGCCAAATGAGGTGTTGGCTTTAGGGATGATCAGTGAGATACACCTGCTGGAGCGCGTGCTACGGATGGGTGTTGCCATCGTGACCAGTGAGCTGAGATAAGGCGGAGCTTTACCTAGCATAGACTTGTAGATGACCTGGAGCCAGTGGGTCTGGCGACGAATATGTAGCGAGGGCCAGCCGACTAGAGCATACAAGTCGCAGTGGTGGGTGGTATAAGGTGCTTTAGTGACAAAACGGATGGCACTGTGATAGACTGCATCCAGTTTGCTGAGTAGTGTTGGAAGCCATTTTGTAGATGACATCGCCGAAGTCGAGGATCGGTAGGATAGTCAGTTTTACTAGGGTAAGCTTGGCGGCGTGAGTGAAGGAGGCTTTGTTGCGGAATAGAAAGCCGACTCTTGATTTGATTTTCGATTGGAGATGTTTGATATGAGTCTGGAAGGAGAGTTTGCAGTCTAGCGAGACACCTAGGTACTTATAGACGTCCACATATTCTAGGTCGGAACCATCCAGGGTGGTGATGCTAGTCGGGCATGCAGGTGCAGGCAGCGACCGGTTGAAAAGCATGCATTTGGTTTTACTAGCGTTTAAGAGCAGTTGGAGGCCACGGAAGGAGTGTTGTATGGCATTGAAGCTTGTTTGGAGGTTAGATAGCACAGTGTCCAAAGACGGGCCGAAAGTATATAGAATGGTGTCGTCTGCGTAGAGGTGGATCAGGGAATCGCCCGCAGCAAGAGCAACATCATTGATATACACAGAGAAAAGAGTCGGCCCGAGAATTGAACCCTGTGGCACCCCCATAGAGACTGCCAGAGGACCGGACAGCATGCCCTCTGATTTGACACACTGAACTCTGTCTGCAAAGTAATTGGTGAACCAGGCAAGGCAGTCATCCGAAAAACCGAGGCTACTGAGTCTGCCGATAAGAATATGGTGATTGACAGAGTCGAAAGCCTTGGCAAGGTCGATGAAGACGGCTGCACAGTACTGTCTTTTATCGATGGCGGTTATGATATCGTTTAGTACCTTGAGTGTGGCTGAGGTGCACCCATGACCGGCTCGGAAACCAGATTGCACAGCGGAGAAGGTACGGTGGGATTCGAGATGGTCAGTGACCTGTTTGTTGACTTGGCTTTCGAAGACCTTAGATAGGCAGGGCAGGATGGATATAGGTCTGTAACAGTTTGGGTCCAGGGTGTCTCCCCCTTTGAAGAGGGGGATGACTGCGGCAGCTTTCCAATCCTTGGGGATCTCAGACGAGATGAAAGAGAGGTTGAACAGGCTGGTAATAGGGGTTGCGACAATGGTGGCAGATAGTTTCAGAAATAGAGGGTCCAGATTGTCAAGCCCAGCTGATTTGTACGGGTCCAGGTTTTGCAGCTCTTTCAGAACATCTGCTATCTGGATTTGGGTAAAGGAGAACCTGGAGAGGCTTGGGCGAGGAGCTGCGGGGGGGGGCGGAGCTGTTGGCCGAGGTTGAAGTAGCCAGGCGGAAGGCATGGCCAGCCGTTGAGAAATGCTTATTGAAGTTTTCGATAATCATGGATTTATCAGTGGTGACCGTGTTACCTAGCCTCAGTGCAGTGGGCAGCTGGGAGGAGGTGCTCTTGTTCTCCATGGACTTCACAGTGTCCCAGAACTTTTTGGAGTTGGAGCTACAGGATGCAAACTTCTGCCTGAAGAAGCTGGCCTTAGCTTTCCTGACTGACTGCGTGTATTGGTTCCGGACATCCCTGAACAGTTGCATATCACGGGGACTATTCGATGCTATTGCAGTCCGCCACAGGATGTTTTTGTGCTGGTCGAGGGCAGTCAGGTCTGGGGTGAACCAAGGGCTGTATCTGTTCTTAGTTCTGCATTTTTTGAACGGAGCATGCTTATCTAAAATGGTGAGGAAGTTACTTTTAAAGAATGACCAGGCATCCTCAACTGACGGGATGAGGTCAATGTCCTTCCAGTATACCCGGGCCAGGTCGATTAGAAAGGCCTGCTCACAGAAGTGTTTTAGGGAGCGTTTGACAGTGATGAGGGGTGGTCGTTTGACTGCGGCTCCGTAGCGGATACAGGCAATGAGGCAGTGATCGCTGAGATCCTGGTTGAAGACAGCGGAGGTGTATTTGGAGGGCCAGTTGGTCAGGATGACGTCTATGAGGGTGCCCTTGTTTACAGAGTTAGGGTTGTACCTGGTGGGTTCCTTGATGATTTGTGTGAGATTGAGGGCATCTAGCTTAGATTGTAGGACTGGCGGGGTGTTAAGCATATCCCAGTTTAGGTCACCTAACAGAACAAACTCTGAAGCTAGATGGGGGGCGATCAATTCACAAATGGTGTCCAGGGCACAGCTGGGAGCTGAGGGGGGTCGGTAGCAGGCGGCAACCGTGAGAGACTTATTTCTGGAGAGAGTAATTTTCAAAATTAGTAGTTCGAACTGTTTGGGTATGGACCTGGAAAGTATGACATTACTTTGCAGGCTATCTCTGCAGTAAACTGCAACTCCTCCCCCTTTGGCAGTTCTATCTTGACGGAAGATGTTATAGTTGGGTATGGAAATCTCTGAATTTTTGGTGGCCTTCCTGAGCCAGGATTCAGACACAGCAAGGACAGCAGAGTGTGCTAAAGCAGTGAGTAAGACAAACTTAGGGAGGAGGCTTCTGATGTTGACATGCATGAAACCAAGGCTTTTTCGATCACAGAAGTCAACAAATGAGGGTGCCTGGGGACATGCAGGGCCTGGGTTTACCTCCACATCACCCGCGGAACAGAGAAGGAGTAGTATGAGGGTGCGGCTAAAGGCTATCAAAACTGGTCGCCTAGAGCGTTGGGGACAGAGAATAAGAGGAGCAGGTTTCTGGGCATGGTAGAATATATTCCGGGCATAATGCGCAGACAGGGGTATGGTGGGGTGCGGGTACAGCGGAGGTAAGCCCAGGCACTGGGTGATGATGAGAGAGGTTGTATCTCTGGACATGCTGGTAGTAATGGGTGAGGTCACCGCATGTGTGGGAGGTGGGACAAAGGAGTTATCAGGGGTATGAAGAGTGGAACTAGGGGCTCCATTGTGAACTAAAACAATGATAACTAACCTGAACAACAGTATACAAGGCATTTTGACATTTGAGAGAGACATACAGCGAGGCATACAGTAATCACAGGTGTTGAATTGGGAAAGCTAGCTAAAACAGTAGGTGAGACAACAGCTAATCAGCTAGCACAACAACAGCAGGTAAAATGGCGTAGACTAGGCAACGGGGCCAACAGATAAAACAAACAAGCAGAATGGAGTACCGTGATTAATGGACAGTCCAGCGTGCATCAGCTATGTAGCCAAGAGATCAGTGTCCAGGGGGCAGCGGTGGATGGACTGGCGAGTGTTATCCAGGTAAAAAAAAACTAACAATGACTAAATAGCTTGTAGCTAGTTAGCTGGTTAGCTTCTGGAGGTTCTTGAGTGTGTTCTAAAAATAAATAAAAAATAATAGCGATTCCGTATCACATTGGGTGAGGCAGGTTTCCGGAAGGTATAAACAAATTAAAAGTCAAAAGAGATAGAAAGTAAATATGGGTCCGGTGGGCGTTTGGGACGCGGCGATTCAGGCGGTTAGCAGGCCTGTGCTAACAAGCTAACAGTTTGTAGGCCCGGGCTACACAAGGTAGCAGTTAGCGGACCGGAGCTGGACAAGCTAGCAGTTAGCAGGCCGAATTAGCAAGCAGGGAGATAGCGAGGGCTAGAGAGTTAGCCTTTGGGGGACGTCGCGATGGGGTGAGTCTGTTTATTCCTCTTCATGCGGTGACATCGATAGACCGGTCGTGGGCCCGGGTATTGTAGCTCAGGAGTATGCTACGGTGGTAGCGCAGGCCGGGCTAGCTTCAAGCTAAGTGGGTGGAAACGCTAGCCAGGGGTAATCATCCGGGGTTGCGGTTTAGCTAGATAGCTAGTTGTGAAGATCCAGCGTATTTGGAAGCTTAGGTTTAGCAAAATGTTTTTAAAGGGATAGCTATGTAAAAAAACGAAAAATAAACGAAATATACAGGGACACGACACGACAGGACGACTTACTGCTACGCCATCTTGGATCTCGTTTTGGATCTCGTTTTGTCTGTCATAGTTGAAGTGTACCTATGATGAAAATTACAGGCCTCTCTCATCTTTTTAAAAGGGAGAACTTGCACAATTGGTGGCTGACTAAATACTTTTTTGTCCCACTGTATATACACTACAGTTCAAAAGTTGGGGGTCACTTGGAAATGTCCTTGTTTTTGAAAGAAAAGCATATGTCAATTAAAATAACATCAGATTGATCAGAAATACAGTGTAGACATTGTTAATGTTGTAAATGACTATTGTAGCTGGAAACGGCTGATTTTCTATGGAATAGCTACATAGGCATACACAGGCTCATTATCAGCAACCATCACCCCTGTGTTCCAATGGCACGTTATGTTAGCTAATCCGTTTATAATTTTAAAAGTCTAATTGATCAGCAGAAAACCCTTTTGCAATTATGTTGGCACAGCTGAAAACTGTTGTACTGATTAAAGAAGCAATAAAACTGTCCTTCTTTAGACTAGTTAAGTATCTGGAGCATCAGCATTTGTGGGTTCGATTCCAGGCTCAAAATGGCCAGAAACAAATATATTTGTGAAGGATACTCCATGGGAGAAACTGTAGATCTCGTATGACTGTGTACTACTCCCTTCACAGAACAGTGGCAAACTGTCTCTAACCAGAATAGAAAGATGAATGGGAGGCCCCGGTGCACAACTGAGCAAGAGGACATGTACATTAGAGTGTCTAGTTTGAGAAACAGACGCCTCACAAATCCTCAACTGGCAGCTTCATTAAATAATACCCGCAAAACACTAGTCTCAACGTCAACAGTGAAGAGGTGACTCCGGGATGCTGGCCTTCTTGGGAAAGTACCTCTGTCCAGTGTCTGTGTTCTTTTGCCTATCTTAATCTTGTATTTTTATTGGCCAGTCTGAGATATGTATTTTTCTTTGCAACTCTGCCTAGAAGGCCAGCATCCCAGAGTCACCTCTTCATTGTTGATGTTGAAAAAAAATATGTGAAGATTTCAGTTAAGTCATTGAAGAACTGAACCCTTCGCAGCATTGCAGGTCCCCAAGAACACATTGGCCTCCATCATTCTTAGACCCTTCCAAGAGCTGACCGCCCGGCCAAACTGAGCAATTTGGGGAGAAGGGCCTTGGTCATGGAGGTGACCAAGAACCCGATAATCCCTCTCACAGAGCTCCAGAGTTCCTCTGTGGAGATGGGACAACCTTCCAGAAGGACAACCATCTCTGCAGCACTCCACCAATCAGGCCTTTATGGTGGAGTGGCCAGATGGAAGCAACTCCTCAGTAAATGACACATGACAGCCCTCTTGGAGTTTGCTAAAAGGCACCAAAAGGACTCTCAGACCAAGAGTAACATGATTATTTTGCCAATCATCACGTATGAAGGAAACCTGGCCCCATCCCTACAATTAAGTATTGTGGTGGCAAAATCATGTTGTGAGGATGTTTTTTAGAGGCAGGGACTGGGAGACTACTCAGGATTGAGGGAAAGCTGAACGGAGCAAACTACAGAGAGATCCTGCTCCAGAGCGCTCAGGACCTCAGACTGGGGCAAAGGTTCACTTTCCAACAGGATAACGAACTTTAGACCTACATTCTATAATCACTGCCAACGGTTCAACAAAGTACTGAGTAAAGGGTCTGAATACTTATGCAAATGTGATATTTCCTACCTTTTTTGTTTTAATTTACAAAAATTTCAAGAATCTATTTTTTGCTTTGTTATTATGGGGTATTGTGTGTAGATTGATGAGGGGATAAAACAATTCAATACTTTTCAGAATAAGAAATGTGACCCACCACCTGGATTCAGTCCTATGTTCAAACATTTTTCATTTTGTATTTTTACATTTGCATAAAGGAGAGACACAGAGCTACAAAATAATATATTATACACTGCATTTGTGGAACAATTGGAAAGTAATTCTGCTTTGAAAGTTATTAAACTTGTAACCTCACTTTTGAGAAAATCGCCTTTGAATGTTTTGGTAGCTAGTTGAGAGCTCTTCTTTGTCTACACCCATTCAGCTTTGTTCACACCCTCTTATGCTTTAGCCCCACCCAATCTCTGACCATTTTACTCACCCTAGCAGAGCTGGTTAGGCTGTTTTCATATTATCCAGCGTGTTGGTGACTGTAACTGTACTGCTGGCATCAATTTAATTATGCTTTTTTTGTTGACATTTACTGACACTGGCCATATTCAACAGGTGTTGAGTGTTCATAAATTAATCAGTTATTCTGCGCTCTGGCACACTTGAAATGGTTCGAAATGGTTACTATTGGAGTCTTTTGTTAATAATACATTCTTTTATTTTCAAGTCAAAGTGTACTGTTCAGCTAGCTAGCTAATGTTAGCTGGCTGGTTCACTAGCTAACGTTGCATGTATGATCGTATTATTCGTATCTCAGAGCCATTTGCTTGGCTAACTATAGCCTAATGTTAGCCAGCTAACATTGAACCTGGTTGGCTAGCTACCTGCATATTCATGCATGGTAGTAACATCATGAGTTGGGATCATGGTTCATTGTTTACCTTCATTGTTTATCAATTTAATTATGCTTTTTTGCTGACATTTACTGACACTGGCCATATTCAACAGGTGTTGAGTGTTCATAAATTAATCAGTTATTCTGCGCTCTGGCACACTTGAAATGGAACCATTTCATCTGTCATAGTTGAAGTGTACCTATGATGAAAATTACAGGTCTCTCTCATCTTTTTAGGTGGGAGAACTTGCACAATTGGTGGCTGACTAAATACTTTTTTGCCCCACTGTAGATTACGTTTTCAGATTATATTTAAGTAGCATTTAAGAGGGTTTAAAAAAAAATCTGAAATCAATCCAGTAGAAACCATGGAAACATTTAGCATTTACCTAAGATTCCAGTCCGTGTTTTCTGGTGAAACACCAATAATGCAGCCAAAGCACCGCCCCCCTTTGTTAGTTTCCCTCATGTTCATCTGAGTTGAGGACTTTCCTTGTCTACACCTAGTTTGAATTTGGTTGTCAGCAATGCTCCTAAAGCTCAATAGTGAGTGACACTCCAAACTAGTGATGGGAAATTGAAGATTTCTGAAGCTTTTGGGGCTTTCACCAAATTGTGCCAAAAAGTTGTTCATTACGCTGAGCTTTTAACACATTGCACATTAGTGACATCTGCAGGTCAGCAATGAAAAGCAGCGTTTGATGTTCATGTAGAAGTTTTTTTCCACAACATTCATCAAATCTTTGTGGTGCAGCGGTTGGTTGTGGGTCTTAGTAGCCTACTATCAGTTACCATTACAGGTTCTCACCTTCCATCTTGCCTCTGTTTTTTGTTGTTGTGAATCCTATTATTTAGGATGCTTAAGACAGAAGCGTATACTTTACTAAATCAAACAAATTGTTTGAACAGAAAGTGTGGTATCACATAAAACTATTTTCAAAATGACATGCCTTTGCCAAGATTCAATCCCATTGCCTGTGAGTTTTCTGGTCCCTGCGACGCCAATTCTACCTGCTAAGCTACCGTACAAGTGAGGGTACATGAAAATTGTTTTTTCGTTATGAGCTAAAGTGGTTTAAGCTTTGTCATTTCAGATGGAGTAGTCAATGTTGTATTATGTAAGTACCATAAATTACTTTTTGGTCACTTTACGGTGGGGGACAGACCCTCATAATACATTGTAAACACCTACCATGCTTTCATGTTTCACTACATGCTGCTAGACCACTGCATTAGCTAACATGGTACACAAATGAACCATAGTAGTACAATGAAAGAAATACCATGATTTTGTACTAGCAGCATGTAGTGAAACATGAAAGCATGGTAGTTGTTTACAATGTATTATGAGGGTCTGTCTCCCACTGCTTTTTGCGTAAAGTGACCAAAAACATAGTCATTTATGGTACTCACAATGCAACATGAACAACTCGCTCTGCAATTGCAAAACTCAGGCTTAGTACCCTCTTAAACCCCTTTAGCTCATAGTGAAAAACCACAACACACATAGTCTAGTAGTATAGTGTACCCTCTTAAACCTTGGGATGTTGATAGGGTATGGTGAGTCGAATGAAGGGAGTCTGTTGGCACTCTCTCATTCAACTGACTTGGCCATTCTTATACAATTAATTCTAAGTAACCAACATACCAAAAAAACAATTTGTAAGAGGGTATTAATTTAGGGTGACCAGACATCCCCGTTTTTAGTGGCCGTTTTTAAATGTCCCCGTTTGTAACTGTGCGTTAAAAACAGACTGCAAACTGAAATAATATTTTACGTGGCAAGAAAGACTGGGCAGCAGAGTCTACCGGTTGACGTCTCAATCGTGTTGTGCTTGTTTTGTCCAGCAGAGGGGGCTGCTAGCTATATCAGGTTCATTCACTCTTCTTCTTCTACTAACTACTTGCTCGCGATAGTTTTAGAGAAAACTGCTGTGGAAAACTCGGCCAGAAGCTAGCAAGTGTCAAGTGAATCCATAACATCCCCACAAATGTCTTTTCAAGCCATGTAAGTTACACTCGTTTGAGATTCTAGCTAATGATGTTATGTCACAACTTCTTATATAGATAGATGCTATGCTTTATAAGGTTTTAAATAGGTTATGCTAGCTAACATTAGCTATGTCGACTAGGTTAGCCGGCTACTGTCATGGTAGCTAGGTTAAAAAATGTTCACATGCAGTGGACGGGCTATTTTGAAAATATGATTATATTAAATGAATATTTATTTGTAGATTACAATTTTAATGGTTAGGCATTATAAGTAGTGTGAAAATATATTTTGAAATTTTCATGGATAACATTACCATAATGTTTTCTGTTAGAGAGTAGAGAGGAGGAAGACTGGATAAGAAGAAGACTGAAAGAGATAGAGGAGGAAAGATAAAGATATGATTACAGAGCCTGCCAATGTATTATTCAAAACAATGTTCCAAACAATTTTTTTTAGATAAAATACAAAAATGAGGCAAGCAATGGGAATCTGTTAACCAAAGTATTTGATCTAATAGTGTACTATTTATTATTAAAGATTGGAGAAGAAGAAGGAACAATTAAGGGAGTAAAAAGAGTGAAGCGAGGAGAAGGTGGAAAGGTAAAGAGAAGGAAAGGAAGAAAGATCAGGAAGACGATTGGAGGAGAAAAAAAAGTTGAGAGTAAGAAGAGTGACACAAGGAGAGTGAAGAAGAGCAGACAGAGGAGGTACAATGGCTCTTTACAAGAAACCAAAATGCCATTTTAATGACAACATGATGAGAGAATTTCCATTTGTACACTCAGGTCAAGACGATAGAATGGTTAACTGCACACTTTGTAATTCCTCTTTTTCAATTGGCAGCGGGGGTAGAACGGCAGTGGTGGAACATCAGCAGACTAAAAAGCATAAAGCCTCTCTGATTGGCTGTGTTGGTATGCCCTCTGTCACCACATTCTTCAAGAAGGTAAAGCCTTCCCAAGATCAATATGATTTAGCTGTGCAGGAGGGTGTCTTTGCATTCCACACTATGCGACACAATAATAGTTACAGATCTATGGATTGCACAGCACAACTGACACGAAAGCTTTATGATCCGAAGTTTACATGTGCTAGGACAAAATGTGACTCCACAGTGAGTAACGTGTTAGCACCATGGTGTGTCCAATCATGGACTTGTAAAGCTGCTGCCAATAGTGGTCAGATATTGTAAGATATATGGTGGCAACACATCTGTGGAAATAAAACTGCTTGATTTTGTTGAATTGAAAGGAGAAACAGCAGAGGATATTGCAGCTGAGGTCCTGGTGGTCATCCAAAAATTTAACCTGCAAAACAAAGTCGTGGCATTCTCTGCCGACAACACAAATACCGACTTTGGAGGACTGAATAGGCTGGGGAGGGTCAATGTCCATACCAAAGTAAAAAATGCTACAAATGCTCTGCATCAGGAGGTGATTGGCTTAGGTTGTCCTGCCCACATCATTCATAACACGGCCAGAACAGCTTTGGATATGATTCCCCTTGATGTTGAGTACCTGCTCACAAAGATATTTTCACCGTCAGAGTAGGAAGACTGAAGAGCTTTTGTGAGTTTGTTGGCCAGGAGTACCATAACATTTTAGGACACAGCAATGTTCGCTGGCTGTCCATGCTCCCTGCTTTAGAAAGAGTGCTCAAAAGGTATGTGCCATTGAAATCCTTTTTTTCTTTCTGAAGACAAATGCCCTGTTGTCCTGCGAACAATGTTCGAAGATCCACTGATTGAACTTTGGCTGGACTTTGTCCATGGAAACTTGACCGTATTCAGTGACACGATCAAGATGCTTGAAGGCCAGGGCCGCTGTGCTGTGGAGTCAGCTGCAATTCTGAGAAAGATTGAGGCACAATTGACTGCAAGACGTGATGACAACTTTATTCCAGTTTTGGTCAGAGGACTTCTGAGAGAGCTAGAGGGAAATGGTGCAATATCTAAAGAGAGCTTTCTCAAAACATCCCAATCATTCTTCACTACGGCTGTGAACTACTTGCAGGCATTGGGGAAAGCACACAAATCATCTAAAATATTTACATTGTCTCCTTTTAAAAAGGCAACCTCAGCGTGAAGAGATCCACATCAGAGACACCGCTTAGTCAGAGATGGAGCACGGTGGTTCCCCACTTCAAAGAGAACAACATCCCACACACTAACCTGGCTAGATTAGCATCTGTTGTCATGTGCTTACCTGGAAGTAATGCACCAGGCAAGAGAGTGTTCTCCCAAATTAATGACATATGGACAGCAGCAAGAAATAGGTGCAGCAAGAAATAGGTTCACTGTTCCTACCATCAAGGCCAGGCTTATTGTGAAGACAAACTTCAACCTCCCCTGCCAGGAGTTCATGGAGAAGCTGGCCAAAGACAGAGCAATCCTGAATAAGATACATTCTTCTGAGAAATATACATATTAGGTTGGTATAAATGGTAACTACATAATATCATTTCGTCATCATCTTATTTCTTTATTATGATGTTCAAGTATTTCACATAGACTATTGTCTGTTTTTTTTCAATTTTCCCATGTTCTCTTCTGCTCTTATCTATCCCGACTACCAGGACCACTGAATGGCTGTTCAGATCGGACAGTTCTGTCTTGTCGGTAGTGTTTCTGTAATATAGTTGTTTTCTCTATCACAGTGTAACTGTACCAGTTAGACTAAATACATGAAACCGGAATTGTCCCCCTTTTTTATTTCATAGATAATACCACTGGCTATTTTAATGATATATTGACCGCCGAACTGGAAATGTCCCCGGTTTTATTTTCAGAAATCTGGTCACCTTATATCAATTATCATCTTATCTCACGTTTCCCTTTGTTTACACTATGTGTGAAAGTTTGTTGGTCTTGTCACCATGACTAGGCCAGACTAGCTTGACTGATGCTAACTTTAGCCGGTGTTTGCTTCTATGCTAACTGACTTTTTAAAATGAATGAACTATTAAAACTCATTAAAAAAAAACAATTATATCATTACACTCCACATGGTGTTTCATATCACATGTGTAAGGGTTTTCCTCCTCGTCTGAGGAGGAGAAGCATCGGAGGACCAATGCGCAGCATGGTAAGTGTCCATGGTTCTTTAATAACAGAAACTCAACATGAACACACTACAAAACCCCAACACAAAACACAAAACAAGCTACCTATATATGGTTCCCAATCAGAGACAATGACTAACACCTGCCTCTGATTGAGAACCATATCATGCCATACATAGAAACGGACAAACTAGACACACAACATAGAATGCCCACCCAGCTCACGTCCTGACCAACACTAAAACAAGGAAAACACACAAAAACTATGATCAGAACGTGACAATATTTATAACAACGCTCTCTGTGATGATAAAGTTTGAAATATTTTGTTTATCTGGTGCTTCTCTCTTCAGTTGTTTGGCTTGGCTCTCTCATTCAAATGACTCCCTGACTAAGCAGGCTATAATGAGAGCCACTGTAGAGTCAAAATGACAAAGATTGGACTATAATATATCTCACATTCTATGACATTTCAGGTTGGCAACACAGGGAACCCAAACATGAGCAAAAAACAGTACTATTTATACAGAAAGTATTACCTCTATTTCATAGCAACTATTTAACTATTTCTTTGATGTTACAAACTAGGACCAACAATAGTACCTTGCCTCTGAAACTTGCCCATACTGGTATATATATTCATCAATGAAATACCAACCAACCTCTTTTAGTCTTGGGAGTTTTTTTTAATGTAATGCATTATACTGCATATGTACTATGGTAATGCACAGTTAATAGAGATGGTACCATATGATCATTTTGGTACCACTTATCATAATTGTGCGTTACAATGGTAGAATGTACAATGCAGGGGAAAACCATGGTATTGCCATGATCCACATCTATACCATGGTAAAAATGTGTCAATACCATCGTAATATTTAGGCACAATGGCAGTACCATGGTAGTATCATCATACTTCAAGGTTAAAACAATGGTAGATTTCCATGATTCAGACTATACCGTGGTATAAGTGAAAGTATTATAGTATTTCCATGGTATGAATGAAGATGTTTTTGTAGGGGATTGGAGCTCTGGTATCAATCGTCCCATCACTACTCCAAAGTGAAATCCCACAAAATAAATGTGAAGAGTGAGATCGAACCATTTCCTGGTAAAAGTCACAACAGTATCTTTAGATTTTGTCATTTCATGACATTAGCAAGCTAGCAAAGGTCTTTAGCTTGCTAATGACGTTGGCTGCTGGCAAGCTAGCTATCTGTTTATCTCAATAATTAGAAAAAGGTATAAAGACATTATTGTTTAGTTAAAAGCAAACGTTATTAAATGAATTATTACCTTTGAGAATGCACGTGACAACTGTACCCAATGTCTTGTTGGTTACCAAGGCATCCAATTTTTCCATTGGTTGTTGGGATTAAAGACACACAACCATCATCATTTTATTTAAAAAAGTGATAGGATTTGATTAAGATGGACCGGCTGCCCGGGTGGGCATAGTCTGCACCCGGTGAAAAGTGATTGCATTCGTTTCGGGGGCGGGCTGCCTCCCCGAGTATGAGCTGGGTGCCCTACTCTATCCGATGGCGAATTTGGCTCAAATCAAAAGTGATGCAAGTTAAGCATGTGAAGTAATGAGTATGCTGTATTTTCACCATGAAACGTAATTGCTTTGGATAACAAACGATTTATCTGCCTTCCCAATGAAAAGTAGTTTGAAAATTCAAACATATATTTTATGGAAAAGAGATTGTTTCTGAAAGATGTATCATGCTGCATTTTTTACAATATGACTGAGTGGCGCAGATTACGTTTAGATTTGAGCAAGGTGCGCCACCTTCACCAACTTCGCCCAGTCACATGACGGCGAGGTCATTGCCAGCTGTATCACATCCGGCCGTGGTTGAGAGTCCTATAGGGCAGCGTACAACTAGCCCAGCGTCGTCCCAGTTTGGCTGGGGTAGGCCGTCATTGTAAATAAGAATTTGTTCTTAACCGACTTGCCTAGTTTAATTGAATCCCCTCATTGACCTGTGTGTCCTACACCTACAGTATATTACCTATCAGTATCACATTAGTAGCATCCTCCCACCATACACTCTAGAAAAAAAGGTGCTAAGTAGAACCATGTAGGGTTCTTCGGTTTATACACACAAGGGACCCTTTTTTGGAGCTAGGTAACACCATTATGGTACTTCGTTGGAGCACATGCTTTTTCAAACCGTGTGTTGCAAAATGTGAGATCTCTAATGGATACCGTATTTATACATCTAGTAAGAATTTTGTACTATACAGTACATGTAATTACAGCTGAACGGTAGTTTAGCAGGTAGATTAGGCAACTATGGAACTTTCTGGGGCGTGAGGGTGTGAGGTCGAATATCGTTGAAGGAACACTATTTTGAAAATAGTTTGTGAAACTACACTTTCTTCACTTTTGTTCAAATATTTGTATTTATTTAGTATAGTACAAGCTTCTGTCTTAAGCACACATTGCTATTTATTGCTGACCAGCAGATGTCACAGATGTATATTGTGAAATGATAATACAGCGCCACGTCACGTACCTATTTTCAACCCAGTTGGATGGAAAGGCTCAATGCTTCAGGAAGCTTCGTTTCCCTATCACTAGTGTTAGGAATGTCTTAGTTTATAGGCCACATTAGGCCTGCAAGTCATTATACAGGCCTTGAAAATGACGTGTTAATCCAATTGGAATCTAGCCAGAGTTAGGCTATCCAACAAGTGGAATTTTTTATCACTTGCAACCTGCATTCAAAATGACTGCCATAGTATCAAAATGTCACTTTCTCTACCATCTTAACCATCTAAACAATAAAAACATTCTTAGTAATGAGTGCAAATTGGATTAGCTTAGGAAACTGTATTTTATGCATATTTGTGCAGAATAAAAGGTATCAACCAATCAATGTACATACAAAAACACAGATAGTAAAACAAATAATTCAAAACGTACCCTGCAATAGAGCATGCTGGTAAATATAGTTATATGTAGAACCCTTCTTGCCTTCCAAAGAATCCTTCTTGCCTACCAAAGAAACATCTTTCTTCCAAAAATGTTTCTTAGGATGTTAAAGGTTCTAGGTAGAACCCTTTGCCTTACAAAGAACCCAAAAAGGGTTTTTCAGATCAAAACGGTTTGTAGTAGAACCCTATCCCTCAGCAACAAATCTGTTTGTAACCCTTTTTTCTAAGAGTGGAACTTGTGATGCAAGAATTAAAATATCCAAAAATAGCAGCCTTGAGCCCGCCTCCAGCTTCTTTATGACCATTATAGACATTGGAAACAGGTAGGTCTTTATCTTACACACATAGAGAGAAAGTAACATAGCATTAATTATGTTTCACAAGTAATATGGATGATAATGGTTTGTCTGCAGCTGTTAATAATCTGTAATGGTACTATTGGTACAACTACGTTATATTTAAGTAGAATGTGAACATGAAAGCACATCAGAGTGCCATGCTATTGTTTTGTGGTCCCTACTACAGTATACAGTAAACCCAAATAAACAGTTTTGTATGACGCATATACAAATAAACTGCATCCACCTGCAAGTAATACAATGGAATGTCTCCCATGATTATCTCTACAATGGTTGTGTAATATTGTCTTTCTGAAGTACTTTTGAGAACAAACATGCTATTGGCAAACTGAAAAATGAAAATATGTTCTAATGACCGTATTTCTAAAGGAAATGCATGTAGACAAATGTATTAAGTGTGTTGTTCTGTGCCAACACAGCAGGTTTCCCACAGTGTGGATGTTTTGATGTAGCCACAACTGTAGCCACAACTGTAGCCACAACTGAAAACTTTGCTTCTGTGGGAAAACCTGGGCAGATTTATAGATAATTTGTCATTTGTATTATTACCCAACTGTTATGAGAAAAGTACATGTTTGTATGGGTTTTTCATATATTAAGGAGTCATTTGCAAGACTATAAGAGCAGTGCATTTGTATTGTTTATTTTCCAAATCACCTTTCCATTTCTGTGTTTAATTGTAGCATTTCAACATAAATCCATGTGGGTACTGTATGTTGAGAAAAGAGAATAATAGGCAAGTTTCCATGAGGACACATTGATCAGTGTATTCAGATGAAGACAATACCATACAGTCATTTGTGATGACATTCTGGAGTAAGGGCTATCACACAAACCTTGAAATAAAACTAAAGGGTTATTTGTGGAGGGATAGGGTTATACCGAGAAGCTTTAACATCCTAAGAACCATTTTTTGAAGAAAGATTTGATGATTATTTGGAAGGGAATAAGGCTTCAACATAAAACTATATACAGTTGAAGTTGGAAGTTTACATACACCAAGTTGAGTGTGCCTTTGAACAGCTTGGAATATTCCAGAAAGCGATGTCATAGCTTTAGAAGCTTCTCATAGGCTAATTGACATAATTTGAGTCAATTGGGGAGGTGCCTGTGGATGTATTGCAAGGCCTACCTTCAAGCTGGGGCAGCAGGGTAGCCTAGTGGTTAGAGCGTTGGACTAGTAACCGGAAGGTTGCAAGTTCAAACCCCCAAGCTGACAAGGTACAAATCTGTTGTTCTGCCCCTGAACAGGCAGTTAACCCACTGTTCCTAGGCCATCATTGAAAATAAGAATGTGTTCTTAACTGACTTGCCTTGCTAAATAATGGTAAAAAATCAGTGTCTCTTTGCTTGACATCATGGGAAAATCAAAAGAAATCAGCCATGACCTCTGAAAAAAATGTAGACCTCCACATGTCTGGTTCATCTTTGGGAGCAATTTCCAAACACCTGAGGGTACCAAGTTCATCTGTACCAACAATATGCACCATGAGATCATTCCGCTCCGGAAGGAGAAGAGTTCTGTCTCCTAGAAATGAATGTACTTTGGTGTGAAAAATGCAAATCAAGCCCAGAACAATAACAAAGGACTTTGTGAAGATGCTGGAGGAAACAGGTACAAAATGATCTATATCCACAGTAAAAGGAGTCCTATATCGACATCTGAAAGGCCGCTCAGCAAAGAAGGAGCCACTGCTCCAAAACTTCCATGAAAAAGCCAGACTACGGTTTGAAACTGCACATGGGGACATGTCCTCTGGTCTGATGAAACAAAAATAGAACTGTTTGCCCATAATGACCATCGTTATGTTTGGAGGAAAAAGGGGGAAGCTTGCAAGCTGAAGAACACCATTCCAACCGTGAAGCATGAGGGTGGCAGCATCATGTTGTGGGGGTGCTTTGCTGCAGGAGGAACTGGCGCGCTTCACAAAATAGATGGCATCATGAGGGATGGAAATTATGTGGATATATTGAAGCAACATCTCAAGACATCAGTCAGGAAGTTAATCTGCCCAGGGACTGCGGTTGAAAATTAGCCGGCTGGCTAAAACCGGAACTTTTACTGAAACGTTGATTAATGTGCACTGTCCCTGTAAAGATGAAATAAACGCAAAACTCAAACTCAAAGCTTGGTCGCAAATGGGTCTTCCAAATGAACAATGACACCAAGGAAACTTCAAAAGTTGTGGCAAAATGGCTTAAGGACAACAAAGTCAAGGTATTGGAATGGCCATCACAAACCCCTGACCTCAATCGTATAGAAAATGTGTGGGTAGAACTGAAAAAGCGTGCGTGAGCAAGGAGGCCTACAAACCTGATTCAGTTACACCAGCTCTGTCAGGAGGAATGGGCCAAAATTCACCCAACTTATTGTGGGACGCTTGTAGAAGGCTAGCCGAAACATTTAATCCATGTTAAACAATTTAAAGGCAATGCTACCAAATACTAATTGAGTGTATGTAAATATCTGACCCACTGGGAATGTGATGAAAGAAATAATTATCTCTACTATTATTGTGACATTTCACATTCTTATAATAAAATGGTGATCCTAACGGACCTAAGACAGAGAATTGTTTACTAGGATTTAATGTCAGGAATTGTGAAAATCTGAGTTTAAATGTATTTTGCAATGTTGTATGTAAACTTCCGACATCAACTGCATAATGGGGCCACAGTGTCTCCTGACCCCTCCTGTCTCAGCCTCCAGTATTTATGCTGCAGTAGTTTATGTGTCGGGGGGCTGGGGTCAGTTTGTTATATCTGGAGTACTTCTCCTGTCCTATTCGGTGTCCTGTGTGAATCTAAGTGTGCGTTCTCTAATTCTCTCCTTCTCTCTTTCTTTCTCTCTCTCGGAGGACCTGAGCCCTAGGACCATGCCCCAGGACTACCTGACATGATGACTCCTTGCTGTCCCCAGTCCACCTGGCCATGCTGCTGTTCCAGTTTCAACTGACCTGAGCCCTAGGACCATGCCCCAGGACTACCTGACATGATGACTCCTTGCTGTCCCCAGTCTACCTGGCCATGCTGCTGCTCCAGTTTCAACTTCCACCTGACTGTGCTGCTGCTCTAGTTTCAACTGTTCTGCCTTATTATTATTCGACCATGCTGGTCATTTATGAACATTGAACATCTTGACCATGTTCTGTTATAATCTCCACCCGGCACAGCCAGAAGAGGACTGGCCACCCCACATAGCCTGGTTCCTCTCTAGGTTTCTTCCTAGGTATTGGCCTTTCTAGGGAGTTTTTCCTAGCCACCGTGCTTCTCCACCTGCATTGCTTGCTGTTTGGGGTTTTAGGCTGGGTTTCTGTACAGCACTTTGAGATATCAGCTGATGTACGAAGGGCTATATAAATAAATTTGATTTGATTTGATAATATGTCCCAGCATGCTCTATTGCAAACAATTTTCAGAATTGTTTATTTTATTGTAATATCTGTTTTAGCATGTACATTGATTGGTTAATAAATTGTATGCTACACAAAGATAAATAACAGTTTTCTAAACTAATCCAATCTGTTAGTAATTTAATTTATTGCACTTGTTAATGAGATGGTTGTTTCAGTTTAGATGACCGAGGTAGTCTCTGTATTCAATCTTCCCTACCCAGGCAGTCATTCTGAAAGCAGGTTGCAGGTGATTAACAATTCCACTTGTTGTCATATCATAACTCTAGTTGGATTCCAATATGAATTAAATATCACTTTACAAGCCGGCATACTGTGACTTGCAGGCCTAATGTGGCCTGTAAACCATGAGATTCCTGACTCCACTGTGTTAGGGTATAACTAGGCCCTCAAAGAAAGACCTTACGATATACAGTTTAATGCTTGTCATAAATAATAACATTTTAATGGCTAGTGAGGCTGTTGGAATGGTTCATAAGGGGAACCCTCCAAAGATAAAAGGGTTCGTTGAAGAACCCTACATAGAGTAAAATATTTAAAATTATGATTTTGGCAATATCTACTTCCTCAGAGTCAGATGAACTCATGGATGGCATTTGTTTGTCTCTGCATCCAATATGAAGGAAGTTAGAGGTAGTTTTACGAGCCAATGCTAACTAGCGAGCATTAGCAAAATGACTGGAAGTCTATTGTATCCATGCTAGCAGTTACAATAGACTTCCAGTCATAGCACTAATGCTTGTTAGCAACTTCCTGTAGATACATAGAAATTGTATCCACGAGTTTAGCTGACTCTGAGGAAGTAGATAAAGGGCTTCATTGCCAAAATCCTGAAGTATCACTTTAATGTGTCAGCAGATGGAAAATGAAGTGTGGCCCAAAAGAAACCTGTCGCTAAAAACCATAGAGAAGATGAAGAACTGTAATGGAAAACTATCCCGAAAAAGGCTAAGGATTGGCAGCAGTGGATGCTTTGTGGAAGCTTTTGCGAAAAGGATTAAGTAATAAAATGTGTCAGAAATCTTGTTTAAATGGTGTAGATAAGGTGGCTGACATTTACATGCAATAACAACAGGTTAGGTTTAGGTATTGGTCTATGGCTGAAGTTACATAATGTAGCTTCTGCTATATTGTCAAAGAATCCACAAGCTGGTTATTAATAGCACTTGATTTGCTATTCTGTCTTTACCATAAGTCGTTGGTCTTTGTTAAAGAGTACTGTACATACAACAAAAAAAGTACTGTACATACTGTTCCCTTCAATTATACAAATTATGATGCAGTGCATGCATTACTAGTCAGTTAGTGGTGTTTCAGAAGAGAGAAGTGACAAGGGCCTTACCCCTCCTCTGCAGGGTTGGTCTGTTGGACAAATACATGAATAATAATGCTGCAGATGACATAGTGGATGAAAGGTACAGCTCTGCTTGGTCTAACTATAACTTAGAGACTGCTGCCCTATGTACATAGTCATTGACCATTGGTCACTATTGTTACATACTGTTTTAAACTTTATATACACTGTATAATACAAACAGCAAAATTATTTGAAAAATCATTGTGTTTTTCATATTAATAGTATTTCACATGACAAAAAGAGTTATGAGAACATTCCAGAAGGTCATCCAACATGATATTACTACAGTAATGATTATTCAGTATGTGGGGCAAAAGAGCAAGTGAGTTTTGTAAAGGTGCATTTGAAGCTGGCTTTGTGATAGTACACTGAAGAAAATAAAGGCTCTTAAGCTTTCTGCCAATATCAGATGTCCTGGGAAATGTTCTTGTTACTTACAACCTCATGCTAATCGCATTAACCTACGTTAGCTCAATTGTCCCGTGGAAGGGACACCGATCCGTTAAGAGCTGAGGTAAAACAATGTCTAGGTGTGCATGGACCATGTTGGTTCGTTGGTGATGTGGACATCAAGGAACTTGAGGCTCTGAACCTGCTCCACTACAGCCCTGTCGATGAGAATGGGGACGTGCTCCGTCCTCCTTTTCCTGTAGTCCGCAATCATTTTGTCTTGATCACATTGAGGGAGAGGTTGTTGTCCTGGCCCCACAAGGCCAGGTCTCTAACCGCCTCCCTATAGGCTTTCTAGTCTTTGTCGGTGATCAGGCCTACCGCTGTTGTGTCATTGGCAAACTTAATGATGGTGTTGGAGTCATGCCTAGCCATGCAGTCATGAGTGAACAGGGAGTACAGGAGGGGACTGAGCACGTACCCCTGAGGGGCCCCTGTGTTGAGGATCGTCGAAGTGGATATGTTGTTTTCTACCCTTTCCACCTAGAGGCCGCCCAACAGGAAGTCCAGGATCCAGTTGCAGAGGGAGGTGTTTAGTCCCAGGGTCCTTAGAATATTGATGAGCTTTGAGGGCACTATGGTGTTGAACACTGAGCTGTGGTCAATGAATAGCATTCTCACATAGGTGTCCCTTTTGTCCAGGTGGGAAAGGGCAGTGTGGAGTGTAATAGAGATTGCATCATCTGTGGATCTGTTAGGGTGGTATCTGTATCCGTGACCAACAGATGCATATCTGTATTCCAGTCATCTGAAATCCATATATTTGGGCTGAATTAATCTATTTCAATTAAATTAACTGTAACTCAGTAAAATATTTGAAATTGTTGCATATTGTGTTTATATATATTTTTTTGTTACATTACAGCCTTTTTCTAAAATGGATTTTATTTTAAATGTCCTCAACAATCTACACACTGTACCTGTCACGCCCTGACCGTAGATTGCTTTGCATCTTTACATTTTTGTTTGGCCAGGGTGTGATTTGGGTGGGCATTCTATGTTTGTATGTGTAGGTTTTTGTATTTCTATGTTTCGGCCGGGTATGGTTCTCAATCAGCGACAACTGTCTTTCGTTGTCTCTGATTGGGAATCATACTTAGGTAGCCTGTTTTGCCACCTTAGGTTGTGGGTAGTTAATTTATGTTTAGTGTTATTCACCTTGCAGGACTGTTTCGGTTTTCCTTTTTGTTGTTTTGTTTATTCAGTGTTCAGTGAAATTATTAAAGATGAACACGTACCCTGCTGCATTTTGGTCCGATGATTCCTCTTCTTCCGATGAAAGCCGTTACAGAACAACCCACCACAAACGGGCCAAGCAGCGGGGTAACAGGGAGCAGAAAGTGTTGGACTCATGGACATGGGAGGAGATATTGGACGGCAAGGGACCCTGGGCACAGGCTGGGGATTATCGCCGCCTCAAAGAAGAACTGGAGGCATCTAAAGCTGAGCGGCGGCGATATGAGGTAAGTCAGCGCAACAGACACCGTTCTTACAGGAGGCAGCGTGGTACCGGTCAGGCACAGTGTTATGCGATGAAGCGCACTGTGTCTCCAGTGCGCGCTCATAGCCTGTAGTGCTATAGGCCAGCCCCCCGCAAGTGCCATGCGAGAGTGGGCATCCAGCCAGGGCGGATTGTGCCAGCTCAGCGCGTTTGGTCTCCAGTGCGCTTTTTCGGTTCAGGGTATCCTGCGCCGGCTCTGCGTACTGTGTCTCCGGGGCGTTGGGAGGGTTCAGTTCACCCTATGCCTGCGCTCCGACGTGCATTGAGCCTAAGGGAGAGGTGCGATTGGTATAAACCAGATCTCCAGTGTTCCTCCACAGCCTGGTTCGACCTGTGCCAGCACTCTGGAGGGGCCGGGCTAAAGTGGTCATCCAGCCTGGAGGAGTGGTGCCAAGGCTGCGCACCAGAGCTCCAGTTCTCCCCCACAGCCCGGTTCATCCGGTGCCTCCTCCACACACCAGGCCTCCTGTAGGTCTCCCGAGCCTGTTGGGCCCTGTGGCAGCCCCACGCACCAGGCTGTCTCTCCGTCTCCTCCCTCAAGGTTCTCCTTCATGTCCAGCGCTGCCAGAGCCTCCCGCATGTCCGGAGCTACCAGAGTTGCCAGCCTGTCCGGAGCTGCCAGACTCTCCCACCTGTCCGGAGCTGCCAGACTCTCCCGCCTGTCCGGAGCTGCCAGCCTCCCGCCTGTCCGGAGCTGCCAGCCTCCCGCCTGTCCGGAGCTGCCAGAGTCTCCTGCCTGTCCAGAGCTGCCAGAGTCTCCCGCATGTCCGGAGCTGCCGGAGTCTCCCGCCTGTCCGGAGCTGCCAGAGTCACCCTCCTGTCCGGAGTTGCCAGAGTCGCAGTCCCTCAGTCCAGATGCGCCAGAGTCGCAGCCCCTCAGTCCAGAGGCACCAGAGTCGCAGCCCTCTCAGTCCAGAGTTGCAGCCCCTCAGTCCAGAGGCGGCAGAGTCGCAGCCCCTCAGTCCAGAGGCGCAGCCCCTCAGACCATAGGCACCAGAGTCGCAGGCCCTCAGTCCAGAGGCGCCGCTCAGTCCAGAAGCGCCCTTCAGTCTGGGGTCGGCGGTGAGGGTCCCCGCTCTAGAGGCATCACCTAAGTGGGCCGAGCCAAAGGTTGAGCGGGGACCACGTCCCTCACCAGAGCTGCCACCACGGAGTAATGCCCAACCAGACCCTTCCCTATAGTTTCAGGTATTGCGGTCAGAGTCCGCACCTTTGGGGGAGGGGGGGTACTGTCACGCCCTGACCGTAGATTACTTTGTAGGTTTCTATCTTTGTTTGGTCTGGGTGTGATTTGGGTGGGCATTCTATGTTTGTATGTGTAGGTTTTTGTATTTCTATGTTTCGGCCGGGTATGGTTCTCAAACAGGGACAGCTGTCTTTTGTTGTCTCTGATTGGGAATCATACTTAGGTAGCCTGTTTTGCCACCTTAGGTTGTGGGTAGTTCATTTCTGTTTAGTGTTATTCACCTTGCAGGACTGTTTCGGTTTTCCTTTTTGTTGTTTTGTTTATTCAGTGTCAGTGCAATTATTAAAGATGAACACGTACCCTGAAGCATTTTGGTCCGATGATTCCTCTTCTTCCGATGAAAGCCGTTACAGTATCCCATAATAACAAAGCAAAAACAGGTTTTTAGAAATGTTTGCAAATGTATTAAAAATAAAAAACACAAATACCTTATTTAGAGAACTATTCAGACACTTTGCTATGAGACTTGAGATTGGTCACTCTGACAGAGCTCCAGAGTTCCTTCAAGAAGGGCATCCATCTCTGCAGCACTTCACCAATCAGGCCTTTATGGTAGTGGCAAGACGGGAAGCCACTCCTCAGTAAAAGGCATGACAGCCCGCTTGGAGTTTGCCTAAAGGCAACTTTAGAACTCTCAAACCGTGAGTAACAAGATTCTCTGGTCTTACGAAGCCAAGATTGAACTCTTTGGCCTGAATGCCAAGCATCACATATGGACTAAACCTGGCACCATCCCTAAAGTGAAGCATGGTGGTGGCAGCATCATAATGTGGGGATGTTTTCAGCAGCAGGCACTGGAAGACTAGTTAGGATCAAGGGAAAGATGAACGGAGCAAAGTACAGAGAGATCCTTGATGAAAACCAGAGCACTCAGAACCTCAGACTGTGTTGAAGGTTCACCTTCCAACAGGACAACTACCCTAAGCACACAGCCAAGAAAACCGGAGTGGCTTTGGGACAAGTCTCTGAATGTCCTTAAATGGCCCAGCCAAAGCCCGGACTTGAACCCAATCGAACATGTCTGGAGAGACCTGAACCAGTTTTCGCTTTGTGGGGTATTTTGTGTTGATTGATGATGGAGAAAAAAAAGGATAAGAATAAGGCTGTAACGTAACAAATTATGAAAAAAGTCAAGTGGTCTGAATACTTTCCGAATGCACATATGGAAATGTGTATGGTGCCTCATACAATTTAAATTTTCATAGTCAATGACAACTCATATTTATGAAATCACACGTGCTCTCTCTTATTGAATTACTCCAGAATTGACAATTTACCTGTCTTAAAACGATAGTAGGTAAAAAAAACTGCATGTACTTATTCCTCATTAGGAAGGGAGTGTATGCGTCTACCAGGGAGTGTATACTGGTATTATGTGTAAACCCCTATCACTGAACATGGACCTTGGAGGTAGTAGACCACAGAGGAATGGTAGAATTATTCCAAAAAATATCATAATCGCCAGTATTTGCTTCAGTTTCTCTTTGGCTTTGAGTACTGTGTGTTTAAAATCCCTGAGCTATTCAGTATCTGTCAGCTGACTTTCTCTCTCTCATATTTATGCAGGAGGGGGAACATCCCTTAGTGCTGATGTCTGTATTTGGTTTGTCTGCGTCTGTCCACTGTCAGTAACAGGGTGACTTTGCTGACATGGCAGTGTTGTGATTTTCAGAAAGGCCACGCTACAGCAGGGGGATGTGCTGGTCCATAACAACAGCCACAGAGATTAAACAATACATTCGTAATTGCAAAAGCCCACGATTCAAACTTGATAAGGCGTGAAGGGGGTGACTATGGTTCATTATACTATAGGTGGTTCAAATCGTGATTTCTGATTGGTTATAACCTCATTTTCATCCAATATCTATTCCACAAATTACCACTGGCTGAATATATGATGTTAAATGCACTGTTCCATCTGACTTTTCAAACCACTGTCTCATCAGCCCAGCCAGGCAATTTATAAACTTGAGCTACATCTAGACATGATCTCACATTTCTTTTAGACTAACATTTAATTTTCAGCTGCAGAGATTTGGATAAACCTTGCTGTCTGTCTCTCCAAAATTTGCAACATTGTTTCAATCTTCAAATTCAATCTCCAGCTGTCTCATAGTAATGAACATGCCGGGACGAGAAAGACAGGCAGGCAGCGTTTCTCAGCCAGTCGAAATAATGAATCACCTGACATCATTTCTATAGATATACTGTTTAGAAAGAAATGTCAATTGAAAAAAGGTAAAACAAAACGAAGTGCAGCTAGTTTGCAGTCTTTACAGCTTCAGTTTGAAGTAATTGTGTTAGCAGTGCTGTTGGCTAGCTCCTCTGACGAGAGAGCACATTTACTATGCTAGGCAAAATCGCGCCTGATTACCTTATTTTTATGGATGTATCCAAATAAACGTCACTAGAAAACTGCTTAAACAACTACAAGTGCAGCTACTGTTGTTATTCTAGCTTCATGGTTTGACATGACTATAAGTTAGCTGTAGTTGGCTAGCTAGCAAACAAGGGATAAGAACTTTGCCAGCCGGTCGCGCCCATAGAAAAATAACAAAAAGACTGAAAGACTGGGTCGTGTCTCTGCCAACCGAACTGATAGAACAAACAACCAGCTGGCTAGGGCAGCAATCCTAGATTTGTGTCGGGACTATAGCTTGTAGAAGGATGAAATGGTATGCATAAATTCATCAAAATATATATTTTTTAATTAAAATATGTCAATCATTATTTAAATATGTTGGTAACCCGTTGTATAAATTTGATTATGCCCTCGAAGCCGATGTTTGGAGGACTTCGTCTTGGGCCTAACAACATCCAAGCCATCCTACAAAACACCAGCTTCTTGGGCATTATCACTTAAATAAACAAAGACCACACAGTTACCACTTCAGTCTCTGGCCTCGGGGTATAAAGCTGTTTAGATGCTGCCTGTTTCCATCTCATCCATACCGCTCCCCTTTGACAATATTGTCACCAGAAGTCATAGACATTAAATCAGCTCACATTGGCCATGGGCAGCATTTCAGTAGATTGAGGCTATAGGGTCCTTATTCAATCAAAACTGGTATCCTGTTTTCTGGATAAAAATATTATTACATTTTTCACACATAGCCAAACCAGATTGAGTGTTCTTTCCCAACATTAAAATAAAATAGAACAAAACATAAATAAATTAAACATGGTTGTTTTTTATCAGTGGTGTTTATTTATGAAAACAGTATTTATTACATTGGCTGAACTGCATTATCTTGGTTAGCCCTAAATTAATTTTAACAACAAGTACAAGTCTATACACCTGACTCACCTGACTGAAATGTCCATTTTCGTGTGGGTCATGGAATAATTAGAAAATCCTCAAGTGTCTTCAAAAATCAAAAATATGTATATGGTTAAGACATAAATAGATAAATACATTAACAAAGGAAACCAACAAAAACAAAAACACCCAGACAATAAATAAATTATAATAATAAATAACATTCAGAATATCTTTGGCCAAACTTGGGCCACATAATTGTCTCAACTTGTCCAACTGAGAGTAGTCTCAAAACGACATGCCTCTGTCTGCCAGTCAGCCTATGCTTGCATGACCAGTTTTATGCCAGTGTCTTTGAGAGAGAGAGAGAGAGAGAGCGAGAGAGAGAGAGAGAGAGAGAGAGATATACAGTATGTGCAGTGAATAAAAAAATCTGAAAACAATTATTTTGAGGCACTTTTAAGGATGTCAAAGAAGAAAATGCTTGCATTTTCTGTGTTTTCTGTCTTTATTCCCCCTAGAAGTGAAGACAAAGAAGAATAAATAAGACAAAAAACAATATTCAATATAAATGTAATTGAAAGGCTGTCTTTTTCATCTCGCTATCTATCCTCCTTTTAAACATATTGCGATTGACGATAGATAGAAAGAAAAAAATTCAACAAATCGATTTGCAAAAAATAAAACCCCTAAATAGAAAAAAAACACAAAAACATTTTGTTAAGAATGCCATTTCATGTCCACTTTTGGAGTCTACTAAGTGAATAACATCATCAATGTCTGTTTTCTGTTGTTGTTGTTGTTGTGTCTGCTTGAGTATGTGACTGCTCTCCGAATATTCCCGCCAGAGTCTTAAATCGAGGACCCCATTTGTTGAGGTAATCATAGTCCTCATCGACATCTACTACCAGAGACTCGATGGAGCTGAGCGACTCTGCTACAGAGCCCTCTCCCTCATAGGCATAGGTAGCTAGAGAGTCATAGGGTGGGGCCGAGTTGTCCACATCGTTTTCCTTCAGTCGCTGATTGATGAAGTCACGGATATCTTCACTGTCTTGGGAAACAGGAGTTTGTTTTTTGCCGGTTTTGGGGTCGGGTTTGACATCCCGTCGGAGAAGGTCCCGGTTCTCTTTCAGAAGGTTCTCCTTAATGACTTTGGGGTTGCGGAGGGTGCCCATGTCGAAAGCGTGGGTGTCCTCTTCGCCCCCTCCCTCATCGTCGTAGTGGATTACATTGTCACGGATGTCCTCCTTGGATGTCATCAGAGTCTCCTTCTTTTTCTGTCGTCTCAGACCTACGTAGATGACCACGATCACTGGAGAGAGATCACAGAGAGAATAACACATTAGTGGTTTATGAAACTATGAATCACTCTTAATGGTATTGGAAGCCTAAATGGTGCTATATGATGTTGCTAATACAGCATTGGAGAGAGATCAAAGATGATAGATGACACATTAGTGGTTGATGAAAAGTATGAGATAATATAAAGTGCAACTTGCATTGGGGAAATGTAATGATCCATTGTTTATAGTTTTTTTGGTGGCTTGAGAAGGTCAACATTTCCTTGGTATGCATTGATGTGACTTGCCAATGAAGAAGTTACCAAATCTCCCACACATATTGTTCCTTAGCAACAGACGTTATGTACTGAGTACTGACATGACAGAAAACATGACATAGTCTTCTGACATTGCATTGTAGTCAAGCACTGGCATGGGGGTGGTATTCTTAAGAATGTACCTCCACAGATCCTTCCAATTTCCCTCTAACTGGAGCTGCCAATATCGAACACACATCTCCCACACTCATTTTGTAAAGTAAGGGGGATGAAAGATTATTCCACTGTTTTTTCCTCCTCGCTGTGGTAAATACAGTACATTTCCTATATGGGTCTTCAGTTGGACAATTCACAAGGGAAAGAAATGCACAGTTCAACACATGTATAGAAAGTATTCAATTATAATGAAGAAACAAATTGGTTGAAAATTGACAAAAACAATAGAAAGCATGAGAGCTGTAATCTTGACTGCCCTTCTTTTCCTTCTCCTTTGCCTTCTCTTCTACGATATTAGTCAAACAGTGCGTCAGCTCCCCCCAGTGGTCAAGGTTTGACATGCATGGTCATTATTATTTGGACAGTTCTTTCTTGGGGGGTAGCTGGGTGTGGTCTAATTATAATGGTCTGGGGAGGTAATGCTAATGCCAGACAGGCCCTCATGCCAGACAGTTTGACAGACAGCTTGATTCCCCCATCATTTACACGCAGGAAGGAACAACTGTGTCAGCTTGACATATCCACCACAAAAACTAACTGGCTTTCAAAAAGAGAGTTATCCCTGTAAGTTGTGATTCACTCTGGGACAGCGTGACTTGATGGAATAGCATCGATGCCAGCCATAGCCTCAGGGCATGTTGACTCTGAGCTCTGATAACAGTTCTCTCACCAAGTGGTCAACCCTTTCAACACTAACTCTACATTCACAGAGAGCAAAGTGGATGAAGAAGGCCATGTTCATACTAACAAAGACTCACTCTCAACATGAAAAATTACTCCTTGAAGTTGGCTAGACTAATTCATGAAAGAACACTCGTTGAACAATCTCTAAACCCCATTATCTTTGTGGACGTGTAATTTCTAAAAAGTTGAGATCGTGGAGACTTGACGTCATGGTGTGGTCCAAGTAACACATTAATACAGAATTATCCTGGGTACATGCACATCTTAGATGCAAGGGCATAGTATTAAATGATGTGGCTACTAGCACTAGCGGCAAATAGCTAATTATACTTTCTGAATCTCAAGATTATATCGACATTATTAATTCAAATCAAATAAACCTTTATTGGTCACATACACATGGATAGCAGATGTCAATGCGAGTGTAGCGTATTGCTTGTGCTTCTAGTTCCGACAGTGCACTAACAAGTAATATAAAAATTCCACAACAACTACCTAATACACACAAATCTAAAGGGATGGAATAAGAATATGTACATATAAATATATGGATGGGCGATGACCGAGCAGCATAGGCAATATGCAATAGATGGTGTAAGATACAGTATATACATATGAGATGAGTAATGTAAGATATGTAATCATTATTAAAGTGGCAATATTTAAAGTGACAAGTGATCCATATATTAAAGTGGCCAATGATTTGAGTCTTTATTTAGGCATCAGCCTCTCTGTGTTAGTGATGGCTGTTTAACAGTCGCTCGGTCCCAACTTTGATGCACCTGTACTGACCTCGCCTTCTGGATGGTAGCTGGGTGAACAGGCAGTGGCTCGGGTGGTTATTGTCCATGATGATCTTTTTGGCCTTCCTGTGACATCGGGTGCTGTAGGTATCCCAGAGGGCAGGTAGTTTGCCCCCGGTGATGCGTTTCACAGACCGCACCACCCTCTGGAGAGCCTTGCGGTTGTGGGCGGTGCAGTTGCCGTACCAGGCGGTAATAGAGCCTGACAAGATGGTCTCGATTGTGCATCTGTAAAAGTTTATCAGGGTTTTAGGTAACAAGCCACATTTCTTCAGCCTCCTGAGGTTGAAGAGGCGTTGTTGTGCCTTCTTCACCACACTGTCTGTGTGGGTGGACCATTTCAGTTCATCAGTGATGTGTACGGCGAGGAACTTAAAACTTTACACCTTCTCCACTACTTTCCGTTGATGTGAATAGGGGGGTGCTCCCTCTGCTGTTTCCTGAAGTCCACGATCATCTCCTTTGTTTTTGTTGATGTTGAGTGAGAGCTTGTTTTCCTGACACCACACTCTGAGTGCCCTCTAACCCTGTAGGCTGTCTCATTGTTGTTGGTAATGATTCAGTTGGAGGCGTGCATGGCCGCGTAGTCATGGGTGAACAGGAAGGGGCTGAGCATGCACCCTTGTAGGGCCCCAGTGTTGAGGATCAGCGAAGTGGAGATGTTGTTGCCTACCTTCACCACCTGAGTGCGGCCCATCAGAAAGTCCAGGATCCAATTGCACAGGGCGGGGTTGAGACCCAGGACCTCGAGATTAATGATGATCTTGGAGAGTACTACGGTGTTGAATGCTGAGCTGTAGTCAATAGAACAGCATTGTTACATAGGTATTCCTCTCCAGATGGGATAGGGCAGTGTGCAGTGTGATGGCGATTGTGTCGTCTGTGGACATGTTGGGGTGGTATGCAAATTGAAGTGGGTCTAGGCTGGCAGGTAAGGAGGAGATGATATGATCATTGACTAGTCTCTCAAAGCACTTCATGATGACAGAAGTGAATGCTATGGGGCCGATAGTCATTTATTTCAATTATCTTTCCTTCTTGGGTACAGGAACAGTGGTAGCCATCTTGAAGCATGTGGGGACAGCAGACTGGAATAGGGAACGATTGAATATGTCCGTAAACACACCAGCCAGCTGGTCTGCACATTCTCTGAGGACGCTGCTAGGGATGCAGTCTGGGCCAGCAGCCTTGCGAGGTTTAACACGTTTAAATGTCTTACTCACGTCAGCCACGGAGACGGAAAAGGGGGCCCTCAGTCCGTGGTAGCGGGCCGCATCGGTGGCACTGTATTATCCTCAAAGGGGTCAAAGAAGGCGTTTAGTTTGTCTGGAAAAAAGACATTGGTGTCTGTGACGTGGCTGGTTTTCTATTTTTAGTCCGTAATTGCCTGTAGACCCTGCCACATACGTCTCGTGTCTGTGCCGTTGAATTGAGACTCTACTTTGTCCCTATACCGACATTTCACTTGTTTGATTGCCTTGTGGGGGGAATAACTACACTATTTATATCTGACCATATTCCCAGTCATCTTTCCATGGTTAAATGCAGTGGTTTGCGCTTTCATTTTGCGTGAATGCCGCCATCTATCAACGGTTTCTGGTTATGGTATTTTTTCAGAGTCACAGGGTATACAACATCTCCAATGCACTTCCTTATAAACTCACTTACCGAGTCAACGTATAAATCCTTGTCATTCTCTGAGGATGCCTGGAACATTTCCATGTCTGCGTGATCAAAACCATCTTGAATTACGTATGCATGCATCATAACACACTTGGTTGATATGAAGCTGATACATAAACGTACACTTTAACAATGAGAAGAGTGATACATCTAGTACTTTATAATGTTGCCTGGAACAGTGATATTCAGCATTTTGAGTCAGTTCAAGGTTGGATTGCCTCTGAGTGTCCTGTGTGATCGAGTTATAGGTTGATGGAAAAGACTTGTGTACTTCAGACCTTTTCAAGTTATGTACAAGCAATTAAGTAGATTAAGGCCTAGTTTCAATCATATCAAGCGTTTACTGGCGATAGCAGACTCCAGCGTAGCAGATGTTTTGGCTGTGTCGGAGATGGAGCCCTCAAATTGGTGAGCAGCTGCTCCTGCAATCATTGACACGAAGCCACACCCACCCCACTCCTGTAGAAGTTCAGAGCGAGAAAGTGTAGGCTATATAGAAATAATTACGCTGAAATTGAAAATCATGAAAGAACATAATGAGGATTTATATCATCCTAATGGAAGTATAAATTACATCTCTCATTCCAGTGTTAGAACTTGTAAACAAGGCTGCATGGTATTTCTGTAAATGCAGCTCCATGGAGCCAATGGCAATGTCTGCTTTAGGTATAATGCCGGGAGCCACTTGTGACAGCTCTAACGCAGTTCCACCCCTGACACTGTTTAAACGACTGCTATGTGGAAATTGGCTGAAGAGGATCTGATTGAATCGAGCCCTTAGTAAAGTAAGTAGCCTTGCATGAGCGAGCTGGAACGGCTTATAGGAGGAGGAGCTTATCTATTTTTTTCTGTAGCGTGAGGCAGCTTGATGTACAAGTACACCACCTGGACAGGAAACTAGTATATCTCCTTATTGCTGAGTGCCAAGCAGAGAAGCATCAGGTACAGTTTTTACAGTCTTTGGTATAATTTGGCCAGAGGTCAAACTAGCAACCTTCCAACCTCAGAGTGGATACTCTAACCACAAGGAAACAGAGTTAAAGCAGGTTACACATAGCATAATTGTAAGCAACGATATGAAATTATATGACATTTGGATCGTTGTCTTGATATCCATGTCCCGGGTGGTCCTATGTCTCCTCCTACACCTTAGTCTGTAGATCAAATAATTAATGTACTATTTGTAATTACAGCCTATTTGATTGCAATTCAATATACACCTAATCCTGTAACCCGGGTGCTGTCAGCGTGAGCTAGCTGAGCTTGGGCCAGGAGCATCACTCCCTGAAGTAGCATGCAGAGCCGAGCAACACAAGGCAGAGCAATGCAAGGCAGAGCAGACCAAAGCAAAGCAAAGCAAAGTAAGCATGGCATAAGGAAAGCAACAAATGCAAAGAAAGATGACAGCACCTTCGCTCAAAATAATAGCATTTTATAGATTACATCATTGTAAGATCACAAGACCTCAGAGATGTAAACATCACCCATGCCATCAGAGGTACTGAAGTCTGCTGGACTGACCACCGCCTAATCAAATCTGTGATGGCCATCAGACTGGCCCCCTAGCAAAGAAAGCAACCCATAACCCCTACACAGAAATACAACATCTACAAACAACAAGCAGACGAGCTAAATGACTCTGTCCTGTCCATCTGAACAAAACCTCCCTGAATGCAACCCTGATTGCAATACCACCGATGTTCAGTAAGACTGGGTGGCCTTGAAGGAAGCCATCCACAAGCCATTTGCAGATACTTTCACATGTGAGCCTCCGACATTTAGTGAAATGATACTTAATCACATTCAGTTAATTATAGGTGTGACTAAATGGACGTGACTGGCATGCCAACCCATAACTCTAACCATTACCCTGACCTTAACCTTAACCATGCCCTTAACCTTAGCATCTAACCATAACCAATTAGGTCATTCATCATTGGTTTGCAAATTGATCCCTTTAGTCTTTCCTGATCTTATGCTCTGTAGTGGAGTCTGGGTGGAGGGAGAAAAATAATAATTTTATGGCTAAAGATGAAATTCTTTTGATTATTCTGTATGGGTCATGGTCATACTTGACCTGCTGTACACTATAAAAAATGAACCAGTTTTAATAGCCGACCATCACACAATATCACAAAGTGATATTTACATCCCCTCTCTGACTTTCTCGCTACTACACCAAATTGGCTAATGTTTTTTAACAAGTGTATATTTTTCAGCGTAACATTTCTAGCGTTGATTCAGGTGTTAGATTATCTCTATGTAAATCTCAAATTAACACTCATTGGTGTAAAAGCAGCCCAGTGTTGGTGTTAATAACCAGTGTCAAACCAAAACCATGACCATCATGATTATATTTCCCATCATACTCTATTGGAGGTTGATTGTTTTAACTGTTTGTACATTAATTGATTAATTAATCTTGCTTCCAAAATTTAAACAACATACATTTTTCGAAACTAATCCAATCTGTTACTTGGATTTATTGCACCCTTTACTCAGTACTTTGTTGGAGCACCTTTGACCGTGATGACATCCAAGAGTCTTCTTGGGTATGACACTACAAGCTTCGCACACCTGTATTTGGGGAGTTAATCTCATTCTTCTCTGTAGATCCTCTCAAGCTCTGTCAGGTTGAATGGGGAGAGTCGCTGCACAACTATTTTCAGGTCTCTCCAGAGATGTTCGCTTGGATTCTAGTCTTGGCTCTGGCTTGGCCACATAAGGACATTCAGAGACTTGTCCCGAAGCAACTCCGGCATTGTCTTGGCTGTGTGCTTAGGGTCGTTGTCCTGTTTGAAGGTGAACCTTGATCCCAGTCTGAGGTCCTGAGCACTCTGGAGCAAGTTTTCATCAAGGATCTCTCTGTACTTTGCTCCACTCATATTTTCCTCAATCCTGACTCGTCTCCCAGTCCCTTCCACTGAAAAACATCCCCATAGCATCGTGCTGCCACCACCCTTCTTCGCCGTTGGGATGGTGCCAGGTTTCCTGCAGACGTGACGCTTGGCATTCAGGCCAAAGAGTTCAATCTGGGTTTCATCAAAACAGAGAATCATCTTGTTTCTCATGGTCTGAGAGTCCTTAAGGTACCTTTTGGCAAACTCCAAGCTGGCTGTCATGTGCCTTTTACTGAGGACTGGCTTCTGTCTGGCCACTCTACCATAAAGGCCTGATTGGTGGAGTGCTGCAGAGATGGTAGTCCTTCTGGAAGGTTCTCTCATCTCCACGGAGGAACACTGGTGCTCTGTCAAGAGTGACCATTGATTTCTTGGTCACCTCCCTGACCAAGGCCCTTCTGCACCGATTTCTCAGTTTGGCCAGGCTCTTGGAAGAGTCTTGGTGGTTCCAAACCTCTTCCATTTAAGAATGATGGAGGCCACTGTGTTCTTGGGGACCTTCAATGTTGCAGAAATGTTTTGGTACCCATCCCCCGATCTGTGCCTCGACACAATCCTGTCTCGGAGCGCTACGGACAATTCCTTCGATCTCATGGCATTTGTTTTTGCACTAACATGCACTGTCAACTGTGGGCCTCTGTGACCACGAGACATCCTGAAAATCAGTCTTCTCACGAAAACGTCTGTAGCTTCCGAATGGTTTGGCTTACAAACTAAGAGAACTCCATTGAAAGCTGCTACTCTTTGCTCTAGGACACCCACAAGCTGCACAAGACTCGTCTGAAGGTCCAGGTACCAGTTAAAAAGATGTATGGAAGTATATTTGGAGATGTGCCTAAAATAAGGGGATAAATACATAAAATAAAAATAGTTTCCTGATCTTTCTTATATCTCTCAGATATAGGACAGACACTGCAAAACACATTTTTTGGGGGGGGGACTATCTGTTGTTCCATGTAGTGAATCTCATTTTATTAGTGATCCCTTCGCACGCCAATCCTGTTAACAGGATTGATTTGACAACACCCAGTGAAATAGCAGTGCACCAAATTCAAAAACAGAAATACTCATAATATTAATTCATAAAACAGACAAGTGTTATACATCGGTTTAAAGATGAACTTCTTGTTAATCCAGCCACAGTGTCAGATTTCAAAAAGGCTTTACGGTGAAAGCAAACCATGCTATTACCTGAGGACAGCACCCCATCAAACAAACACATGAAAATCAAATTTCAACCCGCCAGGCGTGACACAAAAGTCAGAAATAACGATATAAGTAATGCCTTACCTTTGAAGATCTTCTTCTGTTGGCACACCCATATGTCCATCAAACATCACAAATGGTCCTTAGTTTGATAAATTCCCATCGTTATCTCTCCAAAATGTCAATTTATTTGGCGTGTTTGATTCAGAAAATACACCGGTTCCAACTCGCGCAACATGACTACAAAGTATCTAATAAGTTACCTGTAAACTTGATCCAAACATTTCAAACAACTTTCCTAATCCAACTTTAGGTATTTTTAAACGTAAATAATCAATACAATTTAAGATGGAATAAACTGTGTTCAATACCGGACGAAAACAATGTGGAGCGAGCTTTTAGGTCGTGCGCCCCAACCACAACAGTACACTTGGCTATCCACCCAGATAGGAAATGGCTACTTCTTCATTTCTCAAAGGAAAAACATCAACCAATTTCTAAAGACTGTTGAAATCTAGTGGAAGTGATAGGAACTGCAAGCAAGTGCCTTAGAAATCTAGATCTACATATAGAAATCCACTTTGAAAAGAGAGTGACCTCAAAAAAAAAATCTGGATGGTTTGTCCTTGGGGTTTTGCCTGCCAAATAAGTTATGTTATACTCACAGACATCATTTTAAAAGTTCTAGAAACTTTAGAGTGCTTTCTATCCAGATCTACCAATTGTATGCATATCCTAGCTTCTGGACCTGAGTAGCAGGCAGTTTACTTTGGGCACACTTTTCATCCGGATGTGAAAATAGTGCCCCCTAGCCTTAAGAAGTTGTGTTTCTGTTGGCTAATAGCAGTAATGCTAAATTCAATGTTTCATCAAATATTTTTTGTTATATATATTTTTTGTTATGCCTTAAAGGGGTGTTAAAATTAAAATAGCTAAATTATCCTTGGTAATACCATCTTAAACTTCGTAATAAATCTTGGGTCTTGGGTCTATTTTTCTAGTCTATTTTTCTCCATTGCCGCCTGACTGATGTGCCCAAAGTAGGAGAATATAACACATTAGATCTGGTAAAAGATAATACAAAGAAAAAAACATACACATAATGTTTTTTTCCCGTCATCTTTGAAATGCAAAAGAATGTTCATAATGTTCTATTCCAGGTTAGGCTCAATTTAGATTTTGGCCACTAGATGTCAGCAGTGTATGTGCAAAGCTTTAGACTGATTCAATGAACCATTGAATTTCTGTTCAAAATGTTGTATCAAGACTGCTCAAATTTGCTTAATTGGTTTATAAAAATAATTAAATATGTTAGCTTTGAACCCTCCTCCCCTTGCTTAGACAGGACTTAGACTATACAGAGTTAATGTGGGTTTGTGTCCTGTGTCGCCGTACAAGGACACACGCTGAACTGTTACACAGTCATTACTGATTAGGAGGACGTACCCTAGCTGTAAATGGCTCACCCAGTATAATGACGATGCACAGGAGGATGGCTATCAAAGCCCCAGTACTCAGCCATACAATAAGAAATACCACGGTCATAACTGAGTAGGACCTACCACAAGGGTAAATTACTCAATACTCACCCAATAGAATGATAATATACTGACTATGGTGGTGGTTAGTCTAGTGGTTATGGCACTGCTTTGTGAGTATGTTAGTGTTTTTGTGAATGTTGGTTGATGCCCAGGGTTGGCCTTAAAAGGATAAACTCCATCCCACATTCAATGACTAGGAGGGGTGAATGAGGAATAATAAATTACTCACCCAGAAGAATGACAATGCAGAGGAGTATGGCTATCAGGGCCCCTGTACTCAGCCCCACTGGGAGGAAGATGGCCTCTGCACTGCAGGTGAGGAGCGATCCATCCGACTCGCAGCCACACACACGGATGGTCAGGATGCCCGTACTGCTTTGGACGGGGTAGCCGCTGTCCTGGATCACCACAGGAAGGAAGTAGATTTCCTGGGAACGCCGTCGGAAGTTGCTCCGCAGAGTCACTATCCCCGCTGTGTTATCTGGAACAGAACGAAACAAATTTAACTACAAATGACTATTCGGGATACACTAGCCTATACAATGAGACAATGATAATGCTTTTACTGAACCTGAGTATTCCTGTTGGAAATTACATCTGAAATGTTGTGAGTTGGTTCCTTACTGTCCCTTGTCTTGAACAAGGGTGACCTGATGTTACCTCAGACAGCAAGTCAACTCTGAAAATGTCTAAACTGCCTCCGGGACAACATGGCAGCCTTACACCCTTATCCACTACAACAGAGTGTGCTGGGGAACATTTGTGGTTTCTATGTGTTCATTCATCTGACATAATTATAGGAAAATGCAAGGTTAAACAATGATTAAGAATAAAGGAACCATGTAGCCTGCTATGGACAGGTAATGTAATCATGTACTAAGAAAGTAAGGTGGTGTTGGGGTGGTGCTGGAGCAGGTGTGAAGTTGGTCAGAGGAATAGACCTGGACAGGGTTTCTCACGAACAGGGCGATGTGTCAGGTTGGACCATCCCCAGACCTGACCAGTGTGGCTAGACTGTCTGACCCCTGTCAAGATTGGTTTGTTCCTCTGACAACGCCGGGGACTTTTTCCTGACAGAAGGGTCAAGGTGTCTCAACACACCTTACATGTTATGCACAGATTATGGGTTTGTTCCAAATGGCACCCTTTCCTTTTATAGTGCACTACTCGAATAGTGCACTATTAAGGGAATAGGGTGCCATTTTGGATGCGGAATGTGTTTTTTCCATTTTCTCTTGCTTTGCTAGACTTCGCCTTTGGTGCTTTGAATGCCTTGTCCCTGCGCATCAGATCTCATCCCTGTATCTGGAGATTGTGTCTGTTGGCACAGTGACTGCAGGGCGGAAAGCTGTGATGCTCTGTGTCTAAAAGGTAAATCTGGATCAGGGTTTCAAGCCGGGTCTCTCTTCAAGGTTGAGAAATGCATTCCGTTCTACAGCTTCATACTGCAATGGGTCATACTCACACCCGTCTTCAAAGGGTGTGTTTTGCAGTATGCCCATTGGAAAGAGACATGCTACATTTCTGAGAACATACTATACTGAACAAAAATATAAACGCAACATGTAAAGTCTAGATTCCATGTTTCATAAGCTGAAATAAAATATCCCTGAAATGTTCTGTAATATGTTCTGCCCTTTTGTGTGTAAAAACGTATTCTGATTGGCTGTGCCTGGCTCCTAAGTGGGTGGGCCTATGCCCTCACAGGCCCACTCATGGCTACACCCCTGCCCAATCATGTGAAATCAATAGATTTGGGCCTAATGAACGTATTTCAATTGACTGATTTCCTTCTATGTACTGTAACTCATTAACATTGTTGCATTTATATTTTTGTTAAGTATATATGACAACATATTCTAAATCATATAGAATTGACACAACAGTACTCATTTTATGAATATTTTAGATAGTTGACTCCCATTGGTGATGGCTATGGCTGCTGCACAAAATTAATACAAATATGCAGTACTTTTCTTGGGTTATATGATGACACTATCTATCAGGTGCTCATAACGACATATGCCTAAAGGAGACTGATGTGACCTTGTAGCAGGTGTAATGATTCACTATATCACCTAGAAATATTTTAGGTGCTGTCATCATGCTTCTTCACTATGAGGTCTACTTTTTCTTCCTCACTGGCACAGTGTCAGAAAACTGGTCAAGATACTGTAACTCACTTCCAAAGTCTAGGATAGTGAAGTTCTTGTTGTTGACGTCCCTCTCTGTTGGTTTGAAGGAGAACTTATGACCACTTTGTGGCAGATCCTGGTCCTTTGCACTGAAGATTTGAATTACCTGAGAGAGAAAAACATTTGAACATTAAATTGAAAGAGAATCATCAAAGGACGACATGGCTGTTGAGCTAGTTATTTTAGTATCGTCTAGACATAATAAACTCAAGATGTCGGGACATTTTGTTAAGTTATCCTTTAATAAGGTCCATGACTCATAAAAAATTACATCAAGAAATGGGTGAACTGAACAGGGAAATATCTGTCAGAGAAAATGAATTAACTTTTGGGATAGGGGGCAGTATTTTCACATCCAGATGAAAAGCGTGCCCAGAGTAAACTGCCTGCTACTCAGGCCCACAAGCTAGGATATGCATATTGTTAGTGGATTTGGATAGAAAACACTCTGAAGTTTCCAAACCGTTTGAATGATGTCTGTGAGTATAACAGAACTCATACTGCAGGCGAAAACCTGAGAAAAGTCCAACCAGAAAGTGGGAAATCTGAGGTTTGTAGTTAAGTGATTGCCTATCCAATATTCAGTGTAAATGGGGTCAGATTGCACCCCCTACGGCTTCCACTAGATGTCAACAGTCTTTAGAAAGTTGTTTCAGGCTTCTATTGTGAAAGGGGAGAGAAGAAGACCACTCACAGTAAGTGCCTCAGCTGAAAGTTATGAGTTGTTTATCGCGCGCGGCCTTGAGCACGAGCTCCATTCCCTTTCCTATCAAATGACAACGGAATTGTCCGGTTGGAATATTATTGAAGATTTATGATAAAAACATCCTAATGATGATTATATTCATCATTTGATATGTTTCTATGAACTTCAATGGAACTTTTTGACTTTATCTGGATGTAGTGCCCGTGCTTTGTGCATTTGGATTAGTGAACTAAATGTGTGAATAAAAAGGAGGTATTTGGACGTAAAGATGGACTTTATCGAACAAAACAAACATTTATTGTGGAACTGGGATTCCTGGGAGTGCATTCCGATGATGATCATCAAAGGTAAGTGAATATTTACAATGCTATTTTTGACTTTTGTTGACTCCAGAACATGTCGGGTATCGCATGGTGTGCTTTCGCCGTAAAGCTTTTTTGAAATCTGACACAGCGGTTGCATTAAGGAGAAGTTTATCTTTAATCCTATGTATAACACTTGTATCTTTCATCAACGTTTATGATGAGTATTTCTGTAAATTAATGTGGCCCTCTGCAAAATCACCAGATGTTTTGGAGGCAAAACATTACTGAACATACCGCGCCAATGTAAACTGAGATTTTTGATTATAAATATTAACTTTATGTATTGTGTAACTTGAAGTCCTATGAGTGCCATCTGATGAAGATCATCAAAGGTTAGTGATTCATTTTATCTCTATTTCTGCTTTTTGTGACTCCTCTCTTTGGCTGGAAAATGGCTGTATGTTTTTTCGTGACTCGGCACTGAGCTAACATAATCGCATGGTATGCTTTCGCCGTAAAGGTTAAAACCTCTTTGGGATAGGGGGCAGCATTTTCACTTTTGGATAAATAGCGTGCCCAATTAAAACTTCCTGCTACTCATGCCAAGAATATAAGATATGCATATTATTAGTAGATTTGGATAGAAAACACACTGACGTTTCTAAAACTGTTTGAATCATGTCTGTGAGTATAACAGAACTTATGTAGCAGGTAAAACCCTGAGGACTAACCATTCAGAATAAAAACCAATTGAGGTCACTGTCTGTTCAATGAGGTCTCATTGAGAAACAATATTTCTTAGGCACTTGTTTGCAGTTCCTACTGCTTCCACTGGATGTCACCAGCCTTTGGAATTTGGTTGAGGTTATTTCTTTGTTCAATGAAGAACTACGACCATCTTGGAACAGGGTAACGTTATGTGAACTGTTTGAGAGTTGCGCAAGACTTGAAAAGTAGTGTTAGTTTGTGATCCTCCTGTATTGAAAACAGATAGACCCGTCTTCAATTTGATCGATTATTAACGTTTAAAAATACCTAAAGTTCTATTACAAAATTAGTTTATCTATTAGTTTGTAATGTTTTGGCAAAGTTTACAGGTAACTTTTGAGATATTTTGAAGTGACGTTGTGCTAATTGGAAGCTGTTTTTTTCTGGATCAAACGCGCCAAATAAATGGACATTTTGGATATATATATCGACGGAATTAATCGAACAAAAGGACCATTTGTGATGTTTATGGGACATATTGGAGTGCCAACAAAAAAAGCTCGTCAAAGGTAAGGCATGATTTATATTTTATATCTGCGTTTTGTGTGGTGCCTGCAGGGTTGAAATATGCTATTGTCTCTTTGTTTACTGTTGTGCAATCATCAGATAATAGCTTCTTATGCTGTCGCTGAAAAGCCTTTTTGAAATCTGATATGTTGGCTGGATTCACAACGAGTGTAACTTTAATTTGGTATCGTACATGTGTGATTTAATTAAAGTCTGAATTTTATAGCATTTATTTTTTATTTGGCGCTCTGCATTTTGCCTGGCATTTGGCCAGGTGAGACATTTGCGTCCCGCCTATCCCAGAGAGGTTTTAACAGTGTTTCTAAAAATCAATCAGTGCACAGGGTTATGATCTCAATGGGAGGTTGTTTAGCCTCCCTTCCTCTCTTCAGCTCCTCACCTACTCTCCTTCCCACCTCTCCTCACATCGCAACTCTCCTCTCCGTGCATGGGGCTTCAGTTTGGGAGGCTGCCCACTGCCTCACTAAACTCTACCCTCTTTATCTCAGAAAGCATTCAAGTGTGTTTATGATAATGTTTTTTTCTCTGCTTAATCTATTTCCCTGAGAATGTTGAAACAGCGTGTTTGTCCCGTAGCCTTCCTCCCTGCTTTCACCTGGAAATGTATCTCTCTTGTTTTTCTCACTTGAATACATACCTGGTTATAGATGACTGTTCAGGGGAGGTTGCAGCTGCACAGTGTGATCTGCTTCAGAAAACTTGTACTGTACTATAAGTGCTTTGTCTGTACTTTGGCAGGAAATGTGAGTGCAACTAACCATCAAGGGGGACTTGTGATGGCTCTTACAAAAGAAGACCTTCAATTCTTTATCGCCGACCAGCTATGAGTAAAAACCTGATGGAATCTTGCTGTGAAAAGTACTAGTATGGTAATGTGATGATGAAACCAGATTTGGATGAAACCAGATCAAAGCAGGACTACCAAAATGATTGTTGCTTCTACATTGATAACGTTTCATCATAATGTTACTGGTGCCCTCCCCCATGTCAAACAATTGGATTCAGGAGGTAGAATGGAGGCGGGATTATTAAAGGCATCATAAAAGTCTACATTTAATACACCAATGGAAGTCTTATTCTCTACCTAATTTAAATATGTACAGCTTTGTAACCAACATCGCAGAAGATGTGATCACAGAGTGACATGGTTTATACAGTTGAAGCCGGAAGTTTACATACACCTTAGCCAAATACATTTAAACTCAGTTGTTCACAATTCCTGACATTTAAAAATTCCCTGTTTTAGGTCAGTTAAGATCACCACTTTATTTTAAGAATGTGAAATCTGAGAATAAAAGTTAAGAGTGATTTATTTCAGCTTTTATTTCTTTCATCACATTCCCAGTTGGTTTAGAAGTTTACATACACTCAATTAATTGGTAGCCTTTCCTTGAAATTGTTTAACTTGGGTCAAAAGTTTCTGGGAGCCTTCCACAACCTTCCCACAATAAGTTTGGTGAACTTTGGCCCATTCGTCCTGATGTAACTGAGTCAGGTTTGTAGGCCTCCTTGCTCGCACATGCTTTTTCAATTCTGACCACAAATGTTCTATTGAGGTCAGGGCTTTGTGATGGCCACTCTAATACCTTGACTTTGTGGTCCTTAAGCCATTTTGCCACAACTTTGGAAGTATGCTTTGGCTAATTGTTCATTTGGAAAACCCATTTGCGACCAAGCTTTAACTTCCTGACTGATGTCTTGAGATGTTGCTTCAAAATATCCACGTAATTTTCCACCTCATGATGACATCTATTTTGTGAAGTGCACCGGTCCCTCCTGGAGCAAAGTACCCCCACAACAGGATGCTGGCACCCCCATGCTTCACGGTTGGTATGGTGTTCTTCGGCTTGCAAGCGTCCCCCTCTTTCCTCCAAACATTACAATGGTCATTATGGCCAAACAGTTCTATTTTTGTTTCATCAGACCAGAGGAAAAACCGTAGTCTGGCTTTTTGATGGCGGTTTTGGAGCAGTGGCTTCTTCCTTACTGAGCGGCTTTTCAGTTTTTGTCGACATAGGACCCGTTTTGCTCTGGATATCGATAGTTTTGTACCTGTTTCCTCCAGCATCTTCACAAAGTCCTTTGCTGTTGTTCTGGGATTGATTTGCGCTTTTCGAACCAAAGTACGTTCATCTCTAGGAGACAGGACTCGTCTCCTTCCTGAGCAGTATGATGGCTGCATGGTCCCATGGTGTTTATACTTGCATACTATTGTATGTACAGATGAATGTGGTACCTTCAGGCATTTGGGAATTGCTCCCAAGGATGAACCCGATTTGTGGAGGTTTACAAATTTTTTCTGATGTTTTGGCTGATTTCTTTTGATTTTTCCATGATGTCAAGCAAAGAGGCACTGAGTTTGAAGGTCGGCCTTGAAATACATCCACAGGCACACCTTTACTTGACTCAAATTATGTAAATTAGCCTATCAGAAGCTTCTAAAGCCATGACATCATTTTCTGGAATCTTCCAAGCTGTTTAAAGGCACAGTCAACTTAGTGTATGTAAACGACTAACCCACTGGAATTGTGATACAGTGAATTATAAGTGAAATAATCTGTCTGTAAACAATTGTTGTAAAAATGACTTGTGTCATGCACAAAGTAGATGTCCTAACCAACTTGCCAAAACTATGGCTTGTTAACAAGAAATTTGTGTAGTGGTTGAAAAATACGTTTTAATGACTCCAACCTAAGTGTATGTAAACTTCCGACTTCAACTGTATATGTAGCTAGCTAGTCTACTGGTGCCAAAATTTGACTTCAGCATGTCAGCAAATATAATGTTGGTTTCCCCTATTTATGTAAGGCAAAGATACTTAGTTTTCTGCTTTCTTCTGTGTCTGGTGTAAGCTAGTATCTGGCTAGCAAGGTCTTCAGCCAGCAAGGAACAAAAGTGGGTTGCACAAAACTCTGATTTAGTTATAATTATATTAAGGGACATGCCTAACTGAAAATGGATGCAAACTTTTTGACATCATTGCACAGTCTGTATATTTATTGAAAAGTGCTGCTACCTCACCCTGTGACATTTCAACGGAGGTTGTCCAATCTGAACTAACAACTAGCTTGATATACAGTGCTGACAATTCCATTTGGTCTCGCTAGCAAGATTATACAGCTAACATTGTGTCTATATTGATGCTGTTACAATAACCAAACAGTTGAATAAACACATAATTTGTGAAACCATGATGTGATGTATGACAGGATTGGATGTTGCATGCAATTTCAATGTTGTTTGAGTTGCTTTGTGTATCAGCAAATTTGCTTGAGATAATCTCACTGCAACACTGCTCACTGCGTCCATGTTAATTGACATAAGCTTTATTAAAGAACCGCCAGTCAAGGACCTTTCATCAAATAGATTTGCTCACCTCCGGTGAACTCTCTCCTCTGTCCTCTCTCGTGTCCTTTAGAAAAAGGTCAAAGTTAATCGAGGAGAGTAGGCGAGGAGAGTGAACGTGGATGGAAATGCACTTGCTTGAAATGAGATGGTCCTTCTCCACTCACACATCATCAGGCAAATTACTGTTAGAGGGGTGGATTCCAAAATAAATGTTTAAAGTGAGTTGTGCATGTTTTTAAAACGTGTATGTTTTTCTCCTCGTACAAAACAAAAGTTGATTCAAAGGGGGTGTGGCAGATTTAAAAACTTTTCTGCGTTAAGAAACTTGTGAGTATCCTAAATGAAAGATGGCTATCGAGGAAGGAAGGACACTCCTTTGTTTGCCTACTAATGAACAGATACAATTCTCGACAACTCAACCACATATTGGTTTCTGGGTCATGGAGGAGAAGACAGAGGATGGAGGATGGTATTTTGCCCAAATGAGAAAACCCCCAAGGTGAGCTCCACACTGACTCAGCCTACTACAATAGCTCCCCGCCCCTTCAATCTGTCTTTTCAGACTTCCTGGTAGTTTGACATGAGAGTAAAAAGTAAAGAAATATTGTGTAATGTTCTAATCACTCAAAAGGCTATTTTGCATGATTGTTAAGGACTTTTAAAAATAACGGTTCATCGATCAAGGCATGGGTAAGCAACGCTTCTTCAGTGTGTGATGGGATAGTCTTTCTAGCTATTTGTTAAACCGCCAAAGGAGCTCTGTCGGCACGTGCATGGAGATGTTTGCTAATAGGCTAATTTGTAGTCACAAGTGGTTTATAATGCATACAGGCAGAGACTCCGCTGCATCCAAATATTGAATCTGGAATGTACACTTGGTTGCTGATGTGGAAAGCACACCATGCCCCCTCCATTAGCTAAAATAAAGCAAAAGGTTTTAGCAATATGCAAAACTTTGATACAATGATACCTGTGCTATGCATGGTAATATACCTTTGTTTTATATGATTTATGTGGTTTTAAATCATAATCATATTATACACAGCTGAAAATTATATTTTAATGGTTCTATTTTTACTGGTTCATATCCCTATGGGCCTTGGTCAAAAGTAGTGCATTTGGTACGTAGCCTCTCTGTGTGGGCGCTCATACTATTACTGTGAATCAGTCATCCTTCCCTTCACTATTAGCATTTTATTCATGGTTGTTATTTTCAAAATTCCCTACTGACCTTTTAATCAATATGGCACCTTTAATGAGACAGTGCCTCTGAGCATACATCAACATGACACACGCAGACACGCTCACCCACACGCTCAGACACATGTTCACTTACCTGGCCTACTTTGGTATTTTCACACACAAAGCTCTCATAAGGGATGGCTAGTTCAGGGGGAAACTCATTGACATCCAGTACATGAACGGTGACAGCCACTCTACTGGTCAGCACTGGGCTATCTGAAGAGTCAAAATCATACAATAAACAACAATGAACAGTTATAAATGTTTCTAATGAGTTTCATTGTGCTTGCCTGTGGGTTAGTACATTAATGAAGAGACAAAACTGTGCAAGAGACAATTCCCCATTGATTTTACAACCCTGACATCATGTGGTTGTAATATGCACTGCAGTCTTAGAATTGGCAAATGGTAAAATGATGACTACACCCGGCTACACGGGTGCATCTGCCCGCATGTTGATTCTGTCCATCCACACCAGACCCGATAATGACATGCAGGTTAAAATATCAAAACCCCAAGTCTTAAAAATAACTGATATTTGGAACAAGAAGGAGGGAATGTTGGAACAAAACAAACAACTTTACAGTTAACAAAAATGTACGCTTAATCCAGTATAATCTAATGTATAGAATGTGTTATACAGGTTATATTTAATTTATTAAACAATTCACAAATGTTACAGCATAATAACAGAGTCATGTCTTAAGTGTACAACTAAGAATGACTCAATAAACCATGCATTCTGGGAATATTATGAAGCCCATAAATTATGGGAGGAGTTAGAAAATTGGGTGTCAGAAGTATTACAATGTAAATTAACTTTTAACCATCTGTCTGCATATTTCACAACATGTCATATGAGGGTGCAGTGATACTTTTTATTTATTTAACTATGAAAATCAGTTCAGAACAAATTCTTATTTTCAATGGCAGCCTAGGAACAGTGGGTTAACTGCCTTGTTCAGGGGCAGAACGACAGATTTTTACCTTGTCAGCTCGGGGATTTGATCTTGCAACCTTTCGGTTACTAGCTAATAGGCTACCTGCTGCCCATATAACCGATGGGTTGGACGATACGCTTCTCTTTAATTATCTTGAAAAAATGTATACTTAAACTTCAAATCAATCAATCCTCCATCATTAAGGCAATGGAAAAATAATATACTTCATTATCTAAATATTGGGCGACGGAGAGGAACAAAATGGTGCAATTTGAGGACAAGAATAGTGCAGGCACTGGATATAGGGGTGAGAACAGGTATATCTGAGCAGGTGTTTGTATATATCTGTATGTTGTCTTTTGTATGTGTATGTTCTATTGGGGGCATGTCTACATGACCAAACGTATTTGGTCAGCTGCTCGTCGAACATCTCATTCCAAAATCATGGGCATTAATATCGAGTTGGTCCCCCTTTGCTGCTATAACAGCCTTCCCACTCTTCTGGGAAGGCTTTCCAATAGATGTTGGAACATTGCTGCGGGTACATGCATCATTCAGACACAAGAGCGTTAGTGAGGTCGGGCACTGATGTTTGGCGATTAGGCCTGACTCGTGGTCGACGTTCCAATTCATCCCAAATGTGTTTGATGGAGTTGAGGTCAGGGCTCTGTGCATGCCAGTCAAGTTCTTCCCCACCGATCTCGACAAACCATTTTGGTATGGACCTCACTTTGTGCATTGGGGCATTGTCATGCTGAAACAGGAGGGGGCCTTCCCCAAACAGTTGTCGCAAAGTTGGAAGCACAGAATCATTTAGAATGTCATTGTATGCTGCAGCATTAAGATTTCCCTTCACTGTAACTAAGGGGCCTAGCCCAAACCATGAAAAACAGCCCCAGAACATTATTCCTCCTCCACCAAACTTTACAGTTGACACTATGCATTGGGGCAGGTAGCGTGCCCCTGCCATCCGCCAAATCCAGATTTGTCCGTCAGACTGCCAGATGGTGAAGCGTCATTCATCTCTCCAGGCATTACGTTTCACTGTTCCAGAGTCCAACGGCAGTGAGCTTTACACCACTCAAGCCGGTGCTTGGCATTGCTCATGGTGATCTTAGGCTTGTGTGCGACTGCTCAGCCACAGAAACTCATTTCATGAATCTCCCGACAAAACCGTTATTGTGCTGACGTTGCTTCTAGTAGCAGTTTGGAACACTGTGCACTTCAGTGCTCGGCGGTTCCGTTCTGTGAGCTTTTGAGGCCGACCCACTTCGCAGTGAAGCCATTGTTGCTCCTAAAAGTTTCCACTTCACAATAAAAGCACTTACAGTTTACCGGGGCAGTTCTAGCAGCATGTATGTGTAAATTGAATGTGCAGCGCTGGCAGGCACAACGTGATCATTGTGGTTTGCGTGTAAGTTCTCAGATGCCTGATGGATTCCTTAAAAGTGTCAATGTATTGGAAAATAATATATGAAGACAGTACCTTTAAAGGGGCAATCAGCAGTTTCTAAATCAATTTTTGGACTTATAAATGAATTACATGTACCTATTGATTGTTGAAGAATATAGCTTATAAGTGCCTCGTGAGCTTAGTTCAACTGCCATACCCCATCAGAACCACTAATATAAGCTTGTTTTACTCCAATGTAAACAAACACCATATAGCCTCGAAACATGGTTAAAACTATTATTTCGATATCATGGAAGGTCAGTCCTTTCATCCATATCACTGTCTATGAATTTGAGAGTGGTTACATTTCTCCAGGACCATCCCTCAGCTTTTTACTGAACAAGGGAGGGGAATAATGCTTTGTTATTGTTTCTACTGCTGATTGCCTCTTTACATAAATCTGTTCCTTCAGGGAATCTAAAAACAGAAGAATATATTCCATGAACAATAAACACAGCATGACTGAAAGTTGATAGCTATACTTGAACCCATTATTTGCGTAAAGATTGTTCAAACCATTCTCTTATGCCAGTTTAAACCTCTTTTACCAGAATATGTGCTTTTTATACAACATTTCTATACAGCTGGGGCACTGGAGGAAATTAATTTTTTGTAGTGCGAGGCAGAAGTGAAGGTAAACTTGATGGTTATGAAGTGGGGGGATAGGTTAAGCTTTGCAGTGGAGGCTTATAGGGATGGGTGCGTTGAATGGTGGATGGCCTTCCTCCCTCCACAGGGGAATCAGAGATACAGCTAAGGCTCAGCTAGAGACCTGTGTGTGACCTTGATGGAAAAAGCAATCTTCTTCACTGAAGGAAAAATGACACTGAGTACGGGATTTGCTTCTCTCTCTCTGATCGCACCGACCGCTACCACTAACACTCCTACTCCGCTGGCAGAAATTGTGGACATTTCATCTCTCCGTCCCTGTGATCTTTTTATCTGTCAAGGGTTTTCTCTTGGCCCTCTTTGACCCAGAACATTGAGCAATGGAACCATCAAAATAGAATGAACAAAACATATTTTGAGAATTATGTCTATTAATGACTATTTCTATGAGAGGTGAATTGTATCCTATCAGGAAGCAAGAGGTGTAGGCCTTTTGTATCGTAAACTATATTTACAATCAAATAAAGGTCGCTAAATAATATAAATAAATGGTATTTATATCATTCATGGAACTGCAAGGGAAACCTCATCCTATACAATTTGCTGAATGGTTCTTTCATTTTAGCACGTGACACAATGGTTTCCCCACTAGATGGTGCAATAGTTTAGTTGTTAAAATCAATGTAGTAATAATAATAACTTTATTTGAAATGTGCTTGTCAATACAAAGTGCTTCACATCATAAAATAATCAAATAAAAAGTACTAACAAAGAAACAGACAGAAGGAAAGAGAATTTTAAAAAAGATAGCTAATTAAAATCATACATTGCAATCACACATTAAAGCATCTTCAAAAGTGTGTCTTCAGTAGGGATTTAAAAAGAGGCACTAAATCTGCAAGCCTGATCTCCTCTGACAGACCATCCAAAGTCTGGGGCCTTAATGGCAAATGCCTAGTCCCCTTTCATTTCAACCTAGACTTTGGAATAGTCAACAGTGCCCTGTGTCCTGGCTCGTGGGGACACCTATTTTTTACATTTGATTAATATTTAAGGCTTGGCTTGGTTTAGCCCCATCCTATATCTCAGATATAGGATGGGGCTAAACCAAGCCAAGCCTTAAATATTAATCAAATGTAAAATCTATTCTAAAAGGGGACTGGTAGTAGGTGTAGATAAGCAAAAATAGGTGTCCCCACGAGCCCCCACAAGATCTGAGATATAGGATGGGGCTAAACCAAGCCAAGCCTTAAATATTAATCAAATGTAAAATCTATTCTAAAAGGGGACTGGTAGTAGGTGTAGATAAGCAAAAATAGGTGTGATATGGTTACATTTTCTGGTGCCTGTTATAAGCTTTAGCATTTTGAACTAACTGTAGACGATTGAGACATTTCTGACTGAGACATGTATACAAAGAGTTACAGAAATCTAGGCGTGAGGAAATAAAAGCCTGTATAACATCAGGATTTTATCCTTTGATCTCTAGATAGTACAATTATCTACCATTCCCTATTGTATAATATCACTGACATGATTCAACTTTTCTTTCTCGAGTTCCCAGTTGTCTTGAAAGCACCATAAATCTAGAGAATTCCAGACTTTGATGACAAAGTTTAATGACAAAATTTGCACAACAAGGTGAGTCCAAAAATGACTTGTATGCTGCTGCATAAATTATGCAATATGCCAGGGAGATATGTGTACTGTAGCTAAGAAAGTAATACTATGTGTATGTTGTGTAGTAAGCTGTTAGTAGCCCATGTGCCTCACCCTAATAATTTGGGATATTTTCACCTCTTAATTTCGCCTACTGTTCTGACTTGGTGGTGCACATGTAGCCTATAACCTGTTTTCGGGAAATGTAATCATCAAATATTGTAAGAGCTTTCATTGTCTGCTTATATACCCCCTTTATTTATCCAACGGTTCTGACTTGCTGTACAAGGAGAACAATCTAAGAACGGCCCATGTTCTGAATTCTGTCGCTGTACATTTCAAAAGTGCTGAACAAATAGTTATTTTGACTACGTCCATTCTAGCTCTCTCATTAATGTCTTAATTGAAATTACGGATTGCCTCTTATTCGCTTGTTGTCCCATTATGCCATAGTTTGTACATCTCAATGTCAGCAATATCAGCTATGTAAAAAAAAGCTGAATTAACTGTTTTTGCTGCCATACAAGGCTCCGCTGATAGCCATGTGTAGCATTGGTAAGGTGTTGGGATTGCTGTTGGGACTCTGCTGTTGTGACAGCTTTATGTAGGCCCTAACAGTTTGTGGGCACGGTTTGTCACCATTAAAGTGCAATTAAATCCTCTTAAATTTCCACCAAACATGACATACCCAAATCTAACTGCCTGTAGCTCAGGACCTGAAGCAAGGATATGCATTTTCTTGATACCATTTGAAAGAAACACTTTGAAGTTTGATGAAATGTGAAATTAATGTAGGATAATATAGCACATGAGATCTGGTAAAAGATAATACGAAGAAAAGAACATGCGTTCCGCTCAACCGTTCCGTTCACCCGTCCCGTTCACTGATCCATTAGAGATTAATGTATTGTTTAGTGTTTTGTTGTCTAGTGGCTTTTCTGGCATGCATCCCACATATAATTGTTTTTGCCCCACCAAGATTTGCACAAAAATCGCCACTCAGCGTGAGAGTGAATATCGACCCAGGATATGTGTTCTGATTTTTAAATATTATGTTATTTTTCTGATTGTTGGGCACAATAGAAATTAACAGGAAATAATATATTGTTCCATTTTGGAGTCACTTTTATTGTAAATTAGAATAGAATTAGTGATGGGGAAATTAAGCTTCCTGAAGCATTGAGCATTTCCAGCCAATTGTGTCGAAAAAAATTGAATTACTCTAGGATTTGATCAACACAGTGTACACTAGTGGCACCTGCTGGTCCCAAAAATGTAGAACAGACAAATTATTATAGATGACATCGCACATGCCATAGTGTAGCCTTTTTGTCTTCTACGGAAACCAATACCAAACCAATCACGTGGTTATTAGTCGAAATTAAGCTTCAGACGTCAGTGTTCAAGTGCTTCTGATAAAGTGAAACAAGCATCAGCACACTGCTTTGAAATAATCAGCTTAGCAATTTCAACACACGCCTATGAGCAATGGTATCAAATCACGAAATATATTACAGTTCCTTGCAAAAGTATTCATCCTCCTTGGCATTTTTCTTATTTTGCTGCATTACAACCTGTAATTTAAATTGATTTCATGTAATTGACATACACAAAATAGTCTAAATTTGTGAAATTGGTGCATATGTATTCACCCCTTTGCTATCAAGCCCCTAAATAAGATCTGGTGCAACCAATTACCGTCAGAAGTCACATAATTAGTTAAATAAATTCCACCTGTGTGCAATATAAGTGTCACATGATCTGTCACATGATCTCAGTATATATACACACCTGTTCTGAAAGGCCCCAGAGTCTGCAACACCACTTAGCAAGGCACACCACCAAGCAAGAGGCACTATGAAGACCAATGAGCTCTCAAAACAGGTCGGGGACAAAGTGGTGGAGAAGTACAGATCAGGTCTGGGTTATAAAAAAAATATCAGAAACTTTGAACATCCCACGGAGCACCAATAAATCCGTTATAAAAAAATTGAAAAATATGGCACCACAACAAACCTGCCAAGACAGGGCTGCCCACCAAAACTCACGGACCAGGCAAGGAGGGCATTAAACAGAGAGGCAACAAAGAGACCAGAGATAACCCTGAAGGAGCTGCAAAGCTCAACAGTGGAGATTGGTGTATTTGTCCACTTTAAGCCGTACACTCCACGGAGCAGGGCTTTACGGAAGAGTGGCCAGAAAAAAGCCATTGCTTAAAGAAAAATATAAGCAAACACGTTTGGTGTTCGCCAAAAGGCAATGTGGGAGACTCCTAAAATATGTGGAAGAAGGTACTCTGGTCAGATGAGATTAAAATGTAGCTTTTTAGCCATCAAGGAAAATGCTATGTCTGGTGCAAATCCAACACCTTTCATCACCCTGAGATAATCATCCCCACAGTGAAGCATGGTGGTGGCAGCATCATGCCGTGGGGATGTTTTTCAATGGGAAGGACTGGAAAACTGGTCAGAATTGAAGGAATGATGGATGGCGCTAAATACAGGGAAATTCTTGAGGGAAACCTGTTTCAGTCTTCCAGATATTTGGGACTGGGACGGAGGTTCACCTTCCAGCAGGACAATGACCCTAAGCATACTGCTAAAGCAACACTCGATTGGTTTAAGGTGAAACATTTAAGTGTCTTGGAATGGCCTAGTCAAAGCTCAGACCTCAATCCAATTGAGAATCTGTGGTATGACTTAAAGATTGCTCTACGCCAGTGGAACCCATCCAACTTGAAGGAGCTGGAGCAGTTTTGCCTTGAAGAATGTTCAAAAACCCCAGTGGTTAGATGTGCCAAGCTTATAGAGACATACCCCAAGAGACTTGCAGCTGTAATTGCTGCAAAAGGTGGCTTTGGGGGGTGAATAGTTATGCATGCTCAAGTTCTGTTTTTGTCTTATTTATTTTTTGTTTCACAATAAAAAATATTTAGCATCTTCAAAGTGGTAGGCATGTTGTGTAAATCAAATGATACAAACCCCCAGAAATTCCAGGTTGTAAGGCAACAAAATAGGAAAAATACCACGGGGGTGAATACTTACGGAAGCCACTGTATGTTTCTGAACAGTTCTACATGAATGTGGAAGCTACCATGATTACAGATAATCATGAACGAATCATGAATAATGATGAGTGAGAAAGTTAGATTGTCATAGATATCTTTATGCTAACCTCCCCTGCTATTGGTAATGGTGAGAGGTTAGCATGTTTTGGGGGCATTATCTTTGTGCATCTCACTTACTTTGGACTTTTTGCACCCATTACTGAAATGGTTGCTCCAACCATATCTTTGTCACTATCACACCCAGTCATGGGTGGTACAGGTAACTCAAAAATATACTTGAAAGGCACCCTGGGAAAAATATAAATAAGGCTTAAAACCCAACACAGGGCTATTCAATTCCGGTCCTGGAGGGCCAAAAAAAATCTGCTTTTGGATTTTTATATGCTTCTTCAGAAATCCTAAAATGGTTCCCCTATGGCGTCGATCTCAAGAACCATATTTGGTTACAACTTGCACCTTTATTGTGTTGAGCCAAATTAAAAGTTTTAGCTTCACTGTTCAAATAAATACATAGGGTAGTGTAATAATATGTTACGACTATTTGCATGGTTGGCCCCCCAACAGAATTATAATCCACAATGTGTGAATATAACAAAAGAGACAACATCTAAAAAACATTACAATCACTGATTCACATGATGAGTATGACGGCCTGAGCCCCTTATCCAACCAACCCTCCAGCTCTCTATCCCTCCCCTTCCATTCCTCCACTCACTCCAGAAACAGGAATTAGCATTTCACCACCACCCAACACGACCTTGAGGGGAAGTGAATAATTCTAGTTTCCAAGGCGATAAAAGCAGCTCAACTTTTAATGGCCCTTATTTCACAGTCCGTCCTAATGAGAATACAGCGTGGGTAATTTAGATTGAGCACCAGCCTGCCTCCCAGATAATGACTTTGATGGCTCTTAGCAGATTTGATGACTTGATGACGATGGATTTGCTTATTTCTATGGATATTTGCTTCACTTTCCTTCATAAAAAACAATTTAGTCTGATAGAATGTCTTAAAATAACAGTGATGTAAATGAACTCTTAATTCAACACGGCAGGGCTCTCCATCATGCATTTATTTGACTTTACAGAACCTCTTTTTTTGTGACGTGACTGAAAACAGACAATTTCTTCATCATCGTCAGTATAAGATAATTCAAACAAGAAAATTCAGATCCTAAAATGCTTTAGTCATGAAAGGAACACCATTAATTGAAGGCAGTGAAAATGTATAGAGGGTAACGAATGAAGAGTCAGACAGCGAGAGTTTAAGAGACAGTTAAGATGGGCACGCCAGAGGAGACAATGTCCTGATCAACCTCGCTCCAGAGGAGCTATCATGCTTTACGGTCGCCCATAAACGACTCACAAAAAATGGGATTGACTTGATTAAATCCACCTTAAATTCGTCACATAGATAACAATAGAGAAAGGCAACAGTGATACCTACATGAATCACGATCATACTTACTAAGTTTGGTGGCCACAATGGTGATATTGTGCTGGGCGATACTCTCTCTGTCCAGGAGTTCGTTAGTGGAAATCGTTCCCTCCACTGGATCAATGTCAAAGTAGCTGTCCAGGTCACTTTTCCAGTCAATGGAATACCTAATAAAAAGTTTGGTAAAATAGATAATTTCCCACATGTACAAGAGGGTATATATAGAATTTGTTGTAAAACATTGGCTTGCAAAAGTATTCACCCCCTTGGCATTTTTCTATTTTGTTGCATTATAACCTGGAATTAAAATGTTTTTTGGGGGGGTTTGTATCATTTCATTTACACAACATGCCTACCACTTTGAAGATGCACATTTCTTTTGTGAAACGAATGAGAAATAAGACAAAAAAAACAGAGAACTTGAGCATGCATAACCTTCCCTCAAAAAATGTCTCTGTATTTAGTGCCGTCCATCATTCCTTCAATACTGACCCGTTTCCCAGTCCCTGCCAATGAAAAACATCCCCACAGCATGATGCTGCTACCACCATGCTTCACTGTGGGGATGGTGTTCTCGGGGTGATGAGAGGTGTTTACGCCAAACATAGCATGTTCCTTGATGGCCAAAAGGCTCAATTTTAGTCTCATCTGACCTGAGTACCTTCTTCCATATGTTCGGGGAGTCTCCCACATGCCACCAAACATGTTTGCTTATTTTCTGGCCACTCTTTCGTAAAGCCCAGCTCTGTGGAGTGTACGGCTTAAAGTGGTCCTATGAACAGATATTCCAATCGCCAAAGCTTTGCAGCTCCTTTGGGGTTATCTTTGGTCTCTTTGTTGCCTCTCTGATTAATGCCCTCCTTGCCGCGTCCGTGAGTTTTGCTGGGCGGCCTTCTCTTGGCAGGTTTATTGTGGTGCTATATTCTTTCTATTTTTAAACAATGGATTTAATGGTGCGTTGTGGGATGTTCAAAATGTATGATATTTTTTTTATAACCCAAACCTATTTTTATATAACCTAACCCTGATCTGTACTTCTCCACAACTTTGTCTCTGACCTGTTTGGAGAGGTCCTCGGTCTTCATGGTGCCGCTTGCTTGGTGGTGCGCCTTGCTTAGTGGTATTGCAGACTCTGGGGCCTTTCAGAAATGGTATATATATTCTGAGATCATGTGACAGATCATGACACTTAGATTACACACAGGTGGACTTTATTTAACCAATTATTTGACTTCTGAAGATAATTGGTTGCACCAGATCTTATTAAGGAGGCTTCATAGCAATGGTGTGAATACATATGCACGCACCACTTTTCTGTTTTTATTTTTTTGAATTTTTATAAACAAGTCATTTTTAAATTTTACTTCACCAATTTGGAATAAAAATCCATTTAAATGACAGGTTGTGATGCAACAAAATAGGGAAAACGCCAAGGGGGTGAATACTTTTGCAAGGCACTGTATAGTGACCCAGGTTTGCATCCCAAATGGTAGCCTATTCCCTATGCAATGCACTACTTTTGACCAGAGCCATATGGGCCCTGGTCAAAAGTATTGCACTTTTTAAGTACTAGTGTGCCATTTGGGATGCAGTTAATAATTATTTATTACTCATACACGAAGTGCATTTCTACAAAATGGGCTGTGGTAAGCAGCATACATCTCAATTGAGTAATAGGGGCACAGGTATATTGGTTTATGCTAACAAAATGATTTTCTAAAGTAACACAAATGGACTCAAGACAAGCAGCCTTGAAAAGAAACATTGCTCTAGAAACGTTCTTTAATTAGGTTTATAAGTGCAACTGAAAGCAGTGATATCGTTAAGACACACAACATTATAAGACGGATGCAAGCTGCATGTTCATTAAATGTTGGTCCTATATTTTACTTTTCCTATGCTGGGAGCACAGCTCTGCAACAACTTATAATAAGGCATTTCTGCCTGAATATTCATGATATCTGGTGTGTAGACCCTGATATTCTGTTTGCTGAGGAACAGGTCAATGGCTAAAGCCCTGTCTCTCATATTTATGAGCGAGACACAAGAACATGTTTTAGAGTCAACCATTAAAGAGACAGTGTAAAGTTCTAACCATATTCTTGGGGTTTTCTATTCAAATTCCCAGTTACCTTAGTGCTCTCTTTAACCCTGTTTAGTTGAAGGCCTTGAAGTAGACCTGATTTAGTAAGGACCACTCAGTGTTACTTTCTTTGATGAATATTATACTACAACTCTGATTACAGGTTCAAATGTGTGAATGCTTATAAATCCATCCTTTGGGCATTACCCATATTTTTATGGTTGAATCTCAACCTGTCTCATCACTTTAGCTTTCTATTTCATGTACCAACAAGTCAAATCACCAGTCTTGTATTTTATTTTAATATTTAAGTTTACACAAAAAAATATCATCATGCCCTTGTCATGACGTGGCCCTTTCTGGGTGTTTACCATGCGTAATGATTGACTGCGACTGATATAAAAGATCTTCAGATCTTTAATAGTGGTTTCGGGAGATAACTGCTCTATATAAACGAATACTTCCATGGTGCCCCAGGTTATTAATGGTTTATTTGTAGCATGGTTTAATTCAATCATGTAATCTATCAAATGTTAGCTAATCAACTTGAAAATAGCATGACATCTCATTTAACCATAGTAGATGCACGACACACTTGTCTCATTTTAAAACACATATGCAAATATTAGTCAATAAAAAACACATCAACAGCTGTGTAACATCAATATACTTCATTGTGAATACCTAACATACTGTACGTTTGTAGTCAGTCACTGGAATAACTGAGTGAACAAGAGAAGCAAAACAAAACTGAATTCCACTGCCATGAACAGATGGAGTAGAATACAGTGCTTCAGTCCATTTCTAGCACCATGGACAGCTCAACTCATAGTTTTGCACCATGGGCTTATCTAGTCCCTTTCCAGGGCTATGGACAGCACTGCATACTTTTCAGAACCATGGACAGCTCTATCCTGTTCAGTGTCATGCGCAACTCCACTAATTTCCAGCCCCTTTGACACCACACTGGCGATGGACAGTGACATACCACTGAATTTCACATATCTATGCAGTGTTCACATCTGCTTAACTTTCTCTGTTCAACCCATTGGCATTGAAGTGTGGCCTGAGCCTCAAACTAGAGTAGTTGGAAAGACAACTCCTCACCACACCTACTCTTCTACTCTTTCACATATAATGTGTAGTCTGTCACAAAGAGAACTCAAAAGAGAATTCAAATTCGCCAATCATGACATTGGAACATATTTCCTTTCGATATTTCTCAGAAATATTGGCTGTGCAGAAGAAGCTTGCACATAAACTGAACATAACATTCTGAAATAATGTGAAGTGTGCAGTCAAGTATTTGTGTTGAAAACGGCACAAACTTACGTTCTCCTCCACAGCACAAACTAACGTTCGCCTCCATCGAGTCAATATTAGAAGGCCATAAAGGCCTTTTATGGACAGAGTATGATGGAGAAGCCTGAAAGTTTACAGCCAAGGCGAGGGCACTGGATGCTGCACCTCTTCCTTTCAGAATATAAAAAAAAGTCTAAATAAATCAAATAAAAGATATTTGTGACCTCGTCATGTCAGAAAAGGTTGCACAAATGCAATCCCTCAAAGTCATCTGACCTTTAAGTTTATGTTTGGAGTAACTGTAAAATGCGGTATTCATGCATGTTCTTCCCTCAGCTAGAGAGGCAAAACTCTAAAAGCGTGATTCGCTATGCATGGAAGGTCATTGGTACTATTGTTTTGGAGGCGAGAAAGCAAAGTCTCTTCTCTGATGGCATGAAAATGAGCAATGTCAACTGTGGAGTTGCTGAATAATTAAACACACTCAAGTCAAAGTGAAAAATCTAAACAACAGAGAGCAAAGGCTTTTTGTTCTACAAATCTCTGCCTCATCCATTCTATTGTCTTTTACAAGATTAAATATTCATATTAAAACAAATACTTTCTTGGAAGCAACAGGCTATCTTTTCCATCTGTGTATTGTTCAACCCTTGAGTAGTACATATTGTGAAATCATCATTGTAGAACTAAAAAGCAATCTGTCTAAACAAAAATAACTAATAGACTCCGAGACAAATCACCCCTCATAGTTTTTAAAACAATGCACACTGTTTCCATCTGTGCCGGAACACTCAATTGCCAATACTATGCACCGAGTATTATTTTAAATGCGCTTTGCAACGAGACCGATAGAGAGTTTGGGGTTTTATTTTTGTTGAGTAGTTTAATCGAATTAGTATTGTTCAGCTGTAACAAAAGCCCAGGAGTCCAGGAGTTAAGATCATAGTAGTACAGCACTACCCAAGGTCCTAAAGTTACTCATCCTATTTTTTCAACCATAACCATTAAACGTGTAACCTTACTTGACAGGACTGGGTAACACAGCAAAAAAGGTAGAGATGGTTGGGCTTTATTGTTGTTGAATCAGTTCAGTGTAGGCTTGGAACAAAGATTTTACAGTGCCACCAAGTGTCCTATACCAGGACTCTCCTGGTATAACAGGACTACCGTCCTGTAGGTTTTCACTCCAACCCTAATCTAGCGCACTTGATTTTAATAATTAGCTGGTTGATAAGCTAAATCAGGTTAGTTATTCCAGAAAAATGCTGGGTTGCAGGCTTTTGGTCAATTACTTAGGTTGTTTTCTGCTGGGTTATTGACGCTGGGTGCTGGATTACTGAGATATGACCCAGCAGGTCAGATCAGAAGACTGGAGGCGTAGTTTAGTAGGGGAGTTATTTTTCGCTATCCATGAGAGTAAATGTCATTCCTATTCATCTATTGTATTGTATACGTATTATAGATTAAGGTTTTTATATGTGTTACTGTTGTATGACTGAAGCTTACAGAAGTGTATAACTTCCCAAAAGCCATTGCCAATACCATTTTTGTGAAAAATTAAGGTGGTATGCCATATTATTAGTAATGGGGAACTGAAGCATTGTGTCAAATATAGGTTCACTGCTCAAGGCTTTGATCAACACATTGTACATGAGGACTGCAGATGTGGCCATGGAAGTAAACTGCAATGTCCGTACGCCTAAGACAGCGCTACAGGGAGACAGGACTGACATCTCATCGTCCTCGCAGTGACAGACCACGTGTATCAACACCTGCACAGGATCAGTACATCCGAACATCACACCTACGGGACAGGTACAGGATGGCAGCAACAACTGTCCGAGTTACACCAGGAATGCACAATCCCTCCATCAGTGCTCAGACTGTCCACAATAGGCTGAGAGAGGCTGGACTGAGGGCTTGTAGGCCTGTTGTAAGGCAGGTCCTCACCAGACATTACCGGTAACAACATCGCCTATGGGCACAAACCCACCGTCGCTGGACCAGACAGGACTGGCAAAAAGTGCTCTTCACTGACAAGTTGCGGTTTTGTCTCACCAGGGGTGATGGTCGGATTCGCGTTTATCATCAAAAGAATGAACGTTACACCAAGGCCTGTACTCTGGAGCGGGACCGATTTGGTGGTGGAGGGTCCATCATGATCTGGGGCAGTGTGTCACAGCATCATCGGACTGAGCATGTTGTCATTGCAGGCAATCTCAACGCTGTGCGTTACAGGGAATATATCCTCCTCCCTCATGTGGTACCCTTCCTGCAGCCTCGTCCTGACATCACCCTCCAGCATGACAATGCCACCAGTCATACTGCTCATTCTGTGCGTGATTTTATGCAAGACAGGAATGTCAGTGTTCTGCCATGGCCAGTGAAGAGCCGGGATCTCAATCCCATTGAGCAAGTCTGTGACCTGTTGGATTGGAGGGTGAGGGCTAGGGCCATTTCCCCCAGAAATGTCCAGGTACTTGCAGGTGCCTTGGTGGAAGAGTGGGGTAACATCTCACAGCAAGACCTGGCAAATCTGGTGCAGTCCGTAAGGAGGAGATGAACTGTAGTACTTAATGCAGTTGGGTTGCAGTTTATTTTTTTGTTGACCTCCCCTTTGTTCAGGGACACATTATTGCATTTCTGTTCGTCACATGTCTGTGGAACTTGTTCAGGTTATGTCTCAGTTTTGTTGATTTTTAAGTCTGCTGAAAAGAAACACAGTTGACAGCGAGCGGATGTTTATTTTTTTGCTGAGTTTAGATTTACTCTCATGGGTGAAAGCCATACCCCTAATAAACCACAACTCCTGAAAACAACCCAAGGATTACATAACAAAAGACCCATCTGCTAGGTCAACCCAGCATGAGAGTTTAAAATATGCAACTGATGGTGAAATTAACCCATGTTTTGGTAATCCCAACAACCCAACATGTTGGGATATTCACGCAATCCAACTGGCCGGGGAGTCTGAATAAGCCAACATGTTAAGTCCACTACGTAAACAGCGCTGGGTTACCAAATAACCCAAATAGTTTAAGCCTATCATTTTTTAGAGTGTGGTTTCAAAGTAAAAACTGAATCAGGTTAGTTACTACTGGGGTTGGAGTAAACACCTATGGGGAGGATAGCTCTCCAGGAACAGGCTTGAAGAGCCCAGACCTATACTATTTGCAATCTTTCCTTAACCTTAATAAACATTTAGAAAGGTCATGAAGAGTCAAAAATATGTTTTTCATGACAGTGGATGATATTTGAAGGAAAACATATTCAAATAAGCTGACCAGTAGGAAAAATAACTGTTGCTTCTACATTGATAAAGTTTGATCATAAAGTTACTGGTCCCCTCCCTATGTCAAACACTTGGATTTATTATTAAGGGGACACGGCTAATTTTTAATGCACCAATAGTGTAAATAAGTACAGCCTTCTAACCAACATTGGATATGGCATGTATGCAGAGGGGCGTGGTTTATATAGTTAGATAGCTACTCTACCGATGCCAACATTTGACTGTATGGTATCAGCAAATATATTTACTACTTTACCCTTTTCATCTATGGCAAAGATAGTTATCTTTCCCGTTTCATCTGTATCTGGTGTTAGCTAGTTAAGGGCTAGCTAGGTCTTCATCCAGCATGGAAGAAAAGGAGGAAAGGGTCGTTCAAAACTCTAACGCAGTCGTCAAGTCAACACATCCGTCACTGCTGCTCTGGGAGATGTATATATACTGATCAATATGAACTCAACATGTAAAGTGTTGGTCCCATGTTTCATGAGCTGAAATAAAAGATCCAATCATTTTTCAATATGCACAAAAAGCTTATATCTCTAAAAGATTGTGCACCAATTTGTCCACTTCCCTGTTAGTGAGCACTTCTACTTTGTCAAGATAATCCATTCACTTGACAGGTGTGGCAAATCAAGAAGCTGATTGAGCAGCATGATCATTATACAGGTGCATATTGTGCTGGAACAATAATAGGCCACTGTCTCAAGTTTTGAGGGAGCATGCAATTGGTGTGCTAACTGCCAGAATGTCCACCAAAGCTAATGACAGAGAATGTAATGTTCAATTCTCTACTATAAACCACCCTCAATGTAGTTTACGAAAATTTGGCAGTACGTCCAACCTCACATCCGCAGACCACGTCTAACCACGCCAGCCCAGGACCTCCACTTCCGGCTTATTTTCCACCATAATTTGCAAATAAATACATTAAAAATCCTACAATGTGATTTTCTGGATTTTCTCCCTCATTTTGTCTGTCATAGTTGAAGTGTACCTATGATGAAAATTACAGGCCTCTCTCATCTTTTTAAGTGGGAGAACTTGCACAATTGGTGGCTGAATAAAAACGTATTTAGTCAGCCACCAATTGTGCAAGTTCTCCCAGTTCTACTTTTTTGCCCCACTGTATATATATATATATATATATATATATATATATATATATATAAATATATAATTTCAATGTTGTTTGAGTAGCTTTGTGTATCAATACATTGAGATGATATTACTGCAACACTGCTCACAGCATCCAAGTTGCTTGACATAGGTGTTTCAAAGAGCTATCAGTCAAGGTGAGCTCATGAATATAATCTCCCCGCTCACTCAGCCTGTCTTTTCAAACTTCCTGTTAGTTAGTCATGAGAGAGAACTTACTTTCAGAATGAGTTTTCAGGACCTTTAACTTTACCTGACAGGGCTGTTGCTAGCATCCAGATCCTGTCCGGTGACAGCTCCGATGATGTCGCCTACAGGTGAGTCCTCGTATACCTCCATCTCGTAAGAGGGCTTAGTGAACACTGGAGGCTCATCTACATCCAGGACGTTAATCTTCACTGTGGCTGTGTCCTTGAAGGCCCCGAAGCTGTGGAACCGCGGGTCCAGGTGGGCGTTTTCTGCATCTACCTTGAAGGTGTAGGCCTTCTTCGTTTCGTAGTCCAGCGGCTGAAAGACCGATAGAAACAAAGACAGTGATTAGATGTGTTGATTGTATTGACTTCAACAAGGTGAAATTGCAATAATGCATATATAGTTTACACCTACTCAATGTGTTCCATAACCTCAATACCAGCATTGCATACACCTACACGGTCCAGAAGCATTAACTGCTCTATAAAAGCTCTCAACAAATGTCAGTTTACAGGTTCAAGTGTTCTCGCTCCAATGTCTCTGACATCTCTGCCCCGGGTCAGTTAGCTAGAGCTTAGGGTTGCCTCCGTAACCATCGGTAACCACACCATGTCTGCAGCCGCGATGTAAACATCCACTAGTGGTGACAACCATGTCCTCACGGTTGCCTGTCTCCTGGCCTCTCATGTGTGGCTGGCTGCCACTCACGTACGTGCACACATACACACATACATGCACACACGCATACATATTATACGTACACACACACTGACCTCTCATGTGTGACCTCAGACAGACAGAGCATGGTAGGCACACCCGACTAGTCCTGTGTCACACGAAATAAGTCCCCTTATGGTGTTAACAAGTGAAAACATCTGGTAAAAGCTGAGGTAAAATGTATTTTTGAAGAGGCCACAAGCGAGAGGGAAAAGTTGTGAATTTAACATGAGGAAAAAACATGGTGATAGTCTTGATGGCATTTGTATGCTAACATGTACAGTGCAGTGAAAAGTATTTGCCCCATTTCTGATTCTCTACTTTTGCATATTTTTGATACTCGATGTTATCAGATCTTCAACCATAACCTAATATTTGATCAAGGGAACCTGAGTTTATAAATCCCTTCCCAAAAAAGTATACTTATTTTATTTATTTAAGTTAAGCACCTCCCAATTCCCCTGTTTGAAAAAGTAATTGCTCCCTTACACTCAATAACTGGTTGTGCCATTTTTAGCTGCAATGACTGCAACCAAATTCTTCCTGTAGTTGTTGATCAGTCTCACATCGCTGTGGAGGAATTTTGGCCCGCTCTTACATGCAGAACTGCTTTAACTCAGCGAAATGTGTAGGTTTTCAAGCATGAACTGCTCGTTTGAAGTCCTGCCACATCAATTGGGAGTAGGTCTGGACTTTGACTAGGCCATTCCAATCTTAAAATGTGTTGCTTTTAAACCATTTTCATGTAGACTTGATTGTGTGTTTTGGATCATTGTCTTGCTACATGACACAACTGCGCTCCAGCTTCAGCTCACAGACGGATGGCCTGACATTCTCCTGTAGAATTCTCTGATACAGAGCAGAATTCATGGTCCATTCTATTAAGGTAAAGTCCTGAGGCAGTAAAGCATCCCCAAACCTTCAAACTACTACCACCATGCTTGAGAGGAGAGGTGCGCAGACCTCTTTAGACATACTTTCACTGGAGACCTGGAGAGATATTACACTGAATATCCACAAACACACGCAGTACCCACTCGTGCGTGCACGCATCTACAAAGGCACACACACAGGCAAGAACAAGCACACACGCAATGCATGCACGTGCACACACACAAAGCATCACCACAAAGCACCTCCTCCATATCCAGTGGGGAAAACCATGCTAAGTTATTTTCCAAGGTCAGCACGTTGGCTTGTAAACACTGTCATACAGTATAGGGTGCCAAGCAGTGGATTAAAATGTCAGCAGAGACAAAATGAGAATGAGGTCAGAGTTGGAAAACGCACTCCCGGCCAGCCACAGTTTTCAGCAATACATGGTCAGAAATAGGGTTACAAAAATCTGGTAACTTTCCCAAAATGTCCAGACTTTCCAGGAATCCTGGTTGGAGGATTCTGGATCCATGCTTATTCCCTCCTGATTCTGTGAATCTTCCTACTGGGATTCATAGAAACCCAGTACAAAGTTACTGTAATTTTGCAACCCTATAGGTAGTAAGAAAATGCAGCCATTTTGAACACCCTGTTCACAATATACAAACTCATACACTATGATGATTGCATGTCAAATAAATCCCATAGACTACCCATGGGTTGCGAGGGTTGGGAAGAATGTCAAGAGCTTCATCGCTCTTTTAATGTGTCTGACTTCAGTGATAGCCATGTTATTAGATTGGCGATGTATGTATCTGCTAATGGCTTCTGCTAAAAAGCTGTGAAAAGGGAACAAAACGGGGTGAAGAGGGGTAATGAGAGGAACTAACTAATGTGTCAATGCTTGAGCTGTAATCAAATCACATCTCCAAGTCTGTGTCCCACATGGCACCCCAATCCCAGCTCTGTTCAAAATGAATGCACTATGAAGGGAATAAGGTGTCATTTTGGACCTACTGGAGGTCTGCTGTCAGGAAAGAGAGAAGTATGCTCTTACCTCCCTATCTAGAACATGCCCCACTTATCCATGTCCATGGTCTGGTGTCTTATGGGTAAATACATTTCCAGCGTTCCACATTCCTGAAGTGTTTAATTATGACAGGAATGTGTGTTATTGCATGCTCACTGACAGAGAGAGGTAGACTGCATTACAAATGCCACTATTTTCCCTATATATAGCACTACTTTTAACCAGGTCTTAGTCAAAAGTAATGCACGATATAGGGAATAGGGTACCCTTGGAGACGCAACCACATGGTCTCCCTTCTCAACAGAGGGGAATGTGTAAAGAGGACAGACATGCAGACTTCCTCTCATGTCAGTGTTGCTGCTCTTCAACATCACAACAGAGCATGCTTTAAATTCTAGACGGGCTGGTTTAGCCCTTTGATATGTTAATGTGCACCTTCGTTGCACTGGCGGTGATACTGAATGAAGGAAACCCAAGGTTTTTCAATTGAACACTATTTATGATCCAAGGGACTTTGTTAATTTTGAATTAATCAAGGCACTGTCGTCATAATCTCTTAGGTAAAGATGTTAAGATTTCAGCAAAACTTGAAAATATGTTGTTAGTCTCTGATTTAAAAAATTATGAATTCAAAACACAATACAAGTGACAATATTTGTTATAATAGCCCTTTAAAAACACCAGTACATACAGTATATTGTAAACTGTCAAGTGCGTTATGTTTTATCTGTATTTCTGGCTTTGACTTGGGGGCTGCTTTTGGCTTCTCCCTCTGATCTACCTCCCTGAGCGCATGAAATTTTTTTATGCAGGCATTTCTCAGCCTAGCTACTCCCTGGTGCTTTATTTTGGAAGCGGAAGCAGGATGATACATTTTTAATAGGTTCTCCATTTGTTTGTGTTGAGTTCAATATTACAATAACAGATCTTTCAACAACCTCTGTCCCCCTGTTACCTCTTTCCCCATTTATCCATCCCTCCCTCCCTCCCTCCCTCCTTAACCTCCTCACCTCACCTCCCCCTACCCTGCCTCCCTCCCTACTTCCCTCCCTCCCTAACCTCCTTACTTCCCTTCCTCCCCCTCCCAGCCCTCTAACCAGGGTGTCCAATCTCATGCTAACACCCTGAGATAAATATAAACCTGTTTTTCTACAGAATAATTGTTGCATTATGACACTTCATCACAACAGCTAATTATCAACACAACTGTGTTGATAACACAACTGCCAGAACAACAACCAAGCCTGAAGATGAATGCAGGTGTAAAATTGAGCAATTCTTCCTGTTAAATCTTTCATAAGTGGCTGAGTCATAAATCCCATTTAGTATTATGTATGTAGTACAATGTCATTCATGAAGCATTAACTTCCTTTAGCTTCACATGACTTCAGCCTCGATGAGAGAAAATCACAGCCAAACAGGGCTGTCAACACAACATCACAACACCATTTTTAATTCCACTTGTGTGTTTTACAGTGATTTTCATAATCAACAACAACAATAATTGCAGGAAAGGCAAAGGAACAGGGTCTCCTGCTGATCCCAGATCAGTTGAATCATTGCAGTATGTATAATAAATGGGTCAGTGGATGAGGGCCGGTCCTATAGCCGTTTGGAGATGGGTGGTGTTTTTCACAGGGTCAACTCAGCCATTGACTGACTGACAGCTTGACAAATTTCACCCCATCATGGGGGTGTCAGACTAGCATTAGCCCTCCGTCTCCTCCCATGACATCACCGGTCAATTGAGCATGGGTAAGGGGATCATTTACGTCCCGGGAGAGTGCCTTGATGTTCCATTGAATTTGGTGGCCTCACACTGCTGAGATAAAGAGGCTGTTCACTTTATTGTCCTACCGTCAGTCACACTGGTCATTGTCCTTGGCTCTCTCACTGCTCTTCCCTCCATACAGCCTTCTCACAGTGATGTGGTGTCGGTATGAGACTGCGTCCCTATTCCCTTAAGTGTACACTACTATTGACCATGACACATAGGGATCTCGCCAAAGTAGTGGGTTGTATCTGGAATAGGGTGCAATTTGGGATGCAGACACAGTGATGTGGTGTTGGTCTGAAAGACCTGCCAGCCAGCTAGCAGCCTAGCAGAAGTCATGCCTAGCTGTCCACACTGCAGTGAGCTGAGCCTACAGCGGAGTGGAATCAGTGCCTGTGAGAGACTCCTCACATTAGCTAGGACAGGGTTTGGCTGAGAGATGAGCACTGACACACAACTCTAATCTATTCCCCCCTCCACATTCACACCTCCTCCAGACCACCAAAGAGAAACCACCACTCCATCCTGAGTGCATTGCCCCTTGTCTTCTTAATTTCCCCTTCTCTCGCTCTCTCTTTCTATACCCTCATGCACACACTCATTAGCGCACGCGCACGCACACACACACACACACGCACACTTTTAAGGTTTGATGAAGGTGCTATGTCTATGTTGGGCCACCTGTATCTCCTGCTGATCTGTGGCATCTTCTTTGCCTTCCTCCTCCACATCCTCCTCCATGGGTGCCTTGCACACCAAGGCCCAAAATAACTCCCCTCACCTCCTAGTGTAACATCCAGTTCAAACCACTTCTTTTAGTTCTAAGACTGTTCTCTCTGTTTCAGCATGGTATGTCAGTAAAGGTCCCTCCTTATATGCTATATATCCATCAGCTCACTTTTTCTAACAGTGATACACAGTATAGAGAAACAGATACACAGTATACACAGTATACACAGTATAGAGTTACAGAAACACATGTATGTTTTATTTTCATCACTTTTGGGTTTAGTTGGTTTTGTACTTTCAAGGACTTTGATCTTAAATAAATGTTGAAAAGCTTACTGGAAGCCATTGCTTCTGAAGTTCCCAATGGGTGGCAATGTGACAAGCAGGCTCATACTTTTCACATCTTCTCCACTGAAGATGGTGCTGCCGTCTTAGCACTTAGCTCTGACCATTACCTTTTTAGAGCCCAGTAGTAACTCATCAGGACCCAAGAAGTGCCAATGGTTTAGAGGCTCTCAGATAATTTAATGTTCAAAAATTCCAGTAATTACATTTCTGATAGAGAAATGAGACTGTCTGGCTTTTGCTAAATGAAGTGCTTAATTGATGACGACTGACTGGGATATAAAAGGTCCACTAGACTAGCTTAATACTGACAATGGTTCTGACTTTGAAAAGAAAAATTGGAGGCAAGTTAAAGGAATCATTTCAGTTCATTCTTCAAATTATTAAATCAATATTGCTGTTTTGCTGTTCATTGTGCTCCGTGCTTTGTGTTTGAAAATTGCAGTGCTTTGTTATTTTATTGTGTAGCTAAATGCATCTCTCACGGTGCCGTAGGGTTAATGTGATATTGTACATATTAAAAACAAAAGGTTCTATATAGTGCCAAATAAGGGTTCTTTGGGAAGAATGAATGATGGTTCTTCAGATCCCTTTTTGGTGCTGTATAGAACCCTGCTCATACAGTTGTAAATGGAACCTTTATGGTGCTATAAATAACCCATTCCTAAGATGATAAGAATAAGTAATACAATAAGGTTCTATATAGTACCAAAAAGGGTTCCACTATGGTTATAAGCCTTTTTTTGGTGCTTTAAGGAACCATTTTTAAAGGTTCTGTATAGAACCGTATTGGAGAATGGTTCTACAATCTCAAAGGTTCTACCTTTGAAAAAAAAAAATGTTTTTTTTCTTGATAGCCATATTATATTGTTAAAAATCCTTAAGTTGTATCATGTTCATTGAAAAGTTGAAAAAGGGTGAGGGTCTATACAAGACAATTGAGAAGAACTGATTGTCACAACAGTTCTCAACATAAGGCCGTACAGCAGACTTTCACAAAACACTGTCACTGGCCATAATCATTGTCAATATCGCATAATACAAAAAATGTGTTAAAACTGGAAAGACATTCTCACTCACTCATCCACAAAAAGAGCCGTGCACAAACCTCGGCCAAATATTATAATGAGCTGTTGCCATACATTTTTATTATTACTAAAAGAGGAAGTAACCCTTTTCTGAACGACAAAGAACCATTTAATGGCTAAAAGGGTTATTTGGGTTAGTATGTTTTTTACATAGACGCACCCTTCCCAAAGAACCCTTGACGATCCTTTTTGCGCACTTTTTGAATGTGTGATACTAGTAGTCATGAGGAAAGTAGAACCTCACATTTTTTGCTGCACTAGTTTGGTACTCGTCATATCCTACTGTTCTGGTTGGCTTGCGGGATAAAGAGTGTTTCTAAATGAGAGACAACATGGTTTATGCCACACATGTTTCCGCTAAACAATACCATTCCTCCAGGCTTAGTAGATTTCAATTACACATATCGGCAGTCCAGTCATTTCCCCCCACATACGCTTAAAGGAAGACTAGAGGAAGCGAATGAACACGCGAGCAGACAAATGCACCACAAACACACTAATCTGACTACAAGCCTCTTACCATCACAACCCAAGGATGTACTGTATCATGCATGGGCCATTTTTTCTTTCTCCCTCTTTCATTTTTCTCTCTCCCTCATTCATTCTTTGGGCAAGTGTGTAGGTTTGTTTATGTGTGTGTGTATGCTTTCCTGCATGTAAGTGTGCCTCTGCTTGTGCATATTCAGGCAAGTGTGAGTGTGTGTCTCCAAGCATGTGGTGTGCATACATCTCTTACTGGGACTGGGGATTCCTCTACTGTGGCGTCTGTCTATTGTCTCTGGTAATCTTTTTTTTTTCAGAAGGGATGTCTACCACTGCATGCGTATGTCCTTATCCCTCCACGCCTCACCCTGCATGTTACTGTATGGGTAGACTGGGAAGCCGATGATTATCCCCTGAACCCGTTACCCTGCCTGATCCTCTTATCATACAACAAACCTCACTGAGCCCCTGATTTGGGGTCTGCCAAACTGTGTGCAGAGCTGCTGCTTCTGGGTTTCTCTGCCCTCTACCCACTGCTGTGGGGGCAATGAGAGAGGAAAGAAAGCGAGTGAGGGATAGAGACAAAGAGAGAGGTAGTAGAGAGAGGGGGAGAGATTCAAACAAGGGCCTATTTGCACACACCTCTCTAGGGACGGACAGCGATCCATTCTAAGACTGTGTGTAGGCGGGTCAGCATTCTGAAGTAACACCGTCAAGAACTCATAAAGACTCCATCTCCCTCTTACACCCCTTTCAGACCCTTCTACTCATACCCCACTGTGTCCCAGAGATGGGTCAAGGAACGTTTAGACAATTACACTGTGGGGGGATCCAGTGTGAGTGGCTCAAAGATGTCTCCCATGGATGGTAGCTTTGTGCAGTCGCCTCCCTGCGAGGGGAATACATCACACTGTTCCACTGTTGTGATGGCACCGTATCAAGCACAGGAGGTAAAACAATAGAGGAGAGATACGATGGAAAGGAATCCCTGGCCCATCAATCTGTGGTTTTTACGACGTAAACAAAGAAATGTCCTCATTTACATCATAATCTGGGCCTGTCTTGTTTATAATTCCCTTATTCACAATTGGAGCAAGTCAGTTCAGTTTCAAGGATCTACTGCAGTGGTCACCGACCTTTTCTGAGTCAAGATCACATTCTGAGTCAAAATGCAAGCCAGGATCTACTGCTCAGATTTTTTTTAGACACGATTTAAAAGACGTAAGCTTATTCAACATGAACTAATTAGAAACAGTTCTGTAGCAATGAAGTTTGTGCCGTATGCTATAGGCCCAATACAATATCAGTGATATTGGCTATGCTTCAATTTCCCTGCCAATGTAGTTCTTCTCAGACCATTTTCAAATTATATTTAAAAAATGTAGGTATATGAACACACTGGTAAAATATCATTTTGTTGTATTACTTGTGAGGCACAGCTGAGTGAGCATAATAATTAGCTTCTTTTTTTTACTGGACTGATGGCCTGCATCTGACGGTCAGTCAGAGGGGAGGGAGGGAGCAGGGGTGATCACCAGTTGGTGCTATCTATATATCTATATATCTACGATCCACTCATACATTAACAATACACACGCGCACACGCACACAAACACACACACACACACGCAGCCATGCGCGCACAGACACAAACTATGCAGAATATGCACTCTGCATACACATTTCCCTGCATATTGTTTAGGATAAAAGGAGTACACCAACCTGTGGTGGAGGCAATAAAAACCCAATTTAATCCAGAGGAAAAACTGAAGGATTTGTGATTCCCCAAAGTATCAAATTCAGTTACATTTGCATACATCACCTGAAAGGCACGGATAAAAAAAACAGGAAGCAATGAATGACACCAATTTGCCATGTCTGCATGGGTTTAGGTACTCTTATTCTTTTGAACTTTATAAAAGAAAATCTGGATTTTCCCAACTCAGAAGTTTTGAAGAAAGCTTTTTTTAGGTATACAGTATATTCCTTAAAACTATTTGTCACAAAAGTTGATTTTGCACATTTGTACATGAAGCAGCCACTATTGTGCTTCAAGGGAAATACCTCTGAAATACTACAACAAGAGAGCTGCTGCAAATATAAGAGTTTTGTCTGAACTGCACAATTTAAATTCTTAAAAGCACTTGGTTGTGTGGCATTTATGAGTCTTGTTATATTTAAGTCTGGCACAAAGGTATGACATGAGATTTGTGTAATTCTTCTCTCTTTCGCTGATTTATGCATCATAAACAGTACGGGTAAAACATTTGGACACGCCTACTCATTCAAGGGTTTTTCTTTATTTTTACTATTTTCTACATTGCAGAATAATAGTGAAGACATCATAACTATGAAATAACACATATGGAATCACGTAGTAACCAAAAAAGTGTTATTAAACTAATAAAAATATGTTATACTTTGCCTTGATGACAGCTTTGTACACTCTTGGCATTCTCTCAACCAGCTTCAAAAGGTAGTCAACATGGAATTAATTTCAATTCACAGGTGTGCCTTGTTAAAAGTTAACTTGTGGAATTTATTTCATTCTTAATGCATTTGAGCCAGTCAGTTGTGTTGTGACAAGGTAAGGTTGGTAAACAGAAGATAGCCCTATTTGGTAAATGACCAAGTCCATATTATGGCAAGAACAGCTCAAAAAAGCAAAGAGAAACGACAGTCCATCATTACTTTTAAACATGAAGGTAAGTAAATCGGGAACATTTCAAGAACTTTGAAAGTTTCTTCAAATTATTCTTCAAGCTCTATGATGAAACTGGCTCTCATGAGGACCGCCACAGGAAAGGAAGAGCCAGAGTTACCTCTGCTGCAGAGGATAAGTTCATTAGAGTTACCAGCCTCAGAAATTGCTGGCCAAATAAATGCTTCACAGAGGTCAAGTAACAGACACATCTCAACATCAACTGTTCAGAGGAGACTACATGAATCAGGCCTTCATGGTCAAATTGTTGCAAAGAAACAACTACTAAATGACACCAGTAATATGAAGAGACTTGCTTGGGCCAAGAAACACGAGCAAGGGACATTCTACCGGTGGAAATCTGTCCTTTGGTCTGCTGAGTCCAAATGTGGGATTTTTGGTTCCAACCGCCGTGTCTTTGTGAGACGCAGAGTAGGTGACCGGATGACAACCGCATGAGTGGATCCCACCGTGCAGCATGGAAGAGGAGATGTGATGGTGTTTTACTGGTGACACTGTTTGTGATTAATTTAGAATTCAAGTCACACAACCAGCATGACTACCACAGCATTCTGCAGCGATATGACATCCCATCTGGTTTGCGCTTAGTGGGACTATCATTCCTATTTCTACAGGACAATGATCCAACAAACATCTAGGCTGTGTAAGAGGTATTTGACCAAGAAGGAGGTTGATGGAGGGCTGCATCAGATGACCTGGCCTCCACAATTACCCAACTTCAAACCAATTGAGATGGTTTGGGATGAGTTGGACTGCAGAGTGAAGCAAAAGCATCCAACAAGTGCTCAGCATATGTGTGAACTCCTTCAAGACTGTTGGAAAAGCATTCCAGGTGAAGCTGGTTGAGATAATGTCAAGAGTGTGCAAAGCTGTCATCAAGGCAAAGGGTGGCTCTTTTGAAGAATCTAAAGTCTAATATGATTCCATGTGTTATTTCAGAGTTGTGATTTCTTCACTATTCCACAATGTAGAAAATAGCGATAAAGTAGGTGTGTCCAAACATTTGACTGGTATTGTATATATTTTTACCCCCTAATGTCGATATCTGTGCCACCGGGGAAATCTAATTATCATTTTTGTTTTAATCCCCTTAAAAATCAGTTTAAACTAGATATATCTGTGTCTTTTATGCATTGGATGTGTCTCAATATACCACATTCGCCGATGTCGTACTTCCGCATATGCCGTGAAAGGTGACAGCTCAAGAGCAATGTTTGTCAGACTATGAGACATCCATGAAAAACTAATATGACCCCTTTGTGGAAAGGTCTCTCGCGAACATGAACATGTTGGTTTTTCTCTAGGACGCCCACAGGCCACACAAGACTCGTTTGAAGGTTCCAGTTGAAGAAATTAATGAAAGTATATACAGTATGTGGCAGGGTCTACAGACAATCACGGACTACAAAAGAAAAACCAGCCACGTCACGAACACTGACGTCTTGCTTCATGACAAACTAAACACCTTCTTTGCCCGCTTTGAGGATAATACAGTGCCACCGACGCGGCCCGCTATCAAGGGCTGTGGACTATCGCCCCGTAGCACTCACTTCTTTCATCCTGAAGTACTTTGAGAGACTAGTCAAGGATCAAATCACCTCCACCTGACCTGACACCCTAGACCCACTTCCGTTTTCTTCAATTTGCAATTTTCAATAGGTCCACAGAAGATGGAATCGCCATCACACTGTACATTGCCCTATCCCATCTGGACAAGAGGAATACCTATGTAAGAATGCTGGCCATTCTAACACCTGGATATGTTAATTTTTCAACCATTCCATTGTAGATTTTGCTTTATGTTTTGGATCATTGTCTTGTTGGAAGACAAATCTCCGTCCCAGTCTCAGGTCTTTTGCAGACTCCATCAGGTTTTCTTCCAGAATGGTCCTGTATTTGGCTCCATCCATCTTCCCATCTTCCCTGTCCCTGCTGAAGAAAAGCAGGCACAAACCATGATGCTGCCACCACCATGTTTGACAGTGGGGATGTTGTGTTCAGGGTGATGAGCTGTGTTGCTTTTACGCCAAACCAAACGTTTTGCATTGTTGTCAAAAAGTTCAATTTTGGTTTCATCTGACCAGAGCACCTTCTTCCACATGTTTGGTGTGTCTCCCAGGTGGCTTGTGGCAAACTTTAAACGACACTTTTTATGGATATCTTTAAGAAATGGCTTTCTTCTTGCCACTCTTCCATAAAGGCCAGATTTGTGCAATATACGACTGATTGTTGTCCTATGGACAGAGTCTCCCACCTCAGCTGTAGATCTCTGCAGTTCATCCAGAGTGATCATGGGCCTCTTGGCTGCATCTCTGATCAGTCTTCTCCTTGTTTGAGCTGAAAGTTTAGAGGGACGGCCAGGTCTTGGTAGATTTGCAGTGGTCTGATACTCCTTCCATTTCAATATTATCGCTTGCACAGTGCTCCTTGGGATGTTTAAAGCTTGGGAAATCTTTTGTATCGAAAAAGAAAACTTCTTCGCAACAGTATCTCGGACCTGCCTGGTGTGTTCCTTGTTCTTCATGATGCTCTCTGCGCTTTTAACGGACCTCTGAGACTATCACAGTGCAGGTGCATTTATACGGAGACTTGATTACACACAGGTGGATTGTATTTATCATCATTAGTCATTTAGGTCAACATTGGATCATTCAGAGATCCTCACTGAACTTCTGGAGAGAGTTTGCTGCACTGAAAGTAAAGGGGCTGAATAATTTTGCATGCCCAATTTTTCAGTTTTTGATTTGTTAAAAAAGTTAGAAATATCCAATAAATGTCGTTCCACTTCATGATTGTGTCCCACTTGTTGTTGATTCTTCACAAAAAAATACAGTTTTATATCTTTATGTTTGAAGCCTGAAATGTGGCAAAAGGTTGCAAAGTTCAAGGGGGCCGAATACTTTCGCAAGGCACTGTATACCGTGTGAAAGCTCTTAAAGTTACAATATTTCCATTAGAGCATCTTTCTGATAAATTATTATCATAAAAATTTCCATATTCCATCTCTCATCATTCCCAACATTTGGATGTTGAAATATATTGTCCCAGTGTCTATTGTTTGATGTTGAACTTTTTGGTGGCAAAGTCTCTGTTTAACAAAGACTTTTCAGCCTTCCAATCCTGCAGAGCCAAAGGGAGAGTTTCTGCAAGGTATTTAAGTCATAAAAGACTGTATACCCAATCCCCTGGAGGACTGATACTAATGAGTTTACAAGCTCATGTGACTGAAGCCATGGAGGCTGGTAAGAGGAGGACAGCTCATACACTGTAAACCCCAAGGCATTTTTAACCCATACGAGTCTAAGCCCTGCCTAAGCTATGGAATTGTTTTAAGAAGGTCATACCAATGATTATTTAGCTATTTGATTTTGAATTTTAAGACCCTTTGAAGAATCCCCAAAAATATTATTTAAAAAAATCCTTTACTATTAGCCCATACAAATGCATTGAATAACATATTCACTACATGGAACAACATGTCAAAATTAAGTTTGTTCTGAGTGTCTGTTCAATATCTGAGAGATATAAGAAAGATCAAGATTTTTTATTTTTTTATGTGTATTTAACCCCTTAATTTTGGCACTAACCAGTCTCCATATATACTCCCATACATTTTTTCAACTGGTACCGGGGGACCTTCAGACGAATATTGTGAGGCCTATGGGCATCCTAGAGCAATGCTACAGATGATTTTGTGAGAAGGCCAATTTTCAGATGTCTCTTGGTCTGACAAACACCGCTCTAGATCTGTCACCTTTCATATATCTCTATTTTAGACTGACAGATTTTTATTGGGATTTAATTTTATACTAATTAGATTTTGTCAGGAGTTATGGACATCGACTTTAGTTAACTCAAATACATCTAGTAAGTTGAACTCAAAGTCATTGTAAAGTCAATATTTCTTAAAATGTGTATGTGGTACTGACTCCAAACTAAATGAGAAGTCACATCAATTACATTTTTTAACAGATAACAAATTAACTTTTTTTCCCAGGTAGATTTTAAGGAATTTTTGGAATTGTAAAAAAAAAAAAGTTTTTGCATGCCTATTGAGTAATTGATTGGTTAATCTTATGCTACACAAAGTTAAATAACATATATTATTGTTTTACAAACCAGCATAAAGTGACTTGCAGTTAGGCATGCAGCATTTTGGCAAATTTCCCAGGTTTTCCAGAAGTCCATGTTGGAAGATTCCTCCAAATCATTCTACCAAGTTTTTTAAACACATACTCACAGGCCTGTTTCAGGCCACTGTATTAGAGTTAAAGGTCAATTTTTATATATATTTTTTTATTATTGAATTTTCCAAAATTCATTTAAGTTTCAAGTCATTAAAATTATATTAATAATTATTATAAATAATAAACTATTCAAACAGTAAGTAAAGCATGACATCATCAGATATGTATTTTCACAAAGAGTTTAATTATAATGTTAACATCAAACTAGGAACTCACTTTGTGAATAATTGAATATGAACTAATTCATCAATTATGTCTCTGTCACTAACAAATACAGTCATGGGTGGTAGAGCTACAGTTCACTCTAGGCACACTGGGACATTTTATTGTAGGTGTGGTTTAGTGGGGTCGTTATTCAACATTTTCAAGCTGATAATACTCACATCTGGACCCCTTACAGGGTCACAGTGACCATATCAGTTTGAGTAATGACTACAAAATCACTTTAAGTAACTGCACTCAGATATATATAGTGCAACATGTTTCCTCATAAGTTTTGAGTAATTTGTATTTGCTATGGATCCCCATTAGCTGGTGCCAAGGCAGCAGCTACTCTTCCTGGGGTCCAGCAAAACTAAGGCAGTTAATACCATTTTAAAAACATTGCAAAACATTCACAGATTTCACAACACACTGTGTGCCCTCAGGCCACTACTCCACCACTACCACATATCAACAGTACTAAATCCATGTGTATGTATGTGTATAGTGCGTATGTTATTGTGTGTATATGTATGTGCATGTGTCTGTGCCTATATTTGTGTTGCTTCACTGTCTCAGCTGTTCCATAGGGTGTTTTTTTAATCTGTTTTTGAAATCTAATTTTACTGCTTGCATCAGTTACTTGATGTGGAATAGAGTTCCATGTAGTCATGGCTCTATGTAGTACTTTGCACCTCCCAATGTCTGTTCTGGACTTGGGGACTGTGAAGAGACCCCTTGTGGCATGTCTTGTGGGATATGCATGGGTGTCCGAGCTGTGTGCCAATAGTTTAGACATACAGCTCGATTTATTCATAATGGCAATACCTCTCATAAATATCAGCAGTGATGAAGTCAATCTCTCCTCTACATTGAGCCAGGAGAGATTGACATGCATATTATTAAAATTAGCTCTCTGTGTACATCCTAGGACCAGCCGTGCTGCCCTGTTCTGTTGTTGATAGTGTTGTTAAGAAGGCAGAGCATTGCTTTTTTATGGACAGACTTCTCCCAATCTTAGCTACTACTGTATCAATATGTTTTGACCATGACAGTTTACAATCTAGGGTTACTCCAAGCAGTTTATTCATCTCAACTTACTCAATTTCCACATGATTTATTACAAGATTTAGTTGAGGTTTAGGGTTTAGTGAATGTTTTGTCCCAAATACCATGCTTTTAGTTTTAGAAATATTTAGAGCTAACTTATTCCTTGTCAGCCACTCTGAAACTAACTGCAGCTCTTTGTAAAGTGTTGCAGTCATTTCAGTCTCTGTCGTAGCTGACGTGTATAGTGTTGAGTCATCCGCATACATACACACTCTGGCTTTACTCAAAGTCAGTGGCATGTCACTAGTAAATATTTTAAAAAGCAAGGGACCTCAACAGCTACCCTGGAGAATTCCTGATTCTACCTGGATTTTGTTTGAGAGGCTTCTATTAAAGAACACCCTCTGTGTTGTTAGACAAGTAACTCTTTATCCACAGTAATTTTATGGGGTGTAAAGCCATAACACATACGTTTTTCCTGCTGCAACTACGATCGATAAGGACAAAAGCTGCACTGAAGTCTAAAAGCCCCCACAATTATTGTATCAATTTCTCCCAGCCAATCATCAGTCATTTGTGTAAGTGCTGTGCTTGTTGAGTATCCTTCCCTATAATCGTGCTGAAAGTCTGTTGTCAATTTGTTTACTGTGAAATAGCATTGTATCTGGTCAAACACAATTGTTTCCAGAAGTTTACTAAGGTTTGGCAACAGGCTAATTGGTCTGTTAAGGGGGCTTTACTACTCTTGTGTGGAGAAATGACTTTAGCTTCTCTCCAGGCATGAGGGCACACACTTTCTAGTCAACTTAAATTAAAGATGTGGCAAATAGGAGTGGCAATATCGTCTGCTATTATCCTCAGTAATTTTCCATCCAGATTGTCAGACCTCGGTGGCTTGTCATTGTTGATAAACAACAATAATTTTTTATTGTGTGTACAGTGTGATGTGAACTGCCTGGTGAAACACCCAGGGCCACAGGAATCATTTGACGTCCATTTCAAGATCCAGTTTTGGTCAAAATTCTGAAAGTGCAAAGAATCAGCATCGTTTAACAGATTCCAAGCATACCCCCTTTCCGACACACAAATCCAAAGTAGTTACAGTACAGTTTCACGATGATTGGATCCAGGACTATGACAAACAGTTTAAGTCGGACGTTTACATACGCTTAGGCTGGAGTCATTAAAACTCATTTTTCAACCACTCCACAAATGTCTTGTTATCAAACTATAGTTTTGGCAAGTCGGTTGGGACATCTACTGTGTGCATGACACAAGTCATTTTTCCAACAATTGTTTACAGTCAGATTATTTTACAGTATCACAAATCCAGTTGGTCAGAATTGTACATACACTAAGTTGACTGTGCCTTTATACAGCTTGGAAAAGTCCAGAAAATTACGTCATGGCTTTAGAAGCTTCTGATAGACATCATTTGAATCAATTGGAGGTGTACCAGTGGATGTATTTCAAGGCCTACCTTCAAACTCAGTGCCTCTTTGCTTGATATCATGGAAAAATAAAAATAAAAAACTCAAGACCTCAGAAAAACAATTGTAGACCTCCACAAGTCTGGATCATCCTTCGGAGCAATTTCCAAAAACCTGAAGGTACCACGTTCATCTGTACAAACAATAGTGCATAAGTATAATACCATGGGACCACGCAGCCATCACACCGCTCAGGAAGGAGAAGCGTTCTGTCTCCTAGAGATGATCGTGCTTTGGTCTAAAAAGTGCAAATCAATCCCAGAACAGTAGCAAAGGAACTTGTGAAGATGCTGAAGGAACAAAAGTACCTATATCCACAGTAAGACGAGTCCTATATCGACATAACCTGAAAGGCCGCTCAGCAAGGAAGAGGCCCCTGTCCAAAACCACCATAAAAAAGCCAGACTATGGTTTGCAACTGCACATGGGGACAAAGATTGTACTTTTTGGAGAAATGTCCTCTGGTCTGATGAAACAAAAATAGAACTGTTTGGCCATAATGACCATCATTATATTTGGTGGAAAAAGGGGAAGCTTGCAAGCCGAAGAACACCATCCCAACTGTGAAGCACGGGGGTGGCAGCATCATGTTGTGGGGGTACTTTGCTGCAGGAGGGACTGGTCCACTTCACAAAATAGATGGCATTATGAGGATGGAAAATTAGGTGGATATATTGAATCAACATCTCAAGACATCAGTCAGGAAGTTAAAGCTTGGTCGCAAATGGGTCTTGCAAATGGACAATGACCCCAAGCATATTTCCAAAGTTGTGGCAAAATGGCTTAAGGACAACAAAGTTAAGGTATTGGAGTGGCATTCACAAAGCCCTGACCTCAATCCCATAGAACATTTCTGGGCAGAACTGAAAAAGAGTGTGCGAGCAAGGAAGCCTACAAACCTGACTCAGTTACACTAGCTCTGTCAGTAGGAATGGGACAAAATTGTGGGAAGCTTATGGAAGGCTACCCAAAACATTTGACCAAAGTTAAACAATTTAAAGGAAAAGCTACCAAATACTAATTGAGTGTATGTAAACTTCTGACCAACTGGGAATGTGATGAAAGAAATAAAAGCTGATATAAATCATTCTCTCTACTATTATTCTGACATTTCACATTCTAAAAATAAAGTGGTGATTCTAACCGACCTAAGACAGGACATTTTTACTAGGATTAAATGTCAGGAATTGTGAAAAACTGAGTTAAATGAATTTGGCTAAGGTGTATGTAACCTTCCGACTTCAACTGTACAAGTTTGGTTAAGCAGGTTCGCCACCCTCAAGTCAGCAGCTAGGAGGGTCCTGGACGAAGACAACGTCAGGACTGAAGCACGAAAATGGCTAGACAGAGTCCAACACCCCCCAGCATCATCACGCTGGGAAACAACAGGGGCTCCGTCCACTACTATGGCATTCCCAAACTGTGCAGGAACTGCGGCCAACTGGGCCATCTGGCCACAGCCTGCACAGCCATCATCTGCAAGACAGATTTTACCTCTCCATAAGCCCCTGCAACCTATGCGGGGAAGAGGGCCACTTCTTCAGTTCTTTACACTGGCAGGGCAAGGGCTGCCGCCCCCAAACCCACTAACACAATAACACAAATCCCAAACCCACCACCCCCCTGTCCTCTCCACCAGACAACAGAAACGAAGAGTCAGTCCCAGACCTTTCCACAGACACCGCCAAACCCACCAACCAAGTCCCAGAAACGGCCCCCACCCCTGTTGGAGTTTTCACCTCCACCCTGCCAACAAATCCTTTCCTAGTCACCTCCACCCTCTTCAAACCCCTGGTCACCTCACAATTCCAGTTCTTAGATGACGATGATCCAAATTGAATAAAAATGACCAAATGGAAAACAACAGACAACCAACAAACCAACATGGACCTCACTTTGTGCACGGGGCATTGTCATGCTGAAAAAGGAAAGGGCCTTCTCCAAGCTTTTGCCACAAAGTTGGAAGCACAGAATCGTCTCGAATGTCATTGTCTGCTGAACCATGAAAAACAGCCCTAGACCATTAATCCTCCTACACCAGACTTTACAATTGGCTCTATGCATTGGGGCAGGTAGTCTTCTACTGGTATCCGCCAAACCCAGATCCGTCTGTCGGACTGCAAGATGGCGAAGTGTGATTCATCACTTCAGAGAACGCATTTCCACTGCTCCAGAGTCCAATGGAGGCAAGATTTACACCACTAGTTGACGCTTGGCATCTTAGGCTTGTGTGCGACAGTTCTTGTGCTGGCGTTTCTTCCAGAGGCAGTTTGGAACTCTTTAGTGAGTGTTGCAACCAAAGACAGATGGTTTTTACGCTCTATGCGCTTCAGCACAGTCCCGTTCGGTCCCATTCTGTGAGCTTGTGTGGCCTTCCACTTCGAGGTTGAGCCGTTGTTGCTCCAAGACGTTTCCAATTCACAATAACATCCCTTACAGTTGACCGGGGCAGCTCTAGCAGGGCAGAAATTTACAAACTGACTTGTCCTATGATGGTGCCCCGTTGAAAGTCACTGAGCTATTGAGTAAGGCCATTCTAGTGCCAATGTTTGTTTTTGGAGATGGCGTGGCTGTGTGCTCTATTCTATACACCTGTCAGCAACGGGTGTAGCTGAAATAGTCGAATCCACTAATTTAAAGGGGTGTATACATACTTTTGTTTATATGGTGTACCTTAAGACCTTATTTTGAGGCATCGTTTTACCCTAATACAGTGTCCTGAAATTCCTGGTTTACAGGGACAAGGCCAGCAAATAGGGTTAAAAAATTTCACTTCCTTTTCCAAAAATCCCAGATAAAAGAATTATAATCCTATTGGAGTACTGCCAGGAATTTGCCCACTGGAATTTCTGCTTTCATAATGACAAAATGATTGGATTAGTTTAGACAAATGTATATGATTTATCTTTGTGTAGCATAAGATTCATCAGTCAATCACTCAATGTAAATGCAAAAACACAGATATTAAAAACAATAACATTTTAAAAAATCAACTGGGAGCCAAAATAATGAATGATAAACCCTCCCGCCGCACCATCTCCAACATGGGCTGAATCAGAACCACCGCCGGAAATGCGTTAAGGAAGGTCTGAGGCCACTGGTGCGCCAGAACATCAGTTCCCAACGGGGCCCTGCCGAACCTCTCCCATATCTGGGCAACCACGTAGGGGTGTAGTCTCCAATTCTGTGGAAGAGCGCCCCATCCCCTGGATAGCAGATCTGCACTGGAGTTGAGGCAAATGGGAACATGCATAGTCTGAGAGCAAATGTGCACTGCTCAACAGCAACAAGGAGCGAGTCAAGATGTGGAGGGGGAGGGACTGAGTCCCCCCTGCCTGTTGATGTACTGTATGCCACTGTCGTCATGTTGGCGGAATTGACATGCACATGCCGCCCGACAAACAGGTGGGGCAGAGAATGTAAGAGGAGTTGAGTGGTTGGTCAATAAAAAAGTGATCAAAGATGAAGCAGATGCTAAGCTACAGGACTGTTTTGCTAACATAGACTGGAATACGTTCGGGATTCCTCCAATGGCATCGAGGAGTACACCACATCTGTCATTGGCTTCATCAATAAATGCATTGATGACGTCGTCCCCACAGTGACCGTACGTACATACCCCGACCAGAAACCATGGATTATAGGCAGCATCTGCACTGAGCTAAAGGCTAGAGCTGCTGCTTTCAAGGTGCGGGACTTTAACCCGGAAGCTTAAAATAAATCCCTCAATCCCGCAAAGCCGACGCTCGTCGGATGTGGCAGGGCCTGCAAACCATTACAGACTACAAAGGGAAGCACAGCCGAGAGTTACCCAGTGACACAAGCCTACCAGGTGAGCTAAACTACTTCTATGCTCCCTTCAAGGCAAATAACACTGACACACGCATATGAGAGCACCAGCTGAACCGGAAGACTGTGTGATCACACTCTCCGCAGCCAATGTAGTAAGACCTTTAGACAGGTCAACATTCACAAGGTCTACACATAGACGGATTACTAGGACGTATACTGCGAGCATGCGCTGACCAACTAGCAAGTGTCTTCACTGACATTTTCAACCTCTCCCTATCTGAGTCTGTAATACCAACATATTTTAAGCAGACCACCATAGTGCCTGTGCCCAAGAACACTAAGGTAACCTGCCTAAATGAGTGCTGACCCGTAGCACTCACGGCTGTAGCCATGAATCGCTTTGAAACGCTGGTCATGGCTCACATGAACACCATCCCAGAAACCCTAGACCAACTCCAATTTGCATACTGCCCCAACAGATCCACAGTTGATGCAGTGTCTATTGCACTCCACACTGCCCTTTCCCACCTAGACAAAAGGAACACCTACTGTATGTGAGAATGCTATTCATTGACAGCTCAGCATTCAACACCATGTGCCCTCCAAGCTCATCAATAAGCTAAGTACCCTGGGACTAAACACCTTCCTCTGCAACTGGATCCTGGACTTCCTGACAGGTCACCCCCAGGTGGTAAAGGTAGGTAACAACACATCTACCACACTGATGCCACAGGCAGTTAGAAAAGCTAAAGCAAGCTTTTTCAAACAGAAATTTGCATCCTGTAATACTAACTCAAAAATTCATGGAGAATAAGAGGAAACACTGCCACCACCGATAAATCCACTATAATTGAGAATTTCAATAAGCATTTCTCTACGGCTGGCCATGCTTTCCACATGGCTACCCCTACCCCGGTCAACTGCCCGGCACCCTCCACAGCAACCCGCCAAAGCCCCCACCATTTCTGCTTTACCCAAATCCAGATAGCTGATGTTCTGAAAGAGCTGCAAAATCTGGACCTCTACAAATCAGCCGGGCTAGACAATCTGGACCCTCTCTTTCTAAAATTATCTGCCGAAATTATTGCAACCCCTATTACTAGCCTGTTCAACCTCTCTTTCGTATCGTCTGAGATTCCCAAAGATTGGAAATATGCCGCGGTCATCCCCCTCTTCAAAGGGGGTGACACTCTAGACCCAAACTTCTACAGACCTATATCTATCCTACCCTGTCTTCCTAAGGTCTTCGAAAGCCAAGTTAACAAACAGATTACTGACCCTTTTGAATCCCACCATACCTTCTCCGCTATGCAATCTGGTTTCAGAGCTGTTCATGGGTGCACCTCAGCCACGCTCAAGGTTCTAAACAACATCATAACTGTCATCGATAAGAGACCTGACCAAGGCTTTCGACTCTGTCAATCACAACATTCTTATTGGCAGACTCGACAGCCTTGGTTTCTCAAATGATTGCCTCGCCTGGTTTACCAACTACTTCTCTGATATAGAGTTCAGTGTGTCAAATGAAAATGAATAATTAGGCTATGTTATTTAAATTATTTCAAGGTTATAGCCTACAAAGAAATAAATTGTGAAGCATTTGTGAGTGTGACACAAGAGGCTGGTAGGGACATAAAGAGCTCAGCATGTAAAAAGAAAAACATTTTGTTGTATTAAATTATTATATAGTCTATACATTGCCCATATAGGCTGTGACTTACTCATAATTAAATAGAAATTAAATGAAAAAGGACTTATTAGTGCCTTAGAAACATGAGTTTGGCCAGTCTGTGGCTTCAGGCTCATGTGATGGTGCCTAGAGAGCCAACCAGCATCAGAGAATATCCTCTCCATACTTGCAGGGCCACTGGGGATGCTAAACATCCTTTTGGCCATTCTTGCCAGGCTTTGATTTTTCTATGGGTAGGCCTAAAGGCAGTGGCGTGCCGTGGGTCTGGGGCCTGGGCCTTCAGTGAGGTCCTACACAGTCCCACCCAAATTAATCCACCTCTTATTACCATCATTATGATGCCATGGCTCTAGACACTATACATTTAGACAGAAACGCAGTATAACCCGGCGTTGCATCACCTTGAAATTGACATTTTTATTCAGAGAATTGCAGGGGAATACAATACAGTACAGTTCAACTAATGGGCAAGAACATAGTCGAGTGCAACAGAGTTATATTAATATTCGTCCACAAACTTTGAACTTTAAGTCCCCAAAAAAATTATACAGTGTGTTCACTAAACAGCGGATTGTCGCACCCAAAGCATTTTCACCGTGATGATACAGACACATAACTATTCACTGAAAATAAAAGAAAGAAAACAAATAATTTGCAATATAGGCTATTTGCCATTTTATTATGTTAATATATAGGCTATTTAATATTAACTAAATAAAATGCGAAACATACATACACATTTAATAAAAAATGTAATGCATTGTATGCCTACTCATACAATTGTATGCCTACTCATACTCTAGCGTCGGCATCGGGTGACATCTCCTTAGAATGGCGTTATAATTATATCCTCGACTAAATCGATATCTTCTCCTCCTTCCGCCATTGTGGGTTGAAAAAACAGCTTAGTAGTACGCAAATTAATTTGTTTATCAAATTCAGTTTCCTAGTTCTGAGGTTCTGCATAGACCTGCCCAAAGGACCTGCCTCTCAATATTGGTAATCAAATCAAAAGACGTGCACGCACTACGCCTGCTAGCTGGCTCCTGTGTAACACTGGAGCCAGCCAGCAGGTGTACAATAGCCAACTCTAAAGCTGATTGGTTGACACTAAATTTTCATTTCCATTCACTTTAAGCTACAAGCGCCTGCACTGTTGATTCTGAAGGCCTGAGGGCAGATTTTAGACCCCTGGCAACACATAATGGCTGAATATGATTGGATAAAAGATCTAACATAAAGACCAGCCCTCCAAATCTCAACCTGGGGCTGGAAGCAGTGCAACCAAGAGGAAAGCTATGAAATGAAGAGTATAACTCTTACTCTGGGGAATAATTTAATACATATTTGTGGGAAAATATATTTAAAAAAAATATATATTCTGATGATGTTTAGGCCAGCAGAGAAGGCCTTGCTGGCTCTGACGGCCCACCATTGCCTAAAGGTTTTTAGGCAAAATAACCCAATCAAAAGCTCCTTGAACGTGGGAATGTGCCAGACCTATTGGGCAAAATATCAATTATGGCCTATTGTACATCTATTCTCTAATAGAACTAAAATGAACGAAACATTTAAGAGATCTGATTTTTAGTTTAAAAATACTTTGCTACTTTGACATTTAGTTATCTACCCACCTCATTCCTTTATTTTATCATGTCCACATAGTAAGTACACCATCAGGCTGTCTTTTCAGATTCCACAATGGTTATTTGGTTGTGGACACTACCTTACATCACAATCACTCTCTTGCTCCTCATCTTTGTAAGTTACCTTGATTTAGCACCTGTATGTTTTAACAGTTTCTTTATGAAAATATTTACCGAACTCCACGACGGTAGCTAAAGCAAGGGGCTATAGCAGCACACAAGTAGAATACAAATGCATGTTGGTGTGGGCATGCCCTGAGCTGGTGAAGTGATGCTCCAGCCTTTGGGAATCTCTCTACAAGCGGCAGTCAAATTGGGCACACTTGTGAGAGCTGCCTGAGAGATACGTACACTGTCAGAAGTTCCAGGTAATTGATATAGCAAGCACTATGTGACACCGTCCATACTCCCCAAATTGAGTAACCCTTGCACAGCGTGCCCCACCCTTGGCGACACACATCTGTTGTGACCACGATCAGCCAATCGTCAAGATAGGCCTTGTCAGGTGCGAGTGTAAATCCTTGTGAGAGTGCGACTACCCATAGTATGTTGTACCGAAGTGGACTGACTGAAAGGGAACACTGAAAGGGAACATTCCAATCTTTCCATTCCAGCCCATTACTATAATCCTGTCCTTTGATTTAAAGTGCCATCACGTGACAGATGAAGACCCTTACCCTTTTGAGAATGAGGATTCCTTCCTGATTGTGTTCATTGGTGATGATGTCAAACATGTTGCCTCCGTCTCCCGGTACGATGTTGTACTCTACTTCTGCGTTCTTCCCAATGTCCAAGTCATGAGCTTTGATCCTTCCCACAGCAGAACCCACTGCAGAGGACTCTGGGACTCTCAGATGAAAGAAACCTTACGGACAAAAACAAACAAATAGATTGATCTAGAGTCTAGTTCATTTTCAACTTCTGCCATTGTATTGATCTTTTTTTTCAGTGTGTCCCTAAATGGTTTGGAAGTGAGCAGCAGAGCAACTGCATTTGCCAATTGGCATTGTTGGCATGGTACATTTTTGTGCAATGCAGCAAGAGAAAGGGAGAGAGAGCAGCAGACATAAAGAAAGGACAGACGACTTCACCCCTGGTCTGAACCTTGGTGCTGTAACATCATTATGGAAATATCATGGTATTAGTAGAGTGGAGTGACTACCTGCCCAAGTAGCCTGTTGTAAAAGGCATATCAAAAATATCAAAAGACCAGTGGCCTCATTTATAAGACTGTGCGGAGGATTCACGTCAAATGAACAAAACAGAAAGTGCTTATGCCCGGTTTCCCTTTATAAATCACAATCAGCTCAAAATTTGGCGCACGCGAGCGAGCGTCTTGTCCCACCCTTTTAACACCCATAGTTGCCTATAAATAGTCAGGGAAACGCCCCTAATTAATATTCATCCATACTGACTGCTAGACGACAATGATGGCAAATCCCGACAGAAACGCAAAAAAAATACATTTCACCCAGTGTGAAATGAAAGTTCTTGTAGGAGAGGTTGAAGCAATAAAAATATATATTGTTTGGTGGACACAGTGTGGGCATTACAAATGCCAAAAAGGCGTTAGTGGCAGCATGTGGCGGATGCTGTGAATTGTCGTTGGCTGAATCAGAATTAGTTAGGTAACATTGATAAATAAAATGTTTTATTTACATAATAATGCTTATGTGAGATATTTGTCATTATGATGTTTTCTTTTGGATAATACTGATGGCAGTTGCATTTTCCTCTCTCTTCTCCAGGGCTTAGTCACTAGGGGCCCAGAAAGGGGAGAGGTCAGGCTTGTCTTCATTTGTCAATGTATCTGTTAAACCATGTGATGCTATGAAGCATATCAGAAGGGGAGGAAGACAGAATGGAGGCTTGTCTTCTTATGGGAATGTGTCTGTAACTATTGTATGTCCCCTCTGAGGTTGCCCTTATCTTGACCTAGTATATGACCTAAGAGGCTCACTGTCTTTTCTGAGCTTGTCCAGGAGGAGGTGTATTTGGGATGGAGGTATCTAGAATTGACAATTGATATATGCCATTGGATAAGGTAATGTTTTGGTCCTAAGTGGTACCAAGAACTAGATTTGAATCTCGTCTAAGAGAGCAAACTGAACAATAATTTATAGCTAATGCTATCTAGCTATGGGATACTCCTCTTTGAAGTAAAAGGTTCTTTGTGTAATGTTCCTAAGATCTGTTATTGGTCATGTGAGTTGAGAGGGGTGTGTCTTGGCTATAAATGATACTAAGAATTGTTTTGTAAGCACTCTCAGAGAATTAACTTATAGACACTGAATTGATCTGAGAGTCACAGGGCTATGGTGAAGCTCATATATAATTAAATATGGACTTTATAATATAACTCTGACTTGTGTGTGGTTTGCTCTCTCAATTTTTAGTAATACAGGTAATTACCACGACATTTGGCATCACGGACCGGATGTGAATCTTCACTCGGTGACCGTTCCTGACGATCTAGGTAAATAAATTGTGCACGAGGGATCCCTCAAACTTTGGATCTCAGGGAAACCACACTTCGGGAACGAAGCAGATGGACCAACCTTTGATCTGAGAGGCAGCGAGCCGAGTGGATACCACATCTCGAACTGAGGTTTTTTTTAAAGAAAGAGGTGAGCGAACCACACACACTTGAAGTCGAGTTTTTAAATATGCCTCTGTTACGTATACTCTGAGTGTGAATTCCTTTGTAAGGAGGGCACCTTGGAGGCGTAAGCAAGGCCGAGTCAGAGGAGAGTAATCTGAGAGTTTGTGGACTCAAAGATACTCTGCCACTGTCCGGTTGCGGGCGACCAAGAGCCGTCCTGGCAGTGAATTGATCACAGTGGGGATTGGTGCGGTCTGTGGGGGTGAGGGGCCAGGATGATTGTGTGTTCTGTGTGAAACATGGTACTTGGTGAAGCCCTACTGGAAGACGGACCTCATTCTATGTGTCTGTGTGACTGTCTAAGTGACTCTCAGAGGTGGTGAATTCCAATTATTTTAAATGTGCTAGCCAGGTATGCCCTGGGTTACTCTGTGTGAGTATTTTGTTATGGGATCACTAGGTAATATTTGTAGGAGCGTTCTGTGTGAGCGGGGTAGGTTGACTCTGTGTGGGTAACCTTTCAAGAATGTTCTGATGTTCTGGGTGAACATCTGACCAGTTCTGTGTGAACATCTGACCAATCCTGTGTGGGTGATCCTTAAAGTTCTGTATGAGTACCTAAGATTTTCTTACGTTTTATATGGATTCTGTGAATATTTGAAATTGTGATAAATTGTATGTGTGTATAATCAATTACTAGAGATTTGATAAAGTAATGCTGAGAATATAATTAAATACAATTTAAACCACCCATTCGTAGATGTACGTAGGTTTTGAGTTGGTATCTTTAATGGATAATTTGATAAAGATGAGGTTTTAAGCACTATTAAACTAGTCTACAAAACCTGGGAAATTGAGCTCTAGAAACTGATTAGAGTGTGTCCACTTTTGATTATCTTACCCTAACGATGGAACTATAAAATGCTTTTTGGATTATCTCCGTCTGGGTACAACATTTGAAATAAAACTGCCCTGAAGGTCTGAAAATGTTTTATTTTTTCTTCCCAGTATGAGAGGAGTTGCGGGATATATTGAATAAACTGTTTTCCATAAATTAGAGTGAATTAAGAGGGAATCTCGATGTAATTTATAATGTCGTACAAAGCCTAAGGTTTCCATCAAATTAATTATCATTGCGTGATTAATGTGATGTAGTAAAGTAATTGAAATACGTTGCATGACTAAACATAATCTACTTTTATTAAAAGGAGCAAGATTTTGAGAATCATAGCCGAAGTAACGCTTGGACCTTTAAATTAGAGCTATTTTTGGGGGAATTGTCTCGATAGTGACGTGTCTTGATTTTACGAATACGGACAATTGTAAAGTAGGTTTATTTGCGGAGAATCTTAGTCATTCACATAGTGTTGGTGGTATAGTGGTGAGCATAGCTGCCTTCCAAGCTGGAGGCTCGGGTTTGTTTCCCAGCCAATGCTCTGACTAAATTCTGAGTTTTTGATTGTAATTCAACTATTTGTATGTTTTGCCTGGAAAGTTATGGTCACTAGTGTTTGTATAAGATATAAACTGAACGTTTTAATAGCTTGTTTGGTTCAAATCGAAAGAAGGGATACATTTAACTTTTTAATAGATTGTTTAGGTTAAATTGATAAGACTAATTAATTCAAAATAATAGCGAAACAAATTTTGATAAAAGACGGTGTCTGTTCACTAAATGATCAGCTGGAATAATGTATTGAGAATTGAGTCGTATTTAAATGAATGTATCATAGAGGAGACAGTTGCCTAAATTTCAGAAATTCTAAAGAAAAGCGGAGAAATAATGGCAATAGAGTGGTGCCCACCTAAATGTTTTTCATTCTTATAGATTGACTGACACATGTTATAATTTTGGCGCTGTGTGTGTTATTTTTATAGTCTTGGACATTTCATAAGTGGGAAGAGGAAAGACAAGAAAAAGTTGTAAAGTTTGGTTGAAGGTGAAACATTGAAATGAGAGGGGTTATATTTTTGCCCACTGGGGGAAAAAGAAATAGGAGAGTTAAGCTGAAAGTGATTCAGGTGTGAGTAAGGAAACATTGTGATAATGTATTCTGATGGTTATTGATTCTTGGTTTGATTGTTTAGGTAACACCAGTGAATTTGAGCAAGAAAGTTCATGTAGTCTAACATTGTAATCTGTTTCCATTACGCTGAACAATGTCAGATCATTAAAGTTGATTGCAGTTTGAGTAGTTTTTATTTTTACAGGGACAGTGCATCATTAATCACAGTTGTGTCTAATGGCAGAGTTTTCCAGACATGGGAAGCTCTCACACTGAAAGCAGATTGACTAAAGGTACTTTCCTTTGTGAGGATTTATGTCTATGCTCTATAACCCACTACTATATCACGTACGATTGAATTGTTTGAACAGCAGTTGTCTGTCTGTGTGTGTGTGTGTGTGTGTGTGTGTGTGTGTGTCAAGGACTGAGCAACATGCTGAGACCACTGCATGTTGCAAAACTGTAGATAACAGCCCAGCAGATGCTTTGTCCTTGTGTTTGTATGTGACAATGTTTAGCAACACGGTGTGACTTGCTGTATCTTACAAAGTTGTGGTTAATCAGGTACAGGGAGGGGAGGCTCATCACAAGGTTTGATTGAATTACAAAATACTGAATAACACAATAACATAAAACGGGAACTGAGTAGTTGCAGTAACTAGGGTGTGATACCAGAACAGCGAGAATCTATACATCGACAGAGGGTGGACTCCAAGAAGCGCCAAGAGGCGGGGACCAGCCTGAGCGCCTGCGATAGGCTGAGCAAGTCTTAACCACGCTCAGCCTCTACTGTGATAGGCCAACAGACAGGTTGGAACTATGCTGTTTTCTTACATCCTGTCAGTACGCTGCAAGATGCACCGTATGATCCAGGTATGTAATTAGTATTCCCTCGTTTGAAAAGAGTAAATCAAATGCATTAGAGTTTAAACATTTATTTACATAAACAATTGTGACATTTTCGATTGTTTTTAGTCGCTGCGTGTTCCTCTGAGGTCGATGGTGCTGCAGCTGAGTAGGAGCTGAGTCACAACCCTCCAGCGGCCGTGTCCTCACAGATGCAGTTCTGCAAACGCAGAGCGACACCATCAACGCTATTAACGAGGTTGCCAAGGAGTTGAAGTGTGACAGGCACGGCTTGGTTTCTGCAGGTGCTTCTCTGTAAAGCTGGGCACACTACAGCACAGAGATCCAAGAGAACCACTCTTGGTAATCGGAACCGGCTCATAAGCCACTAATCATCATTGGCAAGTAAATCTTGCTTGTCTCTGAGAATTCGCTCTCTCCGAATTCTTCCATTCGCCAAATCTTCCAACAGTGCCAAAGCAGCCATTGTGCATCATTACGCATTGTAATTGCATGCCTTTTTATACCCACCCATTTGATTGTCAAAGCTACCCAATTACGTAACTCCTTCAGGTGTGGTAATTACCCTGATTGTAACTGACAATGACTGGGTCATTATCACATTGACAGTTCTGCGCAACACACATGTGATAACGACATGTGCACTCGTATCTGCCCGCCTGAGGTATCTATAAACGACATCAGTTTAAATGTAATTTGTCCTACTATTCACCTTATTATTTATGAGAATACATTTCATAACATGCAAGTATTGTTTAATAATTACAGAGCCAATTAAATATGATTCTCAATTAAACTGGACAACATATTTGTTTTTTTTGTTGCAAACCATATTTCGATTTTTATTTATTACCCTAAATCATGTTTTATTTGTGTGCACTCCAGGGAACTCTTCATATATAATACGTGAGATGTAATATTTTGATTTATTTCACACAATGGTTTTAATTTCAAAGTGTTTCATCCTTCCGCAATCGGAGTCGCTGTTTTTCATTACTCCAGTTTATGTGCATAAGTATGCGTCAAAGTGTCCGTGGAGGACCGCATATTCTCCTGTCAAGTTTTTTTTTTTTATAAATCCCAAAGTTTGCTTAGGAAGTGGCGTCGTTTTCTTGTGCCTACGCAACGTTTAGAAATGAGGCCCCAGAGCAGAATACTCAGTCACAATTGCATGTTTGTAGTATTCCATTAACCTTTCATATTCAGTTACAGGGTTTTGGAGAGTGATCTTAAATATATGTATAAAGGCAATATTCATAAATATGCATATTCACAGTTGTTGCATTGATGTTGTACAAATATGCTGACTTTCATAGATCAATAAATGAATGAAAAGCAACATCTTACACAATTACACAATCTGTATGTTTGGCCTGCCTCCTGTATCTTACGTTTTGCACTGATTAACTATTCCATTGAATTGATTTGTTTACGTGCTTAAAGTAAATAATTCAAAAAAAATGTATTACAGGCATCAGCTCCCACTGAGTTGAACAACACTGCAAGTGAAAACTAATAGATTAATGGAAGGTAAATACCTAAGTCTGTTTACGTGGAAAGGTACTAAGCTACAAGTAAATCATATATAATATGTAAGACATGGAAAGAACATAGATATCTGCCCAGTGGGAATCAGCATTATAAGCAATTATACAATAAAAAAATGAAACAGGAATATTAAAATCAATATTATCAACAGATGTCTACATGGAACTTTAAAGTAAACTTCATACACAGAACAGCACCCCCTCCCTCTCTCACTTACTTTTGGAAAACCTTGGTGGGTTGTCATTGACGTCACTGAGGGTGATGTTGATGGTAGTGGTCCCAGCCAGACCTCCCAGCTGACCTCCCATATCCTTGGCCTGGATAAGTACCTGGTACTGCTCCTTCACCTCGCGGTCCATGTTCGGCAAGGCCGTCCTTATTATACCTAATGGCAACATGATATCTTTAGAAAACGTCAAAATGACATCTGACATCTAGGCGCTATTATGATCATAAGTTGTGCAGTCCAAATAGAAGATAGCTGGAAGCAAGATAATAGAGAAGGGACAAGGTGAGTGTTAACATGTGTTCTGAAGGATGGCTGATGGTTGCTGTATGATAGTTGAGTCAAACTAAATAAGTTTGTTACCCTGCCGCCTTAAAATGTTAAGTCAAGTCCAATCTAAAGTTACTTCAACCTAGTAAAGTGAGTGAAACTGACACATTTGGATGTAATTACTTGTTGAGTGAACGTGATACTTTTAGTCAAAAGTAACATTCTTGTAAAGTTCTTACTATGAGCACACTTGAGACTCAACCTTATCTGGGATTTGACCTCAGAAACATTTGGTTGAAAATTAACTTCTACACCACCAGGTCTTTGTCCAATTATCTGACCACAACAACATATACCAGTGCTCTGGGACACTTGACGTGAAGTTTGCATAAGCTCTTCGGATTTGAACTTTCAATCTCTTGGTCAGGAGTGCATTGATGTTTCTGCAGTGCCACCAGGTACATATTTGTTACTGCAAACATGTATCCACTCACTCGCAAAATCAGAGAAGGATTAGGGTACAGTGTTGTTCATCTGAGGCCAATCTCTGTCATACCTACAGATTTGGTACCGAGCAGAACCATGAAAGCTCATATGTGTACCTCTAAAGGTACCTTATGTGTAAATTTGACCTTTTTGTACACCAGGGAACAACACTGTATCCTAACTGTACCCTTTTTCAGAGAGTGTGAGAATATACAGTATGTTCTTGGTAATAAATATGTACCTGGATGCACTGCAGAAACATTGATGCACTCGCAACCAAGAGGTTTCAAGTTAAAATCTCCAGGGAGATTATGCAAACTTTACATCAATTGTCCTTGAGCACTGCTATTTTTATGTCGGTGTTGTCAGATGATCGGACAAGTATTCACTTTATTCTGAGCATATTTTTTTAGCAAAGTACAGAAATATATTATTGACAATAAATCTGTCAGGCCAATCTCTGTCAGCTCCACAGACCTGGTGGCAACCAGAAGAATAGAAGTTCAATTCCCATGATGTTGAGTGTAAAATGTACTCACAGTATAGAATTTTACAAGATTTTACTGTAATATGTATCCTGTACAATTACAATAACTGCCTGTTGAGTCCTACCATCCCTGCTGTAATTTTACAGCAATAACAACTTAATTTGACAGTAAAAATACAGTATGTTTTTGTAAACGTATTTTTGAAAATACAGTTTAACTGTAAAAATACAATAGTAGTTGCATATTCACTGTATTTTCACCGAAACTATGTAGCCGGTGAAGTACTTTAAAATTATAAATTATTTTTAACAGTGTGTGCCGTAAGCACATCTGAAATACCCTATAATAATAACTGTAATTGCAAGTGAAGCATATTAAGATCATTTACAGGATGGTCCAAAAAGTAACCAAGTACATTGCGATTGACAGCAAATACACAGCAAAACAGTAATACATTACCATACAACTATCCGTATCATAAAATCTATAGCAATTGCTAACAGTGTAGCTTTGTCAGCACAACAAAAAACAAACAGCTGAAGCACATTGATTTGTCTAAAAGTGTGAATTTTACGCAACAAGTCATTGAAGGTTGTAGGATAACACACGTTTTTGTAGAAAAATATTTTTACACAATTAACAATTTCAGTATTTTTCAGTTGAGTTAACTTTGGAAAATGAGCTGAAACAACTAAAAGGCAACATTACGTTTTACAGCGTAGCAGCCCCATTAGAAAGAGCCTATACTTATAGGTGCATTAATGTGCCTGAAGTCAAGGCTGTGATATATAGAAATAGAGGTCATTTCACCAAGTGGAGACACTTGACATTCAATACTGAACTAAGTGAGGCTTTATAATGATTCACCAGAGGGTCTGGGGGACCTTGACATCAGAGGAAATACAGCCGAGTAATAGCCAGGTCAGCTAGGAGGATGTCAGCGTGATAGAAGGGATAGAAATGTGGCAAGAAGTACATTTCCTATTCTCTTATTCCCCCATTCGTAATATGAATAGGATGGATTTCACATTTGATCCTCAAATCCTGTCTTCTGCGAGTGCAACAAAGGATGTTGTTTTTTGACATTCTTCTCATCTTTTTTGAATGCCGGCTCTAACAGGGAGGGATGATGCTGTGAAGTGCATGGTGATTAAGGCATGTGATTCCCTCCCCCACTTTCCCCTTTCTTTTTTCTCTCTCTCCTGCTTGTTTGTTCAGCTGCGTTGATGTATGTAGTGGCAGGCTCAGTGTGGGAAACATTTGTTTTAACAGTTGGATTTTTTCACCATCAGGTTTGAAATACAGTCACAGTGTGTGTTCTGTATATTCTCCAGGGAGGAAAGGCATAATCTGTGATAGATTCTCCCCATTCCCTTTCTCCCGCTGATATCACGTTGGAAATGGTTATCATGTTTTCCTAATATTTTTTCCCTCCCTTTTCTGTGACACACATTCATTTTTTTTCACTTGCTTGCAAAAGACATAATACAAATCTAAATTATAACACAGACAATTAGACCTTTGAACACACTGATAAGAAGTAGAAACTGTATCGACCATTAGGCTACATCAAATACATACTGTAAGAGGGTTGTAGGGTTCTCGACAGTTAGCTGTTTATTATAAGATTGATGTTCACTGGCACAAGCTGGCTCCCGGACACAAATGACAACTGGAGCGTGCAGGGTCGGAGAGGTGCTGATCCTTTGGCACGGTCATAGATGCCAAGCCACTACCATTACTTCTGCAGTCAATACCACTAGCACTACCACTACTACTATTTCACACAAAAATACTTTAAGACAAGCAAGCACACACATTTTCTGTAAGAAATGTCCTTTTCTAGTTGAATTTACATTTTTACAGAGGACAAAGTAATGTGCACTGCACGCATATTGAATGTAATTTTTTTTCTTCTCCACGTGTTGTTGTGTTACAAAGTGGGCTTAAAATTGATTTAATTGTAATTGTTTTGTCAACGATCTATACAAAAAAAGTTTGCTTAAATGTTCATATGCTGAATTTAAAAAAAAGTTCAACTCTACCAATAGTTTTCTCACTACTGTATAACTGTTAAATAGCAAATGTGCCTACTCTGGTCTTGGCACATGTGCTCCAGCCAACAGCTCGCAGATACAGTGTGGGTAGGCTGTGCACTGCAGCCTGGTCTCAGAGCATTTCGCATTATTCCATATGTAAATTTGGGACACTCCATTTAGTATGATATGTTACATTTCGCATGGTATGTATTAATCTATGGATGTCCATCACCTATTTTGTATGATTATATGTTATGAATTTGCAAATCGTACAATATATGATGAATTTGCAAATACGTATGTTATGTTCCGAATTCTAGCTAGGTGGGTAATATTAGCTAGCTGGCTAACATTAACTAGGCTAGGGGTTATGGTTAGGGGTTAAGGTTAGGGTTAAGTTTAGGAGTTAGGTTAAAGGGTTAAGGTTAGGGTTAGCTAAAATGATTAATGTTAGGATTAGGGTAAGGGTTAGCTAAAACGGTTAGGGTTTGGGGAAGGGTTAGCTAACATACTAAGTAGTTTCAAAGTAGCTAAAAAGTAGTAAGTGGTTGAAAAGTTGCTAATTAGTTAACATGCTAAAGTAGTCCATGATAAGATTGGAACTTGCAACCTTTGGGTTGCTAGATATTCGGCTTATACATCCACCCACCCCGCATTAAGTAACCATACCAAATGTAACATACCGTACTAAATTGAATGTCGAGGATTTATATTTACTATGTTACCTCTACCTTACGAGACCAGGTTGGCTGCAGATAGGCTAGTGTGCATGATGAGATTATTATGGATAAGAGCGAGAATATTATTATATTATATTTAAAAACTGTCGATGGAAATGTGGTCCACCATAAAGGAACTTAAGGAACTTTAGCTTGCCACTGTTTCTAATCCATTGCCCTGGCCAGCTACAATGTAATCAAATCAAGATATCTCACTCATTTGTTTAATCGGATCAATAATGTATAATTAAATTCAAGAAAACACTTTGTCAATACTAATCTTCAGAGTTAGAATATATGGCCACCTATTCAATTATTACAGCATTTGGAAACTTTTTTTGGACAGATAATTACCATGCCTTTTTGTCATTTCAAACAAAGCTGGATAATAGTTAACACAATCCCAAACATAACAGCATTCAACATCGACCAACATATGGGTCCTACGTGGCTCAGTTGGAGCACGGTGCTTCCCAGGACCACATGTACATAAAAACGGTAAGTTTCTTTGGATAAAAGTGTACTTTAAATGCCATATACAATTATGTAAAGAGTAACAACAAGTACCAAATTAGACCCATTTCTGACTGACGTTGCCCATCTCATTTACCTGTCTTGGGATCAACAGAGAAGTATGGCTGGCCATGGAGGATGCTGTAGACCACCCTGGCACTGTTTCCGTAGGTAGGGTCATCTGCATCTGTGGCTGTCACCTGCATCACATAGGTCCCTGTAAAACATACACATACATTTATAAGATTCAGATGGGGTCATTTTTTATGGAATAGTTTTCATCCAGTTTAGTAGCTTGTGCCACCATGTATGCCTCCCAAACGTCACTCTTATTCCCTACAAAGTGCACTACTTTTGAGCAGGGCTCAGGTCAAAAGTAGTTCACTATGTAGCGAATAGGGAACCATTTAGGACATAATCACTTAGACTAAAGTGTGAAGAGGATATGATAGAAGATGAGTGTGGAACATTGGAACGTTGAATTATTCACTATGTGAAATATACATTTGCAGCTAAGTGGATGCTTAGCTGAAACATACATCAGGGCTAAAATGGCTGCTCAGACACGCATTCATTAGACATTGCCTCCATTATGGAAACAAAGAGCCATGCACAGCAGGAATAGGTAACAGGATGGCAGCCATCCAAACTTCCTGCTGTACCAGGAACAGAGTAATTACTTGTTATAGAAGTATGGGCTCATCCTCTGTAATTACTGAAGCTTCAATCTAAAACACCAATTGCAATTATCCATCGTCTCCACAGAAGCATGTAAACCTACCAACAAATCCAATTATTGTATCTATAAGCTCAATAAAACCATGCCTGTGGCCAAATGAGATTTCTCTGTTTTATTCCATATGTATAGGCTGGGACTGTCTGCTGGTGGACATCCAAGAGAAGCTACATGCACAAATGGCCATTGACACATGCTAATCTTTTAGTTGGCTGTAACAAGCCTTTATTAAACAGGCTTTGCGCTGTGAGCAGATGGTAACAATTGTATTAAAACATTAGGTGAGAGAGATTAAGCCCTGCACCACACATCCGGGTAGAATGTAGCTGAGATGCTCTACACGCTCTATTACTGCTGTGCCAATGCTAATGGTTAAACACTCATTTACAACTAGGCAATTTGTGCTGGTTTATCAGCATGTGCTGTATTCATGTTTTTTTTGTGCGTTTTAGTGATGCAATCCTTTAAGAAACAACTCTATTTCCATAAAGCTTTCAAATACGAGTGCTTGGTTTAAAATGTATTAATAATAGCTAAACAAAGCTATGCACCACTTTTTAACTTGGCTCATTCCAGTTCCTTAATATTATTTGAAAATAAAACTACAGTTTTAATTGGTGTTTTGAATCCACACCCATTTCCCTAAGGAAGGCCTTTCAGTTCCATTAAATTCATTAATGTAATTAGCAGTGATTCCTATTTTTCTCAGGCACACGCTCCATAAACACCCCATTGAACCATTTATCACACACACTGCAGACAGTGTTGCCAACTATTGTTCATGGAGATCAGCAATTGGCTACATGATTTGTCACTGGAAGTCGCTAGATCACGTGTTGCCGCAATGACGGCACAGCTGCTGTCCCCGACATAGCGTTTTTTCCCCCTCTCCATCCGCATGTAATGTCAAAATCTTCCAAGAGTGAAATAGTTCCCAATCGTTCTGATTATTTTGATTGTGAAGTCATGTTGTAAAGACTTTCACAGTGTGAAAATGTTCCCACTCAATAATTGCATGTGCGTTTGTGTGGATGTCTGAGCTCGTGACGATTTTTCTCTCACAACCCCTCGCCCTTGATTTAGCTAGCTAATGAGCATAATTAGCTGTAAACTGGTTGTGATGGCTTGTTCTCAGAGGCGTGCAGCTTTAACTTGTTTGTACAGCTAGCTAACTAACAAACAAACAAACAAACAAATATATGTATGCACTGTCAATCGAAAACGTAGCGCCCAAGTCTTTGCAATCGCAAATAATCTCCTCACATCAACCCTCAGCACTTTGACTTGCAAGTCCTGGTATTTATATGCTGATCTCACGTCTCAACAAGCTTCTGATACAAACTTCAATACTCCTGGCCACCATTGATTGGCAGATGTATGAAGCAAATGCGAGTGTCCACTAGCACAGTTTTTGAGCTCGAGGGAGGATGTGAGAGAAACAGCAGCAGGAGCTCAGCCATCCATATAAAGAGATGTGCGTGCAATTATTGAACTGGGAACATTTTCACGCTGGGAGAGATTTTGCAGCATGACATCACAATCAGAACACAATCAAAACGATTTTGAACTATTTCACACTGGGAAGATTTTTACGACACCTTTACACCCCCTTCCCTTGTTATTCTCTGCCTGTGTGTGCGCTGTTACAGTGATTTCTGTTGCTCAGACAGCTTCTCCCACTCTTGTTTGCATCAGAACTGAGTGGGAAAAGTTGCTAAATGCTATCAAACCATAGAAACCCTCTGTTTCAAAACTCCCCAAAGGCAGCCTGAAAAGTAGTTGAACTCGCTAAATATAGGACAAAGTCGCTAAATTGTCAACAGTGACTGCAGAATAATCTGAAAATAAGAAGTATTTCTAAAGCATGCTCAGTCCCTCATTTAAAGGTGCAATAACATTTGAATAGTTCACCTAATTTCAGTTTGTGACAAAGCAAGCAATGTATAGTGTACAGAATCCTTGTACCATCTAAACCACTGTGAAATGTATTTTCAATAAGTCAAAATATTGTATTTTCAGCAGTTTAAAGCTGATGTACAAAACTGAAACTGCTTTCAATGAGAATGACAGAACTATGACACACATTTTGTATGTGAATTTGGATGGGTTGCCCAAAAAGTTACATATTGCATTTTTAAAGGAAATAGTTATTTTGCAGGCAGGTCCTAAATTCTCAAAAAACATACAACACACAGAGACTAAGGTCTGCTTCAGTGCCTTCCATCTATGTTTCCCTGTAGTAAGTTGTAGAATAAAAAAATTTCTTCGATTAGCTTGAAAGGGACCGTGCGGATTTAGAGCACAGTTTGTGTGTGGAGTGTACAGGTAACTGCCAAAATGAAGGAAACTCTTGAGTAAATGAGGGATGCAAAGCAGTGGTGGAAAAAGTACCCAGTTGTCATACCCGAGTAAAAGTAAAAATGAGTGGAAGTAACCCAATAAAATATTACTTTTATTTATTTTTAATTTATTTCACCTTTATTTAACCAGGTAGGCAAGTTGAGAACAAGTTCTCATTTACAATTGTGACATGGCCAAGATAAAGCAAAGCAGTTCGACACATACAATGACACAGAGTTACACATAGAGTAAAACAAACATACAGTCAATAATACAGTATAAACAAGTCTATATACGGTGTGAGCAAATGAGGTGAGATAAGGGAGGTAAAGGCAAAAAAAGGCCAAGGTGGCAAAATAAATACAATATAGCAAGTAAAACACTGGAATGGTAGATTTGCAGTTGAAGAATGTGCAAAGTAGAAATAAATAAGATAAATACAGTAGCGAAAGAGGTAGTTGTTTGGGTTAAATTATAGGTGGGCTATGTACAGGTGCAGTAATCTGTGAGCTACTCTGACAGTTGGTTCTTAAAGCTAGTGAGGGAGATAAGTGTTTCCAGTTTCAGAGATTTTTGTAGTTCGTTCCAGTCATTGGCAGCAGAGAACTGGAAGGAGAGGCGGCAAAAGAAAGAATTGGTTTTGGGGGTGAACAGAGAGATATACCTGCTGGAGCGCGTGCTACAGGTGGGTGATGCTATGGTGACCAGCGAGCTGAGATAAGGGGGGACTTTACCTAGCAGGGTCTTGTAGATGACATGGAGCCAGTGGGTTTGGCGACGAGTATGAAGCGAGGGCCAGCCAACGAGAGCGTACAGGTCGCAATGGTGGGTAGTATATGGGGATTTGGTGACAAAACGGATTGCACTGTGATAGACTGCATCCAGTTTGTTGAGTAGGGTGTTGGAGGCTATTTTGTAAATGACATCGCCGAAGTCGAGGATTGGTAGGATGGTCAGTTTTACAAGGGTATGTTTGGCAGCATGAGTGAAGGATGCTTTGTTGCGAAATAGGAAGCAAATTCTAGATTTAACTTTGGATTGGATATGTTTGATGTGGGTCTGGAAGGAGAGTTTACAGTCTAACCAGACACCTAGGTATTTGTAGTTGTCCACGTATTCTAAGTCAGAGTCGTCCAGAGTAGTGATGTTGGACAGGCGGGCAGGTGCAGGCAGCGATCAGTTGAAGAGCATGCATTTAGTTTTACTTGCATTTAAGAGCAATTGGAGGCCACGGAAGGAGAGTTGTATGGCATTGAAGCTTGCCTGGAGGGTTGTTAACACAGTGTCCAAAGAAGGGCCAGAAGTATACAGAATGGTGTCGTCTGCGTAGAGGTGGATCAGAGACTCACCAGCAGCAAGAGCGACATCATTGATGTATACAGAGAAGAGAGTCAGTCCAAGAATTGAACCTTGTGGCACCCCCATAGAGACTGCCAGAGGTCCGGACAGCAGACCCTCCGATTTGACACACTGAACTCTATCAGAGAAGTAGTTGGTGAACCAGGCGAGGCAATCATTTGAGAAACCAAGGCTGTCGAGTCTGCCGATGTGATGATTGACAGAGTCGAAAGCCTTGGCCAGATCGATCAATACGGCTGCACAGTAATGTTTCTTTTCGATGGCGGTTAAGATATCGTTTACGACATTGAGCGTGGCTGAGGGGCACCCATGACCAGCTCTGAAACCAGATTGCATAGCAGAGAAGGTATGGTGAGATTCAAAATGGTCGGTAATCTGTTTGTTGACTTGGCTTTCGAAGACCTTAGAAAGGCAGGGTAGGATAGATATAGGTCTGTAGCAGTTTGGGTCAAGAGTGTCCCCCCCTTTGAAGAGGGGGATGACCGCAGCTGCTTTCCAATCTTTGGGAATCTCAGACGACACGAAAGAGAGGTTGAACAGGCTAGTCATAGGGGTGGCAACAATTTCGGCAGATAATTTTAGAAAGAATTGGTCCAGATTGTCTAACCAGGCTGATTTGTAGGGGTCCAGATTTTGCAGCTCTTTCAGAACATCAGCTGACTGGATTTGGGAGAAGGAGAAATGGGGAAGGCTTGGGCGAGTTGCTGTGGGGGGTGCAGTGCTGTTGACCGGGGTAGGAGTAGCCAGGTGGAAAGCATGGCCTGCCGTACAAAAATGCTTATTGAAATTCTCAATTATAGTGGATTTATCAGTGGTGACAGTGTTTCCTATCTTCAGTGCAGTGGGCAGCTGGGAGGAGGTGTTCTTATTCTCCATGGACTTTACAGTGTCCCAGAACTTTTTTGAGTTAGTGTTGCAGGAAGCAAATTCTGCTTGAAAAAGCTAGCCTTGGCTTTTCTAACTGCCTGTGTGTAATGGTTTCTAGCTTCCCTGAACAGCTGCATGTCACGGGGGCTGTTCGATGCTAATGCAGAACGCCATAGGATGTTTTTGTGTTGGTTAATGGCAGTAAGGTCTGGGGAGAACCAAGGGCTAAATCTGTTCCTGGTTCTAAATTTCTTGAATGGGGGATGCTTATTTAAGATGGTTAGGAAGTCATTTAAAAAAATAACCAGGCATCCTCTACTGACGGGATGAGATCAATATCCTTCCAGAATACCCCGGCCAGGCCTGCTCGCTGAAGTGTTTCAGGGAGCGTTTGACAGTGATGAGTGGAGGTCGTTTGACCGCTGACCCATTACGGGTGAAGGCAATGAGGCAGTGATCGCTAAGATCTTGGTTGAAGACAGCAGAGTTGCATTTAGAGGGCAAGTTGGTTAGGATGATATCTATGAGGGTGCCCATGTTTAAGGCTTTGGGGAGGTACCTGGTAGGTTCATTGATAATTTGTGTGAGATTGAGGGCATCAAGCTTAGAATGTAGGATGGCTGGGGTGTTAAAAGCATGTTTCAGTTTAGGTCGCCTAGCAGCACGAGCTCTGAAGATAGATGGGGGGCAATCAGTTCACATATGGTGTCCAGAGCATAGCTGGGGGCAGAGGGTGGTCTATAGCAGGCGGCAACGGTGAGAGACTTGTTTTTAGAGAGGTGGATTTTTAAAAGTAGAAGTTCAAATTGTTTGGGTACAGACCTGGATAGTAGGACAGAACTCTGCAGGCTATCTTTTCAATAGATTGCAACTTTGGCAGTTCTATCTTGTCTGAAAATGTTGTAGTTTGGGATGAAAATTTCAGAATTTTTGGTGGTCTTCCTAAGTCAGGATTCAGACACGGCTAGGACATCAGGGTTGGCAGAGTGTGCTAAAGCAGTGAATAAAACAAACTGAGGGAGGAGGCTTCTAATCTTAACATGCATGTAACCAAGGCTATTACGGTTACAGAAGTCATCAAAAGAGAGCGCCTGGGGAATAGGAGTGGAGCTAGGCACTGCAGGGCCTACTTGAGAAAAAGTCTAAAAGTATTTGGTTGTAAATATACTTAAGTATAAAAAGTAAATGTAATTGCTAAAATATTCTTAAGTATCAAAAGTAATATCAAGCCAACCAGATGTTCATGTTTTTAAAATTTACACTCCAACACTCAGAAATCATGTACAAAGTTCGCCAGATCAGAGGCAGTAGGGATGACGAGGGTTGTTCTCTTGATAAGTATGTGAACTGGACCATTTTCTGTCCTGCTATGCATCCAAAGTGAAACAAGTGCTTTTGGGTGTCAGGGAAAATGTACAGCGGCTTGCAAAAGTATTCACCCCTTTTGGAATTTTTCCTATTCTGTTGCCTTACAACCTGGAATTAAAATATATGTTTGCGGGGTTTGTATCATTTGATTTACACAACATGCCTACCACTTTGAAAATGCAAAATATGATATACCCTGAACAAGGGTATCTGTGTGTATCTTTTTGTATCCAAATCCGGCTTTAAACTTCTTCACAACAGTATCTCGGACCTGCCTGGTGTGTTCCTTGTTCTTCATGATGCTCTCTGCGCTTTTAACGGACCTCTGAGACTATCACAGTGCAGGTGCATTTATACAGAGACTTGATTACTCACAGGCGGATTGTATTTATCATCATTAGTCATTTAGGTCAACATTGGATCATTCACAGATCCTCACTGAACTTCTGGAGAGAGTTTGCTGCACTGAAAGTAAAGGGGCTGAATAATTTTGCACGCCCAATTTTTCAGTTTTTGATTTGTTAAAAAAGTTTGAAATATCCAATAAATGTCGTTCCACTTCATGATTGTGTCCCACTTGTTGTTCATTCTTCACAAAAAAATACAGTTTTATATCTTTATGTTTGAAGCCTGAAATGTGGCAAAAGGTCGCAAAGTTCAAGGGGGCCGAATACTTTCGCAAGGCACTGTATATACTGAGATCATGTGACACTTAGATTGCACACAGGTGGACTTTATTTAACTAATTATTTGACTTATGAAGGTAATTGGTTGAACCAGATCTTATTTAGGGGCTTCATAGCAAAGGGGGTGAATATACAGTGGGGCAAAAAAGTATTTAGTCAGCCACCAATTGTCTCCCACTTAAAAAGATGAGAGAGGTCTGTATTCTTCATCATAGGTACACTTCAACTATGACAGACAAAATGAGAAGAAAATCACATTGTAGGATTTTTAATTAATTTATTTGCAAATTATGGTGGAAAATAAGTATTTGGTCACCTACAAACAAGCAAGATTTCTGGCTCTCACAGACCTGTAACTTCTTCTTTAAGAGACTCCTCTGTCCTCCACTCGTTACCTGTATTAATGGCACTTGTTTGAACTTGTTATCAGGATAAAAGACACCTGTCCACAACCTCAAACAGTCACACTCCAAACTCCACTATGGCCAATACCAAAGAGCTGTCAAAGGACACCAGAAACAAAACTGTAGACCTGCACCAGGCTGGGAAGACTGAATCTGCAATAGGTAAGCAGCTTGGTTTGAAGAAATCAACTGTGGGAGCAATTATTAGGAAATGGAAGACATACAAGACCACTGATAATCTCCCTCGATCTGGGGCTCCATGCAAGATCTCACGCCGTGGGGTCAAAATGATCACAAGAACGGTGAGGAAAAATCCCAGAACCACACGGGGGGACCTAGTGAATGACCTGCAGAGAGCTGGGACCAAAGTTACAAAGCATACCATCAGTAACACACAAAGCCGCCAGGGACTCAAATCCTGCAGTGCCAGACGTGTCCCCCTGCTTAAGCCAGTACACGTCCAGGCCCGTCTGAAGTTTGCTAGAGAGCATTTGGATGATCCAGAAGGAGATTGGGAGATGAAGCCAAAATAAAACTTTTTGGTAAAAACTCAACTCGTCGTGTTCGGAGGACAAAGAATGCTGAGTTGCATCCAAAGAACACCAAACCTACTGTGAAGCATGGGGGTGGAAACAGCATGCTTTGGGGCTGTTTTCTGCAAAGGGACCAGGACGACTGATCCGTGTAATGGAAAGAATGAATGGGGCCATGTATTGTGAGATTTTGAGTGAAAACCTCCTTCCATCAGCAAGGGCATTGAAGATGAAACGTGGCTGGGTCTTTCAGCATGACAATGATCCCAAACACACCGCACGGGCAACGAAGGAGTATCTTCGTAAAAGCATTTCAAGGTCCTGGAGTGGCCTAGCCAGTCTCCAGATCTCAACCCCATAGAAAATCTTTGGAGGGAGTTGAAAGTCCGTGTTGCCCAGCAACAGCCCCAAAACATCACTGCTCTAGAGGAGATCTGCATGGAGGAATGGCCAAAATACCAGCAACAGTGTGTGAAAACCTTGTGAAGACTTACAGAAAACGTTTGACCTCTGTCATTGCCAACAAAGGGTATATAACAAAGTATTGAGATACATTTTTGTTATTGACCAAATACTTATTTTCCACCATAATTTGCAAATAAATTCAGAAAAAATCCTACAATGTGATTTTATGGATTTTTTTTCATAGTGAAGTGTACCTATGATGAAAATTACAGGCCTCTCTCATCTTTTTAAGTGGGAGAACTTGCACAATTGGTTGCTGACTAAATACTTATTTTTTATAATTTTTTTAGACAAGTCGTTTTTTTCATTTTACTTCACCATTTTGAAATATTTTGTCTATGTCCATTACATTAAATCCAAATAAAAATCTATTTAAATTACAGGTTGTAATGGAACAAAATAGGAAAAATGCGAAGGTGTGTGAATACTTTTGCAAGGCACTGTATGGAATACAAAGTACATTATTTTCTTCAGCAATTGTCATCCCATCATGCTTAGGTTCATGTATAAAAATGCCCAGTTGATATATTTTTTGGGCTACCATGGCTAGAAGAAGAGATCTCAGTGACTTTGAAAAGGGGGATCTCAAAGGAGCATTAGGGGGTTTAAAATGTGTGTGTGTGTGTGTGTGTGTGTGTGTGTGTGTGTGTGCGTCAGTCAGTCAGTCAGTCAGTCACCAGATCTCAACCCAATTGAGATTCTGGAGTGGCACCTGAGACAGTGTTTTACACCACCATCAACAAAACACCAATTGATGTAATTTCTCGTGGAAGAATGGTATCACTCACACCACTCCAATAGATTTGCACACACTTGTAGAATTTATGCCAAAATTTAAGCTGTTATGTTGGCTCATGGTGCCCCAATGCCTGATTAAGACACTTTATGTCAGTGTTTCCTTTATTTTGGCAATTACCTGTACATTGACCCGGCTCCATTAAACAATTTCTATCAGAGCACTGTAGAGATCTGATTTGCTGTTCTCTTCGCCAGGGCTTCATAGCAATTCAGATCAAGAGGAGCCAATCTCAAATTGAATTACCTTGATCTCCCTTCCCTGGGGGGAGATCATAAATACAAGCCTCGATCTGCAATGTACTCAGGCACATTGTGCATAACTGGCTTGCACACAGAAACATCAACATTTGTTCTCTATCTCCCTCCTGTTTACCTGTGATTATAAAACTCCCTTTCTTATGGTATTTTTTTTACTATGTCACGATATAAACCTCTACAATACAGTGTTGTTCATTCTAAGAAATGCATCTATTTTGCTATGAGAAGTTATCTTCTCTAGGGTAGGGGGCACTATTTTCACCTCCGGATGAAAAGCATGCCCAAAGTGAACTGCCTGCTACTCAGGCCCAGAAGCTAGGATATGCATATACTTGGATAGAGAACACTAAGGTTTCCAAAACTGTTAAAATACTGTCTGTGAGTATAACATAACTGATTTGGCAGGCAAAAACCTGAGAGAAATCCATCCAGGAAGTAAGATTGTTTTATTTTTGTAGTTTTCTATTTAATGCCATTACAGTATCTATTGACTTAGGACTCAAATTGCAGTTCCTATGCCTTCCACTAGATGTCAACAGTCTTTAGAAATTGAAAAATGAGGGAGTAAGACCAGTCTGAATGACTGGACCCTACAGTGTCACAGAGCTTCTTCATGCGCAATCCCGAGAGCGCGCCTTTCCTGTTGACCTTTTAATTGACAACGTTATTGTCGGTTTGAAATATTATCAATTATTTAGGCTAAAAACAACCTGAGGATTGAATATAAACATCGTTTGGCATGTTTCTTTGAACTTTACGGATACAATTTGGATTTTTTTATCTGGCTGTTGTGACTGCGTTTGAGCCTGTGGATTACTCAAGGAAACGTACGAAGGTTTTTGGATATAAAGAGAGACTTTATCGAACAAAACTAACATTTTTTGAGTAAATTAATGTCTTCTGAGTGCAACCATATGATGATCATCAAAGGTTAGTGATTCATTTTATCTCTACTTCTGACTTGTGTAACAGTTCTACTTGGCTGGTTACTGTTTGTAATGATTTGTCTGCTGGGTGATGTTCTCAAATAATCGCATGGTATGCTTTCGCCGTAAAGCCTTTTTGAAATCTGACACCGTGTTTGGATTCACAAGAAGTTCATCTTTAAACCTATATATATAACACTTGTATGTTTTCAGAATTTTTATAATCAGTATTTCTGTTTTTGAATTTGGTACTCTGCAATTTCACTGGATGTTGGTCAGGTGAGATGCTTCCATCCCACATACCCTACAGAGTTATAGCAGATTATAAATTACATATTTTGTGATATTTTGTTTGTGTTCCAAATGGCACCCTATTCTCTTCATAGTGTACTACTTTTAACCAGAGCCCATAGGTCTCTGGGTAAAAGAAGTGCACTTTAAAGGGAATATGCCACACAAAGTATTATCTGATATTTCTTCTTACCTACAGGTGACATCTCAGGGACACTAGCTGTGTACGGGCCTTCCAGAAACTTTGGCTCATTGTCGTTGATGTCCTGGACTTTGATCACAAACTGTGATTCGGGCTCCAGGGGCCTGTTTGTGTCGATATCGACAGCCTGGGCGCGAAGGGTATAGTAAGGCTTCACCTCCCTGTCAAGGCTTCTTAAGGCATGGATGTCCCCGGTCGTTGCATCAATGGTGAAAATGGAGCCGGCCCCTTCTCCCATGAGAGTGTACTTCACTGCGCTCTCGCCCTTATCCAGGTCAGTGTGCAGCTACAAGACAAGATAAAAAGGACAGGTTCAGTCCTAACATACTGCTAATGATTCATTGAGACCACTGAGGGAGAACAATTTAATGTTTTAAAGCAGTTTATGAAGTGAGTCGATGGGAATCACTGCACTTACTGACTGCACTTATAAAATACAAAGAATACCCCCCACATTCAATATACATTGAGTGCACAAAACATTAAGAAATACGATTGAGTTCCGCCCCCAGCCTCACTTCGTAGGGGTATGGACTCTACAAGGTGTCGAAAGCATTCCACAGGGATGCTGGCTCATGTTGACTCCAATGCTTCCCACAGTTGTGTCAAGTTGGCTGGATGTCCTTTGGGTGGCGACCCATTCTTGATACACACGGGAAACTGTTGAGCATGAAAAACCCAGCAGCATTGCAGTTCTTGACCCAGCCAGTGTGCCTGGCTCTACCATACCCCTTTCAAAGGTACTTAAATATTGTCTTGCCCATTCACCCTCTGAATGGCACACATTCACAATCCATGTCTCAATTGTCTCAAGGCTTAAAAATACTTATTTAATCTGTCTCATCCCCTTTATCTACTCTGATTGAAGTGGATTTAACAAGTGACATCAATAAGGGATCATAACTTTCACCTGGATTCATCTGGTCAGTCTATGTCATGGAAAGAGCAGGTGTTCTTCATGTTTTGTACACTCATTCTATACAAAGTAGTGTACCTGTTTGGCCCAGATCTGATAGAAAAAGTCAGTGATTCTGGATGTGCATATTACCTATATGATGACACACCCAACAATACAGATGTTAATTTGATCACCCTATTGTTGCAGGAAACTTAATCTAAAGTTACTTCAACCTAGTTAGTAAGTGAAGCTGGCAAATTTATATTTAACAACTTGTCGAGTGAACTTGAAACTTTTGGTCAAAAGTAACATTCTTTTAAGATTCTTCATTGTGAGCACACAACACTTCATCTGGGATTTGAACTCATAATCCCTTGGTTGCCAGTGACTTGAATTTCCTGCTATTCCAAAAGGTCTGTGGGCATGGAAGAGATTGGCCAAATATTAATTGAGAAGAGTTTAATATGTAATTTGCTAAAACACCTTAAAAAATTACAGAGGAATAACTTTTTGAGGCTATTAAATCCTTTCAGTCTGAAAAAAACCCAGGGCTTGATGGCATACTGTTGGAGATATATATGGCCTTTTTTATATACTCAAAGCTCCATTATTAGCTTATTTGAACTACTCCTATAGAAATGGTAGTCTGTCAGGTACTCAGCAGGAAGGTCTAATTTCACTATTATTAAAACAAGAACCAGATGGCAAATATAAAGATCCAGTCTAACTTAAAAACTGGAGGCCTCTTACACTTCAATGTTGTGATGCAAAAATGCGAAATGCAATTATTGTTCATACTGATCAGACAGTTTTTTTTTGCATGGACGATGAATTGGAGATAATATACGACAACTACTAGAAGTTAAAGAACATCATAAAACAACTAAGAAGCCAGGCCTGATATTTATAGTGGATTTGAAAAGGTCTTTGATAAAGTAAGACTCAATTGTATTTATAATTGCCTGGATTTTTTCAATTGTGGTGATTCTTTTATAAAATGGTTAATGGTAATGTATAGCAACCCCAGGTGTAAAATAGTACATATCGGCTACATCTCAGAGAGTTTTGAAATGTCAAGAGAAGTTAAACAAGGGTGTCTGCTGTCACTATATCTATTCGTCATGGCCATCGAAATGCTAACTATTAAAATCAGATCAAATAACAACATTAGAGGAATAGAAATCCAATGTTTAAAAACAAAGGTGTCCATGTACAGTTGAAGTCAGAAGTTTACATACACCTTAGCCAAATACATTTCAACTCAGTTTTTCACAATTCCTGAGATTGAATCCTTGTAAAGAATTCCCTGTTTTATGTCAGTTAGGATCACCACTTTATTTTATTTTATTCTGACTTTGTCCCATTCCTCCTGACAGAGCGGGTGTAACTAAGTCGGGTTTGTAGGCCTCCATGCTCGCACACACTTTTTCAGGTCTGCCCACAAACGTTCTATAGGATTGAAGTCAGGGCTTTGTGATGGCCACTCTAATACCTTGACTTTGATGTACTTAAGCCATTTTGCCATAACTTTGGAAGTATTTTTGGGGTCATTGTCAATTTGGAAGACCCATTTGTGACCAAGCTTTAACTTCCTGATTGTCTTGAGATGTTGCTTCAATATATCCACATACTTTTCCAACCTCATGATGCCATCTATTTTGTGAAGTGCACCAGTCCCTACTGCAGCAAAGCAACCCCACAACATGATGCTGCCACCCCTGTGCTTCACAGTTGTATTGATGTCCTCCAGCTTGCAAGCCTCACTCTTTTTCCTCCAGACATAACGATGGACATTATGGCCAAGCAGTTCTATTTTTGTTTCATCAGACAAGAGGATATTAGTCCATCTCTCCATTTCTTTGTCCCCATGTGCAGTTACAAACCGTAGTCTGGCTTTTTCTGGTGGTTTTGGAGCAGTTGCTTCTTCCTTGATGAGCAGCCTTTGAGCAGTCTGTTCATTCCAAGATTACAACCAATTAATAACCGCATTACCCCAAAAATAGAGGAGGCAGGTGGTAGCAGGAGGAGGCCCAATATAAAGGATCAAAACTGGAGGAGGAATAAAAATAGCATAAATAGGAAAGTATACGAGTTTCATTTGAGGACCAGGAAGTTGACAGCTGTGCCATTCAGATGTTTTTATGTACCGATTCCGTTGTACAGGGTGTATGAGTTCATATATAAAACTAATCAAGATTCAAGCCTTTGTGCTTTTCAGCTAAAATTATTCTATAGAATTCTTTCCACCAACAAAATGTTGAACATTTGGGGCATACAATCATCTTAGCTCTGCAGATTTTGTTGTGAGGATACATAATCAATAGGCCATTTATTTTGGTATTGTCCTCAGGTAGCCTGTTTCTGGTCTCAGGTTGAGGAATGGGTGAAAATGCATAACATTGATCTAAAATGTAACGTTTTCTGCTTCAGTGTCTTTAGATATTTTTGTCAGATCTTACTATGGAACACTGAAATATAATTACAAGCATTTCATAAGTGTTAAAAGCTTTAATTGACAATTACATGAAGTGCAGTGTTGACCCTTCTTTTTCAAGACCTCTACAATCCCCCCTAAAATGCTGTCAATTAACTTCTGGGCCACATCCTGACTGATGGCAGCCCATTCTTGCATAATCAATGCTTGGAGTTTGTCAGAATTTGTGGGTTTTTGTTTGTCCACCAACCTCTTGAGGATTGAACACACGTTCTCAATTGGATTAAGGTCTGGGGAGTTTCCTGCCCATGGACCCAAAATATTGATGTTTTGTTCCCTGAGCCACTTAGTTATCACTTTTGCCTTATGGCAAGGTGCTCCATCATGCTGGAAAATGCATTGTTTGTCACTAAACTGTCCCTGGATGGTTGGGAGAAGTTGCTCTCAGAAGATGTGTTGGTACCATTCTTTATTCATGGCTGTGTTCTCAGGCAAAATTGTGAGTGAGCCCACTCCCTTGGCCGAGAAGCAACCCCACATATGAATGGTCTCAGGATGCTTTATTGTTGGCATGGCACATAACTGATGGTAGCTTTCACCTTGTTTTCTCCGGACAAGCTTTTTTCCCAGATGCCCCAACAAATCGGAAAGGGGATTCATCTGAGAAAATGACTTTACCCCAGTCCTCAGCAGTCCAATCCCTGTACCTTTTGCAGAATATCAGTCTGTCCCTGATGTTTTTCCTGGAGAGAAGTGGTTTCTTTGCTGCCCTTCTTGACACCAGGCCATCCTCCAAAAGTTTTCGCCATCAATGTGCGTGCAGATGCACTCACACCTGCCTGCTGCCGTTCCTGAGCAAGCTCTGTTCTGGTGGTGCCCCGATCCCGCAACTGAATCAACTTTAGGAGACGGTCCTGGCGGTCCTGGACTTTCTTGGGCGCCCTGAAGCCTTCTTCACAATAATTGAACTGCTCTCCTTGAAGTTCTTGATGATCCGATAAATGTTTGTTTTAGGTGCAATCTTACTGGCAACAATATCCTTGCCTGTGAAGCCCTTTTTGTGCAAAGCAATGATGACGGCACGTGTTTCCTTGCAGGTAACCATGTTTGACGGCACGTGTTTCCTTGCAGGTAACCATGTTTGACAGAGGAAGAACAATGATTCCAAGCACCACCCTCCTTTTGAAGCTTCCAGTCTGATATTCGAACTCAATCTGCATGACAGAGTGATCTTCAGCCTTGTCCTCGTCAATGCTCACACCTGTGTTAACGAGAGAAGCACTGACATGATGTCAGCTGGTCCTTTTGTGGCAGGGCTGAAATGCAGTGGAAATGTTTTTGGGCGATTCAGTTCAGTTACATGGCAAAGAGGTACTTTGCAATTAATTGCAATTCATCTGATCAGTCTTCATAACATTCTGGAATATATGCAAATTTCCGTCATACAAACTGAGGCAGCAGACTTTGTGAAAGTTAATATTTGTGTCATTCTCAAAACTTTTGACTGTACTTTTCGGAGATCTGGAGAGACCGGGTCAGTCAATTACTAATAAACTAACACTCTTAGTAAAATTATTTATCTCCAACTCGCAATCTGTGGATTCTATTCGATTAGATAGATTAAAATTGTGTGTTAAATGTCACAGCATAGTTGGAAGCTATATGGTGCGTAGAAATCCGAAGAGGGTGGCCAGCAGAGACCGGAGGGAAGCTGAGGATTGGGATGTGGAATAGAATGGTTGAGGGGCAGCTCCTGGGGATCTGTGGGGGGGATCTTGGAGGGTTGGTGGCCTGGCGGTTGGGAGCTTGGGCCGGTGGCTGATGAATTGCTGTTTCGGGTCCCTGTTGTTGACCTTGTGGGAGATCTGTCGACGTGCCCTTGAGCAGGGCTGTGACCCTGGTTGCTTCTGTGTGTCACTCTTGATGTGAGTCTGTTAGATTACTAACGTGATGTAGTTGTTGAGCGGCTTCACTTCGAGTATATTGTATGTTTTAAATATATGTATTTTAAAAATAAATTATGATAATAAAAAAAATAGACCTTAAAAATTCCCTGCTGCCTTAAATTGTTAAATCATGTAAAATACACTCACTGAACTGTCTTAGCATGTTTGTGTTTTCTTCAGGTAATTTTTTTTAAACACCTTGCAAAATCTGACTTTGTCTGTCAGCCTGGGGGCATATGTACTGGCTTGACCCAGTTCTTTCTCCAATTCACAGTGCAGTTCCTCTTTCTACAATTGCCATGTATCACGTCCTGACCTTAGTTCCTTTTTTAGGTCTCTGTTTTAGTTTGGTCAGTGTGACGTAGAAGTCCGTCACTGGCCGCGGGCAGCATTTGGTTCTTTAACGCACACACATATTCATCACTCCTCCCTGCGCCATTATACCATAAGTTAACAATGTGGGTCGACACACAATTTAACTTCTGTCTTGGTGCATGCATTTCACACTTGTCAATGTTCATATGTGAGAGATACAATAATTATTATATTTATCAATGTTGTGGATGAGCGCATTGTTTGTTTGTTCTGTTCCTCTCTCTCCATCTCTGTAGCTTCTGGGTATGCTGGAAAAGGACCTGAGCTAAGGGAATTGGGTTGGCTTTATAGTGCCTGTCCCAAATGGCTCATTAATGCATATGGGCATATTGAAAGATATTGTCAGTAGTGATGTAATGTTGTAAATGTTATGTTGTGATATTGTTTAAAACCGTGTTGCAATGTATATCCTTTAGTATGTTTAGTTCATGGAAAATGTAGGTTTGTATTGTTAATTGATTAATTAATTAGGGTTAATTGTTCTGAGGGGAGGGGCAAGCACTACAAAAGAAGCCTCTCTCCAGTCTCAAAGGGGGATTTTTTGGATTGAGCTGTGGATGGGGCAGCATTGTTGTTAAGCTGTCCCATAAGGTAGACGTTGATGGCAGTACTGTTGTTTTCTGTTCCGGAATCACTTGTAAATAAACACCTTTGCACAGAAGAACTTTTGCGGTTCCGCCATCTTTTTATTTTTATAGAGGTTAGGTTATCCAGTTGAGCCATCTGGCCTACTCTACGTGACAGTCAGGGAGTGAGTTGGGGTGGGCAATATATGTTGTGTTTTCTAGGTTTTCTATTTCTATGTGTTTGGCCTGGTATGGTTCCCAATCAGAGGCAGCTGGCAATCGTTGTCTCTGATTGAGAACCATACTTAGGCAGCCTGTTTTCCCACTATGATTTGTGGGTAGTTGTTTTCTGTCTTTGTATGTAGTTTACCAGACGGAAATGTTTCGGTTGTTCTTTTTGCTACTTTGTATTTTTAGTGTTCAGTGCTTTTGATTAAAATGACGAACACTTACGATCCTTCCTACTCCTCCTCAGAAGAGGAGGAAAACCATTACACCATGATTGTGTTCCAAATTGCACCCTATTATTAAATACATGAAGAGAATTGGGTGCTATTTGGGACACAATCTAAAACTATTACAAACGGTACACCTGTTGACATGGAAGCATTTTTTCCCCTGTACAGGACATCAGACTCACAGATTGGATTGTGTTGTGTCTAATATTCAGTTACTGTAAAGTATTGTAACCGTCACCATGGTAGAACCCTGTTAGGTTTGTGTCTCTACACCTAGAAAAAAAATATCTTCTGGTGTCCCCATAGGATAACTGTTTTGGGGTTTCAGGTAGAACCCTCTTTGGAAAAAGTTTAACATGGAACCCAAAAGGGTTCTACCTGCACCATAACCCCCAGTTATGATAACAAATTACATTTTCCCCCAGTATGCTATACTGCAGATAGATTTTGGGGGAATTGTTTTTAATACCTGTGTTGTTGCATGTACATTGAGTGATTTATTGATTAATCTTATGCTACACAAAGATTCATAACATTCATTTTTCTAAACTAATCCAATATTTTAGTTAGATTTTTTGCACTTGTTACTGAAATAGTTGTTCCCGTTTAAATGGGTTAGATTGTATCCTCATACTGTTCCTGACCCTGGAAGTCATTATGAATGCAGGTTGCAAGTGAATAAAAAGTCAAACTGTTGAATATTCTAACTCTGGCTGGATTCCAATAATAATTATACGTCACTTTACAAGCCAGTATAATGCGCTTGACGGGCAAGAGCTCACCAGAACTGAGTACTGGCACCTCAAATGTACTACTGCTTGAGAAGCACTTATAAAATATTCGCTAAAAATTATTGTAGAGTTGCTGCACCTAAATATGAACGGTACCGGCACCCAAAATGAGTACCAGCACCTATTCTAGACCAAGTCAAGCACCTCTCCCTGACCGAGTCTGTAATACCTTCATGTTTCAAGCAGGATCCATAGTTCCTGTGCCCCAAGAAAGGGAAGGTAATCTGCCTAAATGACTACCGCCCCGTAGCACTCACGTTGGTAGTCATAAAGTGCTTTGAAAGGCTGGTCATGGCTCACATCAACACATCTAACCGTAAACCCTAGACCCACTCCAATTCACATACCACCCCAACAGATCCACAGATGACCCAATCTCAATTACCCTCCACTCCTCCCTTTCCCACCTGGACAAAAGGAACACCTATGAGAGAATGCTGTTCATTGACTACAGCTCAGTGTTCAACACCATAGGTTACCATAGGACCCACAAAGCTAATCACTAAGCTAAGGACCCTGGGACTAAACACCTCCCTCTGCAACTGGATGCTGGACTTTCTGACGGGCCTTCCCCAGGTGGTAAGGGTGGGAAACAACACATCTGCCACACTGGTCCCTCGTGGGTGTGTGCTTTGTCCCCTCCTGTACTCTCTGTTCACCCATGACTGCGTGGCCATGCATGACTCCAACACCATCATTAAGTTGGCTGACGACACAACGGTGGTAGGCCTGATCACCGACAACGATGAAAAAGCCTATAGGGAGGGTCAGAAACAAAGGAGATGATCGTGGACTAAAAGGAAAAGGATGGCCGAACAGGCCCCCATTCAAATCGACTGGGCTGTAGTGGAGCGGGTCGAGAGTTCGAAGTTCCTTGGGGTCCACATCACCAACAACCTATCATGGTCTAAACACACCAAGAAAGTTATGAAGAAGGCACGACGCCTTTTCCCCCTCGGAGACTGAAAATATTTGACATGGTTCCTCAGATCCTCAAAAAGTGCTACAGCTGCCCCATTGACAATATCCTGGTTGCATCACCACCTGGTTTGGCAACTGCTCGGCATCTGACCGTAAGGCGCTACAGAAGGTAGTGCGTACAGCCCAGTACATCAGTGGGGTCAAGTTTCCTGCCATCCAGGACCTATATAATAGGTGGTGTCAAAGGAAGACCCCAAACATTGTCAAAGACTCCAGTCACCGAAGTCATAGACTGTTCTCTCTGCTACCGCACGGCAAGTGGTACCGTAGCGCCAAGTCTAGGTCCAAAAGGATCCTTAACAACTTCTACCCCCAAGCCATACCGCTGCTGAACAATTAATCAGATGGCCACCCCCTTTGTTTTTACACTGCTGCTACTTGCTGTTTATTATCTATGCATATTCACTTTAACCCTACCTACATGTACAAATTACCTCGACTAACATTTACCCGCACACATTGACTCGGTACCAGTACCCCCTGTATATAGCCTCATTGTTATTTTATTGTGACATAGAAGTCGTTAGTTTATTTAGTAAATATTTTTCTTAACTCTATTTTCTTTAAAATTGCATTGTTCGTTGAGGGCTTTTAAGTAAACATTTAACCGTAAGATCTACACCTGTTGCATTCGGTGCATGTGACGAATACAATTGGATTTGATTTGACTTGTTAAGGACACTTCCATCCATGAACAAGTGCTGGTCACATGCAAGTAAATCAATGCTTTTCATTGGCTGATAATCCTTTTGTGCGTTCGAACCCATTTAACTTTAAATGCTTGCTTATGTTCGCAAGTGTGGCCCCATTAAGTCTCACAAAAGTTATTTGTTTTAACCTCACAGATAAAGAGGTACAGAGTCCAACTCCATGGAACTGGGACAACATTCAACAGGCCGCAATGCCACGGATGTTTGAAGTTTTGAGGGAGCGTACAAATGGCATGGGTTATTGCCAGAGAATACCATAAGCCGCCTTCAACGTCGTTTTAGAGAATTTGTGAGTACGTCCAACTGGCCTCACAACCGCAGATCACTTTTATGGCTTTGTGTGGGCGAGTGGTTTCCTGTTTCCTGCGAGTGGTTTCCTTTCCTGTCAACGTTATGAACAGAGTGTCCCATGGTGCGGTGGGGTTATGGTATGGGCAGGCATAAGCTATGGACAACGAACACAATTACATTTTATTGATGGCAATTTGAATGCACAGAGATACCGTGATGATCATCCGCCCCATCACCACATGTTTTAGCATGATAATGCATGCTCCATGTTGCAAGGATCTGTACACAATTCCTGAAAAGCTGGAAATGTCCCAGTTCTTCCATGGCCTGCACACTCACCAGACATGTCACCAATTGAGCATGTTTGGGATGCTCTGGATCGACGTGTATGACAGCATGTTACAGTTCATGCCAATATCCAGCAACTTCGCACAGCCATTGAAGAGGAGTGGGACAACATTCAACAGGCCACAATCAACATGCTGATCAACTCTATCAGAAGGAGAGGTGACGCGCTGCATGAGGCAAATGGTGGTCAAACCAGATATTGACAGTTTTTCTGATCCACGCCAATCCAACCGTTTTTTAAAGGTATCTGTGACCAACAGATGCATATCTGTATTCTGAAATCTGAAATCCATAGATTAGGGCCCAATTTATTTATTTAAATTGACTGATTTCCTTATATGAACTGTAACTCAGTAAAATGTTTGAAATTGTTGCATGTTGCATTTATATTTTTGTTCAGTATACCCTAAGTAAATCAATGTATGGACAGAAGGGGAGGCTGCCTGTATTGTGATGGATTCATTTAGAATGAGTAAATGTATCTTATTCTGGTTTATGCAACGCACCACCCATCTTATTCAATACAGAAACCCCAGGAGTGACACATTTTAATCAGACCCTGCAAATCGATTCATAACTGCACAATTAAAGATGAAAATTAAATACAACCCCTAAAAAGGAATAGGCCCATTCCCCACATTAATTAGAAGTGAAAAGTTGAGTGATACTAATTAAAAATTCCATTAGGCTAACAATGGTAATCAATTATACAAAGAGATTAATTAATGTGAAGGCAGGCAAGTACACTTTTTTAACATGCCACATAATCACCAGTGCCTCACGGGCTAGAGGTTTGGAGGATAAAAGCATCTATAAACACTGCAGAGAGGTAGTTTTAGTCAATTTGTTATACAGTAAGAAAATAAGTTATCCAACTATCCAACTCAAACCCTCTGCCTTACTGCATTTTTTTAACACATGAATCAACAAAACAAAGACCTATGCATGCTCCATTCAAATGATAACTTTAGTAACGGTCTTCTGTACATTTTCTTTAAAATTTAAAATGAAATGTTTTATTTTTATTTCACCTTTATTTAACCAGAGAACAAGTTCTCATTTACAACTGTGACCTGGCCAAGATAAAGCAAAGCAGTGCGACACAAACAACGACACAGAGTTACACATGGAATATACAAACATACAGTCAATAATACAATAGAGAAAGTCTATATACAGTGTGCAAATGAGGTAGGATAAGGGGGGTGAGGCAATAAATAGGCCATAGTGGCAACATTATTACAGTATGGCAAATGAATCACTGGGGTGATAGATATGCAGAAGATGAGTGTGCAAGTAGCGGTACTGAGGGGAAAAATAGCAAAATAGTTATAATAAATAACAATACGAGGTAGTTGGATGGGCTATTTACAGATTGGCTATGTACAGGTGCAGTAAACTGTGAGCTGCTCTGACAGCTGGTGCTTAAAGCTAATGAGGGAGATATGAGTCTCCAGCTTCAGTGATTTTTGCAGTTCGTTCCGGTCATTGGCTGCAGAGAACTGGAAGGAAAGGCGGCCGAAGGAGGAATTGGCTTTGGGGGTGACCAGTGAATTACAGGTCGTGGTGGAGTGTAGTATATGGGGCTTTGGTGACAAAACGGATGGCACTGTGATGGACTGCATCGAAATTGGTGATAAGAGTGTTGGAGGCTATTTTGTAAATGACATTGCCGAAGTTAAGGACCGGAAGGATTGTCAGTTTTACAATGGCATGTTTAGCAGCATGAGTAAAGGATGCTTTGTTACGAAATAGGAAGCCGATTCTAGATTTAGTTTTGGATTGGAGATGCTTAATGTAAGTCTGGAAGGAGAGTTTACAGTCTAACCAGACACCTAGGTATTTGTAGTTGTCCACATATTCTAAGTCAGAACCATCCAGAGTAGTGATGCTGGATGGGTGGGTAGGTGTGGGCAGTGATCGGTTGAAGAGCATGCATTTAGTTTTGCTTGCATTTAAGAGCATTTGGATGCCATGGAAGGAGAGTTGTATGGCATTGAAGCTCATATGAAGGTTTGTTAAAGAAGGGCCAGAAGTATACAGAATGGTGTCGTCTGCGTAGAGGTGAATCAGAGAATCACCAGCGGCAAGAGCGACATCATTGATGTATACAGAGAAAATAGTCGGCCCGAGGATTGAACCCTGTGCACCCCCATAGAGACTGCCAGAGGTCCGGACAACAGGCCCTCCGATTTGACACACTGAACTCTATCTGAGAAGAAGTTGGTGAACCAGGCGACGCAGTCATTTGAGAAACCAAGGCTGTTGACTCTGACGATAAGAATGTGGTGATTGACAGAGTCGAAAGCCTTGGCCAGGTCGATGAATACAGCTGCACAGTATTATCTCTTATCGATGGCGTTTATAATGTCGTTTAGGATCTTGAGCATGGCTGAGGTGCATCCATGACCAGCTCGGGAACCAGATTTCATAGCGGAGAAGGCACAGTGGGATTAAAAATGGTCGGTGATCTGTTTAACTTGGCTTTCGAATACCTTTGAAAGGCAGGGTAGGATAGAATTAGATCTGCAGCAGTTTGGGTGTAGAGTGTCTCCGACTTTGAAGAGGGGGATGCCCGCGGCAGCTTTCCAATCTTTGGGGATCTCAGACGATACGAAAGAGTTTGATCAAGCTAGTAGTAGGAGTTGCAACAATTTCGGTGAATAATTCTAGGAAGAGAGGGTCCAGATTGTCTAGCCCTGCAAAACTGATAGAGACATACCCCAAGCGACTTACAGCTGTAATCGCAGCAAAAGGTGGCGCTACAAAGTATTAACTTAAGGGGGCTGAATAATTTTGCACGCCCAATTCTTCCGTTTTTGAAATATCCAATAAATGTCGTTCCACGTCATGATTGTGTCCTACTTGTTGTTGATTCTTCACAAAAAAATACAGTTTTATATCTTTATGTTTGAAGCCTGAAATGTGGCAAAAGGTCGCAAAGTTCAAGGGGGCTGAATACTTTCGCAAGGCACTGTAGATAGATAGATAGATATGTATACAGTGCCTTGCGAAAGTATTCACCCCCTTTGCATTTTTCCTATTTTGTTGCCTTACAACCTGGAATTAAAATATATTTTTGGGGGGCTTGTAATCATTTGATTTAAACAACATGCCTACCATTTTGAAGATGCATAATACTTTAAATTGTGAAACAAATAAGAAATAAGAAAAAAAATTGAAACTTGAGTGTGCAAAACTATTCCCCCCCCCCCCCCCCCCCCCCAAGTCAATACTTTGTAGAGTCTCTTGTCTTTATAAGCTTGGCACATCTAGCCACTGGGATTTTTGCCCATTCTTCAAGGCAAAACTGCTCCAACTCCTTCAAGTTGGATGGGTTCCGCTGGTGTAGAGCAATCTTTAAGTCATACCACAGATTCTCAATTGGATTGATGTCTGGGCTTTGACTAGGCCATTCCAAGACATTGAAATGTTTCCCCTGTCCCAGAAGGACCGCTGTCCCAGTCTCAAAATTCTGGAACACTGAAGCAGGTTTCTCTCAAGACCTTCCCTGTATTTAGCGGCATCCATCATTCCTTCAATTCTGTCCAGTCTCACGGTCCCTGCCGATGAAAAACAGCTTGATGCTGTGTGGGGATGGTGTTCTCGGGGTAATGAAAGGTGTTGGATTTGTGCCAGACATAGCATTTTCCTTGATGGCCAAAAAGCTCAATATTCGTCTCATCTGACCAGAGTTACCCTCTTCCACTATTTGGGGAGTCTCCCACATGCCTTTTGGCAAACACCAAACGTGTTTGCTTATTTCTTTCCTTAAGCAATGGCTTTTTTCTGGCCACTCTTCTGTAAAGCCCAGCTCTGTGGAGTGTACGGCTTCAAGTGGTCCTATGGACAGATACTCCAATCTCCGCTGTGGAGCTTATAGCAGCTCCTTCAGGGTTATCTTTGGTCTCTTTGTCGCCTCTCTGAATAATACCCTCCTTGCCTGATTCGTGAGTTTTGGTGGGCGGCTCTCTCTTGGCAGGTTTGTTGTAGTGCCATATTCTTTCAATTTTTTTATAATGGATTTAATGGCGCTCCGTGGGATGTTCAAAGTTTTTGTTATTTTTTTATAACTCAATCCTGATCTGTACTTCTCCACAACTTTGTTCCTGACCTGTTTGAGAGCTCCTTGGTCTCCATAGTGCCTCTTGCTTGGTGGTGCCCCTTGCTTAATGGTGTTGCAGACTCTGGGGCCTTTCAGAACAGGTGTAATTATACTGAGATCATGTGACAATTGTGACTGCATACAGATTGCATACAGGTGGACTTCTGAACTAATTATGTGACTTCTGAAGGTAATTGGTTGAACCAGATCTTATTTAGGGTCTTCATAGCAAAGGGGGTGAATACTTACGTATGCACTCACAACTTTTCATTTTTTAAATTTGTAAAAAAAATTGTAACAAATAATTTTTTTACATTTTACTTAACCAATTAGGATTAGTTTGTATATGTCCATTACATGAAATCCAAATAAAAATATATTTAAATACAGGTTGTAATGCAACCAAATAGGAAAAACACCAATGGGGTGAATACTTTTCCAAGGCACTGTTTGAGCGATGCAATGCATTCCTGTCTGAAGCATGGATGTTTAGGGTTGTGGAGGGCTGACTTAGACAGACAATGATACGCGTCCCAAATAGTGGGGCCCTGGTCCAAATTAGTGCACTAATATGGTGCCATTTTGGGATGCAGCCTGAGGAACTATGCCACAATTTAATGCCATACATAAAACATACTCCAGATACCTGAAAAACATGTTTAGAATTTACAGCTTTATCTACGATAATAATGTGGTTGTTTAATTTGAACAGATTATTTCCCTAGAGATGATCCATCTATTAAGTTGGTGCATTGCATGTGTTTGGTGTTAGACAGGTGTTAGCCCCTTAAATGCTAGACACTTCCTTCTTCATAATAGGTGCAATTAGCAAGATCCCCCACTCTTGTTGACACTATTCATCTATAATAAGAAACAAGTTGTCAGAAGAATAATTATATGCATGTCTCATTATCGTCTAATGTGTGTCTGTTAGGGGAATAATACAACTTTAGCTTGTTAAAAATCTAACTTTAACAGCCATTTGATTGCTCACCATGGACAGTCGGGTACTGAGGGCAATGAAGAAGTATATACTAGAATATGCCTGCAGTATAACATGACAAAATGTACAGTGAATATCTAATTAACATTTACCCTTCTGTCCTGTTTTAGACATGAAAATACAGTATTACCTGATACAGTTAAGAAAGCACACAGGAGATTTTGAAGGGCCTTTTTAATAATGTCTTGTGTGAATAGTGTGCTACAGTACATGCATATCATTTTACTGATGATGCTGTCATAGAGGTCATCCCAAATGGCACCCTATACTGGTCAAAACTAGTGCACTATGTACTGTAGGGAGTTGGATGCCATTTGATGACATAGACAGTCTATTCTGTGGGGCCTGTTCTGTTCATGGGGAGTCTGCGTGGTGAGCAGCCTGCCTGGGACTCTCCTGGAGGATTTTCAGCGACGGCTGCTTTGCTCCCACATTGGTCATGCAGTAGAGACGCATATTGATTAATTCCAGTGATTAAATTGGTAAATGTAACCAACCTCTGAAGAAAACACTATAATTGGATTCCCGAACCCGGGATTATAAGAGTTTCATGTTGGTAATGCAACATCTTAAGTAGCATGGCTCCAGTTGAGAGCAATGAGAACGAGGCTTAAATACAGCAATAGAAGAGCTCAGAGGGTATCTACCTACACTGTTGGCCTAGAGACTTTATATGTGCGCATGGTGGGGCTCCAGAGGGTAGCTAGCTAGTACATCGTAGGCCTATCACCTATGAAGAAAAAGTTCTTATCTATTCAAAATGGGATATTCCTGGATGGCAATTGAGGTCTATACAGACTCTTTTGCAATCTTACCATCTGACATCCTTTGGGGTTTTGACAGAAATTATGTTATTGGGGTTAAATGAATCTCCTGTGTTTGGATTTCGGATGATATGACATGGCATTTGTATAATGTTTATAATTATTGATTATTGGTCGTAGAGGCCAAAACATGACACCTTTTCTCATATCACAGTTGATTAAACACTAATAAAGACAAGAGAAAATATATATCTTACGATATAAACTCTGCAAAAGAAGAAACGTCCACTCACTGTAAACTGTGTTTATTTTCATCAAATTTAACATATGTAAATATTTGTAGAAACTTAACAAAATTCAACAACTTCCACAGAAATGTGACAAACAGAAATGTAATAATGTGTCCCTGAACAAAGCGGGGGGGGGGGTCAAAATCAAAAGTAACAGTCAGTATCTGGTGTGGCCACCAGCTGAATTAAGTAGTGCAGTGCATCTCCTCCTCATGGTCTGTACCAGATTTGCCAGTTCTTGCTGGCACTCTTCCACCAAGGCACATGCAAGTTCCCGGACATTTCTGTTGGGAGTGGCCCTGGCCCTCACCCCCGATCCAACAGGTCCCAGACATGCTCAATGGGATTGAGATCCGGGCTCTTCACTGGCCATGGCTGACACTGACATTCCTGTCTTGCAGGAAGTCACGCACAGAATGAGCACTAAGGCTGGTGGCATTATCATGCTGGAGGGTCATGTCAGGATGAGCCTGCAGGAAGGGTACCACATGAGGGAGGAAGATATCTTCCCTATAACGCACAGCGTTGAGATTGCCTGCAATGACAACAAGCTCAGTCCGATGAGGCTGTGACACACCGCCCCAGACCATGACAGACCCTCCACCTCCAAATCGATCCCGCTCCAGAGTACAGACCTCAGTGTAACGCTCATTCCTTCAACGATAAACGCGAATCCGACCATCGCCCCTGGTGAGACAAAACCGCGACTCAGTGAAGAGCACTTTTTGCCAGTCCTGTCTAGTCCAGCGATGGTGGGTTTGTGCCCATAGGCGACGTTGTTGCCGTTGATGTCTGGTGAGGACCTGCCTTACAACAGGCCTACAAGCCCTCAGTCCAGCCTCTCTCAGCCTATTGCGGACAGTCTGAACACTGATGGAGGGATTGTGCGTTCCTGGTGTAACTCAGACAGTTGTTGTACCTGTCTTGCAGGTGTGATGTTCAGATGTACCGATCCTGTGCAGGTGTTGTTACACGTGGTCTGCCACTGCGAGGACGATCAGCTATCCGTCCTGTCTCCCTGTAGCGCTGTCTTAGGCGTCTCACAGTACATACATTAAAATATATTTCCCTGGCCACATCTGCAGTCCTCATGCCTCCTTGCAGCATGCCTAAGGCACTTTCACAGAGATGAGCAGGGACCCTGGGCCTCTTTCTTTTGGTGTTTTTCATAACTGTGACCTTAATTGCTTAACTTCTGCAAGCTGTTATTTTCTTAATGACCGTTCCACAGGTGCATGTTCATTAATAATTGTTCATGGTTCATTGATCAAGCATGGGAAACAGTGTTTAAACCCTTTGCAATGAAGATCTATGAAGTTATTTGGATTTTTATGAATTATCTTTGAAACACATGGTCCTGAAATAGGGACGTTTATTTTTTTGCTGAGTTTATTTTCTCATCTAGACTTAGTCATTGGTTGCATCCAAAATGGCACAATATTCCATATATAGTACACAACAAGAAATAGGTTGGAATTTAGAAAAAAGACACTGTGATATTATTAATCTTTGTTCAGGTAGCAATTTCTTGAGCAGGCCTGGTAAGTGATACTGATTGTAACATTAACCATTTTGAAATATGTTCCAAAGCCGATTCAAGCAGAACCCATTATTAAAGTGGACAAAAATATGAACATGTAATATATTTGCAGAGCTAGATGAATGTCATCATTATCTTTCATTTTAGCTCCTCTCCTTTCAGAGACTTGCTATATTCATCATCAACATACATTACAATTGTAAATGCCATCAGCTAACACATTGTAATGAGCAATGAAATTACTGGCAGACCTGACGCATTATTATAGGTACAGTGATCCGTTCAAATGACTTCACATCTGCATCCATTAATTATTTTGGCATTGAGTCTTTGAGGAAAACACTGGAATGAGATTAAAGTGGTTTTGTTTAAAGAGTATAAGAATATCATTACAGTTAGGAGTCTAATCTATATTCATTATGACATTTCATCCCTGCATTCAAACATATTTCACTAATTCAGAATATACTGTTTCACAAATCATGAAATGTAAATATCTAATTGCTGCATGTACACCACAAACAATCTGACATGCAGAGTGAAAACCCAAAACTGTGTCCTCAATTCATCCTCCTCTGTGGTTCCATAAAGTACTGTATTATATCAGACATCCATTTTAATGCTTTAGGCATGCTTCATGGATAGATCAACATGATAATTGTCAACTCCTTTGCTATGTCTCTATGCATGGCAACCTTGATTAGCTTGAAGGTCATTGAACAGACCTCTCCATGATATTGCATGGTGCAAGACATGCAAGCTAATGACCCCGTGATTCTAGGCTAGTCATTAAGCATTGGCTCTCAACCATTAACTGATACAATTGAGCTATTTTACTATATTATCCACTGGCCACCATATTGGCCACCAAAGGCTGTTCACCCATGCATTGTTTTACACTTATGCAAAGCAGGTAAAGCCATGCTGCTGTTATAGGCTTACCATTATCATTGATTGCAATGTGGAACGAAGTGTGTGGGATAATAACAATGAAGTGTCTAAACCTCAAACAGTCCGGCATTGAAAATCTCACTTGTTGTTGGGGGACGTGGTGATCAATCACACATAAGTCTTCTTGAAAAAAGTTTACAGCCTAATGATAGGTTTTCACTCAAATATTAAATTGCAGACCCAACGCCAGACATAAATCGTGGCAAAATGTTGGAAGAAACTGGCAAGGGGAGAGCCATCAATAAAATGAAGAATTGCAAGTTGTCAGCCCAGCACCACGTAGGTAAACAAGTTGTTGGGAAAACATGGCTGCCCTTTCCAACAAACACTTTTATTGACTCATATTCAAATGAGAGACCTTTACGATATAAGTGGTGAAAAAGAAAACGTGGTATCGGACCATACTGTCAATGCATTTGCACACTATCACATGTACAGTATTTAGTCAGCCACCAATTTTGCAAGTTCTCCCACTTAAAAAGATAAGAGAGGCCTGTAATTTTCATCATAGGTACACTTCAACTATGATGGACAAAATGAGAAAAGAAAATCCAGAAAATCACATTGTAGGATTTTAAATAAATTTATTTGCACAATATGGTGGAAAATAAGTATTTGGTCAAAAAACAAAAGTTTCTCAATACTTATACTTATATACCCTTTGTTGGCAATGACAGAGGTCGATTGTTTTCTGTAAGTCTTCACAAGGTTTTCACACACTGTTGCTGGTATTTTGGCCCATTCCTCCATGCAGATCTCCTCTAGAGCAGTGATGTTTTGGGGCTGTTGCTGGGCAACACGGATTTCAACTCCCTCCAAAGATTTTCTATGGGGTTGAGATCTGGAGACTGGCTAGGCCACTCCAGGACCTTGAAATGCTTCTTACGAAGCCACTCCTTCGTTTCCCGGGCGTTGTGTTTGGGATCATGGTCATGCTGAAAGACCCAGCCACGTTTCATCTTCAATGCCCTTGCTGATGGAAGGAGGTTTTCACTCAAAATCTAACGATACATGGCCCCATTCATTATTTCCTTTATACGGATCAGTCGTCCTGGTCCCTTTGCAGAAAACAGCCTCAAAGCATGATGTTTCCACCCCCATGCTTCACAGTAGGTATGGTGTTCTTTGGATGCAACTCAGCATTCTTTGTCCTCCAAACACGACGAGTTGAGTTTTTACCAAAAAGTTATATTTTGGTTTCATCTGACCATATGACATTCTCCCAATCTTCTTCTGGATCATCCAAATGCTCTCTAGTTAACTTCAGATGGGCCTGGGCATGTACTGGCTGAAGCAGGGGGACACGTCTGGCACTGCAGGATTTGAGTCCCTGGCGGCGTAGTGTGTTACTGATGGTAGGCTTTGTTACTTTGGTCCCAGCTCTCTGCAGGTCATTCACTAGGTCCCCCCGTGTGGTTCTGGGATTTTTGCTCACCGTTATTGTGATCATTTTGACCCCACAGGGTGAGATCTTGCGTGGAGCCCCAGATCGAGGAAGATTATCAGTGGTCTTGTATGTCTTCCATTTCCTAATAATTGCTCCCACAGTTGATTTCTTCAAACCAAGCCGCTTACCTATTGCAGATTCAGTCTTCCCAGCCTGGTGCAGGTCTACAATTGTGTTTCTGGTGTCCTTTGACAGCGCTTTGGTCTTGGCCATAGTGGAGTTTGGAGTGTGACTGTTTGATGTTGTGGACAGGTGTCTTTTATACTGATAACAAGTTCAAACAGGTGCCATTAATACAGGTAACGAGTGGAGGACAGAGAAGCCTCTTAAAGAAGAAGTTACAGGTCTGTGAGAGCCAGATATCTTGCTTGTTTGTAGGTGACCAAATACTTATTTTCCACCATAATTTGCAAATAAATTCATAAAAAATCCTTTCATGTGATTTTCAGGATTTGTTTTCCTAATTTTGTCTGTCATAGTTGAAGCGTACCTATGATGACAATTACAGGCCTCTCTCCTCTTTTTAAGTGGGAGAACTTGCACAATTGGTGGCTGACTAAATACTTTTTTGCCCCACTGTATATATATTTTTATTTATTTAACACTTTTTTGTTAGTACAATTACATATGTGTTATTTCATAGTTTTGATGTCTTCACTATTATTCTACAATGTAGAAAATAGTAAAAATAAAGAAAACCCTGGAATGAGTAGGTGTGTCCAAACTTTTGACTGGTAAGTATATCTGAAACCTTGACGTTCCCACGGAGCACCATTAAATCCACTATTAAAAAATGGAAAGAATATGGCGCCACAACAAACCTTCCAAGAGAGGGCCTCCCACCAAAACTCATCAACCAGGCAACAAGGACATTATTCAGAAAGTCAACAAAGAGACCAAAGATAACCCTGAAGGAGCTGCTAAGCTCCACAGCGGAGATTGGAGTATCTGTCCATAGGACCACTTGAAGCCGTATACTCCACAGTGCTGGGTTTTACAGAAGAGTGGCCAGAAAAAAAAGACATTGATTAAAGAAAAAAATAAGCAAACACATTTGGTGTTTGCCAAGAGGCATGTTGGAGACTCCCCAAATAGTAGAAGAGGATACCTCTGGTCAGATGAGACGAAAATGTAGCTTTTTGGCCATCGAGGAAAATGCTATGTCTGGCGCAAACCCAACACCTTTCATCACCCTGAGAACACCATCCCCACAGTGAAGCATTTAAGTGACAGCATCATGCTGTGTGGATGTTTTTCATCGGCAGAGACTGGGAAAATGGCTGCCTCGCCATGATCCCCAGTACCTCGTCAGAGCTTGAAGATTTTTTGAAAAGAATAATGGCAAAATATTGCACAATTCAGATGTGCAAATCTTTTGGAGACTTAGCTTAAGACTCACATATATAATATGTGCCAAAGGTGTTTCTAACATGTATTGACTCAGGGATGTGATTACTTATCTAATCAAGATACACTGAGTGTACAGAATACTAAGAACATCTTCCTAATATTGAGTTGGCATTGGGCATGGAATCTACAAGCTGTCAAAAGCATTCCACGGGATGTTGGCCGATGTTGACTCCAATGCTGGCTGTCCTTTGGGTGGTGGACCATTCTTGATACGCATGGGAAACTGTTGAGCGTGAAAAAGACCCAGTAGCTTTGCAGTTCTTGACACAAACCGGTGTGCCTGGAACTTACTACCATACCTCAAAGGCATTTAAATATTTTGTCTTGCCCATTCACCCTCTGAATGGCACTCATACACAGTACGCAATACTCAATTATGTCAAGGCTCAAATCCTTCTTTACCTGTCTCCTCCCCTTCATCTGCACTGATTTGAAGTGGATTTAACAAGTGACATCAATAAGGTATCATAGCTTTCATTTGGATTCTCCTGGTCAGTCTATGTCATGGAAAGAGCAGTTATTCATAATGTTTTGTATACTCAGTGTATACTTGTTTCATTTTCATTAATAATCTTTAAAAATATATATACATATTTCTTCAACTTTGACATTAGAGTATTTTGTGTAGATCGCTAACAATTAAATCTATTTCAATCCAATATTTTAACACAATAAAATGTGAAGAAATCCAAGGCGGGTGAATACTTTTTGTCACGCCCTGACCTTAGAGAGCTTTTTATGTCTCTATTTTGGTGTGGTCATGGTGTAATTTGGGGTTCTTTTTTCTGATTTTTATTTCTTTGTTTTGTCTGGGTATGGTTCTCAATCAGGGACAGCTGACTATCGTGGTCTCTGATTGGGAACCATACTTAGGAAGCTTTTTCCCTCCTATGTTTTGTGGGTAGTTGTTTTCTGTTTAGTGTTCTGCACCTGACAGGACTGTTTCGGTTTCGTTTATTCACTTTGTTATTTTGTTCTAGTGTTCAGTTTAAATAAAAGTCATGAACACTTACAACGCTGCGCTTCGGTCCAATTCTTCCTCATTGGATGATGACGACCGTTACACTTATAATTCATACAGTTTCTTGACTGTGTCCAGCTCGCTGATAATCACAGAAATTAAAGCTAGACAGTAAGGGAGCATAAAAAGTCCCCCCAAAACAGCGATAGAAGACATATTTCCTTTGCGTAAAAAAAATTACACATTTTCAGTGTGGCCCTTCGAACCTTGATGAAGACAAAATGTGGCCCCCAGGGCAACATTAGTTTGACACCCCTGCCTTATATTGTACATTGTGGCCACCTTAAAGTCATTTCTAAACCTTACACTTTCCATGGTTACGTTTTTAATGAGTTGATCTAGTATACTACACTATGATTCTTTAAAAAAGCCTTAGCAACTGCCCCACTATCATGCCATTCATATTCCTATGAAAAGGACATGGGTCTGCAGTGTGGTTCTTTCAGGGAAACCAACACAGGGGTGTCCCACTGATCCACAGCCTTTGTAAATACACCATGAGCCCAGAGACCACGAAAGCTTTATGTGTGCCCAGTGAAACCCATATCAAACTGATTGGGGTGTATGTGATCTTGAACAAAGACTCTATGTGATCTCTTGTGACAGAAGTCACAACACACACACAGGCACATACACCAAGAACGAGAAAGAGAGAAGGGGTGAAAGATTGGGAGAAAGAGAGATGTAATTTTGCTTCCATTGAAAATGGAATAAATCCAATCCATATAGTATATTCTGCTAGTATGCTGTTACAGCAACATTGGCTGCCTTTTTCAAAGATTGAAGGTCTCATCAATTGCTCAACATCATAATCAAAAGATATCTGCTTTTCTTTCTATCACGTATGACTAAAGTGCTGGGAAAACAACAAAACTGTACTGTTTTTTGTTTTTATCTATTTACTTCGCCCCAACGTCAAGCTGTAGTGTCCACTTCCCTATCAACTGTTGTCAAGGGAATACTGTGACATTACACTATGTTCTAAGTTCTCACTGAATGGGAAGTACCATCCATATGGAAAAATAAAAACAAAAAAAAGAATTACAATTTATTTTTACATAAATTAAATACTTTACATGTGAAAAATAATAAATTGGCCCAAAAATGATTTATTTTAATTTATTTAATACATTTTGAATACATAAAAATATATATTGAAATTTAAAAGCCTGTTATATGAAATGAAGTGCCGTTTAATATAGACCACATGTAGAATTAAATAAATCTGATTTTTTAATATGAATAAAGACTTGCTAAAGTGCAAAAATTAAGCATTTTGACACATCCCTCCATGCACCATCGGTGACTTCTAAGAAGATTCTAACCCACTTACCACCAAGTTTTCACCATAATTGTAAAGCCATAGTTATTTTGTTGCTTTGACAAATTTGTTTCTGAAGATTATTATTTATTTAATGTGATTAGTGATTCATTTTAAGGTCAACCCTGTTACGTGAACTGTACTCTCGTTTCAATATGGTGAAACTATTCCTTTTTACATTAATTTTAAACGAAACATTGAACATCCAATATTCAAATCATGGTGGAAAAAGTAGGTGAGCTGGTTCTACTCTTTTTTGCCATTTCCTGGTGTTTTGTGGTGAAAAACTGAGCAGGTTGAGCATTACACGTCAACCCTGTTACCCATAGACAGGCTAGAAACGTTTTAACAATGTGGATCTTGCATTAAATTGCCCCTCCCTGTTGCATACAACAAAATGTCATTCCCCCTGTCAGAAGGGGATTCACGGCTGATTTAACTAGTAATTACCAGTTGGCGGGCCGTTCAAGTGGATTTTTCCCAGATGTGGTATATTCCCACTTCCCACTTGGTTATAAACACAGCATAACACCGCTAATCATCTACTGTAGAGCTGTATAATACCAATAATTGGAAGCACAAGACTTGGACCTACAATGTGACATATTGTGCAGTGTTGTATGATGTATAGATTTGTATAAATCGAAACAAAATACAAAATAAAATAATAATAAAAACAGCCTGGTGCCTGGTCTCACTAGATTGTTTTTCATTATTTAAATCAAGAGAGGCACTTACTATAGTACTTTTTTTCTCTCTTAAGATGGGGAAACTTGTTTTTTAGGAAGTTGAACATGTGCTCTTTATGACAGGATGTAAAAATGTGTAATTTACCTTATATCCCTGCCAAAGTTTTGGTTTGGTGGCCCCAAAAAATATCCCCATTGATCAATACCTAACGAGTTATTTAAGAAACCACTTTGGCCACCATGTAGACTAGATGTCATAGCAATGCATTTCTGGAATATTGTCAGGCATTACATACATTTTCATTTATGCTAAAAATGCATCTACTTCAAATACATTTTAAATATATTTCTTTCCATATGGGCACTGTATACACAGTACAGTGGCTTTATGATAGCTAGCTTGCATGTAATTTCTGACAAACACATTGCCTAAAGTGGGCTGAAACAGCCTGGTATGTCAGCTAATCTCCAAAACTACAACTTTTGTGGGACACAGTCATTCATAACCATTATAGTGATGTCTGCTAAGATGGCAAAAATAAATGTTATAGAGAGAGAGTGCATGCTGCTGTGTACAGCGGGGAGAGTTTAATAGTGATTGAGAAGAAGGAGCGGGACTTGATTTATGGCCTATCAACTGATAGCAGTTTTTCTTGCAGATAGCCATTGCTCAACATTGGGACTGTAGGACATGATCTAATTGTTGAGTGTATCAGTCTTGTTACATTATCCCCCAAGGCTCTCCAGGCCTTTATTTCCTTGTAATAAAATGTTAAATTGTTGATCTGCTGCATATAGCTGTTTTTGTTACTAAGGCAGTGGTGTTTTTTTGCAGCTTGTACAGACAGTAATGTAATCCCATAGAGAGCAAACTAAGTTATTTTGTAATCAATGAAGAAAGATGTATGTTTGTATTTAATGTATCAAGTGAAAGCATAACGGATTGCCCTCATAAAGTGCTGTGTGAAGGGCATTATAGACCAGCAGAGAATACCATTTTTGCTTTACTGTTTTAAATCTCTGCATATAGAACATTGCAGAAATTATGCTTTAGGGGTTTGGTAGTACTCAAAGTAAAAACAATGCAATGCCCCAAATGCTATTTATTTTTGCATAAGTAAAGTCGAATGCATGCATGTCATTGTTGTTTTATTGCGTTTATTCCTTTGACACATTGACAAGTGAAAATGCAAACGCAGATTTTTCCTCCTCTGGCGTGTCACAGAAGAAAACAAACGTTGCTTTGCTTGCATTCATTATTCCGAAATAGACGAGAAGGCAGTTCTTGTGAAGAAGTCTTAAAAAATTCCTTTCAGAATTCCCTTTCTTCCCTCTTCCCTGCCATTCCCTACTCCAGTAATATAACAATTTCATTCACCACAGAACTGTAACCTTCATTTATTTGGATTCCAATACAAGTAGATGCAAACATGAGGGATGCAGTGTTATGGAGGGTTAAACAGGGGGCATCTCATTAGACTTTTTATTTTCAGAAATAGGGATGTTGTTGTTGTGTTATTCTGTTTTGGTTGTCACCCTTTTGTGTTTTGGCCACTGCAAGAGAGTGTTGTCATTACTTTCTTGGCAAGCACACTTCTCTTGGACCAATTTCGATGTCTCGTCTAAATTAGAAAGCAGAACCCATTCTGTAAATTAATTCAGATTTTTGGAATAAATCACAGCAGCTTTGAATTTTCCTCATGAGGCCTCCCCAAGTTGTGAATTCATGACATCCCAAAAACGTTTTCCCATGAAGCCTTGATGACGTCATCTGAGATTATCAGCAGGGCAAGATGACACAACCTATTCATCATACTTAATTTGGAGTGAACATGTCCAAGAGTCCTTCCTCAACCTAACCCATGGAGAACATTCACAAGATGGAATCATCTATGTGTAAGCAGGGTTATAATCAAAGTCGCATTTAACATATGATTTAGAAATAAACAAGAAACTCCTAGTCACTGACCAAGAAACCGTAAAACCCCCCACAAAAAACAGCGAGTAGCAGCAGACGTTTATTATCTATGCATAGTCACTTTAAAAATTACCTCATCATTATTGTTATGTAAATGTGTTACCAAATTGTCCCCTATTCCATATCTGGTGCACACTGTGGGCCCTGGTTAAAACTAGAGCACTATATAGGGAATAGGATGCCATTTGGGATGCAACTCAGGTCTCTTCTCTGCTACTCATCCTGTGTCTGTTAGTACAAGTAGCTAGGCGAAGTGCATAAACAAGCTGGTTGTTGGATGTTGGTAAACTCTATTCTAGAATTTAATGCATAGTAATTATGTTTGTGTTCTGATGTGAATGTATTGCTGCAAAGTCTAGTCTTGATGTATTATAGACATTAATTCCTGCCGCATTACAGCCCACTCTGGTCAATTCCACTCTGGAAAATAAAACAGTAAAACAATAAACCATAATTATGGATATATTATGGATACAGTATCTGTACGAAGACTGTGCTTGATCTAAATCCCTGCGAGAAAAGCCACTGTCTGACACCCGGTTAATCAAGTGTCCATTGTCTAGGTAGCATACGCTCTCATTGGGTCTCTCATCCCGTGACACTATTTATTTGGTTGCAGCAGATTATCCCTCTTTAAGATTGTCCTACGGAAGGTCGAGGGACTTGATCTCCAAATGCCTTTGATATGGCAGAGAATCAGTCAATTATTTTGAAGCGGTGCAGCGGCCAGGGATTAAGTGATTTTTGAGTGCAGCAGACAGACAGTACCAGGGCTGCTTTAGCCTGTGAGACTTTCACAAACAGTGCAGCACGTCAGGGCTGATTGCAGTGGCACCGGGGTAGATAAGTCAGTCTTACTATTATCCTGCCTAAGATAGGGGTGCCAAATTACAACTTCAGCCTTAAAACCCCTATGAGTTTAGTTAAAGGATGTCTTAAGCCAGAGCAAAGAGAAAAAAACATATTGTGAATTGCAGACTTCATGCAATTCAGTTCAATAAGGCCAGGTGTACACTACATGATTTTGGCCCCAATTTAGCTGTCCCAAACTAGTTTTTGAGATCGGAGACAAAATCCCCATGTCATTGCCTACTCAGGGCATGTGGCCATCACCGGCACTTGTTTAATGTGAGCGGGTCAGAGATGCAATCTGAGAGCTCCCGATCTCATCTTTGAGCAGTCCCAGACGTCCTGAAATTTTCAAACGTTGATTTTATCGGCACAAATGCTCGTGTAGTGTGAGATGTGCAACGACAAGTTTTTAGAACGGTGATCAGCAATAGCCAATGATAGCTTGCAAGGGAAAAACCCAGTGAGATGATGACGTTGTTTCACATCACCCAGAATGTGTGGACTCTCGAGCAGGAGCAATTACTACTAGTATGCGTTTGTACTTGCCTTTAACCAAAGCGTCAAATCATTACAGATCTGAGGTTCACAAGCAATGTTATTAAATTCAAAATGGTGGCTAGATATTTCAACTCTGTATGACAAGTGTGAATGCCTGACTGAATGTTTATGAGGCTGCTTTGAGCCACAACTTGTTGCTACATTTATTCTTATCACATTTTTTTTTGTGAGACAGCATGGTATCGAGAATCCTCACGACCAAGTAAAGAATCTTTTAGTGTGTGACCACCGTCTGTGCCACATCGTTTAGTGTGCTCAACACTACGTTGGCAACACAAAAAACTACAGGAAAGACGGTTGTTTAACATGAGAGGCTCATTGATGTTAGGATTTTGAAAGTCGTGTATTCTCCACCCGGCTTAAGTCTAGGAGGTGTGTGTCCTCTGTCTTTTACTGCTGTCAGAATCCTCCCTCCCTAGTAACTAGGATGTTCTGACAGATTTACAAGAGCCATGATTTAAATGTATTCCTGCCGGGTCATTGATCCATTTACCACACGAATGCCGTGTGTAGCTGCAATAAAAAGTGTCTGCCAGACATTGAAACATTGGCATAAATCTCAAAAAGAAAGAAATTTTTCTTTCATTCATATCCTAATACACTCATGAAAAATGTTCAGATGTAGCTCCAGGAGCGAAGCGAAGTAAAAGATTGACAATTGGTAATAGCGGGCTATGTCAAGTGACATAGAACTCTATAATTCAAACATGCTCTACTCCTGTTACCACTACCAACGTAGCTCTTCCTTCTCAACTCCATCCCTCATCAATTTCTCCCGAGCTCTTAGCTCTATGATTTATGACACACTCCCATGCAATTAATAACAACGCAAAGCATCCTTACCTTGCCCACGTACTGTGGGTCTGACCCCATGTACTCCTCCAGCACGAAGAACTGGTTCCATACCCAGCCCCTCTTGACTCTCTGAAACCCAGATGCCCCATTTCTCATCGGGCCCACCAGGCTCCTGGGATGCTCCTTTCCCAGACTGCTCCTGCTCAGCGGTGCGCCTGGCGGGCGTACAGGAGACAGGGAGCCTTTGTCGAAGACAAACCAAAGGAACAGTAGCAGGCAGTTCCTTGTAAGCATTGGCGGTCTGTGAGTTTGAGGTCTCCAAGTTAAAGTCCCAACAAATGGAAAGCCAGATCACAACTGAAAGAGGAAGGGATGCTGAAACCGTGGTGAAGGAGTGGACTGGACACAGCCAAGATTATGAGCCGCTGGCCGGGGTGGGTTGCCTGTCACCTTCAACGATTAATGAAGCTCATCACCTGGAGGAGAGAAATCAGAAAGAAATGTTAATGTTAATGTTAAGCACCTGTTGAATAATGTTAATAGGCCCCAATTACACAACACACAGAAAAGAATGCTTGTGTCAAAAGAGAGCAACTAATTTTGAAGAAAAACTTTCTGCATTTTTTGTCAAAATGTCACCTTGAGTATAACAGAGTATGGAAAGAAATGACTATGGATGATCTTATAATTATGCCATAACAATCACAATTCTGTAATTTGACAGCTATACACACCTTTTATTTATTTACATTTTTTAATTAACTAGGCAAGTCAGTTAAGAACAAATTCTTATAAGACAACGACTGTCTACCCAGGCCAAACCTTGACGACGCTTGGCCAATTGTGCGCTGCCCTATGGGACTCCCAATCATGGCCGAATGTGATACAGCCTGAATTCAAACCAGGGACTGTAGTGAGGCCTCTTGCACCGAGATGCAGTGCTTTAGACCGCTGCGCCACTCAGGAGCCCGAGTGAATGAACACTTTGGAGATTAACAACAAATATTTCAACTCCCAGATCCCGTCCAATTGAATATTTTATTTGTCCCGATATTATATTTTCTACCTACTTTACTGTTTCCACTGTATTTTCATTCAAATGCCATTTGAGCTATTGGAGATAGTTTAGAATTCCAAATGCGAGTGTGTGCCTGTCTGAAAGTAGAAGATTAAATGTGCCATACATGCTTGAATGTATATCTATTTTTCTATCATTCCTGCTTTACCCATCCAGGATATGTGTTAAATAATGTAACAAAGTGCATAGTAGGAGTGTCCTTTTCAGCAAGCATCACTTGATGCTTGAGCATCACTTGAGCATCACTGTTGCCTCCTGATAGTTTCAAAAGCTCTTGATAATAGCCTTTTGAAGTGAACACATGCCAAAGGTACAATCTTATCATGTTTCCAGGTTTGCACGGACCACACCATAGGTTAGCAGGTGGCTACTACCTATGATGGAATAGAGAAACTATGCTTTTTTTATCACAGACCTTCATGGTGAAATAATACATCAAAGGTTTAAATTCACACCAACCGTAAGGAATAAAGATTGCGACATAATTTATAAAACGAACAGAAGATTTCCCTTCTTTTGTTATAAAAGGGAGCGATCACAATTTAATTGAGGATGCCTATTTTTGGCAAAGCAGTGTGCCACATAAAAACAACTTGATGAATAGAGGCCATTACTTGTCCCACTGCCTCCCAAATCATTACAATTACACATTGGAATTAAAAGTTGGTGTGCATCCCAAATAGCACCCTATTCCCTTCATAGTGAACTATTTTTGGCCAGAGCCCTATGGACACTAAATAGGAAATAGCGTACCATTTGGGATACTTCTGGAGTCTTCTCCCCAAAAAAACTAAATAAACCCATCAGATAAGCTATCTGCTGTTCTGTGCACTTAAATAACAGTCTGTGTGCAATTGGATGTGAGCTTAGTAGACCTCGGCGATGCCCGATTAAAAACAAAAAACACAACATATCAGACCAGTGTCAACAATAACAGAAAGAAAACAGTGTCTCTCATTCCTCCAATTATCACAGTCCGGTATTCACATTAACTAATACATGAGAAATACTATTTAATCCTGCTTTCATATCACCCACGCTAAGAAATGCTTTACAACGCTTATCCAATCAACATGGCCATGGGCTATTAGTGTAGTTTAATTGCATTGTGTTAACTTAAAAATTGTATACGAAGTACAATAATGAATTGAAATACCCTCGACCCTAAGCGAATATGTTAACACACAAAAAATATATATATAATATGCTGTATATTTAACACAAACTATACGTTGTTCATAAAGCCTTATTTTGAGGGCCTAGTTGGTCCCTAATACATGGGCCTGAAACTCCTACACATCACTTTGAACCAAAACTACACCCATCATTATCATTTTTCCTGGTTGGTAGTTTCCTCAAAAAAAGCAGGGAATCTGAAATCCTTTAGACAGGAGTTTTGAGGTATAATTATGTACTCATTGCTGAAGCTACAAAGAATGACCATAAAGAGTACCATTACACTGAGAATTGTAATACAATGGCCTGAAACTCATAGTTTACAGGCTATGTCAAGCCTGCTCGTCACATGCTGGTTTGCAAGCTGATGTATAATTTATTTTGGAATCCAGCCAGTGTGGGGATTTTCTACTTTTATTATTTTCAATCACATGTATTCAAGCGGTTTGCTTTTCTAGAAAATGGATACAACAACCATGTCTCTGTCACTAACAAATACAGTCATGGGCGGTAAATATAATTTACTCGAAAAGCAAGACACTCTTGGAAATATTTGAAAAAGGCTTTATTCTAAGCAGTGTGGTAATTTAACATTGTTTTCCGGTGTCTATATGGGTTCACAGACAACACTTTCAGTGTTGGTTTAACACTCTCAATGTAAAATTATTGTTGTCTTTTTACACTGGAGAATTTGTTGTGTAGATATTTATGTATTAGCTCAGAACCCTTTACCCACAAACAGTACATTTACGTTGAACTTGACAATCTTCAGTATATGTGCTGTACATTATCCAATTGAATCCAGATGGACAGCACCCTGAATAAAAGAACATTTGAGCTAATTAGGCCCAATCATGAATCCAGTTAAGCAATTAAAAGATTGGATTTCACAAAACCTAGAAAATACAAACAAAATACTGTTGTTCTGGGCAAGTGGGACAAATCATTTTAACCAAACTTTGGCAATATATAAATGAGTGAACAATTGATTTGATCACAGAGCCGTATAAATGAGAATTAACCGAATGTGTTCATTGCCAATCATAAATTGAGCAACCATTAACATCATTTATACCATGGGAAAACCATTAAAAACACTCAAGCGTTCAACTGTGAGTTGCTGAAATACTTTATGCTTCAACTGAGCTAAGGTCTTGTTACAATGTGATGAAATGCAATGGTGCCGATATAAATGTTAATACTTTCTTGTAGTAGCATTTAAGCCATTGGATGCCAAAATAATAAACTAGAAGTCAATAATATACCCGTATTAAGAGTGGGAGTAGGAGTAAAAGCCATGGGAAATATACTCTGAATTGTTCATCAACAAAGGAGACAACTTAGTTTAGGATGATTCAACACCTGTCACACAAACTCTCTTTTGTTCCTTCCTAATGTAGTTATGAGTGATATAATAACGTGAGCACCGAGACTTTAATTGCATAACCACAACCCTCATTGACATCATTGTCTTTGATTAATTTCATAGACTTGTAACATTGGCGTCAGCGGGAGCATATTATACCAAGGTTACACCCCCATACACCCGGGCATTTAAGTTGATACTGTCACTGCAGTATCTTAAAAGTCTAAAGTAATCTGCAAAGTTCCCTTGCAGAATCAGGAGGAACTATCTCGTTGAGGTCAGCCCATTGATCAGACAGGTCACTCCTTATTTAACAGAGACATAATGAGAAATGACTGTTCCCATAATTCCTGCGAATTTTGTCTACGCTCCGCTGTGCGTTCCTGGAGGGCGCTTGATGCATATTTAATGAGATAAGTTCATTAGCATGTGTCAGCCCTCGGTGCCAAGCCTTGACCCACCGTGTCTGCCTCAGATAACACCACGCAGCCGGCTGACAGCATTCTCACACATCACCTCCCATAATCAAAGAACATATGGCTCACCGAGCTGCTGGCGCAGATTGGGAACCGTAAGAGACTCCCTCGGAAAGTTACTAGTTGTCAAGGCCGTCGTAAACATGACAAACAGATAAACGGTATTGACTCTGGCAGAATGAAAAAAAGAGAAAACTGTTATCGGGTTGAAGTTCTCCTTCTGCATATATTTAATTTTTTATGATGTGGAGGGTGATATTTTAATTGTGTCACCACCACAGGTGCGTTGCCGGGTGACATGAGTGTCGTCCTGAGGTGCAGAGAAGTCAAAGTTGTTTTAATAAGGTTAAGGACACGTCTGGACCAGATTCAAGAGTTTGAAAACAAGACATGACTCTTAGATGTCTTGTAATTTTGTTTATATTACAAAGTTTGGCCATGGTTCAAAGGGGACAGGTGTCAAAGACTTTTCATAATATGATATTTAGATGTACCATTATATGGTGGTAGCTCAATACACACTGTCATTTCTGTATAACACATTTTACCAGATTCGGGAAACAAGGCATCTGTTGCAAGCCATAACTTCACAGGAGAGCCTTTTGAATATTTTTTGTATCAAAGTGTGTTTTATGGCAGAAATGCCTTCTCAAACATGTCAACTTTAATGTGCCTTAATAACAAATGTGTATGCCATCTGTAAATATGAATAAAATTGTTAAATTACGAGCCTTGTTGGTTAAGCCACAGAAAAAGTAAGCAACCTTCCCACTAGCCATGATTGGGCTGGACATGCCGAGACAGGAGTTCAGATTGGTCTGCCATACAGATGGCTTCTGTCTATTTGAACTTGTCAGTCTGTGTTGGTAATTCGGACAAACGCCGCTTGTTTAAAAATGTATTGTGTAGTAGAGCTGCATAAGTGTTGCAATCCTCTTTCTGGAGGATCAAGTTTTGAAAACAGTGGAATTAGAGTATGATAATTAAAGAGATGGAGAAAACACCAGTATCCGGATTACATCTTCAAACTAAGGGCAACCATGGTAGGGCATTCCTGACAGGGAGACGGGTGCATCATGCATGATAATGTATACAAGTAAGATAGTCTAGCATTAGCTAGCTACATTTTCAGATATTACACGTTTATAATTTTGACAGAAAGTGGTTTCATTTCAAGCTAAAGTGTACTGTTAGCTAGCTTGATAAAGTTAGCTGGCTGGCTGGCTCCCTAGCTGAAGTTATTATTCATTTGCTTTTCTAGTTAGAGCTTAATGTTAGCTAGCTAACATTGAACCTGGTTGGTGAGCTCCATGGACTGTGGCATTGTCACTTTGTTCATTGTTGTTTAAATAGCCAACGTTAGCTCATTGTTTACCTAGCTAGCTAGCTAACTATATATCTTTAGCTAAAGTGTACTGTTAGCTAGCTCGCTAACGTTAGTTGGCTGGCTCCCTAGCTGACGTTATTATTCATTTCCCATAGCTGTTTGCTTTTCTAGTTAAAGCCTAATGTTAGCTAGCTAACATTGGACATGGTTGGTTAGCTCCCAGCACTGTGGCATTTTTGGCACTTTGTTCATTGATGTTTAACTAGCTAACGTTAGCTGGCTGGCTCGTTAGCTGATGTTACGTGACATGTGTACAACACCTGTTGAATATGGCCGGTGTCAGTAAATGTCTGCAAAAAATGCATAATTAAATTATTGCCAGCACAGCTGGTTAGGCTGTTTTCATGTTATCCAGAGGTAAACAAATGATCGGCCAGAGCGTCAAGTGTGAGCACCGAGAACGCTCCGAGATGGTTGGGGCTAAAGCTTGAGGGTGTGAACGATGGTGAATGGGTGTAGACAAGGAAGAGTTCTTCACTAGATACCAAAACAGTTAAAGGCAATTTTCTCAAAAGTGAGTTTACAAGTTGATTAACTTTCAAAGCAGAATTACTTTCCCATTGTTCCTCAAATGCAATGTATGATATACTATGTTGTAGCTCTGAGTCTCTACTTTTATCCAATGTAAAAATAAAAAACAATTTCGAATTTCACTTAGTTAAGTCTCTCTCTCTACGATGCTCTGCATGAAAGTGTATACCAATTTGCTTTGTGTCAATCTGAGCTTGTTCATGTCAGTGCCGCATACTCATCTTGGTGCAGAACACAATGCTGCATAACAGCTGATTAAGGTGCTTTCTCTGTACTGAAAACTCATCTGGTAATGACAGCAGATGTTTCAGGGTTCGACAAACTCAGCATAATGCTTAAGGCACAGAGTGAGAAACTGTAGGGAAGCTGTGGCTGGTGGGCTGGCACAACCCATACTGACTAAATATGAACAGGCATTCAGAGACATGACCCAAATAAGGAGAAAAACACCTCCAACATCAGTGGAGAGTGTAGCCAGTGCAGTCATGTTTACATCGGCCAGACCAAAGCAGGTCTTGATATGCCTGGGAGCCTCAGGGACTATAGGAGGAGAACATAGCATTGGTGGAAAGGTAAAGAAGACGGGAAAGGAAAGGTAGTCAAAGAGAGAAAACATGTCAGAGGACAAACTACCTGGAGGGTGAGAGGATGGGGAAGGTAATAAAAATGGACTAACAACTCTCCAGCCAGGCTACATAAATAATCAGGGAGTAAAGGAACCAAAGGGCTGTGGTCAAAAGTAGTGCTCTATTTAAGTGATAATGCCCAAGAAGCTGGTGTTGGGAGGATATATTGGCATGGATGTTGTTAACTGTGCCAATTTATATTATCCTCTAAACACGAGCTTCAAGGGCATTATGACTTTATACACTTATAATATCACTTTTAACGGGTTAACAAGATATTTAAATAATGATTGACATATTGTCATTAAAAACGTTATGTTGATTGATTTATTCATACTATTTCATCCTTCCACAAGATATAGTCCTGACAAAAATCTAGGCTTGCTACACAAGCCGGCTGGTCGCTGGTTTTATTGGTTCCATTGCCAGAGACGTGACCCAGATGTTTGTTCTAAATGTTCCATTGCCATACTGGCTTGCAATGTTCTTATCCCTTGCTTGCTAGCTAGCAAACTGCGGCTAACTTACAGTCAAGTCAAACAGTGCAGCCAGAACAACAACGAAGTAGCTTCATTTGCATTTGTTTAAGCTGTTTTCCAGTGACATTTACATCCATAACAATGAGGTAATGATGCTCGATTTCACCTGGCATAGAAAATCTGCTCTCTAATTAGGACAATGTTGTTCAGAGGAGCCAGCCACAACGCAGCTAACACAATCACTTCAAACTGCAGCTGGAAAGACTTCAAACTAGCTGTACTTTGTTTAGTTTTACCTGTTTCTATTCATGGTTCTTGATGGAAACCTGGCACCATCCCTACGGTTAAGCACGGTGGAGGCAGCACCATGCTGTGGGGATGTTTTGCAGAGGCAGGGACATGGAGACTAGTCAGGATCGAGGGAAAGGTGAACGCACATCCTTGATGAAAACCTGCTCCAGAGCGCTGAGAACCTCAGACTGGGGCAAGGGTTCACCTTCCAATAGGACAACAACCATAAGCACACAACCAAGACAACGCAGGATTGGCTTCGGGACAAGTCTCTGAATGTCTTGTGGCCCAGCCAGAGCCCGGGGCCTGAACCTGATCGAACATCTCTGGGGAGACCTGATAATAGCTGTACAGCTATGTTCCCCATCCAACCTCACAGAGCTTGAGAGGAACTGCAGGGAAGAATGGGAGAAACTCCCCAAATACAGGTGTGCCAAGCTTGTAGCATCATACCCAAGAAGACTCAAGGCTGTAATCGCTGCCAGAGGTGCTGCCAAATGTTCCAAAGTACTGAGTAAAGGGTCTGAATACTTACAGTGCCTTGCGAAAGTATTCGTCCCCTTGAACTTTGCAACCTTTTGCCACATTTCAGGCTTCAAACATAAAGATATAAAACTGTATTTTTTTGTGAAGAATCAACAACAAGTGGGACACAATCATGAAGTGGAACGACATTTATTGGATATTTCAAACTTTTTTAACAAATCAAAAACGGAATAATTGGGCGTGCAAAATTATTCAGCCCCTTTACTTTCAGTGCAGCAAACTCTCTCCAGAAGTTCAGTGAGGATCTCTGAATGATCCAATGTTGACCTAAATGACTAATGATGATAAATACAATCCACCTGTGTGTAATCAAGTCTCCGTATAAATGCACCTGCACTGTGATAGTCTCAGAGGTCCGTTAAAAGCGCAGAGAGCATCATGAAGAACAAGGAACACACCAGGCAGGTCCGAGATACTGTTGTGAAGAAGTTTAAAGCTGTATTTGGATACAACAAGATTTCCTAAGCTTTAAACATCCCAAGGAGCACTGTGCAAGCAATAATATTGAAATGGAAGGAGTATCAGACCACTGCAAATCTACCAAGACCTGGCCGTCCCTCTAAACTTTCAGCTCATACAAGGAGAAGACTGATCAGAGATGCAGCCAAGAGGCCCATGATCACTCTGGATGAACTGCAGAGATCTACAGCTGAGGTGGGAGACTCTGTCCATAGGACAACAATCAGTCGTATATTGCACAAATCTGGCCTTTATGGAAGAGTGGCAAGAAGAAAGCCATTTCTTAAAGATATCCATGAAAAGTGTCGTTTAAAGTTTGCCACAAGCCACCTGGGAGACACACCAAACATGTGGAAGAAGGTGCTCTGGTCAGATGAAACCAAAATTGAACTTTTTGGCAACAATGCAAAACATTATGTTTGGCGTAAAAGCAACACAGCTCATCACCCTGAACACACCATCCCCACTGTCAAACATGGTGGTGGCAGCATCATGGTTTGGGCCTGCTTTTCTTCAGCAGGGACAGGGAAGATGGTTAAAATTGATGGGAAGATGGATGGAGCCAAATACAGGACCATTCTGGAAGAAAACCCGATGGAGTCTGCAAAAGACCTGAGACTGGGACGGAGATTTGTCTTCCAACAAGACAATGATCCAAAACATAAAGCAAAATCTACAATGGAATGGTTAAAAAATAAACATATCCAGGTGTTAGAATGGCCAAGTCAAAGTCCAGACCTGAATCCAATCGAGAATCTGTGGAAAGAACTGAAAACTGCTGTTCACAAATGCTCTCCATCCAACCTCACTGAGCTCGAGCTGTTTTGCAAGTAGGAATGGGAAAAAATGTCGGTCTCTCGATGTGCAAAACTGATAGAGACATACCCCAAGCGACTTACAGCTGTAATCGCAGCTAAAGGTGGCGCTACAAAGTATTAACTTAAGGGGGCTGAATAATTTTGCACACCCAATTTTTCAGTTTTTGATTTGTTTAAAAAGTTTGAAATATCCAATAAATGTCGTTCCACTTCATGATTGTGTCCCACTTGTTGTTGATTCTTCACAAAAAAACACAGTTTTATGTTTGAAGACTGAAATGTGGCAAAAGGTCGCAAAGTTCAAGGGGGCCAAATACTTTCGCAAGGCACTGTAAATCCAACATATCAATTATCAACTTGAAGATTACATTTCAGTTATCCAAACTTTGAAACTCTAGTCTTATATGTATGGTCTATTTTTAGTTGAATCCCGGATTGACTTGAAACAATAGCTTCAATGACTTTGCAAATGCTATATATGCTATATACACTTCATTTCAAAAGTTTGGGATCTATTAGAAATATCCTTGTTTTTTTTAAGAAAAGCACATTTTTTGTCCATTAAAATAACATTAAAATGATCAGAAATACTGTGTAGACCTTGTTAATGTTGTAAATGACTGTTGTAGCTAGAAACGGCTGATTTTTCATGGAATATCTACATAGGCGTACAGAGGCCCATTATCAGCAATCATCACTCCTGTGTTCCAATGGCATGTTGTCTTAGCTAATCCAAGTTTATCATTTTTAAAGGCTAATTGATCATTTGAAAACCCTTTTGCAATTATGTTAGCACAGCTGAAAACTGTTGTCTGATTAGAGAAGAAATAAAACTGTCCTTCTTAATACTAGTTGAGTATCTGGAGCATCTGTCACGCCCTGATCTGTTTCACCTGTCCCTGTGATTGTATCCACCCCCTCCAGGTGTCGCTTATTTTCCCCAGTGTATTTATCCTTATGTTTCCTGTCTCTATGTGTCAGTTCTTCTTGTATGTTTTCCAAGTCAACCAGCGTTTTCCCGTTTGCCTGTTTTTTTCTATTCCTAATGGTTTTGACCCTTGCCTGTTTCTGGACTCTGTACCTGCCTTCCTGACATTCTGCCTGCCTTGACCACGAGCCTGTCTGCTACTCTGTACCTTCTGGTCTCTGATCTGGTTTTGACCTTTTGCCTGTCCACAACTATTCTCTTGCCTACTCCTTTTGGATTAATACAAAATCAAATCAAATCAAATTTATTTGTCACATACACATGGTTAGCAGATGTTAATGCGAGTGTAGCGAAATGCTTGTGCTTCTAGTTCCGACAATGCAGTAATAACGAACAAGTGATCTAACTAACAATTCCCAAAAAAACTACTGTCTTATACACAGTGTAAGGGGATAAAGAATATGTACATAAAGATATATGAATGAGTGATGGTACAGAGCAGCATAGGCAAGATACAGTAGATGATATCGAGTACAGTATATACATATGAGATGAGTATGTAAACCAAGTGGCATAGTTAAAGTGGCTAGTGATACATGTATTACATAAGGATGCAGTCGATGATATAGAGTACAGTATCTACGTATGCATATGAGATGAATAATGTAGGGTAAGTAACATTATATAAGGTAGCATTGTTTAAAGTGGCTAGTGATATATTTACATCATTTCCCATCAATTCCCATGATTAAAGTGGCTGGAGTAGAGTCAGTGGCATTGACAGTGTGTTGGCAGTAGCCACTCAATGTTAGTGGTGGCTGTTTAACAGTCTGATGGCCTTGAGATAGAAGCTGTTTTTCAGTCTCTCGGTCCCAGCTTTGATGCACCTGTACTGACCTCGCCTTCTGGATGACAGCGGGGTGAACAGGCAGTGGCTCGGGTGGTTGATGTCCTTGATGATCTTTATGGCCTTCCTGTAGCATCGGGTGGTGTAGGTGTCCTGGAGGGCAGGTAGTTTGCCCCCGGTGATGCGTTGTGCAGACCTCACTACCCTCTGGAGAGCCTTACGGTTGAGGGCGGTGCAGTTGCCATACCAGGCGGTGATACTGCCCGCCAGGATGCTCTCGATTGTGCATCTGTAGAAGTTTGTGAGTGCTTTTGGTGACAAGCCGAATTTCTTCAGCCTCCTGAGGTTGAAGAGGCGCTGCTGCGCCTTCCTCACGATGCTGTCTGTGTGAGTGGACCAATTCAGTTTGTCTGTGATGTGTATGCCGAGGAACTTAAAACTTGCTACCCTCTCCACTACTGTTCCATCGATGTGGATGGGGGGGTGTTCCCTCTGCTGTTTCCTGAAGTCCACAATCATCTCCTTAGTTTTGTTGACGTTGAGTGTGAGGTTATTTTCCTGACACCACACTCCGAGGGCCCTCACCTCCTCCCTGTAGGCCGTCTCATCGTTGTTGGTAATCAAGCCTACCACTGTTGTGTCGTCCGCAAACTTGATGATTGAGTTGGAGGCGTGCGTGGCCACGCAGTCGTGGGTGAACAGGGAGTACAGGAGAGGGCTCAGAACGCACCCTTGTGGGGCCCCAGTGTTGAGGATCAGCGGGGAGGAGATGTTGTTGCCTACCCTCACCACCTGGGGGCGGCCCGTCAGGAAGTCCAGTACCCAGTTGCACAGGGCGGGGTCGAGACCCAGGGTCTCGAGCTTGATGACGAGCTTGGAGGGTACTATGGTGTTGAATGCCGAGCTGTAGTCGATGAACAGCATTCTCACATAGGTATTCCTCTTGTCCAGATGGGTTAGGGCAGTGTGCAGTGTGGTTGAGATTGCATCGCCTGTGGACCTATTTGGGCGGTAAGCAAATTGGAGTGGGTCAAGGGTGTCAGGTAGGGTGGAGGTGATATGGTCCTTGACTAGTCTCTCAAAGCCCTTCATGATGATGGATGTGAGTGCTACGGGGCGGTAGTCGTTTAGCTCAGTTACCTTAGCTTTCTTGGGAACAGGAACAATGGTGGCCCTCTTGAAGCATGTGGGAACAGCAGACTGGTATAGGGATTGGTTGAATATGTCCGTATACACACCGGCCAGCTGGTCTGCGCATGCTCTGAGGGCGCGGCTGGGGATGCCGTCTGGGCCTGCAGCCTTGCGAGGGTTAACACGTTTAAATGTCTTACTCACTTCGGCTGCAGTGAAGGAGAGACCGCATGTTTTCGTTGCAGGCCGTGTCAGTGGCACTGTATTGTCCTCAAAGCGGGCAAAAAAGTTGTTTAGTCTGCCTGGGAGCAAGACATCCTGGTCCGTGACTGGGCTGGGTTTCTTCCTGTAGTCCGTGATTGACTGTAGACCCTGCCACATGCCTCTTGTGTCTGAGCCGTTGAATTGAGATTCTACTTTGTCTCTGTACTGGCGCTTAGCTTGTTTGATAGCCTTGCGGAGGGAATAGCTGCGCTGTTTGTATTCAGTCATGTTACCAGACACCTTGCCCTGATTAAAAGCAGTGGTTCGCGCCTTCAGTTCCACACGAATGCTGCCATCAATCCACGGTTTCTGGTTGGGGAATGTTTTAATCGTTGCTATGGGAACGACATCTTCAACGCACGTTCTAATGAACTCGCACACCGAATCAGCGTATTCGTCAATGTTGTTGGCTGACGCAATACGAAACATCTCCCAGTCCACGTGATGGAAGCAGTCTTGGAGTGTGGAGTCAGCTTGGTCGGACCAGCATTGGACAGACCTCAGCGTGGGAGCTTCTTGTTTTAGTTTCTGTCTGTAGGCAGGGATCAACAAAATGGAGTCGTGGTCAGCTTTTCCGAAAGGGGGGCGGGGCAGGGCCTTATATGGTTGGAGTCTTACATTGTAAGACTCCAACCATCTGACTCCTGTGTCTGCATCTGGGTCTCGCCTTGTGTCATGATAGTACGAACTGGCCATGACAGACCCAGCAGATTTGGACCTGCTCCGCCACGCTGTCTCCCTGCAGGGAGCCACCATTGGGAGAAATGAGGAGTTGGTACAGGGCCTTTTGGAAGGGCTCAGTTCCTTGACGGAACATCACGACCATGGGTTAAAGGCTACTATGGAGCAAATCAGGGAGTAAGCTCAGAGGCTACCTGTCACCTCTGAAAAACCCTAATCGCCCCGTAATTTCTTTCCTTATCTGTATTGAGTTTGTACAGCCTATCCCGGTTCCCCGAGAACCCCAAGTACCACCTCCGGAGTGATATTCGGGGAATCCTGGTACCTGCCGAGGTACCAGGAGCAACAGCTTTTTTGAGCAACTCTGTTCAAATGTTTCTGGACTCTGTACCCACCTGCCTGACCTTTCTGCCTGCCTTGAGCACATCCTGTCTGCCACTCTGTACCCCCTGGACTCTGATCTGGTTTTGACCTTTTGCCTGTCCACTACCATTCTCTTGCCTACTCCTTTTGGATTAATAAACATTGTAAGACTCCAACCATCTGCCTCCTTTGTCTGCATCTGGGTCTCGCAATGTGTCATGATAGCATCAGCATTTGTGGGTTCAATTACAGGCTCAAAATGTCCAGAAGCAAATAACTTTCTCCTGAAACTCGTCAGTCTATTTTGTTCTGAGAAATGAAGGCTATTCCATGCAAGAAGTTGCCAAGAAACTCCCTTCACTGAACGGTGCAAACTGGCTCTAACCAGAATAGAAAGAGTAGTGGGAGGCCTCGGTGCACAACTGTGCATTTAGTGTCTAGTTTTGAGAAACAGATGCCACACAAGTCTAACATAATTGCAAAAGGGTTTTCTAATGATCAATTATCCTTTTGAAAGGATAAACATGGATTAGCTAACAAAGTCCGTTGGAACACAGGAGTGATGGATGCTGATAATGGGGCTCTGTACGCCTATGTAGATATTCCATTTAAAAAATCAGCCATTTCCGGCTACAATAGTCATTTACAACATTAACAATGTCTACCCTGTATTTCTGATACATTTGATGTTATTTTAGTGGACAAAAAAAGGGCTTTTTTAAAAGCAAGGACATTTCTTTGACCCCAAACTCTTGAATGGTAGTGTATACTGTATCATTGATAGGTGACTTATAAAGTATGGTTAAATTTCATTTGCTCTCTTAAACCTACCCATTTGCAGTGGTGTAAAGTAAAAAATACTTTAAAGTACACTTCACTATTTATAATTGACAAGCATTTTGCTAAGCATTTTGAATGCTTAGCAGGACAGGAAAATGGTCAAATTCACATACTTATCAAGTGAACACGTGGTCATCCCTACTGCCTCTGGCCTTGCGGACTCACTAAATACAAATGCATTTTTGTAAATAATGTCTGAGTGTTGGCGTGTGCCCCTGGCTATCCGGACATTTTTGTAACAAGACAAATGGTTGCGCTTTGCTTAATTTGAGGAATTTTAAATGATTTATACATTTACGTTTGATGCTTAAGTATATTTAAAACCATATACTTTTAGACTTTTACTGAAGTAGTATTTTACTGGCTGACTCACTTTTACTTGAGTACCTTTCACTTAAGTATGACAATTGGGAACTTTTTCCACTGCCTGTTGGAATGGCTTTGATAGCAACAGTGAATCTACAGTATATAGTTAAGAGATCTCTCAATAGTCATTCTCATTATAGCACATTGGTAGTAGCCAGTGATACTAAGCATGGCTGAGCTTGGTTAAAACATTGGATGGGAGACCGAAAGGATAGCAGTAGATAGATCAACTTCCCAGTAAGAGGTGCTGCCCAGACAATTTTTTTCTTCTTCAGATAGTGGCTATAATGTTGAACATCTGACATTGTTTCAAAGGTACATATGAAACATATGTTATCCTTTCTAGCGCAGGCGTTCCGCTAGCGGAACCCCTCGACAACATTCCGCTGAAAAGGCAGCGCACGAAATTCAAAAATACTATTTAGAAATATGTAACTTTCACACATTAACAAGTCCAATACAGCAAATGAAAGATAAACATCTTGTTAATCTACCCATCGTGTCCGATTTCAAAAATGCTTTACAGCTAAAGCACAACATATGATTATGTTAGGTCGACAACTACTGTGATTATTGTTATTTGACCATGCTGGTCATTTATGAACATTTGAACATCTTGGTCATGTTCTGTTATAATCCCCACCCGGCACAGCCAGAAGAGGACTGGCCACCCCTCATAGCCTGGTTCCTCTCTAGGTTTCTTCCTAGGTTTTGGCCTTTCTAGGGAGTTTTTCCTAGCCACCGTGCTTCTACACCTGCATTGCTTGATGTTTGGGGTTTTAGGCTGGGTTTCTGTCCTCTCTTTGAGATATCAGCTGATGTACGAAGGGCTATATAAATATATTTGATTTGATTTAATCATGTTACACAACACATGTTTTGTTCGATAATGTGCATATTTATATTTAAAAATCTTAGTTTACATTGGCGCCTTACGTGCAGTAACGTTTTGATTCCAAAACATCCGGTGATTTTGCAGAAATACTCATAACATTGATAAAAGATACAGAATTGAAGATAGACTTCTCCTTAATGCAACCGCTGTGTCAGATTTCGGAAAAAGCATAATCTGAGAACGGCGCTCAGAACCCGAAACAGCCAGAGGAATATCCGCCATTTTGAAATCAACAAAGTTAGAAACAACACCATAAATATTCACTTACCTTTGATGATCTTCATCAGAAGGCACTTCCAGGAATCCCAGTTCGACAATAAATTACTGAATTGTTCCATAATGTTCCATCATTTATGTCCAAATTGCCACTTGTTGTTAGCTTGTTCAGCCCAGTAATCCATCTTCATGAGGCGCAGGCACTTCATCCAGACAAAAACTCGAAAAGTTCCGTTACAGTCCTTTAGAAACATGTCAAACGATGTATGGAATACATCTTTAGGATGTTTTTAACATAAAACATCAATAATGTTCCAACCCGGAGAATTCCTTTGTCTTCAGAAAAGCACTGGAATGAGGAAACTCTGTCCGGAGACCAAGGCTCTCTGCCAGACCACTGACTCAAAGAGCTCTTATGAGCCTCTCCTTTAAAGTAGAATGCTTAAAACAGTTTCTAAAGATCGTTGACATCTAGTGGAAGCCCTAGGAAGTGCAACTTTATCCATATCTCAATGTGTATTCGGTAGGCCAAGATTTGAAAAATTACAAACCAGTTCCTGGTTGGATTTTTCTCAGGTTTTCGCCTGCTATATGAGTTCTGTTATACTCATAGACATCATTCAAACCGTTTTAGAAACTTCAGTGTTTTCTATCCAATACTAATAATAATATGCATATATTCGCATCTTCGGACAGAGTAGGAGGCAGTTCACTCTGGGCACGCTATTCATCCAAAAGTGAAAATGCTGCCCCCTATCTCAAAAATGATTGTCTATGCTGAAAAGTGGTTACCATTATGACATTATCCTGTGGTGGAAATATCACCTTCAAAACAACATACATTGGATTTGAAAAAAGTAATCAAAGTATTTTCCACGCAGATTCCACATCACAATACATTGACACATTATGTTGAAACACTGTTGATTCAACCAGTTTGTGGCCAGTGGGAAGCTATTAATAGTGCATAAGGCCAATTATTCTCAATGCAATAATTATTACAGTAATAATTGCTCTTTGATGTTCAGAGAAATGCACCATCTGCAGTACAGGGAGTGAGCAACTGGGGAAAAAAGCCTGAGTCTGTTGGGTATTGATTCGTACAGTATGCTACCAGAGCAAATAGTAATCAACCTATTGAGTTGACTCAGTAACAAAACAACAATCAGATGAAATGGGGAAACACAGAATAGCTTTGACCTCAGGTATCATTTTTCTGCCATGCTATCTTGTTCACCAATGTTTTATTCTGACATCTGTCTAGTGACAGATACAGATATTATTCTATGATCGTGTTAGACACAAGTGATTTCATTGTGCAGCAGTCAGAAACTGACAGCAGACAGATACATACAGATATACTATATTTCTGAGTCAGTCTGAAGCCCCCACAGCTGAAAGTCGTCAGCGAGTGAGAAACTGAGCATGCAATTGGTGTCCTAGCTAGCAGATGGGCAGATTCAGGACCACATGGACCTGTGACACTATTTTGACCCCTATCCCAAACCCTGTGCCATATGGGACCACTGCCTGAAACACTCCGCTAGCGGACACTTTTCTAGATGTGAGAGTACCAGTCCACTACCCAAAGCGTTCAGGGCTCTGGCACTCCCAGGCCTGTGGAAAGCGCTAAGAGGGCTGGGGGAAGAGGGGGAGTGCAGGCTGGTGGCTTGGGCCTGAGCCCATGGATGGGTCTTAAGCTGCTAGGGACATTGGGGTTGACTGGATTAAATGCCAATCATGTCAGTTATTGCTTGGGCCTGCTTAATCTCTGTGCTTTCCTGAGGACTCGATCCCAATCAAGTGACAAGTGATGTGTTTTTCAGCCCCTCAAGCACTACAGGAAAATAATGTAGTAACATTTGTAGAATTAGCTCAGACCCCCCTATGAATTTGAGTATGCAAACTCCCAGTGCTGGCATATTACCTAAAACGTTACCTGAAACATAATCATCAGAAAATAAATCAATTAGATGCATGTCCTACTGAACGAATGCCTCTCTGTGAGACTGAACTCTTCCTCCTGAAGATGTGGAAAGCTTTATACTGTGCAGACAGAAATGGCCAGAGGCGAAAAGAAGCAACACACTGATGTAGCGTTCTCCCGTGTGTGAACGTGTCTCGATACACTCACTGCCAACAAGGTCTAGCTATGATGCAACAGATATAGCTCCAATGAAAGATCTTCTACAATTAAAAGTGAAAATTATGACAGCCCAAAACGCTCTCAGGGTCTGAATTATGTATCTTCTCCCATCCTCTCTGATGTAAAAGCTACTGTGACACACAGTACATAGAAAATGAAACAGAGTACTTGATCACATAATGGAGCTTCCTGAATCCTTCAAAAGTGACATGTTGTGCATGTTTGGGTCAGAGACGTTGGGTCAGAGGCACTGTTAGATACTCCAATCTTCACAAAGTAGATCTGGACACAAAAGGCCCTTGTTGGAGAAATCTGTCAGAACATGATTTACTGTAAAGCACAGGCCAAATGGACAGGAAAGGAAACTTGACTATCCACCCCTTTGAGTTTGAGTTCTCACACTAGAGGCACTGACAGACAGTTCATTTTTTTAGTTTAGTTCTTTTAAGTTAGCTAACAAAGAAGAAGTTAACCAGAGACAAAGAAGATTTAGGGGCTTTCTGTTGCTATATTATACAGCATTAATGCATCATAAAACTGATCTGGTGGCACAGAGAGCTAAGCACAGAGAGTAGAAGATAAGGTAGATGAGATTTGTTATAATATAACAGCTAACATTGAGTGTAGATATTTGTGACCCTGTGCTGGACGGAACAAGATAATAGCAAAATGCTGAATTGAAAAACCAGGGATATCCAAAAAAGAATTCATAATATGCCAGATCATTGCATCACCTGAAGCAGTTCCCTGTTTTCTTGCCAACTAAATGCAAGTACCCTGTTGTGAACATTTCCTAAATCACCTTTATTAGCATATATTTCAAAATATTCTAAAATGCGCAAGCTGCAAACAGGTATGTCAGTCATAAGTGCAATGTAGCAATGTCTATCCACACTGTAACTACACCCCAAAAAATATTTAGAATTCAACATACACTGAACAAAAATATAAATGCAACATGTAAAGTGTTGGTCCTATGTTTCGTGAGCTGAAATAAAAGATCCAAGATTTTGCATATATGCACAAAAAGCATATTTCTCTCAAATTGCGTGCACACATTTGTTAACATTCCTGTTAGTGAGCATTTTTCCTTTGCTAAAACAATCCATCCACCTGACAAGTGTGGCATAACAAGAAGTTGATTAAACAGCATGATCATTACACAGGTTCACATTGTGCTGGGGACAATAAAAGGCTAAAATATGCAGTTTTGTCACACAACACAATGCCACAGATGTCTCAAGTTTTGAGGGAGTGTGCAATTGGCATGCTGACTCCAGGAATGTCCACCAGAACCGTTGCTAGACAATTGAATGTTCATTTCTCTACCAATGTTGTTTTAGATCATTTGGAAGTCCATCCAACCGGCCTCATAACTGCAGACCACTTGTATGTCGTTGTGTGGACGAGTAGTTTGCTGATGTTAACGTTGTGAACAAAGTGCCCCATGGTGGTGGTGGGGTTAAAGTATGGGCAGGCATAAGCTAGGGACAACGAACACAATTACATTTTATCGATGGCAATTTGAAAGCACAGAGATACCGTGAAGAGATCCTGAGGCCCATTGTCGGTAGATTGATCCGCCACCATCACCTCTTGTTTCACCGTGTTAATGCACAGTCCCATGTCGCAAGGATCTATACACAATTCCTGAAAGCTGAAAATGTGTTCTGTTCTGTTCTTCCATGGCCTGCATACACCCATGGCCTGCATGTCACCCATTTAAGCATGTTTGTGATGCTGTGGTTCGACATGTACGACAGTGTGTTTCAGTTACAGCCAATATCCAGCAAATTCGCACAGACATTGAAAAGGAGTGGGACAACATTTCACAGGCCACAATTAACAGCCTGATCAACTCTATGTGAAGGAGATGTGTAGCGCAGTATGAGACAAATGGTGGTCACACCAGATGCTGACTGGTTTTATGATCCATGCCCCTACCTTATTGTAAAGGTATCTGTGACCAACAGATTCAAATCTGTATTCTCAAATCATGTGAAATCCATAGATTAGGGCCAAAACAATTCATTTCAACTGACTGATTTCCTTATATGAACTGTAACTCAGTAAAGTCATAGAAAATGTAGCATGTTGTGTTTATACTTTTGTTCGGTATAGTTTAGGTGCAGTTTGGAAGGGCAAGCTGGACGAGCAACTGCTGTCCTACAATCAAAAAATACACTGTCATCTTATTTTAGTGTTTACAGTCAATGTATGCAATTCTCGATCAATCAATACATTTTCTGGCTAATTACATTTTGCATTTCGTGTAATGAGGTTTCTTATGAGCTATTTTAACATAATAAATGCATTAATTTAGCAATTTATTGGGCTCCCGAGTGGTGCAGGGGTCTAGGGCACTGCATCTCAGTGCTAGAGGTGTCACATCAGACCCTGGTTTGATCCTGGGCTGTATCACAACCGGCTGTGATCGGGACTCCCATAGGTGGCGCACAATTGTCCGGGTTAGGGGAAGGTTTGGCCTGGATAGGCCGTCATTGTAAAATAAGAATTTGTTCTTCCTGCCTAAATAAAAAAAATGTATATTATTCATTATGGAATATTTATACAATTGAAAAATCAACACTCAGAATGACCGTCATGGCCATTCTAGTAGTTGTGGAATCTCTGTGCTCTGAGTGTTAAGAACCTACCTAAACACAGTCAGTTCTCCAATCTTTGTAAGAGCATTTGACAATAAAGAGCTGCACAGTTAAGAGGTTACTGTGCATTTCACAGTAACTTAATGGTTAGTTTCCTGGATGTTGCTGTGAATGTTCTGTTATTAATAGCTATCAGTAAGTTACTGTACTTTCAATTAACTTTATTACGAGATAGCTTAACATTATTTGGCAAAAATGGTGCCCGAAGGAGATGGCTGCCGTTTTATGATACCGTCACCAATTGTGCTATTCTTAATATTTGTTCGCGTTTTTTGTAACTTATTTTGTACATAATGTTTCTGCCACTGTGTCTTATGACCGAGAAGAGCTTCTAGATATCAGGACAGCGATAACTCAACCCTTACCGAAGGAATACTTTTTCTTCAAACGAGTCAGACGCAAAGGATTTTCTTCAGACGCCCGACAAGGTCCTCATCCCCATCATTTGCCTGGGAAAGAGACAAAGGTATTGGGGACGAAGGTCCGAGTGCCTTGTAAGGAACCGACGCCGAGAGGGTTATCGACCTTCACCATTGGTCCTCTTAGCCAACGTACAATAAATCGATAATAAAATAGACAAACTACAATCACGTATATCCTACCAACGGGACATTAATAAACGTAATATCTTATGTTTCACCGAGTCGTGGCTGAACAAGGACATGAATAACATAAAGTTGGCGGGTAATAAGCTTTTCCAGCAGGATAGAACAGTGGCCTTTGGTAAGACAAGGGGTGGCGGGTTATGTATATTTGTAAACAAAAGCTTGTTCATGAAATCTGAGGAAGTCTTGAGGTTTTGATCCCTTGAGGTAGAGTATCTCAGGATAAGCTGTAGACCACACTATTTACTAAGAGAGTTTTCATCTGTATTATTCGTAGCTGTCTATATACCACCACAAACCAATGCTGGCACTAAGACTGCACTCAATGTGATTTTATAAGGTCATTAGCAAACAGGAAAACACACATTCAGAGGCGGCGCTCCTAGTGACTGGGGATATTAGTGTAGGGAACTCATATCCGTTTTACCTGTAATTTGGTGCGTGCTGGTGGCAGGGAAGTCAGGCGCAGGAGAATGAACTTGGTAAAAACGGAGCTGTTTAATAAACATCAAAACCTCAGAACACCAAAATATACAAAATAACTAATAGAAGGTGCCCATCGCACACCAGGTTTAACAATAAACACCTAAATACAACAAACAATCTCTGACAAGAACATGAGGGGAAACAGAGGGTTAGGTACACAACATGTAATTGATTGGATTGGAACCAGGTGTGTAGGAAGACAAGACAAAACCAATGGAAAATGAAAAATGGATCAATGATGGCTAGAAGGTCGGTGACGTGGACCGCCGAACACCGCCCGAACAAGGAGAGGGACTGACTTCTGCGGAAGTCATGACATTACCTCATTTTTACCAACATGTTAAATGTGAAACCAGAGGGAAAAAACTCTAGACTACTTTTACTCCAAACACAGAGATGCGTAAAAGCTCTCCCTTGCTCTCCATTTGACAAATCTGACCATAATTATATCCTCCTGATTCCTGCTTACAAGCTAAAATGAAAGCAGGAAGACCCAGTGACTCGGTCAATTAGAAAGTGGTCAGATGAAGCTGATGCTAAGCTACAGGACATGTAAGTAGACTATGCAAAGATAATAACAGAGAGAAGCAGAAGCGTAAAAGAGCAGAGGGTCAATGCAAATAGTCTGGGTAGCCATATGATTAGATGTTCAGGAGTCTTATGACTTGGGGGTAGAAGCTGTTTTGAAACCTCTTGGACCTAGCCTTGGCGCTCCGGTACAGCTTGCCGTGCGGTAGCAGAAAAAATAGACTCTGACTAGGGTGGCTGGAGTCATTGACAATTAATAGGGCCTTCCTCTGACATCGCATGGTATAGAGGTACTGGATAGCAGGAAGCTTGGCACTGGTAATGTACTGGGCCATGCGCACTACCCTCTCTAGTGCCTTGCGGTCGGAGGCCGAACAGTTGCCATACCAGGCAGTGACGCAACCAGTCAGGATGCGCTTGATGGTGCAGCTGTAGAAACTGTTGAGGATCTGAGGACCCATGCCAAATCTTTTCAGTCTCCTGAGAGGGAAAGGTTTTGGCGTGCCCTCTTCACGACTGTCTTTGTGTATTTGGACCATTTTAGTTTGTTGGTGATGTGGACACCAAGAAATTTGAAGCACTCAACCTGCTCCACTGCAGCCCCGTCGATGAGAATGGAGACATGCTTGGTCCTCCTTTTCCTGTAGTCTGTAGCAACATACAGTATGACAGAATCCTGCAGCCAGAGTGTTCTGAATGAGAGGGTTCTACGTAGAACCCAATTGGGTTTGCCTACAGGGACAAATAAACTGAGTTCCTTGTGAGAGGGATCTAAAAAATGTAAGGGTCCTATGTGGCTATTGGTTCTAATATTTTAACAATCTCTATCATGCCCACAGAAAAGGTAGCTTAGCAGGAAAGTCAGGTCCCTGGCAACCGTGTGCTCAAACTGTGTGCTCAAATCCCAAGTGTGGTTGACTTATAAGTAATCAGAATACAGCAGCATACTATACCTTACAGCAATATTACCTTAATCCAACTCTAAAAATACAGCAACCAGTATATCTACAGTGTAATGAAGAACCCACTGGTGTAATGAAGAAAATAAATTGGTTCTCCAACAGTTTCAAAATGAAGAACCCTTTTTTGGTACTACCTTGAACCTTTTTCTGAGAGTGTACAACTCTTAATATTACATATGCAACAGTCGGTGTGTATGTGTGCATGCATGCTAGCCTGGAGAAACCGAGTCTGTTAGTGCTATCATTACACTCCTTGTCATGGCAATGAAATGGAGTACACGCAGTGGAATGTAAGCACAAAACAGGTTCTGGATTTCAGGCTACATGTATGCATGTGCTTCAGGGAGAATTCAGTTGGGAACCCTGGCATGTGAATGTCAGGGAATGGAACTGTTTATCAGTGTGAAAGAAATGAACTCTACTATTTTAATATGCCAGTGGCATATTCTTTCCAATGGCAACATTTGCTCCCTGTGATTTAAAATGCTTCATTAAACTGTGTAATGGCTCCCATGTGCTTTCCTAGAAGAGCTTCCACATAGTTAATGATAATTGTTTTAATTTGTAACAGTTTGTTTAATAAGGGCACAGTCCAGGACACAACTGATATTTCTTAACTCTGTGAGCACAAATTCTTCACTGAAAATGCACTTATCCCCAAAGGTAGTTATTAACACTGACTGAAAATGTATGATTTTCATTACATATCTTAGGTTAGGAAATAATAAGATTTTTTTTATCAACAAACTTTACATACACAGCTGATATGGTGTATTATGCTGCGTATGTACTTTTTATAGAGGTAAGGGCACGTGCTCAAAAGATGACACAAGCATCTTATTCATAAATTGTCTTGAGTCATCTAGTCTGGAAATATTATGTCCATTCCTGGAGCTATTTCTTAACTGAACAGTTAAGTAGGCTGGATACTTCATCATATTAGTATGCCTAGAAATCAACAAATGCATATGGTTTAAAGCACACTTTTAAAGGTCTCAGTCACAAATGACACCTCCTATAAGGCAGAGATCTCTATATAATGATAAGATCTCATGTCTCCGCCCTACCAATGGGAGTCATTGTCCCAAAGGCAGGAAGGTAGGCGACAAGCTTAGGTCCAAAATAAACCCACAGAAAAGCATTGGGCTTATTTTTGACAGATTCTGGCGCGAGTGGAACCTCTTACTTCGCCTCTACCTCTCTACTTATGGTGAGGCTTTTTTTTTTTTTTTTTCAGTTTAGCATTTTCCAGGAAGGGGTTCTGCGTGCTCTGGGCATTACAAATGTTATACAAATGTTATTTTGACTGAAAGAGTCAAAAAGATCAGAGTCAGTAAAAAGAGTTGAACTTCCCATCACTATTGAGTCTATGCCAATCCAAAAATTTGGAAAATGTACAACTTTATTACTGTATGTAATCAGCAATGTTAATATTATTGATATTATATTAGAATGTATAATATGCAGAAATATTCAAGGTTAATTTAAATTTGCTGTGTACAAACTTAACATGATTAACAGAAATTACATTTACACTGACGCGTGACCAAAAATAACTATCTGATAGCCACGCTACCAATAAGTCACACCTCCAATCTCATAGGCTGCCACCTCTACAATATACTGTATTATTAAAAAGGTTCAACATTTAGCCCCTCCCTTCACACAAAGGTTCCAATTTGAACCTTTACACAGGGGTTCCTCAAAGACCCTTTTCAGAGGGGTTCCTCGAGGTACCTTTTTCAACTGGAAAGGTTCCACCGGTGTGGCAACCCAAAAGGTTCTTCCAGGCACCTTTACTTCCAAGAGTGTAGATTACAGTATGACTGCTTAACCAAGTCTTAACAAGCTTTCATATTCTCCAAAATATTTTGATGTGTTGCCTTGGTGTCCTCACTCATTAAATTGCATGACTATCCAAAGAGATTTGCCTTGAGATCAGATGGATCCTCTTCAATCATGGCTGAGCAGCTTTGTCCAATACAGCTGATGTCTTGCGCTAATTACCCTGATCTAATAAGTTCATTTACATTGTATGACAGACACATATCCCAAACTATTATGACTGCCATTATCAGGCTGCAACCATTTTCTAGCCAAAACATCCTGGTTTTCACTAAATTAGACATTGTCAAATGTTAACACATAAAGCTTGGGTGAGCAAGTCAGTCTGAGTTCATATTTACACCTCGCCAAGGCAGATGGCAATGAATTTTAGAACAGAGGGAGAGAGAGAGGGAGATAAAACAAAATGAGTGGAGTCACTGGTCCAAACACAATTCCTCCTGTATTGATGGCCACAAAGGGCCCCTGACATGTTTGCTTTTGGTTGTGTTTTTAAGGATGCCACTCCCTATTCAAATCAACAACGTAGAATCAGGGTGAGGGAAATAATAATATGTAGTGAAGTCCACTCCCTTTTTATTGATTCACTAGCTAAATGTATATCAAGCACTCATGCACAGGTCTAACAATAATTATACTCATATTTAGACCTCTATCTCATTGTTGGCAAAGAGATTTCTCTGTGAGTGGGAAGTGGAGTCACAATCGCAACCTCAAATCATTCAACATAAACTCCTCCATTGCACTTATCTTGTTTATGCTGTAATCAGAAAATTAACAAATCTCTCCCCACAGTGAGATCTTAATCTGTCTGCATTTAGAGATTCTAAAATATGAATAGTGAGCTAGTGTCTCGGTTGTCTCAGTGTTGTTATCCTCTGAAGCTTAAGTAGGGGCAACGTCTTCATCTCTACAGTCGACTGAATGTTGATGGTGTCTGACAGTTCAATGATTGCCATTTACAGGCTTTCTGTTGAGCAACAGGTCTGCCTCCACATTTTGCCGAGAAATTAATCAGTCCTTCGCCCAGATTCACTCCACCACGCCCACATGCACAGACAGAGACTACGCCCCAAATGGTAGCCTATTCCCTATAGAGCACATATTTTGACCAGAGCCCTATGGGCCCTGATCATAAGTAGTGCACTATAAATGCAATAGGGTGCCATTTGGGACACATTCAGAGCCTTCGCTCCTTTGCTTAGGGCCTAGTGGATTACTCAAGGCCATGCCAGCAGGTGGGGAATCTATTCTGACTTTATTTACAGCATGAAAAAAGTAAACACTGAAGGGGGTGGATGGATCCCAACTTTATGCCCATTAATGTCCCCTTTATTTGTTGTTCATTGTTTATGCTCCCTTTTATTTTTTTTCCTGTACTACGCAAAATCACAAAGCTAGAGAGAAACACAGGGGTTCCCAATGGGTGGATCAGTATTTCATTTTGTGACATCTATAAATTGTGTGTGTGTTTGTAGAAGATGGTGGAATCGTTATTTAAGTTTGTCAGATACTGAGGAGCTTGCTATCATTTGTGTGATTAGGGAAGAGGGAAGGCTGGAACATGTACAGACCCTCTCAGTACGCGCAGGAATATTGACAAACAATACAGCATTCATAAATACGAAAATCACCACTTGTTCAGAGCAATGTTGCCTCTTGAGGTACTGTAGGTTTTCTTCTCCAAATCAAAGTTTATTTGTCATGTGCGCCGAATACAACAGTGAAATGCTTACTTACAGGCTCTAACCAATAGTGCGGAAAAAAAAGGTGTGTGTGTGTGTGTGTGTGTGTGTGTGTGTGTGTGTGTGTGTGTGTGTGTGTGTGTGTGTGTGTGTGTGTGTGCAGGTAGGTAGGTAAAGAAATAAAACAACAGTAAAAATACATTTGAAAATAACAGTAGCAAGGCTATATACAGACACCGGTTAGTCAGGCTTACTGAGGTAATATGTACATGTAGGTATGGTTAAAGTGACTATGCATATATATATGATGAACAGAGAGTAGCAGTAGCGTAAAAAGAGGGGTTGGCGGGTGTTGGGACACTATGCAGATTGCCAGGTTAGCCAATGTGTGGGAGCACTGGTTGGTCGGGCCAATTGAGGTAGAATGTAAATTAATATATAGTTAATGTGATTATGCATATAAGATAAACAGAGAGTAGCAGCAGCGTAAAAGAGGGGTTGGGGAGAGGGGGGGTCACACAATGCAAATAGTCTGGGTAACCATTTGGTTACCTGTTCAGGAGTCTTATGGCTTGGGGGTAAAAACTGTTGAGAAGCCTTTTTGTCCTAGACTTGGCACTCCGGTACCGCTTGCCATGCGGTAGTAGAGAGAACAGTCTATGACTGGGGTGGCTGGGGTCTTAGACTATTTTTAGGGCCTTCATCTGACACTGCCCGGTGTAGAGGTCCTGGATGGCAGGCAGCTTTGCTCCAGTGATGTACTGGGCTGTACGCACAGTCAATAAGACAATATAAAAACCTGTATACAGTGTGTGCAAATGAAATAAGGAGGTAAGGCAATAAATAGGCAAATAGTGGTGAAGTAATTACAATTTAGAAATTTACACTGGAGTGACACAGTTGAAGTTGGAAGTTTACATACACTTAGGTTGGAGTCATTAAAACTCATTTTTCAACCACTCCACAAATTTCTTGTTAACAAACTATAGTTTTGGCAAGTCGGTTAGGACATCTACTTTGTGCATGACACAATAAACGTTTCCAACAATTGTTTACAGACAGATTATTTAACGTATAATTCACTGTATCACAATTCCAATGGGTCAGAAGATAACATACACTAAGTTGACAGTGCCTGTAAACAGCTTGGAAAATTCCAGAAAAAGATGCAATGGATTTAGAAGCTTCTGATAGGCAAATTGACGTGTACCTGTGGATGTATTTCAAGGCCTACCTTCAAACTCAGTGCCTCTTTGCTTGACATCATGAGAACATCAAAAGAAATCAGCCAAGACCTCAGAAAAACAATTGAAGACATCCACAAGCCTTGTTAATTTCCAAATGCCTGAAGGTACCACGTTTATCTGTAGTACGCAAGTATAAACTCCATGGGACCATGCAGCCGTCAAACCGCTCAGGAAGGAGACACCTTCTGTCTCCTATAGATGAACGTACATTGGTGCGAAAAGTGCTAATCAATCCCAGAACAACAGCAAATGACCTTGTGAAGATGCTGGAAGAAACAGGTACTAAAGTATCTACAGTTGAAGTCAGAAGTTTACATACACATTAGCCAAATAAATTTAAAACTCAGTTTTTCACAATTCCTGACATTTAGTCAGAGTAAAAATTCCCTGTCTTAGGTCAGTTAGGATCACCACGTTATTTTAAGAAAGTGAAATGTCTTAAAAATAGTGTGAGGTTGAACAGACTGGGAATAGTGGTTGCAACAATGGCGGCTATAAAACCTTAATAAGGTCTCTTATAAACTGTATCAATTATGAACTGAGTATGATAGATTGATTATGATGAATCCGTTTTCACAGCAATTCACACCAATGTTTTGTTTAAGTTGTGTGCTTTAATTCGGAATTCAAGCACATCGGTCTCTTTTCACAACGAGATTCATCGCCACGGTTTCTATTACCACAGTAATCTAAATGCAAATTCAAAAGTGTCCTTTTTTTCCACCGGGATCATGCATCTGGCACAGGATATGCTGCACTAGAATTAAGATGTTTTTTCCTCCCTCCCTGTTTTCTCTGTGTTTTGTGCGGAATTAAATAAGAATGAGGACGACAAGGCTGATTGAGTTAGCTAACATGATGTAAGAAGATGCTCTGAAACATGAGTGTTTCTAGTCAGGTCTCATACACCTCCCTGCATGTCCCCCAGCCTTAGAAACACTTAGGCTGGAGTTACCAAACTAAATTAAGACACTTTCAAAGATGCTAGGTGTTTTAAAGCAGAGCATCAATCATATGTTCCACTGGGATACTGGTAGTTGGTGGTTTGTGTTGGATTAGGTTTTATAGACAAAACTTAAAGCAGTTACTACTAATGCAAAGGAAAATCAATTGTGGAGTCATGGCTCACGTAGCTCACTGCGTGGTAGGCCTATGGTTAATTACATTTTTGTTACGTAATAAAAATCCAGCCTAGATCTATTCCTCTGTGATATAACATTTGTGTAAATAAGCTGCTGTGGATATACTGCAGTTGTCACCTGGATAGACATACAAAGAGGTTTTGGCCCTTCCTTTCCATTCCCCTTCCCATTTGAGTGGTCCGGTCGGCTTAGCTTTGCTCTGCAGAGGAGAAAACCACTGTGTTCCCATACCGTTATGTCTCCAGCCTTCCTGGATGCACTGATATGGATTGGTGGAAGTGAAAGGCTTCATCATTCCTGCCTTCCCTTCTGCCTCTGCCATCAATCTTGCCTTGCATGGGTGTCGTCCTGAGTGACACAGAGGTGAGTTGCTCTCCCCTATCTCCCCTTTCTGTTCCTCCGCAAAAACATCCATAATGCACCAGGTGAACCTGTCTGTCCGTTAGGTGTAACTTTAACACGTGCTGGTGGTCTGATACCAATAATCTCACCCCTGCACATTGTCCCTTCTGCTTTGTCACTCTATTTCACTCTGTATCGGAGCAGTGAATTATTACAGGAGTATAACACCATGCAGGGGCATCCGCCATGGTCGCCATTTCACCTCCCATTGGTTTGAGACTGCGTCCGCATCCCTTATTCAATTGTTCTACACTTTCTTCCCTGTGTAAGATAAATATGTAGAGCAAAATAATCAAATCAAATTGTACTTGTCACATGCGCTGAATATAACAGGTGTAGACCTTAGTGAAATGCTTACTAAATAACCCCTTATCCAAAAATAATAATGGGGCTATATACAGGGGGTACTGGTACAGAGTCAACGTGCGGGGGCACCGGTGTTGAGGTAATTGAGGTAATAAGTACATGTATGTAGAGTTATTATTATAGATAATAACAGAGAGTAGCGGCAGCGTAGAAGGGGGTGGTGCAAATAGTCTTGGTAGCCTAAACAAGAACTGTTCAGGAGCCTTTTGGCTTGGGGGTAGAAGCTGTTTCAACTGAAGTAATTCAACTGAGGTGCTCTGAGGTTTTTGTGGTACCTAACACTGCCAGTGTCTCTTGTCTATCTTCTTTATCTTCTTTGTTTTCTGGTGACCGTAGCCTAATTGCACATTTGATAGTAGTGACTGGATGTAGAAATGCTACTTGCTCCCTTGCTTACTCTGATCAAGTAATTAAATCATACCCCAACTGTTCTGCTGATTACTTAACCCTGGTCTTTCTATGCCTGACTCATATGTGAGGGACGACTTGTTAAATGACAATAAGAACATCACTTTTAATTGGCTAAGTTCAACAAGAGGATAGTAGATTGGACAACTTGACACATTAAGTAATATCATTATCTTTCACATAGTAACACTTTGTATCATACTGTGTGACTATGAAAAACCTAACATGTAAACCGCATCAAAACATACCATCTTACTAGTACAGGTAAACTGATAGGAAACAACACCTTGCATTCAGTACTATGAAAAAACAACATGATTGGAGTATTATCAAACTTGCTGTAAACTTTGCAAGGCAAGGCCAGACATTGCACTCAGACAGTTTGGACACTATATCAGGAATAGGGTGCCATTTGGGACAAAGACGTTGTCAATCTGCCTTATTCACACTTCACTCTGGTGCAGTTAATGAGACACACAAGCTTTGTGTTGGAATGTTGTAGGAGGGCGCGCGTCTTGCTTTGCCGTTAACTATTACATTCATTGTACCGAATGTTTGTTCAATAATTTCTTATGACCGAAACACACTTTTGCATCATGAATCAGAAGCTACACACGTATCTCTCAGTCTCCCAGATCTCAAATACTACATTTGCTCCCCACAGAGCAGGCTTACCTGTTTCTGCTGACAAAGATGACCAAATACAAAGCTGTCAATGAAGAAGAGGAAGGGAAGTGGACTCCAAGCACAGTCTCTTCTTTATAGTGTCTTCCTGATGGCTATTGTCCAATTGCTGGAAAATAAACTTTGTGAACTCAGAGCAAGGCTTCAATTTGCAGGGAGGAGAGGTATGTTCCTCGTCTGCAATTCCTGGTGTACCGAAATTGAAATCTTCTCAAGCCCATGATTACACGACCTGGAGTTTCTGATGCTAAAATGCCAACACCACTATATGCAGTATGTACAACTGTGTACATACCGACACAAGCAAACACCAAGACGGCACTCCAAGAACTGTCCGAGATCATTTGCCAGCAAGAATTCTCTCACCCGGTTTTAAATGTTGCGGGTGATTTTAACACAGCATGTTTTAAAATGTTTTTCCAAAATATCACCAACATGCATCCTGCCCCAGAAGAAAATTATTATGTGTGTTGGACCATGTACAGTATATACAAACATCCATGACGCATACAAAGCCCTCCCCCACCCCCACTTCTTCCAATCAGATCACATATCTCTGTTACTACTACCAGACTACACGCAGCAACAAAGAGGGAGCCACCAACACAGCGAAGGACTTTTGAGAATACTGATTAGTGTATGTTCAACGATGAATGAGTACAAGGCAAGCAGGTACGAGCTCTGCAAATCCATTAGGGATGCAAAAAGACAATACAGACTGAAACTTGAATTTATGTTTGACAACTCAGACACATGTGGCAGGACTACATTCTATCACTGACTACAAAGGCAAATCCGTCTGTGTAGTGCCCAGCCTCCCCATCTGCTTCAAGGAGACCACCATCGTCCCAGTGCCGAAGAAAAACAAGTTGACATTGCCAAATGACTATCGCCCCGTCACACTCACCCTGGTCATCATGAAGTGCTTCAAGAGGCTGATCATGGTCCACATCAAGGACAGCATGCCAGACACAACGGACCCACTCCAATTTGCCTACCACTGCAACAGATCCACGAAAGAGGCCATTTCTATCGCAATTCACACATCTGGACAAGAGGAAAACCTACAGTAGGTTAGAATGCTGTTCATTGACTATAGTTCAGAATTCAACACTATTGTTCCCTCCAAGCTCGACACCCAGCTCAGAGCCTGGGTCTTGACGCCATCCTCCGCAACTGGATCCTGGACTTCCTGACGGTTGGACCACAGGCTGTGAGTATTGGCAATAACACTACACAGTACCAGTCAAAAGTTTGGACACATGAACTCATTCAAAGTTTTTATTTATTTGTATTATTTTCTACTTTGTAGAATAATAGTGAAGACATCAAAACTATACAATAACACATATGGAATCATGTATTAACCAAAAAAGTGTTGGATAAGTACAAATATATTTTAGATTCTTCAAAGTAGCCACCTTATGCCTTAATGACAAGTAGTTTACACACTCTTGACAATCTCCCAACCAGTTTCACCTGGAATGCTTTTCCAACAATCTTGAAGGAGTTCCCAAATATACTGAGCACTTGTTGGCTGTTTTTCCTTCACTCTCTGTGGTCCAACTCATACCAGACCATCTAAAATGAGCTAAGGTCAGGCAATTGTGGAGGTGCCTGGAGGTGTGTTGGTCATTGTCCTGTTGAAAAACAAAAGATAGTCCCATTAAGCGCAAACCAGATGGGTTGGTGTATCGCTGCAGAATGCTGTGGTGGCCATGCTCCTCCATGCTTCACGGTGGGAACCACGCACGTGGAGATCATCTGTTCACTTACTCGGCATCTCACATAGACACGGCGGTTGGATCCAAAAATCTCACATTTTGACTCATCAGACCAAAGGACAAATTTCCACTGGTCTAATATCCATTGCTCGTGTTTCTTGGTCCAAGCAAGTCTCTTCTTCTTATTGGTATCCTTTAGTAGTGGTTTCTTTGCAGCAATTCGACCATGAAGGCCTGATTCACGCAGTCTCTTCTGAACAGTTGATGTTGAGATGTGTCTGTTACTTGAACTCGGTGAATTATTAATTTGGGCTGCAATTCCTGTGGCTGGTAACTCTACTGAACTTATCCTCCGCAGCAGAGGTAACTATTGCTTTCCTTTCCTGTGGCGGTCCTCATGAGAGCCAGTTTCATCATAGTGCTTGATAGTTGTTGCGACTGCACTTGAAGAAACTTCCAAAGTAATTGACATTTTCCTGATTGACTGACCTTCATGCCTTAAAGTAATGATGGACTGCCGTTTCTCTTTGCTTATTTGAGCATGTCTTGCCAAAGTATAGACTTGGACATTTACCAAATAGGGCTATCTTCTGTATACCAACCCTACCTTGTCACAACACAACTGATTGGCTCAAATGCATTAAGAATTAAATAAATTCCACATTTCCTTTGGACAACGCATACCTGTTAATTGAAATGCATTCCATGTTGACTACCTCATGAAGCTGGTTGAGAGAATCCCAAGAGTGTGCAAAGGTGTCATTAAGGCAAATGGTGGCAACTTTGTGTGAATCATGTGTTTAACACTTTTTTGTTTCCTACATGATTCCATATGTGTTATTTCATAGTTTTGATGTCTTCATTGTTATTCTACAATGTAGAAAATCGTTTTTTTTTAACAACTTTGAATGAGTAGTTGTGTTCAAACTTTTGACTCTGTACTTTGTACATTATCCTGTATTATAATTATGGTAAAGTATTTATTCTATTCTACTGAGCCATTTGTTTTATGCTCTTGTTCTTATACTTCTTATTGTTGTTTCAATTGTCAAAAATGTGTTTGTTTTTCTTGGGTTTGCTGTAATGTGTGCTATAAATGTGTTTAATTTTCTAGGAAAAATGTCATTAACATTTTAATAAAATCCAATAGTAATTTGGAGAGCATATCTGATAAGGGCCAATAAGCATTCATAATTCCTCACAATTCTTTTTACTTTGATTATTAATTATTTAAAGCCACAAATGGATTCATAATTTGACTTCATTTGACCTTCATCATATTACAATCATGACTTTCAGGAGATGACAAATACACTGAATTTAAACGACCAAACGCCAAACGCCTATTTAGACCCAATCACCATATCTTCAAAGTAAGTCATTAAATATTGCCCAGTTTGAAATATTATCTATGAAATGGGCTTTTAAATGATGTGCAATTTCATGTTGTGAGCTTTGCAATTATTGATCTATGTCCATTTTAAAGTGGTTAAAATTCATTAAAATGTTGATGACGGTAGTATGATAAATTAAGAAAATATACATTTGAATCAAGTTTTGAAATTTGAATGTTTACTTTTTGGAAAAACTTATATTAATTGACCAAAATCTGAAAATGGATAGGTCGATGCAAAAATGTAATCTCATCCTGTGGTGCTTGGCCTTAACGATTACAGTTTTTTTTGTATTTCTTCCACTTTAACATTACATAGTATTTTGTGTAGATTGTTGACCAAAAATGACTAATCTGAATTATTTTGCAACACTTCTTCCATGACAGTTTTCCCCCTTATTGTCACGCCCTGGTCAAAGTATTTTGTGTTTATCTTTATGTTTTTGGTCAGGCCAGGGTGTGGCATGGAGTTTTTGTATTGTGGTGTGTTTTGTCTTGGGGTTTTGGTGTGTATATATTTGGGATTGTAGCTAGTGGGGTTATCTAGCAAGGTCTATGGCTGCCTGGAGTGATTCTCAATCAGAGGCAGGTGCTTATCGTTGTCTCTGATTGGGAACCATATTTAGGCAGCCATATTCTTTGAGTTTGTCGTGGGTGATTGTCCTTAGTGTCTTACTTGTACTCTCTGTTAGTTTGCACTAGATAGGCTGTTTTCGGTTTTCATTACGTATATTGTTTTGTAGTGTTTAGTGTTTAGTCGTGTTTACGCTTTGTTTAAATAAATATGGATCGCAATCGACACGCTGCAGTTTGGTCCGACTCTCCTTCATCACCACACTTAGAAAACCGTAACAGAATCACCCACCACCAACGGACCAAGCGGCGTGTCAACAAGCAGGAGCAGCCGAAAAAGGAGATGCTCAATAAGGATTCCTGGACATGGGAGGAAATCCTCGACGGGAGAGGACCCTGGGCTAAACCAGGGGAGTGTAGCCGCCCAAAGGAGCAGCAGGAACGGAGGTAACAGAGGCAGCAGCAGCAGGAGCAGCAGCTGCAGTGGGAGAGGCTGCACCACCTGGATAAATGGACATGGGAGGAGGAACTGGACGGTAAAGGACCCTGGGCTCAGCCTGGAGAATATCGCCGACCCAAAGAAGAACTAGAGGCGGGGAAAGCTGAGAGGCGCAGATATGAGGAAGCAGCACGGCAACGCGGATGGAAGCCTGAGAGTCAGCCCCAAAAATGTATTGGGGGGGGGGGCTCACAGGGAGTATGGCTATGCCAGGTAGGAGACCTGCGCAAACTCCCTGTGCTTACCGGGGGGCTAGAGAGATCGGGCAGGCACCGTGTTATGCTGTGGAGCGCATGGTGTCTCCAGTGCGGGTGCACAGCCCGGTTCGGTATATTCCAGGGCTAGATTGAGCGTCGAGCCAAATGCCATGAAGCCAGCTCTATGCATCTGGTCCCCAGTGCGTCTCCTTGGGCCGGCTTACATGGCACCAGCCTTGCGCTCGGTGTTTCCGGTTCGCCTGCATAGCCCAGTGCGGGCTATTCCTCCTCGCCGCACTGGCAGGGCAACCGAGAGCGGTGCTCAAGAGCTCCAGTGTGCCTGCACGGCCCGGTCTATCCGTCACCACCTCCACGCACCAGTCCTCCGGTAGCAGCTCCCCGCACCAGGCTTCCTGTGCGTGTCCTCGATCCAGTACCACCAGTTCCAGCACTACGCACCAGGCCTTCAGTGCGCCTCGCCTGTTCAGCGCAACCAGAGCCTCTCTTCTCTCCTGCGCTGCTGGAGTCTCCCGCCTGTTTAGCGCAGCTAGAGCCTTTCTCCTCTCCTGCGCTGCCAGAGTCTCCCGCCTGTTCAGCGCAACCAGAGCGTCTCTCCTCTCCTGCGCTGCTGGAGTCTCCCGCCTGTTCAGCGCAACCAGAGCCTCTCTCCTCTCCTGCGCTGCCGGAGTCTCCCACCTGTTCAGTGCAGACAGAGCTGCCAGCCTGCATGGAGAAGCCAGCCTGCATGGAGCAGCCAGAGCTGTCAGCCTGCATGGAGCAGCCAGAGCTGTCAGCCTGCATGGAGCAGCTAGAGCTGTCAGTCTGCATGGAGCAGCCAGAGCTGTCAGTCTACATGGAGCAGCCAGAGATGTCAGTCTGCATGAAGCAGCCAGAGCTGTCAGTCTGCATGAAGCTGTCAGTCTGCATAGAGCAGCCAGAGATGCCAGTCTGCAAGGAGCTGCCAGTCTACATGGAGCAGCCAGAGATGTCAGTCTGCATGGAGCAGCCAGAGCTGTCAGTCTACATGAAGGAGCCCGAGCTGCCAGTCTACATGGAGCAGCCAGAGCTGTCAGTCTGCATAGAGCAGCCAGAGCTGCCAGTCTGCAAGGAGCTGCCAGTCTACATGGAGCAGCCAGAGCTGTCAATCTGCAAGGAGCTGTCAGTCTGCAAGGAGCTGTCAGTCTGCAAGGAGCTGTCAGTCTGCACGGAGCTGTCAGTCTGCAAGGAGCTGTCATTCTGCAAGGGGCTGTCAGTCTGCAATGGGCTGCCAGTCAGCACGGAGCCGCCAGAGCTGTCAGTCTGTAAGAAGCCGCCAGAGCTGTCAGCCTATATGGAGCAGCCAGTGCCGCCAGTCTGCCCAGCGCCGCCAGTGCCCCCAGTCTGCCCAGCGTCGCCAGTCTGCCCAGCGCCGCCAGATCTGCCATTCAGCCAGACTCTTCCTGATCTGCCAGTCGACCAGACTCTTCCCGATCTGCCAGTCGACCAGACTCTTCCCGATCTGCCAGTCGACCAGACTCTTCCCGATCTGCCAGTCGACCAGACTCTTCCCGATCTGCCAGTCGACCAGACTCTTCCAGATCTGCCAGTCGACCAGACTCTTCCAGATCTGCCAGTCGACCAGACTCTTCCAGATCTGCCAGTCGACCAGACTCTTCCAGATCTGCCAGTCGACCAGACTCTTCCAGATCTGCCAGTCGACCAGACTCTTCCAGATCTGCCAGTCGACCAGACTCTTCCAGATCTGCCAGTCGACCAGACTCTTCCAGATCTGCCAGTCGACCAGACTCTTCCAGATCTGCCAGTCGACCAGACTCTTCCAGATCTGCCAGTCGGCCAGACTCTTCCAGATCTGCCAGTCGGCCAGGATCTGCCAACCAGCCAGGATCTGGTAGATCTACCTACCTGCCTGAGCTTTCTCTCACTCCCGAGCTTTCTCTCACTCCCGAGCTTTCTCTCACTCCCGAGCTTTCTCTCACTCCCGAGCTGTCTCTCACTCCCGAGCTGTCTCTCACTCCCGAGCTGTCTCTCACTCCCGAGCTTCCCCTCAGTCCCGAGCTGTCCTTCAGTCCCGATCTGCTCCTCAGTCCAGTGGGTTTCTGGGTGAGGACTACTAGGCCATGGTCGGCGGCGAGGTTTGTCTATCCAGGGACGCGAGGAGAGGGGACTAAGACATCAACTGAGTGGGTTCATCGTCCCGCGCCAGAGCCGCCACCATTGGACAGACGCCCACCCGGACCCTCCCTATTGTTTTGAGGTGCGTTCGGGAGTCCGCACCTTAGGGGGGGGGGGGGTTCTGTCACGCCCTGGTCAAAGTATTTTGTGTTTATCTTTATGTATTTGGTCAGGCCAGGGTGTGGCATGGAGTTTTTGTATTGTGGTGTGTTTTGTCTTGGGGTTTTGGTGTGTATGTATTGGATTGTAGCTAGTGGGGTATTCTAGAAAAGTCTATGGCTGTCTGGAGTGGTTCTCAATCAGAGGCAGGTGCTTATCGTTGTCTCTGATTGGGAACCATATTTAGGCAGCCATATTCTTGGAGTTTGTCGTGGGTGATTGTCCTTAGTGTCTTACTTGTACTCTCTGTTAGTTTGCACTAGATAGGCTGTTTTCATTACGTTTATTGTTTTGTAATGTTTAGTCGTGTTTACGCTTTGTTTAAATAAATATGGATCGCAATCGACACGACACGCTGCAGTTTGGTCCGACTCTCCTTCATCACCACACTTAGAAAACCGTAACACTTATCGATTATTTATCTCTTGTATATCCACGTTCCTACACACACTTGCTTAAAAGGAAGCCAGGATTCAATGTGGGCAACTAAAACTTGCACTGTGAATAATTATTTACAAAGGGTGAGCATGCATTACATTTCAGTATACACAATGTAATGAGTTTTGTGATTACAAATGTAAATTGAAATGCAGCATGAGCAAAAAAGAACAATGTGTTAGGTTAATTCAGTCAAACATGGAAAAACTATGTTTTGTTGAGATCTGTATACATATACTGTCTACCTCAGAAGGCCTAAGGTTTAATAAAAAATGGTTGAAGAGTTTTTAACATAGAAGATACATGCATAATGAGAACAATTGCACTGATTCTTCATCCATACACAAGCTACTGCATTGAATGTGCAAGAGTCAAGACTTCCTTGTTTTGACAAGATAAATCATGGTCTCCAAGGATGAACATTGACAGACTAGCACGACAAGCTGGCCTGACATGTCACTCTATGATAAGGATACACTCTTGAAATATCATTTGCCTGTTCACGAGGGGACAGTACTGGGTAGCTGTACAAGACAATGATTCCCAACTGTGGGAGTCGCGGGAGGATTTTAAGGGGTTGCGGGACTTGCGCAAGAATATGTTAAATATATATATATATAATAATAATATTTTGAAAGGATACCGCCGCACCGCTTATTGTTGCTGACTTTACCGCTACACACAAACGTGCGCTGCACTGCTTATTGTTGCTTCCTTTGCACGTGCAGCACATCCGCAGTGAGGAAATGGCTACGTTCGGACTCACTGACCAATACAATAATGTCCTCGCCCCACACACACACACACACACACACACACACACACTGATCAAATAAAAATGTAATTCTGCAACATTGTTTTGTTTTAAATGTGACACGTCCAATCAGTTAATACACATCTTCTGACAGCTAGCTTGATTGACAGCTAACTATACAGATGTGTTCTGCAGGCATTGCACATGTGGATGGTTGCTGTCATGTAATTTAAATCATGTACGCTAACTGTCAGAATAAAATCATGGACAACTTTTTAAAACGTGCAGCTCCCTCTTCAACTACTGCTGCTTCCAATGTCAACAACAAGGCAGATAACCCGGTCCCTGTCAACAAGAGAAAATACAACCCGACTTGGTTTCACTGTTATAGAAGACGGGTAGGATGAGTGTAGACAGCTGTGCGTCCTATGCTACGAGCTGTTAGCTAATGAGAGCATGAAACCCTGCAAAATGAAAAGGCATCTGGACACCAAGCATCCAAGCTACAAAGATAAGACAGCTGACTTTTTTTTAAAGAAAATGTAAATATCTGGATGCCTCACAAGATTCATTGAAGAATGTCTGCAAGGTACAAGAAAAGTCACTTTGCGCCTCATACCTTGTGGCCCAGTGCTTTGCCAAGTGCAAAAAAGCCCACACCAGCGCAGAGGATCTCATGCTCCCTGGTGCAAATTATATGTGCACTGAAATCTTAGGAGAGTCAGCTAGCTGCCAACAAACTTAAACCCATCCCCCTATCCAATGACACCATGAGAAAAAGAATCCAGGACATGTCTGAGAGCATAACGCGCCAGACATCAGAGCCCATCAGTTTAAATGTCAATTATGCACTGCAGTTTGATGAATCCACAGATGTGACTAACCATGCAATTCTAATGGTCTATGTCAGACATGTCTGGGATAATAACTTTGAGGAACAGTTCCTTTTTAGTGCCGATTTGCCTACCACCACCACTGTAGTGGCTGTCTTTAACACACCGGAAATGTGACTGTGCTCAGTGGGACTGGCCTGGGTGTGTCGGTGTGACCACAGATGGGGCAACTGCAAGGATGGGAAAGCACTCTGGAGTAGTAAACAGGATCCCGGAGAGTGCACCAAGTGCGAAGTGGAACCACTGCTTCCTACACAGGGAGACATTGGCAGCGAAGGACATGGTGCCTGAGCTCCAAGACTTTCTCCAGGATGTGATCAAGTGTGTAATCTCTATCACGAAAAGCAGTTGTTTCCAGGCCTTCTGGAGGGATATGAGGCACGAACACCCGCATGTGCTATATCATGCAGATGTCCGCTGGCTTTCCAGGGGTAAAGTATTGGGTTGCCTCTTTGAGCTTCAAGCGGAGATTACTGCATTTATTTCGGAAAACAAGGCACCTCAGGCTGAACATTTTGATTGTGAGGAATGGCTTGCAAAGGTTGCCTACCTGGCGGATAATTTTGATCATCTGAATTCGCTCAATATGTCAAAGCACTAGACGGGGGCACAATCGATTTGAACAGAGGGAAAAAGTGGATGCCTTGAAGATGAAGCTTACCGTTTGGCAAATCATGTTTCTAACGGGAGGATTGGGATGATTCCCAATGCTGATTTTGAGATTCAGAATCTGATCAACAAAGTGCACAGCGACACTGAAAAAACAGTTAAACAGTATCTTGGTAAGCTGCAGGGAAAGTTTTGCAACAACTTCCCGGAGGAAAACAGGAGACAAGACGACTGGAAACAGGATCCCTTTCGAGTGGAGATGACAAGTGTCACATTGCCAAGCAATGAAGAGGATCAGCGGACTGAACATACGCTTCCCGGAAATGACACTGCTACAGTTCTGGCACAGTGTAGTCGGAGAGTATCCTGCTCTTGCCTGTCATGCAATCAGAATCATGCTACTGTTCAGCACTACCTCTCTGTGTGAAAGTGGCTTTGTTGCTATGGCCGTTGCTGAAAACTAAAAGCAAAAACTAACTGGACAGCCAGCATGACCTCCGAGTTGCTCTGTCAACCAGCACCCCAGACATCAATAAACTTGTCAAACTGAAGAAACACCCCCACTTTTCCCACTGATAGGCCAAACACACTCACTCACACACACACTCACTCACTCACTCACTCACTCACTCACTCACTCACTCACTCACTCACTCACTCACTCACTCACTCAATAAACAGGTACATGAGTTATTGTTCAGTATTATAATTAGTATTGTTAATTCATTCTGACATTCATATTACATTTATTGAACTGGTTAAAAACGTACACCTTTAAAAAAACTGTTCAAGGTTGTGAAACTATTCACATGGTAATTGCTGATTACTATATCCTAATGTTTGTTGTTTTTTCTATTTTAAACACTGGTACTATATGTGTTACTGTTCATTAACCTTATGGGACTGGTTTTGATGTGATGTTCTCAATCTGATCATTTATTACACGCCACTCCTGAACTGGTTGCCTAATTAAATGGCTTACTCCCCTGAATTGATAATAAATGTTTTCTCAGTCAATATGGCTGTGTAATGACTTTCTTTAATACCGTAATAGTAGCCCATTGAGACAGAGACTGCAAGTGAAGCCTGCCCAAGAAGGAAGCTGCAATACAACATAACAAAATGCAATCCTCAAAAGTCCATAATATTGGGTTGCGACGCAATTGTCATTGTCAATGTTGGGTCCCAGTTGATAACTACTGGTATAGGACATCATATGATTGATTTGTAATTAAGAATCTTTAACTCTCGTTATCACACCAATATAGTGGATTTGGAAAGCATTCAGACCCATTCCCTTTTTCAACAATGTATTACGTTACAGCCTTGTTCTAAGATGATACAATATTTTTTTCCCCTCATCAATCTACACACAATACCCCATCATGACAAAGTGAAAACAGGTTTTTAAAATGTTTTGCAAATGTTTTACAATTAAAAAACAGTAATGCCTTAATTACATAAGAAATTCAGACAACTTGCTATTGAGCTCGGGTGCATCGAGTTTCCACTGATCATCCTTGAGATGTTTCTACAACTTGATTGAAGTCCACCTATGGTATGTTCAATTGATTGGACATGATTTAGAAAGGCACCCACCTCTCTATATAAGGTCCCACAGTTGACAGTGTATGTCAGAGCAAAAACCAAGCCATGCGGTCGAAGCAATTGATTTGGGGAAGGGTACCAAAAAATATCTGCAGCATTGAAGGTCCCCGAGAATAGAGTGGCCTCCATCATTCTTAAATGGAAGAAGTTTGGAATCACCAAGACTCTTCCTCGAGCTGGCCACCCAGCCAAACTGATCAATTGGGGGAGAAGGGCCTTGGTCAGAGGTGACCAAGAACGAGATGGTCACTCTGACAGAGATCCTGAGTTCTTCTGTTGAGATGGGAGAACCTTCCAGAAGGACAACCATCTCTGCAGCACTCCACCAATCAGGCCTTTATGGTAGAGTGGCCAGACAGAAGCCACTCCCCAGTAAGAGGTACATAACAGCGTGCTTGCAGTTTGCCAAAAGGTCCCTAAAGGACTCTTAGATCATGAGAAACAAGATTATCTGGTCTAATGAAACCAAGATTGAACTCTTTGGTTTGAATGCCAAATGTCACATCTAGAGGACACCTGGCACCATGAAACATGGTGGTGGCAGCATCATGCTGTTGGCATGTTTTTCAGCAGCAGGGACTGGTAGACTAGTCAGTATCGAAGGAAAGATGAAAACAGCAAAGTATAGAGATGTCTTTGATGAAAACCTGCTCCAGAGCGCTCAGGACCTCAGATTGGGGCAAGGTTAACCTTCCAACAGGACAACAACCCTAAATACACAGCCAAGACAACACAAGAGTGGCTTCGGGACAAGTCTGTGAATGTCCTTGAGTGGCCCAGCCAGAGCCCGGACCTGAACCCGATCGAACATCTCAAGAGAGACCTGAAAATAGCTGTGCAGCTACGCTCCCCATCCAACCTGACAGAGCTTGAGAGGATCTGCAGAGAAGAATGGGTGAAATTCCCCAAACACAGGTGTGCCAAGCTTGTAGAGTCATACCCAAGACGACTCGATGCTGTAATCGCTTACAAAGGTGCTGCCAAAGGTTCCAAAGTACTGAGTAAAGGGTCTGAATACTTATGTAAATGTGATTTTATATTTTTATATTTTATATACATTTGAAAATATTTCTTTAAACCTGTTTTGCTTTGTCATTATGGGATATTGTGTGTAGACAGATGAGAAGGGGAAAAAACTAATCCATTTTAGAATAAGGCTGTAACGGAATAAAATGTGGAAAAAGTCAAGGGGTCTGAATACTTTCCTAAAGCACTGTACAGTATGTGTCCCAAGTCAAGATGTTGGTGTTCGTGACCTACATATTGCTAATGCTTATTGAATATTTACAAAGACTTTAGAGTATGTCTTGAGGGCACACGGCGTGTAGTTATTGTACACAAATGACTCTAAAATGTAGGCTTGATTGAGCAGTAGCTCTGGAGTCCAAATGTCATCACGGCCTTATATTGGCATGCTGAATTGCGATATCTCTAGACGTTGTAGAGATAGTAAAGGGTGTTTTATGTGTTATATTACAGTTTTTATTTGACCAATTCTATTTAATTGCAGCAGTTTTTGAGTAAATTACCATGCAAACTTCCATACCATATATATTCCATTCAGACACTTCCTTAAGCAAAAATTACATGATTTCACATGTGGAAATTCACGTAGTTTCGCACTTGAAATGTGACGTGAAATAATGTGAAAACATATTTTTTTGGAACACTTCACACGTGATATTTCTCATTTCATGAGATCATGTTTTCGCAAGTGCTTTTGTCAAATGTCTAGGTTCATGATATCAAATATATACAAATGTTGCATCCCAATGTTGTTATTTAACATTTATTTGACTTGAGGTCATGTTTTCACGTGTGCTTTTATCACATGTAGTTTCATGTTATCAGATGTTGCTTTACATGTTGTCACACGTTATCACAAACTGCACATGATCACGTGAGATGTGTTTTTTCCATAAGGACTGTGTTTTTACTCTAATTTCAGAATAGCTTTATCCAGAAGTTTATAATTGGTAAGAAATGCAAGAATAACAATTTGTATATATCAAACTAATGAATTGTGATTGCAATAATTATTTTCATTATACTTGCATGATGCAGCAAAACTTGTGGAAGAGTGGTTGGTCGACAGTCTTTGTGTGTGAAAAAGTCTGTGCTGACTGAGTAAAACAGGAGAAAGATGAATGTTACCTGTTACTTGGTTTGTTTTCTTTCGCTCTGCAATTTATCTTGTCTTTCTTAAACATCTATTCTACAATTCTAATGAGATCAAAGGATCTGCTTAAGTACTGAACTCTACCAAATCCCTTATTCATCTGTTATGAGTGATATCCGTAATCTAGCAGACACAGGTCATTTTGCCAATTATTTATTTATTGACCTGTTTGCTGACGTGAGCGTGCCTAATGTGAATGCACTAAAAAAATATTCGTTGTAACACATTCACATATTTCAGTTGCTCCAAATAATGACATGTTCAATAAAGTATTTTAATAGTGCTGTATGTTTTGTAAATGGTACAATGCTATCTGTGTAATGGGATTTCACCTTCACTGTATAGACCTGTCCTTGAATGTAATTCACCAGAGATAGCACCTCTGCACCTAATTTCATTAAAGAGTAGATTTTGCCAACTCAGCGAACCAAAAAAGATGCATTTGACCTTGGTCTCAGCAGGGGGCTAGGAAGGGGTAAATGGAGAATCAGACCTTTTGAGCTGAATGCACAGGGTCTCGCTTTGAAACCAGCCGTGGCGAGCAAACTGGGCTAGCTAAGAGACTGCTTGCCCCACTGGCTCACTTCAATTCCTTTGTTCGTCTCATTTTCTGCTCAACTGCAGTTCAATGTGAAAAAAATTATATTTGTTCCAACACACAGTGGATTATTATTCAAACAGAGCCTTATTATGAGATGATAGAGTTAAAAACAAATGCAGAAACCAAGCCTACCGCTATGATCATACTGCTTATGCTAATGATTCGTAGCGTGTGTGTGTGTGTGCACAGTTTTGACTCATTCAGAGGGGGTTCATGGTTCTAACATCGCAGGGTGTTGATGGAAGCAGATTGTCAGACAGAGGCGAAGGAGTCAACACTTTCTGATAGCCTTATAATAGTTCATTGACTCTACTCAGTTAGGGATGGATTCAGTGGTCTAATCTCCTCATCTTGAACTAATGAGGCTTTTAAAATAGATATTGGAAATTATTACAATAATTATAGCATTGAATTAAATGCATGCAGACATATGGTATACAAGCGGAAGATAATGTGTTTGGAATTTCTGCCTTAGGACTGCTTTCTGACCATGAATATGTTTTCTAACATTATGTATGATTTAATCTGACCATCCTCTGCTCAATGAACAATGTACTGTTCTATTGTTCCAATATAATTATGTAGCCTACAGATGTAGGATCTTAATTTGACCAGTATTGTCAAAGATTTGGCATGGGCCCTCGGATCCTCAAAATGTTCTACAGCAGCACCATCGAGATCATCTTGACTGGCTGCATCACAAAAGCATCGGCTTTTGGACCAACAGGCTACGAGACAGCATCTATCCTTAAGCTGCTAAATAGTTACCCAGACAATCTGCACTGACCCTACCTTGCACTGACTATATAAACACTCACAAGACTATATACAGTGCATTTGGATAGTATTCAGACCCTTTCACTTTTCCCACATTTTGTTATGTTACAGCCTTATTCTAAAATTTAATCTACACACAATACCCCATAATGACAAAGAAAAAACAGGTGTTTGCAAAGAAATGTTTGCAAATGCATAATTATTTAAAAAAAAGACCCGAAGCACACAGCCAAAACAATGAAGAAGTGGCTTCGAGACAAGTCTCTGAATGTCCTTGAGTGGCCCAGCCAGAGCCCGGAATTGAACCCGATTTAACAACTCTGGAGAAATCTGAAAATAGCTGTGCAGCGACGCTCCCCAGAGGATCTACAGAGAATGGGAGAAACTCCCCAAACACAGGTTTGCCAATCTTGTAGCTTCATACTTAAGAAGACTCAAGGCTGTAATTGATGCCAAAGGCGCTTCAACAAAGTACTGAGCAAAGGGTCTGAATACTTATGTAAATGTGATATTTTCAGTTTAAAACCTGTTTTTGCTTTGTCATTATGGGGTATTGTGAAAAATAAACTATTTCATCCATTTCAGAATAAGTCTGTACTAATGACATCTAACCCATTGTATTCGACGGACGTGACAAATACGATTTGATTTGAAAATAATCCTGCAGCAAAAGGATTTGAGTGTTGCTTGATCTGTCGATAGGCTATTAGCTGGTCAAAATTAGCCTGCATAAGAAGTGGAATACTTGTTAGCAGTGAATTTATGTAAATCAGGAAGCTTATCTGCATTTCCTGTGATGCACGAAAATTGTAAGCAACAACAGTGTAATCAAATTAAGATCCTAAATCTGTATGTTCAAATGTACTGTGGTTTATGTTCAAATCTTATCATGGGTCTGCATTTGATAACAACATGTAAACAAGTAGCATCCTTATTGACCTCCAAATGCGAAAATAAGCTGTTTATATTATAAAGTGTGTGTGTGGGGAGGGGGGGGTGAAATGGTATGAACTTCTATTGTAAATCTTTAGAGCCTTAACTCGATGCAGTGGTGAATGTGGCAGTACTGCTGTGTTTTTGTCATCAGGTCCTGAATACTGAAAACAATCCCTGGCAACAGAGGTGACAGGGACCATTAGGGCTGCAGAGGGTGATGTGTTTTCAATTAATGGGGAAGTCCCTCTTTATGTTCCCCTGCATTAAAGTCTTCCTCGCTCTAGAAAACCCTGGTGTTCTGTTTGAATTGAATAAGGATTCCATAAGTATGAGGGGCCTGGCTACCGGGCTACCCAAGCCCCTTTCATTTATTTATCTGATAACCAGTCTCTAAAGAGCCTCCCTGTTTCCTGTTGCTAACACTCCATACCATATTTGTGTCCAAAATAGCACCCTATTCCTTATATAGTGCACTTGGGATACATCCCATGGCTCTTCTTCCCTTTTCTGAATATCCGTGTTACTCTTCCGAGGCCTCAGTCTCAAATCCCAAGATAATCTAATGAACACTCTGCTATTCCCCACCATTACTCTGGAGTGGTCTGGGCCCTCAAAGGCATTTTTAAAGCTACTTAAATACTTGCGCTCTTAACACTGAACTGGAGTGACACGGGCAGTACTTTCAGAGCATTTAATGAAAGTAGTCTTGACTTGAAAGGGTAAGAATCCTCCTCTTGACAGTGTGGCTGGTACAGTTATGCTGTTGTCCACATTAAGGAGGCTGGCTTTACGGAGAGTCAATAGATGTATTATTACTGTAAGGTTAGATTAATGGCAGAAGGTGAAATTGCTAATAGGCAGCTGCCACTATGCCTGGGTATTAATGTATGATGTAGTGCTGCTGTCCACAGAGTTTATTAGCATTCAACAAACATCCATTATACAAAGTCAGGCCAGGGCCCAATATTTAGAGGGAGTTTGTGCATTAGAAGTATTTCAAGCTGTTTCAGTTAATTAATTGGCTGGCGTTAATTAAATAAATAACTTTTTGCCACTCACTGAAGGTCTCTTAGCATAGTAATCAAGCACTTCATTCTTCATATTAGCACCTCTAACGTGGTAACTTTAATCACTGTGCTAGGTATTAAAGGTGGCCTATTTCAGATACACAGTACTCAAGTGAAATAGCTGCCAAACAGTTATCATGTGGAGGTCACAGGGAGACTGAGTGTAATGCTCAGTGTCGTAGGTGTGGAGTCAAACGCAGGAGACAGAGAGTGCAATGCTGTGCTCTTTAATTGCACCAACGCACCACAGGGTGCTCACAATAATAACGGCCCCAAACACGGGGAATGAAAAATGTACAACTGAAAAATGCACGACCAGGAACTAACACGTTCCTCTACTACAGTGCCGAAGGTTACAATGATTAATCCCGTACAACAAACAGGCGGGCCGGCTGTCTAAAGAAGCCCAACTAATCATCACAAACACGTGCTACCAATAAACATACAAGGAGGGGGAGGAAAGACAATCAATGGCAGCTAATAGGCCGGTGACGACGACCGCCGAGCGCCACCCGACCGGGAATGGAAGCCACTCTCGGTCGGACTCGTGACACTGAGTCATATAAGTGCAATAGCCTGGATGAACAATCAACAGTCAGTCTCTCTCTCTCCCGTGATGGTGTTGATACACTGAGGCAATACTTTACTATAGTACAAGATACTGTTCAATAGAACAGTACGTACATTGAATTATACGTACATTTCTCTTCCCAGGTGTCAGTGAAGTTGATGAGTGCACCTCAGCCTAATTTCCTTACTTGGTATTGACAAGCTAAAGACTAGAAGTAAGAACTTCTCTCATACACACCAAAAAAAATAAAGGTTCTGAAATGGTTCTTCCTCAGCTCTTAATGTTCCTTGGAGAACTCTTGCCAATAAAGAACATTTGAGTTATGTGTGGGATTCTTGGCATTCTTCAGAATTCTGAAAGGTTCTTGAAATGTATGGAAGCCTGCAGATGTGTTACTTTCATAGCACACAGCAAATTGGCCAGTGTTAACTATTGTCGATTTTTCAGTGTAAAAGTTCTGATATCGATTCAAGAGTAGTTAAATCAACACTGTAAAGAATTACATTAACACTCAGTGGTTTAAAAGAATCCCAGTGTTGACGTTAATAACCAGAGATGACCTGGAACCATGCTCATATTTCACAGCATGCTCTTTTGCAGGAAGATTTTTTGAGTTGTTTATTTCTTTATGTATGTTTTTGCATGCAAATTGATAAATTAATTTACCTTATGCTACTCAAATGTAAATAACACACATTTTTCTAAACTATTCCAATCTGTTACTTGGACTTATTACACCCGTTACTGAAATGGTCCAGTTAAGATTTTTAAGCTAATATCTTTTGAACACTTTTTGTATTTTTGGTATTTATCTAGAATCCCCATTAGCCTCTCCAAGAACGTCAGTTAATCTTCTTGGGGTCCACATGAAACATGACATAATACATAGTACAGAACATCATTCGTCAAGGACTGAAATACATAATTTTAAAGCATCACACATAGCCTACTTATCAGTACATACACATACTGTCTAGGTCTAATGCATAGTACAGTGCAAATTACAATACAATACATAAACTCAGCAAAAGGACCCTGTCTTTCAAAGATAATTTGTAAAAATCCAAATAACTTCACAAATCTTCGTTGTAAAGGGTTTAAACACTGTTTCCCATGCTTGTTCAATAAAACATAAACAGTGAATGAACATGCACCTGTGGAACGGTCATTCAGACACTAACAGCTTACAGACGGTAGGCAATTAAGGTCACAGTTTTGAAAATGTAGGACACTAAAGTGGCCTTTCTACTGACTCTGAAAAACACAAAAAAAAAAGATGCCCAGGTTCGTTGCTCATCTGCGTGAACATGCCTTAGGCATGCTGCAAGCAGGCAGGAGGACTGCAGATGTGGCCAGGGCAATAAATTGCAATGTCCGTACCGTGAGAAGTCTAAGGCAGCGCTACAGGGAGACAGGATGGATAGCCCTCGCAGTGGCAGACCACGTGTAACCACACCTGCACAGGACCGAACATCACACCTGCGGGACAAGTACAGGATGGCAATAACAACTGCCTGAGTTACACCAGGAACACACAATCCCTCCATCAGTGCTCAGACTGTCTGCAATAGGCTGAGAGAGGCTGGACTGAGGGCTTGTAGGCCTGTTTTAAAGCAGGACCTTACCATACATCACCGGCAACAACGTCGCCTATGGGCTCAAACCCACCGTCGCTGGACCAGACAGGACTGGCAAAAAGGGCTCTTCACTGACGAGTCGCAGTTTTGTCTCACCAGGGGTGATGGTCGGTTTCGCGTTTATTGTCAAAGGAATGAGGCAACATGTTACACTGAGGTCTGTACTCTGAAGCGGGAACGATTTGGAGGTGGAGGGTCAGTCATGGTCTGTGGCGGTGTGTCACAGCATCATCCGACTGAGCTTGTTGTCATAGCAGGCAATCTCAACGCTGTGCATTACAGGGAAGACATCCTCCTCCCTCATGTGGTACCTTTCATGCAGGCTTATCCTGACATGACCCTCCAACATGACAATGCCACCAGCCATTCTGCTCATTCTGTGAATGATTTCCTGCAAGACAGGAATGTCAGTGTTCTGCCATGGCCAGCAAAGATCCCGGATCTCAATCCTATTGAGCATGTCTGGGACCTTTTGGATCGGAGGGTGAGGGCTAGGGCCATTCCCCCCAGAAATGTCCGGGAACTTGCAGGTGCCTTGGTGGAAGAGTGGGGTAACATCTCACAGTAAGAACTGACAAATCAGGGCCTCCCGGGGAGCCCAGGCTCTGTCACAGCTGACTGGGGGGCCCATGGGGCAGCGCACAATTGGCCTAGCGTTGTCCGGGTTAGGGTGTGTTTGGCCAGCAGGCATATCCTTGTCTCATCGCGCACTACCGACTCCTGTGGCGGGCCGGATGCAGTTCACGCTGACCAGGACGCTAGGTGTATGGTGTTTCCTCTGACACATTGGTTTTGCTGGCTTCCGGGTTGGATGCACGCTGTGTTAAGAAGCAGTGTGGCTCGGTTGGATTGTGTTTCGGAGGGTAAAAAAAACTGCCAAGTCTGGTGCAGTCCATGAGGAGGAGATTCACTGCCGTACGTAATGCAGCTGGTGGCCACACCAGATACTGACTGTTACTTTTGATTTTTTGTCTTCACAGTCCGCGTTGTGCTCTTTTATCTTTTTTTTTCACTTCTTGATCGAGTCATTTGTCTCAAAAATTATGCATTTTTTTTTTTTTTTTTTTTTATCACCAGCCTATTGCTAGTTATCCATTCAAAAACTGACTGGAACTCTACATTAGGTGTCTTAGTTATTTATTTATAGCCGACGTGTATATTGTTGAGTCATCATCATACATAGATAGACACACAGGCTTTATTCAAGGTCAGCGGCAGGTCATTTGTAACAACAGAAAACAGTAATGTCCCTTACCAGCTGCCCTGCTGTACACCACTCTCAACTGAATGTGCATGAGAGAGGCTTCCATCAACGAAAACCGTCTATGTTAAATTAGATAGGTAACACTCAATCCATAATAAGGCAGAGGATGCAAATCCATAGCACCTACATTTTTTTCAGCAAAAGGTTATGATCAATGACATAAAAACAGCTTCCACAATCTTATTACTATCCATTTCTATCAGCCAATCATCAGTCATTTGTGCCATTCCCTATAAGCATGCTGAATGTCTAGTTAAATGTGTTTTCTGTAAAATAACTTTGTATTTGATCAAACATAATTTATTTCCCACAGATTGCTAATTACTTGCTAAGTATTCTTGGGTAGCGGAATTACCTTTGCCTCCCTCCAAGTCTGCGGGCACACACACCATCTTCTAGGCTTAAAGATGTGACAAACAGGAGTCACAATGTATTCAACTACAACCTCAACAATTTACCATTCAGGTTGTCCTCATATATAGATAACAACAAAAAAAAGCACATCTTCCACACCCACTTGGTGGAACTCAAAACTACAGTGCTTGTCTTTCATTGTTTGGTCCATTATGAATTAATATGAAGGCTCAGCATTTGTTGTTTGCATGTCATACCTAAGTTTTCTAATCTTTCAACTAAAACATATTTCAATGTGGCTGGCAATATCAAAGGGTTTTGTTAAGAACAAGTCAATCGCTTCAATAAAGGATGTTCCATAGTATAGTTTATTCTTCTTTTTGTTTAGTTTAGTTATGTGATTTTTAAATGTATTGTATGTTTGACAGTCTGCTGTGTTGTCAGACCTATTCCCTTTGCCTCGTCCCTCTCAGCCATACAGTTCTTCAATTACTGGGCATATGCCTATCAGTAACCGGAAGAGGCAGTTTCATAAATGCTTCAAGTGCAGCGTCCAGATGTTCCTCATTACACACATCAGACAAACAAATATTTGTCACAAATTCGACATAGGAATCATTGCAAAACCTCTTGTATGATAATTTATACTAGAGGTCGACCGATTATGATTTTTCAACGCCGATACCGATACCGATTATTGGAGGACCAAAAAAGCAGATACCGATATATCAATGCTGAATGAACACATCAATAAAATCAATTTAGCCTCAAGTAAATAATGAAACATGTTCAATTTGGTTTAAATAATGCAAAAACAAAGTGTTGGATAAGAAAGTAAAACTGCAATATGTGCTATGTAAGAAAGTTAACGTTTCAGTTCCTTGCTTAGAACATGAGAACATATGAAAGCTGGTGGTTCCTTTTAACATGAGTCTTCAATATTCCCAGGTGAGACGTTTTAGGTTGTAGTTATTATAGGAATTATAGGACTATTTCCCTCTATACCATTTGTATTTCATTAACTATTTGATGTTCTTATATGCACTTTTGTATTGCCAGTGTAACAGTATAGCTTCCGTCCCTCTCCTCGCTCCTCCCTGGGCTCGAACCAGCAACACAACGACAACAGCCACCATTGAAGCAGCATTACCCATGCAGAGCAAGGGAAACAACTACTAGAAGGCTCAGAGCGAGTGACGTTTGAAACGCTATTAGCGCACGCTAACTAGCTAGCCATTTCACTTCGGTTACACCAGCCTCATCTCGGGAGTTGATAGACTTGAAGTCATAAACAGCGCAATGCTTGACGCACAACGAAGAGCTGCTGGCAAAACGCACGAAAGTGCTGTTTGAATGAATGTTTACACGCCTGCTTCTGCCTACCACCGCTCAGTCAGATACTTAGATACTTGTATGCTTGTATGCTCAGTCAGATTATATGCAACGCAGGACACGCTATAACTAGTAATATCATCAACATCGGCAAATCGGCGCCCAAAAATACCAATTTCCGATTGTTATGAAAACTTGAAATTGACCCTAATTAATTGGCCATTCCGATTAATCGGTCGACCTCTAATTTATACACAATTCTATTACGTATTACGATCACTACATCCCATGGGTGTGGATACTCGTTTTAGAGCAGATTTTTGCAACATTAGCAAGGAAGTGTTCTGTTTGTAAATACCTGATGACTTGAACCAAGCACTGGTTACAGCTTGGAGCTTATTTTTGAGTGGGCAGCTTGATGCCAACCAGTCAATAGTTAGGTCACCCAGAAATTATACCTCTCTGTTGATATCACATAGTATCCAACATTTTACATATATTGTCTAAATACTGACTTTTAGCACTTGATGGTCAATATCAACTTCCTGCGAGTGTAACGGGGTGAGGAAGCCGTGACAGCGAGAATAGTCTTTAGGTGATGCAGATTAATCTGTAGCCATATTACTTCCATATCATCTGACATATATTCCTGTTAGGCTGAAAGAGGATCTTGAGTCTGGACATACATGGTAACACCTCCTCCATTTGCATTTGTATCTTTCCCATATATTCAATAACCATGTATAACTACTACTGCATCATAAAAGGAATTATCTAAGTGTGTTTCAGAGAGGGCCAGAGTATGTGAGGGCCACAATTGTTTTCAATTGTTAATAAATTATCAATTTCATGTTCCTTGTTGAACAGGCTACATATGTTAATATGGCCGATGTTTAGTCATTTTCTGGTTTTCTTGTTTGTTTTTAGTGCTATTCTGAGAGGCTGATCTGAGGTAGACCTTTCAATCAATGGTACTGAGTGGGCTGCTCACAGTGGGCTTCTTCCTTAGGCAGACAGTTTCAGTGCAAACAGTGGAATTCAATTATACATACATATGATTATTGCAGACAATACCCTCAGAGCTAACAGTTAAGGAACATAGATTAGGTTATTTACATTAACTGCACTTCTATTTCTCTGGGATACAATATGATTTCAATGTCTTCTGTTGCTTAATATGACAGGGAGGACTGGAACACTACCAAACCCAGACCGTCGGTCTCTTAAGCAGTTCGCTATGTTGATGGAGATAATCCTGGGACCCAAACTGTTAGGGTGAATCCCATTCCTGTCTTTGCAGAGTTTCTTCTATAGCACGGGAGAGAGCCAGAGATGATTGTCCTCTTCCCTGTACAAACAAGGATGTTCAAGAGAATGTTGTTGTCCTTCTTCAGTTCCTTAGATTGCTGAAAGTGAATGTCGTTAAATCCAACGTGAGTGACACTGGTGCCAATATTAGAGTAGTTGGCTAGAACTGTGGGCAGGAAATAGTTGATGTCATAGGACACAGGCCTCAGGTAGTCCAAAATCTCTCACCATCGAGCTGCCCACGACAATGGTGGTCATGATGGAATCCGATGGGGAAGGAAGAGAAGAGAGGAAGAGACGGCAGGGGGAGGAGGTGTACTTCGACTCATGCCAGCTTGACTCACCGCACATGTACAAGTAGCAGCGGATGGTGTCGGAATCCTCGGGAAGATGGAGGAGGGCCTGAGACCTTGTTGCCTTTGGTCAGCAACCAGCAGAGCTGTGGAGGGTGCCCCTGGATGGCTTCTGGCTGTTGGTGTACTCCTAGGATCAGAGCTGACTCCTGGGGCCGGTATGTCCGCCTCCAGCGGGGCAAAGCTGATTAATAGCAGGATTTGATCTTCTAGAATATATGGAGGCCGACCAGACTGCCTCACACCAAACCACCTTCACCTTGCCAGTGTCGGGTCTCCCACTGGTAATGGAGTTGAGCTTAATAACATCTGTCCAGTGGATTGGAGCAGGTCAGTACCGCACGACTCATCAACCCTTGGCTGTAGAAGGCATTCAGAACTGAAATTCTGTGTCTGGGCTGCATCAAAGTATCTCAGAAAGCACATCTTCTCTTTCCAGCAGCTGAGCTAGCAGCCAGAGAATCTCTTCCCTAAGCTGCTTGATGATCATACCATTTGGAACAGACAAAGAATTTATGTTAATTTATCAGTACCACCTTATTTTCCTCCCCTTGCTTTGATATCATCTCGCACCTAGCCCATTTGAGACCAGACATAGACACAAATAACACTGGTGTTTGACTTTAGCACTGCTAGCGTTATCTTGCTCTGCTAACATGATTACTAATCGCTAACTATTGTTTTTTATAGCAGAAATCTGGGACACAAAATTGTGGTCCCAACCAAAAAATCTAACTGTGTCGCGGAATCCTTAGCTATTAGAACTTCCAATGGTTAAAGATGTTGATGTTGTTGACATTATTAAAAAATATTTAGTGAAATCTATTTCCTAAAAACAGCAGACAGAGTGTAGACAGTACACTGATCTGTTGCACTCTCTGATCACATCTGTTGTATGGTTCCCTTATTGCATCGCTCTCGATAACCTATTTTGGTTCCAACTTGCACTTATATTTTTAAGAGTGTACAGAGCACTGACACAACTCACAATACATCATTGTAAAACTAAGCCAATACTGCCCCCTGATTTGAATCAGATGTGTGATCTTAGCAGTTGGCTAGAGGCTGTTCCTAGGGTGCTTAGTCTGTAGTTATGTCACAAATCATACACTATTCCCTATGTTGTGCAATACTCTTGAACAGAGCCCTAGTTCACTACATATAGAATAGGGAGAATAGTGTCTGACATCACTGATGATGTGTGTTTTGGTGATCAAATATTTCTATATTATCATGGAAAGGATAACATTTGCACACAAATGGGAAAGGCTCACTTTTCCCAATATTACTTTTTAACTTGCAATGACTGTTTTGTCACCTTGCAATGACTGTTTTGGCACCTATATTTGCCTTACGAGGCCTATATTTGCCTTTTCCTCTGAACACTCTTTGCAAGCTCTACTGAAATATTGAAAAGCCAGAGTCTAATGCTGACAATAGCTATAAAAGGCTTATGAATAACTTTATATACAACGTTTTCTCTTCTACTGCCGATTTTGGTTTAGCTCTGACTCATGTTGGAAATATTTCAAAGAAATGTTGAAAGGTATTTTCACAGGTAGAGGTCAATTTGAATTGTTAAAAAGTAAAAATGGTTCCTAAATTGGCAACTGGAAAATTGGTTTCTGGTTCCTAAATTGGTTTCTGGATAATTGTATGCAGTATAAAGCAGGATAGCCTTTTCCTGCCTTAAAATGTCCATATTGCCCCCTAGTGGCCTCATGGGTGGAATGTTATTAATATTTTTTATATAAACCATTTTTCCAAAAACCCGCCAAAAATCTGGTGTTTCTAAGTCAAACGGTTTTGTTATATTTCAGTCTTCTGTTATTTATATAAAGTGTAATATTTGCATCCCAACATTGAATACATTTCAACTCTATATCTGACATGGTACAGGTATCTTCTTTTTTAAGACCATAACCATGTGTGTGAGGAGTATCCTTTTGTTTCAAAGTAGATTTGTTTAAGACTACCAAGAAACAGTCTGTGTGACCCTGATTTAGCCCACTGCAGTAAAAGGTTTTAATGATCATAACTCTTTTATAAAATGCTATAAAAACTTTATTGAATGCTGAAAGAACCACTATGTTATAAACAGTTCACTGAAAACTGCATTAGTTCATCACAAAATAATTATTAATAAATTACTGATTATAAAAATGGAATGCAATTGAAAAAAATAAAGATGAGACAGTGAGACAATCAATCAAGAAAACAGAATCAAATAAATTACATGCCAGACGTATTAGTTTAGTAGCTACTACTATACCATGTGGTGAAATTAATCTAAAGGTTTCAGATTAAAATGAGAAAGTATTGATTCAGCGGTGATGAGAAGTGTCGGAGTGAGACATTGCTTCACTAATCTGAAGATACTAGCTAAGAAACTCTTCACTTCCCTTCCCCCAACCCTCCAGCTTCTAGGCTTAATCATGATTTCACCCTCCTAAAAACATAATACTTCATCCATGTATTTCCTCAATTGTTGAAAAATGTCAAATTTTCTTCTGCTGTTGGTGACATTCTCATGCATGCTCTCTCTCTCTGATTAGAATTAGAATTGTCCAAGTCCCCTACACAATAATTACCTATAATGCATATCTACTGCTATTTCAGTTATCAGTTAGCACGACTATTCTGCCATAATTTATTTAATTTACTTCTTTAAGAAACTTGGGGGTTTTCTGTATTATTGAATAACATTGGTGGGGCATATTGTTCAGTTTTAATGTTACTCCTGAATCACTATGATGCATATCTCAGGAGGCTCATAATATTGGCCGGAACAGCACAAAATGTAATAGCATCAAAGTCACCGGGAAACCATGTGTTTGATGTGTTTGATACCATTCCACTGATTCCGCTCTAGTCATTACCACGAGCCCGTTCTCCCCAATTAAGGTGACACCAACCTCCTGTGATACATATATACAGTATAGCATAATAGTTTTTCTTAAGTGTATTATGCAAAGCTGAGCTTGACTTTTTAAAGTTTAAAGTGTAGGAATACAGGTGAACGCAGTCATTGACACAGACTTGTTGGCATAGCTGGAAGATTGTGATGCTGTCAACCAAGAGGTTGTGAGTTCAAATCCCAGGTGAGGGCATGTTGAAAATTCAAATCAAGTTATATGTTATTGGTCACATACACATATTTAGCAGATGTTATTGCTGGTGTAGCGAAATGCTTGTGCTTAGGAGCTAGAAGTAGAGCTGCCATGTCTATCGGCGCAATCTTCATGTTAATGACTATACAGTACATACACAGTAATCATGTAGGTCAAAGTGAGAAAAATGTTTATGTTGAAAACAATGAGGCAATTTTGTGACATCTTAATGACTGTTTTTTGTTTGCAGGGCATCATGTGAAAATGTGAATCCCTATATGAAAGGTTATGTGATAACAAGTGAAATATCATCATGTGAAGTGTTCCTCCAAAAAATTATATTACAAAACATGTACACATTTCACATGTTAAATAACGGGATTTTTACACAAGGGACACCATAACGCCTTTAAGAGGGAGAACATGTAAGGTGTTGGCCCTCAGCATAACTGTGCAAGATTAAATTACAGGCACCAATAAGTTCAGAAGCATTTATTCCACAAGAAAGCAACTTAGATTTTCAAACACATGGGCACCAAGGAATTCCATGGAGCACCACTGTGGTGGAAGTGAGAGAGAAAAGGAAGTGAGAGAAGAATGGAGGAATCTCTAGTTAATGAGTATTTTAGGACACATATGCACATTCTCAATGTTCAGCTGGTTTGTTCAGGTTTTGCTGCCAATCTGTAACACAGCAACTGAGAAATACTGTACAGTACATCAGACATTGTATGGGCCCAATTGAAAAAAGTGTATTATTTATATTTTAATTGTGGTTTCTTCTGCAAAGTAGAACAAGCTTTCTTCCCCTGTCTGGTGACCCTCATGGATACAGAATATATAATGGAGGCAACATCTATTGCCAAAATGCAAATCCTCCCAAGATGTTGTTTTGTTCTCCAAGGCAAGATTAACCTTCTTAAGACCAACTTTCCTTGATTTAACATGTTCTTTGAATTTGCTGTCAATGTTGCTGTCAAAACAAAGATTTAAAACATTTGAGTAGCTAAACATTTCCTATTTCATGCACAGACATAATTGAGCCATTCAGTATTGTGCTGTAACACAAATGTATACGGTCTTTCCAAAATTATGTATTGTACCCTATGAAAAAGATGAGAGATGTGTGAGCCCCCAGTTACTGACTCTGTGTGGGCAGTTACGACTGGCGGGGTGAATATAGGGTTTATGTATTGTCCACGATGATGTCAGTGGAACGTGCTTGTCAAGTACATTTTCCTTTCCAGAACAGTAATTGTCAGAAAGAAACCTTCTGGCCCTTTTTATTTTAGTCTACAATTATGACGCCTCCACCCTCAAGGTCTGGTCTGATGAAGAGAGAGAAGAGACAACATTAATATGTGCGACTGGTCTAGTCACAATGTCAACTTCTGCCTCCATCCTGACCACTGAATAATACATCCATGCAGCGGTGCCCATGTAAACAACCAGGGATACTAATGTGAGTAGCCTACATGACTGACTTGATTGAAGGGAGACCTTCAACCCTACTACACACACGTTGACAAAATACACACAACCTTATATGTAGCAACAATACAGTCAATCTACTAAGAAATGTTTTCTTTGTGTTTAGTCTTCCAGGAACTAACTTTTACACGTGAGCAGACGCTCTCACCCAGAGCGATTTATAGGAGCAATTAGGGCTATGCGGCTTTCTCAAGGGCACATTGACAGTTTTTTCACCTAGTCAGCTAAGGGATTCAAACAAGCAAACTTTTGGTTACAGGTCCAAAGCTCTTAAATGATAGGCTACCTGTCACCCATAACTGTATGTTAAACCAGAAATGTTACAGATTCAGAACTACAAAATGATAAATCATACACCGTGATTTGAGGAAACATGGTAAGGTTATGCTGCTTTAAAAGTTGATAAACGTGTTCTCACTAAGGAGAAAAAGGCCCTTGAAATATTTTGTTTAGTGCTAGAGGGATCTTCTTTGTTTATGCCCATTCAGAATCATTCACATGCTCTTAAACTATAGACCCACACATCTCTTTAAGAATTCACATGGAAACGCATGGCCAACCATCGGCACGCTCAACCCTTCCATCATCTCAGCCAATTGGGGTCAGGGGGAGTCAAGTGCGTGCGTGTGTGTACGCATGTGTGTGTAGAAGGGGGGAAGCATCATGGGGTTGAAGCATCAGCGGGGCAGATTCATGGGGGATTAATTAAGAGGTATTCTGCTCTCGCTGCTTCTTTAATCTCTCTCACAGCTGAGATGCACAACTCTCCGCTGCCTAGCCCCCATGAATCTGCCCCTCTGATGCTTCACCCCCCATGATGCTTCCCCACTTCTACACATGCACACACACGCACGCACAGAAAAACACACACACTCACTTGCCCCCCACTCCCAATCCCAATTCATCATGGAAAGTCCAGTCTGTGCTGACTGAGGAAAGTATGACCAAGCCGACCTTGAGGAAGTCTTTCTCTCAAGACAACTCACCCAGGCCAGGACTCAGGGTCTGTCAAGATGATTTCTTATTCCATTTAATAGAAAAAGTGCAATGGTTTATATAAAGGGGTCATGGTTTATATAAAGCAGAAGGGCCAACCCTACTTGAAATGGTAAGCTGTTTAGTCAAAGCACTGTACACAAAAATATGTCCTTCCCAGTCACAATGATTTAGGGGCAGGAGAGGTGGATGGTGGGTAATTTTATGTTAAATCAGCGGTCTTCTGAATAGTAAAATAAGAAGCAGATGACAATTCTCCCCTACCTCCTCAATGACATGTTTTATGTGTCATTTGCAAGAGATAAGGGTGAAGGGATATTGCTGAAATATTGCCCTCTTCTACGTGGCCTCAATTTCATCCACAGGACACCAGCATGCTTTTCTCTAGCTCCAACAACACATAAAAAGAAAAAAAAGAAACATCCCTTTTCCAGGACCCTGTACTTCAAAGATAATTCGTAAAAATCCAAATAACTTCACATATCTTCATTGTAAAATGTTTAAACACTGTTTCCCATGCTTGTTCAATGAACCATAAACAATGAATGAACATGCACCTGTGGAACAGTCGTTCAGACACTAACAGCTTGCAGACGGTAGGCAATTAAGGTCACAGTTATGAAAACGTAGGACACTAAAGAGGCCTTTCTGCTGACTCTGGAAAATACCAAAAGAAAGAGTCCCAGGGTCCCTGCTCATCTGAGTGAACGTGCCTTAGGCATGCTGCAAGGAGGCATGAAAACTGCAGATGTGGCCAGGGAAATCATTTGCATTGTCCGTACTTTGAGACACCTAAGACAGCGCTATTGGGAGACAGGACGGACAGCTGATCGTCCTCGCAGTGGCAGACGACATGTAACAAAACCTGCACAGGATCGGTACATCCGAACATCACACGTGGGACAGGTACAGGATGACAACAACAACTGCCCGAGTTACACCAGGAACACACAATACCTCCATCAGTGCTCAGACTGTCTGCAATAGGCTGAGAGAGTCTGGGCTGAGGGCTTGTAGGCCTGTTGTAAGGCAGGACATCAACGGCAACAACATCGCCATTGGGCACAAACTCACCGTCGCTGGACCAGACAGGACTGGCAAAAAGTGCTCGTCACTGATGAGTCGCTGTTTTGTCTCACCAGGGGTGATGGTCAGATTCGCACTTATCGTTGAATGAATGAGCGGTACTCTGGAGCGGGATCGATTTGGAGGTGGATGGTCCGTCATGGTCTGGGGCGGTGTGTCACAGCATCATCGGACTGAGCTTGTTGTCATTCAGGCAATCTCAATGCTGTACGTTACAGGGAAGACATCCTCTTCCTTCATGTGGTATCCTTCATGCAGGCTCATCATGACATGACCCTCCAGCACGACAATGCCACCAGCCATACTGCTCGTTCTGTGCATGATTTCCTTTAAGACAGGAATGTCAGTGTTCTGCCATGGCCAGTGAAGAGCCTGGATCTCAATCTCATTGAGCACGCCTGGGACCTGTTGGATCGGATGTTGAGGGCTAGGGCCATTCCCCCCAGAAATGTCCAGGAACTTGCATGTGCCTTGGTGGAAGAGTGGGGTAACATCTCACAGCAAGAACTGGCAATTCTGGTGCAGTCCATGAGGAGGAGATGCAATGTAGTACTTAAAGCAGCTGGGGGCCACACCAGATGCTGACTGTTACTTTAGATTTTGACCCCCCTTTGTTCAGGGACACATTATTCAATTTCTGTCACTTACATGTTTGTGGAACTTGTTCAGTTCATGTCTCAGTTGTTGAATCTTGTTATGTTCATACAAATATTTACTCATGTTAATTTTACTGAAAGTAAAATTGCGCTGTTCCATGCTAACAATCACACAATATTATAGTACAACAGTTAAATGCAACTAAACGTAATCGAAAAATGTTATCTAGTTTATCCCAAAAAGTAACATGAGAGGGCCATAAATAATAACTAGTAATGCTGCATACTCAAAGAATGGTTCATATCCCACCTTTCTGGTAAAATGTTTTATATATTGCTGAGGTGTAGTCACTTTTGAGTACACAATACAAATATGATGAAAATATGAAATTATTTACACAAATGGTCAAAAGTTTTAGAACACCTACTCATTCATGGGTTCTCTTTTCTTTTTTACTATTTTCTAAATTGACATCAAAACTATGAAATAACATATGCGATCACGTCGTAACCAAAAAAGTGTTTAACAAATCAAAATTATTTTATATTTGAGATTCTTCAAAGTAGCTATGCCTTGATGACAGCTTTGCACACTCTTGGCATTCTCTCAACCAGCTTTATGAGGTAGTCACCTGGAATGCATTTCTAAAACTTTTGACCGGTAGTGTATATGATTTCCTATTCAACAAAACTGTATGAGTAAGGCTTGAAATTACTTATATGCTTTCTAATTATTTTCAAATTATAAAATTACTAACTATAAGAGTTGATCTTCCTTACAACTGCAAAATACATATTTGTATGTTTAGTGTTTGACAAAATATATATTTTCTGAAGATCTTTCTTGATCAAAATGTCTGCCTCCATCGCTGTGAACATCTCACAGAGCTCTAGTTTGGCGTCCTGGACTCATTAGGAACTCGCCTTTCATATCATATTAATATTGTCTGTCTATGACAAACAGAAAGTGTTTTTTGTTTAATATCTCAGAATTATTTTAAATGAATGGGCTGTACTGTAAATCATTCTCTGAATGTTCCACCGTGATGAAACGGTGAAACTCTCTCCTGCTTCTCTACGATGTAAAGATTGCAGGCATGTGCTTTGTCAGTGGCTGTGATGTAGGGTTTAGCCAGGAGTTGATGGACATTCGGAACTCAGAAGAATGAATGAAATTGTCAGAGGGACATTCCAGCTTCCTGTGATTTCACATCCACGTCACACAGGCTCAGAAAAAACATTACTGTGTCTTTGGGAACCAGGGCTATTGCTCAAAGCAAGCCATTTCAATCTAAGCTAAAATACCAAAAACACACAGGTCCCTTAAAAAGGGGAACTTACATGGAAGAGGTTTAAGATAGTATTTTTCCACAATTACTGGGTAGGGCGGCCTCTTTTCAAATATAGTTTTAAGTTTCATTTATTAGTCGTATGTACAGGATTGTCACGGTTTTCCTCCTCTTCCTCTGAAGAGGAGAGGCAAGGATCGGAGGACCAATATGCGGCGTGGTAAGTGTCCATGGTTCTTTTAATAAGAAATACTCAACATGAACACAACTGATACAAAAACAATAAACGGGAAAGAACGAAAACCTAAACAGTACCGTGTGGTGAAACAAACACAGACACGAAAACAATCACCCACAAAATACCCAAAGAACATGGCTGCCTAAATATGGTTCCCAATTAGAGACAACAATAAACACCTGCCTCTGATTGAGAACCAATCTAGGCAACCATAGACTTACATAAACACCTAGAATGAACACAACCTCATAAATCTACAAAAACCCCTAGACAGTACAGACACCCTAGATGAGACAAAAACCATACATCACCCATGTCACACCCTGGCCTAACCAAAATAATAAAGAAAACAAAGATAACTAAGGCCAGGGCCTGACAAGGATACCCATGGTGTACACCTTCCAACAATACGCTTACTTGCAAGTTCCTTCTCAACAGTACAATAACAATAATAAATAATAAAAGATAAGAATATGAACATAAAGTAAATGGCTCAGTAGAATAAACCTTTTAGCATAAATATAAAACAGAAAGGCACAATTTATAGTAGAATATGTATCAGGGAATTGGGGATTGGGGGCCATGTGTTTAAATTGTGCAGTTTTAGCAATAGCAAAATAAGAGTCTGGTAGCAGCAGTTGGGACTGAACATCTCATAGATGGGGTGTGTGGGGTCCTTGATGATGCTGCAGGACTTCCTCAGGGACCGTTTCAAGTAGATGTCCTAGATGAGTTTGAACACAGCCCAGTGATGCACTGGGCCATCTTCACCACCCGCTGGTGGGCCTTGCAGTCGTGGAAAGAGCATTTCCTGTACCAGGCCATGATGCAACCGGTCAGGATGCTCTCGATGGTGCAGCGGTAGTATTTGGAGAGGACCCCGGGTGACATGCAGCTGCATTGGAAGTAGAAGCACTGTTGCGACCTCTTGACAAGAGTTGTGGTGTTGTTGGTCCATGTCAAGTCCTTGTGATGTGGATGCGGAAGAAAATAAAACTGATCTCTCTCTCTACTGGTTTCAATCAGACCGCCATAGTTCCTGTGACCACAAAAACTAAGGTAACCTGTCTAAATTAATATCACCCCGCAGCACTGTAGCCATGAAATGCTTTGAAAGGCTGGTCATGGCTCACATCAACACCATCATCCCAGACACCCTGTACCCACCTTCATTTGCATACCGCCCCAAAAGATGACCCAATCTCTATTGCACTCCACACTGCCCTCTCCCACCTGGACAAGAAGAACAGTTATGTGAGAACGCTGTTCATCGATTACAGCTCAGCGTTCAACACCGTAGTGCTCTCTAAAGGAATCCCTAAGCTCAGGACACTGGGACTGTACACCTCCCTCTGCAACTTGATCCTAGACTTCCTGACAGGCTGCCCCCAGGTGGTGAGGGTAGGCAAAACACATCCGCCAGGCTGACACTTAAGGCGTGGGTCTTCAGGGGTGAGTGCTTATTCTCCTCCAGTACTCCCTGATCACCCACAACTGCATGGCCATGCACCATCCAGGACTTCTATACCAGGCGGTGTCAGAGGAAGGCCTTAAAAATAGTCAAAGACTCCAGCCACTCAAGTCATAGACTGTTCTCTCTGCTTGGCAAGCAGTACCAATGCACCAAGTCTGGAACCAACAGGACCCTGAACAGCTTCTACCAACAAGCCATAAGATTGCTAAATATTTAACCAAATAGCTACACTGCATTGACCGTTTTGCACTAATGAGTCTTTTGACTCATCATATAAGCTGCTGCTACTGTTTATTATCTATTGTGTTGCCTTGTCACTTTACCCCATACCTATATGTGCATATCTACCTCAGTTACCTTGTACCCCATGCACATCAACTTGGTACTGGTGCCCCGTGTGCATAGCCAAGTTTTCATTTACTCATTGTGTAATTATTTCCCCTGTTATTATTTTTTCTATAATTTTTCTATTTTTCTCTCTGCATTTTATGGGAAGGCCGGTGAGTAAGCATTTCACTGTTAGTTTGCATCTGTTGTTTATGAAGCATATGCCAAATACAATTTGATTTACTGCAGTCCCATTGATGTTGATCAGAGCATGTTCCCGTCTCTGCTTCCTGAAGTCAAACAACGTCTTTGTTTTTCTGAAGTTGCGGGAGAGGTTATTTTCCTGGCACCACAATGCCAGTCGTGGGTGAACAGGGAGTTCTTGGGGGGCTCCTGTGTTAACAGTCAGTGTGGAGGGGGTGTTGTTGCGAATCCTCACAGCCTGTGGCCAGTTGCAGAGGGTATTTTCCAGACCCAGGGCTCTGAGCTTCATGACAAGCTTGGAGGGAACAATAGAGTTGAATGCTGAACTGTAGTCAATGAACAGCATTCTCACAAAGGTCTTCCTCTAGATTTTCATTTGACAAATGTTTCATCACGGGGAAAAAAAATCCCTTTTCTCAGAGTAACCTTGTATTTCCCGCCAAAACCGGAAGTGTCCTTTAAAAGCATTATAAAGCATATAAATATGTCTGGATTTGATTAGAACTTTGATTGAAGATTCACCCCTGATGCTTTGATCAGAAAGTCAAGCCTGATGCTACCTGAGCCTGATTAAATGCATTTTATGAGCCCTACATTAAAGACATTTATTGAGCGCAAGCCCCAAAAATCCCAAATGACTGTGCCATTATCCAATGCATAGGCTATATGATATACAGGATACTGCACATTACGCACAAAATAAAAACATAGAAGTACATAGATGTAGCTATGCTCTCTTGGGTAAATACATTAAACAAGCTCCAGTAGGCAAATATGTATTGCTGAACTGTATTACTGTATTATACTGTATAATATGGACTGGAATTATGCACCTCGTTCAAACCATGGCATATCAGGAGAGAGCATTCTGGTGCAGCAAATGCAGCGTATAAAATTACAAGTAGGCTTATAGGCTAGCAAATGTAATTTACATTAGTAATAATATTTCCTCTGTTATTAGCTTACCTCCTCTTTCTCTCTCTAGTGTTTCTTCATTCCTTCCGCACTTTCAACAGTTAAATTAAATTAGTTTCGTTGTCTTTATCTTACTCATTCTAATGTCATGCTTGAATAATATAGGGCTAAGATGACATACAGAAGGCTTTAACTTCTCTTCACAAGGTTTGAATGGCTATGGGTCTGAATATATAACTGCTATAGCCTACCGTCATCTTCTTTCAAATTACCTGTGAGTTCTACTGGCTGCTGTATATAACATTCAGCAAACAAGAGCTTGCGTGTCTCTTCGAATAGTCTATTGGTATAAGAAATGCTACAAAATAATGTCCAGCAAGCTATTCTATTCTACTTTTTTTCTGCATGGCTAAGGAGCCTTTTTTTTTTACAGCGAGAGGCCAGTTGAGCACATGTGCCTGCGTATCGTGCAGGAGACAGAGGCTATAAGTTAGAAGCTTATTATGCATAACACCTCATTCCTTAGCTAAACATAAGGCTAATACTGCATTGCATGTATTACCTGAAAGAGGTAGGCTAGGACTTCTGTATATAGGCCTATATATCAATCTTGAACAGGACTATCAATTTTGGATGCAATTTGACTGGATGATCGATTTAAATAAATAATATAGGAGTGTTTTAAAACTCTGCAGCTGCTATTTAAAAAAGTTACCATGATGACATGACAGCTCGACATACTGATATGAGCTGTCAGTCCCCACCCTGAGCGTTGATGATTCATCATGCAGTGACCAGAGAGATGGCCATAGAGATTCCAGATTTAGACATTGCATATAATTTAACAGTTCTGTTTCATGTTATACTCATCATGTAAATAAGGTATTATAATTAATGGTTTCTCACAGTTATTTATCCTGGGAATAGGGAGTGGTTTTGGGGCTGTAGATCTTGGTAAATCTCATTAACCGGGTTCCCGCCATTTAACCCTGGTCCAGATGTTTTAGGGCCGTGTGAATACCAATGGAAATGGCATCTCCTGTGGATCTGTTGGAGCGGTAGGCTAATTGGAGTAGGCCTTGATGTGGGCCATGACCAGCCTTTCGAAGCACTTCATGATGACAGGGGTGAGTGCGACGGGGCGATAGTCATTTGGGCATGTCACCTTTGTTCTCTTGGGCACTGGGACGATGGTAGTCTCCTTTAAGCAAGTGGGCACTACAGCCTGGGACAGGGACAGGTTGAAGCTGACAGAGAAGATGACCCCCACACTCTGATGACGCGACCAAGGATGCCATCTGGGACGGCATATTTCTGAGTATTTAGTCTTTTGGGAGTTTTTCTCACGTCAGCCTCGGAGAGCGAAGTCACCTGGTCGTCCGAAAGAACGAGTGCCTTTCTGGATGGCTCGGCATTATCTGCCTCGAAGTGAGCACAGAATATGTTAAGCTCGTCTGAAAGAGAGGCTTCATTGGGTTCCACACATCTGGATATGCCTTTGTAGTCTATGATAGCTTGTAGTCCTTGCAACATGCATCGCGAGTCTGAGATGTGGAACATCAATTCACATTTGTATTTGTAAATATATCTCTGTAAGAGGATGGATGAACATCAATAATATAGTCGAATTGTTATAAACTGACGGTAAACAGTATCATAGCATCAGATTTGTGGGACGTTGATAAGGCCATATTTCAACAGGCACAACTGATAGTGTAGGAGGTGCTTATCTTACATTCTTAGAAGAAGAGAGTGATTTAAGAGTAAATACTACATATTTGCTTTGGGATTTTTCTGGTTTTGGAAACTGATGCACAGTCTGGAACTACAGCAGAGTATGGTATGGCTTTGGGAGCAGTTAGAGCCTTAACCAGTAACTGAAAGTTTGCTAGTTTGAATCCTCAAGTTGGTAGGTTGAAAAATATGTTGATGTGCCCTTGAGCAAGGCACTTCACCCTAACTTCTCCAGGGTTGCTGTTCATCATGGCAGACCTTGGCTGTGACCACATTCTTTGAGGATCTTTCAGGGAGAGGGGATATGCAAAAAATTAATTTACACTCATACCGTTTACATGTTGAAAATGGCAGATTTGGGAACTGATAAGTGCCTAAATTGGAACACAGTGGATGTACAATAAGATGCTATAAATGACGTCAGGGCTCTCCGCTTCACAGTGCTGTATGGGTTTTGACTTAAATTAATTCTGAACTTGAGCACTGCACACAACAAGAAGTTGCCCCCATCCCTGCTGCTAGTTGGGCAACTTCAGATTTCTATATCATGAAACTCATGTCACATAAAGTGTAATTTCTTTTATCACTATGCTTGATGTACACTTGCAAGATGACATTGTGTCTTTCCTTTGATTGTTCTGTTGTATATTGTGAAGAAAATCTGCTGTGGAACATGAACCTGAATGCACTCATTTCAATCTGCACCAGAATTATGATCTGTTTCTCTGAATTGCCTTGTGAAAGCCTAACCCTGTTGGATTGTATTTTCAATATTAGCCAGTCATGTTGGCAATAGAACAAGCTTTCAAATTATGTCCACCTGACCTAGATTGCGATTTATAACGGGTCATTTTTGGATTACGCAAACATTGTTTGATGGTGGGGATGCAGGGTTGTGTTCCAAGCAAAATAACTACAAGTGTGCCCGCTCTAGTTCCTCAACGGCACAGTTAGGAGAGCTCGAAAAAGCACCTTTGAGTTGAAAACTCTTCTTTGAGTCATACAAGCAAGTACATTGACATTACTTAGGAACTTTGTATACTTTGGAGGGGTGTGTGGCCACTTGGAGACAACAGTTGGTCCTCTCACTCAAAAACGTTGCATTTGTTTGTCTTATGTTGTACCTACCCCACATGTTCCAGGAATATTCTTATCATCCTACTGAATGTATCCAGAGTATTTTTTAGATTTCTTTACCAACAAATGTGCCGAAAAGTACAGTAAAATGGACATAAAATCAACAGTGTAATGTTTGGATTCAGTCTTGTGTCAGGTGAACTGTTGTGTCCTCAACTTTGGTCAAAAATAATTTCCACCATAATCTCCAAACTATTCCCTTTCAATTGCTATCATGCTTATTGTTGTGGATCCCCCGGTACTGCTGCTCATTCCGTTCACCAGCTCCAGAGGTCTACGTCACCGGCCTTCTAGGAGTCACTGAATTGGATTCATTACCACCAACCACGGACTGTCTTGTCTCATTACGCACACCTGGTTCTCATTCCTCCTGATTAATATGTGTATATACAGTATATGCCCTCTGTTCACCAGTGTCCTTGTTGATTATTGTCCCATGTCCGTTAGTCTTGTGAGTACCTGTGCTCTGTTGTTTTGGCTTTCATGCTACACGTTATTGCGCTTGTCAGTACGGGTCTCGTCCGGTGTATTATTTCGAGATTTACACCTCGCTCTTTTGTTTGGGTTACATCCCTGTGTTTTATATATACACGTTTTTGTTTTGGGATTTTTCCCAAATTTTTCATCCTCTTACCTCCCTGTTGAGAGGAGTTCCCCAGCAGCATTGTTGGACAGTGGAGGTTGGAGAGGGTGTTCGAGACACTGATGGCATGCTTCACCACTGCTCCTGTGCTGCCACATCCCGACCCCTCACTCCCCTTCATCGTCGAGGTGGATGCCTCTGAAGTAGGAGTCGGGGCAGTGCTGTCCCAGCGCACTGGAACCCCTCCAAAGCTGCGGCCCTGCTTCAAGCTACTGAGCCCCGCCCAGAGGAACCTCGACATAGTGGACCGAGAACTCTTGGCTGTCAAGAAGGCTCTGAAGGGGTGGAAGCAATGACTGGAAGGGTCCAAACACCCTTTCCGGGTGTGGACGTACCACCGCAACCCGGAGTACATCAGGGCATTGAAGAGGCTAAACCCGAGACAGGCCAGATGGGCTCTATTCTTTGCCAGGTTCCAATTCACGGTTTCCTATAGGCCAGGCTCGAAGAACGTAAAGGTGGACGCCCTGTCTCGCCTCCATGATGTTGGGAGAGGAAACCCTCCCTCCGCCCCGTATCATTGCGCCATTGGTGTGGGACATGAACGCTGACATATGGCAGGCCCTGTGCAAGGAACCCGCACCTACACAGTGCCCGGAGAACCGTGCCTATGTGCCCACGGGTGTGCGGGACTACCAGCACCTTGGCATACGAGCCAGACCGGGGACCCTGCGGGGACGAGTGATTTCGGCGCGCTGAGGAGACCTGGAGTGCTGCGCACACTCGTCTCCAGCGGGCAGTGTGTCGGCACAATCAACTGGCCGACTGCCACGCATTGAGGCGCCTGTTTTTTCTCCAGGCGACCTGGTCTGGCTCTCCCCCCTCCGCCTGCCCTGCCGGAAGCTGAACTTGCGGTCTGTGTGGCCATTTAAAGTCCCGAGGAGGGTTAATTACCCCGACTTTTCATGTGTCTCTCCTTGGGTCAGTGGTGCCTGGTACCTTCGCTGAGGCTGAACCCAGTGGCGCCCCGCCTCCTTCTCTGGACATCGAGGGAAGGCCGGAATACTCGGTCTGTGAAGTCCTGAATTTGAGGTGTAGGGCAGGGTACAGCCCAGAGGAGCAGTGCTGGGTTCCTGTGATGGACATCCTGGACACTTTGCTGACCAGGGATTATCACCGTTGGGTCACTGACCGACCTGCACCACATCCCTGGGGTCGTCCCCAAGGCCGGTGTCTTCCTGCTGCAGCGTGATGGGAGGGGGGGGGGGTACTGCTGTTCAATCCGTTCACCAGCTCCAGGACGTCTACATCACCAGCCTTCTAAGCATCACTGAATTGGATTCATTACCACCAACCCCGGACTGTCTTGTCTCATTACGCACACCTGGTTCCCCCTGATTAGTATGTGTATATAAGTACCCTCTGTTCCCCATTGTCCTTGTTGATTATTGTCCCATGTCCGTTGGTCTGTACTCTGTTTTGGCTTTTGTGCTACACGTTATTGTGCGCTTGTTATTACGGGTATGGTCACGTGTGGTTTTAGAGGTTTAAACCTTGCTCTTTTGTTTGGGTTACATCCCTGTAAAAAAAACTATTACGTATTCCTGTCCCTGTTTCCTATCATTATACAGTGTGACACTTATGCATGTGATTTTCATATTTCTTCTGTAAGAAATATTTCATTTTAGCCCTATCCGTAAAAGCCAATTCCTACAAGTGTAAAGGGTTAATACACACTTGTACATGTGTTAAACAGGACAAATATAAGCACCCACCAAATGATTGTACTATTATCATGTTAGTGGTTTTGCTGGCTAAGGAGAGGTGCTTCTTCTTCTAACCTCCTCTTTAAAGTTATGATGTAATTTCCGCCGTGTCAAGATAAGCATTAGGGGGGGGGGGGGGGGGGGGGGGGAGTGGAGTGAGGTAATCAGGAAGAAGAGATGCTCTGAATCCAATGTCAAAACTCAGAAATGCTGAGTCGCACGCTAGCCAAACCAGAAAGAATCCACAATCCAATAATACAGCTCGATGCTGATACAATCAAAAATACAAAGTATTTATATCCAAGTCCCATGCTCCACTATTTTAAGGGTGTTAGTTGTTGTGATATATCAGTACAATATTGATATTTGAGGAATAAACAAGCAAAAAGCATTCCCAAAATTCCTTTATGTGTTTTTTTTTATACAAACATATTATATACAAAAATGCAAATCTACTGTATTATGATTACAGAAAAGTTCCACTGTGAAATTTCAAAGGTTGAATGTCGATTTTTTTTCATGAGGTGTTTCACAGGGATATGGTGTCCATTGCCTTACTGGGAGCATTTTAAAGGAACAGGTTTCTCTGTAATGAAGCAAAGATTAGTTTTTGCATGGATGGAACTCCAAATTCTATGTGACATCCGGTACAGGATAACATGTTAAATGCGTAGGAGGAAAGGATTGGATAAAAACAGACAGACAGATAAGATGAGATAAATATTGTGAGAGTTCTCACATATGTTTTATCCATTAGATAGCCGCCTATCTTCTTGGCTAAGAGGCTTTTCTCCCCATAAACGGAAAGATTAATTCATATTTCTCTGATCAAAGTAATAGTGTATACCTTTATATATTTGCTGCATATACTCTGCTGAAAATCTCAGCAGAACCATGATAAAAGCACATGCATTTTTCAAATTGTGTTTTTGTTGCAGAGTATTCAAAGGTTTTGATCATTCTCTCTTGAGCTTCATGGTAACACATGGGCTAAATTCACAGTCATGCCTAGTGAAAGGCAGAGATACATTATCCAGTTTAGGAATTACAGACACCCATGTATTATTCCCTCTTGGAATAAATCATGAATTCCACAAAGTGTTTCAATACTGTTTGAAGTGTACAGTTACATCCAAACACCAGAAGATAATTAATATATGTTTTGAATGATACTGATCTCACACTCAAAGACATCATCTTTAAAAGGGTATGCTAAAGCCCTTGAGTACAATCAGAGATTCTGTGAATTCACCAGGAATGGGGTATTCCTATTCCTATCTATTTTTTCCTCACATATCCAGCTCTATCCTCCAGCAGAGGCAAGGTATGCCACTAGTAACCTGAAAGGGCCCCAAGCTACAGTAGCTACCTTTCTTCTCTGGAAATCATTACAATCTCCCTCTACCTCTAGGGTCAGTAAACTAATAGTCATTCACCTGTGTGACAGGAAATCTTTGCAGTGTTGCCAATGGGAGCTAAGGAGGTTATGTTTAAGGTTATGGACTCCTACCAGACCCACACATCATCACACAGTGGAATTTTTCCTCCAACAGTCCGTCCTCCCTCCCTCCCGCCCGCCTTCCTTCCTGTCTGCCTGCCTGCCAGCCAAACCATTTACCTGTGCAGTTGGGCTATAATATCAAATACACCACAGACACAGAGACATACCATAAAACTATAACACATTGTTGTAATGCAACACTCTCCATCATGGCTTTGCTTATGGATGGCCTCCAGTGAATTCATGGCTACCACACCTGTCGACCGTTTACAAGGATTCTCTGGTGAATGTTTCACAGGCATGGAACAAAATGTATTCAAAGGCACAAAAGCCTCAGGCAGTCACTGCTGTGACTGCTATTTTTAAGTCTTAATGCTGTGGTATTCAAAAACAGAAATGGAAGGCAACTAGCTAATGCTTTAATATAATTATTTACCAGTCAAAATGATTCACCAGTCAAAGTGTTTGAAAAAGACATATGAACTTGACTGAATGACAAGGGGTCGGTTTCTGTCTCTATTTCACTGTACACATTCAAGGAGCTGATACTTCTAAATGGCCTCCAAGCTTTCACCCAGAAACAGTTTTAATTGGAACAGAATGAACAGAACAGAATGGAATGGAATAAAATCCCATTGGACAGAATATAAAAGATCAGGTTGAACAGGGGTACAATGTCAATAACATTTTGTGTGAAAGGGAAAACCATGCCTTTCTCTCTCGCTTTGACTCTGTCCCCTGTGCCAGAACCAAGCGGTGGCAGTGCGGGAGGGAGGAGTCTGTGGTGGCTGTACTCTGATATGGCCACACAATAATCTCTGTCCTGCAGAGTCGGCACATCTCCTGGCCAGCCGGGTCCTCAGAGGACTAGGTTTGGCCGTTTCTGCTGGGCCCACTAGCTCGCCATCCAGCTAGCTAACACACTGCATCACACTCTTACAGCTTACAGTTCACTAGGGTAAACAGACAGACACCCATGCAACATGATGTCTGTTCTTCTGTCATATTATTTAACTACACTCCCAGGGGATCACAAATCTGTAACGTTACAGTCAATTTTTAAACTAACCCAATGTCATCTGATTGAAATAATGAGTGGTTCCCAAAATTATTTGGAAAATATTGTTGGAGGTTTCCTTTTCTCCTCTCTAAAGAGGTGTTCCAGCACACAGCAGAAGATACCACCTCCAGAAACTTGACAATGTAATGGAGACAAATCTATTTAAATAATTGCAGAGTTGGAGTGTCCATCAGTCAGAAGGAAACGAGGAGCAATACCTCCTGTAGACAGAGGCTCATCCATCACGGCAGGACCTTAATTTGAGATGTTTAGGAATCATGCTGTTGATTGTCTGAGCCTTGTCTTAAAGGTCTGCAGGGTCTGGTCAAAACACGTGCACTATGTAGGGAATAGAGTGCCATTTGGGACACAGTCTGTGTAGTGGATTACCCAAAGATACTTGGATAGCTATGAGGTTTACAGAACAGTTACAGGTAGGTTTACAGAACAGTTACAGTTGAGTTTACTGTAAAGTTTTACAATTAAGACTCCAAACCATCTCAAGTATTGATCCCATTTAAGCAGAAGGCTCTTGACCGACACATTCGGCAGAAGGGGTGATAGGTGGCATATCCGAATGACTGATCATTTCTGCTCTTCTTATGATAATAAATACAGGACACACATCCATAAACACCCTCCTTTTTCTGAATGCATCCCAAATTGCACCCTATTCCCTATATAGTGCACTACATTTAACCAGAGCCCTAAAATAATGCACTATAAATGGAACAGGGTGCCATTTGTGATGCAGGCCTTTCTCTTTGCCCTATTCAAACAGTGCTACAGATTATTTCATATAGTGACAGTGAGGAATTTGCAGACGGACTTGGTCTTTTTGTGGAGCCACTCAGTATTGCCATTAAAATTACATGGAGCGCAGTAAAAGTGGGTAGAACCATGAGAAGAGGTTAACACAGGATTCATCCCCAAATGGTACCCTGTTCCCTTTTTGAGTGCACTACTTTAGACCAGGCCCCATAGTGTTCTGGTTAGAAACTATTATACTAGGTAGGAAATATGCTGCCATTTGGGACTCAAGAACTCCATTAGAGGGTTCGTAGGGGATGTCACAACTCAGCTGAGTGTATTTGCTGCTGTCTTGTTGTGGGAGATGCATGCCTTTCATGCAACAGTAATTGTAGTGGATTACCCAAAGAAACTTGGATAGCTATGAGGTTTACAGAACATTTACATGTAGGTTTACAGAACAGTTATAGTTGAGTTTACTGTAAAGTTTTACAATGAACAAATCTAATAGATTGTCACCTGACTCTACTTTTGTTAATCTAACCAGACCTGTACAAAATGGGATTGTCAATAAGTTAACACAATTAGTAGGGAACTCCATCCGGCCCATCAAGGCTATCTAAATGCTATTGACACAAGTCAGTTCCAGAAGTGCTAAGCAATGTAACAGACAGGACATGTGCTGTAGTCATGTAGCATCACCATCGCCAGTGTACATTAATGCATTATATGTCTCCCTCGTTTATCACATCATTCATGTAGTTACACACAGTGTGGGTGCATGTTTTGAATGCTAATCTCTCTCCTGTATACCCTCCATAGATACTGCTCAAGAGGGCCATCTCCTGTTCTATGTAATAGTGGACTCCTTGGAGAATGATTTGATTATTCTAAAGCAAGTGTTTTCAGCTGAATGGTGATAAGACAAGGGTTGTGTCTCAAATGGCAGCATATTCCCTATATATTGCACTTGTTGTGACCAGGGCCCAAAGATCTTATCCTATGAGCACTTGTCAAAAGTACTGTATTATGTATGAAATAGGGTGCCATTTGCAACACAGCCCAAATACAGCTATGTATATGCCTCTGAAGAGTGCGACATTAGATCTGCTCTGAGAAAGTGGTGCAGAGCAGTGTAGGCAAGTGTGGGTTTTGCATGCAATCTGAAGGTATAGGTCGGGGAGTATGCCTGTGCATAAATATGATGTCAGACGAGATTCAGGAAACTCATGAAGTGTCACATGTCATCACTGTCATATATACATTATATTCTCCTTTGGAATTCCATTACAGAAAATGGAGATGAAAGGACTGTGAATGCACACAGCATTTGCATTGTTTTCAGTACAGCATTCCAATTGGCAATATTTACCTATATTCACATGTCAAAGTACCTGTTGGGTTTAGTTAAAATGTTACCATTATGTTACCAAATCATTTCTTAAAAGAAATACTTTCAGCAGAGTAGATATACTAAAACAGCCACTGAAGAAAATGCTTGCTCACCGCTTCAATTCTCCCTAAAATCTATATCCTGTCATATCCAGTATGCAATGCATTATGAATGCATTGGATTTTCGACAAACAAATACTCCACAGCAATGGATCACTGAGATGCATAACTCTCTACATGTGCATTCAATTTGTCTCCCCACATGTAAACCCTACAGGTATGTGCGGTGTAGCAGTGTAGATATTTAATATGCTGTATTCATATCTTCTTCTACAGCTCATCTGAATAACATGGTGCATCTATGATCCCTTATTCCACATGTAGCATATCATGTAGTGTGTGTTGCCTTTTCATATTCTCTCAGGTTGTTGGTACAAATCCCCTTGGATACTACCAGAAATCTTCTAATCCACTAAGGTAATTCAGCAATGTACGTAAACATGGGCTATAATATGCAGTATATAAAGTCGTACCTGCAGTGTGAGCATTCCAAAGAAGGCTGTGTTGTTTCTGGATTTTAAAAAAGTGCATATGAAAAGCACACCCACATTTTTACTGTCACTTTTGTAGTTATTATTTAAATATTAAAGTATCTGATCCCTTACAGAAAAAACACATTCATTTCACATGTAATAACGTGTTTAACAAGTGATCTTATGTGAAGTTAAAGTGATAAGATGTGACAACATGTAAAAGCAACAAGTGATAACATGAAGCTCCACATGTGAAAACATGATATAATGTCAAATAAATGTGACAACATGGGGATGCAACATTTCAACAAAGTTTTTCACGTGTGAAAATGCAACTCCACATGTGAGAGTTAGAATTTCACAAGAGCAAATTCCACATCTGAATCGCAATTAACATATGAGTTGAACAAATGTTATTCTCCTCCCTGTCACGACTTCCACCGAAGTTGGTCCTTCTCCTTGTTCGGGCGGCGTTCGGCGGTCGGCGGTCGACGTCACCGGTCTTCTAGCCATCGCCAATCCACCTTTCATTTTCCATTTGTTTTGTCTTGTTTTCCCGCACACCTGGTTCTCATTCCCTCATCAGACTAAATTTAAAATGTACATTACCCTCTGTTTCCCCCATGTCTGTGTGTGGAAATGTTATTTGTGTCCGGTTTTACACTACAGGCTGGCTTGTGCTAGATTTGTTTCAAACCTAGGTCTGTTTGTTTTGTTTATCCAATTCATGTCACCGTGGTTGTGCTTTGTGCTGCCTCGCCTGTGCCTTTGGGCTAGGGTGTATATTAACGTTATCCTGTTATCACCCATCTCTGCTCTCCTGCGTCTGACTTCCCGGCAACCAGTCTCCCCGTTACAGAATTCCACACCGATCAATGGAGTCTGCAGGAGTGGGTGCCCCCGTTGTGGGGGTAGAGGAGCGCATCTGGGAGCACGCGGCGAAGCTTCACCATCTCAGCGCTGTCATGGACCGCGTCGTCCAGACTATGGACCGCTGGGAGATACAGGGAGTCCCTCCAGCGCCCCCACCAGCACAACAGGGGTCTCCACTACTCGCCTCCCCTGCACCCGGTCCCAGTGGGATTCGTCTCGCTCTTCCCAGGGAGTTTGATGGGACGGAGGCACTCTGCCAGGGGTTCCTGTTGCAGCTGGACCTGTATCTGGGGACCGTCCAACGGCTCCTTCGGGACGTGAGAGGGTGTCCGCCATCGTCTCGTGCCTCTCGGCGAAAGCCCTGAAGGGGGGCTCTTCACCTGCACCATCACACTGCCAGTCGGTGTCGGGTTGGTTCCTCTGGGGGTCGCGGCAGTAGGCAGAGCGCTCTGGCATCATCCCAGGTGAGCTTGCACTATTCTCACCCAGAGCCCTCTGTTGCCCACCTGTTTTTGCAAGCCAACTTTCCTGAGTTTTCCCCACATTCCCAGCATAAGGCGCTCGTCGATTCAGGCGGAGCTGGGAATTTTATCGACAGAGCATTCGCCCATAGTTTAGGCATCCCCATTGTTCCAGTGGTTAGGCCCTTTCCAGTTCATGCGTTGGACAGTCGACCATTAGGGTCTGGCTTTATCACGGAGGCCACCACTCCTTTGGTCATGTTGACGCATGGGGGGGTCACAGCAAGAGAATCAGTCTCTTCCTCATTGACTCTCCTGTGTTTCCGTGGTGCTAGGCCTTCCCTTGTTAGCCTGTCATGACCCCACTGTTTCATGGCAATGGAGGGCTCTCACGGGATGGTCGCGAGAGTGCTCGTGGAGGTGTTTGGGGGTTTCCATTGGTGCTACTATGGTGGAAAGTCCAGAATATTCCGATTTGGCTCTCGCCTTCTCTAAGAAGAAGATCCCTCTTTGTCGTTCACGGTGGAGGTGGACAAGTCCGAGGCTGGGATAGGAGCCGTGCTCTCTCAGCGCTTGGGTACGCCACCGAAGCTCCGCCCCTGTGCCTTCCTTTTGAAGAAGCTCAGCCCGGCTGAGCTAATCTATGATGTGGAGGACCGGGAGCTGTTGTCTGTGGTCAAGGCGTTGAAGGCGTGGAGACATTGGCTTGAGGTGGCTCACCACCCTTTTCTCATCTGGACTGACCACCGCAACCTGGAGTACATCCAGACAGCGAGGAGACTGAATCCTCGTCAGGCAAGGTGCACCATGTTTTTTAACCGTTTTGTTTTCACCCTTTCTTTCAGACCAGGTTCCCAGAATGTTAAAGCAGATGCACTGTCCCGGCTGTATGACACAGAGAAGCGGCCCATGGATCGTACCCCCATAATCCCGGCCTCCTGCCTTGTGGCACCGGTAGTATGGGAGCTGGGCGCGGACATTGAGCGGGCGTTACCTGCAGAGCCAGCTCCCCTCCAGTGTCCTACTGGGTGTCTGTACGTTCCGTCTGCTGTCCATGACCGGTTGATCTATTGGGCCCACACTTCACCCTCCTCTGGTCATCCAGGCATCGGTCGGACAGTGCGCTGTCTGAGTGGGAAGCACTGGTGGCCCACCTTAGCAAAAGACGTGAGGGTTTATGTTACCTCCTGCTCGGTGTGCGCCCAGTGTAAGGCCCCTAGGCACCTGCCCAGAGGTAAGCTACAACCCTTACCCGTTCCACAACGGCCTTGGTCGCATCTGTCGATCGATTTCCTCACCAATCTTCCTCCCTCAAAGGGAAACACCACAATCCTGGTCATTGTGGACCGTTTTTCCAAGTCCTGCAATTTCCTCCCTCTGCCCGGTCTCCCTACAGCCCTACAGACTGCAGAGGCCTTGTTTACACATGTCTTCGGGCACTAAGGGGTGCCTGAGGATATAGTGTGTGATCGTGGTACCCAGTTCACTTCGAGGGTCTGGAGGGCGTTCATGGAACGTCTGGGGGGTCTCGGTCAGCCTTACCTCGGGTTTTCACCCTGAGAGTAATGGGCACAGGGAGAGAGTTAACCAGGATGTGGCTTGGTTTCTGTGGTATTATTGTCAGGACTGGACGGGGGAGTGGGAGGCGTTCGTGCCCTGGGCTGAGATGGCTCAAAACTCGCTCCGCCACTCCTCCACTAACCTCTTGCCTTTCCAGTGCTTACTGGGGTACAAGCCGGTTCTGGCGCCTTGGCATCAGAGTCAGACCAAGGCTCCTGCAGTGGATGACTGGTTCAGGTGCGCGGAGGAGACCTGGGACGTTCCCCATGTTCACCTCCAGCACCAGAAGGCCAGCGCAGACCGTCACCACAGTGAGGCCCCGGTGTTCGCACCCAGTCCGGTACCTTGGCTCTCTGCTCCGCCTGCCCTGCCGGAAGCTGGGGCTGTGGTTTGTGGGGCCATTTAAAGTCCTGAGGAGACTGAACAAGGTTAGTTACCACTTACAGCTTCCCCCCGATTACCGTATTAACCCCTCGTTACATGTGTCTCTCCTCAGGCCGGTGGTGGCTGGCCCGCTCCAGGAGTCTGTGGTGCGAGAGGTTCCTCTGCCCCCTTTAAACATCGAGGGGGTCCCGGCGTACTCCGTTCGCTCCATACTGGATTTGAGGCATTGGGCGAAAGGCCTTCAGTACCTCGTGGACTGAGAGGGTTACGGTCCGGAGGTTGAGATGCTGGGTCCCGGTGGAGGACATTTTGGACCCTTCTATGCTGCGGGAGTTCCACCGTCTTCTTCCAGATTGCCCTGCACCTCGCCCTCCGGGTCGTCCCTGAGGCCGGTGTCGGCACTGCTGGAGCCGCGCGTCAAGGGGGTGCTACTGTCACAACTTCTGCTGAAGTTGATCCCTCTCCTTGTTCGAGCAGCGTTCGCTGGTCGACGTTATCGGTCTTCTAGCCATCGCCGCTCCACCTTTCATTTTCCATTTGTTTTGTCTTGTTTTCCCGCACACCTGGTTCACATTCCCTCATCAGACTAAATGTATATTACCCTCTGTTTCCCCCATGTCTGTGTGTGGAAATGTTCTTTGTGTAGGGTGTTACGCTACAGGCTGGCTTGCGCTAGGTTTGTTTCAAACCTAGGTTTGTTTGTTTTGTTTATCAAGTTCATGTTACCGTGGTTGTGCTTTGTGCTGCCTCGCCTGTGCCTTTGGGCCAGGGTGTATATTAAAGTTCTCCTGTTATCACCCATCTCTGCTCTCCTGCGATAGACTTCCCGGCAACCAGTCACTCACCCCGTTACACTCACATGTGAAATGGAGGTGTTAAAATGTGTTAAATAGTGTGCAAATATTTCATCAATGACATTATGATTCTATTTGACATGATCACGTAGTTCTGTCTTTTCAATATGACTCCACATGAGATTTGAAATCACAATTATTCTGCGCTGCAAATTCTGTAGCATTTTGCTACACATTCATTACCTACAATACATCTCTGCACAAAAGAGTACCATCTGCACTGCTATTTTAGTTATCGGTTAAATATCACTTCTCTCCTCATTGATTTTATTCATTTATTTCAGCAATTTCCGGGGTTTTCTGTATAGTTGTCTAATATTGGTAGGCCATATTATTCCGTTTTAATGCAATGCCTCAATGACTATAAATATAATATTATATAATATTATAAATATAATATTTTTACTTTAATAAGTCCAAAGTGTAGGAATACAGGTGACATGGTGGCATAGCAGGAAGATTGGCATGCCGTAAACCAAGAGGCTGTGAGTTCAAACCCCAGGTGAGGACATGTTGAAGAATAATTGCAATCTCAATAAACATACACAATGTAATCATTTGTGTCAAATATATGATTTGAAAACACTATGTAAAAAGTGTTGTTTGTGTCTGTATCCCAATGACACAATTTTGTTTGCAGAGCATCACCTGTTAAGTATCATGTGAAAAATATTCACATGTGAAAATCTGAATCCACATGTGAAAGGTTATGTGATCACATGAACATCCACATGTAATACTTTATATGAAATATCATCACGTGAAGTGTTCCAAAAACATGGTTTCACATGATTTCACATGCGAAGTTATGTTCCTTAAATGGAATCTCTTACTAAAACTATTTTAGCAAATTCAATGATAAAATGTTTTGTTTTCATCCGATTTACAAGAGTGTTAAACATTGCTGTGAAGCTGAACCACATGCAATCAAAAAATGTTGACTTTTGCTTTTTGGTTTCCCTCAAGGCAGTGTTGAAATCAGCTCCTTGATGTTGCCCAAACTACTTGACAGGCTATGGTTTGATATCCAATGTTTGAACACTTTCCAATGCCAAGTTGAACATCAATATTGCCTTTTAAATGCAAATGAACAAAAATCACTCACTATGACTTATAAACAGGGTCATCACACAGTCCAAGTGAGGGATGCTTTGACGCATGTGCCAATCTGCATTCGCTGACACCTACTGTGTCATCTATGAACAAATGGATAGGCTCGCTTTGACCTAAAGACCACAAAGACAGTACAGTCATGCATGGGAGACATTCTTCAGTAGGACTGACTGTACTCTGAACACAAACCTCCTGTCTCTCTCAAACTCTTTCTGCAAGAACTGTTTCAAGGACACCTGCTGGTTCTGTTCCCTCTCTATGCAATTCCTACTCACGTGTGGTGTGGATAACATCTAACAACTTACTCATGTGCCGGGGGGTGGGGGTTAATGAAAGAGACTTTATTGACAAGTCAAAATATATATCATTAAAAAAAGCATTGACATCAAGGAGGCTTTGAAAGCCATTTGGAGCAGCTGCAGTGACAGAAATGTCCATGAGTTGCTGGCACTGTAACTCAGTTAGTTCATCATTGACTTGGTGGAGAAATATATTCATTATCAGCATAGCCTACCTTCTAAAAAAAACAACAATGAAACACAGCCCAACTAAGATATCATTAAACAGCACACTTACCTTGAATGATCACAATTATAGCAAACAGTTTCAAAGTCAGCTTAATCCAAGGTTCTTTTCCCTGTGAAGAATACAATGCAAGCTTCCTCTCTTCTCCTTTTTTCCTCCGCTCTTTAATTATCTCTTTTCTCATTTACCCCTACCTCTCTCGTTGGTGCGTTTCTTTCATTATCCTTCTCTGTGCATAGCCTAGTGCCCACGCCAGAGCTGATCCCGGAGCGTGTGCCACTAGAAGTATAAAACAATAGGGTGAGAGAGAGGTAATGTAGGAGCCACAACGAGTCTCCCTGTGGTTTTACAATGACGAGTGAGAGCGAGCGAGAGAGGGGAGAGAGAGAGAGCAAGCAAGCTTGTATGAGTGTGTGAGAGAGCGAGTGGAAGAGAGCGACAGAATGAGAGAGGGTTTGTAAGCACTGACTAGCTCGCTGACTGGCTCAGTGGCGAAGGGCTTGCGTGTACGCTGGGAGCTGGGGCAGCCGTGATTGGTGTGAGGCAGCCCCCGGTCAGGTCCCCGGGGCACTGGGATCTTCATCAAGCAGATTATAGGGAGCTGGAGAGCCCTCCCTCCTACAGTGAGAGAGCCAGTGATGTACGCTGTGGTCACTGGGGGGATATTCTAATCAGAAAGACAGTAGTGCCACTTGGGGATGGCATCTCGTCCAAGCTAATGTGTTCACAGATGATTCCACGGAAATGGGGGAGTACTGTAGTAGTGTGGTGAGGGGAGAGACAGAGATAGCAAAAGGGGAGGGGGTTGGTTTACCATTAGGGCTTAACTCTTATTAGAGTCAGGTACATCAGCAGGCTTCCACTAATATGCCCTCATAACCCGTCACACAGAACACAAACAATACAACAAGCCCTTTACCTTTTCTATATCCTGCAGTAAAGCAAAAACTGTAAAAAACATCTAAACAAACTTCCTGGTCCCTCTGAAGTCTGTCAGTTGTCGTTAACATGTGACCTCCATTCTCATATTTCCATGTCTTGCATGATTAAATGCATTGCTAGTTTCCTCCACTTGGAGATGGACTCATCGATTGCATCCCACATGGCACCCTATTCCCTAAACAGTACACAACTCTTTTGACCAGAGCCCTATGGGTCCTGGTTAAAAGTAGTGCAGTATATAGGGAATAGGATGCCATTTGGGATGTAGATGAGGACTCCTCCACTCCACTTGACCATGATGGGTAACATCAGACATTGTCTCCTTCACCTCTGGGAAATTGACGAGGAAACATGAGATTTAACCTTTCAAATGAGATCTTAATGTGATGAGAAAAACGGAGATGACACACATCAGTCCTAGGAAAAGGTTACGGAGGCATTAGCATTTAGCATGTCTAATCCACATCACAGTAGGATTGTCTTGAGGATGAGCAGTTTTTTACTGCATTAGAACATCCACTGCCTGACTAAGTTTAATTTGGAGATTGTAATACTACAATAATAATAATGTGTTTTATTTGCGCCTTCCAAGTTACCCAAGGAAATATACAGAGTAAGGAATAAAATGTAATAGCAAATTGTAACATGAAAATACTAAAAGCAAAGTGCATTACAACAACGGTGCATGGCACCCAAAAAATAGCAAGCTCAATAATACAAGGGGAAAACAACAACAACAAGGTCATCAAGGCAGTTAAATTTGAGACGCTAACTTCAACAACCTTTCCATCCCCTGCATTAGTGGTTCCCAAATTGAGGGGTCAGCAGGAATTTAGTCCAGCTTTCGATTTAATATTTTGTACTACCAATTGTTTTTCCCTTGTACATTCTGCTATTACAACTTTCAAGAGTAAGTTGAAAAACTTTTTTTTTTAAATGAGTTATATGGTGCACTTGATTAAAAAAAATGTATTGGCAAAAACAGTGCCTTGGAGTTAAAGTACTAAAACACCCACAGTAGAGTAGAACAATTGAAACGTCACTAGGGAAGTAATTGAGATGATTTGTGTGCCAAAAAAACTAAACAAAAATCTGTCATAAATGGAATGCTCCACTACACCTTGCAATACTGTTGTTTGTAGAATGTGTAAAAATTACAGGCACTCAAAGTCCTCTTTTTGAGATAAATAATATTCCAGATTGACAACACTACTAACCAAAATTATAAACAGCACAGACCAAACATTAATTAGTCACTCAGTTGAGATGCTTTCATTACTATCCCCCTCCATCACCCCTCCCTCCCGGATCAACTCCTGTCCAGATGGCATGTCGCCGCCCTAGAGGACGCCATCTTTAATCCTCTTGGCACATGCTTCACTGAGCGAGAGAAAGGTGGAACGGATGCTCAGAGTCAGGAGGCGTCAGCCGTGCGTCACAAATGGCACCCTTTTCCCTACACTGTAAAAACGGGTTACTAAATGTGAAGGTCTTCTGAAAAAAATTAATTTGGAAATGGTTTATCATGGTATCAAAGAAATTGAATTTCTTAATATACATGGAATTGTTTTAGTTGCTTGCATTCAATTGAATATATGTACAGTACATAGATAATTACAGAATAGAAAGTAAACCTGGAACAAAATGACAAAATGGGGTTTATTCAGGGATGGGCAAAAATTACAAACCACAATTATAAAATACCAAAAAGCTCAATGTATCAAAATAAACTAAAGCATACTTGTATTTTGAAATGTATTTAATTAAAATGCATATATTTTGTATTTTATAATACATCAATAAATTTGCAAGTAGCCGACCTGAACAGCAACAATATTCTCAGTAACTGTTACAGAAACAATTTTACTTGCTATGACTATTTGTTGTTTATCTACCTTTAGTTTAATGCACTGACTGAAAGAGTGTCTGCTAAATGACCAACATGTAAATGTACATGTGGAAATGATCATACTGAAATGAATTGCAAAGCAAACTGTGTATTATTATTGCCATTGTTTCAGGGTCATGTCTAGATGGGATACAGTTTAACCTAATTCTTCTAACCTGGTAGTTAATTCTCCAGTAAAATTCATTGAACACCCTCCCCCTAATAGAATTAACTCAAAATAATGATTACAACCGCAAATAACAATAACTGTAGTGACCCTGTGTTTATAAATGTGGATATCGACTTTGCCACTTCAGCATGCTTTTATGGCACAGTCAATGCCTTGCAAGGCAACGGGCCAGAAGGTAGAAGGTTCGCCAACCACCACAGATGAATTCACTCTCCCTTCGTGTTTTAATACTCTACAATCAGAGCTGGCTGCAGACAATGATCAGCTAGGAGGAAATCAGATTTTCAACATTTTGATGCAATTCATAATTATATAAACTACATGCAACAAATTTTACACCAACAGGTTTCTGTGCCAATGTACCACACAACCAGCAAACAAAGCATACCGACTTCGGCACTTCAAATATTATGGTTCGCCTTCTCTAAACCACAATAAATTGATTATTTTAAATCTCAAAAACAGAAAATACATCCCTTTCTACCTTGTAGGCTTACCCAGGATTGAAGGCTTGGCTTGATAGCCTCAGAATGTCATTAAACGTTTTGGGGTTTTGTAACAGATGTGTTTTTCCTTTCATCAATTGGATTGATTGATTAAGTTTATTTTATATTTTAAAAAGTACGATTTTTTTCAAGTGACTGGGATTGCACAATAAAGTTGGGGACTTATTTATTAATGTGGTCCAAATTATTTTTTACATAAATACATACAGTACCAGTCAAAAGTTTGGACATCAGTCTTGAAGGAGTTCCCACATATGCTGAGCACTTGTTGGCTGCTTTTCCTTCACTTTGCGGTCAAATTCATCCCAAACCATCTCAATTGGGTTGAGGTTGGGTGATTGGTTGGGAGATTGATACAGACACATTACAGAGATAGAGACAAAAAACTGCTCAACCTCCCGATTAGTTTGAGTGGAGAGTTTAAGTACAATTCTTACAAGCTTGCCATTTCAGAGTTTCCTTTAGGAAAATTTGGCTCCAGATAGCATGACAGGAAAGATTTGATTTAACAAACATTTGTGAAATTAAATGTACATCCATATGCATTCAGATCCAACCTGGCGCAGCCAGCGACATCAATAAACAAGGGATGTTGGCCAAAACAGCCTGAAACAAATTCTGAAAAAACTTTTTATGCAAAAAAATGGGTAGATATGCCGATGGCTACTGCATCATTCATTTCCGATCAAAACAACTTTTATAAAGATACAGTTTATAGTGTTAGATTATAGGAGTAACACTTGTAGGCCTAAAACAGAGTCAGTTTGAGTGCAGGATGCACTGCCCTCATATGTTTGATTTATTTTACCTTTATTTAACTAGGCAAGTCTGTTAAGAAAAAAATCTTATTTACAATGACAGCCTAGGAACAGTGGGTTAACTGGCTTGTTCTGGGGCAGAACAACAGATTTTCAACTTGTCAGCTCAGCTATTTGACCTTGCAACTTTTCAGTTACTAGTCCAACGCGCTCATAGGCCTATAGTAGCTAAAGCTTAATAATAGCCACACCATGCTGTACCCAAACCTTCACAAATGTTTCAAAACGTTATTAGAGTAATATCAAAAGTAAGTCAAGATGTTGTTTCTAGGGAAAATACAAGCAGAAGAGTGAATGTAAAATGTAAAAAAAGACACTGCTCTCCCCTGTGCTCCAAAAACACCCACACAATCCTCCCCAAAGCAAACAAAAAAAAGGATTGACAAACGTCCTATTTTCGACCACTCCTCCCTCCCAGTAAATTTCGATCTGTCACCAACCTGCTGCGTAAATTCTCCTAAAACTGCAACGAAAAGTACATTTTTACAAAAGCTGTAAGCTTTCTCAAATCAAATCAAAGTTTGCCGAATACAACAGGTGTTCACCTGACAGTGAAATTCTTACTTACAGGCTCTAACCAATAGTATGAAAAAAAGGTATGTGTGTGTGTGTGTGTGTGTGTGTGTGTGTAGTTAAGTAAAGAAATAAAACAACAGTAAAAAGACATTTGAAAATAACAGTAGCAAGGCTATATACAGACACCGATTAGTCAGGCTTAAAGAGGTAGTATGTACATTTAGGTATGGTTAACGTGACTATGCATATGTGATGAACAGAGAATAGCACTAGTGTAAAAAGAGGGGTTGGCGGAAGTTGGACACAATGCAGATAGGGTTTGCCAATGTGCGGGAGCACTGGTTGGTCGGGCCAATTGAGGTAGTATGTACATGAATGTATAGTTAAAGTGACTATGCATATATGATAAACAGAGAGTAGCAGCAGCGTAAAAGAGGGGTGGGGGGGGAACACAATGCAAATAGTCCGGGTAACCATTTGGTTACCTGTTCAGGAGTCTTATTGCTTGTGGATGAAAACTGTTGAGAAGCCTTTTTGTCCTAGACTTGGCACTCCGGTACCGCTTGTCATGCGTTAGTACAGAGAAAAGTCTATGACTGGGGTGGCTAGAGTCTTTGACAATTTTTAGGGCCTTCCTCTGACACCGCCTGGTGTAGAGGTCCTGGATGGCAGGCAGCTTTGTCCCAGTGATGTACTGGGCTGTACGCACTACTCTCTGAAGTGCCTTGCAGTCGGAGGCCGAGCAATTTCCGTACCAGGCAGTGATGACACCGGTCAGGATGCTCTCGATGTTGTAGCTGTAGAACCTTTTGAGAATCTCAGGACCCATACCAAATCTTTTTAGTTTCCTGAGGGGGAATAGGCTTTGTTGTGCCCTCTTCATGACTGTCTTGGTGTGTTTGGACCATTCTAGTTTGTTGTTGATGTGGACACCAAGGAACTAGACAAAACCTTGTTTTGGTGGCATCCATTGGAATAATACTCAGCATGCTTTGGAATAGTCAAATTTTGCATTCACATTTATATTTAGTTAATTTAGCAGAAAATCTTATTACACCATAGTGCCATCAGACAGCTGATACCAATGAAAGGGTGCCACAAAGTGGTGAACCACTTAAAAAGTATCTTGTTACAAAATACATTGGAGTGAAGTTCAGCCCAGTGTAATACAAATGACAAATATGGCCCATCTTAGTTTGTATTCATACTATTTATTAGGTTTAACCAAAGAGGAAAAGTAAGTTGAGAGTTGAAATGAATAGGTTGCAACTTGAACATATAGGTTTGTTAATAATCAAATATAACAGTTTGCATTTAATCATATATTTGGTTTCAACAAATGTAGTTACTTAATTTGAGAAAACCTAACTCATTTACTTGTAACCAGATGAATTATGATCTTCTAGGTTGACCCCCCCTATTTTGTTTTGCAGTGTATGTATAATAGGGAATAGGTTGCCATTGGGGAAAAATAGACTGTACACACAACCCAACCCCCCCACCACCACTACCCACAGAAGTGTATACGGGCATTCCCCTACTGTTGTGCTCTGAGGGCTCTAGATGTCTACTGTTGGTTACAGAGGGGCCTTGACTCCAGTAGGTTACAAAAATTAAAATGAAAAAGTTGCATAACTACCTATACAGTAAATCCCTCCAATACATGTGTTAAATTGATGTGCAGTATGTAGGATCCATAAGTTTCGTGCTTTACTGGAAGCCATGATTATCAAAGATAAAATGTCCTTTAAGGAATGGCTTTCATTTGCCAAGGCACTGATGTAAAAGCATTGACACAAACTCAGAGTTTAGGTTCAGATGTGTAGAGTTGGTACAGTCAAGAAGATGTTTTGAAAATTATAAAATCAACTTTGGTATTTTCATTTTTTTTCATAATGTTCTGGATTATCGTACCGTTTTACTCAAATCCTTGAAGTTTTCAGAAAATCATAGCTGATCAGTGCTTTTATCAGCCAAACTTCTGAGGAGTGCTCCATCATTTATTTTACAGATGAGAGATTAGACCGTCCAGTTTTCTACTGTATCTAATTCTGATATGGTTTGTTGTTTTCATACAAGTTGTGTCAGCTCAGAAAGCTAAAATTAGGAGGCTTCTCTCTATTTTGAATCCAACTGATATGAAACCTATTGTAAGGGAGAGTAAATACTTAGATATCTGATACTTAGATATCTGTTTTTCTCTTTTCCCCGTCAGTGACTATTGTTTTTTTCTTGCTTCAGTTTCCCTGAGTGGCTGGGGGGGGGTTGAAGGCAGCCCAGTCGGACAATGAGGACCCAGGTGTGGTTCTCATTAGTGTGTGAGCTAATCGAATGGCTGCCTTCTGCCTTTCTTTCTTTCTCCAGACCACAAGACCAGCCTGTCCCGGGGGAGCCCAGGACCAGTGGAGGGCAGCGGCACTGTCTGCTCTGTCTTTGCTCTGTGGCAGACATTGCAAACACTGGGAGGAGTGGCAGGAAAATTGGTCCAAACAGCCTCACCACAACACATGAGGACCTTGGTCTGGTGTGGTGTCTTGAGGATCACAAGGAACACACTGTGTGTCTGATTCTGATTGGGCTCAAAGGGAAATAACTGTGTTTGCATTTAGGGAGTTATGATGGTTGGGAGTGTCAGGGAATATTCCTAACAACAGCATTTCTATGTCCATCCTTGTCTTGATCGCAGGAAACGTTGCCATGAGAAAAAGAGAACCTAGTCAATCTATAATTGATGAGGTTTGTATATGGTTACTAACCACATATATCTGAGAAAATTATGTCATTAGGTAGCTATCTAACTGTGTGCAACTGACAATTTGTTCCATAACAATGTGCACTGACATTGCTCCAAAGAAGAAAAACACAGCTGGGAGCTTTTTGTCCCTTTGGGAGTCAAGGCTAAGATGAAAAAAAAAGTGTATGTTTATATGTTGCATTAGACTGCCAGGCTTAAAAGCACTGCAGCATGCAGTGAAGAAGAGATAAACAGAATCCAGTTGGTTGCCTACTAAGTAACACCTACTGTCATGCCTTGACCTGAGTATTCTTTGTTTTCTTTATATATTTTGGTTAGGTCAGGGTGTGACATGGGTGATGTATGTGTTTTTCACTGTCTAGGGGTTTTGTAGATTTATGGGGTTGTTTACCATCTAGGTGTTTATGTATGTCTATGGTTGCCTAGATTAGTTCTCAATTAGAGGCAGCTGTTTATCGTTGTCTCTGATTGGGAACCATATTTAGGCAGCCATCTTCTTTGGTTATTCCATGGGTTATTGTCTATGTGATGTTGCATGTTAGCACTCTGTTTCTATAGTGGTCATGGTCAGTTAGTTCTAGTATACTTCGTGTTTGTTTTCATCTATCATTAAAGGGATATATTCACACCACGCTGCGCTTTGGTCCGCATCTTACGACGATGGTGACACCTGCCCTGACTGCCTTGAATGTAAAATAATTATCACAGACTATCTCTGTCCCAAATGGCACCCTATTCATTATATAGTGCACTACTTTTGACCAGAGCCTTGTGTCCTGGTCAAAAGAAGCACACTTAATAGGAAATATGGTGCCATTTAGACACAACCCTAGTTATAGTATATAGACTCTCTGTCGTTCTCCTGTTGCCAGAGAGCTGTCTAGCTGCCTCTGGTGTTTCCCTCTGTTGATCCTGTCCACACCATGCAGCCTTCCGCCCTCATCCTCATCCACACAGGAGTGATTAAAACCATAGCTGAAGAATCTTTGATTACCATCCACACACAATCAGGGAAAGGGGGATACCTAGTCAGCTGTACAACTGAATGCATTCAACTGAAATGTGTCTTCCACATTTATCCCAACCGCTCAGAATCAGAGAGGTGCGGGGGGCTGACATAATCGACATCCACGTCTTCAGCGCCCTGGGAACAATGGGTCAGCTGCCTTGCTCTCGGGGTAGAACAACAGATTTTTACCTTGTCAGCTCGAGGATTCGATCCACCAACCTTTCAGTTACTGACCAAACACTCTAACCACTAGGCTAGGCTACCCAATCATGTCCCTTACAATCAACTCCTGAGCCACACATGTAGGGGGAAAAGCAGTGGCTTATATGTCAATCAGCGCGTGCAGACATTGCATTACTGTAATTAAAACATCCATGTGTTCCAACTGAGTTGCTTGCAAGAGATAATGAGGTTGTTGCATTTTACCTGGCAATACACTCTTAGAAAAAAGGGTTACAAATAGGTTCTGCAGCTTTTTTGACCCAAGGTAGAACACACTGTGGAAAGGGTTCTACCTGGAACCCAAATGGGTTCTTCAAAGGGTTATCCTATGGGGACAGCTAAATAACCCCTTTTGGTTCTAAAAGTAATTGTCAAACTAACACAAACACCCAAGGAATGCAAAGTATATTGAAAGCAGGTGCTTCCACACAAGTGTGTTTCCTGAGTCAATTAAGCAATTCATATCCCATCATGCTTAGGGTCATGTATAAAAAATGCTGGGCAGGACATTATTTTGGCTACTATGGCTATGCCCCATAGTATGACAATGCCCCAATCCGCAGGGCGCGAGTGGTCACTGAATGGTTTGATGAGCATGAAAATGTTATAAACCATAATTCAGGGTCACCAGATCTCAACCCAGTTGAGCACTTATGGGAGATGCAGGAGTGGCGACCATAAACAAAACACCAAATTATGGAATTTCGAGGAATAATGGTGTTCCATCCCTCCAATAGCATTCCAGACACTTGCAGAATCTATGCCAAGGTGCACTGAAGCTGTTTTGGCTGGTGGTGGCCCAATGCCCTATTAACACACTTTATGTTGGTGTTTCCTTTATTTTGGCAGTTACCTTTAGATAGCACCTTTTTTTTAAAGTGTAGTGCTGGGTATTACAGGGCAATACAGGTTGCCATTAACGACAATCACTGCAGGCACTTGGAATGACTGTGACATCTAATCAGTCGCTCAGAGCAGTAATGCAGACCTAATGAAACAGATTAAACGCTTATTTTAGCAAGGTCGGGCCTGAGAGGGTCTTACTTAGTGTTTCCCTGATGATGTATTCGTCCCAAATGGCACCTTATTACCTTTATGGTGCACTAGTTTTGACCATAGCTCAATAGGGCTCTGGTCAAAAGTAGAGCACTATGTAGGGAATAAGGAGATAAAAGCTATTGTAATTATGTAATTTACGCATAGTTCTGAACCACATACTGTATAGAATATCACACACAGAATCAATTTTCTTAGAGGAATAATTGAAAGTAAAGCAGACATTTTAAACAACTATTCTAATCTCTCAAACCTAGACAGCCGAATAAAATCTGATTTAATGAACAATGTGCTCAATTGAACAAATAACCATTATGCTGGGCAATACTTTGGCCATTGGTCAGGAGGTGGGCGTCCACAATATTCCAGCCGCTGTAGTCTTCCTCCTCCTACGAAATTAATATTTGTCTGCTATATGGGTTGGGGGATCTGTGTTCTAACGGGTGTGGGGGCTGGAGAATTGGTGGATGATTCTAAGTGGGTTCAGGGGGGAGAAAACACATCAGACAGGGTGTAGTGAGATTTGAGATGAAGGCACCGTACCACTGTGGGACACAGCATGCAATATCAAAGGTATTTTGAGCGACGAGAACGGAACAGTCCACAGCTGAAGGAGGCTGGGAGGGAGGAAGGGCTATGATGCAGTAACAGTCTCGGCACGCTCTCAATTGTGCTCTGCAGCTACACTATATTACTTTCTCCTGCATGGCGTTCACCCGGCTGCATGCTAGCTGGAACTACTCCCTTTCAGACAATTCTCTTTCAGAAACTCTATTAGATGTTTTTAGCCCTTGAAAGTTGCAATTAGTTTTTCTCCAGCTGTATTTTCATCTAAAATAGCATGGCTGTATTTGTAATAACATAAGGGGGAAAAGGAAGATGAATCACACATTTTTCTTTCCAAGATTATGATGTTTTTCTTTTTTCATGGTTAACTCTATTATTATAGCACCCACAATCTGAAGTCTCTGTCTCAACCAAAGGCCCCCGACCACTTTTTGTTTTTATATTGTATTAAAAAAAAGATCCCCCCCCCCCCCACCACTTGATTTGGGACAGAACTAAATGTTACTTAACATTTATCCACTATCTAATTAATAGGTAGATATTTGAATGCAAAAACTGACAGTCCATTAGATTGACATAATACAGTACACTTAAAAATAAAGGTGCAAGTGGGTACCAAGTAATGTTCTTGAGAGCGATGCCATAGGGCAGGGTCTCCCAAAGCGGTTCTGGGCCCGCTCATGGGTGCACGTATTTGCGCCAGCACTGCACAGCTGATTCAAATAACCAACTCATCATCAAGCTTTGATAATTTTAATCACCTGTGATGTGCTAGGGCAAAAACAAAAACGTACACAGGTAGAGGGCTAGGACCGAGTTTGGAAAACCCTGCCATAGGGGAACCATTTTAGGGTCTCTGAAGATCTATACATGGGGTTGGTCCTTGAAGAACCATACAAAAATGAAAAAAAAACAGAATTGAATAGCCCTGCTTTAGGGTTTTAAGTATTTCAAGTTATTTTTAGAGTTACCAGTACGGCCCATGACTGTGTTTGTTCATGACAGAGACATGCTTGTGACATTCAATAACTTATAGTCCCCTGGTCTTCAGAAAATGAGATCAGAATGGAATATGATGTCATTCAAATTAAAGTAATTCATAAGGCCTTCTTTAGAGGGTATTGTTTTACCCTAATAATGTGGCCTGAATGTCATAGTTTACCAACACATCAGGCCTGCAAGTCACATTATGCTGGCTTGCAAAATAATGTGAAATTGCTATTGGAATGCAGCCAGAGTGGGTATACCCAACATTTGGAATTTTTATTAATCCGCAACCTGCATTCAGACTGAATGCCAGGGTTGGGAAGACTAAGATATGAGACTAGCGTAAACATCTAAACTGCAGAAACCATTTAAGTAATGGGTGCAATAAGTCCAAGTAACAAATTGGTATAGTTTATAAAAATGTATGTTAATTATATTGGAATAGTAAACAGATGTATTAAGCCCTAAAAAATATATATATATAAAAATGTTTGGGGATGAAACATCATATTTACTTCCATAATTTTAAAACTGATACCTGGGACCTTCAGACATCTTGTGAGCATCTCAGGTGTCCATATAGGGGTCATAAATCTTTGTAGGTCAAACCGTGCGGACGCTACAGATGTTTTTGTGAAAAGACACATTTTTGGGATGTCTCATGGTCTGAGAAACATCGCTCTAGCTCTGCCACCTTTCACCTCAGATGTGGAAGTGCGATATCGGCAGATGCGGTGGATTGAAACGCAGCCTGTGTTATGTAAATTAGATTTCCACGGGGTTGCAGAAATTGTAGGCCAAGGTTTAATAATGCAAAAATATAGATATTGAAACAATTCTTTTTTTTAAAATCAACCTGCACTAGAGTATGCTGGCAAATGTGGTGGTTATTAACACCAACACTGGGGTTATTTTACACCACTGAGTGTTAATTTAACTCTTTGCTGTGTTAAGTTAAATCTTGAATCAACTAGAAAAGTTACAATAACAAATCCACACTAGTTAACAATTCTGTGTGCTATGGATTTGTTGTGTGTTGTGGAAGGGACACCTCTGCAGGCTTCCATACATTTCAAGAACCTTTGAGAAGCCATGGATGCCATGCCAAGAACCCCACACTTAACTCAAAGGTTCTTTATTGGGGAATAGTTCTCCAAGAAACCTTAAGAGCTGAGGAAGCACCATTTAAGAACCTTAATTTTTTCAGTGTAGTGTTAATCATATTTTGTATGTTAAGGTGTCATATTTTTCCCTCAATTGTCCAGTGGCCCTTGACACATAGAATTTTTTTTTTGCCACTTGTGGCGTGTTTTAGGGTAAGTGAGTATTGAGGTCTTTCTTCTCACTGATGTGATGCCAACTTGGATGTTGTTACGTTGTACCGAAACATGTAATCTGCGAGTGGAGCATTGTGCCAGGGAAGCAGCTTTCCTCCTAGTCAACTGAATGGATTTAGGTCCCTCTGCCCCACTGATAGGCTGCTAAAGTCACAGGGTTATTATTATCTGTGTGCACCCCAAATGGTGCCCTATTCCCTATTTAGTGCACTACTTTTGACCAGAGCTCTATGTTCCCTAGCTTAAAAGTAGTGGTCTATATAGGGAATAGGGTTCCATTTGGGATGCACAGCCTTTGATCCCATGCTGTGGTCAATCAACAATGCATTAAAACAGATTTAGTCGTGCCTTACAGCAAGCCTCCCTCTGAAACGTACATATCACTGGAAGGGTCGTGACAGAATTGGTTGTGATAGGCTCTATGTTTTATTCATACATAGGTTTCCAGCACATTGCCATTAGGAGACGACATGTTATGTCCTTTGTAAAAAGCCAGGACTGTGTGTTCAGTTCATTAGGGATTGGATGGATGTAATACATGGATGACTTTAAGCTTGAGTTCAAATGGAGGGAAGAGATAGTGCCATTGTTAATAAAAATGTTGTGCAACGTAAAAACACACGCTGTTGTAATTCGTGAACTGTATGCACTGCTATTCTGATTAAACTAAGACAAACAACTTTTCCAGTTATAGATCAACATTGCTGAGGCCGGTTCGCACCATTGCCACATTGGGTTCTATGAACAATTTCTAAATGTGTGTCTCAACACCACTGTCACATGTGAGTCTCCACACCATAGCCACGTGTTCTCTCAGCCATTGGCAATACAGCTAATGAGCCATATCATTCAGGATTAGCCTCAGATGTTGCCAGTGCACAGGGTTACTTTTTAAATGGTTTTCATTCAGAAAGTAATTATCTGGTGAATAAGGGGATTTATAAATTTGGTCAATAAATCACTGTCCACTGTGGCCAAGTGAAAATAATATGGTCTTGTGTCAATAAAGCTAGAGAATCACCCGTCTGCCCTGCAGCACCGGCTTGTTTTTGGCACGGGAGCCAAAATGAATATTCATCTGTATTCTTGCATGCAACACACAAACTCACACACCACCCCGCTCCGCCTTACATTTTATTAAAATATTATTTCAATAATGGAGCGGAATGCCTTTGTCTACCCTTCAGAGGGTATAATAAACACCTTTCTCAACTCTCTCGACATGACAAAAGGAGTGACACTAAAGTTCGGGAATATGAATTGCTCTCCAAAACTTTACATCACCCTCCCAGCATTTCATTAATTAGGCTCATAAATGTCCCTCTGTGAGAGTACAGCTTGTCATTTTATTGATTGTCATTTTATTGATGAAATCACCAGGCTTGCTTTGACACATCTATTTCCTTACAATAAAAAGTTGTGTTCACTTTTGAACATAAAAAAGTGAACAAAACATGTTGAACATTAAAAAAAATATAATAATGAAAATGCCCTTTTATACACAGCATAATCAGCTATTACTATAACTGGCACAGATAAAGGTTTATATCTTTCCCCATGTAGGCCTAAAGTCAACCAGTGTCTATACATTGAGCAAATACATTCCAGGAAAAGTTCCTAGCTGTGTTCGAATACTCATACGAACTGCACTCACTGTACTATTTGTGACGTAAATTGAGTATGTAGAGTGCATATGGGTCATAGTTCATAAGCCATATGTCTTACTACATTCGACAAAATACGAAGAATACAAACAGTTAGTTATTTTGGTCATGTTGCAACATGTTTGCTATGCAAAATAACTGGTTGTCCGTTCTAGACAAAATGGTTGCTAGGCAGGCTTGATAACGTTCTCGTCCCCTGCTAGCTAGCTAGCCAACTTCAGCTAACTCAGTCACGTCAAACATTGAACCTGGAATAATAGTAAACTAGCTGAATTCCTATGAGATCTTTTATCCTATTGGCATTTCCTTGAATATGTCCACGATAAGTCCCCTAAAGGGAGAGCATACTATACATGTCAGGATTTGGCCATGGTTGTTCCGGTTTTGGTCACTAGATGCCCCCATTGTGCTTATTGACCCTTTTTGTTTTCCCTTGTTCCCAGTTATTATTTGCATCTGTGCCTCGTTTCCCTTGATTGTATTTAAACCCTTAGTTTTCCTCAGTTCTTTGCTCTGTGTTTGAATGTTAGCACCCAGCCCCAGTAATGCTGTGAACATTTGTTGCTCCAGTTGGACTCTCTTGTGGTACTCTGTTTTTGTTCTTGTTTATTTTTGATTATCTTTTGAGGCTTTTTTCTGCTGTACCTACCACCTTGTGGATTTAACTTTTTGACTTGAAGGATTACCTTTGTTCTCTTGGAATTACTTTTGACGTTGTGGATTTATATTTTTGCCTGAAGAACTTTCCTTTTTACTTTATTAAAACACCGTCTCAAGTACTGCTGTGTCTGCCTCATCTTCTTGGTTCTGCCGACTATTAGCGGCTCAGTTTGCTAAGTGACTGTTTCTCACACTGGCGACCTGGGTTCGTAACTGGGTCCTGACAATACAAGGAAATTGTCAAAGCTGCTAATGAGAACCTTGACGACCTTGTACCTAGTCGGTGGGGATTCCGGTGGGGTACCCCCACCCAGGCAGTGGTGGTGCTGGCAACACTAGCTGCAGTAACCTATGGGGAGGGGGTCACACTCGGACATTCAGAGAGGGGGTATATTATTGTGTCACTGGTGGCACAAAATCAAAAGTCTGACTGCATGGAGATACTTTGGAATATGGTCAATACGGGTGACAGTATTGTGGGTGTTTCAGGGAAAAGGTGTACATTTGACCTCCATCATCTAGGATGTGACAATGGTTAATAAAATCTCTACATTTCTGCCCATTTCTTTGCGCGGTCTTGCAGGCCTTCTCATGCAGCTGCAACTGTAAGTGCATTTGTAAATCGAAGACCTTTCTTTAGTTGGGCTCTGGGATGGTGCAACTGTTGATAATGTGAGTTTATGGTTGTGTGGGGGGAAAGGGTTGAGTGTGTGTGGGTGTATGTGTGCATCCCACAACTGTTGCGAAGGAGTAAAAGATGTTAGGGACAATAGAGGATTATCCACAGCTATATATAATACAAATCGAGGTGAGGGCGATGGAAAGGCATTTGGCAGTTGATCTACTTCAATTCGTTAAATGGCACTGCATGTTCTTTTCGAAGGATGGATCCCATTATGTTCAGGGCTATGGGATGCGGGGGTCGGAGGTGGTCTGCCGGGCATTGAGATGACGGCCCAGCTCGGGATGAGGAGGGCTTTAAGCGGGTGGAATGGTGGAGACCAATTGGAGGTTTACTTCGTAGCAATGCAAATAGCATGGTACAGCCATATAGACACTCAATCATCATGTTACTTTTTAATGGTACGTTTACAAACATATATTTGATAAACAGAATTGAAAGTTGTGTCTCATGATGGTTAGTGGTGAAATAAGTATAGCCAGTTACAAATTGTAATGGCCATTGTAATGGCCTAGCAGGTAATAAGAAAAGACAATCAGTATTTACCTGGCTAAAAGAGAAGGAATATAATATCTATTGTTTACAGGAAACCCATTCAAGAACTGGGATGGGCAAAATATATTTCTCCAATGGACAAAGAAATTCAAAAGGGGTTATGGTCTATGGACCGGAAAGGAAATCACACTACAAACTATCACCCTCAGGCACTTAAGGAAATCATGAATGTCTTGGACATATTGGAATTAGTGGATATATGGAGACTTAAATACCCTGACCTAGTGAGATATACATGGCGGAGGCTTAATCAAGCTAGTCGTCTTGACTACTTTCTTATGCCATTCTCTCTGGCACCAAAAGTTTAAAAAGTGTTGATAGGGGACAGAATGCAGTCGGATCATCACATAATTGGCCTATATATTACTCTTACAGAATTTCCACGTGAGCGAGGATATTTGAATTGTAATCAGACTTCTAGATGATAAATTGATTATATCTAAGACAGAAGAATTTATAACTGACTTTTTCAGACATAACATAGGTACAGCAGATCCCCTTATTGTATGGGACACTTAAGTGTGCCTTTAGAGGCCATGCAATTCAGCACTCATCAATAAGTATGAGTACTGAATAAAGCAATTTAGATCAAAAGGGTCCATATTAACAAAGGAAATTGAAGGACTAACAGTACAGTTAGATAGCAATAAAAACTGTACCATAGAGGCACAGAATAAGTTAGAGGAAAAACAAAAATAAATGGAGGAACTTGTTCAAGAAAGATGCAGTGTAATAGATTATTGAAATAAAGCGAACTGGATGGAATATTGGGAAAAATGCACCAAATCTTTTTCAATCTTCAACATAGAAATGCTACCAAAAACAATGTATTAAAAACTTGTTACAAATAATGGAGTCACGCATGATTGTAACGGTTTTCCTTAGGTGAAGTAGAGGCAGACCAAAATGCAGCGTGGTTTCGTTGATTCATGTTTAATAACAAAAAGATAAACACGAACACTACAAACAAATAAACGTGGAAAACCAAAAACAGCCCTATCTGGTGCAAAACACAGAGACGGGAACAATCACCCACAAACACACAGTGAAACCCAGGCTACCTAAAAATGGTTCCCAATCAGAGACAATGACTAACACCTGCCTCTGATTGAGAACCATATCAGGCCAGACATAGAAATAGACAAACAAGCCATCCAACATAGAATGCCCACTCAGATCACACCCTGACCAACCAAAACATAGAAACATACAAAGCAAACTATGGTCAGGGTGTGACAATGATTCACCAAATGATATTTTGAAAGAGGAAGTAAAGTACTTTAAGAATATGTTTTCGTTTCAGGCTCCTCCATCTCCACTAACTGAAACTAATTGTATGGATTTTTTTCCTAATAATATTGTAAAATGAACATTGTACAGAAAGACTCACGTGAAGGCCATATTACAGAGGAGGAACTGCTTGATGCAATTGGGGCCTTTAAGGATTGGAAAACTCCAGGGCTAGATGGCATACCAGTGGAAGTATACAAAACATTTTTTGATATACTCAAACGACCATTATTAGCATGTTTTAACCACTCCTATATAAATGGTAGATTATCAGACACACAACAAGAAGGTCTGATATCATTATTACTGAAACAGGACCCAAGTGGTATATATAAAGATCCAGTCCATTTAAAAAATGGAGACCTCTTACAGTGTTGTGATGCAAAAATCCTAGCAAATGCTTGGCGCATAGAATTAAAAAAGTATTGTCAGATATTATTCATCCTAATCAGACAGGTTTTTTTTTTACATGGATGATACATTGGAGATAGTATAAGACAAGTACTGGAAACAATAGAATACTATGAAATATTGGGGACACCAGGCCTGGTTTTCATAGCTGATTTTGAAAAGGCTTTTGATAAAGTACGACTGGAGTTTATATATAAATGCCTTGAATATTTCAATTTTGGGGAATCTCTGTTAAAATGGGTTAAAGTAGTAACCCTAGGTGTAAAATAGTAAATAATGGCTATATCTCGGAAAGTTTAAGACTCTCTAGAGGAGTAAAACAAGGTTGTCCACTATCGGCACATCTATTTATTATTGCCATCGAAATGTTAGCTGTTAAGATTAGATCAAACAATAATATTAAGGGATTAGAAATCCATGGTTTAAGAACTAAGGCGTCATAGTACGCTGATGATTCATGTTTTCTTTTAAATCCACAATTAGAGTCTCTCCACGGCCTCATAGAGGATCTAGATACTTTTGCTATTCTCTCTGGATTAAAACCAAATTATGATAATACGAATTGGATCACTTAAAAAATGCAAGTTTTACATTACCATGTAGTTTACCAATAAAATGGTCTGACGGAGATGTGGACATACTCGGTAGACAAATCCCAAAAGAAAGAAATGATCTCACTCCAATAGATTTTTATAGAAAGTTAGCAAAAATAGATAAGATCTTGCTACCATGGAAAGGAAAATACTTGTCTATTTGTGGAAAAATCACGCTGACTATTTAGTCATATCACAGTTTACCTATTTGCTTATGGTTTTGCCTACACCTAGTGACTTGCTTTTTAAATTACATGAACATAAAATATTCAATTTTATTTGGAGCGGCAAGCCAGATAAAATTAAAAGGGCCTATTTATATAACAAATATGAATTCGGGGGGCAGAAATGATTCAATATTAAGGCATTAGACCTCTCACTAAAGGCATCAGTCATACAAATGTTATACTTAAATCCAGAGTGGTTCTCAAGTAAATTGGTACGAATGTCTCCATCCTATGTTCAAGAAGGGCCATTTTCCCTTTATTCAGATTACACCAGCCCACTTTCGATTGTTTGAAAATGAAATAATCTTCAAAATATCTTTTTTTTAAAAGCCTTAGAAAGTTGGTTGCAATTTCAGTTTAATCCACCTGAAAAGACAGAACAAATAATACAGCACATAGTGGTTAAATTCAAATATACTAATTGATAAAAAAAACTGTCTTTTTCGAATAAATGTTAAAAAAATGTATAATTTTTGTGAATGATATCATAAATAGGACTTGTGGAGTTATGTCAGACATGCAGCTAAAACAGACATATGGAAATGTCTGCTCTACCCAAAATTACAACCAATTAATTGCAGCATTACCACAAAAATGGAAGAGGCAAGTAGAACGGGAAAAAAGTAAGGAAATTATATGTCGGCCCTTTATTAAGAACATAAATGGTTAAAGAAAAGTGTGATAAATAAAAACATACCAATTTCATTTAAGGACCAAAAACTGACAGTTGTGCCATATACATTGCAAAATAGTTGGGAAGAGATTTTCGATGTACCCATTCCATGGCACATGGTTTATGAATTGATACGCAAAACAACGCCGGATGCAAAACTTCAAATTTTTTAATTTACATTACTATACAAAATTCTTGCAACTAATAAAATGTATTATATATGGGGGATACAATCCTCCCAGCTCTGCAGATTCTGCTGTGAGGAGGCAGAGTCATTAGATAATTTATTTCGGTTTTGTCGATGTGTTGCTCGTTTTTGGTCACAGGTCCAGGAATGGCTGAAGAATTGAAACATTTGCAGAGAACTAACACTGCAGATAGCAATACTGGGTGATTTGAAAAGCCATAGTCAGTCAATCAATCAATAATATAATAATTATTTTTTCAATTTTTAAAAATGTACAATCTGTAGAAGCTATGAGAATAGAAAGGTTCAATTTGTTTGTGAAGCATCACAGCACAGTTGAAAAATATATGGCAAATAGAAATCCAAAATGGATGATGTTGAGAGATAGATGGGAGAGGTTGAATGGAGCTGAAGGGTGGGACTAATAGCATGTTAAAACATGTAAAACATACGGGGCCTACCTATATAGGTATGTGTATGTATATATGTGTATATGTATGCATGCATGCGTGTATGGATATATATTTACCCCCAAAATATATGGGGGATTGGAAATGATGCAAGACAATTACAATGATGGAACCAATATTTTTTTCCGCAATATTAAGCTGATCCTCCCCTGAAAAAAAAAATGACTGACTGAACGAATCTTCACTATCAGTAGCTTTTTTGGCGGTACACCCAGACCTTGTTTTGAGAATGAAATACAAGTTTCAAGGTCTCAGTTTAGAGAGAAGAAGCCTCATGAGGTATTGGTATGTCACATGTTATGAACCAGTATTGGTCAGTCACATGAATGAAACAAAACTGTAATGATTCATTAATTATGCTAAATAATGCAAATATAACTTGTCTGTGTATACTCATATATAGGACAACTGCTGGAACTGCCCAAGGAGAGCTCCTGGTTGACATGTGTACTATGGTGCATTGAGTTGGTTGGAACCTCTCCAGAGCGCTGACAAATAGCAATGATTCATATTAAGATTGGCTTTCAGCATCCCTGTGTAAGTATTTAAGTGTTCCCTTTATTTTTATGAGCAGTGTAATTACAATTTAGCAATTTACATTGGAGTGAGAGAGGCCCATGATCACTCTGGATGAACTGCAGAGATGTACAGCTGAGGTGGGAGACTCTGTCCATAGGACAACATTCAGTCGTATATTGCACAAATCTGGCCTTTATGGAAGAGTGGCAAGAAGAAAGCCATTTCTTAAAGATATCCATAAAAAGTGTTGTTTAAAGTTTGCCACAAGCCACCTGGGAGACAGACCAAACATGTAGAAGAAGGTGCTCTGGTCAGATGAAACCAAAATTGAACTTTTTGGCAACAATGCAAAACGTTATGTTTGGCGTAAAAGCAACACAGCTCATCACCCTGAACACACCATCCCCACTGTCAAACATGGTGGTGGCAGCATCATGGTTTGGGTCTGCTTTTCTTCAGCAGGGATAGGGAAGATGGTTAAAATTGATGGGAAGATGGATGGAGCCAAATACAGGACCATTCTGGAAGAAAACCTGATGGAGTCTGCAAAAGACCTGAGACTGGGATGGAGATTTGTCTTCCAACAAGACAATGATCCAAAACATAAAGCAAAATCTACAATGGAATGGTTCAAAAATAAACATATCCAGGTGTTAGAATGGCCAAGTCAAAGTCCAGACCTGAATCCAATCGAGAATCTGTGGAAAGAACTGAAAACTGCTGTTCACAAATGCTCTCCATCCAACCTCACTGAGCTCGAGCTGTTTTGCAAGGAGGAATGGGAAAAAATGTCAGTCTCTCGATGTGCAAAACTGATAGAGACATACCCCAAGTGACTTACAGCTGTAATCGCAGCAAAAGGTGACGCTACAAAGTATTAACTTAAGGGGGCTGAATAATTTTGCACGCCCAATTTTTCAGTTTTTGATTTGTTAAAAAGTTTGAAATATCCAATAAATGTCGTGCCACTTCATGATTGTGTCCCACTTGTTATTGATTCTTCACAAAAAATTACAGTTTTATATCTTTATGTTTGAAGCCTGAAATGTGGCAAAAGGTCGCAAAGTTCAAGGGGGCCGAATACTTTCGCAAGGCACTGTATATGTGCAGATGAGGATGTGCAAGTAGGATGTGCAAAAGAGCAGAAACACAAAAACAAATATGAGGATGAGGTAGGTAGTTGGTTGGACGGGCTATTTACAGATGGGGTGTGTACAGCTGCAGCGATCGGTAAGCTGCTCTGACAGCTGATGTTTAAAGTTAGTGAGGGTGATATGAGTTTCCAACTTCAGTGATTTTTTAAAATTTGTTTCAGTCATTGGCAGCAGAGAACTGGAAGAAAAGGCGCCCAAAGGGGGTATTGGCTTTGGGGATGACCAGTGAAAAATACCTGCTGGAGTGCGTGCTACGGGTGGGTGTTGCTATGGTGACCAGTGAGCTAAGGCGGAGCTATACCTAGAAAAGACTTATAGATTGCCTTTAGTCAGTGGGTTTGGCGATGAATATGTAGCAAGGACCAGCCAATGAGAGCATACAAGTCGCAGTGTTGGGTAGTATATGGGGCTTTGGTTGATGATACATATGGTGCACAGCACCATGGGGTGATGAGGAGATTACCGAGTGTGTTTGGGAATAGTTCTAAGTGAATGTGGATGTGAAAGTTGTGTGATTGTGAGATATGGAATAAGCTGAAAGATTGATATTTGGACAGCATGAGCTGATTGAAATTGAGAAAATAAGAGGATTGAAATTGAGGTATTAAATTACTAAGTGAATGAGAGCTGTCATGGGACTAGCTCACGTGTGAAAGAGGTGAATGAATGCCACAACCAGTTCTGTGAGTTTTTCGATATGTAACATTATCTAGGGGTATGTCCAACGCCGCCGTTGGATCTACAGGTAGAAATATTATACATAACATCTCAGAAGATGACCTGTCTCGTTAGGAATGAGGATAACATGTTTAGATGACATGTCTCATTAGTAATGAAGATAACATGTCTCTGAGGTTAACATGACTTTAGATTATATAATGATAATGTTTCTCATCAGTGGAGTTTGATGGTATAACATTTATGTATGAATATAAGAAAGACAGAGGACTATTTCCAAATATGCTGTTAATAAACTCTTAGAACTACCCCTCCTGTAGCATAGCGTAACAGTCCAAAAATATGACTAGAAAATATTCATATTCATGAAATCACAAGTGAAATATGTTGAAACACAGCTTAGCCTTTTGTTGAATAGAACAAGTGTAAATATCTAAACCCCTGTATGAATAGAACACTAGTCTAAAGGAGGAATTTGTGATGTAACACAAATGTATGATGGGTTACTAGAGATGAAGTAGCATAATATTGAGTATAATGGGTTAATATGATGATCTGATGAAGTAACAATAGAAAACAAATTATAATATATAACCTGCACATGCACACGTAGACATATGTAAGTATTCTGAGAAATTTTCAGAGTGGTTCCTTTATGGATCATTTGAGTTATGATAAGGTTAAATCATTGTTTGGGACTTGACTTACCCCTAACCAATAAAACAATAAAAATAAAAGGTAGAAGATTTCCTCCACCTCGCTAAAGCACTTTTTAATAAGCCCTGTTAAATATAACCAATGATTTTCTGTATTCACCTACTCAACCGTTCAAAAGTAGAGACTTATTATGGAAAGGGCATGCCATCTACTGGGGACTGAGACAGTGCGAACCAAGTTAATACATATTGATCCCTCCGAAGCATTAGATATGAATCTTAAAATAATAGACATTTAATAAATATTGAAGCAGAAAGTGAATATCCAACAGAGATTGGTAATAAAAATATAGAGTCACTTTTTGAACTTATACTAAAATGAAAACAATGCCTTTCAATAAGGAGTCCTAGTTGAAGGAAACATTACGACTAGTGAAAGTAAAAGTGAATGGTAATTGGCTTTCAGATAGCAATCAAATAATGCAATATCTTATTCATTTGAATTAGTAAAACAGAGGGATTGAGCATTGCGACTTAAATTAATGGCTGCTCACTCTTGAAAGCCTGGTCCACTGCTCTCGTGTTTAAGTATTCTGTTGTTTGCGATTTAAGATAAGCTTCCTGTGGAACAATGGATAGTCGCCAGTAGACACTGAACTCAAACAGGCTGTGAGAGACACAGTGGGGAAATTAGGGACAGTTTGTTCAGAATTGTATGTCAATGCAACAGGTCAAAAATATTAATATTACAAGAGAGTTGTTTACTTTAGAAGGTGCCCAATTCAGCTTTCCGGGACACTGTATCATCGGATGTGTCTGAAGTACATACTGTGTGTGTACAAAAGTATAATTGTGTATATGCATGGGTTTATTAATACTTTCTGCCCAAGATGCAGTAAACTCGATTAATGATTTAGAAATTTTAGGATTGATTAATATGTAGCATAGTGAAAACTAAGTACATGTTTATTTTCTTTCTATCGGGACTGATGGAATGTCCACTACAAGTTTATTTTTATGTTTATCAATGATTCTGTATCTCTCCCTTTGAAAGGCTTTCTGAGACAGGTACCTTGGGAGAGCAGTTAAAAGTGACCGGATCCAGCTGTTAAGAGACCTCCCAAAATTAAGCAAGGCCATTCAATTTTGTTTGTGTTTACCCTACAATTTTTGCCACACAGACACCAGCACCCACACACAACCTACCTGTTAATTAGTATTTGTTAGTGGTGTTAATACAGATTTATGGTGTGGGGTCTTTATATTTGGTTTTAGGGATTTATTCACTGTGTAGTATGGATGCTGTACACAAATGAAATTATTCTATAGTTTCTAGTTTCTATTGTCTATTGAGTTTTGGTTTCACACACATACATTCTTATATACTTCGGCGATGTAATTTACAAAATAGCCTTCAACACCCTACTCAACAAATTGGATACAGTCTATCACAGTGCCATCCGTTTTGTCACCAAAGCCCCATATACTACCCACCATTGCGACCTGTACGCTCTCGTTGGCTGGCCCTCGCTTCATACTTGTCGCCAAACCTACTGGCTCCAAGTAATCTACAAGACCCTGCTAGGTAAAGTCCCGCCGTATCTCTGCTCGCTGGTCACCATAGCTGCACCCACCCGTAGCACGTGTTCCAGCAAGTATATCTCACTTGTCATCCCCAAAGCCAATTCCTACTTTTGCCGCCTCTCCTTCCAGTTCTCTGCTGCCAATGACTGGAACGAACTACAAAAATCTCTGAAACTGGAAACACTTATCTCCCTCATTAGCTTTAAGCACAAGCTGTCAGAGCAGCTCACAGATCTCTGCACCTGTACATAGACAATCTATAAATAGCCCAAACAACTACCTCTTCCCCTACTGTATTTATTTATTTATATTGCTCCTTTGCACCCCAGTATTTCTACTTTGTACATTCATCTACTGTCAAATCTACCATTCCAGTGTTTTACTTGCTATATTGTATTTACTTTGCCACCATGGCCTATTTATTGCCTTTACCTCCCTTATCTCACCTCACTTGCTCACATTGTATATAGACTTATTTTTCTACTGTATTATTGACTGCATGTTTGTTTTACTCCATGTGTAAATCTGTGTTGTTATATGTGTCGAACTGCTTTGCTTTATATTGGCCAGGTCGCAGTTGTAAATGAGAACTTGTTCTCAACTAGCCTACCTGGTTAGATAAAGGTGAAAAAAAACATCTTGAAGAAATGTACTGAACACCCCAATGTAAACCTGATACACAAAATGTTTGAAATATCTTTAAATAATGTCTGAGGTACAGGAGAACAAACACTCACTTATTAATAGGGCTCACCATGACTAGAAGACAGGAGAAAATATTTTTTATGGGCTGTGTAAATGACAAATAATTCAAATAAGTTTATAATTTATCAATAATCCTACGTGTGATTCGGACCACGGGAAGGACTGAGAGAGAGTGCTTATGGGATACAATTATTTGAAGTTGATTGATTTAAGATTCTCACCTCAAGTGATATTTAGTTGAAGTCGGATGTTTACATACACCTTAGCCAAACTAAGTTTTTCACAATTCCTGACATTGAATCCAAGTAAAAATTCCATGTCTTAGGTCAGAAAGGATCACCACTTCATTTTAAAAATGTGAAATGTCGGAATGATACTAGAAACATTCCCAGTGGGTCAGAAGGTCACAAACAATCAATTAGTATTTGGTAGCATTGCCTTTAAATTCTTTAACTTGAGTAACATGTTTCGGGTAGCCTTCCACAAGCTTCCCACAATAAGTTGGGTGAATTTTGGCCCATTCCTCCTGACATAGCTGGTGTAACTATCAGGTTTGTAGGCCTCACATGCTTTTTCAGTTCTGCCCACAAATGTTCTATAGGATTGAGGTCAGGGCTTTATGATGGCCACTCCAATACCTTGACTTTGTTGTCCTTAAGCCATATCTTTGGAAGTATGCTCGGGGTCATTGTCCATTTGGAATACCCAATTGTGACCAAGCTTTAACTTCCTGACTGATGTCTTGAGATGTTGCTTCAATATATCCACATAATGTTCCATCTTCATAATGCCATCTATTTTGTGAAGTGCACCAGTCTCTCCTGCAGCAAAGCACCCCCACAACATGATGCTGCCACCCCCGTGCTTTACGGTTGGGATGGTATTCTTCGGCTTGCAAGCCTCCCCCTTTTTCCTCCAAACATAACGATGGTCATTTTGGCCAAACAGTTCTATTTTTGATTCATCAGACCAGAGGACATATCTCCAAAAAGTACAATCTTTGTCCCCATGTGCAGTTGCAAACCGTAGTCTGGCTTTTTTATGGCGGTTTTGTAGCAGTGGCTTCTTCCTTGCTGAGCGGCCTTTCAGGTTATGTCTATAGGACTCGTTTTACGGTGGATATAGATACTTGGACCTGTTTCCTCCAGTATCTTCACAAGGTCCTTTGCTGTTGTTCTGGGATTGATTTGCACTTTGCACCAAAGTATGTTCATCTCTAGGAGTGTTACGTTCTGACCTTTATTTCCTTTGTTTTGTCGTTATTTAGTATGTTCAGGGCGTGAGTTGGGGTGGGCAGTCTGTTTGTTTTTCTATGATTTTGGGATTTCTGTGTTTCGGCCTAGTGTGGTTCTCAATCAGAGGCAGATGTCATTAGTTGTCTCTGATTGAGAATCATACTTAGTTAGCCTGGGTTTCACTGTTTGTTTGTGGGTGTTTGTTTCCGTGTCTGTGTTTGTTCACCAGACGGTACTGTTTTCGGTTCGGTTATTCACGTCATGTTTATTTTCTGTTTTTGTATTTTAGTGTTCAGTTTGTCTTTAAAATAAACATCATGAACACTTACCACGCCGCATCTTGGTCCTCCGATCCTTCTCGCTTCTCCTTCTCTACCGAAGGCTGCGTGGTCCCATAGTGTTTATATTTGCATACAGTTTTTTGTACGGATGAACGTGGTACCTTCGGGCATTTGGAAATTGCTCTCAAGGATGAACCAGACTTGTTGAGTTCTACAATTCTTTACTTAGGTCTTTACTGATTTCTTTAGATTTTCCCATGATGTCAAGTGAAGAGGCACTGAGTTTGAAGGTATGCCTTGAAATACATCCACATGTACACCTCCAATTGACTCAAATTATGTCAATTAGCCTATCAGAAGCTTCTAAAGCCATGACTTCATTTTCTGGAATTTTCCAAGCTGTTTAAAGGCACAGTCAACTTAGTGTATGTAAACTTCTGACCCACTGGAATTGTGATACATTGAGTTATAAGTGAAATAATCTTTCTGTAAACAATTGTTGGAAAAATGACTTGTGTCATGCACAAAGTAGATATCCTAACCGACTTGCCAAAACTAGTTTGTTAACAAGAAATTTGTTGTGATTGAAAAACGAGTTTTAACCTCCTGAGTGTCGGGGGCAGTATTTTGGTGTTTGGATGAAAAACTTACCCAAATGAAACTGCCTATTTCTCAGGCCCAGAATCTAGAATATGCATATAATTGTCAGATTAGGATATAAAACTCTAAAGTTTCCAAAACTGTCAAAATATTGACTGTGAGTAAAACATAACTGATATTGCAGGCGAAAACCTGAGGAAAATCCAACCCGGAAGTGATGTTTTTCCAGAAAGCTCTCTGTTCCATTGCCTGGATTCGCTCCATTTAAAGGGATATCAACCAGATTCCTTTTCCTATGGCTTCCCCATGGCGTGAACAGTCTTTAGACATAGTTTCAGGCTTTTATGGTTGGGTGCCAGCAGCATTTTGCATGCGCAACAGCTTGGAGCAGACATTTTCTCTCTCTCTGCTTTGAAGAAGCTACAGTCCCGGTTGAAATATTATCGATTATATATTGTAAAAACAACCTGAGGATTGATTAAAAAACGATTAAAAAACGTTTGACATGTTTCTACGAACTTTACGGATACTATTTGGAATTTTCGTCTGCGATGTCGTGACCGCTCGAGCCTGTGGATTTCTGAACATAACGCGCCAACCAAATGGAGGTATTTTGGATATAAAAATAATCTTTGTGAAACAAAAGGAACATTTATTGTGTAACTGGGAGTCTCGTGAGTGCAAACATCCGAAGATCATCAAAGGTAAGCGATTCATTTTATTGCTTTTCTGATTTGTGTGACCAATCTACTTGGCTGCTAGCTGTTTGTACATTTTTGTCTACTGAATGAGATGTCCTTACATAAACGCTTGGATAGATTTAGCCGAAAAGCTTTATTGAAATCTGACATGCCAGGTGGATTAACAACAAGCTAAGCTGTGTTTTTCTATATTGCACTTGTGATTTCATGAAAATTAAATATTTTTAGTAATTTAATTTGAAGCTCTGCAATTCAGCGGATGTTGACAAATTATCCCGCTAACGGGATGGGTGCATCAAGAAGTTGACTCCAATCTAAGAATGTAAACTTACGACTTCAACTGTATGTGTATTCTTTTGACATTTGTCTTAAAGTCTGGATTCTCTCTCTCTCTCTCAGCAAAGGTGGCCACAGATGGTATCTAGATGCATGGAAGATAATTTGACCAAGAACTGTGTAAACCTCAACACCCCCTCTAACCGGCTGAAGCAATGGTGAAAATGACGTTCAATATGGTCCTTCACATCTTTTCCCATGACATCTGAGTCTGAGCCAGCAATCTGTACACAGCATCCAGTCGAAGCTATCAACTGCCTTTTTTCTCAGGAGTGTTGACATGGGTCCGTGTGGAGTGAGCATGGAAAGAGATCCAGTCCAAACTTCTCCCATGCTGCTGGTGTACCGGTAGAAAAATTGACATAATTGTAAGGGATTTCCTCCTCTTCTTCCGAAGAGGAGAGGCGAAAAGGATCAGAGGACCAATATGCGGTGTGATAAGTGTCCATGGTTCTTTTAATACGTAAATGTACACATGAACAACTGAATACAAAAACAAGAAACGTGGAAAACCAAAACAGCCCTATCTGGTGTAAACACAGAGACAGGAACAATCACCCACTGGGAAACCTATCCCTTATTTACTCAGCTGTGACAAGTAGTCCCATTCATATTGTTCCTACAGTATATATACAGCACTATCACCCTGGTTTTGTATTAGTAGTAATCTTCACATGGTGTTCATCATTGTTATCCATTGCATCGTTTGGAGAGGTGAGGTGAGTTCTAGGCCTGGTTGGTTTCAGGCCTAGAATCAGGTGGAGGATGGAGGATAATTACCAAAAGGTTTCCTAACAGAGGTAGTCAAGAGAAGATTTGGCATGTTGTACCTCTAGCCACTCAACCCAGGACCCACTAAGAGCAGGTGAATCAGTTCAGGAGTGATTTAAAGAACTCTAACAGGATAGAATAGAAAATAGTGGATCTGCATAGCAAATGGCACCCTATTACCTTTATAGTAGATTACTTTTGAAAGGGCCCATAGAGCTCTGGTCAAAAGTGGTGCACTCTATAGGGAATAGGGTTCAATTTGGAATGGAGAAGAGAGTGGGCGAATGGTAGCAAGCAGGTCAGGGGAGGATGAGTCAAATCAGTGCTGACTGCTATGCTGTGGTATCAGGACAGCAACTGATACAGAGAGCTGGTTTTGTGGAGGGTGAAGGGGGAATGAAGGTAGCAGTTGCGTCTGAGGATGTGTGTGCATGCTTGAGTATGCCTGTTTGTGTATTTTAGGTGATGGGAATGTGATATAGGGTGGGGGTAAGAGGGAAATAAAAATCTGTGTCAATCACTCAGTGTGTAGGAGGAGGTGAACATAGCTCAGATTCTGGCACTGTCTGCAATACTGTTAGTGTCAAGAGTGACGCAGGTAGATACCGTAGATAAAGAGCCAGATGCTCTCAGATGCCCTGCAACTGTGAAAGCATCACGTTCATTGGCCACAATCTCCTTGTGATTGACATAGAAACAGAACAGTAGCTAAGGACAAACACATTATGGCTTCCATTTGCACTGTTCTGAAAAATAAATCTATCTTATGGCACTCTTTGGCACTCTTTCTTCTCATGCGTTTCCTCTCTTTTGCACATGGAAATAATAATAAATAATCTTGGTAGCAGGGGCATTCAATTATTTTTAAATAAACCAAATGATACTGAGTATACAAAACATTAAGAACACCTGCTCTTTTCAGGTGAATCCAGGTGAAAGCTATGATCCCTTATTGATGTCACTTGTTAAATCCACTTAAATTTGTGTAGATAAAGGGGAGCAGACAGGTTAAAGAAAGATTTGAGACAATTGAGACATAGCTTCTGTGTGTGTGCCATTCAGAGGGTTATTGGGCAAGACAAAATATTTAATTTAAGTGCCTTTGAATGGGCTATGGTAGTAGGTGCCAGGGACACCGGTTTGTGTCAAGAATCGTCCACCACCCAAGGGGCATCCAGCCAACTTGACAAAACATTGGAGTCAACATTGGCCAGCATCCCTGTGGAATGCTTTAGACACCTCGTAGAGTCTATGGTGGGTGCAACTCAATATTAGAAAGGTATCCCTAATGTTTGATAAACTCAGTCTATATATTTCATTATTAATGTAGCGCTTGGGAAATCGAATGCACTTCTAATGTCTAGGGGACTATTCTTTTCACCTTGTTTGAAGAAAGGTCTGGGAATTAAAGTCAGAGGGTGTATAAAGATGGAGAATACAAGGTGAGTGTATGTTTACTTATTTATCTGTTCCACGCATTTAGCTTTTTAAGGCTCAGTTCACAGTAAGTGCAGGCCGGTAACATCCTGTGCTTTTTTGGGTGCAAACACTTGATGACAAACTTCAGAAGTGTGGAGGCTACTTTACAGCACCCAGTGGTATTATTGGTTTGTTTTGGAAGAGCAGGTTGAATTGCTGGATAAGCCTTAAACTCTGTTAAAAGTATGATCTTTGTCTTATATCTTATACCCTTTTTGTTTTCTGAATGGCAATTATTTTTAAGCCGCTGCCAGTTTAGATTAATGCAAGCAATTGCGCGCTTCCTGTCCGTCACAGGATCGTTTCGCAAAACAACTATAAGTACAAGGTGAATTGAAAATTTGAAGAAATTATAGATTTTAGACAATTATTATTGACTTGGAAGTTCGGCATATAGAAGTGTTATTATAATGTTCCTATCCTTAGACATGGTAGAACCTCAACACTATTGAAATCCAGGTACACAAATCTTTACATAATACGCCTCTCTGTTGCTGTGACCTCTGTTGCTGTGATGAAGAAGGCTGTTCGTATAACCTCTGAATTTATTGCCCGAATATGGATGTTTCATACATGGGCATTTTCTTATACTTTATACTCTCTTCTGGTGATCAATCCCATTACCAGCGCCATTACTCATGGTGAAATAGTACTGCATTCTTCACAGCAGAAGGATTGAATCGACTGTGCTTTCAGGGTGAACCAGCTATGCGGAAATGAGAGAAAGTGAAAGTTGCAAATTACAGTCCTTGCTTCCTTTGGCAGGTCCTATTCAAGGGGAGGCTCTCAGGGCGCTGCTGGAGAGCTGATCCCACTCCAGGAAGTGATAATTAAATAATGGAAGCCCATGTCTTAGAAAATTCCACAGTATGGATTTACGAGAACTCAGCAATTTCCACTGTGCCGCCACACAAATCAATATCTGACTTGGGTCCAAGTCAGCGGAGCTTACATTCCACATTTTTTCTTGGGCTTTTAAATTCCTGCCCTTCCTTTATATTGTGATGGAGGTACTGCCAATATTTGTTTTCCTGAGCCCGTACAACACCATGATCAACATTCATTGGGTTATAGAGTAGATACTTTAGGAAAAAGCAGACCTCGGGATAATCAAAGAGAAACATGTCATGTGCATCCGTTAATGGATTTGAAGGTGCTAAAATTGACTTTCCATGTGATTGGGAAACTGTCAAATACACATGCTTACACATGAGGTACACATGATTTGAGCAAAAGGTAAATAAAAAGAGTTAGTCATCAAGCAAAGGATCTATGTGAAAATAATGAAGCCTCTGGCAAACTATTATCTCAAAACAAACTCTCAAGACAAGACATTATCACAGAAAATTGAACAATCATCACTAAATCCTGGATCTTTATATCAAATTGATGTGTTTGTTCCTTGACTACCTTCAAAGCAGAATATGTTCCTGGTCAGATGTTCGTGTCAGAAGTCCTCCTCCCCAGGTCCCAGTATCACACTATTAGGTGTAGTATAACTTTCATCCAACCAAATACCTGCACATGAATCCACTGACCTTTTCATTTGTCAAATGCCTTTTTGCTCCAACTTCATTAGATTTGGTCATCGAATCCCTATTATCCATTGTAGGATTTTCTGAGCTAGTGAGTCAGCATTTTAAAACGATAAATTATCCCTCTAAACAGAGTTCTCCTTTCATATAATGACCAATTTTATAATAATGGGCTTGGCTTAAACCTTTGTGTTGTTATGTGTTGGCACATATCCTCCATAATCGGTTAGGTTAGATTGGGCAGCCAGATAATGCCGTTGATCTTAAAATGAACATGGAAAAACTTTTTCAAGCAGTGAACAATGTCTTTAAATTTAGGAGGATGTGGTTTGGGGTGCGAGTTATAGGAGAATCACAAAGGAATACCGAAAGCAGACAAGGCAGTCAAAGGCACTCTGGTAATAATTAAACTCGTACTTGCATAACAGTTTTCAAAAGTTCACTAAGGATTTTATGTATAGCAAGTTTAATTAAATGACTTACTCTACCATGACCTTCAAGTCTGCAATTTTATTTCTTCTAAAAGTTATGCTAATGGTATAATTTCAAATAAAAATCCCCAATGCTTTGACAGCGCGCTTCTTCCCCATCCCCTTTGAGAATATCTAAAATATTAGTATAATGCTAACATACATTTTATGGAGCTGGTAATGGCAATTTAAGTAAAGGGCCTCCTGTGGTTAATATTAAGAGAGTGCATTTAGTTAATATGAATAGGGGATACATTTTCAGTAAATGTTCCGGTTGATGACTGGACTTCAAAGTGCACATATTACACAGGGAACTTCCTAGAAAGATGAGTATTACTAGACACCATTTCCTTCTGGAATGAAACAGAGAAGTCACAAAAGTCTTATTACAAAGTTGGCTCAATTCGCTGACAGGCATCATATTTATTCCAGTCATATTTAAGAGAAGGTTACCATCAACTTACCGCTTGGCATTTAGTACTGAAAGGATGGCTTGGGTTAACGGCCATGCTGGCATTCTTTTGCAAGTGTCTGTCTGTCTGTCTGTCTGTCTGTCTGTCTGTCTGTCTGTCTGTCTGAGGAGATGCTTACACCTTTACACAGGGTACATTTGCAAGTGTTAAAATCTCGGAGTGAAGGTAAAAAGTGTTGAGTGTTGATTATAGTGGGGTTAACACAAGTGGGACAAACATTGACACCACGTAAGGTGAATAAAGTGTTATTTGAGTCACTGCATGGTGTTGTACCCTTCCCCTCATCTGTGCATCGACACAGTCCTGTCTCAGCGGTCCACGGACAATTCCTTCAAACTCATGGCTTGGTTTTTGCTCTGACATGCACTGCCAGCTGTGGAACCTTATATACTGTAGACAGGTGTGTGCCTTTCCAATTCATTTCCAATCAATTGAATTTACCACAGGTGTATTCCAATCATGTTGTAGAAACTTTTTAAGGATGATCAATGGAAACAGGATTCACCTGAGCTCAATTCCGAGTCTCATAGCAAAGGGTCTGAATAATTATGTAAATAAGTTCTGGTTTTAAGTTTTAATACATTTGCAAAAAATTCTCTAAACCTGTTTTCACTTTGTTATTATGGGGTATGGTATGTAGATTGATGAGGTAAAACAATCATTTTTAGAATAAGGCTGTTGCGTAACATATCGTGGGAAAAAATGAAAGGGTCAGAATACTTTCCCAATGCACTGTATATATATTTCTATAGATATACACTGAACAACAATTTAAACTCAACATGTAAAGTAGTGGTCGCATGTTTCGTAAGCTGAAATAAAAGATCACAGAAATGTTCCATAAGGACAAAAAGCTTATTTCTCTCAAATTGTATTCACAAATCAGTTTACATCCCTGTTAGTGAGTATTTCTCCATTGCCAAGATAATCCATCCACCTAACAGGTGTGGCATATCAAAAAGCTGATTAAAGCGCATGATCATAACACAGGTGCACCTTTTGCTGGTGTCAATAAAAGGCCTCTCTAAAATGTGCAGTTTTGAGGGAGCATGCAATTGGCATGCTGACTGCAGGAATGTCCAATAGAGATGGACAAACATTTAATGTTAATTTCCTACTATAAGCCACCTCCAACGTTGTTTTAGACAATTTGTCAGTTCGTCCAACCGGCCTCACAACTGCAGACCATGTGTATGGCGTCATGTGAGTGAACAGTTTGCTGATGTTAACATTGTGAACAGCATGCCCCTGAACACGATTGAATTTGATTGATTGGCCATTTCAATGCACAAAAGTACCGCGACAAGCTCCTGAGACCCATTGTGAGGCCCATTTCTTTTAACTTCTTAAGTATGAGGTCCCTGTGTCGTGATCAAAATCGGCTGGATATTTTAGAGCGCCACCTATTGTTTTCGATAAAACTCAAACTTTCATTAAAACACAAATGCAAGGTAGTGAATTAAAGCTACCCTCGTTGTGAATCTAGCCACCAAGTCAGATTTGTAAAATGCTTTTCGGCGAAAGCATGAGAAGCTATTATCTGATAGCAATCCCCCCCCCAAAATACCAGACCGTCAACAAAACAACAGACTTTGCGGTAGCCGGCGCTACCCAAAACGCAGAAATAAAATATAAAACATTCATTACCTTTGACGAGCTTCTTTCTTGGCACTCCTATATGTCACATAAACATCACGTCATTGTATACCCAAAATGTATACCCATTGTATACCCAAAATGTGATTTGCTGAAGACCGGTCTGATCCAGAAAAATGCCCCTTTACAAGACGCAACGTCACTTTTTAAAATTACAAAAGTTGCCTATATACTTTTACAAATCACTTCAAACTACTTTTCTAAACCAACTTTAGGTATTAATAAACGTTAATAATCTATTAAATTGATCACGGGGCGATCTGTATTCGATAGCAGCAAGTCTTGAAATCATCGTCCATGTTTTCACAATCATAACATCCTGTGGTGAGCCTCAAGAAAGGAAATGCCTAAACATAACCAAACCAAGGATAAAACAGGCCCAAAATGCAAGCACTGGCGACATCGTGTGGAAGCTGTAGGCGTTTACAGGGGATTCCCATGTATTTTTTTCAGCGTTAGACAATACATTGACTGGCGGATGGATATTTTTTTTGTGTTTTGGTGAACAGTTTTTAGACGGATTTTGACTCCTAAACACGTTATGTTATAGCCACAGACACGATTTAACCAGTTTTAGAGACTTCAGAGTGTTTTCTATACACACACACTTATCATATGCATATACTATATTCCTGGCATGAGTAGCGGGACGCTGAAATGTTGCGTGATTTTTAACAAAAAGCTGCGAAAATTCGCATCATCCCTAAGAGGTTTAAGGTATATGTAACCAACAGATGCATATTTATATTTACAGTCAGTTGAAATCCATCAATTAGGGCCATAATGAATTCATTTCAATTGACTGATTTCCTCATATGAACTGTAAACTCAATATTGTTTAAATTGTTGCTTGTTGCATTTACATTTTAGTTTCCTTTATATATATCTATGTATTTCAATCAATTATTGATGCAATTTCAATCTTGTTTGATTTGCCGTGTATATCACCAAATTTGATTGAGATGATTTTACTACAACACTGCTCACTGCATCCAAGTTGCTTGACATTTCAAAAAGCTGTCAGTCAAGGAAATGTCATGAATATAAACTCCCTGTCCACTCAGACTGTCTTTTCAAACTTCCTAGAAGTTAGCCATGAGCTAGCTGTGGCTAGCTGTTAGTCATGAGCTTATGGCACGTTCTTATTTGTTACCCCCTTTTCTCCCAAATTTGGTGATCTTGTCTCATCACTGCAACTCCCCAACGGGCTCGGAAGAGGCGAAGGTCGAGTCATGCCTCCTCCAAAACATGACCCGTCAAGCCTTGCTTCTAACCCGGAAGCCAGCTTCACCATTGTGTCAGAGGAAACACGGTTCAACTGATAACCACAAAGTCAGCCTGCAGGCGCCCGGCCCGCCACAAGGAGTCACTAGAGTGCGATGAGCTAAGTAAAGCCCCACGGGCTAAACTCTCCCCTAACCCGGTCACAAGCAGTTATAACACGGATCAAACCCCAGGCTGTAGTGACACTGCAACACTGTGAAGCAGTGCCTTCGACCAATGAGCCACTCGGGAAGCTATTTCTGTCACGTTCTTAATGAGCACATTTTTCTCCCTGCTTCTAGCCAAGCATTTGGTTTGGTACATCAGGTGTTAACATTCGCCTTGCTGTCTGCTTGTCTGACATCGGAAATTATGTTTCACTTTTTCATTTCATTATCTGTACCATAGGGATGCTTCCCGGTCAAGATAAGACATCTTTTTCTGGGTCAGGCGAAATCACGCATCAATGTCATTATCATGGATACATCCATGTAAATGCCAATAGACAAAAAGCTCAAACAAAGAAAAATGATCATTCCCGGTGAAATGTTGGAAGTGACTGAGTTATCTGGAGTTGTCTAGCTAGCTAGCAAATTAAAGGAACGTTATCCAGCCTGCATAGCAACCATTTTGTTTAGAATGAACAACCAATCATTTTGCATAGATGGGTTGGCTGATAACTCACCAATATGATGAGCACACATCGTTGTGGCCGGAAGGTGTGCAGTGCTTTGTTTCAGAATGGTCAGATAGCTAGCAACAGTGAAAAGAAGCTGCCTTGTGGGGAATCGTAGCTGGCTTGTTTCAGCTCATTGTATCTTTTTATTGATACCATGTCTTGTTTTGAGGCTATTTAAATGATATCATGTCAATGCTAAAATGGCAAAAATTTGCTAACTAGTTAACCAACAACTGTAAATGTTTTCAATAAACATTTGGAGACTAAATGTAGTTTCCATGTAAACAGTCTAAACCAACCCCATCTGTTTTGCCCCATAGTTGCGTATGCGTTGGTTTTGTTGCTGAACAACCAACATGTCTAGAACAACTATGGAAACTTTTTTACGACTGGGTCGCGTCTGTAGCAACATGACCAAAATAACTAACAGATATTTGTCCAGAATATATCTTCTATGAATTTACTTATTAAAATAATATTTTAAGGAAAATATATAATTCAGTGTTATTTTAATATGTTGGTTGCTCCATGGGTGTAACGGCAGACTTCCTCCTCTTCGTCTGAAGAGGTGTAGCAAGGATCGGACCAATACGCAGCATGGTAAGTGTCCATGTTTTAATAGAAAAGACTGAACACTATGAAATACAAAAACAATAAAGTGAATATAAATGAACCGAAACAGTCCCGTGTGGCACAAACACTGACACAGGAAACAAACACCCATAAACCAACAGTGAAACCCAGGCTACCTAAATATGGTTCTCAATCAGGGACAACGATAAACAGCTGCCTCTGATTGAGAACAATATCAGGCCAAACACAGAAATAGAAAAACATAGAAACACAAACATAGACTGCCCACCCCAACTCACGACCTGTCCATACTAAATAAAGACAAAACAAAGGAATTAAAGGTCAGAACGTAACAATGGGACACGTCTGAAGTTGGTAACGCAGATGTGAAAGCACTGATGTGCGAACCGTTTGGTCCACAAGCTAATATGATCCCTATGTGAAAGTGGAGACTCACAAACATGCTGGTGTCCTCCGTTTTGCTCTACGGCCCCCACAAGTGTCACAGGACTTGTCTGAAGGTAACTTCTGCAAATTAATGGAAGTAAGGAGGTAGTTTTGTGCCAATAAAAATAAGGGGATAAATATGTGTACAAAAAACTAAAATATTTCCTGAGCTTTCTCATATCTCCTAGATACACAGTTGAAGTTGGAAGTTTACATACACCTTAGCCAAATACATTTAAACTCAGATTTTCACAATTCCTGACATTTAATCCTAGTTAAAATAACCTGTCGTATGTCAGTTAGGATAACCACTCTATTTTAAGAATGTGAAATGTCAGAATAATAATAGCGAGAATGATTCATTTATTTCAGCTTTTATTTCTTTCATCACATTCCCAGTGGGTCAGAAGTTTACATACACTCAATTAATATTTGGTATCATTTCCTTAAAATTGTTTAACTTGGGTCAAACAATTTCGGTAGTCTTCCACAAGCTTCCCACAATAAGTTGGGTGAATTTTGGCACATTCCTCCTGACAGAGCTGGTGTAACTGTGTCAGGTTTGTAGGCCTCCTTGTTCGCACACGCTTTTTCAGTTCTGCCCACAAATTGTCTATAGGATTGAGGTCAGGGCTTTGAGATGGTCACTCCAACACCTTTACTTTGTTGTCCTTAAGCCATTTTGCCACAACTTTGGAATTATGCTTTGGGTCATTGTCCATTTGGAAAACCCCCGAGCTGACAAGGTACAAATCTGTCGTTCTGCCCCTGAACAGGCAGTTAACCCACTGTTCCTAGGCCGTCATTGAAAATAAGAATTTGTTCTTAACTGACTTGCCTAGTTAAATAAAAGGTAAAATAAATAAATAAATATCCACCTAATTTTCTCCCTCATGATGCCATCTATTTTGTGAAGTGCACCAGCCCCTCCTGCAGCAAAGCACCCCAACAACATGATGCTGCCACCCCCGTACTTCACGGCTGGGATAGTGTTCTTCAGCTTGCAAGCCTCCCACTTTTTCCTCCAAGCATAACAATGGTCATTAGGGCCAAACAGTTCTATTTTTGCTTCATCAGACCAGAGGACATTTCTCCAAAAAGTATGATCTTTGTCCCCATGTGCAGCTGCAAACCGTAGTCTGGCTTTTTAATGGAAGCTTTGTAGCAGTGGCTTCTTCCTTGCTAAGCCGCCTTTCAGGTTATGTCAATATACGTAGCACTCGTTTTGATTTGGATATAGATAATTTTGTACCTGTTTCCTCCAGCATCTTCACAAGGTCCCATGCTGTTGTTCAGGGATTGATTTGCAATTTTCACACCAAAGTATGTTAGTCTCTAAGAGACAGAACGCGTATTCTTCCTGAGCGAAATGACGGCTGCGGTGTTTATACTTGCGCAATGTTGTTTTTACAGATGAACGTGGTACATTCAGGCATTTGGAAATTTCACCCAAGGATGAACCAGGCTTTTGGAGGTCTACAATTGTTTTTCTGAGGAATTGGCTGATTTCTTTTGATTTTCCCATGATGTCAAGCAAAGAGGCACTGAGTTTGAAGGTGGGCCTTGAAATACATCCACAGGCACACCTCCAATTGACTCAAATGATGTCAATTAGCCTATCAGAAACTTCTAAAGCCATGACATCATTTTCTGGAATATTCCAAGTTGTTTAAAGGCACAGTCAACTTAGTGTATGTAAACTTCTGATCCACTGGAATTGTGATACAGTGAATTATAAGTGAAATAATCTGTCTGTAAACAATTGTTGGAAAAATGACTTGTCATGCACAAAGTAGATGTCCTAACCGACTTGCGTGTTTGGGTGTTTGAAAAATGAATTTTAATGACTCCAACCTAAGTGTATGTAAACTTACGACTTCAACTGTAGGATAGACACTTCAGAACCATATTCCTTATGGTACATTTTTCTGCAGTTTTTTTGCCATTTTTAAATGGGCTATAGTAGTAAAGGCCAAATAAATGTTTGTATCAAAGAATTTGCATTACTCCATTGCTTATAACAGGAACCATAGAAACCTTCAAAAGATGTTCAAAAGCTGTCAACTACCTTGTCTGGGTAGGCTTATGCATTTTGAGAAAATGGCCTTTGAATGATTTGGTACATACTACTGGAAAGCTCTTCTTTCTTTACGCCCATTCAGCATCATTTACACCCTCTTAAGCCTTAGCCCCACTCATCTCTTTAAGGGTTGATCCGAGCATTCTTTCTAAACAACAGCAGTCATGCAACCAAGCTAATGGGCTAATGTTGGCTATCATGCAAGCTACTTCCAGACACAAATGAGAGATTAGCTCACTGACCATTTTACTCAGCCTAGCAGAGCTGGTTAGGCTGTTTTTAACAATTAACGTTTACTGACACCGCCCATATTCAACGGGTGTTGAGTGTACGTAAATTTGTCAGTAATTCTGCGATCTGGCACACTCAGACGAGAGTGCTCTGAAATCGGGTTACTTACATTGTGGACCCTTTTGTTAAGAAATGTAATTAGCTAGCTATCTAGGTAAACAATTAACAATAATCCCAACTCACAACGTTACTACCCGGCATGAATCTGCAGGTATCAAACCAACCAGGTTCAATGTTAGGTAGCTAACGATCTGAATAATATTATTACATAGGTCATACACATAACATTAGCTAGTAAGCCAGCCAGCTAGCAGTGCACTGTAACTTGATATGAAAACTACTTTCTGTCATATTTTGAAAAGTGCAATATATGAAAATGTAGTTAGCTAGATTATCTTACCCGTATATATGGATGGACTCTTCTCCCTCTCTGTCACGGATGCCATGTGTCACGCCTTGGTCATTGTATTTTGTGTTTTCGTTATATATTTGGTCAGGCCAGGGTGTGACAAGGGTTTATGTTATTGTATTTCGTATTGGGGTTTGTAGTATTTGGGATCGCGGCTGATTAGGGGTGTTGTATAGGCTTGGCTGCCTGAGGCGGTTCTCAATCAGCAGTCAGGTGATTCTCGTTGCCTCTGATTGGGAACCGTATTTAGGTAGCCTGAGTTTCACTTTGTCTTTCGTGGGTGATTGTTCCTGTCTCTGTGTAGTTTCACCAGATAGGCTGTAGTTAGGTTTCACGTTCCGTTTGTTGTTTTTTTGTATTCATTAGTTATTTCATGTATGGTCACTTTCATTCATTAAAATCATGAGTAACCACTACGCTGCATTTCGGTCCTCTCCTTCAACAAACGAAGAACGCCGTTACACCATGGTTGCCTTTAGTTTGAAATCATGGCTAGCGGGAAGGTTGCTGACTTTGTCTGTGGCTAAATCAAATCAAATCAAATGTGTTGTGTAACATAATTAAATCAAATCAAATATATTTATATAGCCCTTCGTACATCAGCTGATATCTCAAAGTGCTGTACAGGAACCCAGCCTAAAACCCCAAACAGCAAGCAATGCAGGTGTAGAAACATGGTGGCTAGGAAAAACTCCATAGAAAAGCCCAAACCTAGGAAGAAACCTAGAGAGGAACCAGGCTATGTGGGGTGGCCAGTCCTATTCTGGCTGTGCCGGGTGGAGATTATAACAGAACATGGCCAAGATGTTCAAATGTTCATAAATGACCAGCATGGTCCAATAATAATAAGGCAGAACAGTTGAAACTGGGGACAGCAAGGAGTCATCATGTCAGGTAGTCCTGAGGCATGGTCCTAGGGCTCAGGTCCTCCGAGAGAGAGAAAGAAAGAGAGAAAGAGAGAATTAGAGAGAGACACTTAAATTCACACAGGACACCGAATAGGACAGGAGAAGTATTCCAGATATAACAAACTGACCCTAGCCCCCCGACACAAACTACTGCAGCATAAATATTGGAGGCTGAGACAGGAGGGGTCAGGAGACACTGTGGCCCCATCCGAGGACACCCCCGGACAGGGCCAAACAGGAAGGATATAACCCCACCCACTTTGCCAAAGCACAGCCCCCACACCACTAGAGGGATATCTTCAACCACCAACTTACCATCCTGAGACAAGGCCGAGTATAGCCCACAAAGAACTCTCCCACGGCACAACCCAAGGGGGGGCGCCAACCCAGACAGGAAGATCACATCAGTGTCTCAACCCAGTCAAGTGACGGTATGAAAGAGCCCCAGTAAGCCAGTGACTCAGCCCCTGTAATAGGGTTAGAGGCAGAGAATCCCAGTGGAAAGAGGGGAACCAGCCAGGCAGAGACAGCAAGGGCGGTTCGTTGCTCCAGAGCCTTTCCGTTCACCTTCCCACTCCTGGGCCAGACTACACTCAATCATATGACCCACTGAAGAGATGAGTCTTCAGTAAAGACTTAAAGGTTGAGACCGAGTGTGCGTCTCTTACATGGGTAGGCAGACCATTCCATAAAAATGGAGCTCTATAGGAGAAAGCCCTGCCTCCAGCTGTTTGCTTAGAAATTCTAGGGACAGTTAGGAGGCCTGCGTCTTGTGACCATAGCGTACGTGTAGGTATGTATGGCAGGACCAAATCAGAGAGAGAGCCCATGTAATGCTTTGTAGGTTAGCAGTAAAACCTTGAACTCAGCCCTTGCCTTGACAGGAAGCCAGTGTAGGGAGGCTAACACTGGAGTAATATGATCACATTTTTTGGTTCTAGTCAGAATTCTAGCAGCCGTATTTAGCACTAACTGAAGTTTATTTAGTGCTTTATCCGGGTAGCCGGAAAGTAGAGCATTGCAGTAGTCTAACCTGGAAGTGACAATAGCATTGATACATTTTTCTGCATAATTTTTGGGCAGAAAGTTTCTGATTTTTGCAATGTTACGTAGATGGAAAAATGCTGTCCTTGAAATGGTCTTGATATGTTCTTCAAAAGAGAGATCAGGGTCCAGAGTAACGCCGAGGTCCTTCACAGTTTTATTTGAGACGACTGTACAACCATTAAGATTAATTGTCAGATTCAACAGAAGATCACTTTGTTTCTTGGGACCTAGAACAAGCATCTCTGTTTTGTCCGAGTTTAAAAGTAGAAAGTTTGCAGCCATCCATTTCCTTATGTCTGAAACACATGCTTCTAGCGAGGGCAATTTTGGGGCTTCACCATGTTTCATTGAAATGTACAGCTGTGTGTCATCCGCATAGCAGTGAAAGTTAACATTATGTTTTCGAATGACATCCCCCAAGAGGTAAAATATATAGTGAAAACAATAGTGGTCCTAAAACGGAACCTTGAGGAACACTGAAATGTAGAGTTGATTTGTCAGAGGACAAACCATTCACAGAGACAAACTGATATCTTTCCGACAGATAAGATCTAATCCAGGCCAGAACTTGTCCGTGTAGACAAATTTGGGTTTCCAATCTCTCAAAAAGAATGTGGTGATCGATGGTATCAAAAGCAGCACTAAGGTCTAGGAGCACGAGGACAGATGCAGAGCCTCGGTCTGATGCCATTAAAAGGTCATTTACCACCTTCACAAGTGCAGTCTCAGTGATGCGGTCTAAAACCAGACTGAAGCATTTCGTATACATTGTTTGTTATTTCATTTTATTTTACCCCCTCTTCTCCCCAATTTGGTGGTGTCCAATTGTTAGTAGTTAGAACTACACAGTAAGTTATCCACTGAATGCATTCAGACAAACTATTTGTTCAAGCTAATACTTTGTTCCTTTGAGATTTGGGTCATATTTCTTTTTTTGCCTTGCAAGGGCATCTGGGGACAAAGATGGGCAAAGTTCTGACACTTCTGAGAGATTTTGCAGCACCATAGTATCACAAACAGTAGTTTGGCATTAACCCTCCAGTGGCATTCAAACTCACTGATCAACAATGCACCTTAGAGTAGTTCTAATAATGACCTAATGTCACACCCTGACCTGAGATATCTATGTTTTCTTTATATTTTAGTTAGGTCAGGGTGTGAATAGGGTGGATATGCTAGTTTTTGTATTGTCTAGGGTTTTTGTATTGTCTAGAGTTTTGTAGATCTGCAGTGCCTTGCGAAAGTATTCGGCCCCCTTGAACTTTGCGCCCTTTTGCCACATTTCAGGCTTCAAACATAAAGCTGTATTTTTGTGTGAAGAATCAACAACAAGTGGGACACAATCATGAAGTGGAACGACATTTATTGGATATTTCAAACTTTTTTAACAAATCAAAAACTGAAAAATTGGGCAAAATTATTCAGCCCCCTTAAGTTAATACTTTGTAGCGCCACCTTTTGCTGCGATTATAGCTGTAAGTTTCTTGGGGTATGTCTCTATCAGTTTTGCACATCGAGAGACTGAAATGTTTTCACATTCCTCCTTGCAAAACAGCTCGAGCTCAGTGAGGTTGGATGGAGAGCATTTGTGAACAACAGTTTTCAGTTCTTTCCACAGATTCTCGATTGGATTCAGGTCTGGACTTTGACTTCTAACACCTGGATATGTTTTATTTTTTTTGAACCATTCCATTGTAGATTTTGCTTTATGTTTTGGATCATTATCTTGTTGGAAGACAAATCTCCGTCCCAGTCTCAGGTCTTTTGCAGACTCCATCAGGTTTTCTTCCAGAATGGTCCTGTATTTGGCTCCATCCATCTTCCCATCAATTTGAACCATCTTCCCTGTCCCTGCTGAAGAAAAGCAGGCCCAAACCATGATGCTGCCACCACCATGTTTGACAGTGGGGATGGTGTGTTCAGGGTAATGAGCTGTGTTGCTTTTACGCCAAACATAACGTTTTGCATTGTTGCCAAAAAGTTCAATTTTGGTTTCATCTGACCAGAGCACCTTCTTCCACATGTTTGGTGTATCTCCCAGGTGGCTTGTGGCAAACTTTAAATGACACTTTTTATGGATATCTTTAAGAAATGGCTTTCTTCTTGCCACTCTTCCATAAAGGCCAGATTTGTGCAATATACGACTGAATGTTGTCCTATGGACAGAGTCTCCCACCTCAGCTGTAGATCTCTGCAGTTCATCCAGAGTGATCATGGGCCTCTTGGCTGCATCTCTGATCAGTCTTCTCCTTGTATGAGCTGAAAGTTTAGAGGGACGGCCAGGTCTTGGTAGATTTGCAGTGGTCTGATACTCCTTCCATTTCAATATTATCGCTTGCACAGTGCTCCTTGGGATGTTTAAAGCTTGGGAAATCTTTTTGTATCCAAATCCGGCTTTAAACTTCTTCACAACAGTATCTCGGACCTGCCTGGTGTGTTCCTTGTTCTTCATGATGCTCTCTGCGCTTTTAACAGACCTCTGAGACTATCACAGTGCAGGTGCATTTATACGGAGACTTGATTACACACAGGTGGATTGTATTTATCATCATTAGTCATTTAGGTCAACATTGGATCATTCAGAGATCCTCACTGAACTTCTGGAGAGAGTTTGCTGCACTGAAAGTAAAGGGGCTGAATAATTTTGCAAGCCCAATTTTTCAGTTTTTGATTTGTTAAAAAAGTTTGAAAAATCCAATAAATGTCGTTCCACTTCATGATTGTGTCCCACTTGTTGATTCTTCACAAAAAAATACAGTTTTATATCTTTATGCCTGAAGCCTGAAATGTGGCAAAAGGTCGCAAAGTTCAAGGGGGCCGAATACTTTCGCAAGGCACTGTAGCTATTTGTATGTTTATGGTGGCCTGATATGGTTCCCAATCAGAGGCAGCTGTTTATTGTTGTCTCTGATTGGGGATCATATTTAGGTAGCCATTTCCCTTTGGTGTTTGTGGGTTCTTGTTCTATGTTTAGTTGCCTGTCTGCACTATTCATATTAGCTTCACGGTAAATGACGGTAAAGGATCCTGGACGTGGCAGGAAAGGAATGCATGCCATGGAAGCAGGGGGAGATAGCGCAGGAGGAAATGCGACGATACGAGGGGACACGGTTAGCACAGAAGCCCGAGAGGAAGCCCAAGAGGCAGCCCCAAGAAAATGTTGGTTGGCTGAGTCAGGTTGGAGACCTGAGCCAACTCCTCGTGCTTACCGTGGGGAGTGTGTGACTGGTCAGACACCATGTTATGCAGTGATGCGCACGGTGTCTCCAGTTCGCATTCATAGCCCGGTGCGCTCTATTCCAGCTCCTCGCATTTGCCCGGGCTAGAATGGGCATCCAGCCAGGACGGATGGTGCCGGCTCAGTGCTCCTGGTCTCCAGTACACCTCCTTGGACCAGGATATCCTGCTCCGGCTCTGCATATTGTGACTTCGGTGCGTCTGCACAGCCCAGTGTGTCCTGTGCTAGCGCCCTGCACTTGTCATGCTCAAGTGAGCATCCAGCCAGGACGCATTGTGCCAGCTCTACACTCCAGATCTCCAGTGCGCCTCCACAGTCCAGTACGTTCTGTGCCTGCTTCCCACACTCGCCCTGAGGTGCGTGTCTTCACGCCGATGCCACCTGTACCGGTACCACGCACCTGGCCTCCAGTGCGCCTCCAGAGTTCAGTAAGTCCTGTGCCTCCTACCCGCACTCGCCCTGAGATGCGTGTCTTCAGCCCGGTACCAACAGTGCCGGCACCACGCATCAGGTCTCCAGTGCGCCTCCACAGTCTAGAGATTCCGGCGACGTTTCACAGTCCAGAGCTTCCGGCGACTTTTCACAGTCCAGGCGACGTTTCACAGTCCAGAACCTCCAACGACGGGCGACAGTCCGGAACCTCCAACGACTGGCCACAGTCCAGAACCTCCAACGACGATCCCCAGTCCGGAGCCTCCAGCGACGATCCCCAGTCCGGAGCCTCCAGCGACGGTCCCCAGTCCGGAGCCTCCTGCTCTTTTTCACACCAGTATTTATACTTGCACATCCTCATCTGCACATCTATCACTCCAGTGTTAGTTGCTAAATTGTCATTAATTCGCCACTATGGCCTATTTATTGCCTTACCTCCTTACTTAATTTGCACATGTGTGTAATATCCTTTGTAATATCCTGAACTTCATCTTTAAGATTTTTGGAAGAGGACCCATGACAAAGCTCAAGTGCTCAAGTATATAAATCATGGACAACAAGTATTTTTGGATACCCCTATTTTAAACCTCCACACCTTTTCTTACTACTCAACTTCATCCCCCAACAATACATAATACATTTGTGGTAACACAGAAATGTGAAAATGCAGCCGATATGAATGTTTCAGTACTTTATGTGAACTTTCTCTGACTGGATTCTCCCCAGAGTACAGTTTTGAGAATGTATGAGATGATCAAACCAGATGATCTGCAATGAAATTAAGCTGTCTATGAATATCCCCACATGCTACTATCATATGCCCTTGTGCTCCGAGTAGCAGCAGTGTAAAAACACAGGGGTGGGGGTGGGGGTGGGGGTGGGGGGGGTCAATGTAAATAGTTTGGGTGCCAACTTGATTGGTTGATCAGCAGTCTTATCACTTGGGTGTGGAAGCTGTTAAGGAGCCTTTTGGTCCTAGACTTGGTGCTCCGGCACCACTTGCTGTGCGGTAGCAGAGAGGAGAACGAGTTGATAATGCCCTGTTTTTCCTGGCATAGCTACTTTTCCTGGCATAGCTACTTACGAAGAGATCGTATAGCACATCAAACACTAGGCTAGAAGCTAGCTAAATAGTTTGTTGATAATAAACCTGCCAATATGACCACCAAATAAAAAAATACCAGTTGCTGAAAAAAGCTGGTCAAACTAGAAACATGTGGGAGGATTTGACAACATAGCACCACTTGCGTCATGACGGTCCCAAAAGTAGGGACCAGAGAAATTCATATTCATCACTCAACATGTTAGGTCATCAGATGCTGCAAAAAAATATGTCCCAGAAAAAACAAATCACTGCTAGCTAGCTATGTTTGTTCCTCATTGGACCTGTGTTTACATTGTATCCAATTTCAGTTAGTGTAGTTGTTGTTGTAGTGTAGTTACTTAGTTGTTAGTGTAGTTACTTTTCTATAATATTGTAGCAAGTGCAGTCTGAATGTGTAGGACCATATTGCGTCATGATTGCAAGGTGTCTTTTCCAACTGTCTCGACATCTTTTCCAACTGTCCTGTTATCTGTTTTTTTGTCCATTCTAGAATGCCCTTCCAATCAGAAATGAGTACTAAACAATGCTGTCGTATAACTTTATATAAATGACTTCACATTACTGGAGGAGAGTTATTGATTTCTTCAGTATACCTAGTATATCATTTTATCAAATCATCTGTGGCAATCTAAAAATCTAGGTGGAGAATGTTTACTATTTCTTTCATTAAGTTTTCAGCAGACCTCCCTGCAACCCTGAACTTGGACGAATAAAGTGTGTCTGTGAATAATAGGCTCTTATCTTGTAATAGCAGCTTAATGACATTTCTGGATCAATGACTGTAGCTCTGTAATCAATAATTGAATGTAGTTTTTAGATTTGCTTTTTGAAAGTGCTCTAAAGATGAATCATGAATCATTTAAGGGATAATAACTGTGAAAGCTCTACTCTGGACACATTCTCACTGACTTTAAGCTGCTTAGTGCTTTAACCCATACATGGCTAAATGTTAGTGAAGCTCAAAAAGCAGTAGTCGCAGTATGCAAATCAGGGAGTCAAATTCAATTCGGTTCTCGACGTTCATCAAAACGTTCATCAAAAAAAAATATCTTCATATTAGGAAATGTGCTGGTGCTGTGAGGTGAAATCGTGTTCTGAAGTTTAGTGGATCAGTAATTTGCATTTACTTTACCTGTGTTGAAATCCATTATAATTAATGAATGAACGCAGGAAGAAAAAAAACAAATGTGAAGGTTTTGTTGTTATTGAAAATGAGTATAAATTCACATTTCGGCCAGAACTTCTGATTTGACATAAGTAGTGGATGGATCAAGAATAAATAATTCCATTTATGTTAAAATGGATTCCCTTGAAATTCAGTTTTCCAAATTCCAGTTTTCCAAATTCTCAAACATTTAGTACACAAAAATAAAGGTGATAATTGTAACCAACTAAGGTTCTTGATAGCGACACCGTTTTTAGAAATGTTTAGTGCCTCCTGAACCAGAATTGGATAGCCCTGCTGTATGGTTTTACACCTTATTTGCATATTTCCCAGGTGAATTTTTGAGTTACCAGTACCACCCATGATTGTGTTTGCTAGTGACAAAGACATGATAGCTGCATTCATGTGGTATCATTCCACATTAGTGATGAGAAACCAAAGCGTTCTGAAGGCATTGGCACTTTCAACAGCTGGTGCTGAAAAACAGTTCACAATTCACATTATTGGAATGTGCTGGTCAGCAATAATAACCAGCTGTAATTATCAGATATGGTTAATTTTGTCTCAATTGTTGACATCAAAACTTTGTGGCACAGCGGTAAATGTTTGGCACTTGTGTCCTATAATCAGTTGGAACACAAAGTTACTATTTAAAAAATATATCTGTGGCATTCTTTAGGATGCTTAAGATAGAAGCTTACACTACATTAATTACAACAAATGCAGAAAATGTGGTTTAAACTATTTAAAAATAGTTCACCTTTAACAAGGCTCGACCTCATATCCTCGAGTCCCTGAGCTCATCTCTATACTTGACACATACACTTTCTGCTGCCAGAATACGAAGATGGCATTGAAAAGACGGGTCTAGAGGCAGAAAGGTTGCTTTGTGGTCTGATTGTTTTCAGATATGGCTGACCAGTTCAGAATGTGGTCAGGGATCCATTGTGTGCAGATTTATCCTCAGTCTGGATGCAATCAGGCTACCGAAAGCGCACACAAGAAAACTTCAGAGAGGAACGTTTTCCTTGTAATGTTTAAGGAAATACAGTATGTTCCTATCATGTGTGGAACGTGTTTGCTGGCCTCAAATGCTAGCCAGATAGCTTTATATTTGGAAAAACATGTTTTTGTTTGGCTAGAGTTATGCTAACCCGTTTGCAATCCCTTTAGCATTGCTTGCTAGCTACAGAGGTTATCTGGCTAGTTAGTTACTGCTGTCAGTTTTTGTGTTATCATATTTAGCCTATTCCACCTATTCCACCTTTAGCCTATTCTGTGAACAGAATACTGAAGTTGCATGAACTGTCAGGTCTAGACATGGCCAGAGTTCCCTACTCTACAGTCCAGGTGAAATAACATATACAAAGTCCTAACTATATTTGTAAGTATGGTGTCTAGTAGAGGTTGGTGATTGGAAGCAGCTTGGAATCGAAGACTGACTCACCATCTCAACTGACTGACTCACCATCTCAAAATGGTAAGCTAATTCAGTTCTATGTGTAGGCTAAAGCCTGCACTGACCTTGTGTTTAGCCAAGATGACAGCAGCTAGCTAGCATAGCTGGGTGATAGCTGCAGCTGGCTATCCTATGTAGCTGATATTTCTCTGTCAAATTAATTATGACAAGAGAGCAAGAGCCAGTGTTTAGAATGTGTTTCATAGAACACTCGTTCTACAATGCCTTGCTAGGAAAGTAGCATGCAACTTAGTTTCAATGTTCCATCACATCATGTAAATACAGTGGGGAGAACAAGTATTAGATAACCTGCAAAATTGGCAGTGTTTCCTACTTACAAAGCATGTAGAGGTCTGTCATTTTTATCATGGGTACACTTCAACTGTGAGAGACGGAATCTAAAACAAAAATCCCGAAAATCACATTTTATGATTTTTAAGTAATTAATTTGCATTTTATTGCATGCCCCACGAGGTGAGATCTTGCATGGAGCTCCCCTTTTATGAGAACAGACATGTTAGTTTGGATTATCAGACAGAGCCCCGGAATGCTAGATAGCTATCTAATTTACAAATCCAGATTAGTTATCATATCTTTGTCTGGATTTAGCATCAACACTGTTTTATTTACTCTTTTTTTTACATCACTGAGGGTTAATTTAAGTCTTTATAGTGTTAATTTAATTTTTGGTTACCTTGGTTAGTGTGCACTGCGCCCAGCCCGCCACAGGAGTCGCTGGTGCTCGATGAGACAAGGATATCCCTACCGGCCAAACCTCCCTAACCCGGACGACGCTAGGCCAATTGTGCGTCGCCCCACGGACCTCCCGGTCGCAACCCGGGCGCGAACCCAGAATCTCTGGTGGCACAGTGTGGGGTTTTTGACATTTACGTTTCTTCAGAATTCCAAAACTATATTGAAATATATGGAAGCCTGCTGATGTGTCCCTTTCATAGAAGACAAACAAATTGGCCAGCGTTAACTAGTGTTGATTTTTAGGCCCTTAACCACTGCGCCACCTGGGAGGCCCCCTGATTAAATGTTTTAATTGAACATTAGAAATGTTACACTGAAACATCAACACTAGTTAACGCTGGCCAATTTGTTTGTCTTCTATGAAAGGGACACATCAGCAGGCTTCCATACATTTCAATAAACTTTTGGAATTCTGAAGAAACGTAAATGTCAAAAACCCCACACTTAACTCAAAGGTTCTTTCTCGTTCAAGAGTTCTCCAAGGAAACCTTAAGAGCTGAGAAAGAACCATTTAAGAAACTTTTTTATGTGTGTAGCATATATTCACCAACCTGAAGTGACAGGAGTTTGAGCATGAGAGAGGGAAATCTCCATAGAGCACTATGCAAATCAAATGCTGACAGACAACTATAAAAAGTTTGCTGATGCCTCTTGGACAAGTACTGCCACAACAGTAATCATCAACAAATTGCATTGAACTGATTGCTGTAAATGGAAGCAAGCTATTCTATGCACTCACGTACCCATCAGCTATTCATGCTACTTTTAAAGCAGAGATCACATGCCAATATTTTCTCAGAAGTTTGTTGTGTCTAAAATAAATGGATATTGGATATTGAAGTGTACAATGTTTTAACTTTGTAAATGAGGTAAAGAGCATATGAAGTGCTACCTTGTCACTCATTATTTTGCACTGACTAATAAGTATAACTAAGCTAGGGACTCCGGACCGTGGATCGTCGCCGGAGGAACCGGACCATAGATCGGTGCCGGGGGCTCCGGACCGTTAATCGTCGCCGGGGGCTCCAGGCCAAGGATTGTCACCGGAGGCTCTGGGACATGGATCATCACTGGAGGCTCCGGGCCATGGATTGTCACTGGAGGCTCTGGGCCATGCATCATCACTGGAGGCTCTGGGCCATGGATCGTCACTGGAGGCTTCGGGCCATGGATCATCACTGGAGGCTTCGTGCGTGGAGCAGGCACAGGACATACCAGGCCGGAGACACGTACTGGAGGTTGGTTGCATGGAGCTAGCACAGGATATACTGGACCATGGAGGCACACTGGAGAGCTGGCACAATGGGTCCTGGCTGGATGCTCACTTTGCCCGGCAATTGCGGGGCGCTGGCACAGGACGCACTGGGCTGTGAAGGCGCACTGACGACACAGTGCATAGATCCGCCGCAGGATATCCTGGACCGGAGAGGCGTACTGGAGACCAGGAGCACTGAGCCGGCACAACCCGTCCTGACTGTATGCTCACTTTTGCACAGCAAGTGCGAGGAGCTGGCACAGAGCGCCCCGGGCTGTAGACTCGCATTGGAGACACAGTGCGTATCACCCCATAACATGGTGCCTGAACGGTCAAAAGCGAGTGCAGGGAAAAAGTGAGTGCGGCTACGCCAACCACCCCGTGTGGCCCCTCTATTTTTTGGGGGGGGCTGCCTCTCATGCTTGCGTCGTGGTTGCGACCCCTGAAGTCGTCGTTGATGCTCCTTTGCTGCTTCCGCCTGCTTCCCCGGCAGGCTTTCATATCTCTCCAATACATCCTCCCAAGTCCAGGCGATTCTCTCCTCAACCTCCTCTATAGACCAGGATGCCATCTCCTCCCGGGCACACTGCTTGGTCCAGTTGCGGTGGGATCTTCTGTCATGTTCATTTTGAGATGGATTGGACCAAGGTGCAGCGTGGTAGGTGTACATTTTACCTTTATTAAATTACACTGAAAAACAACAAAATACAAAAAGAACGTACAGCTACATGCAGTACAGAAAGCAACTACATACAAACAAGATCCCACAACCTAAAGGTGGAAAAAAGGCTGCCTAAATATGATCCCCAATCAGAGACAACAAGACAGCTGTCTCTGATTGGGAACCATACCTGGTCAACAAAGAAATAGAAAAACTAGAATGCCCACCCATATCACACCCTGACCTAACCAAATAGAGAAATAAAAAGTCTCGCTAAGGTCAGGGCGTGACAGTACCAGTCAAAAGTCTGGGCACACCTACTCATTCCAGGGTTTTTCTTTATTTTTACTACTTTCTACATTGTCAAATCAAATTTCTTTGTCACATACACATGGTTAGCAGGTGTTAATGCAAGTGTAGCGAAATGCTTGTGCTTCTAGTTCCGACCATGCAGTAATATCTAACAAGTAATATAATCTAACAATTTCACAACAACTACCTTATACACACAAGTGTAAAGGAATGAATACGAATATGTACGTAAAAATATATAAATGAGTGATGGCCGAACGGCATAGGCAAGATGCAGTACATGGTATAGAGTACAGTATATACATATGAGATGAGTAATGTAGGGTATGAAAACATATAAAGCGGAATTGATTAAAGTAGCTAGTGATACATTACATCAAGATGGCAAGATGCAGTAGATGGTATAGAGTACAGTATATACATATGAGATGAGTAATGTAGGGTATGAGAACATTATATAAAGTGGCATTGTTTAAAGTGGCTAGTGATACATTAAATTACATCAAGATGGCAAGATGCAGAAGATGTTATAGCGTACAGTATATACATATGAGATGAGTAATGTAGGGTAAGTATACTTTATATAATATAAAGTGGCTAGTGATAAATTGATTAAATCAGTTTTTCTATTATTAAAGTGGCTGGAGTTGAGTCAGTATGTTAGCAGCAGCCACTCAATGTTAGTGATGGCTGTTTCATTTCTTTGGGACTGGGGGGCAGTATTGAGTAGCTTGGATGAATAAGGTGGCCAGAGTAAACTGCCAGCTACTAAGGCCCAGTTTCTAATATATGAATATTATTAGTATAGACAACAATCTGAAGTCTCTAAAACTGTTTGAATGATGTCTGTGAGTATAACAGAACTCATATGGCAGGCAAAAAGGTTTGTAGTTTTTTAAGTGATTGCCTAGCCAATATCCAGTGTCGATTGGGTCATATTGCACTTCTCAAGGCGTCCACTAGATGTCAACAGTCTTTCGAACGTTGTTTGAGGCTTCTACTGTGAAAGAGCGGGGAATGAGAGCTGATTGAGTCAGGGCTCTGGCAGAGTGCCATGAGCTGATCACGTGCGCTCACATAAGAGTTTGCTGCGTTCCATCGCATTTCTACAGACAAAGGAATTCTCCGGTTGAAACATTATTGAAGATGTATGATAAAAACATCCTAAAGATTGATTTTATACTTCGTTTGTCATGTTTCTACGAACTGTAATATGACTTTTTGTCTGAACTTTCTCCTGGACTTGCCCGCACCTCGTGAGTTTGGATTGTGTACTAACCGCGAGAACAAAAAGGAGGTATTTGGACATACAGTGCCTTGCGAAAGTATTCGGCCCCCTTGAACTTTGCGACCTTTTGCCACATTTCAGGCTTCAAACATAAAGATATAAAACTGTATTTTTTTGTGAAGAATCAACAACAAGTGGGACACAATCATGAAGTGGAACGACATTTATTGGATATGTCAAACTTTTTTAACAAATCAAAAACTGAAAAATTGGGCGTGCAAAATCACAATCAGCCACAAAATACCCAAAGAACATGGCTGCCTAAATATGGTTCCCAATCAGAGACAACGATAAACACCTGCCTCTGATTGAGAATCAATTTAGGCAACCATAGACTTACATTAACACCTAGAATGAACACAACCCCATGAATCTACAAAAACCCCTAGACAGTACAAACACTCTAGATGAGACAAAAAGCATACATCACCCATGTCACACCCTGGCCTAACCAAAATAATAAAGAAAACAAAGATAACTAAGGCCAGGGTGTGACATTTGTAGGGGTGGTGTACAGAAGATAGCCCTGTTTGGTAAAGACCAAGTTCATATTATGACAAGAACAGCAAAAAAAAGGAGAAATGACAGTCCATCATTACTTTAAGAAAGAAGGTCAGTCAAACCAGAACATTTCCTGAACTTTGAACGTTTCTTCAAGTGCAGTCGTAAAAACCATCAAGCGCTATGATTAAACTGGTTCTCATGAGGACCGCCACAGGAAATGAAGACCCAGAGTTACCTCTACTGTAGAGGATAAGTCCACCCTCAGAAATTGCAGCCCAAATAAATGCTTCACAGAGTTCAAGTAACAGACACATCTCCACATCAACTGTTCAGAGGAGGCTGTGTGAATAAGGCTTTCATGGTCAAAATACTGTAAAGAAACAAATACTAAAGGAGACCAATAATAAGAAGAAACTTGCTTGGGCCAAGAAACATGAGCAATGGTCATTAAACAGGTGGAAATCTGTCCTTTGGTCTGAAGAATGCACATTTTTTATGTTTTGATCCATCCACCGTGTCTGTTTTTTATTTTATTTTAATTCACCTTTATTTAACCAGGTAGACCCGTTTAGAACAAGTTCTCATTTACAACTGCGACCTGGTCAAGATGAAGCAAAGCAGCGCAACAAAAACAACAACACAGAGTTACACATAGACAAACATACAGTCAATAACACAATCGAAAAATCTATGTACAGTGTGTTCAAATGTAGAAGAGTAGGGAGGTAGGCAACACATGAGGTGTGGGGTGTGCTATTTACAGATTGGCTGTGTACAGGTACAGTGATCGGTAACCTGCTCTGACAGCTGATGCTTAAAGTTAGAGGGCTATATAAGACTCCAGCTTCAGTGATTTTTGCAATTTGTTCCAGTCATTGGCAGCAGAGAACTGGAAGGAAAGGCAGCAAAAGGAAGCGTTGGCTTTGGGATGACCAGTGAAATATAAGTGCTGGAGCATGTGCTATGGGTGGGTGATGCTATGGTGACCAGTGAGCTGAGATAAGGCGGGGCTTTACCTAGCAAAGACTTATAGATGACCTGGAACCAGTGGGTTTACACAGGAAGCTGAAAGTGGACACATATCCTCCTTGGGGTAGGCAATTATAGAATTTAGAGTTTTAAGTCTTTATGCTAAGAACTGACTTATTTACAGAGGGTTTAGTGAGTGCGTGTTATTTCAGAAAATCACAGAAATCTCGCAGAGCTCCGAAGCACACTTTAAAAAGATTCGTATGAACACGCTGCAACTGGATCTATAACTGCTTTAAAAAAACAACCTATTTTTGAACATCACCAATTTGACATTGTACGATTTCTCTTAAACGACGATAGATAAATGGCTGGTTCTTTTTTTATTGACACCGGAGGTTCCTTGACTTTGACGTGAAGCGGAAAAATTATTGCTCTATTTTCATTTTGGACCTTTAATCCCAGAAAAATGGCCATAACTCAAAAACAATTGAGGCCTAGACGCCATCTTGCATTCAACCCTGTGTAAATCAGTCAGTTCTTAACGTAAAGACTTAAAACTCAGGATTCTGTAAAAGCATACCCCAATGAGGATATGTGTTTACTTATAGCTTCCTGTGCCAACCGGAAGTTCCAAAATTGGTGTCACAGGGGCTGTTTCGAAGGGTTAAAAAAGTCAGATCTTTCCAAAACTTCATATGTGTGATTAGGAAACCACCATGAACTGTAAATCAGTCATTTCTCCCATAAAATTTAAAAGAAAAACTAAATCACACACAAGCACAGCTTGGAAGGAGGGACACATTGGGGTGCGTAGAGACATACACTCCCTGCATTAGTTAACCTTGTTCGAACTATTAAAGAACCGTCAGACCTAGAGTTCTGAAACTTTAGAATCCTGTTCTAGACTCCATTTCGATAGTGCATGGTGAGTTACGTGGCTCTAGAAGGTTCTCGGACCGAGAAACAGCCTCGTACATTTGCAATAACTTCAATTCATTTTTGCATCACGAAAATGACGACATTTAGAAATGTCCCAGCGTCGCAAGACTAGTTGCATTACGACCGCCTCAGCCCATATAGACAGACCCCAACGTTTCTGTCCGATTGCTCATTCAAGGACCCCGTAGCAAGGCATGGAAAAAAGTGGATTTTCAGCACCTATTAGGGTCTTGCTCGGGCAGCAAATGACCCATCGAGCCGAAACTTGAGATTCGGGGTCGACTCAGCTACACATAACATCAGAACTGGACCCGCAGCTAGAACGTAACTATGTGTTTTACGTTTTTATTATGGTTTGAACAGAAGGCATTGTGAATTTTGGGCCAGCTCTGTAGTATGTGATAGTTGGCTACTAAACGAGTTGGAAAAAGTGGGTTTGGTGTCAGTTTGTTTCAGTTTGGTGTCAGAATGTCAGGAAGCCCAGGACCCAGTTGCATGGGGCAGGGTTCTGACCCAGGGTCACAAGCTTAATGATGAGCTTGGAGGGTACTATGGTGTTTAAGGCTGAGCTGTAGTCAATTAACATAATTCTTACATAGGTATTCCTCTTGTCCAGATGGAATAGGGCAATGTGCAGTGCGATGGTGATTGCATCGTCTGTGGATCTATTGGGGTGATATGCAAAGTGAAGTGGGTCTAGGGTGTCAGATAAGTGGGTCTAGGGTGTCTCAAATCACTTCACAATGACAGAAGTGAGTGCTATGGGGCAATAGTCATTGAGTTCAGTTATCCTTGCTTTCTTGGGTACAGGAACAATGGTGTACATCTTTAAGTGGGGACAGCAGACGGGGATAGGGAGAGACTGAATTGTGACTCCACTTTGTCTCTGTTCTGATGCTTTTCCTGAATGATTGCCTTACGGAGTGAATAACTACACTGTTTGTGTTCAAACATATTCACAGTCACCTTATCCTGGTTAAATGTAGTGGTTCGTGCTTTCAGTTTAGTGCGAGTTTAGTCTATCCACAGTTTCTGTTTCAGGTATGTTTTAATAGTCACAGTGGGAACATCATCGCCTGTACACTTTCTGATGAACTGTGTCCGTGTATACGTCAATGTCATTCTCAGAGGCTACCCGGAACATATCCCAGTTTGTGTGATCAAAATAATCTTGAAGCATGGATTCCAGTTTGGTCAGACCAGCGTTGAATAGACCTTAGCATGGGTACTTCCTGTTTGAGTTTCTGCCTATAGGAAGGGAGGAGCAAAATGGAGTCCTGATCTGATTTGCTGAAGAGAGGGCGGGAGAGGGCCTTATAGGCATCCTGGAAGGGGGAGAAGCAGTGATCGAGCATTTTAGCAGTGTGAGTACTACAGTCAATGTGTTGATAGAACTTCAGTAGCGATTTCCTCAAATTTGCTTTGTTAAAATCCCCAGCTACAATAAATGTGTCCTCAGGATATGTGTTTTCCAGTTCGCACAAACTCCAGTAAAGCTCTTTGCGGGCCATCGTGTTATCTGCTTGAGGAGGAATATACACGGCTGTGACTATAACCGAAGATAATTCTCTTTGGAGATTATACAGTCGGCATTTGATTGTGAGGTATTCTAGGTCAGGTGAACAAAGGACTTGAGTTTCTGTACATTATTACAATCACACCATAAGTAGTTAATCATGAAACATACATGATTAAGTACTCATGGTAGCCTTTCTTCTTCCCGGAGAGTTCTTTATTCCTGTCTGCGTGATGTACTTAGAACTCAGCTGGCTCTATGGACAGGGACAGTATATCCGGAGAGAGCCATGATTCTGATAAACAGTGTATGTTACATTACTTGATGTCTCTCTGGAAGGAGATCCTGGCACTAAGCTCTACTACTTTATTGACCAGAGCCTGAACATTAGGGAGTAATATACTCGGAAATGGTGGATGGTGTTCACTCCTACTGAGTCAGACTAGAAGTCCACTCCGAATACCTCTTCTCTGCCGGCGGTGTCTTGGAGCAGCCTCTGGGGTAAGTTAAATTGCCCTGGGGGTACAAACAAATTATCCAATTTGGGAAAGTTGTGTTCCTGGTTGTAATGCTGGTGAGTTACCGCCACTCTGACATCCAAAAGTTATTTCCGGCTGTATGCAATAACAAAACAAAAAAACGTTCTGGGCTAATAATGTAAGAAATTACACACAACAAAACGAGAATAATACAAAGTTCCTTAGCAACTAGAAGCATGTCTGTCCTCAGCGCCATATTACTGGGACCAGCTCAGGTAACCAAGAAGAAGTAGAAGTAGAAGCACTTTTTAGTCTCATTTTTAGTCTCAAAATAATAGCTTACATTTGTTTTGCCGAACTCAGTACAAAATACGCATTACATTGACAGGTGAGAATCATTGTGTGATTATACAAAAGAAAGGGATTTTTCTCCAAGATTACTAGTTTATGCTCGTTGAGATAATTACTGTTCAAGGCTCTACAATAGTAAATATTGCATCATATGGACTCTTAATCGTGCGTGTGGTGCCCAATGTGTTTGTGGTGGACTCAGACAAGACTACAGTGTCAGCACAAGAGGACTTATACACATCTCATGGCACAACAAACGAGTGGCGTTGTAACTGGAGCAACATTTGTCTAGCTGTAGATGAAGGACACCCTCCCATTGCCGGTCCATACACTTATCTGCAGGCTCTAATGTTAGGAATTAGAGAGCTATAAAGCAAGTAAGACCTCATAGTAGCTAGGATATTATATCAGATACATCTAAGTCATGCACAGCTTTCATTGCATCCCAAATGGAACCCTTTTCACTTTGGGCTCTGGTCAAAAGTAGTGTGGTACAGAATATAGGGAATATGGTGTCATTCTAGACAAAGGTGGCAAGCTAGACAAAGAAAGCCTTAGTAATTTAGTTTGGAGCCCCATAGTCTTCAGATGATGTATTGTTATTAGCTAAGCCTACGTGGGGACAACGTTTCACTGTGCGGTGAATGGGAAATCTGTGTTGATTATTTAACCACATGTTGTGCTGTCAAAAAATACATAATGAGCTAAAAGTCCTGTAAATATCTTGATTTATCCCCATTTAAATGCATTATTAGTCACAGACCCGCTGGCCTTAATTGGTGTTTATAAAATTGTTATGTTCTCATTGTTAGCAACATTCAATTGATACCGTTGAATCATTTTGATAATTGTGAATTGCACTGCATGAAACTACAATTTGCAGCTAAAGAGGAACATGTTGTTTGATTAGAAACACTCAAGATATTGATTATAACAGCAAGCAAATAATATGAAATTGTGAACATTGTATTGACAGTTTACTTTGTTATAAGCCCATATAGTTGACTACTTAATGCAATATGCTGATGATTAGAAAGCTGCAAAGAAATAGTCAGGAAACAAAAGCATTCCATTCATATTTGAATAGGCCTTTTTATTTTCCTCTGCATTCAAATAACAAACTGTGAGTGACTCTGGGACTCCATCTCAAATGGCACTTGTTACCGAAGTTGTTATTCCAGTTGGATATGCATGTCAATCTCTCATGGCTCAAAGCGGAGGAGAGATTGACTTCATCTCTACTTGTATTTATGAGAGGTATTGACATGTGGAAAGTACCGAGCTGTCTGTTTGAACTACTGATACACAGCTTGGACACCGATGCATACCCAACAAGACATGCCACAAGCGGTCTCTTCACAGTCCCCAAGTCCAGAACAGACTATGGGAGTCTGCACAGTACTACTATGCTATGTAGTAACCATGTAGGCATGGCTACTATTTCATATAACTCTATTCCATATCAAGTAACTGATGCAAGCAATAAAATTAGATTTAAAAAACAGATACAAATACACATTATGGAACAGCGGGGAATGTGAAACAACACAGACATAGGCACAGACACATGCATACACACACACACAATAACATACGCACCATACACACGTACACATGTATTTTGTACTGTAGATATGTGGTAGTGGTGGAGTATGGGCCTGAGGGCACACAGTGTGTTGTTAAATCTGTGAATGTTTTGTAATGTTTTTAAAATTGTATGAACAGCCTTAATTGGACCCCATGAAGAGTAGGCATTTATTTACAATGACAGCATATCCCGGCCAAAACCGGACGACTCTGGGCCAATGGTGGGCCAATTGTGCGTCGCCCTACGGGACTCCCAATCCCAGCAAGATGTGATACAAGGTGTAAGTGAACCAGGGACTGTAGTGACAACTCTTGTACTGAGATGCAGTGCCTTAGACTGCTGGGCCACTCTGGAGCCCAAATGAGATATGTTATGTATTGCCATAAAGAGTTATAATGACTATATATGCCTAGACTCACAGGAATTACATTTGATGGATTCAACAATCATCTCTCCGTAACTAACAAATACAGTCACTAACAAATACAGTTATACACTCTACAATTCTCTAAAAGGCTAAACACAATGGGACATTATATTGGAGGCTTGGCTTAGTGGGGGCATAACAACTCTAATCTTGACCCACTATTGAACTCAGATATATTAAGCGCAATACGTTTCCTCAAATGTTTTGAGTAATGACAGCACATTGGGGTTTACAGTGTACACATAATGAGGTACAATACAAACTGGGAAGTGAGCACACACAAGTATGAACATACAGTGCATTCGGATAGTATTCAGACCTCTTGACTTTTTCCATATTTTGCTACGTTACAGTCTTATTCTAAAATGTATTAAATTGATTTTTCCCTCATCAATCTACAGACACTACCCCATAATGACAAAGCAAAAACAGGTTTTTAGAATTTTGTGCAAATGCATATTTAAAAAATATATTACATTTTACATACGTAATCAAACCATTTACTCAGTACTTTGTTGTTGCACCTTTGGCAGTACTTCGGGTCTTCTTGGGTATGACACAAAAAGCTTTGCGCAAGTATTTGGGGAGTCTCTGACATTCTTCTATGCAGATCCTCTCAAGCTCTGTCAGGTTGGATAGGTGGCGTCACTGCAAAGCTATTTGCAAGTCTCTCCAGAGATGTTCGATTGGGTTCAAGTCCAGGATCGGCTGGGCCACTCTAGGACATTCAGAGACATGTCCCGAAGCAGCTCCTGCTTTTGTCTTGGCTGTGTGCTTAGGGTTGTTGTCCTGTTGGAAGGTAAAACTTAGACCCAGTCTGAAGTCCTGAGAGCTCTGGAGCAGATTTTCATCAAGGATCTGTCTGTGCCAGGTTTATACCAGATGTGACGCTTGGCATTCAGGCCAAAGAGTCCAATCTTGGTTTCATCAGACTGGATAATATTGTTTCTCATGGTCTGAGAGTCCTTTAGGTACCTTTTGGCAAACTCAAAGGGGCTGTCATGTGCCTGTTACTGAGGAGTGGCTTTCGTCTGGCCATTCTACAATAAAGGCTTGATTGGTAGAGTGCTGCAGAGATGGTTATCTTTATGGAAGGTTCTCCCATTTCCACAGAGAAAGTCTGGAGCTCTGTCAGGGTGACCATTGGGTTCTTGGTCACCTCCCTGACCAGGGCCCTTCTCCCCCGATTGCTCAGTTTTGCTGGTCCGGCCAGCTCTAGGAAGAGTCTTGGTGGTTCCAAACTTCTTCCATTTAAGAATGGCGGAGGCCACTGTGTTCTTGGGGACATTCGAAGCTGCAGACATTTTTTGGTACCCTTCCCCAGATATGTGCCTCGATACAATCCTGTCTCGGAGCACTACAGACAATTCCTTCAACCTCATGGCTTAGGTTTTTCTCTGACATGCATTGTCAGCTGTGGGACCTTATATAGACAGGTGTGTGCATTTCAAAATCACATCCAATCAATTGACTTTACCACTGGTGAACTCCAATAAAGTTCTACAAACATCCCAAGGATGATCAATGGAAACAGGATGCACCTGAGCTCAATTTCAAGTCTCATAGCAAGTGGACCGAATACTCATGTGAAAATGACATTTCTGTTATAGAAATGTTATACATTTGCAAAAAAACAAAATTTTTCATTATTATGTAGATTGATGAGGAAAATATTTTATTTCATCAATTTAAGAATAACCAAACGTGGAAAAAGTCAAGGGGTCTGAATAGTTTAATTGCACTGTATTCACACACAAGTAATAACACTGTAGGACTGACAGCATAGGATATATCATCCCTGTGGCTCTTTTCCCCTTTTGGGAGTCATACTAGCATCCCCCTCAATCCTATGTGTGTGTTTAAAGGGAAGGATTTATTCCTTCAGCCCATAAACCATTCCCACATCAAGGCTATGTCCCAAATGGCATCCTATTGCCTTTTTTATGTAACTAGGCAGTCAGTTAAGAACAAATTCTTATTTACAATGACGGCCTACCATGGAACAGTGGGTAAAATGCTTTGTTCAGGAGTAGAACAACTGATTTTTACGTTGTCAGCTTGGGGATTCAATACAGCAACCTTTTGGTTACTGGTACAACGCTATAACCACAAGGCTTCCTGCTGCCCCAAATAGTGCACTACTTTTGAACAGAGCCCTAGGTGAGCCCTATCTGGGGTCAAAAGTAGTGCACCACAGATGGAATATAGTGCCATTTGGGACAAACGCGAGGTGACCATTTTAGACCGTTTTCTGTTGTATATGTGGGAACTTCCCAAAGTTTAACCTTTGATTTATTTATGCATAATCATCAGAAGGATGGATAAATAAGTGTATCATGAAGGAACCCAAGTATTTACATAAAAAAAATATATATTTGCCCTTTAGTTAACCAGGTAGGCTAGTTGAGAACAAGTTCTCATTTACAACTGAGACCTAGCCAAGATAAAGCAAAGCAGTTCGACACATACAACAGCACAGAGTTACACATGGAATAAACAAACATACAGTAGAAAAAGTCTATATACAGTGTGTGCAAATGAGGTAAGATTAGGGAGGTAAGGCAACAAATAGGCCATGGTGGCGAAGTAATTACAATATAGCAATTAAACACTGGAGTGATAGATGTGCAAAAGATGAATGTGCGTGTAGAGATAATGGGGTGCAAAGGAGCAAGATGAATAAATAAATACAGTATGGGGATGAGGTAGTTGGATAGGCTATTTACAGATGGGTTATGTACAGGTGCAGTGATCTGTGAGCTGCTCTGACAGCTTATGCTTAAAGTTAGTGAGGGAGATATGAGTCTCCAGCTTCAGTGATTTTTGCAGCTCGTTCCAGTCATTGGCAGCAGAAAACTGGAAGGAAAGGCGGCCAAAGTAGGAATTGGCTTTGGGATGACCAGTGAAATATACCTGCTGGAGCACGTGCTACGGGTGGGTGCTGCTATGGTGACCAGTGAGTTGAGATAAGGCGGGGCTTTACCTAGCAAAGACTTGTAGATGACCTGGAGCCAGTGGGTTTTTGCGACGAGTATGAAGCGAGGGCGAGAATGTACAGGTCGCAGTGGTGGGTAGTATATGGAGCTTTGGTGATAAAATTGATGGCACTGTGATAGACTACATCCAGTTTGCTGAGTAGAGTGTTGGAGGCTATTTTGCAAATGACATCGCCAAAATCGAGGATCGGTAGGATGGTCAGTTTTAAGAGGGTATGTTTGGCAGCATGAGTGAAGTATGCTTTGTTGCGAAATAGGAAACTGACTCTAGATTTAAGTTTGGATTGGGGATGCTTAATTAATGTGAGTCTGGAAGGAGAGTTTACAGTCTAACCAGACACCTAGGTATTTGTAGTTGTCCACATATTCTAAGTCAGAACCGTCCAGAGTAGTGATGCTGGACGGGTGGGCAGGTGCTTGGCAGCGATTGGATGAAGAGCATGCATTTAGTTTTATTTAACTTCTTCGATATAGGGGGCGCTCTTTTAATTTTTGGATGAAAAACGTTCCCGTTTTAAACAAGATATTTTGTCACGAAAAGATGCTCGACTATGCATATAATTGACAGCTTTGGAAAGAAAACCCTCTGATGTTTCCAAAACTGTAAAGATACTGTCTGAGAGTGGCACAGAACTGATGTTACAGAAAAAAACCAGATAAAAATACAATCAGTAAGTGCCGCATGTTTTGAAACCGCCTCATGGAAATGACTCCTTATATGGCTGTGGAGGAGCTAGGAGTCAGCTTACGTTTTCCACGTTTTCCCCAAGGTGTCTGCAGCATTGTGACGTATTTGTAGGCATATCATTGGAAGATTGACCCTAAGAGACTACATTTACCAGGTGGTCGCTTGGTGTCCTCCGTTGCAATTATTGCGTAATCTCCAGCTGCAGTACTTTTCCGTTTGCTACTGAGGAGAAACCCAACTGCCACGAAGGATTTATCATCAAATAGATATGTGAAAAACACCTTGAGGATGATTCTAAACAACGTTTGCCATGTTTCTGTCGATATTATGGAGTTTGGCGTTGTAGTGAATTAATTTTCTTTTTTTTTTCTTAGCCAAAAGTGATGAACAAAACGGAGCGATTTCTCCTACACAAATAATATTTTGGGAAAAAATGAACATTTGCTATCTAACTGAGAGTCTCCTCATTAAAAACATCCAAAGTTCTTCAAAGGTAAATTATTTTATTTGAATGCTTTTCTTGTTTTTGTGAAAATGTTGCCTGCTGAATGATAGGCTTAATGCTATGCTAGGCTATCAATACTCTTACACAAATGCTTGTGTAGCTTTGTTGAAAAGCATATTTTGAAAATCTGAGATGACAGTGTTGTTAACAAAAGGCTAAGCTTGTGTTTCAATATATTTATTTCATTTAATTTGCGATTTTCATGAATAGAAAACGTTGCGTTATGCTAATGCGTTATAGTTGAAGTATTTTTCTGTCGATTTCTCAGCCAAGCAGGATGAACAAACGTGACGTTTTTTGCCTACAAAGATATTATTTTGGGAAAAAAGGAACATTTGCTATATAACTGGGAGTCTCCTGAGTGAAAGCATCTGAAGTTCTTCAAAGGTAAATTATTTAATTTGGTTGATTTTCTTATTTTTGTGAAAATGTTGCCTGCTGCCAGCATAGCCTAGCATAGCATTATGCCATGCTAAACTTACACAAATGCTTGTCTAGCGTTGGCTGTAACACATATTTTGAAAATCTGAGATGACAGTGTTGTTAACAAAAGGCTAAGCTTGTGTTTGAATATATTTATTTCATTTCATTTGCGATTTTAATGAATAGGAAACGTTGCGTTATGGTAATGTGCTTGAGGCTATGATTACGCTCCTGGATACGGGATTGCTCGTCGCTAGAGGTTAAGAGCAGTTGGAGGCCACGGAAGGAGAGTTCTATGGCATTGAAGCTCATCTGGAGGTTAGTTAAAACCTCTCTATGGTATTTGGGATGCTAGCGTCCCAAATGTCCAACATCCAGTGTGATTGCAGAGCGCCAAATTCAAATACCGAAATACACATTATAAAAATTCCGAAAAGATACAACTAAGTCAGATTTCAAAAATACTTTACAGTGAAAGCATACCTTACAATTATTTGAGAACATAGCCCAGCAGACAAATCATTACAAACAGTAACCAGCAAAGTAGAAAAGTTACACAAGTCAGAAATAGAGTTAAAATGAATCACTTACCTTTGATGATCTTCATATGTTTGCACTCAGAAGACATTCATTTATTCAATAAATGTTCCTTTTGTTCGATAAAGTCTCTCTTTATATCTGTAAACCTCAGTTTTGTTTGCACATCTTCTTCAGTTATCCACAGGCTCAAACGCAGTCACAACAGGCAGACAAAAATATCCAAATTGTATCCATAAAGTTCATAGAAACATGTGAAACAATGTTTATAGTCAATCCTCAGGTTGATTATAGCCTAAATAATCGATAATATTTAAACCGGACAATAATGTTGTCAATATAAAAGGTAAACAAGAAAGGCACTCTCTCGACCGCGCGCATTAAAAAGCTCTGTGACACGGCAGGGTCCACTCATTCAGATGGCTCCTACTCCCTCATTTTTCAGAATACAAGCCTGAAACAATCAATAAAGACTGTTGGCATCTAGTGGAAGGCATAGGAACTGCAATTTGAGTCCTAAGTCAATGGATACTATAATGGCATTGAATAGAAAACCACCCAAAACAATCCTACTTCCTGAATGGATTTTTCTCAGGTTTTCCCCTTTCAAATCAGTTATGTTATACTCACAGACATTATTTTAACCGTTTTGGAGTGTTTTCTATCCAAATCTACTAATTATATGCATATCCTATTTTCTGGGCCTGAGTAGAAGGCAGTTTAATTTGGGCATGCTTTTCATCCAAAATTCCAAATGCTGCCCCCTACCCTTGAGAAGTTAACACAAACAGTCCAAATAAGGGCCAGAAGTATGCAGAATGGTGTCGTCTGCGTAGAGGTGGATCAGCGAATCACAATCAGCAAGAGTGACATCATTGATGTACACAGAGAAGAGAGTCGGGCCGAGAATTTAACTCTGTGGCACCCCCATAGAGACTGCCAGAGGTCCGAACAACAGGCCCTCTGATCATCAATAAATTAAATGTCACCAACCCAAGGTCACGCTATCTCAACCACCTCTGGCACGGTCATTAATTAGAAGAGGCCACTCACTGGATTAAAAACATGTTTAGATGGGCATCAGGGTTTAGAGACACTTTGCTTGCTTCATTATTTTCTATATGCCATACTGGAGAGAATTAATACATAAAAAGGGCCGTGAATGGCAGCAGGGTAATTCTATGGGTTGCGACCTGTCGTATAGAGTAAGATCTGCATTGACGTAAGGTGTTTAGTGGTCACTCAAGATTGTAATGAATTTTAATCTTGTCAATCTAAGTAACATAATAAAAAAATCCCCATCAACATCTGTCAATTTAAACTAGAGATCCGTTTTTTTTAAATGGGCTGCGTCTTAATCCACCACATCCATCTATGTCAGCCTTCCGCATCTGCGGAGACATCCCAAAAATCTTTCTTCTCATGAAATTGTCTGTAGCTTCTGAACAGTTTGGCATACAAATAAATATGAACACTATGGAAAGGGGAGACTCACAAACACGAAGGTGGTACAGGACACGTCTAAAGGTAACCAATACAAATAATTGGAAGTATGGAGGTAGTTTTGCGCCAACAGAAATTAGGTTAATTATGTGTCCAAAAATAACTAAATATTGTCTGATCTTTCTTACATCTCCTACGCCTTATGATTTATTTTGTAAGTCTCTTTTTTGCCTTGAATGTGTTATTCAATATGTTTCTATGTGCTATAGTAGTAAATGCCAAATTCAATATATTGTCAAATAATTGTATTATATATGTTTGTACTTGTTATGGCTGGGGGCAGTATTGAGTAGGTGCCCAGAGTAAACTGTCTGCTACTCAGGCCCAGTTCCTAATATATGCATATCATTAGTAGATTTGGATAGGAAACACTCAGAAGTTTCTCAAACTGTTTGAATGATGTCAGTGAGTATAACATAACTCATATGGCAGGCAAAAACCTGAGAAAAAAATCCAACCAGGAAGTGGAAAATCTGAGGTGTGTAGGTTTTCAACTCATTACCTATTGAAGATACAGTGGGATATTGGTCAAATTGCACTTCCTAATTCTTCCGCTAGATGTAAACAGTCTTTATAACCTTGTTTGATGCTTCTACTTTGAAATGTGGGCGAATGAGAGGGGAATGAGTTCTGACAGAGAGGTCTGCCAGAAAGCCATGAGCTGGCCAAGCTCGTTCACGTGAGAGTTAGCTTGAGTTCCATTGCATTTCTGAAGATAAAGGAATTCTCCAGTTGAAACATTATTGAAGATTTATGTTAAAAACATCGTAAAGATTGATTCTATACATCGTTTGACTTGTTTCTACGGACTGTAATGGAACTTTTTGACTTTTTGTCTGCTCCTAGTGAACGCGCGTCATGTATTTGGATTACTGGGCTAAACGCGCGAACAAAAATGAGGTATTTGGATATTAAACCTCTTGTAACTACCCATCCCGGATCCGGGAGCGTTGTCATCAACTGACACTAATTAGCATAACGCAACGGACATAAATATTACTAGAAAATATTCATATTCATGAAATCACAATTGAAATATATTGAAGCACAGCTTAGCCTTTTGTTAATCACCCTGTCATCTCAGATTTTGAAAATATGCTTTACAGCCAAAACAAGACAAGCATTTGTGTAAGTTTATCGATAGCCTAGCATAGCATTATGCCTAGCTAGCAGCAAGCAACCTGATCACGAAAATTAGAAAAGCAATCAAATTAAATCGTTTACCCTTGATGAGCTTCGGATGTTTTCACTCACAAGACTCCCAGTTAGATAGCAAATGTTCCTTTTTTCCCAAAATATAATTTTTGTAGCCGAAATAACTCTGTTAGTTCTTCACGTTTCGCTGAGAATTTGACGGGAAATTGCGGTCACGACAACTTAGAAAATATTCCAAATTAGCTCCATAATATCGACAGAAACATGGAAAACGTTGTTTATAATCAATCCTCAAGGTGTTTTTCAAATGTCTATTCGATAATATATCAACCGGGACAGGTGGCTTTTTAGTAGGAAAGAGAGAAACAATGGCCGCATTTGTCTCTTACGCACAAAACACTCTGAGAGACTCCAGCTGACCACTGACAATGTTGACGTTCAGGCTCATTTTTCAAAATAAAAGCCTGAAACTATGTATTGTGACACTAGGCACATTAGGGAAGCCATAGAAAAAAGGAATCTGGTTGATATCTCATTCACTGCTCAATAGGGACGCATAGGAACGCAGAGCTTTCTAAATAAGAGTCCCTTCCTGATTTGATTTTTCTCAGGCTTTCGCCTGCATTATCAGTTCTGTATACTCACAGACAATATTTTTACAGTTTTGGAAACTTTAGAGTGTTTTCTATCCTAAACTATTTGTTTGGGTTGTTTTGGTCTCTGAGCGCCGTACTCAGATTATAGCATGGTGTGCTTAAATCGCTTACCTTTGATGATCTTCGGATGTTTGCACTCACGATACTTCCAGTTACACAATAAATGTTCCTTTTGTTCCATCAAGATTATTTTTTATATCCAAAAACCTCCATTTGTTTGGCGCGTTATGTTCAGAAATCCACAGGCTCGAGCGGTCACGACATCGCAGACGAGAATTCCAAATTGTATCCGTAATGTTCACAGAAACATGTCAAATGTTTTTTATAATCAATCCTCAGGTTGTTTTTTCAACATATAAAAGATAATATATCAACCGGGACTTTAGCTTCGTCAATAGGAGAGAGAGACACAATGGCTGCTCCAAACTGTTGCAGCTATACACTGACGCGATGTGATCTTTCTCGCTCATTTTTTCAAAATAAAAGCCTGATGCTATGTCTAAAGACTTTTCACAACATGGGGAAGCCATAGGAAAAGGAATCATGTTGATATCCCTTTAAATTGAGGGAAGGCATTCAATGGAACATGGAGCTTTCAAAATAGAGGCCACTTCCTGGTGGAATTTTCCTCAGGTTTTCGTCTGCAATATCAGTTCTGTTATACTTACAGACAATATTTTGACAGTTTTTGGAAACTTTAGAGTGTTTTCTATCTTAATCTGACAATTATATGCATATTCTAGATTCTGGGCCTAAGAAATAGGCAGTTCAATTTGGGTACGTTTTTCATCCAAAAATCTAAATACTGCCCCCTACACTCAACAGGTTTTAAGTGTTATCTAAACACCAGTTCAGCGGGACTCATATGTTAATTGAAAATAGTGTACTTTTGACACTTTCAGAGTTAAATGTACACCATTGATTTTGTTAAGAGGATTTCAAAATAGTGTTAAAAATAAATTCTGCACTCAACAAAAACCACTCAACTTTCTGTAACTCCAATCATTAAACCATCAAATTTACCCCAAACCTGTACATAAAAAATGTAATCTTTAATTTAACCAGGCAAGTCAGTTAAAATAACAAATTATTTTTTACAATGATGGCATACACCGGCCAAACATAGGACGATATGAGGCCAATTGTGCACCACCATGTGGGACTCCCAATCACAACCAGTTGTGATATAGCCTGGAATCAACCAGGGTGTCTGTAGTGATGCATCAAGCCACTGAGATGCAGTGTCTTAGACCGCTGCATCACTAGGAAAATCAATAATATGAAGTACTGTGACAGCCAAGTCAAAAGTTGTGCAATATATATGGAATAGGATGGCATGTGGGATGCAGCCCAAGTCTGTGAGTTTAGGGCAGCATTTTCCAAATTCGGTCCTCGGGACCCCAAGGTGTGCACGTTAAGTTTTTTGCCCTAACACTACATAATTTATTCAATTGATCAAAGCTTGATGATTAGTTGATTATTTATCAGCTGTGTACTGCAAGGGCTGTTATAACAGCCTCCACTCTTCTAGGAAGGATTTCCACTAGATGTTGGATCAATGCTGCGGGGACTTACTTCCATTTAGCCACAAGAGCATTAGTGAGGTCAGGCACCGATGCTGGGCGATTAGGCCTGGCTCGCAGTCAGCATTCCAATTCATCCCAAAGGTGTTCGATGGGGTTGAGGTCAGGTCTTTGTGCAGGCTAGTCATGTTCTCCCACACCGATCTCGGAAAACCATTTCTATATGGAACTCGCTTTGTGCACGGTGGCATTGTCATACTGAAACAGGAAATGGCTTTCCCCAAACTGTGGTCACAAATTTGGAAGCACAGAAATGTTATTGTATGCTGTAGCATTAAGATTTTCCTTCACAGCAGACAATCATTGGTCACCACCTTTCAAAGTGTGTAACGTTCGGCGGAAAAAAATTGTGTGTCAGCTGCATGGACTTCACAAAAAACATGTGATCAAAGGTCATGAAGTTTTGACTGCAGTCAACTGCAAGTTTCTGCAGTTACTCTTCACCAACTTCATCATGCAGCAATTGCCTGCATTGTGGGATGCTCTATTGTCAACCAATCACTAGGATGTTTTGGTTTGACCCATGCAAACGTGACCAAAGACATTACCGAAATGACTGTATGTGCTAGCCCCAGTCTGCTAGCTGTCTGAATCGCCGTGCATCCAGCTCGCCTAGCTACTCACTGGACCATATGATCACTCGACTACACATGCCTCTCCCTGATGTCAATATGCCTTGTCTATTGCTGTTTTGGTTAGTCATTTTTGTTTTATTTCACTATAGAGCCTCCAGCCCTGCTCAATATGCTATAGCTAGCACTTATGTTCCACGACCCACACATTCGGTGACCTCACCTGGCTTAAATCGTGCCTCTAGAGACAAAACCTCTCTCATAGTCACTCAATGCCTAGGCTTACCTCCAATGCACTCACATCCTACCATACCCTTGTCTGTATATTATTCCTTGAATCTATTCTTCCGCGCCCAGAAACCTCCTCCTTTTACTCTCTATTCCGAACGCACTAGACGACCAGTTCTTTAAGCCTTTAGCCGTACTCTTATCCTACTCATCCTTTGTTCCTCTGGTGATGTAGAGGTTAACCCAGGCCCTGCATCCCCAGCATCACTCACATTCCCCAGGAGCTGTCATTTGTTGACTTCTGTAACTGTAAAAGCATTGGTTTCATGCATATTAACATTAGAAGCCTCCTCCCTAAGTTTGTTTTATTCACTGCTTTAGCACACTCAGCCAACCCAGATATCCTAGCCGTGTCTGAATCCTGGCTTAGAAAGGCCTCCAAAACCCCTGAAATTTCCATCCATAACTATAACATTTTCCGACAAGATAGAACTGCCAAAGGGGTGGAGTTGCAATATTTTGCAGAGACAGGCTGCAGAATTCTATCATACTATCCAGGTCTGTGCCCAAAGAATTCAAGCTTCTACTTTTAAAAATCCACCTTCCCAGAAAAAAGTCTCTCACTATTGCTGCTTGTTATTGACCCCTCGGCCCCCAGTTGTGCCCTGGACATAATATGTGAATTGATTGCCCCCAATCTATCTTCAGAGTTCGTACTTTTAGGTGATGTCACGTTCTGACCTTTATTTCCTTTGTTTTGTCTTTATTTTATCCTAGCTGGATTCTAATAGGAATTTAACATCACTTTGCAAGCCAGCATAATGGGACTTGCAAAGTGATGGGGTGTAACTACTATGTTGGGGTGTAACTAGGCCATCAAGGAAATGCCATATGATATACATTGAGTGTACAAAACATTAGGAACACCACCTCTTTCCATGACATAGCTTTCACCTGCCCTGTCTATGATCCCTTATTGATGTTACGTCTTAAATCCACTTAAAATCAGTGTAGCTGAAGGGGAAGAGACAGCTTAAAGAAATATTTTTGAACCTTGAGACAATTGAGACAGGGATTATGTACAGCATGTGTCCTATTCAGAGGGTGAATGGGGAATTCAAATATTTAAGTGCCTTTGAAAGGGCTACGGTAGTATGTGCCAGGTGCACCGGTTTGAGTGTCAAGAACTGCAGCACTGCTGGGTTTTACACGCTCAACACATTCCCATGTGTATCAAGTATGGTCCACCAACCAAAGAACATCCAGTCAACTTAACAAAACTGAGGGAAACATTAGAATCAACATGGGTCAGCATCCCTGTGGAACTTTTTAGACATCTTGTAGAGCCCATGCCCCAATGAATTGAGGTTGTTCTGAAGTCAAAAGAGGGTGCAACTCAATATTAGGAAGGTATTCCTAATGTTTTGTACTCAGTGTATGTAAATTATTGTCATACATAGTTTAATTTTAAAGGCTAACAAGGCTGGTGGATCCATTCAGTGTGTCATAAGAAGAACCCAAACCAATATAAAAGGGTTCTCGGTAGAACATTTCATAGAGGGTTCTATGTATAACCCTTGACAGAGAGTTCTATGTATAACCATTTACATGGGGTCAACGAAGAATTATACATAGAAGGTTCTAACTAGCATCAAAAAGTGTTCCCCTATGGGAACAACCCGAAGATCACTACATGGTTTCACTTAGCACTTTTTTGTGTAGGGGAGACAGAACGGGGTCAATATGATCGGTCCCGACTTTTCCTCTTGTTATGCCATTCACTGACAGACAGAGAGCATTTTTTTTACCTGACAGAAATGTCCTGTTGATCACTATTGGCGATGTTAGCTAGGCTAACCAGGTATCTAAAAATTGCAGTTATCATGGCCAGGTTACATGCCGAAGGGCCTCGCCCCCAGGGTGGCGCCATTCATTTTGTTGAGTCACTCAGGTATCAAAAGACAAAAAAATTGTAAAAATTGTAGAATTGAAAGGAATGAGCTCAGTGACTTTCAATGTGGCACTGTCATAGGATGCAACCTTTCCAACAAGTCAGGTCGTCAAATTTCTGCCCTGCTAGAGCTGCCTCGGTCAACTGTAAGTGCTGTTATTGTGAAGTGGAAACGTCTAGGAGCAACAGCGGCTCAGCCGTGAAGTGGTAGGCCACACAGTTTATAGAACGGGACTGCAGAGTGCTGAAGCGTGTAGATCATAAAAATCATCTGACCTCGGTTGAAACACTCACTACTGAGTTACAAACTGCATCTGGAAGCAACATCAGCACAAAAACTGCTTGTCTGGAGCTTCATGACATGGGTTTCCATGGCTGAGCAGCCACACACAAGCCTAAGGTCACCATGCGCAATGCCAAGCATTGCTGGAGTAGTGTAATGCTCGCCACCATTGGACTCCTGAGCAATGGAAACGCGTTATCTGGAGTGATGAATCACGCTCCACCATCTGGCAGTTCAACAGACGAATCTGGGTTTGGCCTATGCCAGGAGAACGCTACCTACCCCTAATGCATAGTGCTGGGGCTGTTTTTCATGGTTCGGGCTAGGCCCCTTAGTTCCAGTGAAATGTTAACGTTACAGCATTCAATGACATTCTAGACGATTCCGTGCTTCCAACTTTGTGGCAACAGTTTGGGGATGGCCCTTTCCTGTTTCAGCATGACAATGCCCCCTGCACAGAGCCCTGACTTCAACCCCATCGAACACCTTTGGAATGAATTGGAACTCCGACTGCAAGTGCAAACATCAGTGCCTGACCTCACTAATGCTCTTGTGGGTGAATGGAAGCAAGTCCGCCCAGCAATGTTCCAACATCTAGTAGAAAGCCTTCCCAGAAGAGTAGAGGCTGTTATAGCAGCAAAGGGGAGACCAATTCCATATTAATGCCCATGATTTGTTCAAAGACTTTTGGTCATGTAGTGTATGTGTGACCGGACCTTCTCAAATAGTAGTTCATTACCCCTTGACGTGTGTGTGTGTTTGTGTGTGGGCGGGGTATGTGGACCAAACAGCAGTAGGGTCATTTAATATTTCATAAAAAGTGCAGGACAGGAGTATGTTTGGGAGTCAAAATGGAATCTCACTATCGTAGGATTTGAACTTTAATTACCAGATTGACTGTCCCTCTGTCTGTGACATGAGTTGTGCCGTATTGTGACGACTTGAGTGGTTGAGAGGCACCGCAGAATTATAGCCTCTTGCAATTGAGTTTTCTGGGGTGACATTTAACTGTAAAGCGGAGCATATCCTTTTATTAAATTAATAAATGAAACCTTTCAGGACTGAGCATGGTGATGTCATGCATATTTAACCAACCAACAAGCCCTCTGCCTTCCTTTTTCTCCTGTCTATCCTCTCTTTTCACTCACAACTAATGAGTTAGCCTTGGAAGTAATTGTCTTATCAATCTCATTAACACTGCTTATTTCTTTCACATGCCTTTTGCACACTGAACAGTTGTGCACTTATCACAGTGCTCTAAAGCAGGTGACAGGGCGAGTGATTAACTCCCAATTTTATTGGGCGGCTGGTCTGGTCAGTTGGTATCAAAGGGGCTTTTTTGGCTCTACCCAGAAAGGTTCCAAGGTTGTGATGCTAATGAAAGGGGATATTAAAGCTCTGGTGTACCGTAATTACACACACCTGCACAGCAGAACTAGAGGACAAAAATCTGAACGAGAGTGGTGTAGGAATCTCTCTCTCTCTCTCTCTCTCTCTCTCTCTCTCTCTCTCTCATGCTAGGGCAAGAAACTAAAAGTGCACGCCAAGGCCCAATTTTGGGAAACGCTGATCTACATCATCTCGCTGAGTCTATTTTTTTAAGCCTAATCTATGACCTGACCATCAACATATGCATTACTGCCCCACAATGGCAATAAGTGACATTCCACAAAAACTTTACAACACATAAATGGCTCCAAGCCTCCCACACATAGGATACTTTCTGTCCCTAACACTAAAACTTAAATGAAATAATATAAAATTAAATGTTTTCAAAAAACTTATACTTAAACTACTGAAACTAATCTGAATTTCAAATGAAAATCATTTTAAAAAATGAATATATGAACTCAAAACTATAATAACCTTGCTGCTACCACAGCAGTCATGGACATGTCACCATCTCCACCTGAACAGCGATACAAAGCCGAGTAGCAGGAGAGGAAAAAATGTAATCATGTTACAGGTTTTGTTGTGTCAGCATGTGCATCTTCCCTGGTCTGACAGATAGCCCAATTAACCTAATTTACCACATCTCACCTCGTTCTTCTAACGAGCTCCGCTGGGCCCTTGTTATAATGATGAGCTGCTGAAAACCAGGGACCATTGGTGCGCTGTTTCCCATTGCATTTGTCCTGCAATTATTCAGGTATCCAAGAAATTTCCTAATTTCCCAATTTCCTATGTAATGCACTATTTTTGACCAGGGCCCATTTTCAAAGGTAGTGCACTATTTAAGAAATATGGTGCTATTTGGGATGCAGTGAATAGCGATAATATGCTCATACTGTTCTGTAGGAGGCAGGAGCAGTTTTTTTCTTTCCCCATGTTGTTCATTATGACTGTATATCATACACTACAATAACATATAGAATACATTAGAATATAATTGACCAATGATTAGCTTGAAAGGGGCATGCAAAATCAATCCACCCACTGTCCCAAAAAAGACACACTGAATATTAGGATAATCCAATGTCGGTGGCATAAGTTAAATATGTACGCCTCCATGCAGAGATCTGAGCTATTTTACTTTCCATGGAGCACTCAGTACAACACCCCACCTCCACACAGTGTGAACAGAACACCACTGGGATTGACAGAGCATGATTAGCATGTGGGTTTTAATTGCAGTTGTACAGTACTCCAGGTCTCCTGTATACCAGCCACTTCTGCAATTGACTTTTCTTTGATATTTCCTACTGTAACTTTTAAGTGGGTCATATTCAACTTTTCTACTTCCCTCCTATTTTTTTCAATTGGACCTGTAGACTATTGGACACTCAAATGACTTTGTAAAACCCTCAGTTTGTCAGTTATCTGGTCTTCTGATCATGTTGCTCTATAGGATGCTAACTTTTGACCAGGGCACATAGATAGGGTGCTATTTGGGATGCAACCAGTAATACAGGTTGCAGGCTCTGCCTCTTCCTTCCCCGTACCGGCCACAGCTGCCTGTGGAGATACTGATGCAGTCCAGGGTGTGCAGTTTGGGAGGGCACTTTAAATCTGCACTTTGTCAGGGGGCTCGTTGGCCTCTCCAAATCAAGATGCAATTAGCACCTTGCAGCAACTGGCACTTCAAACATACTTACGATTGCGATATATCTAAATCAAAGTATCTTTTGAAAGAGAGAAATATCTGTTGATAAACTGTGTGTGTGTGTGTGTGTGTGTGTGTGTGTGTGTGTGTGTGTGTGTGTGTGTGTGTGTGTGTGCGTGTGTGTGTGTGTGTGTGTGTGTGTGTGTGTGTGTGTGTATGTGTGTGTGAATGTGTGGGCGGATGCGTGAATATCAGAATACAGTGAGATCCAAAAGTATTGGGACAGTGACAAATGTTCTGTTGTTTTGGCTCTGTACACCAATATCATGCTAACCTCACTCCATATCTCCATAACAGGGGAGGTTAGCTGGGGGGGTATGATATTTGTGGATCTAACTTTCACACTCATTATTATTCACGATTCATTCAGGATTATCCGTAATCATGGTAGCATCCACATTAATGTAGACGTGTTTAGCAAAAAATATACTATTCTTATTTACAATAAAAGTGACTCCAAAATGACACAATACATTATTTACCATTAATTTCTATTGGACACAAAATTATCTGAAACACAACCAAAACAAACAGCAAATGCATCCAACAAATGTGCAGTCATAAGCTTGATGTAGTCATTGCGTGCTGTGAATATGGGACCAAATACTAACATTTTACTACTTTAAATACACATATAAGTGAATTTGTCCCAATATTTTGGTCCATTTTGGTGGCACTATGTACAAAAAGTGCTGTAATTTCTAAACTGTTCACCCGATACAGATATTCATATCCTCAAATGAACACTAATGGTATGCATTTAACCTCATAGTAATTGTATCACTTCAAATCCAAGTGCTGCTGGCTTGAAAGCTTATGAAGGAACACGTTGCAGCAGGAATTGATGTTTGTTCACATTAGATAGAGTCCTGGGTAATATGCAAACATTATTGAGATTGTGCTGCACTGTTCTGTGTCAAAATATGACAAGTGCTTGAAGAAACACAGGACAGCTTGGCAGAAACCTTTGCCTTCCTTTCCCTTCCCTTTCCGCCTTATGAAAAACAGACATGATTTCCCATGTGAAAATGAAATTCTCACATGTGGAGTTTCAGTGCCTTGCAAAAGTATTCATCCCTCATTGGCATTTTTCCTATTTCGTTGCATTACAACCTGGAATTGACAGATTTTTATTTGTATTTCGTGTAATGGGCATAAACACAATATTCCAAATTGGTGTAAGGATATGAAAAAAATTACTTGTTTCAAAAAAAAATTTACGGAAAGGTGGTGCATGCATATGTATTCACCCCGTTTAATATGAAGCCCCTTAATAAGATCTGGTGCAACCAATTACCTTCAGAAGTCATATAATTCATTAAATAAAGTCCACCTGTGTGCAATCTAAGTGTCACATGACCTCTAACATGATCTCAGTATATATACACCTGTCCTGAATGGCGCCAGAGTCTGCAACACCACTAAGCAAGGGGCATCACCAAGCAAGCGGCACCATGAAGACCAAGGAGCTCTCCAAACAGGTCAGGGACAAAGTTGTGGGGAAGTACAGATCAGGGTTGGGTTATAAAAAATTATCTGAAACTTTGAACACCATTAAATCCATCATAAAAAAATTGGAAAGAATATGGCACCACAACAAACCTGCCAAGAGAGGGCCACCCACCAAAACTCACGAACCAGGCAAGGAGGGCATTAATCAGAGAGGCAACAAAGAGACCGAAGATAACCCTGAAGGAGCTGCAAAGCCGAACAGCGGAGATTGAAGTATCTGTCCATAGGACCATTTTAAGCCGTACACTCCACAGAGCTGGGCAATTACGGAAGAGTGGCAAGAAAAAAGATATTACTTAAAGAAAGCAAACACATTTGGTGTTCGCCAAAAGGCATGTCGGAGACTCCCCAAAGATATGGAAGAAGGTATTCTGGTCAGATGAGACAAAAATTTATGTTTTTGGCCATCAAGAAAAACGCAATGTCTGGCACAAACCCAACACCTCTCATCACACCGAGTACACCATGTTTTTCAACGGCAGAGACTTGGAAACTGGTCAGGAATGACAGATGGCGCTAAATACAAGGAAATTCTTGAGGGAAACCTGTTTCAGTCTTCCAGAGATTTGTGACTTGTGCAGAGGTTTATCTTCCAGCAGGACAATGACCCCAAGCATACTGCTAAAGCAAAACTCAAGTGGTTTAAGGAGAAACATTTAAAATGTCTTGGAATGGCCTAGTCAAAGCACATACCTCAATCCAATTGAGTATATGTGGTATGGCTTAAAGAATGATGTACACCTGCAGGAACCCATCCAACTTGAAGGAGCTGGAGCAGTTTTTCCTTGAAGAATCCCAGTGCCTAGATGTGCCAAGCTTATAGAGACATATCCCAAGAGACTTGCAGCTGTAATTGCTGCAAAAGGTGGCTCTACAAAGTATTGACTTATGGGTGGTGAATAGTTTTGCACGCTCAAGTTTTCCGTTTTTTTGTCTTATTTCATATTTGTTTCAAAATAAAAAATATTTAGCATCTTCAAAGTGGTAGGTATGTTGTGTAAATCAAATGATACAACCCCCCAAAAATGTATTTAAATTTCAGATTGTAACAAAATAGGAAAAATGCCAAGGGGGAGGAATATTTTCGGAAGGCACTGTACACTTTCAAATGTGAAAAGAAAAACTTGCACGTGTAACTCTCACATGTGGAATTGCTGCTGTTGAAATTTAGGCTTTTCTGAAAGAGCCTACTTCAGGCAATGCTGTTTTGCAACAGGAAAGGTACAGCCGGGTCAAGCAATGAGGTCAAAAGATATGATTCTATAAAGGCATGATGGGAGTAGTGCCGTATTGTGATGACTTGAGAGGTTTTAGAGGTACCCAACATTTTTTACTATATGTTGTTTTTGGGACAAATGTTAAGTGGAGCAAAGCTGTCAAAAGATATGATTTGAAATTATGCTTTACCTCAACTCCTTCCACCCATGCTCTGCTCGGTCTTAGGATGTTTGGGGTCTATTGTTTGAGTGTAGCTCTAAAAGCTCAAGGATTACTTGGGGATGACAAGGGAGAGGAGAGGAGAGAATGGCAACCTTACATTTCTCTCAAAAATCAATCCCACGCCATCAATAATTAAATGGAGAGCACTTCATCTGTTAATTGGATGAACCTGAATAAATTATTATTCCTAATATGGAAAAGTGATTTGAACAGTGATAGTGTAGAAATCATTCGAAACAGTCATTGGAAGGAGATACGTTGGCAGTTGTCCACCAATAAAGAGCTAAATGCTCTATTTTGAAAGGAAATTAATGAATAACATTGATCTCAATAGTTCATCTCCCTCATGCAGAATAGACAGCGGAGAAATAGCTGAGAAAGTAAAGTGTGCCATTTTAATTTAATCTAATGCAGCACAGAGGGAACTTGATAATGAAGTTGGCAAGCAGCACTAACTTTTATTTGAACTGTAAAACTTGATGAATCAGTCTCTGGTGCAGTTAAGATCCACTATCCTCCTGATCTCCTTAGTCAGCCACTTGGGCCAAGATTTGTATACCTCTATCGATCCCATTAGGCCACGGTGCCCATTAGGGCACGGTGCCCTTCAATAGAATACCCTTCTAAATGTGTAAGGTGGGATCAATTCTCCTCCCCCATTTGAATCACAAAGTGTGGAAATTGCGTCTCGTTTCAGTGATACCCTCATTTTGGACTCAGTCTTGAGCTAGATGGCATAATGGTTGCAGATGCTGTCGAGAGCAATCGTGCAATGATAAGATCTACATATGCCTTGTTGCATTTTTCAAATTTGCCAAGCCGTTACATGTTGTGGAAACATAGATATTTCTCGTTTGTCTTTTCTTTTACATACTGTAATGTAATGCATCCATGCAGGTCCTTCACTATTCTGGCTGACACCTTTCCTGCTGTGAACTACAATGAACAGAAAGTATGTGTAGCAGGTAGTACCAGAGAGCTGTAAATTAATTGTGAAATGGATGGGAGCTGAGCAACATATTTAAAAAAGACAGCATACCCTTTACGTTCATTCTCGTCAAGTGAGGGAAAAGCTGTAGAAACCTTGTAATGTATAATCTCTCTCACTTCCTGTAAGTATTTTTCACTACACGACTTTCAAACTCCGAATATCGCTGAGCTTCTTACATTAAACGACCATCTTTCCTGTAGTTTTTTGAGTTACCAATGTAGTGGTGTGAAAACTTAACGATGTGGCACAGACAGGGGTCACGCACCACAAAATTCTTCACTTGGTCGTGAGGATTCTCGATACCACGCCATCCCGTGGAAACAATGAGTGATGATGTTATTATTGTTAATGTAGCTAGATTGAGCTGTGACAATGGAAACATTGCTTGTGAAATTCATAAATATAAAGATTTGACACTTTGGTTAAAGTCAAGTAGAAAGGCATTCTAGTAGTAGTCATCGCTCCTGCTCGAGAGTCTAGACATTCTGGGGGATGCGATACAACATCATCATCTCACTGACTTCTTCTCTGCCGAGCACTCATTGGCTATTGTTGATCACCGTACTCAAAACATGCACATCTCACACAACAACAGCATTTTAAGATTTGATGCTAATTAAACATGTTTGAAAATATTGTGACTTCTGGGAAGGTGAGCCATCAGATTGCTTCTCTGACCCGCTCACATTAAACGTGCCTTGGTGACCGCCGTGCACCCCGAGTAGGGAAGGACATGGGGATTTTGTTTCCGATCTCATGAACTTGTCTTGGACAGCTTATTTGGAGCCAAAGTCTTGTAGTGTACGCCTGACTTAGAGTGGGGCAAAAAAGTATTTAGTCAGCCACCAATTGTGCAAGTTCTCCCACTTAAAAAGATGAGAGAGGCCTGTAATTTTTCAACTTATGACAGACAAAATGAGAAAAAAAATCCAGAAAATCACATTGTAGGATTTTTAATGAATTTATTTGCAAATTATGGTGGAAAATAAGTATTTGGTCACCTACAAACAAGCAATATTTCTGTCTCTCACAGACTTGTAACTTCTTCTTTAAGAGGCTCCTGTCACGCCCTGGTCTTAGTATTTTGTGTTTTCTTTAATTATTTGTTCAGGCCAGGGTGTGACATGGGTTATTGTGTTGTCGTATTGTTTTTTTTTGTATGCATTGGGATTGTGGTTGATTAGGGGTGTGTCGAGTGTAGGCTTGGCTGCCTGAGGCGGTTCTCAATCAGCAGTCAGGTGCTTCTCGTTGCCTCTGATTGGGAACCGTATTTAGGTAGCCTGAGTTCGCTTTGTATTTCGTGGGTGATTGTTCCTGTCTCTGTGTTGTGTCACCAGATAGGCTGTATTAGGTTTCACGTTCCGTTTGTTGTTTTTGTATTTATTAAGTTATTTCATGTATCGTCACTTTTCATTCCTTAAAGAACATGAGTAACCACCACGCTGCATTTCGGTCCGACTCTCTTTCAACGAACGAAGAACGCCGTTACAGAATCACCCACCACACACGGACCGAGCAGCGTGGAAACAGGCAGCGACCGCAGGAAAAGCGAAAGGAGAAATGGACATGGGAAGACGTATTGGATGGCAAAGGTTGTTACACTTGGGAGGAGATACTGGCTGGAAGAGATCGCCTCCCATGGGAACAGGTGGAAGCACTGAGGAGAGCAGAGGCAGCCGGAGATAAGAGTCGACGATACGAGGGAACACGGTTGGCAAGGAAACCCGAAAAGCACCCCCAAAAATGTATTGGGGGGGGGCTCAGAGGGAGAGTGGCTGAGTCGGGTGTCAGACCTGAGCCAACTCTCCCTGCTAATCGTGAAGAGCAGTTGCAGTGGGAGAGGCTGCTTCACTTGGAGTATTGGACATGGGAGGAGGAACTGGACGGAAAAGGACCCTGGGCTCAGCCTGGAGAATATCGCCGTCCCAAGGAAGAACTAGAGGCGGCTAAAGCAGAGAGGCGCTGGTATGAGGAGGCAACACGGCGACGCGGATGGAAGCCTGAGTGTCGGCCCCAAAAATGTATTGGGGGGGGGCTTACAGGGAGTATGGCTATGCCAGGTAGGAGACCTGCGCAAACTCCCTGTGCTTACCGGGGGGCTAAAGAGACCGGGCAGGCACCGTGTTATGCTAGTGAGCGCACGGTGTCTCCAGTGCGGGTGCATAGCCCGGTACGGTTCATACCAGCCCTTCGTATTGGCCGGGCTAGAGTGGGCATCGAGCCAGGTAAGCTTGGGCAGGTTCGGTGCTCAAGAGCTCCAGTGCGCCTGCACGGTCTGGTCTATCCAGAGCCACCTCCACACACCAGTCCTCCGGTAGCAGCTCCCCGCACCAGGCTTCCTGTGCGTGTCCTCGCTCCAGTATCACCAGTGCCCGCACCACGCATCAGGCCTACAGTGCGCCTCACCTCTCCTGCTCTGTCGGAGTCTCCCGCCTGTTCAGCACAGCCAGAGCCTTCCTTCCCTCCTGCGCTGTCGGAGTCTCCCGCCTGTTCAGCGCAGCCAGCGTTTTCCTCCTCTCCTGCGCTGTCGGAGTCTCCCGCCTGTTCAGGGCTATCAGAGCCTTTCTTCTCTACAGCGCTGCCGGAGCCTCCTGCCTGTTTGAAGCAGCCTGAGCTGCCAGTCTGCAGGGTGCCTGTCAGCCTGCATGGAGCAGTTAGAGATGTCAGTCTGCATGAAGCAGCCAGAGATGCCAGTCAGCAAGGAGCTGCCAGTCTGCAAGGAGCTGCCAGTCTGCAAGGAGCTGTCAGCCTGCATGGAGCAGTCAGAGCTGTCAGTCTGCAAGGAGCTGCCAGTCTGCAGGGAGCTGTCAGTCTGCAAGGAGCTGTCAGTCTGCAAGGAGCTGTCAGCCTGCATGGAGCAGTCAGAGCTGTCAGTCTGCATGAAGCAGCCAGAGCTGTCAGTCTGCAAGGAGCTGCCAGTCTGCAAGGAGCTGCCAGTCTGCAAGGAGCTGCCAATCTGCAAAGAGCTGTCAGCCTGCATGGAGCAGTCAGAGTGTCAGTCTGCAAGGAGCTGCCAGTCTGCAGGGAGCTGTCAGTCTGCAAGGAGCGGTCAGTCTGCAAGGAGCTGTCAGCCTGCATGGAGCAGTCAGAGCTGTCAGTCTGCAAGGAGCTTCCAGTCTGCAGGGACCTGTCAGTCTGCAAGGAGCTGTCAGTCTGCAAGGAGCTGTCAGCCTGCATGGAGCAGTCAGAGCTGTCAGTCTGCATGAAGCAGCCAGAGATGTCAGTCTGCAAGGAGCTGCCAGTCTGCAAGGAGCTGCCAGTCTGCAAGGAGCTGCCAGTCTGCAAGGAGCTGCCAGTCTGCAAGGAGCTGTCAGCCTGCATGGAGCAGTCAGAGCTGTCAGTCTGCAAGGAGCTGCCAGTCTGCAGGGAGCTGTCAGTCTGCAAGGAGCGGTCAGTCTGCAAGGAGCTGTCAGTCTGCAAGGAGCTGTCAGCCTGCATGGAGCAGTCAGAGCTGTCAGTCTGCAAAGAGCTGCCAGTCTGCAAGGAGCTGTCAGCCTGCATGGAGCAGTCAGAGCTGTCAGTCTGCATAGAGCAGCTAGATCCGCCAGTCAACCAGAATCTTCCAGATCTGCTAGTCAACCAGAATCTTCCAGATCTGCTAGTCAACCTGAATCTTACAGATCCGCCAGCCAGCCAGGATCTACCGGAGCCTACTACCTACCTGAGCTTCATCTCAGTACTGGGCTTCCTCTCAGTACTGGGCTTCCTCTCAGTACTGGGCTTCCCCTCAGTTCCGGGCTGCCCCTCAGTTCCGGGCTGCCCCTCAGTTCCGGGCTGCCCCTCAGTCCCGAGCTGCCCCTCAGTCCCGAGCTGCCCCTCAGTCCCGAGCTGCCCCTCAGTCCCGAGCTGCCCCTCAGTCCCGAGCTGCCTCAGTCCCGAGCTGCCCCTCAGTCCCGAGCTGCCCCTCAGTCCCGAGATGCCCCTCAGTCACGAGCTGCTCCTCAGTTCTGTGGGGTTCTGGGTGAGGACTATTAGGCCATGGTCGGCGGCGAGGGTGGATTATCCCAGGACGCGAAGGGGAGGAACTATGACATTTATGGAGTGGGGTCCACGTCCCGAACCGGAGCCGCCACCATGGACAGACGCCCACCCGGACCCTCCCTATGGTTTTGAGGTGCATCCGGGAGTCCGCACCTTGGGGGGGGGGGGTTCTGTCACGCCTTGGTCTTAGTATTTTGTGTTTTCTTTAATTATTTGTTCAGGCCAGGGTGTGACATGGGTTATTGTGTTTTCGTATTGTTTTTTTTTGTAGGCATTGGGATTGTGGTTGATTAGGGGTGTGTCGAGTGTAGGCTTGGCTGCCTGAGGCGGTTCTCAATCAGCAGTCAGGTGCTTCTCGTTGCCTCTGATTGGGAACCGTATTTAGGTAGCCTGAGTTCGCTTTGTATTTCGTGGGTGATTGTTCCTGTCTCTGTGTTGTGTCACCAGATAGGCTGTATTAGGTTTCACGTTCCGTTTGTTGTTTTTGTATTTATTAAGTTATTTCATGTATCATCACTTTTCATTCATTAAAGAACATGAGTAACCACCATGCTGCATTTCGGTCCGACTCTCTTTCAACGAACGAAGAACGCCGTTACAGCTCCTCTGTCCTCCACTCGTTACCTGTATTAATGGCACCTGTTTGAACTTGTTATCAGTATAAAAGACACCTGTCCACAACCTCAAACAGTCACACTCCAAACTCCACTATGGCCAAGACCAAAGAGCTGTCAAAGGACACCAGAAACAAAATTGTAGACCTGCACCAGGCTGGGAAGACAGAATCTGCAATAGGTAAGCAGCTTGGTTTGAAGAAATCAACTGTGGGAGCAATTATTAGGAAATGGAAGACATACAAGACCACTGATAATCTCCCTCGATCTGGGGCTCCACGCAAGATCTAACCCCGTGGGGTCAAAATTAACACAAGAACGGTGAGCAAAAATCCCAGAACCACACGGGGGGACCTAGTGAATGACCTGCAGAGAGCTGGGACCAAAGTAACAAAGCCTACCATCAGTAACACACTACGCCGCCAGGGACTCAAATCCTGCAGTGCCAGACGTGTCCCCCTGCTTAAGCCAGTACATGTCCAGGCCCGTCTGAAGTTTGCTAGAGAGCATTTGGATGATCCAGAAGAAGCATGGGAGAATGTCATATGGTCAGATGAAACCAAAATATAACTTTTTGGTAAAAACTCAACTCGTCGTGTTTGGAGGACAAAGAATGCTGAGTTGCATCCAAAAAACACCATACCTACTGTGAAGCATGGGGGTGGAAACATCATGCTTTGGGGCTGTTTTTCTGCAAAGGGACCAAGATGACTGATCCGTATAAAGGAAAGAATGAATGGGGCCATGTATCGTGAGATTTTGAGTGAAAACCTTCCATCAGCAAGGGCATTGAAGATTAAATGTGGCTGGGTCTTTCAGCATGACAATGATCCCAAACACACCGCCCGGGCAACGAAGGAGTGGCTTCGTAAGAAGCATTTCAAGGTCCTGGAGTGGCCTAGCCAGTCTCCAGATCTCAACCCCATAGAAAATCTTTGTAGGGAGTTGAAAGTCCATGTTGCCCAGCAACAGCCCCAAAACATCACTGCTCTAGAGGAGATCTGCATGGAGGAATGGGCCAAAATACCAGCAAAAGTTTGTGAAATCCTCCTACAGAAAACATTCGACCTCTGTCATTGCCACCAAAGGGTATATAACAAATTATTGAGAAACCTTTGTTATTGACCAAATACTTATTTTCCAATATAATTTGCAAATAAATTCATAAAAAATCCTACAATGTGATTTTCTGGATTTATTTTCTCTCATTTTGACTGTCATAGTTGAAGTGGTACCTATGATGAAAATTACAGGCCTCTCGCATCTTTTTAAGTGGGAGAACTTGCACAATTGGTGACTGACTAAATACTTTTTTGCCCCACTGTACGTCTTCCAACATTATGGACATTTTGAGTTATTCTTCAAACAATCTTTACAAGACATGTAATGTTCGCTATGAATATGAATTAAAACATGCCTTTATCTTCATTATTAATTTTTTACGACATCAGTCAAAAAATTAAAGAAAAAAAAAACTGTAAAAAATGGTCATTGTCGAAATCATATTTAACACCCCACTTGTGCCGTGCATGGGAATGGCTCATAGTCATGACACGATAGTGGCCTCACATTTATCCTCGACATCTATTCCCTGATTTGAGACAGTTTCGTCCCTAACAGTCTCAGCTCATTTGCTGCAGCAAACAACCCACCGTGTCTAGCCTTCATTTTCTTTTTTTCCTTTGTTCTAATTTATATCCTCTGGACATGATTCTCATTGTCAATCAATTCTGGATGATTGAATAGCCTCGTCAGACCTCCCTAGAGTCCTAGCACTCCTCTGCAGTCTTGGCAGGGGGGCGAGACGGGGGACAGGTGACATAGCTTGACTCCTCTGCTACTCGCAACACTTTGGCAAATCAGCCTTTGGGGCTACATTGTAGAAACTCAGACTGCAGACTAACAATCACTCGCACCGCATTTTCAGCCATTTTCAGCCTCAGTGCTCTGATGTGAGTGTGCAAATTTTTCAGACAAGGGTAATGTATTGCACTGTTTCATTGCGAGGCACAGGGTCACTCCTCTTATTGCACTTCTTTGTTCGTCGCAATCAAAATTGTATCAATCAAATTCACCTTCTGTTTTCATAAAAGTTATTATTAATAGGCACTTAAATCAAAATGCTATTACTTTTACATTATTGGAAATCCATGTCACGCCCAGTTACACTAATAGTCTTTGTTTTGTCAGAAGTGTTTAGCCTCAGTGACACCGGTGTAAGAGGCAGTCTTCTTATCACTGTTTTCAATCTAATATACTGTATACTCAGCAAAAATATCAACGCAACATGTTGAGTGCTGGTCCCATGTTTCATAAGCTAAAATAAAAGATCCCAGACATTTTCCATACAAAAAAAAATGTTTTTTTTCTCTCAACTTCTGTGCACAAATTTGATTATAGCCCTGCTAGTGAGCATTTCTCCTTTGCCAAGATAATCCATCCACCTGATTGATGTGGCATATCAGGAAGATTATTAAACAGCATGATCACTACAAAGGTGCACCTTGTGCTGGGGACAATAAAAGGCCACTCTAAAATGTGCTGTTTTGTCACACAACACAACAGTTTTGAAGGAGCGTGCAATTGGTGTGCTGAATGCAGGAATGTCCACCAGAGCAGTGGCCAGAGAATGTAATGTTAATTTCTATCCATTTGGCAATACGTCCAACCGGCCTCACAATCACAGACCACGTGTCCACGCCGGCACAGGACCTCACATCCGTTTTCTTCACCTGTGGGATCGCCTGAGACCAGCCACCTAGACATCTGACGAAACTGTGGGTTTGCACAACTGAAGAACTTCTGCACAAACGGTCAGCAACCGTCTCAGGGAAGCTCATCTGCGTGCTTGTCGTCCTCACTACGATATTGACCTGAATGCAGTTTGGAGTTGTGACTGACTTCAGTGGGCAAAGGCATACCTTTGATGGCCACTGGCACGCTGGAGAAGTGTGCTCTTCACAGATGAATCCTGGTTTCAACTGTACCGGGCAGACAGCGCTTATGGCATTGGGTGGGTGAATGGTTTGCTGATATCAACATTGTGAACAGCGTACCCCATGGTGGCGCTAGGGTTATGGTATGGGCAGGCATAAGCTACGAACACAATTGCATTTTATCGATGGCAGTTTGAATGCATAGAGATACTGTGACGAGATCCTGATGCTTATTGTCGTGCCATTCATCCGCCCCCATCACCTCATGTTTCAGCATGACAATACATAGCCTCCTTGAAGCTGAATTTTTTTCCCATGTTTTTCCATGGGCTGCATAATCACCAGATGTGTCACCAATTGAGAATGTTTGGGATGCTCTGGATTGACGTGTATGACAGCGTGTTCCAGTTCCCACCAATATCCAGCAGCAGACATTGAAGAAGAGTGGGACAACATTCCACAGGCCACAATCAACAGCCTGGTCAACTCTATGCTTAGGAGATGTGTCACGCTGCATGAGGCAAATGGTGGTAACACCAGATACCGACTGGTTTTCTGATCCACGTCCCAACTTTTATTATAGGTACAGTTGTACCTTATAGGTACAGAAATGTACATACACTTAGGTTGGAGTCATTAAAACTCATTTTTCAACAACTCCACACATTTCTTGTTAACAAACTACAGTTTTGGCAAGTCAATCAGGACATCTACTTTGTGCATGACTCAAGAAAATTTTCCCGAAATGATTTACAGATTATTTCACTGTATCACATTTCCAGTGGGTCAGAAGTTTACATACAAAGTTGACTGTGCCTTTAAACAGCTTGGAAAATTCCAGAAAATTATGTCATGGCTTTAGAAGCTTCTGATAGACTAATTGACATAATTTGAGTCAATTGGAGGTGTACCTGTGGATGTATTTCAAGGCCAACCTACAAACTCAGTGCCTCTTTGCTTGACATCATGGGAAAATCAAAAGAAATCAGCCAAGACCTCAGAAAAACAATTGTAGACCTCCACAAGTCTGGTTCATCCTTGGGAGGAATTTCCAAACTCCTGAAGGTACCACGTCCATCTGTACAAATAATAGTACGCAAGTTTAAACACCATGGGACCACGCAGCTGTCATACTGCTCAGGAAGGAGACTCATTCTGTCTCGTAGCATAATGGCTTAAGGACAACAAAGTCGAGGTATTGGAGTGAAAATCGCAAAGCCTTGACCTCAGTCCTATAGAACATTTGTGGGCAGAACTCAAAAAGTGTGTGCGAACAAAGAGGCCTACAAACCTGACTCAGTTACACCAGCTCTGTCAGGAGGAATGGGTCAAAATTCACCCACTTATTGTGGGAAGCTTGTGGAATGCTACCCGAAATGTTTGACCCAAATTAAACAATTTAAAGGCAATGCTACCAATTAAGCTGAAATAAATCATTATCTCTACTATTTCTGACATTTTAAATTCTTAAAATAAAGTGGTGATCCTAACTGACCTAAAACAGGGAGTTTTACTAGGATTATATGTCAGGAATTGTGAAAACTGAGTTTAAATGTATTTGGCTAAGGTGTATGTAAAATTCCGACTTCAACTGTATGTGAAACCCATAGATTAGGGCCTAATTTATTTATTTTTATGAACTAACTCAGTAAATCTTTGAAATTGTTTCATGTTGCGGCTATATTGTTGTTCGGTGTAAGTAATTCAGAATTAGACAGACCAGGAAGTTACGTATTCATATAACACTACTGGTCTCCACATGCTTAGAAAAAAAGTGTTATTTGGAACCTGTCATTGCTGATTACATACAAACATAAAGTGGTAACTATTCCAACTTTATGATTTGCAACTGTTGTTGTTTTTTATATATGGTAACAGTTAAAAGTTTGGACACACCTACTCATTATAGTGTTTTTTTAACCATTTTCTACATCGTAGAACAATAGTGAAGACATCAAAACTATGAAATAACACATATGGAATCATGTAGTAACCAAAAAAGTGGTATACAAATCTAAATATATTTTATATTTGAGAATTCTTCAAAGTAGCCACCCTTTGCTTTGTTGACAGGTTTTCACACTCTTGGCATTCTCTCAACCAGCTTCAAGAGGTTGTCACCTGGAATGCATTTCAATTAACAGGTGTGCCTTGTTAAAAGTACATTTGTGGAATTTCTATCCTTCTTCATGTGTTTGAGCCAATCAGTTGTTTTGTGACAAGGTAGGGGTGGAATACCAAAGATATTTGGTAAAAGACCAAATCTACATTTTTTTGAGAGGTTACAACATGCTAATAACAGTCCTCTGATCACATAAAATGAATGTATTCATTCTCTTTTAAGCCTTATATAATAATTAATTTAATATTGCTCATTGACTATTTTTGGCATGTCCATGCTCTGTCATAATGCAATCTACAGTAGGCCAAGCCCCTATATGAGTGTGAATGCTATTGAAGGCATGCAATTACTTAAAACAAAGTGGACTACAAATGGGTTCAAGTTAACAAATTTAGCGAAGATAGGTCTACATTTTGTTATTTCGTTTCTGTAAGCCATTTAAAACAAACTATAACGGACTAGCATTGGATTGGAGTTGATTTGAAGGCAATACATAAAAGATCGTAAATACACAACTTGAAACAACCACATATTTTGCCATGGAGCATGTTCTGATTGACCAGTGAGGGGCCAAGCCTGAACAAACCCACAACTTGCTTTTTAATCAAAACCCAGCCTTTTCACGCCAACGGCAACAAGTGCACCAATATTTGTGATAGCAAAAATAGCCATGAACCTATAGTGCTATCGCCTGCACTTAGATTTACCATTTCGTTAGGTTTGTTAAAATAGAGCCCTTGGAGTCACACAATGATACAGTGCCTTCAGAAAGTATTCACAACCCTTGACTTTTTCCACATTTTGTTGTGTTACAGCCTGAATTTAAATGGATTAAATTCATATTTTTTGTCACTGGTCTACACATAATGTCAAAGTGGTATTATGCTTTTTCGAAAGTTTTACAAATAAATTTAAGATGAAAGCTGAAATTTCTTTAGTCAATAAGTATTCAACCCCTTTGTACCGGCAAGCCTAAATAAGCAACTCGTTAGCGAAAATATGCTAAACAAGTCACAAAATAAGTTTCATGGACTCACTAATAGTGTTTCATCTGAATAGTGAATGACTACCTCATCTCTCTACTAGAGGTCGACCGATTATGATTTTTCAATGCTGATACCGATTATTGGAGGACCAAAAAAGCCGATACGCATGAAAACGCATGAAAGTGCTGTTTTAATTAATGTTTATGTGCCTGCTTCTGCCTACCACTGCTCAGTCAGATACTTAGATACTTGTATGCTCAGTCAGATTATATGCAATGCAGGACACACTAGATAATATCTAGTAATATCATCAACCATGTGTAATTAACTAGTGATTATGATTGATAGTTTTTTATTTTTTATTTTTTTAATGCTAGCTAGCAACTTACCTTGGCTTACTGCATTCGCGTAACAGGCAGTCTCCTTGTGGAGAGAGAGGCAGGTCATTATTGTGTTTGACTAGTTGCAAGATTGGGTCCCCCGAGCTGACAAGGTGAAAATCTGTCGTTCTGCTCATGAACAGGCAGTTAACCCACCGTTCCTTGGCCGTCATTGAAAATAAGAATGTGTTCTTAACTGACTTGCATAGTAAAATAAAAAATAAAAAATCTGCAAATCCCGATTTCGGCAAATTGTAATGTCCCTCAGTCGAACAGTGAATTTCAAAGACAAATTCAACCACAAAGACCAAGGAGGTTTACAAATTCCCAGCAAAGAAAGGCACCTATTGGTAGAAGGGTAAAAATAAAAAAGCAGACATTGAATATCCATTTGGGCACGTGAAGTTATTAATCACATTTTGGATGCTGTATCAATACACCCAGTCACTCCAAAGATACAGGCATCTTTCCTTACTTGGGCTCCCGAGTGGCGCAGTGGTCTAAGGCACTGCATCTCTGTGCTAGAGGCGTCACTACAGACCCTGGTTGATTCCAGGCTGTATCACAACCGGCTGTGATTGGAAGTCCAATTGGGCGGAGAGGAAGGAAACATCTCAGGGATTTCACAATGAAGCCAATGGTGTCTTTAAAACAGTTACAGAGTTTATTGCCTGTGATCGGTGAAAACTGAAGATGGATCATCAACATTGTAGTCTCTCCACAAACTAACCTAATTGACAGAGTGAAATGAAGGAAACCTGTACCAAAATATTCCAAAACATCCATCCTGTTTGCAACAAGGCACTAAAGTAGTCTGCTAAAAATGTAGCAAAGCAATTAGCTGTTAGTCCTGAATACAAAGTGTTATTTTGGGGGAAAATCCAACGCACACATTACTGAGTACAGCTCTCCATATTTTCAAGCATTGTAGTGAATGCGTCATGTTATGGGTATGCTTGTGATCGTTAAGGACTGGGGAGTTTTTCAGGATAGAGAAGAAACATAATAGAGCTAAACACGTGCAAAATCTAAGAGGAAAACCTGCTTCAGTCTGCTTTCCACCAGACACTGAGAGATTAATTAACCTTTCAGCAGGACAATAACCTAAAACACAAGGCCAAATCCACACCAGAGTTGCTTACCAAGAAGACAGTGAATGTTCCTGAGTGGCAGAGTTATCATTTTGACTTACATCTACTTGAAAATCTATGACTAATACGACTAACACCCAGATGCAGACACAGGAGGCAGACTGTTCGAATCTCAGATGTTTATTACAAAACAGGGGGTAGGCAAACTGCAGGTCCAGGGCAGGCAGAGGTCAGTAATCCAAGGCAGCATAAATCACATACAGAATGTCAGCCAGGCTCAGGGCAGGCAGAATGGTCAGAACCGGGAGGACTAGATAACAGAAACTAGAGCTACTGGAAAATGTGAAAACATGCTGGTAAGACTTGTCTGGTAAGACAAACTGGCAACAGACCAACAGAAAATGCAGGTATAAGTGCACAGGAGAAAATGAGAGAAAATGGGAGACACCTGCTGGGGTGTGGAGACAAGCACAAGATACTTTCTGAGACTGCACTGTATTTTTTGTGGTCCTCCCACTACAACTTGGGAAACAATGCAGGCTTTTAGGTTATAGATGAAATAAGTTATCATGAACTTCACAGGGTGATGAAAGTTATGAGCTTGATGCTCCTTTCCATTCAATATTGAGGGTCTTATTCTTGTGACATCATGATCGAAGCTTGGCTGCCATTTGACAAATACAAATCATTTATCCATAATAATCTCATAATCTACTGTAGTTTGCCTACCTGCTCTGTATCTGCCAGCCATTGAGCTGTTGGTTCAAGCGCACATGCCGAAACCAGAGTGGGCACATTGGCTACATAACGCAACAGTTTTTGTGACAAAACCATCAGTAGAGCTTACAATTTGATGGAAACCCATTTAACTTGTATTTAACTGTAAATGTTATTTTTATGTTCACAACGTCATCACTCACAGACTTTTATCAGCAATAAGTCAGTTTGATGGAAACATTTCTGGTGGAATAATGCACATGTTATTTTATGCAGCTCAGCAGTATACCAACATGCACACAGGTCCTGTCTGTTTGGTGTAAGTGCCGAACTAGGCAGACTGTGGCTGGCCTTGCGTGCTACAAGCCTTTTGTGTCGGGTCCCGGCGGACCTCCTTCTCGTGACAGCAACTGTGTTCAGGTGCCGGACCCCCCATCGAGCGCCCAGCTGGCAGGTTAAGCGCTTCGGCACAGCGTCATTGGGATGGAAGACAGACGGATGGATGGGCAGGGGGGTATTCTTCTACCTAGACATACCATGGTCAGACTACCCTGACCACCTATAGGAAGCATGCTGAGAACTGCATTTTAGATATACCAGAACAAAACAAAAAATAACTCCCGTTAGTGTATGACAATCAAACACCCACATTTTCACGTTGTGGCCCCACCCTCTCTCAGTCTCTGTCTCTCTACTCCTCCATCAGACTGTTTGTCAAATAACCATAGTGATAGACACTGCTGACAATCCCTTGATTGTTTCAATTGTAGATGCCTGAATGCAAATGTTTTAACGAGATAGGCCTAATTCCCATTAAGTTTTAATTAAGTGTCCTTGATTTGTTTACCTATTTGTTTACCTATTCCTACAATATAAGACTGGAGGTCTGAGTGTGTTTGGACCATTCAATCAAATCAATTCAAAAAGCCATTGTCTCTATCTATTATTCTATGCTGATGTGCCTAAGTATGTTGTACAGACTTAATGTAAACACTAGAAAAAGTTTAATTGTAACATTTTATTCTGTCTCAATATGTGATGTAGTTGCACGTGAAGGACACAAATGGTTAGCTTTTCCCATCAGATGACCTAGCACACTTATCCCTATGCTAACAACGCCAGCTGGACATGATTATTTCCCATTGATAGAATGGCTCATACTGAAGAGCTCAGTCACGTGCAACGTGGCACTGTCATATCAAATCAAATGTTATTTGTCACATGCGCCGAATACAACAGGTGTAGAAATTATCATGAAATGTTTAATTACAAGCCCTTAACTATCAATGCAGTTAAGAAAAAATATTTACTAAATAAACTAAAGTAAAAAATAAAAGAGCAACAATAAAATAACAATAGCGAGTCTATATACAGGGGGTACCGGTACCGAGTCAATGTGCGGGGGGACAGGTTAGTCGAGGTAATTGAGGTAATATGTACATGTAGGTAGGGGTAAAGTGACTCTGCATAGATATAAACAGCAAGTAACAGCATCATAAACAAAAATGGGGAGGATCAATGCAACCCACCTCCTCTAACACCGCCTGGTATAGAGGTCCTGGATGGCAGGAAGCTTGGCCCCAGTGATGTCCTGGGCCGTACTACCCTCTGTAGCGCCTTGCGGTCGGAGGCCGAGCAGTTGCTATACCAGGCGGTGATGCAACCAGTCAATGGTGCAGCTGTAGAACTTTTTGAGGATCTGAGGACCCATGCCAAATATTTTCAGTATCCTAAGGGGAAATAGGTATTGTCGTGCCCTCTTCACGACTGTCTTGGTGTGTTTGGACCATGATAGTTTGTTGGTGATGTAGACACAAAGGAACTTGAAGCTCTCAACCTGCTCCACTACAGCCCCATCAATGAGAATGGGGGCGTGCTTGGCCCTCCTTTCCCTGTCGTGCACAATCATCTCAGAGGAAGACACCTTTCCAACAAGTAAGTTCCTCAAGTTTCTGCCCTGCTAGAGCTGCCCGAGTGCTGTTATTGTGAAGTGGAAACCTCTAGGAGCAACAACGGCTCAGCTGCGAAGAGGTGGGCCACAGAAGCACACAAAATGGGACCGTCGAGTGCTGAAGAGCGTATAGTAAAAATCTTCTGTCCTCAGTTGCAACACCTACCAAGTTCCAAACAGCCTCTGGAAGCAATGTCAGCAGAATAACTGTTTGTTGGGAACTTCATGAAATGGGTTTCCATGGCAGAGCAGCTGCACACAAGCCTAAGATCACAATGCGCAATGCCAAGCGTCGGCTGGAGTGGTTCCACTGCTCCACTCTGGAGTAGTGGAAACGTGTTCTCTTCACCATATGGCTGTTTGGCAGATGCCAGGAGAGGGATACCTGCCCCAATGCATAGTGCCAACTGTAAAATTTGGTGGAGGATGAATAGTAGTCTTGGACTGTTTTTCATGATTCGGGCTAGGCCCCTTAGTTCCAGTGATGTGAAATCATAATGCTACAGCATGCAATGTCATTAAATGAATTGACATTAAGTGCCTAAGTGTGGTGAGATGGAGTGATATATCACCCATTAAATTGAAATAATATAAGCCCTGGGGTTATAGGAAAAGACGCATTAGAAAAGGAAGGAAACCAGTCTGGTAACGGCTGTTTTTTTTAGATCCACAGCATAAATCAACAAGATGAGTTTTCATTTTATAAAAGATAAGCACTTCTATTTTTTTACGATATCCCCCTGCACACTTCTGGAGGACACGTAGACGGTGACTTCTCCAGTTTTATGTGACACATTAACTGTATTAGATGTGTGCATTTAATTTGATTCAACCTTTTCATGAGTCTACTTACCAACCGTCTGGCTTTATTCAAACACGTATTATTTATCCCTTCAACAAAAAAAAGTTTTTGGGTTAAGGGTGACAATATCTAAATGGCCCCTCTGAGTACCCCACTCGCTCTCTCCTTATTCCCCCCTCACACATGCAAGGAGGCCTCTATCCCACTGTTACTGTACCACGCAGATTCCCAGTTAACTGGTTTATCGGTGTATACCACCTAGCAGCAATTGTAATTGTGGTACATGAGAGATATCTGACAAGACCATAAGGCTCGTTAACATTTTTTGAATGATGTACGATTAACATAAATGCTGTATAGCACATGAATGTGTGTAAAATGGATAAGCAAAAATGTGGGATTTTGTCATATTTGTGAAAACATGCCTTTAGAATTGTTTCAAACATTAGTAACTAGTAGCCTAGTCAAGGATGCATCATCCAATATAGGCACAGTACATTTAAAGTAAACCTTGAATGTGGAGGTTTAAAATATCCCTCTGGTGGCAGAGTTGACCTATTTTAAGAAAAGCCATTTTATGGTGGATATATAGTCTAAGATCTTTGATAGGCTGGTGCGGAATTTGTTACAGGAAATAATCCCTGCCAACTGGTCAGGTTAGCATAGGGCTAAATGTGACAGATTATCTAATGGGAACAGCTAACATATAGTGTTCTATCTCGTGCAACTACGTCAACGATTTTAATTGGTTGATACCGATTTTGAGACAAAACATGTTTTTTCTAATGTTCGCAAGTATGGACTAAATTAGTCCTTTTTTTCAGAATATAAATATCCTTGAAGCCTGATTTGACTATGAAAAATTCCATGACCCCACTTGCTGAAGATGACACTTTTGCAACAGTATTACAGTGCAACAAAATAAAAATAAAAGTGAAAAAAAAATCTGTGTCACTGCCAAGGTGCTATAGTTAGGGAGTGTATTCGCGGAAGTCATCTTCCATCTTATTTGGTATTCTATTCACAATTTACTTGCCCCTGTTATAGGGAGCCAAGGTTACACTGAGTATAGCATTATGGATGTTCCGCCTTATGCAGGGGACGCCTTACACACTTGTAAATATGCAACACACAAATACCCAAACTTAAACAGCAGAGGAAACACAATGTAACACTTGCATTAATTATTCAGCATCCCATTTATGGATAAAGGAACAATGGCATTATAATAAAAAAGTCCCAAGTGTAGCTCAAATCTTTTGGTTTTCATGTCAGGTTAGAGAGTCAGTATAATTGCAGTACAGGGGAATAAGTAAGCCCTACATGATCAAATGCAATGTTAATCCATTGACATTGATTGTCTCCTTGAAAGTGGGTTTTGTTCCAGAGTTTTAAGAATTTACCCTCAAACCTCAATATACTATAAAGAACAATATGTTTTTATACAACTTGATGCAACTTACATAACAATATAGCCTTTAAAATCATCCACCCGCCCTGCCTTCCTCGTTACAGACATCTCCTCTTACACTGGTTATCTTTCTTTCTGTTGTTTCACCCAAAATAAAGTGAGAGCACAGGGATTTGACTCTTTTCTACATTTACATATCCTACCCCTTCATGTTTTAAAGACATGTTGGTTATATGATTGTCTCCCAAATGCCCTTGTTAGAGAGAAGAAGATGAGAAAGGGGTTGGTGTTCTGTTCTCCTGTCTGCAGGTTTTTCTGTCAGACACAGGAGCAGTGATGTGAGTAATTCTGTAAATGTGTTGTTGGCACGCTACCATGCAGACTGTTTAAAGAGCATCTCTGCAGGCTGTGCTCTTCTGACTGTCTGTCTTTATGTCTGACTCCTACACATCTAAAGGAGCACAGGCAGAGGCACACAGAAGATTTTATAGTGTTATTTTGATTTGATAAAATACCTTTTTGGATTGTTGAAATTTCAAAACTGTTTTGTTTCTCCTTTTTATGACCTTCAGTTATTGCTGAGAAGGGACATTTACATTTGGAAAATGTTGGTATGTTTAGTAAGTATGCCACTAGAAAAAAAGGAACAATAGAGAATTTTACTTTGAGAAAAACATAACTCTGAACGAACTAGTGACCATAATTAGATTTTATTCCAAGAAGGGAAGTCAAGCCAAGCTGGGTGCCAATTCAAGATTTGTTGCACACATTAACCCATTTGATGTCCCCTATGAAGATTAAACGAACCGAAGCAATGGCTTTAGGCTGGCAGGGGTGGTAATAGACATCCAAGTTCCCTTAGGCTGTTCCTCTCAGAGGATCAGTGGCATGCCTATACGCACGCCTCCGGTTTTGCTTGTTCTGACAGTTAGATTCCGATACTGTAATGGAAAAATTGGGGGCTAACGACTGCGTGGCTTGTTGATTCAATTTGGCATTATTTGGATGGATGGCTGTGTATTTGCATCTCACAGGAGAGATGCGTTCTGACCTTAGTTCCTTTGTGATGTCTTTGTTTTAGTATGGTCAGGGTGTGAGTTGGGTGGGCAGTCTATGTTCCTTTTTCTATGATTTGCTATTTCTGTGTTTGGCCTGGTATGGTTCTCAATCAGAGGCAACTGTCAATCGTTGTCCCTGATTGAGAACCATACTTAGGCAGCCTGTTTTCACCCTTGAGTTGTGGGTGATTATTTGCTGTTTAGTGTGTTTTGCACCTGACGGAGCTGTTTCGGTTGTGCTTTTTTGTTTCTTTGTTTGATAGTTTTCAGTTTAAATAAATAACATGAGCAAGTACCACGCTGCGCTTTGGTCCTCACCTTCTTCCACCGACGACCGTTACAGAATCACCCACCAAGAAAGGACCAAGTAGCGTGGTGACGAGAGGCAGCGATACCTGGAGAACTGGACTTGGGAGAAGATATTAGATGGCAAGGGACCCTGGGCACAGGCTGGGGAATATCGTTGCCCCAAGGCAGAGCTGGAGGCAGCACAGCCCAGTGCGGTCTGTTCCACCTCGCTGCACTGGCCTGGCGATGGGGAGTATCCAGCCAGGTAGGGTTGTGCAGGCTCGGTGCTCGAGACCTCCAGTGCGCCTCCACGGTCCGGTCTATCCAGTGCCTACTCCACGCACCAGGCCTCCGGTGGCAGCCCCACGCACCAGGCTGTCTCTGTCTCCTTCCTCCAGGTGCTCCCTCCTGTCCAGCGCTGCCAGAGTCACCAGTCTGTCCTGAGCTGCCGGAGTCGCCCGTCTGTCCTGAGCTGCCGGAGTCGCCCGTCTCTCCTGAGCTGCCGGAGTCGCCTGTCTGTCCTGAGCTGCCGGAGCCGCCGGTCTGTCCTGAGCTGCCGGAGCTGCCCGTCTGTCAGGAGCTGCCGGAGCTGCCCGTCTGTCAGGAGCTGCCGGAGCCGCCCGCCAGGCAGGAGCTGCCGGAGCCTCCCGCCAGTCAGGAGCTGCCGGAGCCATCAGCTGTAAACAAAACAACAAAGAAACAACCGGAACAGTTCTGTCTGGTCTAGACACACAAAGACTGAAAACAACCACCCACAAAACACAATTGAAAGCAGGCTACCTAAATATGGTTCTCAATCAGGGACAACGATTGACAGCTGCCTCTGATTGAGAACCATACCAGGCCAAACACAGAAATAGAAAATCATAGAAAAACTAACATAGACAACCCACCCAACTCACGCCTTGACCATACTAAAACAAAAGACAAAACAAAGGAACTAAGGTCAGAATGTGACAAGGTCGCAGTTGCAAATGAGAACTTGTTCTCAACTAGTCTACCTGGTTAAATAAAGGTGAAAAAACAACAACAACAAAAACATTCAACGTGGCACCGTTATAGGATGCCACTTTTCCAACAAGTCAGTTCATCAAATTACTGCCCTGCTAGAGTTGCCCCGGTCAACTATAAGTGCTGTTATTGTGAAGTGGAAACGTCTAGAAGCAACAACGGCTCAGCCGCGAAGTGGTTGTTCACACAAGGTCACAGAACGGGAATGCTGAAGAGCGTAGCGCGTAAAAATCGCCTGTCATTGGTTGCAACAATCACTAACGAGTTACAAACTGCCTCTGGTAGCAATGTCAGCACAATAACCATTCATCAGGAGCTTCATTGTAGTGAAATTTTAATGCTACATCATGCAATGACATTCTTGACACAGTTTGGGGAAGGCACTTTTCTGTATCAGCATGACATTGCCCCTGTGCACAAAGCGAGGTCCATATAGAAATTGTTTGTTAAGATCGGTGTGGAAGAACTTGACTGGATTGCACAGAGCCCTGAACCCAACCCAACTGAAAACTTTTGGGATGAATTGGAACGCCGACTTCGAGCACAGCCTAATCACAGCAAAGGAGGGACCATGATTTTGTAATGAAATGTTCGACAAGCAGGAGTCCAAATACTTTTGGTCATGTAGTGTAGGTCTTTGGAGCTAATATCATATGGCATTGTATCCATTTCCCGGTGTACATGAATTGACATTAAGTGCTAAGTGTGGTGAGATGGAGTAATATACGTTAGAGTAATAGTAATATGTATAGTAATATGTATAGTAATACGTATAGTAATATGCGTTAGAAATGGAAGGAAACCAGTCTGGTAACACGTGTTTTTTTTAGATTCACAGCATAAATTAACAAAAATGAGGATTCATTTTACAAAAGGTAAGCACTTCAATTTTTTTATGATTTCCCCCTACACACTTCCTCCCCCTCCTCTTTTCCCTTCGGGAGGACACGTAGACGGTGGCTTCTCCAGTTTTATGTGACACATTAACTGTTTTAGATGTGTGCATTTAATTTGGTTGAATCTTTTTATGAGTCTACTTACCAGCCGTCTGGCTTTATTCAAACACATGTATTATTTATCCCTGCGACAAAAGGCTTTTTTGTCACTATAGATTTTGTTATGGAGATTGCTTCTTCTTAAATCACTTTCTAGTTGTATTGTAACAGTTTGATGTTGGCTGGTGACCTGAAATATTGTCATATCATTGTCATATAAATTCATGTCATGTCAATGTATTATTTCAATCAATATGCACAGACAAAATGTACATTTTGTGCCACGAAATGATGTTGCATCTTATGTCACCACAGTGACATAAAGCAGGTCCTGTGTGGCTCAGCTGGTAGAACATCACCCTTGAAATGCCAGGGTTGTGGGTTTAATTCCCATGGGGGACCAGAACAAAAATGTACAAATGTTACGAAAATTGTCACTCTGAATAGAGTGTCTACTAAAATGTAAAGGAGACCAGTGAGATGCTGTTCTAGGTCGGCCAGATGTTTGATGACAGATTCACTCCAAACCAAATTTACAACTGGTCTTTTTAAAGGTGGGCATATATCCATACCAACGCAGACTTGTCGTCAGGCCTGGCCCCCTCTCACTCTGACGAATGGGGCAAATTATTTTGATGAATTTAAAAGATGACAACCTTATGATGATGTAATAATGAGAGCAGGTCGGCAGAAAACTGCTAATCGAAAAATTCTGAAGGACATTTGAACGATGAATGAGGAACCACGTTTGTTGCTTTTTGTGGTAAAGCAACTGTGATCAGCCACTGAACCAACCCCTGCATCAGCATGAAGTAAAGGCCTAGGCTCTTAGAAGAAAGGGTTCCAAAACAGTTCTTTGACTGTCCCCATAAAGAACTCTTTTGGGTTTTATGTAGAACCCTCTGTTTAAAGGGCTCGACATGGAACTCAAAAGGGTTCTACCTGGAAAAAAAAGGATTATCCTACTGGGACAGCCAAAGAGCCCTGATTAGGTTCTAGACAGCACCTATTGTGTAGCTGCTAAATGCTTCTGATCTCCAGAAATACCCAGAAATACCCTGAAACATCCTCAGCTCTCTATAGCGCCTTCTCTGACTCTGAGAACTTGGTAAATGGCAAAAATGTGTACTGTGAGCTAGTACTTTGGAGATCTGGAGATGCGACAGCTACAAGTTTATTTGATCTGGTGTATCTAAAATGTTTGGAAATGGCCTTTTCATATCTGAATAGACCAGGGACGTGTCCCAAATGGCACCCTATATCCTACACAGTGCACCACTATATAAGAAAAATATTTGCCATTTGTGACGCAGCACGGGACACAATATGATAATCTATCTGTGCTTTAATAATAAGGTTTTCATACAAGATAATCGTCATAATTCATGACATCTATGAGATTAAAAACAGTATGATACAATGTTTATTTTAATATACAGTACCAGTCAAAAGTTTGGACACACCTACTCATTCAAGTGTTTTTATTTATTTAAACTTCTACTTTGTAGAATAATAGTGAAGGCCTCAAAACTATGAAATAACACATTTGGAATCATGTAGTAACCAAAAAACAGTTAAACAAATCAAAATATTTTATGTTTCTGGAGAAGACCCAGATGCATACAGTGTTGAAAAAGCAAAGGTTAATTACTAGAACAGGGGACAGGCAAAATGACAGGTCAAGGGCAGGCAGAGGTCAGTAATGCAGATATGAGTCCATAAATTACAGAACGGCAGGCATTCTCGGGGTCAGGGCAGGAAGAGCCAATAATCCAGTGTGGTGTGACAAGGTACAGAATGGCACGCAGGCTCAGGGAAAGGGCAGGCAGAATGGTCAAAACCAGGAAAACTAGAATACATGAACTAAGAAAAAGACAGGAGCAAGGGGAAAACCACTGGTAGGCTTGACAAACAAAACAGGTGTGCCTTGTTAAAGATTCATTTGTATAATTTTTTTCCTTCTTAATTAATGTGTTTGAGCAAATCAGTTGTGCTGTGACAAGGTATACAGAAGATAGCCCTATTTGGTAAAAGACCAAGTCTATATTATGATAAGAACAGCTTAAATAAGCAAAGATAAATGACATTCCATCATTACTTTAAGACGTGAAGGTCAGTCTATCTTGAAAATTTCAAGAACTTTGTAAGTTTCTTCAAGTGCAGTTGCAAAAACCATCAAGCGCTATGATGAAACTGGCTCTCATAAGGACCGCCAAAGGAAAGGACGATCCATAGTTCATGGTCGAAATACTGCAAAGAAACCATTAATAAAGGACACCAATAATAAGAAGAAACTTGCTTGGCCCAAGAAACATGAGCAATGGACATGAGACCAGAGGGTGGCTACTTGAAGAATCTCAAATATAAAATATATTTTGACTTGTTTAACACCTTTTGGGTTACTACATGATTCCATGTATAATTTCCTAGTTTTGATGTCTTTTCAGTTATTCTACAATGTAGAAATATTTATAAATATATATATATACAGTGGGGCAAAAAAGTATTTAGTCAGCCACCAATTGTGCAAGTTCTCCCACTTAAAAAGATGAGAGGACTGTAATTTTCATCATAGGTACACTTCAACTATGACAGACAAAATGCGAGAAAAAAAATCTAGAAAATCACATTGTAGGATTTTTTATGAATTTATTTGCAAATGATAGTGGAAAATAAGTATTCGGTCAATAACAAAAGTTTATCTCAATACTTTGTTATATACCCTTTGTTGGCAATAACAGAGGTCAAAAGTTTTCTGTAAGTCTTCACAAGGTTTTCACACACTGTTGCTGGTATTTTGGCCCATTCCTCGATGCAGATCTCCTCTGGAGCAGTGATGTTTTGGGGCTGTTACTGGGCAACACGGACTTTCAACTCCCTACAAAGATTTTCTATGGGGTTGAGATCTGGAGACTGACTAGGCCACTCCAGGACCTTGAATTGCTTCTTACGAAGCCACTCCTTCGTTGCCGGGGCGGTGTGTTTGGGATCATTGTCATGCTGAAAGACCCAGGCACATTTCCTCTTCAATGCCCTTGCTGATGGAAGGAGGTTTTCACTCAAAATCTCACGATACATGGCCCCATTCATTCTTTCCTTTACACGGATCAGTCGTCCTGGTCCCTTTGCAGAAAAACAGCCCCAAAGCATGATGTTTCCACCCCCATGCTTCACAGTAGGTATGGTGTTCTTTGGATGTAACTTGTCCTTCAAACACGACGAGTTGAGTTTTACAAAAAGTAATATTTTGGTTTCATCTGACCATATGACATTCTCCCAATCTTCTTCTGGATCATCCAAATGCTCTCTAGAAAACTTCAGACGGGCCTGGACATGTACTGGCTTAAGCAGGGGGACACTGCAGGATTTGAGTCCCTGGCGGCGTAGTGTGCTTTGTTACTTTGGCCCCAGCTCTCTGAAGGTCATTCACTAGGGCCCCCCGTGTGGTTCTGGGATTTCTGCTCATCGTTCTTGTCTTCATTTTGACCCCACGGGGTGAGATCTTGCGTGGAGCCCCAGATCGAGGGAGATTATCAGTGGTCTTGCATGTCTTCCAGTTCCTAATAATTGCTCCCATAGTTGATTTATTCAAACCAAGCTGCTTACCTATTGCAGAGTCAGTCTTCCCAGCCTGGTGCAGGCCTACAATTTTGTTTCTGGTGTCCTTTGATATCTCTTTGGTCTTGGCCATAGTGGAGTTTGGAGTGTGACTGTTTCAGGTTGTGGACAGGTGTCTTTTATACTGATAACAAGTTCAAACAGGTGCCATTTAATACAGGTAAAGAGTGGAGGACAGAGGAGCCTCTTAAAGAAGAAGTTACAGATCTGTGAGAGCCAGAAATCGTGCTTGTTTGTAGGTGACCAAGTAGTTATTTTACTCCATAATTTGCAAATAAATTCCCCAAAATTATATATACAAAAAAATTCTCATTTTTTCTGTCATAGATGAAGTGTAGCTATGATGAAAATTACAGGCCTCTGTCATCTTTTTAAGTGGGAGAACTTGCACAATTGGTGGCTGACTAAATACTTTTTTGCCCCACTGTATATATTCCCCCTTTTATGATGGTAATGCGACCGTACAGGATGAACATTAACTGTGTTCCATTAGCTAGAGAGGGCTACCTCAATTATCCCAGTGGATCAGTGCTACTAGGGGGCACCTGCTGTTGAGGTCCCTGCAAGGAGAGACTATGGCTGTCCCAAATGGCACCCCTTTCTCTACATATTGCTTGACTTTTGACCAGAGCCCTATGGACCCTTGTCAAAAGTAGTTAATGACATAGGGAATAGGGTGCCATTTGGGACGTAGCTGCTTACAGCGTTTGTTGGAGTACGTTCTGCCAGGCAGGGATGGAGCCAGCTGCTGGCCAACCTCCAAGACCACTCATTGCTCGGCTAATGGCCCTGCCGACCACCACGTGAGCACAGCCCCGTGACACACATTGCCACAAGGAAGAAAACTATCACAATAATGAGACAGAAAATGTTGTTAATATTTTTTTAACGATGGGGTTGGAGAGACAAAGCACATCAAATATGAATGGGCTGTCTTCTGGTATGTCTTAATGTGCTTATACATCAGTGAGCGCTTGTCTGTGTTAAGCTAGGTATGCGGGCAAATTGCTTCTAGCCCAAGGAGTGTCCGTGAAGTTGGCAAGCTGTTAAAATTGCATGTTTTTATTTTTCACTGACCAACACCTGCTTATGTTTGTCCAAACTGAACATTCTTCATTATGATGTCCAACAGTGAATAACTCAAGGTTCAATGACTCTCCAACGTAACAGCAACTTTAATTTACAGCCATCTGTCTAGCTAATCAGTTTGCCCATTTCTGTCAGAAATATTTTGTTGTATGAAGTCCACCTTGTATGGGGTCCACTGCACAGCCATGAAATGAAAACAAGATATTCAACAAAAACTGCAGTGTAAACCTACACACGCTGTATGACCGCCACCATGGGGTAAATCATTTCAAAATTGAGAATTACATTTGCTTGTGTATAAAAAAATGCTATCAGAAAGACACAACAATACTGCATAATTTGATAGTACAGATGCATTTCTTAAATTTTTCTTATTTTAACTTGCTTGACTCTGGTGTTAGTACTTTCTACCTACATGTTGATGTTGTTGACTTTCTGTTATATTAATCTTCACAGTGCTTTTAGATCCTTTTGATGATCAATATACTTTATTTAATTTGCTTCTCCAATGATTACACCATGACATTATTTTCTCAGTGCTTCAGTGTGGCCTTTTCCTGGGTTTCATTGGCAATTTTTCATAGCTTCTTTCATTAAAGACTCTGACATAACACTAAACCCAACAAGTACAGTACATAATTATTTGTAAAAAGCATTCTATTCAAGAGGACAGCATTCTATTCAACATTCACCCTCAACTCATAACATATTAGGCATAACTCATTAGGTATCACTGAGAAGGTTTCCTGCAATTTCATGTGGAAAAAAATGTATGTAAGTTTTTTTCATCAAGGTTCCTTTACTTTACCAACTCATGTCATACCATTGTACAAAAGCACCTTGACCATCACATTCTGTATATCTCATATTACACTAAGAAAAAGAAAAAGCTTAGCTACACAGATGAAGGAGTAAGACTCTAAGCCCAGAAAATGGAGGTCAAAATTTTTGAGTTGCTGCAGGGCTTAGGCTAAGAAATACCATTATCACCAGGGAAAATGTTACAGATTGGGAGAGGCCTTTTGTCAGCTTGTATATATGGAATTCAATACACTCACTGATTCCAATTTCTTCTGCTAAACCCACAAGGCAAATTTAAGACCAAGGATGCAAATGTAAGAAAAGTAGATAACTATATGACTCAGACCTCTACAGTATATCAAACAACTCTTCAAACTCAAAATTAATAGATCATGGAATTTAAATATTTATATTGCGTTCAATTTTGTTTAATGTATGATTTGCACTCCAGCACTTACAAGATTAGCACTTAATCGTCAATAGTAGCGTATATTCCAAGCTCATATATTTATATGGGGCGGTAGTAGTTTCCCTTTGGCCTTTGTGCTTTCAAGTTGTAAATGTATCAACTTGATTAGGGTTTACATATGAAACTATGGCAAATAAAATAATGTATTATTAACAAATATAAGTCTTAGCAATAGTATAGTTCTGGTAAATAAGAAACAAATTATCCATTACAGGAGCCAGTTGCTGTAAACATCTAGTGCCACTAAATGCAATCTATCCTCTGTTTACATGTTCTTTGTCATGAAATGAGGTTGTAAAATTTTCAACATCCTCTTCAACAAACAGTTATTAAATGCATCTGCAAACTGCACAATGAAAAAAGTTAAATTAGAATACACGCATGCTGCCATTTGTTTAAAAACTCTGCTTAAGCCTGAGCATTCCAAATTAAATGGAATTTTCTGAAAGATTATTTAAATACAAGGTTATTGAAATGCAATTAGCACCTATTCCTGAATATTTAAAGCATAAAATGGTGCTTGCTAAGATAAATATAGTTTGTTTCTGTCTATGCTGTTGAATTATCCAGACTGTGAAACATATTGTATATTATTAACAATAAGGAAACAGGAATTACTGTTTTACAAAAGAATGATGGTGTACAGTAACTCATATGTGACTGACCGTGTCACGAATCCCGCCGAAGATGGTGCCTCTTCCTGTTCGGGTGGTGCTCGGCGGTCGTCGTTGACGGCCTACTAGCTGCCACCGATCCCCTATTCTGTTTCATTTAGTTTCGTCTGATTAGTTGCACCTGTTTCTAGTTTAGGTTTAGGTTTTGGGCTATTTAAAACCAGTAGGCCCGCCGGCTTTTGTGCGGGCTTGTTTTCTGTTATTTGATGTGTGTGATTTCTGTGGAAGTATTTTGTTCTCGATCCATTTCGTCCTGTTGTTTTGGTCTGGGTCTCATTGCGCCCTTGTGTGGCGTTGACCGACACTGTTGTTTTGGGAATAAACATTCCACATATCAACTACCCTGCTCTCTGTGCCTGATTGCTCCACCCACTACTTCTAGAAGTACATGACAGAAGCCCGCACCAAACCCATGGAGTCAGCAGGAGCAGCGACCACCCCTCTACCATCAATTGAGGAGCGTGTCCTCTATCATACAGCGTCCTCCATCGGATCGGTTCGGCGATGGACCTGATGATGGAGAGGATGGAGCGATGGAAGAGGAGTGGTCTGGAACGGCCCAGACTCTGCTCGGGACCACTACCCGGAGTTCACTCGCCGGTGAGCGACTGTTTCACCTCAGACAGGAGACGAGGAGCGCGCAAGACTTTCGCCTTGGAGTTCCGTACCTTGGCTGCTGGTGCAGGGTGGAATGACAGGGCCCTGATGGACCACTACCGATGCAGCCTCCGGGAGGACATCCACAGGGAGCTAGCTTGTCAGGACACCACACTCTCCCTCGATGAGCTTATAGGCATGTCGATCCGACTGGACAACCTGCTAGCTGCCTTCGGGCGTTCAGAGGGGGTCCTGTTCGTTCCACCTCCCAGCCCTCCCGCTCCAACTCCGATGGAGTTGGGAGGAGCTGCATCTAGGGGGACCGGGGGAGGAGGCTCCTCCTGCACCTACTGAGGCCTGGAGAGGACACACTTCGGACCGGTGCTGGAGGAGTCCATCTGGGAGTTGAGATGGCAGGCGGAACACTTCTCGGCCATCCCAGATGAGTAGGCACCAAACTCACCCTGAGCTCCGTGTTGGTCACATGTTTTTTTTTGTTTTTTTCCCTCTCTCCAGCATAAGGTGCTAGTCGATTCTGGAGCAGCTGGGAGTATTATGGATCGCGGACTCGCCCGTAAGTTGGGGATTCCGTTGGTGCAGATAGATCCACCCTTCCCGTGCACTCCTTAGATAGCCGACCGTTAGGGTCAGGGCTGGTAAGGGAAGCCATGGTTCCGCTGGACATGGTAATGCAGGGGGATCATAGGAAGCAGATCAGTTTCTACCTTATCGATTCACCTGCTTTTCCAGTGGTGTTGGGGATTCCCTGGCTGGCTATTCACAATCCCCTAATTTCCTGGAGACAGGGAGCTCTTCAGGGGTGGTCAGAGGAGTGTTCAGGTAGGTGTACAGGAGTTTCCATCGGTGCCACGACGGTGGAGAGTCCAGACCAGGTTTCCACTCTGCGCATTCCCCCAGAATATGCCGATTTGGCTATCGCTTTTTGTAAAAAAAAAAAGGCGACCAAATTACCACCCCATCGACGGGGGCGATTGCGTGATAAACCTCCAGGAGAAAGCTGCACTTCCCAGGAGTCACGTGTACCCATTGTCACAGGAGGAGACATTGGCTAGGGAGACATATGTCACGGAATCTCTGAGACAGGGGTACATTCGGCCATCCATGTCTCCTCTGGTTTCTTTTTTGTGAAAAAAGGGAGGAAGGACTTCGTCCGTGCATTGATTGTCGAGGTCTAAATTAGATTAGTTATCCGCTACCTCTCATCGCTACGGCGGTGGAATCATTCCACAGAGCGCATTTTTTTTACGAAACTGGACCTCAGGAGCACGTATAATCTGGTGCGTATTCAGGAGGGAGACGAGTGGAAAACAGCATTTAGTACCACATCAGGCCACTATGAGTACCTCGCCATGCCGTATGGGTTAAAGAATGCTCCAGCCATCTTTCAATCCTTTGTAGATGAGATTCTCAGGGACCTGCACAGGCAGGGTGTGGTAGTATACATTGATGACAACTTGATCTATTCTGCCACATGCGCCGAGCATGTCTACCTGGTACGCAAGGTACTTGGGCAACTGCTGGAGCATGACCTATACATCAAGGCTGAGAAATGTGTATTCTCCAAACGAGCCGTTTCCTTCCTGGGTTATCGCATTCCACCTCGGGGGTGGTGATGGAGTGTGACCGCTTTAATAACGCCATGCGTAATTGGCCGACTCCGACCACGGTAAAGGAGGTGCAGCAGTTTTTGGGCTTGCCAATTACTACCGGAGGTTTATTCAGAGTTTTGGCCAAGTGGCGACACCTATTATCTCACTGCTGAAGGGGGGAGGTCGGTGCGTTTACGGTGGTCGGCCGAGGCAGATGGAGCTTTCAACCAGCTGAAGGCGCTGTTTACTGACGTGCCCGTGTTGGCGCATCCGGACCCTTCGTTAGCGTTCATAATAATTGAACCCTGTGGCACCCCCATAGAGACTGCCAAAGGTCCGGACAACATGCCCTCCCATTGACACACTGAACTCTGTCTTCAAAGTAGTTGGTGAACCAGGCAAGGCAGTCATTAGAAATACCGAGGGTACTGAGTCTGCCAATAAGAATATGGTGATTGACAGAGTCGAAAGCCTTGGCCAGGTCGATGAAGACGGCTGCACAGTACTGTGTTTTATCGATGGCGGTTGTGATATCGTTTAGTACCTTGAGTGTGGCTGAGGTGCACCCGTGACCGGCTCGGAAACCAGATTGCACAGCGGAGAAGGTACGGTGGGATTCGAAGACTTAGATAGACAGGGCAGGATGGATATAGGTCTGTAACAGTTTGGGTCCAGGGTGTCTCCCCCGTTGAAGAGGGGGATGACTGCGGCAGCTTTCCAATCCTTGGGGATCTCAGACGATATGAAAGAGAGGTTGAACAGGCTGGTAATAGGGGTTGCGACAATGGCGGCGGATAGTTTCAGAAATAGAGGGTCCAGATTGTCAAGACCAGCTGATTTGTACGGGTCCAGGTTTTGCAGCTCTTTCAGAATATCTGCTATCTGGATTTGGGTAATGTAGAAGCTGGGGAGGCTTGGGCGAGTAGCTGCGGGGGGGGGGAGCTGTTGGCCGAGGTTGGAGTAGCCAGGAGGAAGGCATGGCCAGCCGTTGAGAAATTATTGTTGAAGTTTTCGATTATCATGGATTTATCAGTGCCTGGGTTTACCTCCACATCACCCGCGGAAAAAAGGAGGAGTAGTATGAGGGTGCGGCTAAAGGCTATCAAAACTGGTCGCATGGAGCGTTGGGGACAAAGAATAAAAGGAGCAGATTTCTGGGCATGGTAGAATATATTTAGGGCATAATGCGCAGACAGGGGTATGGTGGGGTGCGGGTACAGCGGAGGTAAGCCCAGGCACTGGGTGATGATAAGAGAGGTTGTATATCTGGACATGCTAGTTGTAATGGGTGAGGTCACCGCATGTGTGGGAGGTGGTACAAAGGAGGTATCAGAGGTATGAAGAGTGGAACTAGGGGCTCCATTGCATGTTTTGCACTCCTAGCTTTACGTTCTGAGTTGTTTATTGTTTTTGGTGGAATATTTAAAATGAAAGGAAAATGTATGCCTACAACGCTGCACCTTGGTCTTCATTTAACAACGTAACAATACGTTATAATCACCTTTGGCAGCAATTACAGCTGTGTCTGGGTAAGTCTCAGAGCTTTGCACACGTGGATTGTACAATATTTGCACATTATACTTTTAGTTGGTTGTTGATCATTGCAAGGCATCATTTTCATGTCTTGCTATAGATTTTCAAGTAGATTTAAGTCAAACCTGTAACTCGGCCACACAGGAACGTTCACTGTCCTCTTGGTAAGCAACTCCAGTGTAGCTTTGGTCTTGTGTTTTTGGTCATTGTACTGCCGAAAGGTGAATTTGTCTCCCATTGTATGTTGGAAAGCAGACTGAACCAGGTTTTCCCCTGTGCTAAGCTCTTTTCCATTTATCCCAAAAAACTCCTTAGTCCTTGCTAATGACAAGAATACACATAAAATGATGCAGCCACCACCATGCTTGAAAATATGAATACTGGTACTCAGTGATGTGTTGTTTTTGTCATGCCTGCTCCCGCTCTTCCGAGCGGCAGGATCCATAACATTACGCACTCAAGCCACCATCAGTACGCACACCTGCCTTCCCCCGTCATGTGCATCAGCGATCACGTGGACTCAATTACTTGTGTCATTACCATCCCTATATCTGTCTGTTCCCAAGCTCTGTTCCCTGCTTCTGGATTGTTTGTGATATGTCCTTGTTTTCCCGTGCCCTGACGCTGTTCCTGTCGTGTTCTATGTCTGTTCCTGAAAAATGTTTGACTCCCCGTCCCTGCTTCTCCTGACCGGCGTCGGTCCTTACAGTGTTGGGTTTGCCCCAAACATAATGCTTAGTATTCAGGAAATAAATACATTTCCTTGTAAATTTTTTTGTAGTTTTACTTTGCAAACATAATGCATGTTTTGGAATATTTTTATTCTGTACAGGCTTCCTTCCTCCTTTTCACTAAGTCATTTAGGTTAGTATTGTGGAGTAACTACAATGTTGTTGATCCATTCACAGTTTCCTCCTATCACAGCCATTTAACCCTGTAACTGTTTTAAAGTCATAAGTGGCCTTCTGGTGAAATCCCTTAGCTGTTTCCTTCCTCTCTGGCAAATGAGTTAACCTTTTACTGAAATGTGCTAAATCAGGGTCAAACAGAGTGATTCTTAAACAAATATACTTTGATACAAAAGTATACACCTCACAGACATGGTTATGGTGTTAAAAAGACACCTGTATCATGTCAGATTTAGAGTTGTATTAAATGTTTTGTTTGCATCCCAATATTCCACGTTAAATGCATCACAGAAAACTGAAATATAACAAACTGTTTGACTTAGAACTACCAGATTGTCATTGTAAAAATAAATACATATTTATTAATAATGAAATTATTAACTATATTCCACACGAGGCCAAAGAGGGCACTTTTGGTCATGACTGCAGGACAGGGTTACGAAGGACAACTGCATCTTTGTAGAGACTAGGTTTATTGATACTCCATCCTAAGTGTAGTTAATAACTTCACCATGCTCAAAGGAATATTCAGTGTCTTCTTTTTACATTTTTACCAATCTACCAATAGGTGCCCTTCTTTACGAGGCATTGGAAAACCTCCTTGGTCTTTGTGATTGAATCTGTTTGAAATGCATTGCCCAACAGGGACCTTACAGATAATTGTATGTGTGGGGTATAGAGATGAGGTAGTCATTAAAAAAGCATGTTAAAACTGTTATTGCACACATAGGGAGTTATGTGACTTGTTAAACACATTTTTACCCCTTATCTAGGCTTGCCATAACAAAGGGGTTGAACACTTATTGACTCAAGACATTTCAGCTTTACATTTGTTCTTAAATTGTAAAAATGTATAAAAACATAATTCCACTTTGACATTAAGGGATATTGTGTGTAGGTCAGTGACATAAAATCTCAATTTAATGAATTCAGATGGTAACAACAAACTGTGGAAAAAGTCAACGGGTGTGAATACTTTCTGAAGGCACTGTATATGGAGAAGGTCAAAGACTCTGCAGTGTGGTGCCAGGGTAATAACCTCTCCCTCAACAAGACAAAGGGGCTGATCGTGGACTACAGAAAACGGAGGGGCGAGCACGGCCTCATTCACATCGATGGGGCTGTAGTGGAGCGGGTCTAGAGTTTCAAGTTCCTCTGTGTCCACATCACTAAGGAACTAACATGGTCACACACACCCACACAGTTGTAAAGATGTCATTAAAATGTATTTAGGCTTGCCATAACAAATGGGTTAAATACTGACTCCCTTCAGGAGGCTGAAAAGATTTGGCATGGGCCCTCAGATCCTCAAAAATTATACAGCTGCACCATTGAGAGCATTTTGACTGGCTGCATCACCGATTGGCATGGCAACTGCAAGGCACTACAGAGGGTGGTGAGTATGGCCCAGTACATCACTGGGGCCAAGCTCCCTGCCATCCAAGAACTCCACACCAGGCGATGTCAGAGGAAGGCCCCGAAAATTGTCAAAGACTCCAGCCAACCAAGCCATAGACTGTTCTGTCTGCTACCGCATGGCAAGCGGTACCAGTGTATCAAGTCTGCAACCAACAGGACCCTGAACAGCTTCTACTCCCAAACCATAAGACTACTAAACAAGAATGCTAAATAGCTAATCAAATGGCTACCCGGACTACCTGCATTGCCCTTTTTTGCTGTCTTGCACTGACTCAATGCACACACACTGGACTCAACCCACACACTCGCACAAACTTACACCGACATCTCAACACACACATATCACGCACACACATGCATCCAGACATCACACACACCACATACACTGCTGCTACTGCTGTTGCATAGTCACTTTACCCCTACCTACATATGTATATAGGTATCGCAATTACAGTGCCTTTAGAAAGTATTTATTTTACACCCCTAAACATTTTCCACATTTTGTTGTGTTACATAGTGGGAGTAAAAATTATTTAATATTACTTTTTTGTCAACAATCTGCACAAATTACTCTGTGTTGTCAAAGTGGAAGAAAAATTATAAGAAACATACTTTTTAATGAAAAATAAAAAAACGAATTTATCTTGATACATAAATATTCAACCCCCTGAGTCAATACAGTGCCTTGCAAAAGTATTAATCCCCCTTGGCATTTTTCCTATTTTGCTACATTACATCCTGTAATGTAAATGGTTTTTGTTTGGATTTCATGTAATGGACATACACAAAATAGTCCAAATAGGTGAAGTGAAAAAATATATATACTTTTTCAAAAACAAAAAGTGGTGCGTGTATTTACCACCTTTGCTCTGAAGCCCCTAAATAAGATCTGGTGCAACCAATTACCTTCAGAAGTCACATAATTAGTTAAATAAAGTTCACCTGTGTACACTCTAAGTTTCACATGATCTGTCACATGATCTGTGTAAATATACCTGTTCTGAAAGGCCCCAGAGTCTGCAACATCACAAACACGGAACCCAAAACGGCTGCGGGCGTGTGACATCGTGCATATATGTATTTTGTCCCCCCACACCAAATGCGATCCCGACACGCAGGTCCACAATATGGCAGAGGTTGAAAAGCTGTAACACATAGGTTTCAGTGCAACGTTGTTGAGAAAACATAACAGTACAGCTCCCACAATCATCTTATCAATTTATTTCAATCAATCATCAGTCATGTGTGTTAGTGCAATACATGTTGAGTGCCCTAAACTTATGCTGAACGTCTGTTGTTGATTTGTTTACAGAGAAATAGCATTGTATTTGGTCAAACTCGGTTTTTTCCAAAGGGTTGCTAGGCTGGTAGCAAGCTGTTAGAACCGGTAAAGGCTGCTTTACCACTCTTGGGTAGAGGAATGACTTTTGATTCCCTTTAGGCTCAGATGATAGATATGACCGATAGGAGTGGCTATAGAGTCAGCTATCATCCTCAGTAGCTTTCCATCAAGTTGTCAAGGATAGGGGGTTTGTCATGTTTTGATCGATAACAATAATTTGTCCTCCACTCCCAACCTAATTTCACAAAATTCAAACTTACAGTGCTATTCTTTCAGTATTTGTTTTTTTTATGCATGAGTACGCTTACTGTTCATTGTTGGCATTTCATGCTGAAGTTTTCCGCCTTTTCAAATTAAGTAATTATTAAAATAATTGGCAACATCATGTTTTTTTGTAATGAATTATCTATCGGTTTCTGCCCATAATTTCAATTAAAGTATTACAAAGCTTTTTCCCCCATTATTCTCTATATCATTGATCTTGGGTTCATAAGAGTTTATCCTTCCTTTTGTTGAGTTTAGTCACGTAATTTTTTAATATGCAATAAGTCAGCCTGTCAAATATGCAACCAGACTTATTATCCACTCCTTTTGCCCCATGTCTTTCAAGCATACAGTTTTTCAATTCATCATCACTAACAGTCAGTTTCTTAGCAGGTGCATGTTTATCAATAATTAGATGATGCAATTTCATAAATTCATCAAGTGCAGTGTCTGGATGCTCCTTATTAATCACATCAGACCAATAAATATTCTTACCATTGTTGTGATGTGACTTCCATTAACTTCTTGAGTGTAATGGGCAGGATTTTCGTTTTTGGCTAAAAAAACATACCCATTTGAAACTGCCTATTTCTCAGGCCCAGATACTAGAATATGCATTTCATTGTCAGATTAGGATAGAAAACATTCTAAAGTTTCCAAAACTTTCAAAATATTGTCCGTGAGTATAACAGAACTGATATTGCAGGCGAAAACCTGAGGAAAATCAAACCAGGAAGTGCTGTTTTTCCTGAAATCTCTCTGTTCCATTGGATGCCTTGCCTCAATATAAAGGGATATCAACCAGATTGATGTTATTTTTCAATGAGCGAGACAGATAACATCGCGTCAGTGGATAGCTGGGTGTTCACAGAGTTTTGAATGCACAACAGAGTGGACAGCCATTGACTCTCCCTCTCCTGTAGAAAAAGCGACAGTCCCTGTTGATATTTTATCGATTATATATTTTAAAAACAAAAAAAACATTTGACATGTTTCTGTGGACATTACGGATATGTCACGCCTTGGTCATTAGTATTTTGTGTTTTCTTTAATTATTTGTTCAGGCCAGGGTGTGACATGGGTTTATTGTATTGTCTTATTGGGGTTTTTGTAGGCATTTGGATTGTGGTTGATTAGGGGTGTGTCTAGTATAGGCTTGGCTGCCTGAGGCGGTTCTCAATCAGAGTCAGGTGATTCTCGTTGTCTCGGATTGGGAACCGTATTTAGGTAGCCTGAGTTTCACTTTGTATTTCGTGAGTGATTGTTCCTGTCTCTGTGTAGTTTCACCAGATAGGCTGTAATTAGGTTTCACGTTCCGTTTGTTGTTTTGTATTTTTGTATAGTTGTTTCATGTATCGTCATTTCTTCATTAAAGATCATGAATAACCACCACGCTGCATTTCGGTCCGACTCTCTTTCGACAAACGAAGAACGCCGTTACAGGATACTATTTGGAATTTTCGTCTGCGATGTCGCGACCACTCAAGCCTGTGGATTTCTGAATGTAAATCAAATCAAATCAAATGTATTTGTCACATACACATGGTAAGCAGATGTTAATGCGAGTGTAGTGAAATGCTCGTGCTTCTAGTTCCGACAATGCAGTAATAACCAATGAGTAATCTAACCTAACAATTCCAAAACTTCTACCTTATACACACAAGTGTAAAGGGATAGAGAATATGTACATAAAGATATATGAATGAGTGATAGTACAGAACGGCATAGGCAAGATGGAGTAGATGGTATAGAGTACAGTATATACATATGAGATGAGTAATGTCGGGTATGTTAACAAAGTGGCATAGTTTAAAGTGGCTAGTGATACATATATTACATAAAGATGCAGTAGATGATATAGAGTACAGTATATACATATACATATGAGATGAGTAATGTAGGGTATGTAAACATTATATTAAGTAGCATTGTTTAAAGTGGCTAGTGATATATTTTTACATAAATTGCTGGAGTTGAGTCAGCCACTCAATGTTAGTGGTGGCTGTTTAGCAGTCTGATGGCCTTGAGATAGAAGCTGTTTTTCAGTCTCTCGGTCCCTGCTTTGATGCACCTGTACTGACCTCGCCTTCTAGATGATAGCGGGGTGAACAGGCAGTGGCTCGGGTGGTTGTTGTCCTTGATGATCTTTATGGCCTTCATGTGACATCGGGTGGTGTATGTGTCCTGGAGGGCAGGTAGTTTGCCCCCAGTGATGCGTTGTGCAGACCTCACCACCCTCTGGAGAGCCTTAGGGTTGTGAGCGGAGCAGTTGCCGTACCAGGCGGTGATACAGCCTGACAGGATGCTCTCGATTGTGCATCTGTAGAAGTTTGTGAGTGCTTTTGGTGACAAGCCGAATTTCAGCCTCCTGAGATTGAACAGGCGCTGCTGCGCCTTCTTCACGACGCTGTCTGTGTGGGTGGACCAATTCAGTTTGTCCGTGATGTGTATGCCGAGGAACTTAAAACGTACTACCCTCTCCACTTCTGTCCGGTCGATGTTGATAGGGGGGTGCTCCCTGCTGTTTCCTGAAGTCCACAATCATCTCCTTTGTTTTGTGGACGTTGAGTGTGAGATTATTTTCCTGACACCACACTCCGAGGGCCCTCACCTTCTCCCTGTAGGCCGCCTCGTCATTGTTGGTAATCAAGCCTACCACTGAAGTATCGTCCGCAAACTTCATGATTGAGTTGGAGGTGTGCATGGCCACGCAGTCGTGGGTGAACAGGGAGTACAGGAGAGGGCTCAGAATGCACTCTTGTGGGGCACCAGTGATGAAGATCAGCGGGTGGAGATGTTGTTACCTACCCTCACCACCTGGGGGCGGCCCATCAGGAAGTCCAGTACCCAGTTGCACAGGGCGGGGTCGAGACCCAGGGCCTCAAGCTTGATGACGAGTTTGGAGGGTACTATGGTGTTAAATGCTGAACTGTAATTGATGAACAGCATTCTCACATAGGTATTCCTCTTGTCCAGATTGGTTAGGGCAGTGTGGTTGCGATTGCATCGTCTGTGGACCTATTTGGGCGTTAAGCAAATTGGAGTGGGTCTAGGGTGTCAGGTAGGGTGGAGGTGATATGATCCTTGACTAGTCTCTCAAAGCACTTCATGATGACCGGATTGAGTGCTACCGGGAGGTTGACGTTTAGCTCCGTTACCTTAGCTTTCTTGGGAACAAGGACAATGGTGGCCCTCTTGAAGATGTGGGAACAGCAGACTGGGATAAGGATTGACTGAATGTGTCCGTAAACACACCAGCCAGCTGGTCTGCGCATGCTCTGAGGAAGCGGCTGGGGATGCCGTCTGGGCCTGCAGCCTTGCGAGGATTAACACGTTTATATGTTTTTCTCACATCGGCTGCAGTGAAGGAGAGTCCACAGGTTTTGGTAGCGGGCCATGTCAGTGGCACTGTATTGTCCTCAAAGCGGGTAAAAAAGTTATTTAGTCTCTCTGGGAACAAGACATCCTGGTCCACGACGGGTCTGGTTTTCTTTTTGTAATCCGTGATTGACTGTAGACACTGCCACATACCGCTTGTGTCTAAGCCGTTGAAATGTGACTCTACTTTGTCTCTATACTGACGCTTAGCTTGTTTGATTGCCTTACGGAGGGAATAGCTACACTGTTTGTATTTGGTGATGTTTCCATTCACCTTGCCCTGATTAAAAGCAGTGGTTCACGCGTTCAGTTTCACGTGAATGCTGCCATCAATCCACGGTTTCTGGTTTGGGAATGTTTTAATCGTTGCTATGGGTACGACATCGTCAATGCACTTTCTAATGAACTTGCTCACCGAATCAGCATATTCGTCAATGTTGTTGTTGGACGCGATGCGGAACATATTCCAATCCACGTGATCGAGGCAGTCTTGAAGCGTGGAATCAGATTGGTCGGACCAGCATTGAACAGACCTGAGAGCGGAAGCTTCTTGTTTTAGTTTCTGTCTGTAGGCTGGGAGCAAAAAAATGGAGTCATGGTCAGCTTTTCCGAAAGGAGGGCTGGGGAGGGCCTTATATGCATCGCAGAATTTAGAATAACAATGATCTAGGGTTTTACCAGCCCTGGTTGAGCAATCGATATGCTGATACAATTTAGGGGGTCTTGTTTTCAGATTAGCCTTCTTAATATCACCAGCTACAATGAATGCAGCCTCAGGATATGTGGTTTACAGTTTGCATAGAGTCAAATAAAGCTCGTTCAGGGCCATCGATGTGTCTGCTTGGGGTGGAATATATACGGCTGTGATTATAATCAAAGAAAATTCCCTTTGTAGATAATGCAGTCGACATTTGATTGTGAGGAATGTGAACAGAAGGACTTGAGTTCGTGTATGTTGTTATGATCACACCACGTCTCGTTAATCATAAGGCATACCCCCCCCCCCCGCCCCTCTTCTTACCAGAAAGATGGTTGTTTCTGTCGGCGCGATGCGTGAAGAAACCAGCTGGCTGCACCGACTCCGTTAGCGTCTCTCGAGTGAGCCATGTTTCCGTGAAGCAAATAACGTTACAGTCTCTGATGTCTCTCTGGAACGTTACCCTTGCTCTGATTTCATCAACCTTGTTGTCAAGAGACTGGACATTGGCAAGTAGTATGCTAGGGAGTGGTGCGCGATGTGCCCGTCTTCGGAGCCTGACCAGAAGACCGCTTTGTTTGCCTCTTTTACGACGTCGTTGTTTGGGTCGCCAGCTGGGATCCGACCCATTGTCCTGGGTGGAAGGCAGAACACAGGACAAAGCCATATTCCTGGTCGTAATTATGGTGTGTTGACATTGCTCTTATATTCAGTAGTTCCTCCCGACTGTATGTAATGAAACCTAAGATTACCTGGGGTACCAATGTGAGAAATAACATGTAAAAAAATGAAATACTGCATAGTTTCCTAGGAACGCGAAGCGAGGTGGCCATCTCTGTCGGCACATAACGCGCCAAACAAATGGAGATATTTTGGATATAAAAATCATCTTTATGGAACAAAAGGAACATTTGTTGTGTAACTGGGAGTCTCATGAGTGAAAACATCCGAAATTCATCAAAGGTAAATGATTAATTTGATTGCTTTTCTGATTTTCGTGACCGAGCTACCTGATGCTAAGTGTACTTAAGGTTTTATCATGTGATCGATAAACTTACACAAACGCTTGGATTGCTTTCGCTGTAAAGCATAATTTCAAAATCTGACACGACAGGTGGATTATATATTTTCCTATATTGCACTTGTGATTTCATGAATATAAATATTTATAGTAATAATTATTGTATGTAACGCTATGCTATTCAGCGGTTGTTGATGACACTTATCCTGATATCGGGATTGCAGCCATAACAAGTTAAGCACTCTGGTCGAAAAGGGCAGTTCCGTCATTCTGACATGCTCTCTGACCTTATTCGGGACATGTCTAGTCACTGTGCAAAGTTTATATAAAAAACTATCTCATTAGAAAACTAAAATCACATTCCTATCAGAAATACTATAATCCTTAATCATGTATTTTATACAACATTTGGATGTAAACTTGACATATACAATGTGTACACTTTCTGAGTTATAGTATTTTGTTGATACCATTCTTAATGACATAACAAAATAATGAACAACGTGACATTATTATTCTTTAGATTCCCACAGACCATTCTTAACATTCCTATCTTAGAAATATTGTTCTGATACCCCCCCCCCCCTTCTCCTCTTCTGTGGGTGAGAGGGGTCTGGTCATCGTCAGCCATTTGCCAAGCTGATCTGAGGCATTGGATCCACAGCCAGGAGAGTCATGACACCCACATAAGAGTCACAGCAAAATATTTTGTATGATCTCTTATACACTATTTTAGGCCCAGCTTTTGGAACTTTGGCTTTCCTGGATATAGCCTCTATATTGTGAACACTGCATCCAATGGGTAAGGATACAGTTTTAGAACAAAGTTCTGCAGTATTAGTAAAATGTGATCTATACATATGGATGATCTTTTACTTGTAGTGTTTGCAATTACCCTGGTAGGTTGATTAGTAACCTGAACCAGGCACTAGTTACAGTGAAACGCTTCCTCTTGAGCAGACAGCTTGATGACAACCAGTCAATATTCAGGTCCCTAAGAAAGTAGACCTCTGTTTACATCACATACACTATCAAGCATTTCACACATATTATTTAGATACAGACTGTTAGCACTTGGTGGCCTATAGCAACACCCCAAAATAAAAGGCTTTAGATGTGCCAGAAGTACTTGCCACCACAACACTTCAATAAAACTTGACCTAAGATCTTCTCTAAGAATTAGGGTGATATGGCTCTGAATATGGTGCATTCAGAAAGTATTCAGACCCCTTGAATTTATCCACATTTTTGTTACAGCCTTACTCTAAAAAATGTTCCCTCGTCAATCTACACACAATACCCCACAATGCCAATACAAAAACAAAAATAAATAAAAATAACTTAAATATCACATTTACATAAGTTTTCAAACCATTTGCTCAGTTCTTTGTTGAAACACCTTTGGCAGCCTCGAAAATTATTGGGTATGATGCTACAAGCTTGGCAAACCTATATCTGGGGAGTTTCTCCCATTCTTCTCTGCAGATCCTGTCAAACTTTGCTTGGTTGGATTTGGAGCGTTGCTACACAGCTATTTCCAGGTTTCTCTAGAGATGTTCGATCGTGTTCAAGTCTGGACTCTGGCTGGGCCACTCAAGGACATTCAGAGACCGAAACCACTCCTGTGATGTCTTGGCGGTGTGCTTAGGGTTGCTGTCCTGTTGGAAGGTGAACCTTCACCCCAGTCTGAGGTCCTGAGCGCCCTGGAGCAGGTTTTCACCAAGGATCTCTTTGTACTTTGCTTTGTTCGTCTTTCCCTCAAACCTGACTAGTCTCCCAGTCCCTGCCTCTGGAAAACATATTCACAGTATGATGCTGCCGCCACCATGCTTCACCATAGGTATAGTGCCAAGTATCCTCCAGACGTGATGCTTGGCATTCAGGCCAAGGAGTTCAATCTTGGTTTCAACAGACCAGAGAATCTTATTTCTCATGGTCTGCAGGTCCTTTAGGTGCCATTTGGCAAACTCCTAATGGGCTGTCATGTGCCCTTTACTGAGGAGTGGCTTTCATCTGGCCACTCTACCATAAACGCCTGATTGGTGGTGCTGCAGAGATGGTTGTCCTTCTGGAAGGTTTTCCAATCTCCACAGAGGAACTCTGGAACTCTTTCAGAGTGACCATCGAGTTCTTGGTCACCTCCCTGATGAAGGCCTTTCTCCACCGATTGCTCAGTTTGGCCGGTTGGCCAGCTCTAAGAAGAGTTTTGGTGTTCCAAACATCTTACATTTAAAACTTCTTCATGATTGGTTGGTCCCCTGCGGCACAGTTGAGCTAACATAGGCTAATGTGATCAGCATGAGGTTTTAAGGAACAAGAACATTTCCCAGGACATAGACATGTTTAATATTGGCAGAAAGCTTACATTCTTGTTAAAACCTCTTAAGGCTAGGGGGCACTATTTTCATGTTTGTAAAAATAACAATCCCAAAGTAAACGGGCTATTTCTCAGCACCAGATGCTAGAGTATGCATATAATTGACAGCTTAGGATAGAAAACACTCTAAAGTTTCCAAAACTGTAAAAATATTGTCTGAGTATAACAGAACTGATATTGCAGGCGAAAGCCTGAGAAAAATCCAATCAGGAAGTGACTCTTATTTTGAAACCTCTGCGTTCCTATGCATCCCTATTGACCATTGAAAGGGATATGAACCATATTCCTTTTTCTATGGCTTCCCTAATGTGTCTACAGCCACTAGACATAGTTTCAGGCTTTTATTTTGAAAAATTAGCGTGAACGACAACATTGCGTCAGTGGTCAGGTGATGGCTCTCAGAGTGATTTGTGCATAATAGACAAAGGCGGCCATTGTTCCTCTCGCTCCTACTGAAAAGCCAATTGTCCCGGTTGATATATTATCGAATAGATATTTGAAAAATGACGGTTGATTATATAAAAGGTTGCCATGTTTCTGTCGATATTATGGATAAAAAAATTTTTTTAATTCACCGTTGTCGTGAACGCAATTTCCGGTGGATTTCTCAACAAAACGTGAACAACAAAAGGAGGTATTTCGGCTATAAAAATAATCTTTATGGAACAAAACGAACATTTGCTGTCTAACTGGGAGTCTCGTGAGTGAAAACATTTAAAGCTCATCAAAGGTAAACGATTTAATTTGATTGCTTTTCTGATTTTCGTGACCAAGCTTCCTGCTGCTAGCTGGACATAATGCTATGCTAGGCTATCGAGGAACTTACACAAACACTTGTCTTGCTTTGGATGTAAAGCATCATTTCAAAATCTGAGATGACAGGGTGATTAACAAAAGGCTAAGCTGTGTTTCACTATATTTCACTTGTGATTTCATGAATATGAATATTTCCTAGTAATATTTTTTGGTCCGTTGCATTATGCTAATTAGTGTAGTTGATGACAATTCTCCCGGATCCGGGAGGGGTAGTTCCAAGATTAAACATCTGTATACCACCCCTACCTTGTCACAACACAACTGATTGGCTCAAATGCATTAAGAAGGAAAGAAATTCCATAAATTAACTTTTATCAAGACACACCGGTTAATTGAAATGCACTCCAGGTAACTACCTCATGAAGGTGGTTGAGACAATGCCAAGACTTTGCAAAGCTGTCATCAAGGCAAAGGGTGACTATTTTGAACAATCTCAGATATAAAATATCTTTTTTATTTGTTTTACACTTTTTGGTTACTTTTTGGTTACTTTATGATTCCATGATTCCACGTTTTGATGTCTTCACTATTGTTCTACAATGTCAAAAAATAGTACAAATAAATATAAACCCTTGAATGAGTAGGTGTGTCCAAACTTTTGACTGGTACTGTACGTATAACCATATTTGTCGGGGTCATATTTTCTCTTCTTGACAGGGACTGGGTTGTTTGCCTTGTTGTTGACATTGGAAGCAGCCGTAGATGAAGAGGGAGCAGCTAGCCTACATTAGTTAAATTACAGTTAACTATCCACATGTGCATAGTTAGCTGTCAATCAAGCTAGCTGTCAGAAGAAGATCTTGATCTGGAGGCCGAGCAGTTGCCATACCAGGGAGTGATGCAACCCATCAGGAGGCTCTCGATGGTGCAGCTGTAGAACCTTTTGATGATCTGAGGACTCAAGCCAAATCTTTTCAGTCTCCTGAGGGGGAATAGGTTATAGGTCGTGCCCTCTTCACAACTGTCTTGTTTTGCTTGGACCATATTAATTTGTTGCTGACGTGGACACCAAGGAACTTGAAGCTCTAAACCTGCTCCACTACTGGTCCGTCGATGAGAATGGGGTGTGTTCGGTCCTCCTTTTCCTGTAGTCTACGATCATCTCCTTTGTCTTGATCATGTTGAGGAAGAGGTTGTTGTCCTGGCACCACACAGTCAGGTCTCTGACCTCCTCCCTATAGGCTGTCTCGTCGTTGTCGGTGATCAGGGGTGGAAGATAGCCTAATGGTTAGAGCGATTGACCAGTAAGCCAAAAGGTTGCTAGATCGAATTCCCGAGCTGACAAAGTAAAATTATGTCGTTCTGCCCCTGAACAAGGCAGTTAACCCACTGTTCCTAGGCTGTCATTGTAAATAAGAATTTGTTCTTAACTGACTTGCCTAGTTAAATAAAGGAAAAATACAAAAAATCAAGTCTACCACTGTTGTGTCGTCGGCAAAACTAATGATGGTGTTGGAGTCGTATCTGGCCAAGCATTCATGAGTGAACACGGAGTACAGGAGGGGACTGAGCACGCACCCCTGAGAGGCCCCTGTGTTTAGGACCAGCATGGTGGATGTGTTGTTAAGTCCAGGACCCAGTTGCAGAGGGAGGTATTTAGTTCCAGGGTCCTCACCATCACAGGCCTTGATAAGTCTTCAAGTCTGTCATTCCTAAGAATTCCAACCATACATTTATGATTCATTGGGGAAAGTAATCCGTAGTTAAACAGCCATATTATGTGAATGTTCCTCAGTGTTATGTTTGAATCTAATGAATATGATAAATACCATTGAATGGTTGACAGGCGGTATATCTTGTCTAATTGAAGCCTTTTTAAGACATGACTCTTTATCTCTCAACAATTATTACAGGCATGCTGGGCCCTAATCCAGGGGCTTTGCAATATTGCTTTAAGAGGTTTTAAGAAGATGAATGTGTTTAGCTGTTAATCGTGGACTGTGATTTATGACTGGTGACATATCCGTTTACCCTCTCCCTCCCCAAAGCCTTACCACCTGCAACCATTTGCTGCTCACTGCTCAGTGGGTTATAGTTACACACACATTTATGGGGTAAATTATATTTTTTTGTTGAGCGATCATGTAATGTCTTCACCTTCATGATTTTTTGGTTATGTCAAATGTGACATCCTTACAGGACCATCAAGGCAGTGTCCGGGTTAGCTGTCACCGCATGTATAAAGGCTGTTGTTGTAATTTCTTAACGGCTGTGCTAGCCAAAAACCTTTACTATCGGAAATATTATGGTATATGTATTTTCTTCTTTTGAACAGATTAGGTTTCTATTTTATTGGAACACATGTGGAACTATATCACTCCAATGACCCCCTATTCCCTGTACTGCACTACATTTGACCAGAGCCCGATTGGCCCTGATCAAAAGTAATGTACTACATAGGGAATAGGATACAATTTGGGACTCAGATAGTCCCGCCTATAGGCAGGACTAGAATGTTTGTTTTACCATTATGCATGCAGCTGTGAGGCAGAACACAAATTCTTCTGCATCCTCCTTGAGCTCAGAGGTAATGGTCACTAGGTTTCTCTGACACGTATACAGACACCAACCAACCCCTAAAAGCAAAATTATAAAAAAGGGAAGGAGACATTAAAAATCACTATTTGACGCGATCATCTGTTGCTCGTTTCAAGGTCATGCTTTTTCACATATAACATGCTGGACAGTGGGAGTGTGTATGAAGTGTGTCAGATGTCTTATCATACAGTAATGCCCTTGCAAAGGCCTAGAATGGACACTATCGTTGCACCATATCTGTCAGTTGATAGGGCTAACCCCAATGATGCCTCCAGGCCCTTGTAGGGTATCCTACTACATGTCACACACGCCGTAGATACTTTATCAGCTTTCACACTTACTTCAAAGGAAACCAGATTTGGTTAATTCGAAGAGATTTTAGGTGTGCAATACCTGGATGAATTATCCAGAACAAATTAACTGGGCATTTATATAGCTTTATGAATGTTTTTCTTCAGGGAACTTTGGCCGCTCAGGTTTTTACAAATCTGACCATGAATGAAGTTAAATATGCATTATGCAAATTGTTTTTGTGTACATAGAGTATTTCCCTGTGCAACTAGTGCATCCTCCAATGACTGAAACTATATGGGGAAGAGACGTTTGCAACTCTGCTCACTTGGATCTTTTCATTGTTAAAATGCACCTTGAGGTTTCAACCCTTGGCAGATACAGCAATAATTGATATGTTCTGTGATGCGCCTAGAAACATCCAAGGGCAAACCTTTCAGGTAGATGCTGGACTCCATTGTAATCAATGCATCGGGGGCAAAAAAGTTGAAGCCATTAACCTGAACAAGAGGTGTGAATGTGGTGCAATGCCGAGGCCCTGACAATTTAATTCCAAGGCTGTCATGTCACATCTTCCCACATCCTACTGTGACTCCGACTTCAAACAAGTGTATGAAATCCATAAGGTTTGTCATGGTCAAATAAAAAGTATTCTCTGTCCTGAATAAAAGTTTATTTATTTTCTCTCTCTGGTTATTTGCATTGGTTTTATGCAATTTTACATCAAAATGTTTCATGTTTCAATACCCTGAACCATTAGTTTTGCAATATGGTGTATGTGTGGGTGGCACTTTGTCTCATAAGATTGTTCCATGTGGTGCATGATGCTGGCAGTAAGCTAGTCCTCAATATAAACAGACCATGTCCACACTACATAACTCAGCAATACTTTTATCTCCCTCCACTGTAGAGTGAAATGGGTACATTTATTGAATAAGACAATATCATTCCATTTCATCCTACATAGCAATTTGAGATCAACATTTTAACACCCGCAGTGTTCAATTTAGCACTCTCTTAGAAATAATATGTGACTCACTGAAATAGTGTTAAACTAACACTTTTCAAAGTGTTGCCAAACTAACACCCCTAGTGTTGGTGTCGGAAATTCCCACTTAAAATAACACTATTAGATTTGATGTTGTTACACTTTCTCAGGGTTAGGGAAAAGTGAATAGTGTTTCGTGTAACATTATTTTGGGGTGGTGTTGTTTTAACACTGTAAGGTGTAAAGCCTTATTTGCATAATTCCCAGAAAGACTTGAGTGAATGTCAAAGTTACCCACCCATTAATGTTTTTGTTAGTGACAGAGAGACATGATTGTTGCATTCAATAACTTCAACATGCAACAAAGCATGCTGAAAGTCATGATAATGAAGCCCCTCCCACATATTTTTCTCTGGTAACGAAAATGAACTCAACACAGTTGAGTAACAACAACAGCACTGTGATTCAAATAACACTTCATTTATTGACAGCAGGTGGTGTCAATTTCAATCTCTGGTGTTAGAATAATTAACCCCACTCTGTCACACCCTGACCTTAGATATCTCTGTTTTCTATATATTTTGGTTAGGTCGGGGTGTGACTAGGGTGGGTAGTGTTGTATGTCTGGAGTTGTTGTAGGTCTAGGGGTTTTTGTATTTCTATGTTGGCCTGATATGGTTTATCTGTTTATCGTTGTCTCTGATTGGGGATCATATTTAGGCAGCCCTGTTTTTCACTTTCTGGTGTGGGATCTTGTCTATGTGTAGTTGCCTGTCATCACGAGTTTGTATAGTGGCACATTTCATTTTGTTAGTTTGTTCAGTGTTCATTCTGTAAATAAATAAGAATGTACGTATACCACGCTGCGCCTTGGTCCGATCCTTATAACGAATGTGACACACTCAGATTTAACAACACTTTTTACCACATCACTGAGATTTTAGAACTTGCATTTTTCCTGTGCAGCTTCTGCCCCAGTTCTAGAATGACAGAGATGTTAAATAACAGGGTATCAGACAGAGAAGTTATATTCTGCTGCTGTTATTCAAGATACAGTAATGCATGTCCCATTAGATCCTACCGCATCAGATGCAAGACTCATCAAGACTGTTGCAGGATAAGTACCCTGAGAAGCTGCATGAGACATATCCTCAAAAGTGAAAGGGAGTGAAGTACTTCACATGTGAAAGACAGAAAATTGGTAAAGATGTAGGGTAATGGTGCTATAGCATGATAATTGTACGATCTCACAACCCTTAGTGCTGTAATACCTAACCACTTTAATGTTGCAAGGTGTGCGATTTAGAAGAAAAACACATCAAATAAAACTTTATGAAAGTTACAATTTTCCATCCACAGGGTAAATTATTCTATATTCTGAGTGTTCATGTGGAGGAGTAATGCCTCTGAGAAAACATGGTCTTCAGAGATCAAACACCCTGTTGTAGGCTGATAATCAAATTTGAGTGTGGTTTATAAATACGACTTTTAAATGAGAATCTAAATGGGGCCTTATTGTGTATAATAATAATTATCATGTGAAAAATAATTCACATATTTTCAATATTGTGTTGCTCTAAGCTGCATATTCGTCAGATGTGTTTTCTTTCATTCATCAGTCTAAGGGTTACCTGCAAAGAGTAAATGGACATCATGTGCTGTGAACATTTTCAAGATTTTCACAAAGCAAATGACTCCACAAAGCAAGTGCTGAACATTGGGTGAAAATACAAGAGTGCAACCGCAACAACTACTGTAAGGGATAAATTAATGAAAACCGTCAAACAGAGGCTTAACCATAAGTCGACAGCTCTGATTTTGCCTAAAAAGCATACTGATGGTTCATGGTTGGAGGGAGTGGGTTTGAGTCCTCCCAGCCTCCCAGAATATACTTTATTTCCCTTCAATATGGGAAAAGGCCTTGCAAAAGTATTCATCCCACTTGGTGATTTTCCTAATTTGTTGAATTACAACCTGGAATTTAAATAGATTTTTATTTGTGTTTCATGTAATGGACATACACAAAATAGTCCAAATTGGTGAAGTGAAATGAAAAAATATATATTGTTAAAAAATATATATAATTAAACGGAAAAGTGGTGAGTGCATATGTATTCACCACCTTTGCGATGAAGCTCATAAATAAGATCTGGTGCAACCAATTACCTTCAGAAGTCACATAATTTGTTAAATAAAGTCCACCTGTGTGCAATCCAAGTGTCACATGATCTCAGTATATATACACCTGTTCTGAAAGGCCCCAGAGTCTGCAGTACCACGAAGTAAGGGGCACCACCAAGCAAGTGGTGCCATGAAACTGGTCAGAATTGAAGGAATGATGGATGGCGCTAAATATAGGAAAATTATTGAGGACACCTGTTTGTCTGCTGGAAGATGGAGGTTCATCTTCCAGCAGGACAATGACCTTAAGGATACTGCTAAAGCAACACTCTAGTGGTGTAAGGGGAAACATTTAAATGTCTTGGAATAGCCTAGTCAAAGCCCAGACCTCAATCCAATTGAGAATCTGTGGTATGACTTAAATATTGCGGAACCCATCCAACTTGAAGGAGATGGAGCAGTCTTGCCTTGAAGAATAGCAAAAATTCCAAAGGGGTGAATACTTTCGCAAGCCACTGTATCATCAGGTGAAGTGTTCCAAAACCACATGGTTTTACATGATTTCAAGTGAAAGGCTATGTGATCACGTGAAAACACACATATGAAACTTCATGTGAGGTATTATCATGTGGAAAATGTGGCAATTTCACATGTGAAATCATGTGGTTTTTCCGTAAGAGTGACCTCTCTTCACCACAAGTTGATTTGCACAGACAGCCTCAACAGAAGAATGAGCCGTCCCAATACTTAATAACTAATAATGATTATTATACATAGGTTTTATAGTGCTCTACTTTTCACCAGATCCCTATGTGCCCTGCTCAAATGTAGTGCATTATATTGGAATAGGGTGCCATTTGGGATGCATCTCTTTGTCATTACCAGACGTATAGGATGCCAAATAACAACTATTGTGATATACAAAATAATGGGGTCAATTCAGAAACTCCATATGAAATCCACTTCGTGGTCTTTCTCCAAGTTGTGTAAGACTTCATAATGCAGTATAGCTGGGCATTATTCCCACAAGACTCAGTAAGCTAAGTAAAAAAAAAAATGTGGCTGTAAACTGTCACAATGTTTTTATCTCCACCTGCCATGGCACTGCCATATCATGTACTGTTTAGCTTTGTTTAAATGTTTTGTTGTCTTATTCCATTATTCACTCCGGTGACTCATTACAAAACCTTAAAATATTCTAATTTCACATTTGTGCCAAAAGGGTTGGCCTGGAGATATATCAGAAAGGATGGTAATGTTACTAAAATATGTATGTCTCATGAGTTATTGTGACTGGTGTGACATGACAACAAGGCTTTCAGTATAACTACATAAACTGGAATACTGTGTCTGAGTGCACAAACACAATTACATTTGTTATGTTCTTTATCATACTTGGCAGGGAGTATTCACAGACACCTTTATTTAGATTCTTACCAATTTCACTTTGACATCAGATAAGGGTAAACAAGCCTCATTAGCATCAGTCTAATTAGATCGCTGCCATGACTTGTACACAGAGAAAAAACACTTCTCAGATCTCCATCTAAAATAAATACTCTATACCTCTCTCAATTATAATTCTAGACTCCTATGCAATTTTCTCTCCTTGGTTTACCTTACTTGGTTAATACTCACCATCACCACACATGTAACAATGTAACAAAGCTTCAAAATGGTTAAGTTAGTTTGGGTTATCATTATGATATCAGCCATTCCGACTACTGTTAGTTTGCTTACTGTAAAGCATATTTGGGTTATTTGGGACTCAGCCCTAGTGTATGATTATTGTGTGTGGATGTCAAAGGTAATAACCTCGGATCATGATACAAGCATGGACAATAACATCTGCGGCTGAATAAGGTTCAGCTGAGGTAACGTTCCTCATAACAGTGGCTTATCTGCATCCTACTTGTTAGTGGCTTTTGTTAGAAATTCTTTATTCCAAATTCCAAGAATTAAATAGGTTTTACTTCAAGACACAATGAAATGATTCCGTCCATTAGTGGGCCCCCATAGGGAATTAAATCTGAAAAGATATGGACGTACGTATGTTATTCAAGATATTCAATGTGTGAAGCAGCTAAGACCACCAACCGAGATAATGTACTTTAAGTGCTTTATTAATACAAAGCACTATTTTTATAACTACCTACTGATACTTTCTTGAGTACATCTATATTTTTTCAGGAAAATCTTTAAATGTCAATGACAGAAAGATAAATACTTTGAAAAGCCTTCAACTTCAAGTAATCTTTTTTCTTTCTGACGTCATAGTGATTGTCAAATATTGCATGCACACTGACCAAACATTTGATGTCTTTATTAACTATTTAACACAGAAGATCAGAGATTGACCTCTTGTGGTGAGGACTGTTCAACGCTCAGATATCCACGCTTCAAGATTGTTTTGATCACACGGACTGGGATATGTTCAGAGTAGATTCATAAAATAATATTGACACATATACCAATACAGTGAATGAGTTAATCAAGAAGAGCATAGCAGATGTTGTACCCACTGTGACTATTAAAATTTACCCCAACCAGAAAACGTGGATAGATTATTCCCTCCGCAAAGCAATCACGCAGGCTAAACGTTGGTATAGGGACAAAGTTTAGTCGCAGTTCAACAGTTCAGACACGAGACGTATGTGACAGGGTCTACAGACAATCGTCCCCACATGCTTCAAGATGACAACCATTATCCCTGTACCTAAGAAAGCAAATGTAATTGAAATAAATCACTATCGCCCCGTAGCACTCACCTCTGTCATCATGAAGTGCTTTGAGAGACTAGTCAAGGATCATATTATCTCCACCTTACCTGTCACCCTATACCCACTTCAATTTGCTTACTGCCCCAATAGATCCACAGATAATGCAATCGCCACCAAACTGCACACTGCCCTGTCCCATCTGGATAAGAGGCATGCCTATGTAAAAATGTTGTTCATTGGCTATAGCTCAACATTACACACCATAGTACTCTCCAAGCTCATCATCAATCTTGAGGCCCTGGGTCTGAACCCCAACCTATGCAACTGGGTCCTGGACCTCCTGATGGGTCGCCCCCAGGTAGTGAAGGTAGGAAAGAACACCTTTTAGCTGATCCTCAACACAGGGGCCCCACAAGGGTGCGTCCTCAGCCACCTCCTGTACTCCCTGTTCACCCATGACTGTGTGGCCAAGTACACTTCCAACTCAATCATCAAGTTTGCAGATGACACAACAGTAGTAGGCTTGATTACCAACAACAATGAGACAGCCTACAGGGTGGAGGTGAGGACTCTGGGAGTGTGGTGCCAGGAAAATAACCTCTCACTCAACGTCAACAAAATGAAGGAGATGATCATGGACTTCAGGAAACAGCAGAGGGAGCACCCCCCTATTCACATCGATTGGACCGCAATGGAGAAGGTGGAAAGTTCCTCGGCGTACACATCACTGACAAACTGAAATGGTCCACCCACACAGACAGTGTGGTGAAGAAGGTGCAACAATGCATCTTCAACCTCAGGAGGCTAGAGATATCGCCAAAATGACACCCAAATCTAACTGCCTGTAGCTCAGGCCCTGAAGCAAGGATATGCATATTATTGGTACCATTTGAAAGGAAACACTTTGACGTTTGTGGAAATGTTAATTTAATGTAGGACAATACAACATCTGGTAGAGGATAGATCTGGTAGAAGAAAACACAAAGAAAAAACCAACCAGTGTTTTTTTACCACCATCTTTGAAATGCAAAAGGAAAGGTCTCTGTTATAGCCATCACTCCAGTTGTAATTCCGATAGTGTCCACAGGATGGAAGCAGTGTATGTGCAATGTTTCGGATATCTTGGAGTATGACTGATCCTCAAGACTTTTAGTGTGAATTCCTCATGTACATTTGCGCAAATCGTGAAGGACACACTTGCATTCATATTCCATTTCTCAGCAAGAATCTGTATACTTGGACTTGATTTAGCTTTCCAAGTATTAGTAGCCATATTATAAGTTCAACATTTGCAAACAACCAGTTTTCATGACTTCATAACTCTAAACATCCTTACAATTTTTGTCCAAAATCAAAAGGCATGTTGTAGTACAAGGTTAGAAGCTACGTTTTACGTCATATACACATGGGATCTGGACACTCCCCGTAAAGCCCAGCTCATTGGCCTTCTAGCTCGCTTTGTTTTACCCCAATTGGTGCTTATTTGACACAGTTGTTCAAGTGATGGCCGTCCGCGTCATCGGTGCTTAATGAAAGCGTCGCTCTCTGAGCAAATATGGTGTCCTTTAGGACATACTACACCCCTAATGAAATAGTGAAGTCTTGTTACCTTCTAGGATCTCTGAGAAATAGATACAGACATGATTTGACACGTTGAAATAAAGTTTAGGGTGAGATTTTTCTTTGCATTTGAATGAGTGGAAATACAAAATCGATCGTGCATGTTATATGGACTTTTTTAGGATATGAAAAAGGATTTTATCTAACAAAACGACACTTCATGTTATCTATGGGACCCTTTGGATGATCAATCAGAGCAAGAATTCAGAATGGAAGTACAATTTCACCTTCATAGATGAATTTTATAGAAGTTTTGTGTTAGGAGCTCTCAAATAATAATCAGCTTTCAGCTGATATAAGACACTTATATGTTCCGACATTTGTTGTTACTCTAACATCTGCGACCTTGACATAATGCTCTGAATGATTTACAACTGTCCCGTTTCATAACGTCTCTGTATCTTGCATAACTCATAACTCATATCTCATATGCGTAAACAGTACTCTACACTATTCTACAGAATCTTAGTCACTTTAATTGTTGTAAATATTGCATCACACATCTCACATGTATATACTGTACTTTATACTTTGCCACTGTATCATAGTCCAATGCCGCTCTGACATGTATGTATGTATATACAGTTGAAGTCGGAAGTTTACATACACTTAGGTTGGAGTCATTAAAACTAGTTTTTTAACCACTCCACCAATTTCTTGTTAACAAACTATAGTTTTGGCAAGCCGGTTAGGACATCCAGTTTACAGACAGATAATTTCACTTATCATTCACTGTATCACAATTGCAGTGGGTCAGAAGTCTACACACAAAGTCAACTGTGCCTTTAAACAGCTTGGAAAATCCAGAAAATCATGTCATGGCTTTAGAAACTTCTGATAGGCTAATTGACGTCATTTGAGTCAATTGGAGGTGTACCTGTTGATGTATTTCAAGGCCTAACTTCAAACTCAGTGCCTCTTTGCTTGACATCATGGGAAAATCAAAAGAAATCAGACAAGACCTCAGAAAAACAATTTTAGACCTCCACAAGTCTGGTTCATCCTTGGGAGCAATTTCCAAATGCATGAATGTACTTAGTTCATCTGTACAAAGAATAGTATGCAAGTATAAACACCATGGGACCACGCAGTCGTCATACCATACAGGAAGTAGACGCATTCTGTCTCCAATAGATGAATGTACTTTGGTGCGAAAAGTGCAAATCAATCCCAGAACAACAGCAAATGATCTTGTGAAGATGCTGGAGGAAACAGGTACAAAAGTATCTATATCCACAATAAAACGAGTCCTATATCGACATAACCTGAAAGGCCGCTCAGCAAGGAAGAAGCCACTGCTCCAAAACCGCCATAAAAAAGCCAGACTATGGTTTGCAACTGCACATGGGGACAAAGATCGTACTTTTTGGATAATGTCCTCTGGTCTGATGAAATAAAAATAGAACTGTTTGGCCATGATGACAATCGTTTTGTTTGGAGGAAAACGCGGAGGCTTGCAAGCCGAAGAACACCATCCCAACCATGAAGCACAGGGGTGGCAGCATGAACAAATGAACAATGACCCCAAGCATACTTCCAAAGTTGTGGCACAATGGCTTTAGATCAACTTCAAGGTATTGGAGTGGCCATCACAAAGCCCTGACCTCAATCCTTTTGAAAATTTGTGGGCAGAACTCAAAAGGTGTGTTGCAAGCATATAGGCCTACAAACCTGACTCAGTTACACCAGCTCTCTCAGGAGAAATGGGCCAAAACTCATTCTGGGAAGTTTTGAAGGCTACCCTAAACTTATGACCCAAGTTAAACAATTTAAAGGCAATGCTGCCAAGTACTAATTGAGTGTATGTAAACTTCTGACCCACTGGGAATATGATGAAAGAAATGAAATAAATAACAGCTGAAATAAATAATTCTCTCTACTTTTATTCTGACATGTTATATTCTTAAAATGAAGTGGTGATCCTAACTGACCTAGGACAGGGCATTTTTACTAGGATTAAATGTCAGGAATTGTGAAAACTGAGTTTAAATGTAACTGGCTAAGGTGTATGTAAACTTCTGACTTCAACTGTATGTTCCGGGTAGACTCTGAGAATAACGTTAACATATACACGGACAGGGCGACTGAGTTCATCAGGAAGTGTATAGGGGATGTTATTCCCACTGTGACAATTAAAACCTACCCAAACCAGAAACCATGAATGATGACAGCGTTGGTGAAAAACTGATGGGCGAACCATCACATTTAACCATGGCAAGGTGACTTGGAATATGGTTGAATACAAACAGTGTAGTTATTCCCTCCGCAAGGCAATCAAACAGGCAAAACGCCAGTACAGAGACAAAGTGGAATCACAATTCAATGACTCAGACACGAGACGTATGTGTTTTATATTACTTGTTAGACATTACTGCACTGTCAGAGCTAGAAACACATGCATTTCGCTACACCCGCAATAACATCTGCTAAACACGTGCATGTGACCAATACAATTTGATTTGATTTGTAAAGGCCATCCAATAACAAGTCACACTAGTAGACATACTGTACATAGTTATACTTCTAATTAGTGATCCCAGGGAGGATGCACTAAAATTGTCGAGTGATTGTTTGAAAGATCCTTCATAAAATTGAAGTGTCCTACATTGGAAAGGAAAACTGTACATTTTACAGGATTGTGGGTATTATCAACAATAAAATCATCTGAAATGTTTTATTGCAGCATACTGTAAAATATGGTGCATTGTAGGAAACTATTGCGGGAGTCTTGTACAAATGAGTGAGAATGCTGTACTATTTTAACTCATATATTTTTGTTGAGACACATTAACTTGTATACGGAACACATTGGAGTGGTAGCTAGTCTTAATTAAAACTTAAACAGTAGGAAACAACACACACAACACGATCCTCAACACTGGGGCACCACACGGGTGTGTGCTCAGTTCCCTCCTGTAATTCCTGTTCACCCATGACTATGTGACCAAGCATGCTACAACTCAATCATCAAGTCCTTTTGGTCTGTTTTGCCCTATAGTTTGGAAGACTTTGTTAAGGCCTCTGGAATAGTGATGTTATGTTTGATGCCAGAGCTCCGAGGCAAATTGCTAAGCAGTGTACTTTGAAGCAGTGTGCTGATGCCTGTTTCACTTTATCAGAAGCACGTGATCAATGACGTCTGAAGCTTTGTTCTGTCAAACAGCCCCCTGATTGGTGTAACGGCGTTCTTCGTTTGTTGAAAGAGAGGACCGAAATGCAGCGTGGTGGTTACTCATGTCTTTAATGAATGAAAAACGGAACGATACATGAAATAACTAATAAATACAAAAACAACAAACGGAACGTGAAACCTAATACAGCCTATCTGGTGAACACTACACAGAGACAGGAACAATCACCCACGAAATACAAAGGGAAACCCAGGCTACCTAAATACGGTTCCCAATCCGAGACAACGAGAATCATCTGACTCAGATTGAGAACCGCCTCAGGCAGCCAAACCTAACTAGACACACCCCTAATCATTAGCAATCCCAAATCCTATAAAACCCCAATACGAAACACAACACATAAACCCATGTCACACCCTGGCCTGACCAAAATATATAACGAAAACACAAAACACTATGACCAAGGCGTGACAGAACCCCCCCCCCCCTAAGGTGCGGACTCCCGGACGCACCTCAAAACCATAGGGAGGGTCCGGGTGGGCGTCTGTCCATGGTGGCGGCTCCGGCTCGGGACGTGGGCCCCACTTCATTAATGTCCTAGTTCCTCCCCTTCGCGTCCTGGGATAATCCACCCTCGCCGCCGACCATGGCCTAATAGTCCTCACCCAGAACCCCACAGAACTGAGGAGCAGCTCGTGACTGAGGGGCATCTCGGGACTGAGGGACAGCTCGGGACTGAGGGGCAGCTCGGGACTGAGGGGCAGCTCGGGACTGAGGGGCAGCTCGGGACTGAGGGGCAGCTCGGGACTGGGGCCGCTCGGGACTGGGGGGCAGCTCGGGACTGGGGCCGCTCGGGACTGGGGGGCAGCTCGGGACTGAGGGGCAGCCCGGAACTGAGGGGCAGCCCGGAACTGAGGGGCAGCCCGGAACTGAGGGGAAGCCCAGTACTGAGAGGAAGCCCAGTACTGAGAGGAAGCTCAGGTAGGTAGTAGGCTCCGGTAGATCCTGGCTGGCTGGCGGATCTGGAAGATTCTGGTTGACTAGCAGATCTGGAAGATTCTGGTTGACTAGCAGATCTGGAAGATTCTGGTTGACTAGCAGATCTGGAAGATTCTGGTTGACTGGCAGATCTGGAAGAGTCTGGCTGACTGGCAGATCTGGAAGAGTCTGGCTGACTGGCAGATCTGGAAGAGTCTGGCTGACTGGCGGATCTGGAAGAGTCTGGCTGACTGGCGGATCTGGAAGAGTCTGGCTGACTGGCAGATCCTGGCCGACTGGCACTACTGGCAGATCCTGGCCCGACTGGCACTTCTGGTGGATCCTGGCAGACTGGTGGATCCTGGCTGACTGGTGGATCTAACTGATCCTGACAGACTGGCGACGCTGGGCAGACTGGCGGCACTGGGCAGACTGGCGATGCTGGGCAGACTGGCGACGCTGGGCAGACTGGCGACGCTGGGCAGACTGGGGGCACTGGCGGCGCTGGGCAGACTGGCGGCACTGGCGGCGCTGGGCAGACTGGCGGCACTGGCGGCGCTGGGCAGACTGGCGGCACTGGCTGCTCCATATAGGCTGACAGCTCTGGCGGCCTCTTACAGACTGACAGCTCCTTGCAGACTGACAGCTCCTTGCAGACTGACAGCTCCTTGCAGACTGGCAGCTCCTTGCAGACTGACAGCTCCTTGCAGACTGAAAGCTCGGGCTGCTTCATGCAGACTGACATCTCTGGCTGCTCCATGCAGACTGACAGCTCTGGCTGCTCCATGCAGGCTGGTAGCTCCGGCTTCTCCATGCAGGCTGGCAGCTCCAGCTGCTCCATGCAGGCTGGCAGCTCCAGCTGCTCCATGCAGACTGACAGCTCTGGCTGCTCCATGCAGACTGACAGCTCTGGTGGCTTCTTACAGACTGACAGCTCTGGCTGCTCCATATAGGCTGGCAGCTCTGGCTTCTCCATGCAGGCTGCTTCTTACAGACTGACAGCTCTGGCTGCTCCCTTCAGGCTGGCAGCTCTGTCTGCGCTGAACAGGCGGGAGACTCCGGCAGCGCAGGAGAGGAGAGAGGCTCTGGCTGCGCTGAACAGGCGGGAGACTCCAGCAGCGCAGGAGAGGAGAAAAGCGCTGGCTGCGCTGAACAGGCGAGAGACTCCGGCAGCGCAGGAGAGGTGAAAGGCTCCGACAGCGCTGAACAGGCGGGAGACTCCGACAGCGCAGGAGAGGCGAGGCACACTGTAGGCCTGATGCGTGGTGCTGGAACTGGTGTTACTGGATCGAGGACACGCACAGGAAGCCTGGTGCGGGGAGCTGCTACCGGAGGACTGGAGTGTGGAGGTGGCACAGGATGGGCTAGACCGTGAAGGCGTACTGGAGATCTTGAGAGCAGTGTTGGCACAGGACGTGCAAGGCTAGGGATGTGCACAGGAGGCCTGGTGCGTGAGGCTGGCACCAACTTCACCAGCCGACTAACACGCACCTCAGGACGAGTATGGAGCGCTAACCCAGGTGCCATCAAATCCCCAACACATTCCGTCGGGCGAATCCCATGCAAAAAGCACCAACACAGCAACTCCCTCATTTCTCTCTCCTCCAATCTCCCCATTAACTCCTTCACAGTCTCTGTTTCACTCACCTCCAATACCGGCTCTGGTTCTGGTCTCCTCCTTGGCTCCTCACGATAAACAGGGAGAGTTGGCTCAGGTCTATCTCCTGACTCAGCCACTCTCCCTCTGAGCCCCCCCCCAATACATTTTTGGGGCTGTTTTTCGTTTTTTTCTCCGCGCCGCCGTGTCTTTCTTTTCGACTCCATTCGTCTATAGCCCTCTTCGCACTGCTCCAGCGAATCCCAGGCGGGCTCAGGCACTCTCTCTGGGTCGGCCGCCCACCTGTCTATTTCTTCCCACGTCGTATACTCAAAGCCTCTGCTGTCCATAACGTCCTCCCTTCGCTGCTGCCTGTTAACACGCTGCTCGGTCCGAGTGTGGTTTGTGATTCTGTAATGGCGTTCTTCGTTTGTTGAAAGAGAGGACCGAAATGCAGCGTGGTGGTTACTCATGTCTTCAATGAATTAAAAACGGAACGATACATGAAATAACTAATACAGACAATACAGTCAATTCTACATTAATGTATTGTGTGTCATTACACAGTTGTCAGAGTCGTGCGTATAGGTTGCAGGGAAGTCAGGCGCAGGAGAGTCAAACGGAGTGTAAATGGAGTCTTTTAATATAAGTCCACTTAACATGCTCCAAACACTAAATACGTACATACATAAACGAACATGGGTACGAGGACCTGTCGCACACCTATACAACATAAAACAACACTTGACATAAAACAATCTCTGACAAAGACATGAGGGAAACAGAGGGTTAAATACACAACAGGTAATGAATGGGATTGAAAACAGGTGTGTGTGAAGACAAGACAAAACCAATGGAAAACGAAAAATGTATCAATGATGGCTAGAAGGCCGGTGACGTCGAGCACCGCCCGAACAAGGAGAGGCAACGACTGCTGCGGCAGAAGTCGTGACAACATTATTTGCTTTGATACCATATTTATATTACAGTAGCTGTGCTGTAACATGAAATACAGAATTGTACTTGCCAGCGAGCTGCCTGCAAGCTACTGTCAAACTCATGGTAACCCCTTTACAGTGTACTATATTTTTAAAGGTGGTGGGACATGGGGTAGTGCATATCATCTATAGTGGGAGGCCAAAACTTGAAGCATGACCTTATTTTTCACTTCGACCAGGACAAAAGAACATGTTAGAAAACAATGGTTACCATGGAGAATCATTGTTGCCCCCAGGGCTTTATTGGAGCCAGGTGTCAGTGATGGATTTAGTGAATGTCCAAGATGGCCATGAACTCCCCATGACCAGTAACACATTCTCTGTGGCATTCTAGGAAGCACATACAAGTTGAAAAGTATTTTCTAGTAATTACCCTCCAGTGTGAGTGTATCACATTCAACACCTAGCATGTGGGTGCTCTGGCACTAGCTCAAGTTGGCTCCCTGGCTTGATATAATAGCCCCTAATAAAACATAAAAAGTAAAAACTGCTACATGGCTATTGTTAATTGTCTGCGTGGAATAAGCATTGATTCTGTCATTATGCTAGCTAAATGATTAGCTGAAAGCAAGTTGTTGCAATACAGTCAACTGTAAGGGAAGAACCATCTTTGTAATCAAGATTATGACTAAATATCAGATACGATGTTAATAATTTACAATGCCATGTAACGAAGTGTTGGCAGGGCTTTGCAGATTATGTATTTTGGATATACAGTATAAATGCATAAATCAAAACCCAAGTCTTGAAAGTATTAAGCAATCATATTTGAGTTTGCATTATAGCTAAGTACTATCTATAACAGCTGGTATTCACAGATAAAGCTACAGTATTTTTAAAAGGGAATGAGGAAAAAGAGCTTTCATTGCATAGCCAGTTTCCTTTATGCATTGCAAATGAGATTTTCTGTCCAACTTTGGCAGGATACAGGGATTTTTAATTACCATTGGAGTTGTGTTGACCTGTGCATCTAGCTGATAATAGGACACAGTTATATCAAGGTGATGGCCTTGTAAAAAATGCTATTTTTCCCCAACATGCTGTATTCTGACACTAACATTAATAGGCTTCAGTGAAATGCAATGGATGCCAATTGCATTCCTACATGTAGACAGAACCTGAATGAATCTGCCTTGTCATCATTCATTAGCTCTTTGGTTTTTACTTGGCATTGTGAGACTTGTGAAGTTTGGCATTGAATGGTGCAATATACTGCTGTTAATTTCACTTATAAACTCTTTTGCTCTTTCTTTGAAAACTCTGGGTGGGAAGTCACCTCATTTATTAATTTCCATGGAAACACCACACTTAACACAGGGAATTGAAATAGAATATTGAAAACAATGCTCCTTGGATGCTGCCTATTCTAATGAAGACTTGAATCAGTGCCAAGTTTCCCCTTAGAGCTTTAAATTATCCCAAAAGCACAGTTGTTATATATGTTTCTGTATCTAATTAGAATCCACCCACGCACCCTATGTGTTGAGGTATGGGAATTGGAAATAAGGAAATTTGCCAGAGAGTAAACAAATATTGCATCCTATAATCAGGAAACATATGCAGCTCCTGTCTGCCACCTGGATATGATTAAATATTGCACTTGTTATTTATCAATAGTTCAGATGTATTTACATAGCCAGATAAGACATAGGTAAAATCTGTACAGTGACAACGCCAGCCCATGGAGTATGCCTAAAGCAAACAGGAGCTCTGAGTAACTGGTATAACCCTGTCCAGATATCAACCAAATGATTCCCTCTGTAGAATCTACTGTATCTGTCTGTCTGCTTTCTGGCCTGTGATTCATTGCCACACTTTTAGCCAGCTCACTGCTGATGTAGACAGCCAGGTCACTCGTGATACAAGTCAGTATTCAACATCCATCCATATACTTTAATGCAGGGAAACTCAAAGCAGTTTTACCTCATTTCTATCAGAATGTTAAATGTACAACCAGAGGGAAAACATCTATAGACCACCTTTACTCCACACACAGAGTCTCGTACAAAGCTCTCCCTCGCCCTCCATTTGGCAAATCTGACCATAATTCAATCCTCCTGATTTCTGTTTACAAGCCAAATGTAAAGCAAGGAGCACCATTGACTCGGTCTATATAAAAGTGGTCAGATAAACAGATGCTAAACTACAGGACTGTTTTGCTAGCCCAGACTGGAATATGTTCTGGGATTCTTCTGATGGCATTGAGGAGTACACCACATCAGTCACTGGCTTCATCAATAAGGGCATCGACGACGTCATCCCCACAGTGACTGCACGTACATACCCCAACCAGAAGCCATGGATTACAGGCAACATTCACACCGAGCTAAAGGGTAGAGCTGATGCTTTCAAGGAGTGGGAGTCTAACCCTGAAGCTAATAAGAAATCTCGCTATGCCCTCCGACGAACCATCAAACAGGCTAATCATCAATACAGGACTAAGATCGACTCATACTGCACCGGCTACGACGCTCGTCGGATGTGGCAGGGCTTGCAAACCATTACAGAATACAAAGGGAAGCACATCCGAGAGCTGCCCAGTAACATGAGCCTATCAGACGAGCTAAATAACTTCTATGCTCGCTGTTCCAGATGGCTGTGTGATCATGCTCTTGGCAGGAGATGTGAGTAAGACCTTGAAACAGGTCAAAATTCACAAGGCCGCAGGGCCAGACGGATTACCAGAATGTGTACTCCGAGCATGCGATGACCAACATTTCCAACTTCTCCCTGTCTGAGTCTGTAATCAAATCAAATCAAATTTATTTATATAGCCCTTCGTACATCAGCTGATATCTCAAAGTGCTGTACAGAAACCCAGCCTAAAACCCCAAACAGCAAGCAATTCAGGTGTAGAAGCACGGTGGCTAGGAAAAACTCCCTAGAAAGGCCAAAACCTAGGAAGAAACCTAGAGAGGAACCAGGCTATGTGGGGTGGCCAGTCCTCTTCTGGCTGTGCCGGGTGGAGATTATAACAGAACATGGCCAAGATGTTCAAATGTTCATAAATGACCAGCATGGTCGAATAATAATAAGGCAGAACAGTTGAAACTGGAGCAGCAGCACAGTCAGGTGGAAGTTGAAACTGGAGCAGCACCATGGCCAGGTGGACTGGGGACGTTTCCATCAGACCACCATAGTCCCTGTGCAAAAGAACACAAAGGTAACCTGCCTAAATGACTACCAAACCGTAGCACTCATGTCAGTAGCCATGAAATGCTATGAAAGGCTGGTCATGGCTCACATCAACACCTTTATCCCAGAAACCCTAGACCCACTCCAATTTGCATAACTTCCCAACAAATCCACAGATGATGCAATCTCTATTGCACTCCACACTGCCCTTTCACACCTGGACAAAAGGAACACTTACGTGAGTATACTATTCATTGACTACTGCTCAGCATTCAACACCATAGTGCCCTCAAAGCTCATCACGAAGATAAGGACCCTGGAACTAAACACCTCCCTCAGCAACTGGATCCTGGACATCCTGATGGGCCGCCCCCAGGTGGTAAAGGTTAGGTAACAACACATCTGCCACACTGATCCTCAACACAGGGGCCCGTCAGGCGTGCGTGCTCAGTCCCCTGCTCTACTCCCTGTTTACTCATGACTGCATGGACAGGCACGACTCCAACACCATCATTAAGTTTGCCGATGACACGACAGTGGTAGGCCTGATCACCAACAACGATGAGACAGCCTATAGGGAGGATGTCAGAGACCTGACCGCTTGGTTCAAGGAAAACAGCCTCCCTCAACGTGATCAAGACAAATGAGATGATTGTGGACGACAGGAAAAAGAGGACCGAGCATGCCCTCATTCTCATCGACGGGGCTGTAGTGGAGCAGGTTGGGAGCTTCAAGTTCCTTGGCATTCACATCACCAACAAACTAACATGGTTCAAGCACATCCAAGACAGTCATTAAGAGGCCACAAAAAAACTATTCCAACTCAGGAGACTGAAAAGATTTGTCATGGGTCCTCAAGGTTTTACAGCTGCACCATCGAGAGCATCCTGACGGGTTGCATCACTGCCTGGTATGGCCATTTTCAATGACGGCTTAGGAACAGTGGGTTAACTGCCTGTTCAGGGGCAGAACGACAGATTTGTACCTTGTCAGTTATGGGGTTCGGTCCAGCAACATTTTGGTTACTGGCCCAACGCTCTAAACATTAGGCTACCTGCCGCCCTAGACATCAAATCAAATATTATTTGTCACATGTGCTGAATACAACACGAACTTACAAGCTAAGGCATTGTAGAAGGGGATGATGGATGGGAGTAAGCATCTGCCTCTGGTGCAAATCCAGCGATAGAAATAGTTTTTTGAGATTAAATTTTTTTTAAATCTCAAACCTTATGCCATGACTTAAACACTTCAAAATTTGATGCTTGGAAGAACTTAGAAAGTTGGTGTTTGAGAAACATGGATGAACATTAAATTCTGACATGAGACTGTGAGAGCTAGTTAGATGTAGAATGCAGCAGAAATTGGCAAGTGCCTTTGACAAAGCTGTCACAATATGAAAGGGGACTGGCACAGTATTCTGACTGTGATGCAGTCTAATGTAACACAAAGACATATTGTAAACAAGCGCAGAGGTATTTATAAATCAAATTTCAAATCAAATCAAATGTATTTATATAGCCCTTCGTACATCAGCTGATATCTCAAAGTGCTGTACAGAAACCCAGCCTAAAACCTCAAACAGCAAGCAATGCAGGTGTAGAAGCATAACTGTCTGAAAGGATTGTAATACGATTTTTTGAGTGAGATCTACCTTTTACATGAGGCACACGAAGAAACAGGTTGCAGAAAAAGTAAGACAGCGGCTTAAATAGAACAGTGAATTTTGCTTGTTTTTGTTAGTCGTATTTCCCTTGCTTACTTAGAAACTGTGTGATAATTACACCCTCTCCAATTAATGGTCTCTGCATCACAAGCCCCTCATCACCTGACACACTGGCTGCATATCAAACGGGACCCTATTCACTATAGGGTATAGGTTGTTATTTGGGACCCATCCATTGCACAGCTTCTCATAGATCCAGTCCTCTGAATGACACAAACAAGAGAGAAATGTCAATCCGTGCCTTCTGGGCCTTCATTAGCAAATAGATAGGTCACCGCATAAGCTCGGGGTTACTGTCAAAATGCAGTTGGCATCTGTGCTGCCTGCCTTTATTAGCTGCTTCTCTGATATTGGGAAACATAATGATGAGGCCCATTTGGGAGTGCTGCAACATGCTGAGCCAAAATGAATTAGGGCTAAAATACTCCTAAGAGATGCCTTTTTTATTTTATAATGTTTGAGACATTTCAAAAACGGAATATTAAAAGGTAGACTCAGTGATGCACGAAGTAACCATCAATACAGTGCCTTCAGAAAGTATTCAGACCCCTGACTTTTTCCACATTTCATTAAAGCCTTATTTTAAATTGGATTAAATAAAAAAAAATGCCTCATCAACCTACACACAAAAAACAGAAATGTTTGCAATTTACATAAAAAACACTGAAATATCACATTTACACAAGTATTCAGACCCTTTACTCAGTACTTTGTTGAAGCACCTTAGGCAGCGATAACAACATCAAGTCTTCTTGGGTATGACGCTACAAGCGTGGCACACCTGTATTTGGGGTGTTTCCCCCTTTCATCTCTGCAGATCCTCTCATGCTCTGTCAGGTCGGATGGGGAGTGTTGCTGCACAGCTATTTTCAGGTCACTCCAGAGATGTTCGTTTGGGTTCAAGTCTGGACTCTGGCTGGGCCACTCAAGGACATTCAGAGACTTCCCGAAGCCACTACTGCGTTGTCTTGGGTGTGTGCTCATGGTCAATGTCCTGTTGGAAGGTGAACCTTCAACCCAGTCTAGGTCCTGAGCACTCTAGAGCAAGATTTCATCAAGGATCTCTCTGTACTATGCTCCTTTAATCTTTCCCTCGATCCTGACTAGTATCCCAGTCCCTGCCGCTGAAAAACATCCCCACAGCATGATCCTGCCACCACCGTGCCTCACCATAGGGATGGTGCCAGGTTTCCTCCAGACGTGACGCTTGGCATTCAGGTCAAAGAGCTCAATCTTGGCTACATCAGAACATATAATCTTGTTTCTCATGGTATGAGAGTCCTTTAGGTGCCATTTGGCAAACTGCGAGCGGGCTGTCATGTGCCTTTTAATGAGGAGTGGCTTCCTTCTGGCCACGCTACCATAAAGGCGTGATTGGAGGAGTGCTGCAGAGATGGTTGTCAATCTGGAAATTTCTTCCATCTCCACAGGGGAACTCTAGAGCTCAGTCAGAGTGACCATCTGGTTCTTGGTCACTTCGCTGACCAAGGCCCTTCTCACCCTATTGCTCACTTTGGCCGCGAGGCCAGCTCTAGGAAGAGTCTTGGTGGTTCCAAACTTCTTCCATTTAAGAATGATGGAGGCCACTGTGTTCTATTGTAGCTTACTGTATGTATGGAGCCTAATATATTTGTGTATATTTCTTATAACCGCAGACACGTGAGGTAACGTTACTCATTTCATAAACTTTATGGTGTATATTCAATTGTGCTTATGTAGCTAGCTACATTCTTCTATTAGCTCTGAAAAAAACAATGCTAATTGCGTCAGAGAAGTATTAGCTTGTGTTGTATTTTGAAGCTACTCTGGCCTTATGACTCCCAAGTGGCGCAGTTCAGTAATCTTCTCGCCTGTTAGTTGCGGTGAACTATGTGGCTGTTGAGGGCAGCAGTGTGGATTAGATGGAAAAGTATCTTCTTATACCACTTGGTTGTTTTCCGAGTGCATTCCACAAAGCTGTTTATCATGTCCGCCTTATCCACTGCCCCCATTTTGAGGTTATAGTCAGGCACACAGGTGGTCCACCTTTCCTGTGTATGGACAGTGGAGAGGACATGGACGTCTCATTTGTCATGCCACTTTACTGCCTGCTGTTGACCATTCTCCTTGAACTCCAGCTCCCCTCTCTGCATCTTCCTGCATCTGAATGCCAGCATCCCCTTCCTGTTCAACCTGACTGTGCCACAGGCCTCTGTGTTGTTGGAGAGCAGATGGTGGAAGAGTGTGGGACTGATGTACCAATTGTCCACATACAAAGTGTGACCCTTGCCGAGATGACGAGCCAGCATGGTCATCAACATGGACCTGGACACCCCAAGCCCCTCATAATGTAGGATATCAGTTGTGGACACTGTGTAAACTTTAATGTCCTGGACAAATCCTGTCTTCACGTCGCACATGACAAAGAACTTGACCCCACACCTGTGCCTTTTGGAGGGAAAATATTGACGAAACACCAGCCTACCTTTCCATAACATCAGGGACATATCAATGTATAGGTCCTTGTATGACACAAAGACCTGACCAAATGCTGATGTCAGGCTGATAAGAACATTTCTTCTTTTGTATAACAGGTCATTTAGGATCGCAGTAGCATTGTTGATGAAATGCAGGCACCACAGCAGAACTAGGAAGTGGTCTTGGAAAAAGAGGGTGGCACAGAAGGGAGATGCAAACATCGGATCTGTGCTCCAGTAGTGTCTTAGGGAGTTCTTCTTTACTATCCCTATGAGAAGGACTGTCACCAGGAAGGTATACAACTGGTCAGAATTGAAGGAATGATGGATGGCGCTAAATACATGGAAATTCTTGAGGGTATCTGTTTCAGTCTTCCAGAGATATGAGACTGGGACAGAGGTTCACCTTCCAGCAGGACAATGACCTTCTAAAGCAACACTTGAGTGGTTTAAGGATAAATATTTATATGTTGTGGAATGGCCTAGTCAACGCCCAGGCCTCAATCCAATTGAGAATCTGTGGCATGACTTAAAGATGGTTGTACACCTGCAGGAACCCATCCAACTTGAAGGAGCTGGAGCAGTTTTGCCATGAGGAATGGGCAAAAATCCCGGTGGCTAGATGTGCCAACTTATAGAGACATACCCCAAAAGACTTGCAGCTGTAATTGCTGCAAAAAGTGGCTCTACAAGTATTGACTTTGGGGGGATGAATAGTTATGCAGGCTCAAGTTCTGTCTTTTTGTTTCACAAAATAAAATATTTTGCATTTTCAAAGTGCTAGTGCATGTTGTGTAAATCAATGATACAACCCCCCCCAAAAATATATTTTAATTCCAGGTTGTAAGGCAACAAAATAGGAAAAATGCCAAGGGGGGTGCATACCTTTGCAAGCCACAGTATTGAATCAGGGTTGTGAAAAATTCTGTGATTTAGAAATTTCTGTATTTCATTATTGCTAAAATGTATAAGAATATGCTTTCATTTTGTCATCATGGGGTATTTATTGTGTGTAGATGGGTGAGAAAAAACATACATTTATTCCATTTTTAATTAAGGCTGAAACATAACAAAATGTGGAATGAGTCAAAGGGGTCTCAAAACATTCTGAAGGCACAGTACATGTTTTCAAGAGGAGTGATGAGAGAACTGTCCACCACACCCAATGTCTTGAAATATGCAGACAGACGGATTTAAGGTAAACTTACATTGTAATACTTCTGACAGCTAACTTTCTACCTCCACCCACAACTTCTGGACTTTATACCATTCCCAGAAAGCATGGATTATTGAGTCATTATTAGGTTTACTCTTGAGACATGTCTGCCATTGTGCTGTAGAATTTGTGAAATTTGTCTCTAGCATTCGGAAAGTATTCAGACCCCTTCATCCTTTCCACATCTTTTTACATTACAGCCTTATTCTAAAATTGATAAATAATTTTTTTCCCTCATCAATCTACACACAATACTCCATAAAGTCAAAGAAAAAACACATTTTTGAATTCTAAGCAAACATGTTTACTGAAATATCACATTTACATAAGTATTCAGAGCCTTTACTCAGTACTTTGTTGAATCGCCTTTGACAGCGATTACAGCCTCAGGTAGTCTTGGGTATGACGGTACCCTTGGCACACCTGTATTTGAAGAGTTTCTCCCATTTCAATGACCGATTCCACTGTGTTCCTGTTGACCTTCAATGCTGCTGAAATGTTTTGGTACCCTTCCCCAGATCAGGGCCTCAACACAATCCTGTCTCGGAGCTCTACTGCTACGGACAATTGCTTCGACCTCATGGCTTGTTTTTTGCTCTAACAAGCACTGCCAACTGTGGACCTTATATCATGTCCAATCAATTGCATTTACCACAGGTGGACTCTAATCAAGTTGGAGAAATATCTCACGGATGATCAATGGAAACAGGATGCACATGAGGTAAATTTTGAGTCTCATAGCAAAGCGTCTGAATACTTATGTAAATAAGATGTTTCAGTTTATTATTTTTATCAATGTGCAAAAATGTATAAAAAACAGTTTTTGCTTTGTGATTATGGTGTATTGTGTGTAGATTGGTGTCTGAATACTTTTGAATACACTGTATATAATACATTTGATACTTTATACTAGATTAAGAATACATTTTTGTTAACTGTAATTTCATTTGTTATGCCCCAACTTTCCCTCCATTTTATGCCAAGATCTGTTATTTTTAAGTTCTAAGTTGTATGTATTTGAAACTATCTACACTGTTGAGTCCAAAGTTATTTCCTGGTACCAAGTAATTTACGGTTTCCATGCCTTCAGTTTTCCATCTGGACCAATTCATTGCTGAATTCTGAAAAGCTATCCAGGGATTGTTCCATAAGGTTGTGTTTTCAGATAGTGTTGTTGTAGAATATGGTTCATTTTCTTGCTATGACGTTTTTTATGTTCTTAGCTTAATTGAACAGTGTATGGGCAAACAAATCCAAAATAAGAAATTGCAAAATCGCATGCATCTAACCGAAAGAGTCACCTTTACACTTAAAGCGATACTGTCATTGTCACGACTTCTACCGATTTTGTTTTTGAAAAGTCCTTGTAGTTATTGTAGCCAATTTACAAGTTGTCCTACCCCCTTATAATTATCCTTGATTTCATTTTTGAGAGGAGACCACTTTTGTTTGTTTCCCACTGCTTCAATTGAAGGGTGTTGCGCAGCTCTGTTGCAGTAAAACCACATGCGGTTATTATGAGGACGACAACATTTCATTGGCTTCAACTTGATTTTCCATACAAATCCTTTCATTAAAAGAGGAACCTTGTTTTTTGGTCATTTTCTCATTATTTAAACAGCAATGGTAAGATTCAAAGGTTGATTCGGTGAGATGAATGCTATTGGTATTCATCGCTTTATTATCCGTGCCTGCGTAGGCTACAGAAAAATCTCCATGCATGAATCCAATCTATTTAGTCAGACAATGTCCATATTATTCTCATATTTTAGAATGTAATATTAATTTGAATATCAATGCAATACTTGTATTATTATTATTATTTCTTTAGGGGGGTCTATATTATGCCCTATACATTATATACAATTAAATAAATTATACAATTGCACAACATTGAGGTCATCCCCATGCCTATTTCCTAAGGATAAAGCTAAGAAAATCAACAACTGCATAGTTAAGAACAATATAACAACATGGAAGAACATTTTAGTATTCTACAAGAACCAGCATTTGTATTTATTAGATCCCCTGCCAATGCAGCAGCTACTCTTTCTGGGGTCCAAACAATATCACTCCCTAAACACACAACCCCATGGAAAAATCCTTGGAAAGCTTTTCAGTAGTCACCAATAAATTGGTCTACATGGAAAACTAAACGTAGAGAAACCGTAAATTACTTGGTTATAGGAAATACCTGTATTTCCATGACAGCTTTAAAAGGCAATTTTGGATTGACCAATGTAGATATTTTCAAATAATTTACATGCAACTTCAAAGTTTTGTATTACAAACTTTTGATTTCAAATCTTGAGGACATCAGAGCAATCTTGAGGGGATCCTATTTGAGTCAGAAAATTATATTCATATGATAGGTGACCTATACAGCTCCGCTTTAAATGACATGCAGCTTATAAAGGCTTCATAAAGCCTACATAAATATGTCACAAATGATCTATAAACATATTTTATGCTCTATAAAGTGTTCATAAATGTGTCATAACTTTGACATAACCACCAATGTCAATGTCAATGTGCACATGTGATGAGGTCACAAAATTGTGATGCCTCTGGACAGAGAACAAACAAGTAAGTTAACCTTTTATTTTATTGTAATATACATTTGTTTGTAGGTGTTAATTGTTGAGTTAGATTACATAGCTACCTCAATTGTTATTTCAAATCAATGGATGAATAGCATGACAATGGACCTCCAGAATCTCATCACGGTATCTCTGTCCTTTCAAACTGCCATCGATAAAATGCATTTGTGTTCATTGTACATAGCTTATGCCTGCACATACCATAACCACTCTGCCACTATTGGGAACTATGTTGACAGTGACTTCAGCAAACTGATCAGCCACACTATGCCATACACGCTGTCTGCCATCTGCCTGGTACAGTTGAAACCAGGATTCATCCATGAAGCGCCCACTTCTCCAGCATGCCAGTGGCCATCGAAGGTAAGCATTTGCCCACTAAAGTTGGTTACGATGCCGAGCTGCAGTCAAGTCGAGATCCTGGTGAGGACGATGAGCATGCAGATGAGCTTCGCTGAGAAGGTTTCTGACAGTTAGTGCAGAGATTCTGCAGACGATCCAGCAGGTGAAGAAGCCGGATGTTGAGGTCCTGGGCTGGCATAGTTACACATGGTCTGTGGTTGTGTGGCTGGTTAGACGTACTGCCAAATTCTCTGGCAACAGCTTTGGTGGACATTCCTGCAGTCAGCATGCCAATAGCACACTCCCTCAAAACTTGAGACATCTCTGGCATTGTGTTTTGTGTGACCCAACTGCACATTTTATTGTCCTCAGCACAAGCTTCTTGATATGCAACTCCTTTAAGGGGAAGTCATTATCTTGGCAAAGGAGAAATGCTCACTAACAGGGATGTAAACAAATTCATGTACAAAATATGAGCGAAATAAACAGCAGGTTTGTATGGAAAATGTTGAAACTTAATGTATTTATTGTAAAACCAATAATAATAAATAAAGAAATGTGTGTTTTAAATGTCTTTAACGTCTATTTACTTGAGCTGTTTTTTATCATTCCCTAAGTGTTAATACATTTGTGCTTGCATTATTAAGCCTTTATGCATGTGTTATGAATGACCAAAGGTGTCTGACATTTATGTGTGTGTTATAAATTACGAAAGGCGTCTGAGTTTCAACTAAGTACAGCATCATGCAATATAGAGTCTTTATGGATTTGTTATGAATGACTGAAGGTGTCTCACTTCAAACTAAGTAATACTACATAAAGTGTCAATAAATAGGTCATTAACATTCTGCTGATTTCTGAAGGAGAGCCACCAAGTCATAATGATGTCTAAACCCTGTTTATAACATATTCAACATTTTGGGGCAGCAGGTAGCCTAGCGGTTAGAGCGTTGGGCCAGTAACCGAAAGGTTGCTGGATCGAATCCTTGAGCTGACAAGGTAAAAATCTGTCATTCTGAACAAGGCAGATAACCCACTGTTACCCGGTAGGCCGTCATTGTAAATAATAATTTGTTCTTAACTGACTTGCCTAGTTAGATAAAAATAAGTTATTTGACATTGATGATTATGTCACACAGTTATGATACTTTAACACATTTATGGAGAGCTTATGAAAGCATTATGAAGGCTTTATAAGCTGAATGTCATTTAAAGTGGGACCAATTAGGTCATAAGACAAAACTCAAAAGTTCTACAGCACAACGGCAGAGCCATGTCTTAAGTATAAAACTAACAATGACTCAATAATCCATGCCTTCTGGGAATGTTAGAAAGTCCAAAAGTTATGGGCAGAGTTAAAAAGTTAGTTGTCAGAAGTATTACAAAGTAAATGTACTTTTAACCTGTCTGTATATTTCAAGACATGGCATGTGAGGGTGCAGTGAGATACCCGATGGGTTGCATGATACTTTTCTCGTCAATCATCTTGAAAAAATGTATACTTAAAAACTGGTAATCAACCATTCCTCTGTCGTTAACACAATGGAAAAGTAAAGTGCTTTATTATCTAAATGTTGAAAGTGTGTGGGCGATAGAGAGAAACAAAATGGTGCAGTTAGAGGCCATGTGGCGGAGAGTGATGTGGGCGCTGGACCATTTGTTATCCCAAATGTTATCCCATATTGGCCCCATTTATTTATAGAAAGACCCATGTGTGCCATTCAGAGGGTGAATGTTCCAAAACATGGGAGATGGAGTAGTTGACATAACTAGATACTGTAGGTAGCTAACTGAAAATAATCTAAATATGAACTGATCATGATGAAATGCCCATTTAAAAATAGCAGATGTCCAACTTTACAAGTTTTAAATCCTAACAACTTTCCTTATGTCCTGCCAATTTCATTCCTATCTGACAGCTCAAATGCATTATAAAGTGAAAAATACATATTAACTTCATCTTTAGTTGTTGGCTTGATAATTTCTACTAACCACATTAGCTGCACCTATGTGCAGTCATTCTTTGAAGTCTACTTCCCTTCATTGAATTTCCCAGGACTATATCTGGCATGCAAAGACACTGACTGTGGGTCCAGTGGAGAAAATGTGATAAGTGAATTGTAAATCTGTCTGTAAAAGTAGTCCTGGTAGTAATATATATTTCAGTTCCATGCATCCCAAATGGCACCCTAATCCCTATAAAGTGCACTACTTTTGACCAGAGTTGAATGGGCCATTGTCGAAAGTAGTAAACTATATAGGGAACAGGGTGCCGTTTGGGATGCAAAGCTGAATAATAATCTCAAACTGGGCCAGAGCGATGGCCTTGGAAAGCCCTGGAAAGGAATGAGTGACATCACAGTACTGGAAAGTGCAGGAGCAGTCTGGGAATATAGAGTACAACTTCTTAAGCCTCTCATCTCTCTAAAGTCTGAACTTCATTCCACAGGGCCACAAAAGCATAGAGACATTTAAACAGAACATTACCGATTTTACAGAGTATATCCACTGAACTTCACTGAAGTTTTGAAAAGAAGACGAACAGAAAAAAGTATGTCACAGGGGCGATTTGGAAAATAGAATGAAGACATTTGATTCATGCCACTATCGCTCTCAGTGTTTGAGATCTATCATTTACTCCACTGTTCAATAAGCTGCTGATTTGATTTAGCCTCCCAAGTTTTCTAAGAAGAAAAACAAAATATCTATATATTTTTTTGTGTGTGTGTGTGTGTGGGGGGGGGGGGGGTATAGGCCATTTTAATTTAGGAAATATGTTTAAGTATTCCATGCATAACAGAGAGATGTGATTGTATCCCAATGTCATCAAGGTTTGATATGATTATGTTTTAGTAAAATATTATGTATTTTTGGGCTTCTTGGGGTCAGTTTGCAGTGTACAAATTATTTTTAAACATGTTCCGGCTCCCTGATCATCCACTCAAGAAACAAATTGTCACGCCCTGACCTTAGATATCTCTGTGTTCTATATAATTTGGTTAGGTCAGGGTGTGACTAGGGTGGGTACTCTAGTGTTGTATGTCTAGGGTTTTGTATGTCTAGGGTTGTTGTAGATCTAGGGGTTTTGTATTTCTATATTGGCCTGATATGGTTCCCAATCAGAGACAGCTGTTTATCGTTGTCTCTGATTGGGGATCATATTTAGGCAGCCATGTTTCCCACTTTCTGGTGTGGGATCTTGTCTATGTGTAGTTGCCTGTCAGCACTCGTCTGTATAGCTTCAAGTTTCGTTTTGTTATTTTGTTAGTTTGTTCAGTGTTCAGTCTTTTAATAAATAACAATGCACGCATACCATGCTGCGCCTTGGTCCGATCCTTATAACGAACGCGACACAAATGGCCCGTGGCTGAACGTAGTTGGGGACCCCTGACCTAGGCCCTCCAAACACCCCAAGCCAGGTGAAGAGAGATGTCTCTACAGGTAACTGCCAAAATAAAGTAAACACTTGAGTAAATGAAAAATACAATGTATAATGAAAGTAGGTGCTTCCACACAGGTGCACTCAAAAAAATGCTTTGTTAAAAACGACCCACTTTTTGGTTATTTGGTAAACCAGCACTGGGTAAATAGTGGTTTATTTTGTATGGATTGATTTCAGTGCCAACAGTATTTTTCATTTGAATTCAATCTTTTTTCATGTTGTATTTAATTGTAATTATGTGATTATTTAATAACTGGAACTTATATTTCATGATTTGAAACTGAACTGAATTAATATAACATTTTAGTATCAAACCATAATTTCAAGTTGATCAAAGTGTCATTCAACTTCTTCGATGCATTCAGATTCAGTTTTCAAATTCAGTTATCTAAATTCAGATTCAAAACCAGAGAAAATGTCCTGGCATTTTGCCAGCCAGGAAAGGTAGAGTAGAACAAATAGAATCAAATGGTCTCTGTGGTAAACAGAAGCATCTGATGATTTCTGAACACAATGTGCAATGTTGAATGTATTTTCTTCCTATGATTTTGGATTTAGTGTTTAAACCGCATTTGAACCGCTTTGGCTATAATCTATTATGACCCCATTCCTGAAAGCTAAGACTCTCTGGAGCATGGATGTGCCTTTCCTGGCTGGCATCATTGTATTTTTGTGTTTTCGTAATATATTTGGTCAGGCCAGGGTGTGACAGGGGTTTATGTTATTGTATTTTCGTATTGGGGTTTGTAGTATTTGGGATCGCGGCTGATTAGGGGTGTTGTATAGGCTTGGCTGCCTGAGGCGGTTCTCAATCAGCAGTCAGGTGATTCTCGTTGCCTCTGATTGGGAACCGTATTTAGGTAGCCTGAGTTTCGCTTTGTTCTCTATCGTGGGTGATTGTTCCTGTCTCTGTGTTGTGTCACCAGATAGGCTGTATTAGGTTTCACGTTCCGTTTGTTGTTTTTGTATTTATTAAGTTATTTCATGTATCGTCACTTTTTCTTCATTAAAGAATATGAGTAACCACCACGCTGCATTTCGGTCCGACTCTCTTTCAACAAACGAAGAACGCCGTTACATAACTTGAATATACATTTAATTTTAAAATGGAATGCAACATATATTCAATTCTGTTTCAAATCATGAAATACAAGTTCAAAATATGAATTTAATAATTACATTTGTGCATTATAAATTCAAAAAGATTAAATTAAAATCCAATACCCTAATATAAATTTAAAAAGATGGGCTTCAAAATATAATTTATTTTGGCATTGACATTGTTCAAAGATTTTTTACTAAGCCCGTAGGGTTGTGTGAGTAACTCAACAATTTGTGTCATTGGGATTACCCAAACATGGGTTAATTTAACCATCAGTTGTGTATTTTTTACTCTCATGCTTGGTTGATTTAGAAGCTGGGTCCTTATGTTGTTTTCTGGTGAAATGGCTTATTATGGGTGTGGCTTTCATCTAGATATTATTGGCCACCACAGAGTGTAAATGTCATTCCTGTTACTGTTGTTGCCAAACTGAAAATTCATAATATTTTTCAAAATATTTTTGCTTTTGACATATTCTTATATAATATTACAATTATTTATTACATATAACAATAATGTCTACCATCTTATTGTATCCCAACAAAGGGATTTACTTAGGGTTTTCAGGAACACACATCTGTAAGACTCATTGAACCTGCAAAAATGTCAATGTTAACAAGCTTTCATCTAGATATTATTGGCCACCAGAGTGTAAATGTCATTCCTGTTACTGTTGTTGCCAAACTGAAAATTCATAATATTTTTCAAAATATTTTTGCTTTTGACATATTCTTATATAATATTACAATTATTTATTACATATAACAATAATGTCTACCATCTTATTGTATCCCAACAAAGGGATTTACTTAGGGTTTTCAGGAACACACATCTGTAAGACTCATTGAACCTGCAAAAATGTCAATGTTAACATGTGATAACTTTGACCAATCACATCAGAGCTGATCTGATTGGTCAAAAGACCAATTAGTGGGGAAAAAGAAGGCTGCCTTTGATGCAACTCCTGCAACTCAGCAGTTGGGTTAACCAAACAACTCAGAGTGTGTGGTTCCAGAATTAATTAAGAAATTAAAATCCCATCATGCACACATTCCCCGTTGCTAGAAGAAGAGAAGTGACTATAAAAAAAGGGGGGCCACAAAGAAGCATATACTGTAGGTGGTTTAACACTAGAACCACCAAGGAAGTCATTTAGATTTCATATGAATTTAAAACTGAAACATCTCTGCAAATGTTTACGTCTTTACCCGATTCCATCATTGACTTGTCCTAAAAAAGTTGATTTAACACAGGTTCGTTGGAATTGTAATATCCCAATAGTAATGTGTTATAAGCGATTTTAAGAGGACAGGTTTTTTTTTTCAGGAGCACCAAAAAGTTACTTTATAAAATCACATTGTTACGGTTTTCTTCCGATGAAGGAGAGGCGGACCAAAATGCAGCGTGGTAATTTTCATACATGTTTAATAATGATTAAAACGAACAATACAAAAACAAGAAACCTAACGTGAAACCTAAACAGCCTCTCTGGTGCAAACAAACACAGAGACAGGAACAATCACTCACGAAACACCCCAAAATATGGCTGCCTAAATATGGTTCCCAATCAGAGACAACGATAAACACCTGCCTCGGATTGAGAACCACTTCAGACAACCATAGACTTTTATAGAAAACCCCACTATACCACAATCCCAATACCTACAACAACAAAAAAACAAGACTAAACACATCACATAATAAACCCATGTCACCCTGGCCTGACCAAAATAATAAATAAAACACCAAATACTAAGACCAGGGCGTGACACACATGCAGGTAAGACATTCTGATTTCTATATAGAATAAGACAAGAGCAGATTGAGGTTTCCAAAACACTTACGTTTGCCAAATAACATTTAAAATTGAAGAGATGAGGTCTATCATTTTTTCCTAGAATAATCACTGTTCCATTGCACTCCACAAGTGTCCACACTGGCAACAGAATACCTACAGTAACATAAACTAATAAATGCTATTGTGTTCTTTGAAATTTATATATGTTTTAGTTTTCTAATGTTACCCAAGACATTCATAAACACAACTAAATTATGATTTATCCGATAGCATACAGTGCATTTGGTAAGCATACAGACCCCTTCCCTTTTTACGCAATTTGTTAGTGTCACGCCCTGGCCTTAGTTAGTTTGTTTTCTTTATTATTTTGGTTAGGCCAGGGTGTGACATGGGTGATTTATGTGTTTTGTCTTGTCTAGGGTTTTTTGTAGATTTATGGGGTTGTGTTCAGTTTGGGTGTCTAGGTAAGTCTATGGTTGCCTAGAGTGGTTCTCAATAAGAGGCAGGTGTTTATCGTTGTCTCTGATTGGGAACCATATTTAGGCAGCCATATTCTTTGGGTATTTTGTGGGTGATTATTTCCTGTCTTTGTGTTTACTGCACCCGATAGGGCTGTTTCGGTTTTCACGGTTCTTGTTTTGTAGTTGTGTTCATGTTTGAGTTTTCCTATTAAAACCATGGACACTTACCACGCCACATATTGGTCCTCCGATCCTTCTCGCCTCTCTTCTTCAGATGAAGAGGAGGAATACCGTTACAGTTAGGTTACAGCCTTATTCTAAAAGGGATTAAATAATTATTTTTCATCATCAATGTACACACAATACCCCATAATGACAAAGAGAAAATGTTTTTTTTTTTTCATTATTATTATTATTTTTTTTACCTTTATTTAACTAGGCAAGTCAGTTAAGAACAAATTCTTATTTTCAATGACGGCCTAGGAACAGTGGGTTAACTGCCTGTTCAAGGGCAGAACGACAGATTAGTACCTTGTCAGCTCGGGGATTTGAACTTGCAACCTTCCGGTTACTAGTCCAACGCTCTAACCACTAAGCTACCCTGCCGCCGCATGAGGTTGGAAGGAATTGTCTGTAGAGGTCCAAGGCAGGATTGTGTCGAGACACAGATGTGGGGAAGGGTAGCAAAACATTTTGGCAGCATTGAAGGTCCCCAACAACACAGTGGCCTCCATCATTCTTAAATGGAAGAAGTTTGGAACCACCAACACTCTTCCTAGAGCTGGCCACCCAGCAAAACTGAGCAATCTGGGAGAAGACCCTTGGTCAGGGAGGTGACCAAGAACCACTCTGACAGAGCTCCAGAGTCCCTCTGTGGAGATGGGAGAACCTTCCAGAAGGACAACCATCTTTGCAGTACACCACCAATTAGGCCTTTATGGTAGAGTGGTCAGACGGAAGCCACTCCTGAGTAAAAGGCACATGACAGCCCTCTTGGAGTTTGCCAAAAGGCACCTAGGACTCTCAGACCACGAGAAACAAGATTCTCTGGTCTGATGAAACCAAGATTGAACTCTTTGGCCGGAATTCCAAGTGTCAGGTCTGGAGGATACCTAGCCCCATCCCTATGGTGGAAGCAGCTTCATGCTGTGGGGATGTTTTTCAGTGGCAGGTACTGAGAGACTAGTCAGGATCGAGGCAAAGATGAACAGCGCAAAGTACAGAGAGAGCCTTGATAAAAACCTGTTCCAGAGCACTCAGGACCTCAGACTGTGGCAAAAGTTCACCTTCCAACAGGACAACGACCCTAAGCACACAGCCAAGACAATTTAGCAGTGGTTTCGGGACAAGTCTCTGATTGTCCATAAAGTGGCCCAGCCAGAGCCCAGACTTCAATCAGATCGAACATCTCTGGAGAGACCTGAAAATAGCTGTACAGCAATGCACCCAAAGGTGCTTCATCAAAGTACTGATTAAAAGATCTGAATACTTATGTTAATGCTTTTTTCTAGTTTATTTTTATTTGTATATACAGTACCAGTCAAATATTTGGACAAACCTACTCATTCAAGGGTTTTTCTATATGTGTACTATTTTCTACAATGTAGAATAATAGTGAAGACATCAAAACTATGAAATAACATACATACTTTATTTGTAAAAAAATGTCACCTTTATTTCACCATGTAGTCAAGTTGAGAACAAGTTCTCATTTACAATTGCGACCTGGCCAAGATAAAGCAAAGCAGTTTGACACATATAACAACACATAGTTACACATGGAGTAAAACAAATATACAGTCAATAATACAGTTGAAAAATAAGTCTATATACAATGTGAGCAAGTGAGGTGAGATAAGGGAGGTAAAGGCAAAAAAAAGGCCATCGTGGCAAAGTAAATACAATATATCAAGTAAAACATTGGAATGACTAAATGACTAAATAACTAAAGTAGGGTAAGAAGTAATTGTTTGGACTAAATTATAGATGGGCTATGGACAGGTGCAGTAATCTGTGAATGTATATATACAGTGCTCAAAAAAATAAAGGGAACACTTAAACAACACAATGTAACTCCAAGTCAATCACACTTCTGTGAAAAAAAACTGTCCTCTTAGGAAGCAACACTGATTGACAATACATTTCACATGCTGTTGTGCAAATGCAATAGAAAACAGGCAAGACATCCCCAATAAAGGAGTGGTTCTGCAGGTGGGGAGCACAGACCACTTCTCAGTTCCTATGCTTTCTGGCTGATGTTTTGGTCACTTTTGAATGCTGGCGGTGCTTTCACTCTAGTAGTAGCATGAGACGGAGTCTACAACCCACACAAGTGGCTCAGGTAATGCAGCTCATTCAGGATTGCACATCAATGCGAGATGTGGCAAGAAGGTTTGCTGTGTCTGTCAGCGTAGTGTCCAGAGCATGGAGGCGCTACCAGGAGACAGGCCAGTACATCAGGAGATGTGGAGGAGGCCGTAGAAGGGCAACAACCCAGCAGCAGGACCGCTACTTCCACCTTTGTGCAAGGAGGAGCAGGAGGAGCACTGCCAGAGCCCTGCAAAATGACCTCCAGCAGGCCACAAATGTGCATGTGTCTGCTCAAACGGTCAGAAACAGACTCCATGAGGGTGGTATGAGGGCCCGACGTCCACAGGTGGGGGTTGTGCTTACAGCCCAACACCGTGCAGGACGTTTGGCATTTGCCAGAGAACACCAAGATTGGCAAATTCGCCACTGGCGCCCTGTGCTCTTCACAGATGAAAGCAGGTTCACACTGAGCACATGCCACAGACATGACAGTCTGGAGACGCCGTGGAGAACGTTCTGATGCCTGCAACATCCTCCAGCATGACCGGTTTGGCGGTGGGTCAGTCATGGTGTGGGGTGGCATTTCTTTGGGGGGTCGCACAGCACTCCATGTGCTCGCCAGAGGTAGCCTGACTGCCATTAGGTACCGAGATGAGATCCTCAGACCCCTTGTGAGACCATATGCTGGTGTGGTTGGCACTGGGTTCCTCCTAATGCAAGACAATGCTAGACCTCATGTGGCTGGAGTGTGTCAGCAGTTCCTGCAAGAGGAAAGCATTGATGCTATGGACTGGCCCGCCCGTTCCCCAGACCTGAATCCAATTGAGCACATCTGGGACATCATGTCTCGCTCCATCCACCAACGCCACGTTGCACCACAGACAGGAGTTGGCGGATGCTTTAGTCGAGGTCTGGGAGGAGATCCCTCAGGAGACCATCCGCCACCTCATCAGGAGCATGCCCAGGCGTTGTAGGGAGGTCATACAGGCACGTGGAGGCCACACACACTACTGAGCCTCATTCTGACTTGTTTTAAAGACATTACATCAAAGTTGGATCAGCCTGTAGTGTGGTTTTCCACTTAAATTTTAAGTGTGACTCCAAATCCAGACCTCCACGGGTTGATACATTTGATTTCCATTGATAATTTTTGTGTGATTTTGTTGTCAGCACATTCAACTATGTAAAGAAAAAAGTATTTAAGAATATTTCATTCATTCAGATCTAGGATGTGTTATTTTAGTGTTCCCTTTATTTTTTTGAGCAGTGTATATATATGAAATAATTTAGTAACCAAAAAAGTGTTAAACATTCTTCAAAGTAGCCACCCGTTGCCTTGATCACAGCTTTGCACACTCTTGGCACTCTCTCAACCAGTTGCATGACGTAGTCACCTGGAATGCATTTCAATTAACAGGTGTGCCGTGTTAAAAGTTCATTTGTGGAATTTCTTTCCTTCTTAATGAGTCTGAGCCAATCAATTGTGTTGTGACAAGGTAGGGGTGGTATGCAGAAGATAACCCTATTTGCTAAAATACCAAGTCCATATTATGGCAAGAACGGCTCAAATAAGCAAAGATAATCGACAGTCCATCATTACTTTAAAGCATGATGGTAAGTCAATCCGGAGAATGTCAAGAACTTTAAACGTTTCTTTAAGTGCAGTCGCAAAAAACATCAAGTGCAATAATGAAACTGGCTCTCATGAGGACCGCCACAGGAAAGGAATACCCATAGTTAAATCTACTGCAGAGTATAAATTCATTAGAGTTAACTGCACCTCAGATTGCAGCCCAAATAAATGCTTCACAGAGTTAAAGAAAGACAGATCGCAAGATCAACTTTTCAGAGACTGCGTGAATCAGGCCTTCATGGTCCAAATGCTGAAAAGAGAACTCTACTAAAGCAAACCAATAAGAATATGAGACTTGCTTGGGCCAAGAAACATGAGCGCTGGACATTAGACCAGTGTAAATCTGTCCTTTGGTCTTATGATTCCAAATTTGAGATTTTTGGTTCCAACCGCTGTGTCTTAGTGAGACGCAGAGTAGGTGAACGGATGATCTCTGCATGTGTGGTTCACTCCATGAAGCATGGAGGAGGATGTGAGATGGTGTGGGGGTGCTTTGCTTGTGACACTGTTCATGATTTATTTAGAATTCAAGGCACACATAACCAGCAATGCCTACCACAATATTCGGCAGCTATACGCCATCCCAACTGGTTTGCACTTCGTGGGACTATCATTTGTTTTTCATTAGGACAATGACCCAACACACCTCCAGGCTGTATAAGGGATATTTGACCAAGAAAAAGAGTGATGGAGTGCTGCATCAGATGACCTGGCCTCCACAAGCACCCAACCTCAACACAATTGAGATGGTTTGGGATAAGTTGGACCGCAGAGTGAAGGAAAAGCAGCCAACAGGTGCTCAGCATATGTGGGAACTCCTTCAAGACTGTTGGAAAAGCATTACAGGTGAAGCTGGTTGAGAGAATGCCAAGAATGTGCAAAGCTGTCATCAAGGCAAAGTGTGACTACTTTGAAGAATCTAAAATATCAAATATATTTTGATTTGTTTATCACTTTTTTGGTTACTACATGATTCAATATGTGGTAATATATATTTTTTGATGCCTTCACTATTATTCTGCAATGTAGAAAACAGTAAACAATTAAGTTAACCCTTGAATGAGTAGGTGACTCAACTTTTGACTGGTACTATACATTTGAAAAAAATTCTAAAAACCTTTTTGTTTTGTCATTATGGGTTATTGTGTATATATTGACAAGGGGGGAAAAAACAGTTATATCAATTTTAGAATAAGGCTGTAACGTAACAAAATGATGAAAAAGTGAATGGGGCTGAATACTTTTCCGAATGGACTGTATATGAAATATATTTATTAGACTGTTAGAAATGTTTGCTCATTGGTGTAGTAAGCGGGGTAAGACACCTTATGTTGATGTTAACTTTATTTTGGCCGTTACTTGTATGTGTCCTTAACCTCGTCTTCACTCCCACCACCACCACCCCCTCTTTTTATATGACAATTCCACTAAAAGCAGCCAGTCAGATGTAACTGAAATGTCTATATCATCCCCACTTCAATAAAATTCCACACTAAAAGATCAGTCTTCACAAAATGTATATTCCTGAAAGTAGAATGCTTTTCCCTCTGACTGCCTTAAAAAAAATCCCCCTCATATGTAGCAGAGACAATCTCTTCTGTGCTTGAATCATTCAATGGTGGGAGATATCATGGTGAGTGATTATTACAAGTTTTTGGGGGCATCTGTCTCTCCGCCTAGACAGATGTTTCTTGTAATCCTGTCTCTCTCTCTCTTTTTTCCATTCTCTATCCCTCCCTATCTCCTGCATCCTAATTCTCCTCCCTTCTTCTGAAGTGTGCACTTGCACACTCCCCACCTTAGATGTAACAATGGTGGAAACTCCTTACTCCAATCCAATGCTTTTAAATCCTGTTTTGAAATGTTTGTCAAGCCTTAACAGGAAGTGTGCAAGTGCACACTTTTAGGGAATGGTGGAAAATCTGGATGCAACCTACCACTGATTGCCTCACAACTTAAAATGTTATGATAAAATATTTTTTTCTATGCACTTACTCGTGCTGAGGGGAGATTGAATTGCCTATTAAGTGATGAGCATGACCCCCTGATGGGCACAATCAAGATGGCAAATTTCAGCAATCCAAGTACCCAATACCGATCATTTAGTCACTTCAAGGAGACCCCTGAACTAAGACACTTTATGTCCATGTGTTTGTAAGAGGAACTCCCCAAGGACTGGCAGAGCGGCAGAGAAACCAGAGACAAATATGTTTCAGCCTATAATCTAACAGCTAATGATATTCTAATAATATGACACACCACCAGAAGAGAGCAGCAGCAACAACAAGAAGAGATGGATGAGAAGTTTGAGGAAAACTATGTTACCTATGCTAATGCTTTTTAAATTGAGAGAGCAAATTAGACATTGTCATATGGGAATGTTATGTTTGAAATGCGAATCAGAATTAGAAGTGAAATTACAGTTTGGTCACAGAGATAGCATTTGAACAGTTTACTCTAATAATGTGAATTGCAAGAGGAAGGATGGAATTAAAAGGAGCATTGAAAAGCATCTGTTTTTGGAAGCCGTAGTTTGAATAACAGAAAGGCAAGGTGTTTTGGGACTCAGTTTTACCCATGGATTTGAGGCCTATATTGGCAAAGCAGTCCTGAGAAATACAAAACGAATCTGAGTGCATTGAGCAACTAATGTGTTTTCAGAAAAGTGGCCTTGTTTCAGAAAGCATTGCAAATCAGAAGCAAATGCTAATGTGAGTTTCACAATTTTTGGAATGCAGTTATAGGGCTCTATGCAATTTGTCTCTTTCATTTATTGGCTCAGTTGTTCTATCCCTTTTTGGAGACGTGTGCTATTATTAGGTAAGACACAATCCCAAAATTGGCAAACTATTCTTTGACTATTGTTATTTTTTTATTCTTATTTCAAAATATTCTTATTTATATTTATCTTGTGTTTTTGTTCAACCTTATGTTATCTGTAGTTGTCACGCCTTGGTCTTAGTATTTTGTGTTTTCTTTGATTATTTGTTCAGGCCAGGGTGTGACATGGGTTTGTGTGTTGTGTTTCGTATTGGGGTTTGTAGTATTTGGGATCGCGGCTGATTAGGGGTGTTGTATAGGCTTGGCTGCCTGAGGCGGTTCTCAATCAGCAGTCAGGTGATTCGCGTTGCCTCTGATTGGGAACCGTATTTAGGTAGCCTGAGTTTCGCTTTGTCTTTCGTGGGTGATTGTTCCTGTCTCTGTGTAGTTTCACCAGATAGGCTGTAATTAGGTTTCACGTTCCGTTTGTTGTTTTTGTATTTATTAGTTATTTCATGTATCGTCACTTTTTCCATTAAAGACATGAGTAACCACCACGCTGCATTTCGGTCCGACTCTCTTTCAACGAACGAAGAACGCCGTTACAGTAGTACTACTTTGATATTGATTAATGCATTGTTGGTTTCAGAGCTTGCAAAAAAAGGTATTTCACTGTACTTGTGCATGTGACATTAATTAAAACTTGAAACTTGGCACAAGAAATGTCTTCAAAAACACAGGAGTGTTTTTTAAAGATTATCATAATTTCCACACAAACTATAAAGTGGTCAAAACCTCAAAGCACTAAGCATCAACCCCACTATATCTAAGGTGTATAAACTGTAATATGGAGAGAAATGCAAATCAATTCAATTGTTTGTTGCCTAGGTCTGTGGCTCTACGACTCCAGCAAACTATTGCAACTAACACTATGTAAATACAGTAAATACCATGTCATGGGTTAGATCAACTCTCTCTGGCCTCATACAAATAATACTGAAAAGCGGTGAATCTGTCTGATAATTGGTATTTGGAGACTTCAGTGAGAGCAAAGTGGGTGTTCAAGCAGAGGTGAAAGGTCAGAGGTGCAGGAGCAGAACACATTCAGAGTCAGGGTTGTAGGGGAAATCCGGGATTGTATAAATGTTGTTCAAAATTCAATGGCTGCATACTATTCATTTTAAAGTAAAAAAATTGATGTACCAATGCCAGATTACCCCATTAAAACTATTCACACCACAATTATTTTTTTATTCATACTAGACCCACTCTGACCAGCCAAGTGTTCACACTGTCAAGTAAGGACAAACACCCTGTCTGTCTGGGGGTGTTAGCGTAGATTCAACTTTAGCTATGATGATGGATTTTAAAGAAGTAACATGTTTAAACTTCCCACCATGTCAATTGGAATTCAATAGCATGATATGACAATTTGTCACTGCCATGCCGTATTAGCTTGATAGCGAGGTGTTTACGTGTCTGGCTACATGTGAAGCTGCTGTTTTGATTAAATGAGCCAGTGTCGGTGTTGATTTTAAAGAGGTAGCAATGTTTATTTAAGATCATTAAATCACGGCCTGTATGTTATGTTGTAACATCTTTGTGGTATGCTGTGCAGACCTTGGCTACATCCCAAATAACACCATATTCCCTACATGGTGCAATTCTTATGACCAGAGCCCTACGGACCCTGGCTAAAAGTAGTGCACTATATTGGGAATAGGGTGCTATTTGGGACACAGACTTTGAGGATAAATTATCAGAGGGATTTTGCTTATCTGAACTGATTTCTTGGCTCAAATCAAATCTGATTGACTGAGTGATTAAGTTCCTAAAGGTGGGAATCGTGTCTGATGCAATGCCAAGAGTATGGATTATAAGTAATGAACACCTGATATTAGGTTTGAATCCAGTGCAAGTGTCTGAAGGGGAGAATTATGCAATATTTTGTCCACTAGATTTATATGCAATATTAATTCACTCATGGTATAGCAGTTGTTAGTAAGTATCATGTAGTAATGTTTGGCATGGATCATTTAGCTATTTGATTTATGAATATTGGACCCCTCTAGGTATAAAAAAAATATATTAAAAAATGATTTGATAAAATATAGAATTTTGCTTTTACTACTATAGCCAATAGAATTACTTGAATAACACATTACTAAATGGCAAAACAGACAGTCAAAAGATAAATCATAAGGAAGTGTGTGTCACTACAAATTATAGTATATTTACTATACTAAATATCTAGGAGATATAAGAATATTTTAGTTTTTCGGACACATACTTAACCTGGAGGACGTCCTCCAACTTATCAGTGCACTTGCAGGATGTCATGTTGTCCATCAAAGGATCAGAGAATGAATCTAGCACTGAAAGCATAAGCTACAGCCTGCTAGCACTGCTGTGTATAAAATGTGGTCAGTAGTTGACTCAGAGAAAGACAACAGTTTTGAACAAATTAATTTCTTTAAAAATGAAGGAGAGAGAGAGAGAGAAAGAGAAATATTTATTACATTTTTTTCACTTTCAATTAGCTAGAGAATGCAGTTAGCTATTTTAGCATACTTAAACACCCTGCTTAAACAGAAAGGGTTGCTATGTTAGCTAGCTAGCTATGGCTTTCCAACACTGCAACTCTTCCAAATCAATATAAGCTTTTGGTTGTATTAAGTTATTGCCCCCGGGGCCCACTGGTGTAACTGCTAAACTGCTTACTGCTGACTATACACTGTACTGCATAATTGTAGCAGATTTACTAACACTTTAGTTCTAGTAGCTATGTTAGTATAATAGTAAAAAATAAAATAATTAATTAACACAATAACATAACAATAACCAGGCTATATACAGGAGGGTAAAGGTACCAAGTCAGTGTGCGAGGGTACAGGTTAGTTTAGGTAATTTGTACATGTTGATAGGGGTGAAGTGACAATAATAGACAAACTATTTTTCAGGACCCTGTCTTTCAAAGATATTCATAAAAATCCAAATAAAGGGATTAAACACTCTTTCCCATGCTTGTTCAATGAACCATAAACAATTAATGAACATGCACCTGTGGAACCGTCGTTAAGACACTAACAGCTTATAGAGGGTTGGCAATTAAGGTCACAGTTACGAAAACATAGGACACTGAAGAGGCCTTTCTACTGACTCTGAAAAACACCAAAATAAATAAGCCCATGGTCCCCGCTCCTCAGCGCGAACGTGCCTTAGGCATGCTGCAAGGAGGCATGAGGACTTCAGATGTGGCCAGGGCAATACCTTGCAAGACACCTAAGACAGCGCTACAAGGTGACAGCTGATCGTCAGCTGATCATCCTTGCAGTGGCAGACCATGTGTAACAACACCTGCACAGGATCGGTATATCCGAACATCACATCAGCGAGACAGGTACAGGATGGCAACAACAACAGCCTGAGTTACATCAGGAAAGCACAATCCCTCCATCAGTGCTCAGACTGTACGCAATAGGCTGAAAGAGGCCTGTTGTAAGACAGGTCCTCACCAGTCATCACCGGCAACAACGTCGCCTATGGGCACAAACCCACCATCGCTGGACAAGACAGGACTATCAAAAAGTGCTCTTCACTGACGAGTTGCGGTTCTGTCTCACCAGGGGTGATGGTCGGATTCGCGTTTATTATCGAATGAATGAGTGTTACACTGAGGCCTGTACTCTGGAGCGGGATCGATTTGGAGGTGGAGGGTCCGTCATGGTCTAGGGTGAAGTGTCACGGCATCATCGGACTGAGCCTGTTGTCATTGCAGGCAATCTCAACGCTGTGCGTTACAGGGAAGACATCCTCCTCCCTCATGTGGTACCCTTCCTGCAGGCTCATCCTGACATGACTCTCCAGCATGACAATGGCACCAGCCATACTGCTTATTCTGTGCTTGATTTCCTGCAAGACAGGACTGTCAGTGTTCTGTTATGGCCAGCGAAGAGCCTGAATCTCAATCCCATTGAGCACGTCTGGGACCTGTTGGATTGGAGGGTGAGGGCCAGGGCCATTCCCCCCAGAAATGTCCGGGAACTTGCAGGTGCCTTGTTGGAAGAGTAGGGTAACATCTCATAGCAAGAACTGGCAAATCTGGTGCAGTCCATGAGGAGGAGATGCTTTTGATTTTGATCCCCCCTTTGTTCAGGGACACATTATTCCATTTATGTTAGTCACATGTCTGTGGAAATTGTTAAGTTTGTGTCTGTTGTTGAGTCTTGTTATGTTCATACAAATATTGGGGGGTGGGGGATCAATGTAATAGTCTGGTGGCCATTTGATTAATTGTTCTGTAGTCTTATGGCTTGGAGGTAAAAGCTGTTAAGGAGCCTTTTGGTCCTAGACTTGGCACTCCGGTACCTCTTGCCGTGCGGTAGCAGAGAAAACAGTCCATGACATGGGTGACTGGAGTCTCTGACAATTGTATGGGCTTTCCTCTGACACCGCCCATTATATAGGCCCTGGATGGCAGGAAGCTTGACCCCAGTGATGTACTTGTTCGTACACCCTACCCTCAGTAGTGCCTTACGGTCAGATGCCGAGCAGTTGCCATACCAGACAGTGATGCCATGGGTCAGGATGCTCTCAATGGTGCTGCTGTAGAACTTTTTGAGGATCTGGGTACCCATGCCAAATCTTTTCAGTCTTAGCTTGTTGAAAAGGTTTTGTCGTGCCCTCTTCATGACTGTCTTGGTGTGTTTGGACCATGATAGTTTGTTGGTGATGTGGACACCGTGAAACTTAAAACTCTCGACCAGCTCCACCACAACCCCGTTTAAACGAGATATTTTGTCAGGACAAGATGCTAGAATATGCATATAATTGACAGCTTGGGATAGAAAACACTTTAACGTTTCCAAAACTGTAAAGATATTGTCTGTGAATATAACAGAACTGATGTTGCAGGCGTAAGCCTGAGAAAAATCCAATCCGGAAGTGCCCCAGGTTTTGAAAGCGCTGCGTTCCAATGAGTCCCTATTGAGCTGTGAATGTGCCATCAACGAGCTTACGATTTCAACTTATTCCCCAAGGTGTCTACAGCATTGTGAAGTAGTTTTACGCACTTATGTTGAAGAATATCCGTAGGCGGCCACATAGTGGATGCGAGAGAGATTCTCGCGTAAAATACAGAGGTAGCCATTACTCCAATCGTTCCTACTGAAAAACGAATTGTCCTGACGGATATATTATCGAATAGATATTAGAAAAACACCTTGAGGATTGATTATAAACAACGTTTGCCATGTTTCTGTCGATATTATGGAGCTAATTTGGATTATTTTTCGCCTTTTCGTGACTGCAATTTCCGGGCGATTTCTCAGCCAAACGTGAAGAACAAACAGAGCTATTTCGCCTACAAAAATAATATTTTGAGAAAAAATTTACTTTGGCTATCTACCTGGGAGTCTCTTGAGTGAAAACATCCGAAGTTCATCAAAGGTAAACTATTTAATTTGATTGCTTTTCTGATTTTCGTGACAAGGTTCCCTGTTGCTAGCAAGGCATAATGCTATGCTAGGCTATCAATACACTTACACAAATGCTTGTCTAGCTTTGGCTGTAAAGCATATTTTGACAATCTGAGATGACAGGGTGATTAACAAAAGGCTAAGCTGTGTCTCAATATATTTCATTTGTGATTTTCATGAATATTAATATTTTCTAGGGATATTTATGTCCGTTGCGTTATGCTAATTAGTTTCAGGTGATGATTACGCCCCCAATTTTGGGAGTCACAAGAAGTTTAATGGGGGCCTATTCGGGCCTCCTTTTCCTGTAGTCCACGATCAGTTGTTGTCCTGGCACCAACCTGCCAGTTCTCTGACCTCCTCCCTATAGGCTGTCTCATCGTTGTTGATGATCAGGCCTACCACTGTTATCAGCAAACTTAATGATGTTGTTGGAGTTATGTTTTCCCACGCAGTCGGGGGTGAACAGGGAGTACAGTAGGGGACTAAGTACACACCCCTGAGGGGCCCCAGTGTTGAGGATCAGTGTGGCAGATGTGTTGTTGACTACCCTCACCACCAGGGGGCAGCCCATCAGGGAGTCCAGGATCAAGTTGCAGAGGGAGGTGTTTAGTCCCAGGGTCCTTAGCTAATTCAGATAAACAGGGGGTGTCTTTTTCTACCCTTTTAACATTACAAGTCAGAATAGAAATTTAAACATTCAATCAAATCAAATCAAATGTATTTATATAGCCCTTCTTACATCAGCTGATATCTCAAAGTGCTGTACAGAAACCCAGCCTAAAACCCCAAACAGCAAGCAATGAAGGTGCAGAAGCACGGTGGCTAGGAAAAACCTCCTAGAGAGGAACCAGGCTATGAGGGGTGTCCAGTCCTCTTCTTGCTGTGCCGGGTGGAGATTATAACAGAACATGGCCAAGATGTTCAAATGTTCATAAATGACCTGCATGGTCAAATAATAATAATCATAGTAGTTGTCGAGAGTGCAACAAGTCAGCACCTCAGGAGTAAATGTTGGCTTTTCATAGCCGATCATTAAGAGTATCTCTATCGCTCCTGCTGTCTGTAAAGAGTTGAAAACAGCAGGGCTGGGACAGGTAGCACGTCCAGTGAACAGGTCAGGGTTCCATAGCCGCAGGCAGAACAGTTGAAACTGGAGCAGCAGCACGGCCAGGTGGACTGGGGACAGCAAAGAGTCATCATGTCAGGTAGTCCTGAGGCATGGTCCTAGGGCTCAGGTCCTCCGAGAGAGAGAATTAGAGAGAGCATACTTAAATTCACACAGGACACCGGATAAGACAGGAGAAGTACTGCAGATATAACAGACTGACCATAGTCCCCGACACAAACTACTGCAGCATAAATACTGGAGGCTGAGACAGGAGGGGTCAGGAGACACTGTGGCCCCATCCGATGATACCCCCGGACAGGGCCAAACAATAACTATTTAAAATACAACATAGGATCTCATGGTCCCCTTTGGTGTCTTCATCTGTGTCTTTCTTGTCCTGGAGTCTGAGGATTAGCTAGTTATGTTGCCCTCTGCTAGCTAATAATAATAATAGCTAACTATTGTCTAACATTACTTGCTAACACAGCTCTAGTTATCACACTTTTTCGCTATTACACTAGCTAGTTATAGAGTACGTTAGTCTTAAAACTGGAACCACTAGTGTGCTGACAAAGGATACTAGCTAGATAACCTACCAGCTACCTAGCTAGAGACAGTACCTGAGTTCAAAGGTTAGCTAGATAACTAGCTAGCTAGAGTGCTAATCCCAAAAAGTTGCATGGAAATTCTGTCATGTCAATGTTAGCCAGCTGGCTTGCAACTAACATTTTCTAGCTAGCTAGCAAAGCTAAATACCAAGAAAGTAATCTACTTAGCTAGCTAACTAAATCATTCCAAAGATTATCTTGTGCTAAATCGTCTAGCAGAATTTCAATATGTAAAAAGACATTTGAGGTTTTACCTAATGCTAGCTAGCTAGGTAGGACAGAGGCTACTTAGCTAGCTGAGCAGTGTGCTAAATCATCCAGCAAAGCTTCTGTATCCAAAAGTAAAACTCTCTTCTCTGTCAACACTTTTATCTTGTGAACATTGTTTATTTTGGGCAATCTCTTTTGTCTGGACTTTGCACACTTCTTATAGCCACGTCCATCCTGATTCTTCTCAATGCACTGTCACGCGATGTCAGTGTCAACACAAAATTCTGGGCAAGTTTAAGCATGCTTCACAGATGGGAAGATCACAAAGTCGGGGGGATTCCTCCCAGAGCAACAATGCATCACACCCAAAAGTGAGAAAATAACTATGGGATATTTTATTTCAGCTCATGAAACATGGGACCAACACTTAATAATGGTGAGAAATTGTGTGCAAATGCATTGTGCTATCCAGGAGCACAGGTACAGGACATCAATCAATAAACTGCTCCCAAACATTTTAAACTAGCATCAGGAAATGGAGTCTATCATAGTTCATGTGGGATTCAATGGCATTATGAAGAGCAGCTCAAAACAGCTGAAGATCTATTTCAAAAAACGAATTGGGTCATTACTAGATCCAAGATGGCGTAGCAGTGAAGACGTATTTTTTTGTCCTCTCGTGTAGTTTTGTATTTTTCGTATTTTTTTGTATATATATTTTGTATATATATTTCAATTTATTTTCAATCTCTTCAATTTTAAATTTGATTATACCTTCCGGTAACCTGGTAACCTTCCTCACCCAATGTGATACGGAATCACAATTATTTTCAATTTTAGAACACATTCAAGAACCTCCAGAAGCTAACCAGCTAATTAGCTACAAGCTATTTAGTCATTGTTAGCCACTGCTAGCGGCTTTTACCTTCTACACAGATACCAGCCCTGTTTTTAGCCTGGATAATACTCGCTAGTCTACCAGTATCGGACTGTCTCTCCACAACAATGCCGGATTCCTGCCATAATCCCTGGACCACTACTTCTGATCATCACAGCTAGCTTGCAGCTAGCTAGCTCACAGTTAGCTTGCACTCACCGTTGCACCCAGAACCGAAGCTATCTCTGAGGCCCACCTCCCGGCCTACTCAGCTGTTCACCCGAACCCCACTCATACATGGCTAGAGCCCAATACTCCACCGGATGCTTGCTCTGGACCTTGGCACCGGATAACCGCTGCTACCGATTGGCTATAGTGGCTAACGCCACTGCCACAAAGTACCTCCACGACTGGTCTGCCGATGAAGTCTCCATCCAGCGGGGCCTTCAACCGGCCTCCGTTGGAGCAGACGCTCCTACCAGCCCCGGGCTACTAACTTTAACCGCCATGTCGCTAGCGTAGTGGCGGCTTCCCTGTTCCATCTACTGCTGCCCCCTGGACACTATGAACACTTGGCTACATGCCTGCTGGACTGTCCATTAATCACAGTACTCGAATTCAGGCTCTGTGTGTAGTTAATCCGACCCTCTCTGCCTACTCATCGCCATTTTACCTGCTGTTGTTGTGTTAGCTGATTAGCTGTTGATGTCTCACCTGTTGTTTTAGCTAGCTCTCCCAATCAACACTTGCGATTACTTTATGCCTCGCTGCATGTCTCTCTCAAATGCCATTATGCCTTGTATACTGTTGTTCAGGTTAGTTATCATTGTTTTAGTTTACAATGGAGCCCCTAGTTCCACTCTTCATACCTCTGATACCTCCTTTGTCCCACCTCCCACACATGCGGTGACCTCAACCATTACAACCAGCATGTCCAGAGATACAACCTCTCTTATCATCAACCAGTGCCTGGGCTTACCTCCGCTGTACCCGCACCCCACCATACCACTGTCTGCACATTATGCCCTGAATATACTCTACCACGCCCAGAAATCTGCTCCTTTTATTCTTTGTCCCCAACACTCTAGGCGACCAGTTTTGATAGCCTTTAGCCGCAACCTCATCCTACTCCTCCTCTGTTCCGCGGGTGATGTGGAGGTAAACCCAGGCCCTGCATGTCCCCAGGCACCCTCATTTGTTGACTTCTGTGATCGAAAAAGCCTTGGTTTCATGCATGACAACATCAGAAGCCTCATCCCTAAGTTTGTTTTACTCACTGCTTTAGCACAGTCTGCCAACCCTGATGTCCTTGCCATATCTGAATCCTGGCTTAGGAAGGCCACCAGAAAATCTGAGATTTCCATACCCAACTATAACATTTTCCGTCAAGATAGAACTGCCAAAGGGGGCGGAGTTGCAGTCTACTGCAGAGATAGCCAGCAAAGTAATGTCATACTTTCCAGGTCCATACCCAAACAGTTCGAACTTCTAATTTTTCAAATGTATCTCTCCAGAAATAAGTCTCTCACTGTTGCCGCCTGCTACCGACCCCCCTCAGCTCCCAGCTGTGACCTGGACACCATTTGTGAATTGATCGCCCCCCATCTAGCTTCAGAGTTTGTTCTGTTAGGTGACCTAAACTGGGATATGCTTAACACCCTGGCAGTCCTACAATCTAAGCTAGATAACCTCAATCTTACACAAATCATCAAGGAACCCACCAGGTACAACCCTAAATCTGTAAACAAGTGCACCCTCATAGACGTTATCCTGACCAACTGGCCCTCCAAATACACCTCCGCTGTCTTCAATCAGGATCTCAGCAATCACTGCCTCATTGCCTGTATCCAACCACCCCTCATCACTGTCAAACGCTCCCTAAAACACTTCTGCAAGCAGGTCTGTCTAATCGACCTGGCCCGGGTTTCCTGTAAGGATATTGACCTCATCCCGTCAGTTGAGGATGCCTGGTCATTCTTTAAAAGTAACTTCCCCACCATCGTAGATAAGCATGCTCCATTCAAAAAATGCAGAACTACAAACAGATATAGCCCTTGGTTCACTCCAGACCTGACTGCCCTCGACCAGCAGAAAAACATCCTGTGGCGGACTGCAATAGCAGTCTGTTGCAACTGTTCAGGGAAGTCAGGAAACAATACACGCAGTCAGATAGGAAAACGAAGGCCAGGTTTTTCAAGCAGAAATTTGCATCCTGTAGCTCTAACTCCAAAATGTTCTGGGACACTGTAAAGTCCATGGAGAACAAGAGCACCTCCTCCGAGCTGCCCACTGTACTGAGGCTAGGTAACACGGTCACCACCGATAAATCCATGATAATCGAAAACTTCAACAAGCATTTCTCAACCGCTGGCCATGCCTTCCCCCTGGCTACTCCAACCTCGGGCAACAGCCCCCCAACTACTTTGCAGACAGAGTTCAGTGTGCCAAAATGGAGGGCATGTTGTCCGGTCCTCTGACAGTCTCTATGGGGGTGCCACAGGGTTCAATTCTCGGGCCGACTCTTTTCTCTGTATATATCTATGATGTTGCTCTTGCTGCGGGCGATTCGCTGATCCACCTCTACGCAGACAACACCATTCTGTATACTTCCGGCCCTTCCTTGGACACTGTGCTATATAACCTCTAATCGAGCTTCAACGCCATACAACACTCCTTCTGTGGCCTCCAACTGCTCTTAATTGCTAGTAAAAACAAATGCATGCTTTTCAACCGTTCGCTGCCTGCACCCGCACGCCTGACTAGCATCAACACCCTGGATGGTTCCGTCCTAGAACATGTGGACATCTATAAGTACATAGGTGTTACAGGTCTGTGAGAGCCAGAAATCTTGCTTGTTTGTAGGTGACCAAATACTTATTTTCCACCATAATTTGCAAATAAATTCATGAAAAATCCTACAATGTGATTTTTCTGGATTTTTTTCTCATTTTGTCTGTCATAGTTGAAGTGTACCTATGATGAAAATTACAGGCCTCTCATCTTTTTAAGTGGGAGAACTTGCACAATTGGTGGCTGACTAAATACTTTTTTTGCCCCACTGTATATAATACCTTTGATGACACAGTGGAAGCAATACATGGTTTTAACATCTACAGAAAATACAGAAATGCCAAAGGTAGTGATGTGGCCATTTGTATTCAGAACAACATTCCTGTAAAGCTTAGAGAGGATCTCATGTTAAATACTGTTGAAGGCTACAGGTTCATCTTCCTCACCTAAAGCCCATTCTGGTGGGAAGCTGCTATAGACCACCAAGTGCTAACAGTCAGTATCTGGATTATGTGTGAAATGCATGTGATTTCAACAGAGAGGTATATTTTCTGGGTGATTTAAATATTGACTGACTTTCATCAGGCTGGTCACAAACTATAACTATTGCCTGCAACCTGGTTCAGGTTCAGTCAACCTACCAGGGTAGTTAAACAACACATTAATTAAATCATCAACATGTATTGATCACATCTTTACTAATACTGCAGAAATGAGTTTGAAAACCGTATCCACATCCGTCAGATGTCGTGATCATAATATAGTAGCCATATCTAGGAAAACCAACGTTGAAAACTTTGGGCCTGATATAGTGTATAAGAGGTCATGATATACGTTTTGTAGGGATTCCTATGTTGATGATGTTTATTTATTTATTTTTCTTTAACCTTTATTTAACATGTAAAGACTATGTGTTGGTCCGTGTTGTATAATGAGAAGCAACCAGATGCTGCACTAGGCACATTTATGAATTGCTTATCCCAAGTACTAATAAGCACGCACCCGTTAAGAAAATGACTGTAAAAAACATTTAAATCCCCTTGGATTGAAAAAAACAATCTTTACTAACAACATGCCACATGCCACATGCTTTGAGCAAAGCCAGTGTGTCTAAGTATGTGGATGACTCAACCCTATACACGTCAGCTACTACAGCGACTGAAATCACTGCAACACTTAACAAAGAGCTGCAGTTAGTTTCAGAATGGGTGGCAAGGAATACGTTTCAAAAATATAAAAGCATTGTATTTGGGACAAATCATTCACTAAACCCAAAACCTCAGGTTCCGGTGACTGAACTCCTTGGAGTGACCCTGGATTGAAAACTGTCCTGATCAAAACATATTGTGGTTAGGTGCCACAAAGAGGGACTTTTTAAAATTACAACTGTCTCAGAACAGGGTAGCACGGCTGACCCTTGGATGTAAAGAGAGCTAACATTAATAACAAGCATGTCATTCTGTCCTTGCTCAAAGTGGAGGAGAGATTGACTTCATCACTACTCTCTATTTGTGAGAGTTAATGACATGTTGAATGCACCAAGCTGTCTGTTTGAACTACGGGCACACAGCTAAGACACCCATGCATACCCCACAAGACAGAGGTCTCTTCCACAGTCCCCAAGTCCGGAACAGACTATGAGGGAGGCGCACAGTAGTACATAGAGCCATGACAACATGGAACACTGTTCCACATCAAGTAACTCATGCAAGCATTAAAATTAGACTTACAAAACAGATACAAATACACCTTATGGAACAGCAGGGACAGTGAAGCAACACAAACACAAGCACAGACACATGCATACAAACACATGATAACATATACACTATACACACATGGTACACATGGATTTTGTGTTATAGAGATGTGTTGTGAAATCTGATGTGAATGTATTGTAATGTTTAAAAAAATGTATAACTGCCTTTTCTTTTCTGGACCCCAGGAAGAGTAGCTGATGCCTTTGCAGCAGCTAATGGGATCCATAATAAATACAAATACATGTTGATTTTTTATTTTTGTTCAGTGTTATTTCTTTCTGTTTACCTCATTGTATGTTCTCAACCGCCACTGACAATAGCAACAAAACATTTGATTAGGTATGATTTTATTAATTTCCTATGATTCCCTAGACTACTGAAAAACATTTTATTATCAGGCTGCATGGATAGGGAAGGGAAGAGAGTATTGTAATGAATTGCAAACCTTGGAGTGTTTAGAGCTGTGTGTTATCTCCTGCCTGACACCTGATTGACTCAGAGGGCGTCAAGCCTCTTTTCTTCTCTCTGACAGCTATTTATAATACATACACTCTGTACACCAACACGGTGCTGCTCATCTGGCACCGGAATATCATATTTTCTCTAAGGAAACAACAAATTTGTTTGCTTTGTTTTACATCTTCTTAACTTGCAACGGTCTTGGCGGTAATGTGAAAAACAATGCAGACAAATGTACAGTACCAGTCAAAAGTTTGGACGCACCTACTCATTCAAGGGATTTTCTTTACTTTTACTATTTTATACATTGTAGAATAATAGTGAAGACATAAAACTATGAAATAACACATGTGTAATTATGAAGTAACCACAAAAGTGTTAAACAAGTCAAATTATATTTTATATTTGAGATTCTTCAAAGTAGCCACACTTTGCGTTGATGACAGATGACAGTTCTTGGCTTCTCTCAACCAGCATCATGAGGTAGTCACCTGGAATGCATTTCAATTAATAGGTGTGCCTTCTTAAAAGTATATTTGTGGAATTTCTTTCCATCTTATTGTGTTTTAGTCAATCAGTTGTGTTGTGACAAGGTAGGGTCGCAAAGACCATCAAGCGCTATGATGAAACTGGCTCTCATGAGAACCGCCACAGGAAAGGAAGACCTAGTTAACACTGCTGTGGAGGACAAGTTCATTAGAGTTAACTGTACCTCAGATTGCAGCCCAAATAAATGCTTCACAGAGTTCAAGTAACAGACACATCTCAACATCAACTGTTTAGACGAGTCTGTGTGAATCGGGCATTCATGGTCGATTTGCTGAAAATAAACCACTCCTAAGGGACACCAATACAAATAAGAGACTTGCTTGGGCCAAAGAAACACGAGCAATGGACATTAGACCAGTGAAAATCTGTCTTTTGATCTGATGAGTCCAAATTTAATATTTTTGGTTCCAACCGTCTTTGAGACGTAGAGTAGGTGAGCAGATGATCTCTGCATGTGTGGTTCCTACCGTGAATAATGGAAGAGGAGGTGTGATGGTGTGAGAGTGCATTGTTGGTAACACTGTCAGTGATTCATTTAGATTTCAAGGCACAATTAACCAACATGGTTTCCACAGCATTCTGCAGCGATATGCCATCCCATCTGGTTTGCGCTTAGTGGGACTATAATTTGTTTTTCAACAGGACAATGACCCAAAACACACCTCCAGGCCGTGTAAGGGCAATTTGACCAAAAAGGAGAGTGATGGTGCTGCCATCACATGACCTGGCCTCCACAATCACCCACCTCAACACAATGTTGGGTGATTGTGGTTTGGGATGAGTTGGACCACAGAGTGAAGGAAAAACAGCCAACAAGTACTCAGCATTTGTGGGTACTCCTTCAAGATTGTTGGAAAAGCATTCTAGGTGAAGCTGGTTGAGAGAATGCCAAGAGTAATACTTGTTTGGTTACTACATGATTCTTCATATGTGTTATTTCATAATTTGGATGTCTTCACTATTATTCTACAATGTATAAAATAGTAAAAATAAAGAAAAACCTTTAATAGATGTGTCCAATCTTTTGACTGGTACTGTATATAACCATATCAAAAAAGCAACAATCAAAGTCTAGGAGGAAGGGTAGGCCAGCCAATAAAGACTAGTCTTATGGCCTACTTTAAAAGCCCCACAAGTCTGAACAGCCCTGAGATTGTCGGGAAGGGAGTTCCAAAGGCGTGGGAGGAAAATGCACAGTCTCCCATTGTTTACAGCCACGTCCTGGGTGCGTGGAGCTGCTTGGCGTGGCTTGACTGTAGGGTACATGGAGGTTCATAGTGGAAGAGTAGATCTGTGAGGTAGGCAGGTCCAATACAATTTAGGGATTTATAGACCAGGGGAATTTTAAAGTCAATTCTTTGAGGGACAGGTAGCCAATGGAGGTCAGCAAGGATGGGGGTGATGTGGGCAGTGATGTGGGCAGACCTTTTTGTTTGTGTCAGAACCCTTGCAGCACTGTTTTGAATGAGTTGTAATTTATTAATTGAGTTTCTAGGCAGGCCCCCAAGGACTAGATTCCTACAATCAATTCTAGGGAAACTGATGGATGGATACGTTTTTTTTGCGTCAGAAATGTTGAGAGACGGTCTTAAGCTGGAGATGTTCTTCAGCCGACGTTTTACAGATGAGACTAATGTGGGCATTGAAGGAGTGAGTAGGATGAATTTCACACCCAGGTGTGATGGCGCCGGAGGGGAGGGCTGCCGTCTTATTGGCTCTTAACCAACCATGCTATTTTGTTTTGTTTTTTCATTTTTTTTTCATTTTTCTTGTTGTTTGTATCTTGTTTGAACATAATGTTTCTGCTACCATCTCTTATGACCGAAAAGAGCCTCTGGACATTAGAACTGGGATAATTCCCCTCAAGTTGGACAAGGAGTTCTTCTTCAAAGAGTCAGACGCGAGGGACAACCGACCAGGCCCAGATCCCCGTGATTTGCTGGAAAAGGAAACGTAGGTTTTGTGGAAAGAGATCAGGATGCCTTGTGAGGATCTGGCAATGAGTGGCTAATCTGCCCTTGCCTTCCGGTCTGCTGGCTAACATTCAATCGCTGGAAAATAAATAGGATGAAAAACTGTTATATTTTATGTTGTTTCACCGAGTCGTGGCTGAACAAAGACATTTAAGAACATGGAGCTGGCTGGTTATACGCTGTTTTGGCAGTACAGAACAGCAGCCTCTGGTAAGACACATGGCGGCCAGGTACAACTCCAACACCATCATTAAGTTTGCTGATGACACAGCTGTTGGCTGATCACCGACAACAATGAGACCGCCTATAGGAAGGAGGACAGAGACCTGACCAAGTGGTGCAAGGACAACAACCTCTCCCTCAACGTGTCCAATACAAAGGAGATGATCGTGAACTGCAGGAAAAGGAGGACCGAGCACGCCCCCATTCTCATCGACGGGGCTGTTGTGAAACAGGTTGAGAGCTTCAAGTTCCTTGGCGTCCACATCCCCAACAAACTAACATGGTCCATGCACACCAAGACAGTTGTGAAGAGGGCACGACAAAACCTATTTCGCCTCTGGAGACTGAAAAGATTTGGCATGGGTCCTCAGATCCTTGTGACAAATACAATTTTATTTTATTTGATATGGCCAGGTGAATGCTGCAGGAAGGTTGAGTCCCACATGACACTCTGTTCTCTTTATTGTGGACTATTCCTTAGACCAGGGCCAGAAGTCAAAACTAGTGCACTGAATCCAGATATGGTCATTAAATTTGACCATATATTTTATGACAGCAGCAATGTTATATCGTGGCAGTATTTAGATGGGCCATCATGTGTCCAAGGTACATGGTTGGTCCACAATCTGTTGGGAATAGATTTGGAATGCATCCAAAGACATTCCTGCCTCACAGACTCCATTTGCTGGGGAGGTACAGAGATGTCTTGTGCAGGGAAACAGCTGGGATGTTCACTTTGATGGGATGATTGAAAAAAAGTGATTAGACCCAAGCCAAGAAAATGGCAACAAGGAGCATGTCCAGTAAATACTAGCATAAAGGCAGATTTTTATTGGTTGAAAATGAAATGTTTTAAAGTGTTAAGATTTTGATGGGACACATTTGAAGTCTTTTTCTCATACTATCTATATGGTAAACATTTCCCTGACCAACGATATATATATATATATATATATACACACACACACACACACAGACACACACACACACACACACACACAAATGTATTGGTCACATACACATGGTTAGGATATGTTATTGCGAGTGTAGCGAAATGCTTGCGCTTCTAGTTATGACAGTGCAGCAATATCTAACGTGTAATCTAATAATTCCACAACAACTACCTAATAATACACACAAATCTAAGTAAAGGAATGGAATAAGAATATATACATATAAATATATGGATGAGCAATAACAGAGCTGCATAGGCAAGATGCAATAGATGTTATAAAATACAGTACATACATATAAGTTGAGTACTGCAAAATATGTAAACATTATTAAAGTGGCATTATTAAAGTGACTAGTGGTCCATTTATTAAAGTGGCCAATGATTTCAAGTCTGTATGTAGGCAGCAACCTCTCTGTTAGTGATGGCTGTTTAACAGTCTGATGGCCTTGAGATACAAGCAGTTTTTCAGTCTCTCGTTCCCAGCTTTGATGCACCTGTACTGACCTCGCCTTCTGGATGGTAGCGGGGTGAAAAGGCAGTGACTCGGGTGGTTGTTGTCCTTGATGATCTTTTTGGCCTTCATTTGACATCTGGTGCTGTAGGTGTCCTGGAGGGCAGGTAGTTTGCCCCTGGTGATGCGTTGTGCAGACCGCACCACCCTCTGGAGAGCCCTGCATTTGTGGGCGGTGCAGTTTCCGTACCAGGCGGTGATACAGCCCGACAGGATGCTCTTGATTGTGCTTTTGTAAACATTTGTGAGGGTTTTAGGTGACAAGCCACATTTTTTCAGCCTCCTGAGGTTGAAGAGGCGCTGTTGTCCCTTCTTCACCACACTGTCTGTGTGGGTGGACCATTTCAGTTTGTCCGTGATGTGTACGCCGAGGAACTTAAAACGTTCCACATTCTCCACTGCTGTCCCGTCGATGTGGATAGGGGGGTGCTCCCTATTCTGTTTCCTGAAGTCCAAGATCATCTCCTTTGCTTTGTTGACATTGAGTGAGAGGTAGTTTTGCTGACACCATACTCTGAGGGCATTAACCTCCTCCCTGTAGGCGGTCTCATCGTTATTGGTAATCAAGTCTACTACTGATGTGTCGTCTGCAAACTTGATGATTGAGTTGGAGGCGTGCATGGCTACGCAGTCATGGGTGAACAGGGAGTACAGGAGGAGGCTGAGCACGCACCCTTGAGGTACCTCTGTGTTGAGGATCAGCAAAGTGGAGATGTTGTTTCCTACCTTCACCACCTGGGGGGCGGCCCATCAGGAAGTCCAGGACCCAGTTGCACGAGCTTAATAATGAGCTTAGAGGATACTATGGTGTTGAATGCTGAGCTATAGTCAATGAACAGCATTCTTACATAGGTATTCCTCTTGTCCAGATGGGTTAGGGCAGTCAGCCATTTGCCACATGGGCCTGCCATCATTCACTTTGAATTCACATATTCCAAAACATGCATCATGTTTTCAACAAGGCACTAAAGTAATAATTCAGAAAATGTGGCAAGGCAATTGTCTTTTTATCTTGAGTACAAAGTGTTGTGTTGGGTTTGCCCCAAAACATAACACAATACTGAGTACCAATCTCCATATGTTCAAGCATAATGGTGGCTGCATCATGTTATGTGTATGGGGAGTTTCAGGACAAAAAATAAATGGAATGGATTTTAGCACAGGCAAAATCCTTGATGAAAACCTGGTTCAGTCTGCTTTCCACCAGACACCGGGAGATTAATTCCCCTTTCAGCAGGACTATAACCTAAAACAAGGCTACACTGGAGTTGCTTACCAAGAAGACAGAGAATGTTCCTGAGTTACTTAAAAATACATGAAAATATATGGCAAGACCTGAAAATGGTTGTCCACTGGAGGCTCCTTGGAGGGAGGACCACCCTCAGTGAATTTCATCGAAATGCAAATAGTGAAACATTAAAGTAATTATTTTTAGATAAAACTATACAGTCATGTACAAAAGTTTTGAGAATGACACAAATATTAATTTCCACAAAGTTTGCTGCTTCAGTGTCTTTAGATATTTTTGTCAGACGTTACTACATGTATGTTATACTGAAGTATAATTACAAGCATTTCGTAAGTGTCAAAGGCTTTTATTGACAATTACATGAAGTTCATGCAAAGAGTCAATATTTGCAGTGTTGATCCTTCTTTTTCAAGACCTCTGCAATCTGCCCTGGCATTATGTCAATTAACCTCTGGGCCACATCCAGACTGATGGCAGCCCATTCTTGCATAATCAATGAATGGAGTTTGTCAGAATTTTGAGGATCCTCTTGAGGATTGAGGATCCTCTTGAGGATTGACCACAAGTCAGGAGTTTCCTGGCCATGGACCCAAAATATCAATGTTTTGTTCCCCAAGCCACATAGTTATCACTTTTCCCTTATGGCAAGATGCTCTATCATGCTGGAAAAGGCATTGTATGTCACCAAACTGTTCCTGGATGGTTTGGAGAAGCTGCTCTCGGAGGATGTGTTGGTACCATTCTTTATTCATGGCTGTGTTCTCAGTCAAAATTGTGAGTGAGCCCACTCCCTTGGCTGAGAAGCAACCCCACACATGAATGATCTCAGAATGCTTTACTGTTGACATGACAGGATTGATGGTAGCGCTCACCTTGTCTTCTCCGTACAAGCTTTTTTAAGGATGCCCCAAACAATCGGAAAGGGGATTCATCAGAGAAAATGACTTTACCCCAGTCCTCAGCAGTCCATTGCCTGTACCATTTGCAGAATATCAGTCTGTCCCTGGAGAGATGTGGCTTCTTTGCTGCCCTTCTTGACACCAGGCCATCCTCCAAAAGTCTTCGCCTCACTGTGCATGCAGATGCACTCACACCTGCCTGCTGCCGTTCCTGAGCAAGCTCTGTACTGGTGGTGCCCCAATCCCGCAGCTGAATCAACTTTAGGAGATGGTCCTGACACTTGCTGGACTTTCTTGGGCGTCCTGAAGCCTTCTTCACAACAATTGAACCGATCTCCTTGAAGTTCTTGATGGTCCGATAAATGGTTGATTTAGGTGAAATATTACTGGCAGCAATATCCTTGCTTGTTAAGCCCTTTTTTGCAAAACAATGATGATGGCATGTGTTTCCTTGCAAGTAACCATGTTTGACAAATGAAGAACATTGATTCCAAGTACCACCCTCCTTTGGAAGCTTCCAGTCTGTTATTCAAACTCAATCAGCATGAACTAGTGATCTTCAGCCTTGTCCTGGTCAACACTCACATCTGTGTTAATGAGAGAATCACTGACATGATGTCAGCTGGTCCTTTTGTGGCAGGGCTGAAATGTTTTTGGGGGAATCAGTTCATTTGCAATGCAAATAGGGACTTTGCAATTAATTGCAATTAATCTGATCACTTTTCATAACATTCTGGAGTATATGCAAATTGCCATCATACAAACTGAGGCAGCACACTTTGTGAAAATTAATATTTTATCAAAACTTTTGGCCATGACTGTAGTAAATATATTCACATCATAAAATAATTGATTAAAATAACACTGTTTTGAAATGGTCTACAGTAGCCTTAACAGCACACTGTAGGGTAGCACCATAGTGTAGCCAGAGGATAGATAGTTTTTGTCCTCTGTGTACATTGACTACAACACAAAACCTAGGAGGCTCATGGTTCTCAACCTTCCATAGATTTACACTATATTTTTCCTCCAAACTATCAGAGCTCTTGTAGCATGAACTGACATCTTCTCCACTCAATGGATCGGATAATGAATCTAGTGGTCAAAGCATAAGCTACAGCTATAAATGTGCATAAAATGTGGTGAGTAGTTTACTCAAAGAGAGAGAAAGACAGTAGTTGAATAGTTTTGAACAAATTATTTTCTTCAGTAATGAAGAAGCGAGAGAGAGAGCTATGTTTCATTGTATTTTTTTCCACATTCATTTACTTATTAGCGAATCCAGCCAGCTAGTTTAGCCTACTCAAACAGAGAGGGATGCTATGTTAGCTAGCTGGATAGGGCTATCCAACACGGGAACTCTTCCAAGTCAAGGTAAGCTTTTGGTTTTATCAAGTTACTCCCACCGGGGTGTGCTGGTGTAACTGCTAAAGTGTTTGCTACAGACTGTACTGCATGATTGTAGCAGGTTTACTAATGCGTTAACTCATAGAACTATGTTGACTATGACATACTATGATGACAACGATGTAGGCTGTGTGTAATGGTTAGCGGGTATGATATAAATCTTTCACTTAGTATGTTTTTTTTGCCTGGTCACAGACAGCTGATGTGTTGTGCACTGAAGTCCACAAATGAAGGAGAAATGTGAAAGGAAGAGAGTGTGTAGATTCAATAAGTTATTATACAATGATCAAAGGGATCATGTGTTTGTATGTGGCTGCTATGGAAGTGAACTCTGAGTGTGATCAGGGGTGTATTCATTCATTCAAAAACTTTGAAAAACGTTTCTTAAACGGAACGAAGATAAAACATACTGTACCTCAATTTGTCCAATAGAAACTCTCGTTTGCAACTGTTGGACTAATGATTACACCTTACATCAGCTAGATGCAGACAAAGTGTGCAAGGCGATATTGAATGTGTTTGAATTTGTCACCTTGATTACTTCATTCTCTCTTGACCTATGCACCTACATTGTAAGCTTTAATTCATAGGTTAGGTTGTAGCAACCTCATGATGGGTATAGGGAAAATTTGAATATCATGTAGTAGGCTAAACCTATCTATGTTACATTGAGCTGGGTGAATGGAATAGGAATGACAGTCATCCAATATTTTGTAATAGAAATAAGGCCATGCTCATAAAACGTTTTTTTTATCCTCTCTCATCTTAAATGGAACCGACCACCACTGTTGACTAGCAATGATCAATAACCAATTTGACAGAGCTTGAACATTTTTTAAAAAGTGGGCAAATGTTGCACAATCCAGGTGTGGGAGGCTTGTAGAGACTTACCTAGAAAGACTCACTGCTGTAACCTCTGCAAAGGTGTTTCTATAAAATTATTGACTCAGGGGTGTGACTACTTATGTAAATTTGAAATTTCTTTAAAGAATTTTCAATAAATGTGCTTTTTATTTTTTACATATCTACACTTCGTCATTATAGGGAATTGTGTGTAGATGGGTGAGAGAAAAACGATTTAATCCATTTGGAATTGAGGTTGTAACACAACAAAATGTGGAATAAGTCAAGTGGTATGAATCCTTTCTGTAGGTACTGTACAGGCAGTAATAACAGCGTGACTTTAGATCATTAGAAAACATTTGCCAAAATATGTAAACACCAATGGAGTCCTCTTACATTTGTGAACTTTGTAGTCCTATTTATCAATCAACCATGAAAAGGGTAGGATCTCTCCCAGCCAGAGCGAGAGGAGCTCAAATCTAGCAAGGGAACATTTGGCTGTCAATGTCACTTCTAAACAATGGGGAATAGTAGCCTGCTCAACCTTCTGAAGCTTGCATGCCATGCTTGTCCAAACCCACATTTTGACAACTGAATGGGAACTTTCCTGCCTGTCAGCCCATTTGATTGACAACTAAGAGATATGCTAACTATGGATAACAGTTATTCAAGTTCAGCATTGCTAGCAAGCAAAGTGAATCACATTTCTTGCTAGCTAACCAAATGACACCTGCATCTCAAGCTGTAGCCACGGGAAAAATATATACAAATTCATCCACTCACCCACTCGTCCAATTACATAGCATCCTCCCAACAGCTAGCTAAATAAATACCTACATAAATAGATAAGCTATCTTTTAGCCAGGTTAGAACTGACTTGTGATCATTGCCCTTGCTAGTTTGATTGTATTGACATTCCCCACCTTAGTTGGCTACATTTGTCAATTTTTGTCCAAAATAGTGAGTCATTGAAACGAAACAGTGCAGCAAACAATGTGCCAGGCCAGCTGTAATTTACAACCTGATAGCAATATTTGTTGGACGATCAATAAACGTAATGGTACATTATATAAATCATGCATTTAGCTGCATCCATCTTTTGGAATTGTTTGTTAAATAGAACCTACACTAAACAAAAATATAAACGCAACATGCAACTATTTCAAAGAATTTACTGAGTTACAGTTTTTAAGGAAATCAGTCAATTTAAATAAATAACTTAGGCCCTAATGTATTGATTTCACATGACTGGGAATACATATATGCATCTGTTGGTCACAGATACCTTAAAAAAAGGTGAGGGCATGGATCAGAAAACCAGTCGGTATCTGGTGTGGCCACCATTTTCCTCATCACGCTGTTGATTGTGGTCTGTGGAATGTTGCCCCACTCCTCTTCAATGGCTGTGTGAAGTTGCTGGATATTTGCAGGAACTGGGACACCGTCGTACATGTCGATCCAGAGCATCCCAAACATGCTCAATGGGTGACATGTCTGGTGAGTATGCATGCCATGGAAGAACTGGGACATTTTCAGCTCCCAGGAATGCTGTACAGATCCTTGCTAAATGGGGCCTGTGCATCATCATGCTGAAACATGAGGTGATGACGGCAGAGGAATGGTATGACAATAGGCCTCAGGTTCTCATCACAGTATCTCGATAAAATGCATTCGTGTTCGTTGTCCATAACTTAACCTCATTGTCAACATGGGGCATTCTGTTCACAACGTTGACATCAGCAAGCCGATAGCCCACAAGACTCCATACCCAGTACAGATGAAACTGGGACTCAAGAGCACACTTCTCCCACATGCCAGTGGCAATCAAAGGTGAGCATTTTCTCACCGAAGTCGGTTACGATGCCAAACTGCAGTTAGGTCAAGACCCTGGTGAGGACGATGAGCACGCAGCTGAGCTTCCCTTCATAGTTTGCACAGAAATTCTTTGATTGCATAAAGCCACAGTTTCATCAGCTCTCCGGTTGGCTGGTTTCTGATGATCCCACAGGTAAGGAATCCAGATGTGGCAGTACCGGGCTGCGGTTGTGAGGCCGGTTCGATGTACTGGCAAATTCTCAAAAATGTTGGATGTGGCTTATGGTAGAGAAATTAATATTCAATTCTCTGTCAACCGCTCTGGTGGACATTCCTGCAGTCAGCATGCCAATTACATGCTTCCTGCAGTCAGCATGCCAATTAAATGCTTCCTCAAAACTTGAGACGTGATTTGGCATTGTGTTGTTTTGTGACAAAACAGCACATTTTACAGAAGCCCATTATTGTCCTCTGCACAAGGTTCGCCTGTGTAATGATCATCAGCTTCTTGATATGCCATACCTGTCAGGTGGATAGATTATCTTGGCAAATGATAAATGCTCACTAATGGGGATGTTAACAAATTTGTGCACAACATTTTTGAAAATACGCTTTTTGTACATAGGGAACATAAACTCAGCTAAAAAAGAAACATACCTTTTTCAGGACCCCGTCTTTCAAAGATAATTCGTAAAAATCCAAATAACACAGATCTTCTTTGTAAATTGTTCCAAAACTGTTTCCCATGCTTGTTCAATGAACCATAAACAATTAATGAACATGCACCTACGGAACGGTCGTTAAGACACTAACAGCTTACAGATGGTTGGCAAATAAGGTCACAGTTACGAAAGCTAAGAACACTAAAGAGGCTTTTCGACTTACTCTGAAAAACACCAAAAGAAAGATGCATGCTGCAAGGAGGCATGAGGACTGCCGATGTGGCCACGGCAATATATTGCAATGTCCGTACTGTGAGACGCCTAAGACAGCTCTACAGGGAGACAGGACGGACAGCTGATAGTGCTAGCAGTGGCAGACCACGTGTAACAACACCTGCACAGGATCGGTACATCCGAACATCACACCTGCGAGACAGGAACAGAATGGCGACAACAACTGCCCATGAAACACCAGGAACACACAATCTCTCCATCAGTGCTCAGACTGTCCGCAATAGGTTGAAAGAGGCTGGACTATGGGCTTGTAAGGCCTGTTGGAAAGCAGGTCCTCACCAGACATCACTGGCTACAACATCGCCTATGAGCACAAACACACCGTCACTGGACCAGACAGGACTGGCAAAAGTGCCCTTCACTGATGAGTCGCGGTTTTGTCTTGCCAGGGGTGATGGTCTGATTTGCGTTTATTGTCGAAGGAATGAGCGTTACACCGAGGCCTGTACTCTGGAGCAGGATTGATTTGGAGGTGGAGGGTCCGTCATTGGTCTGGGGCGGTGTGTCACAGCATCATCAGCTTGTTGTCATTGCAGGCAATCTCAATGCTGTACGTACAAGGAAGACATCCTCCTCCCTCATGTGGAAACCTTTCTGCAGGCTCATCCTGACATGACCCTCCAGCATGACAATGTCACCAGCCATGCTGCTTGTTCTGTGCGTGATTTCCTGCAAGACAGGACAGGACAGTGTTTTGCCATGGCCAGCAAAGAGCCCAGATCTCAATCCTATTGAGCACGTCTGGGATCTGTTGTATCGGGGGGTGAGGGATAGGGCCATTCCACCCAGAAATGTCCGGGAACTTGCAGGTGCCTTGGTGGGAGAGTGGGGTAACATCTCACAGCAAGAACTTTGAGAACTGCAGTACTTAATTCAGCTGGTGGCCACACCAGATAATGACTGTTACATTTGATTTTTACACCCCCTTTTTCAGGGACATATTTTTCAATTTCTGTGAGTCACATGTCTGTGGATCCTTTTCAGTTTATTTCTCAGTTGTTGAATCTTGTTGTTCATACAAATATTTACACATGTTAATTAAGTTTGCTGAAAATAAATAAAGTTGTCAGTGAGTTTAATACACTAAAGAGGAACAATGTGGTCAGATTGAAGATACACATGCTCATCCCCAGTATGTTTTACCTATTTTTAAAGGTTAAAGCTAAGAACCTTAACAACTTCATACCTAGTTAATTACACTATAACGATATGGAAGAAAATTAAATGTGTTCTACAAGAAGCAATATCACTCCCTAAAAACACAACCTTATGGAAAAATCCTAGTTAATGCTTTCCAGAATTCATAGATTTGTTTTCCATGACGACCAATTTAAGGCATAAAAAACGTAAATTACTTGGTAACTGGAAATACATTTATAACCATGACCGAATTAAAAAGTAATTTTGGACTGACCAATGTAGATAGTTTGAAATACTTGCAACTTAAAAACTTCTTACACCTAGGTGTCCTGCTAGCGGGACAACTTCTGGTGAAACTGGAGTGCGCGCAATTCAAATCATAAACATTTGAATATTAAACATTTAGGTACATACAATTCAGATTTATAGTAGCTATTACAGCGAAAGGATGCCATGTGATTGTTTGAGGATGGCACCCCACATCAAAATATTTTCCACCAGCACAGGTTTCATAAATTCACAAATAGAGATTAAATATTCACTTACTTTTTGAAAATCTTCCTCTGATTTGTCATTCAAAAGGGTCCCAGCTATAACATGTAGTTGTATTAGTATTTTGTGTTTATTTATGTATTTGGTCAGGCCAGGGTGTGACATGGGGTTATTTTGTGTTGTGTTGTGGTATTGGGGGTTTTAGTAGGTATTGGGATTGTGGCTGAGTAGGGGTGTCTAGCATAGTCTATGGCTGCCTGAGGTTCTCAATCAGAGTCAGGTGATTCTCGTTGTCTCTGATTGGGAACCATATTTAGGTAGCCTGGGTTTCACTGTGTGTTTTGTGGGTGATTGTTCCTGTCTCAGTGTGTTTATATTCACCAGACAGGCTGTATTAGGTTTTCACATTTCCGTTTGTTGTTTTTGTATTTGTTCGTATTTTCATTCATTAAACATGTATCGAACTAACCACGCTGCATTTTGGTCCGACTCTCCTTCAACGGAAGAAAGCCGTAACAGAATCACCCACCACACACGGACCAAGCGGCGTGGTGACAGACAGCGACAGCAACAGCAGCGAAAAGAGGAATGGACATGGGAGGACGTTATGGACAGCAAGAGTATAGAGTATACGACTTGGGGGGAAATAGACAGGTGACCCAGAGAGAGTGCCGGAGCCCGCCTGGGATTCGCTGGAGCAGTGCGAAGAGGGCTATAGGAGAATGGAGTTGAAGAGAAAAGCACGGCGGCGCAGAAGGAAACCCGAAAGTCAGCCCCAAAAATGTCTTGGGGCGGGGGGGGGGCTCAGGGAGAGTGTGGCAGAGTCAGGGTTCAGACCTGAGCCAACTCCCCCTGTTTATCGTGAGGAGCAGCGATCGAAGGACTTCTGGACTTGGGAGGAAATATTGGATGGAAAGGGACCCTGGGCACAGCCTGGTGAATATCGACGCCCCAAAGAAGAACTGGAGGCAGCGAAAGGGGAGAGGCGCTGGTATGAAGAGGCAGCACGGCGACGCGGATGGAAGCCCGAGAGTCCGCCCCAAAAATGTATTGGGGGGGGGGGCTCAGGGAGAGTGTGGCAGAGTCAGGGTTCAGACCTGAGCCAACTCCCCCTGTTTATCGTGAGGAGCCAAGGAGGAGACCAGAACAAGAGCCGGTGTTGGAGGTGAGTGAAGCAGAGACTGTGAAGGAGTTAATGGGGAAAGTGGAGGAGAGAGTTATGAGGAAGTTGCTAGTTTGGTGCTTTAGGTATGATATTCGTCCGACGGAGTGTGTCGGGGATTTGATGGCACCTGGGTCAGCGCTCCATACTCGTCCTGAGGTGCGTGTTAGTCGGCTGGTGAAGAGTGTGCCAGCCTCACGCACTAGGCCTCCTGTGTACCTACCTAGCCTTGCACGTCCTGTGCCAGTCCTGCTCTCAGGCTCTCCAGTACACCTTCACGGTCCGGTCCATCCAGTGCCACCTCCACACACCAGTCCTCCGGTGGCAGCTCCCCGCACCAGGCTTCCTGTGCATGTCCTCTACCCAGTGCCAGCTCCACGCACCAGGCCTTCAGTGCGCCTCGCCTGTTTAGCACTGCCAGAGCCTTTCTCCTCTCTAGCGCTGCCGGAGCCTCCCGCCTGTTCAGCGCAGCCAGAGCCCTCCTCCTCTACAGCACTGCCGGAGCCTCCCGCCTGTTCAGCGCAGCCAGAGCCTTCCTCCTCTACAGCGCTGCCGGAGCCTCCCGCATGTTCAGCGCAGCCAGAGCCTTCCTCCTCTACAGCGCTGCCGGAGCATCCCGCCTGTTCAGCGCAGCCAGAGCCTTCCTCCTCTGTAGCGCTGCTGGAGTCTCCTGCCTGTTCAGCGCAGCCAGAGCTGCCAGCCTGCATGGAGCAGCCTGAGCTGTCAAACTGCATGGAGCAGCCAGAGCTGTCAGTCTGCATGGAGCAGCCAGAGTTGTCAGTCTACATGGAGCAGCCAGAGCTGCCAGTCTGCATGGAGCAGCCAGAGCTGCCAGTCTGCATGGAGCAGCCAGAGCTGCCAGTCTGCATGGAGCAGCCAGAGCTGCCAGTCTGCATGGAGCAGCCAGAGCTGCCAGTCTGCATGGAGCAGCCAGAGCTGCCAGTCTGCATGGAGCAGCCAGATCCGCCAGTCAGCCAGGATCCGCCAGTCAGCCATGATCTTCCAGATCCGCCAGTCAGCCAGGATCCGCCAGTCAGCCAGGATCTGCCAGAACCACCAGCTAGCCAGGATCTGCCAGAGCCTACTACCTGCCTGAATTTCCTCTCAGTACTGGGCTTCCTCTCGGTACTAGGCTTCCTCTCTGTGCTGAGCTTCCCCTCAGTCCCGAGCTTCCCCTCAGTCCCGAGCTTCCCCTCAGTCCCGAGCTTCCCCTCAGTCCCGAGCTTTTACCTCAGTTCCGAGCTGCCCCTCAGTCCAGTGGGGTCCTTGGTGAGGGTTATTAGGCCTAGGTCGGCGGCGAGGGTCGCCAATCAAAGGACGCGTTACAGGGGGACTAAGACTTGGTTGGAGTGGGGTCCACGTCCCGAGCCGGAGCCGCCACCGTGGACAGACGCCCACCCGGATTCTCCCCTATGGGTTTTAGTGTGCGGCCGGGAGTCCGCACCTTGTGGGGGGGGGTTCTGTCACGCCCTGGTCTTAGTATTTTGTGTTTATTTATGTATTTGGTCAGGCCAGGGTGTGACATGGGGTTATTTTGTGTTGTGTTGTGGTATTGGGGGTTTTAGTAGGTATTGGGATTGTGGCTGAGTAGGGGTGTCTAACATAGTCTATGGCTGCCTGAGGTTCTCAATCAGAGTCAGGTGATTCTCGTTGTCTCTGATTGGGAACCATATTTAGGTAGCCTGGGTTTCACTGTGTGTTTTGTGGGTGATTGTTCCTGTCTCAGTGTGTTTATATTCACCAGACAGGCTGTATTAGGTTTTCACATTTCCGTTTGTTTTTGTATTTGTTCGTATTTTCATTCATTAAACATGTATCGAACTAACCACGCTGCATTTTGGTCCGACTCTCCTTCAACGGAAGAAAGCCGTAACAGTAGTGTCATTTTGTTAGATAAAATCCTTCTTTTATATCCCAAAAAGTCAGTTTAGTTGCCGCCTTCATTTAAGTAATCCACTCGTTCAAAATGCAAAAATGATTCCGAAAACCTACCCCCAAAATACATTTCTATCTACTTCTCAGATACCCTAAAATGTAATCAAACTATAATATTTCTTACGGAAAGAAGTATGTTCATTAGGAAACAGATTTTAACAGGTGTGTCTTGTCTTCTTGGCACACACAAACACGAATTTCCAAGCCGGTGTCTTTGTACTAAAACTGTCATTTCTTATTCGTTATTCAAGTTACAAGCCTGAAACCTTGAACATAGACTGCTGACACCGAGTGGAAGCCATAGGAATTGCATCATGGGAGGTAGAATTGAGTATGCCCTTATACTGGCCATTGGAAGAGCGTGGTTTCTCAAAAAAAAAGATATTCCGGTTGCTTTATCTTTGGATTTTCTCCTACCATATCTATTGTGTTATACTCTCCTACATTATTTTAACATTTCTACAAATGTCAAAGTGATTTCTTTGCAATGGTACCAATTACGTGCATATCCTGGCTTCAGGGCCTGAGTAACAGGCAGTTTACTTTGGAAACATCATTCAAACAGGAAGTGGAGAAAAAACGGGCCTAGCCTGATGAAGTAATGAATGGTGGGTATGAAGACCAACACATTCGAGGTTGAGGAGATACCTCCTCTACTGTTTCACTAACCAAAGGTATTACAATTACCATTTCACACCAGAGCGTTCACCATACCTGGACTATTACAGAAAGTGGTAAGTGTGTTGATATAATCTGATAAGGGGTAATAGGTTAGGAATGATGATTGAGTAATGTCCTGGATGTAAAATTGTCCAAGGCATCAGAGTTTTGCTCGGTGGCTCAAGACGCATCATGAAAACCAACATCTTCTGTTCCTGGGACAGAGCACCAATGCATCACACCAAAAAGTTGGTGGAAAAAAAAGATTGTTCAACTGTGCAACTATTGAAAATAATGTTACATGGTGATGCATAAATGGTTAATAACTGGAGGTAAATATTGGCTCACTATTTGGCAAAAACTGACAAGTTATTGCCCTATTTTCACCAATGCAATATGTAAGGGATAATCAAGGAGGCGCTATGCGTTCTTCTATGGAAAATGATGAACAACGTGGAAGGTGTGTTAGTGCTAGTGGAGTAAAACTGCATTATTTTCCAGAGAAATTATAGAGCCCCGAGTTGATTATCCATCTTAAACCATGGCTATAATTTAACGCATTTGCTGCTAGAAATGTGTTCATTTTCTGGTAGAAATGTGTTCAACAACCACTAAAGTAGCTAGCAAGTTAACTAGAAAACTACAGGAGTTGTCGTGGTAAACAAACAAACAGATTTGCTAGTTTAGCTAAACAAATCATCAGTCGTAGCTTGCCATTATAAAAATCGAATTCAACAATGCCAATAATGTTTTCAATTTGACATTGGCTTTCAAAAGCTGCTCAAACATAGAACATGTAGGAATGAGCTATAGCAAATCACATATGCCTTGCTTTATTGGGAAATAATGCACGCTCTACACTAGGCAGTGTGTTAATTTAACACTTTCGGTGTCTCTATGGTTCCCCAAACTCAACAATGATGATTTAACACTGTAGAATTGTGAAGATGTACAATAGCACATTGACTCACACTGTGTGGTTTTCTCAAAGGCTGTGAGTATAATTATGATTTAATCAAATTACTGTTTCTATGAAGCATGCATTTGAAAGTAGGGTGTGGCTCCTAATCCGTGATCCGGATCTTTTATTTTTGAGTCTCCATATCCGTGACTTCGCAAATTCTTGCAATATCACAGGAATTTGGGACCTCACTAATTTTCTCATGCCAAAACCGGATAGCTAGTTAAATCAGAGTTAAATGGCAAGTATTATATTCGTAATGTCAATAAGCAAAAAATAAACAATCAGCATAAGCCACTGCCATGTCAAAAAATTATTTTGTCATGAGTTCAGTACCATTTGCTTGATTTTGCAGACCCACAACTATGGTGTATCATTAGCTAGCGACACTAGCGTTAGCTAGCTAGCTAGCTAGCCAGTGTTGGCTAAATAACTAGCAAGGTCGAGTCTAGTCCAATGGAAACCAATGAACCCTGCTGGCTACATGGCTAGTTAGATGACCAGTGATGACAGTGATGTCCATATGAGATTCAAGGCACTAATAAGTGCCATTGTGCAGAAAGCAAAGAAAATGCTGTTTGATGAGCTAAGTTAGCTAGCAAGGAAAGGGGGATGCTAGATAACTTTTCATGCATGTCAGGACCAGTGATGTTAAAGATTGCAGACTCTTTGCTTCCCACGGACTGTCCTATGGGAAGCAAAAATGCCTACACATACACAGATGCCGCTCTCATGAAATGCAATTATCTTTTATTAGCTGTGGTTAATGACAATCAGTACACATAAATTCACATACCTATGAGCGACCCTATTGTAAACAGTAAAGTAGTTAGCTAGATTTGTCATCATCTGCATTAGATATACATTTTGCTATCACATAAAAACATCCATATGGCATATCTCTCAATAAATTGCATATTTAGTTCACAATTTCTATGACATTTGGCTCGTAGTACTTGTGCAGGAAAGAAGTGGAGACCTACCAGATCACACAAAACAGTGAATAGGGGGATATAAAAAATATGGTTAGGGAGAAATAAACCATATGACCACTAGGTGTCAGCATATACCCACATATCAAATTGATATCAAAAGTACTTGATATCCACTACCTTGTAGAACAGTTAGACATTTTGTAGAATGTAGTTTGGATCTAGATATATAAAACATATATATATAGACATTTTGTAGAATCCCGTTTGGATCTAGATATATATAACATATATATATATATATATACACATATACACAGACTTAACAAAAACACAACATATACAATGTTGGTCCCATGTTTCATGAGCTGGAATAAAAGATTCCAGAAATGTTCCATACCCACAAAAAGCGTATTTCTCTCCAATGTTGTGCACAAATTTGTTTACATCACTGTTAGTGAGCATTTGCCCTTTGACAAGATAATCCATCCACCTGACAGGTGTGGCATATCAAGAAGCTGATTAAACAGCATCACTATTACACAGGTGCACCTTGTGCTGGTGACACTAACAGGTGACTCTAAAATGTGCAGTTCTGTCACACAACACAATGCCACAGATGTCTCAAGTGAGTGAGTGTGCAATTGACATGCTGGCTGCAGGAACGTCCACCAGAGCTGTTACCAATGTAATGCAAATTTCTCTACCATAAAATGTTGTTTTAGAGAATTTGGCAGTATGTCCAACCGGCCTCACAACTGCAGACCACTTGTATGGCGTTGTGTAGGCAAGCAGTTTGTTGATGTCAACATTATGAACAGAGTACACCATGGTGGCGGTAGGGTTATGCTACGGGCAGGCATAAGCTACAAACAACGAACACAATTGTATTTTGTTAATTTGAATACACAGAGATACCGTGACACGGCCCCATGTCTCAAGGATATGTACACAATACTTAAAAGATGAAAATGTCCCAGTTCTTCCATGGCCTGCATACTCACCAGACATGTCACACATTGAGAATGTCGACAGTATGTATCCAGCAACTTCGCACAGATATTGAAGAGGAGTGGGAAAACATTCCACAGGTTACAATAAATAGCCTGATCAACTCTATGCAAAGGAGATGTGTTCACAACAGATACTGATTGTTTTTCTATTTCACACACCTGCTTTTTTAATGCATCTTTAAGGAATCTGATGCATATCTGTATTCCGAGTCATGTGACATCTATAGATTAGGGACTAATGAATGTATTTAAATTGACTGATTTCCTTATATGAACTGTAACTCAGTAAAATCTTTTAAATTGTTGCATGTTACGTTTATATTTTTATACCACAAATTAGATTAAATGGGCATGTCACTCACAAAGTACTGATGACAAAGCAAGTGCACTTGATCTAAATTTGGGTACATGAGTACATCTAAAGGTCACCAGGTTTTACATACCGCTTCACTAGCTGTCATAAATGTGTATCCCCCTTCACAAGCTTGATGTTGGGTGAGTCCACTTTCCCATGCAAATAATAAATAAAACATAATAATAAAAAGGAGATTTTATGCACTACCGGTCAAAGGTTTTTGAACACCTACTCATTCCAGGGTTGTTTAAAAAAAGCTATTTTCTACATTGTAGAATAATATTGAAGACATCAAAACTATGAAATAACACATATGGAATCATGTAGTAAAACAAATCAATATATATTTCACATTTGAGATTCTTAATATAGCCAACCTTTGCCTTGAAGATAGCTTTGCACATTCTCTCAACGAACTTCATGAGGAATACTTTTCCAACAGTCTTGGAGGTCACACATATGCTGAGCTCTTGTTGGCTACTTTTCCTTCACTCTGTGGTCCGACTCATCCCAAACTATCTCAACTGGGTTGAGTTTGGGGGATTGTGGAGGCCAGGTCATCTGATGCAGCACTCCATCACTCTCCTTGATCAAATAACCCTTACACAGCCTGGAGGTGTGTTTTGGGTCATTGTCCTGTTGAAAAACAAATAATAGTCCCACTAAGCCCAAACCAGATGGGATGACGTACTGCTACAGAATGCTGTGGTAGCCATGCTGGTTAAGTGTGACTTGAATTCGAAGTAAATCACTGACTGTGTCTCCAGCAAAGTACCCCCACACCATCACACCTCCTCCACCATGCTTCACGGTGGGAACCACACATGCGGAGATCATCCGTTCACCTACACTGCATCTCACAAAAACACGGCTGTTGAAGCCTTGAATCTCATATGGGCCTCACTGTCACCACTGGTCATCTAGCTAGCCGTGTAGCCAGCAGGGTTGCATCGGTTTCCATTGGACTAGACTAAAGCTTCTATCAAATTGGCATGAGAAAATATGTGAAGATACTGTGACAATTTGCACACTCACGGATATGAAGCCTCGGAAATAAAAGATCCGGTCACGGATTAGAAACCCTCAAAAGTAACTGTAGGAAATTGATAAACAAAAATAATAATGCAAGCGTTTGAAATGTACAATATGATACACTTGCAGGTCACCAGTTAGGATGGGTAAAGCTATGAGTTACCCTAGCTTTTTTGCAACATGATTTCATGCTGCATTTTGCAACTGAGTTCAGGTGCCCAGTTGTGTGTGTGATTTTTGTGGAGAAATGATGTGGATGAATGTCAGATTCGATTTTCTCAAAGATGGTGTAGCTTGCCCTAGAAATGAGCAGCACAGAGGTGCTGCTCGTCTGTGACCAAGCTTCCTATTTCACAATCAATTCAGCATAACGTCTGCACACTGCTGAAGGAACACTCAGTGACTTTATCTCACAGAAAAATAAATAACTGCTCCAAAAGAAAGAACAATGTTTTTCTTTGACCATAAAAAAATGAACATCAAATAAATCTCCACCTAGGTGAAGGCTTCCAGAAACTTCAGACAATACTTCATTCTCCATCCCAAAAAAGGAATGGGAGGAGAGGGATAAAATGGTGGATTTGAGGGATATGAGAGGTGAGTTGTGTTTGATGTGCCTCCTCACTTGTTTGACAGCTGACTACATCAGATATGGGCGTCCCTCGTATGAACCTTACAACTGCACCAGTCTCCCAGAGAGAACAGACAAATGAAAACTCCATGTTGACTTTCACAATGATATTCACAACTGCATAGTAAGTTCATAGGGACAATGAACCCATTTCTAATATTCTCTCCTATCAATATGCTATGTCACATATGGCTAACATTTGAACATTCCTGGAGCCACATGATCAATTTCAAAAAACATAAAGCAACATTACAGTAGCTGGAAAAAGACTAGTACCTAATTCTATATCAAAGAGCAAAGGTATATTCTGCAACATTCTGGTAGAATGTTTTGGATGTTCATTTACATATGCTAAAAACAATGTGCCCTCTGCACATCGTATGTTGGTTGCTCTGATGACGGGGACAGTGGTGGCTGCTTGTGGTTCAGTTGCCATGGCAGCCAGTCTTTACTTCCTGTCTCCCTGTTCCTGTGATTTAAACTGTGCCAGCTCTATCCAGAGGCAGCTGAGAGGCTTGAGGTCATCCCTCACTTTGTCATCCCGAGACTTTTGCATCCCAAATGGCATCCTATTTCCTATATAGTGCACTAGGGCTCTGGTTGAAAGTGCAATAGTGCTCTATGTAGGGATTAGGGTGCCATTTGGGATTAAATCTGTCTCTGTCATGTCATGCTGCTTCACCACAGGGGAATATATCTCTGCTCTCTCTTTCTATCCATTCATGAATATATGGATGAATTGCAAACAAAATACAAATTAATTTATTAACAAAATAATTAAATGAAAGTCACCAATATCCTCATCATCCAATATGGATGAAGTTTTTTGTTTTGTTTTTGCTACTAGTTGACTTAGTTTTGAGAGATGGTCAGTATTTCTCTTACATGTATTTTAAATATTTACTGAGTATTTTGTCATCTGAATTACACTGGGCTGAATGACACTCCAATGTATTTTCAAAATACTTTTCTATACGATTTTACTTATAGCGGTTCACACCTTGTGACACCCTTTGACACAGCATTGATATCAGAAGTCTGATAGCACTATGGTGTGATTGGAGCAACTGCTAAATGAACTAAATATAAATGTACATGTAAAAATGTTGATAAATACTTTGAGGGAAAATGTACTTGATACGATTGTGATGTGTTGTTGTCTCACCTAGCTATCTTAAGATGAATGCACAAATTGAAAGTCCCTCTGGGTCTGCTAAATTACTCAAATGTATATGTATAAGCATTCTAAGTATTATTCTAAAGACCTCCGCCCCAAAACATGGCCAATAATAATACCCAATGTGCTTTGCAGTTCATTTGACATGTTCATTTTCACTTATACAGTGCCTTCGTAAAGTATTCAGACCCCTTGACTTTTTCCACATTTTGTTACTTTACAGCCTTATTCTAAAATGTATTCAAATGTTGTTTTTCCTATTCAATCTACACACAATACCCAAAAATCTCAATGCAAAAACTGTTTTAAAACATTTTGCAAAAGTATTACAAATACAAATTACTCGGTACTTTGTTGAAGCACATTTGGCAGTGATTACAGCCTCAAGTCTTCTTGGGTATGACGCTACAAGCTTGGCACACCTGTACTTTGGGAGTTTCTCAGGTTGGATGGGGAGTGTCGCTGCAGAGCTATTTTCAGGTCTCTCCAGAGATGTTAGATCAGGTTCAAGTCTGAGCTCTGGCTAGGCCACTCAAGGACCTTCAGAGACATGTCCCGAGGACACTCCTGCGTTGTCGTGGCTGTGTGCTTAGGGACTTTGTTCTTTTGGAAGGTGAACCTTCGCCCCAGTCTGAGGTCCTGAGTGCTCTGGAGCAAGTTTTTTATCAAGGATCTCTCTGTACTTTCTTTCCCTCGATCCTGTCTAGTCTCCCAATCCCTGCCGCTGAAAAAGATCCCCACAGCATGATGCTGCCACCACCATGCTTCACCGTAGAGATAGTGCCAGGTTTACTCCAGACGTGATGCTGGAGGAAACCTGGACATTCAGCGCCAAGAGTTCAATCTTGGTTTCATCAGACCAGAGAATGTTGTTTCTGATTCCTTTTGGTGCCTTTTGACAAACTCTGAGCGGGCTGTCATGTGCCTTTTAATGTGGAGTGGCTTCCGTCTGGCCACTGTAGCATAAAGGCCTGATTAGTAGAGTGCTGTAGATATGGTTGTCCTTCTGGAATGTTCTCCCATCTCCACAGAGGTCCTCTTGAGTTCTGTCAGAGTGACCATCGAGTTCTTGGTCACCTCCCGGACCAAGGCCCTTCTCCCCCAATTCCTCAGTTTGGCTGGGCGGCCAGCTCTAGGTATAGTCTTGGTGGTTCCAAACTTCTTCCATTTAACAATGATGGATGCTACTGTGTTCTTTGGACATTCAATGTTGCATAAATGTTTCTGTAAACTTCCTAAGACCTGTGCCTCGACACACTCCTTTCTCGGAGCTCTACGGATAATTATTTTGACTTCACGGCTTGGCTTTTGCTCTGACATGCACTGTCAACTGTTGGACCTCATATAGACAGGTATGTGCCTTTCCAAGTCATGTCCAATCAATTGAGTTTACCACAGGTGGACACAAGTCCATATTATGGCAAGAACAGCTCAAATAAGTAAAGAGAAACGACAGTCCGTCATTACTGACATGAAGGTCCGTCTCCAGTATTTATGCTGCAATAGTTTGTGTCGGGGTGCTAGGTTCAGTCTGTTATATAGGGTCAGTCTGTTATAAGACAGGAGTATTTCTCCTGTCTTATCCGGTATCCTGTGTGAATTTAAGTTTGCTCTCCTTAATTCTCTCACTCTCTTTTTTTCTTTCTCTCTCTCTCGTTCTCTCTCGGAGGACCTGAGCCCTAGGACCATGCCTCGGGACTACCTGGACTGATGACTCCTTGCTGTCCCCAGTCTACCTGGTCGTGCTGCTGCTCTAGTTTCAACTGGTCTGCCTGCGGCTATGAAACCCTGACCTGTTCACCGGACGTGCTACCTTGTCGCAGACCTGCTGTTTTCAACTCTCTAGAGACAGCAAGAGTGGTAGAGATACTCTGAATGATCTGCTATGAAAAGCCAACTGACATTTACTCCTGAGTTGCTGACCTGTTGGACCCTCTACAACCACTGTGATTTTTATTATTTGACCCTGCTGGTCATGTATGAACATTTGAACATCTTGGCCGTGTTCTGCTATAATCTCCACCTGGCACAGCCAGAAGAGGACTTGCCACCCCTCATAGCTTGGTCCCTCTCTAGGGAGTTTTGCTTCTACACCTGCATTGTTTTCTGTTTGGGGTTGGAAAAGCTGGAAAGTTTCTTCAAGTGCAGTCGCAAAAAACCTCAAGCTCTATGATGAAAGTGGTTCTCATGTGGACTGCCTCAGGGATGGAAGACCCAGACTTACCTCTGCTGCAGAGGACAAGATCAGAGTTTCCAGCCTCAGAAATTGCAGCTCGAATAAATGCTTCACAGAGGTCAGTTAACAGACACATCTCAATATAAACTCTTCAGAGGAGACTGTGTGAATCAGCCCTTCATGGTCGAAATGCTGCACAGAAATCACTACTAAAGGACACTAATAATAAGAAGAGACTTGCTTGAGCCAAGAAACACGAGCAATGGACATTAGACTGGTGGAAATGTGTCCTTTGGTCTGGAGTCCATATTGGAGATTTTTTCCAACCTCCATGTCTTTGTGAGACACGGTGTTTGTGAACAGATCAGGGCCCTGTTTTAGAAAGCAGGTTTAACAGACTCTGAGTTTAAACCTGAACTCTAAGTTGACTAACTCTGAGCTGTAAAACTCAAGAGTTTTCAGTTTCAGAACAGGTGATAACAATTAGCTTAATGAACTCTGAGTTTAGTTAACCTTGAGTAAAACACGTGCATGAGGAGATAAAAAGTCCTCGTCAATGGAAAGCAGATAACATGATTCATCATGGCTACAGCAGAAAAAAGGTCTCGAACCTCCTACTTCTCCCCAGTGGAGTTAGAAATATTAATGATTGTGTATGCAGAATATGAGAGTATATTTAAGAAAAAAAGCTATACAATAGCAGCAGCAACAGAATGTGAGCAGGTGTAGCAGAAAATTGCTGACGGAGTCAATGCGTGAGTATTAATTGAAAAAGTTTGTGAGATTTTCTAAGCAAAAAAAAGTTAATTTTTCAGCCATCCCAACACTGCCAGTATTTAATATTTTCTATTTGAAAGTAACACCTAAATGCCTTTTATACCTACAAGTCTCCAAATGTGTGCTTACTGGACATGCTCACATTTGACCTCCATTGTAGCCAATATAAAAAAGGCTGAGGGCCGAAAAACAGGTGGGGTCCAACACCACCACCACCATTCACAGAGGCTGAAGAGATGGCCCTCAGTCAAAACAGTGGGCAACCTATTGCTGAAATCTGAGGTTTGTAGTTTTTCAACTCTTTGCCTGTTGAATGTACAGTGTCTATGGGGTCAAATTGCACTTCTTAAGGCTTCCACTAGATGTCAACAGTCTTTAGAACCTTGTTTGATGGTTCTACTGTAAAGGAGGTGGGAATGAAAGGGGAATGAGTCACCTGAGTGGGTTGATTCACTGTTGTGGTCATCCTGTCTGGGTTGGCGCCCCCCCTTGGGTTGTGACATGGCGGAGATCTTTGTGGGCTATACTCGGCCCTGTCTCAGGATGGTAAGTTGGTGGTTGAAGATATCCCTCTAGTGGTGTGGGGGCTGTGCTTTGGCAAAGTGGGTGGGGTTATATCCTTCCTGTTTGGCCCTGTCCGAGGGTGTCCTCGGATGGGGCCACAGTGTCTCCTGACCCCTCCTGTCTCAGCCTGCAGTATTTATGCTGCAGTAGTTTGTGTCGGGACTAGGGTCAGTCTGTTATATCTGCAGTACTTCTCCTGTCTTATCCGGTGTCCTGTGTGAATTTAAGTATGCTCTCTCTAATTCTCTCTCTCGGAGGACCTGAGCCCTAGGACCATGCCTCAGGACTACCTGGCATGATGACTCTTTGCTGTCCCCAGTCCACCTGGCCGTGCTGCTGCTCCAGTTTCAACTGTTCTGCCTTATTATTATACGACCATGCTGGTCATTTATGAACATTTGAACATCTTGGCCATGTTCTGTTATAATCTCCACCCGGCACAGCCAGAAGAGGACTGGCCACCCCACATAGCCTGGTTCCTCTCTAGGTTTCTTCCTAGGTTTTGGCCTTTCTAGGGAGTTTTTCCTAGCCACCGTGCTTCTACACCTGCATTGCTTGCTGTTTGGGGTTTTAGGCTGGGTTTCTGTACAGCACTTTGAGATATCAGCTGATGTACGAAGGGCTATATAAATTAATTTGATTTGATTTAAATTTGATTTGAATGAGTCAGTGGTCTGCCAGAGTGCCACGAGCTGGTCATGCGCTTTCACATGAGAGTTAGCTTGAGTTCAATTGCATTTCTGAAGACAAAGGAATTCTCCGGTTGGAACATTATTGAAGATTTATGATAAAAACATCCTAAAGATTGATTCTATACCTCGTTTCACATGGTTCTACGAACTGTAATAAAACTTATTTGACTATTCGTCTGAACTAAGCGATCGCGCATGGAGCATTTGGATTACTGGGCTAAGCGCACAAACAAAAAGGAGGTATTTGGACATAAATTATGGACTTTATCGAACAAATCAAACATTTATTGTGAAACTGGGATTCCTGGGAGTGCATTCTGATGAAGATCATCAAAGGTAAGTGAATATTTATAATGCTATTTCTCACTTCTGTTGACTCCAGCATGACGGATATCTGTTTGGCTTGATTTGTTGTCTGAGCGCCGTACTCAGATTATTGCATGGTTTGCTTTTCCCGTAAAGTTTTTGGGAAATCTGACACAGCGGTTGCATTAAGGAGAAGTATATCTCTAAGTCTGTGCATAACACTTGTATCTTATATTAAAGTTTATGATGTCTATTTCTGTAAATTGATGTGGCTCTCTGCAAAATCACTGGATGTTTTGGAAGCAAAACATTACTGAACATAACGCGTCAATGTAAACTAAGATTTGGTATTTTAATATGCACTTTATCGAACAAAACATACATGTTTTGTGTAACATGAAGTCATTTAAGTGTCATATGATGAAGATCATCAAAGGTTAGTGATTAATTTAATCTCTATTTCTGCTTTTTGTGACTCCTCTCTTTGGCTGGAAAATGGCTGTGTGTTTTTGTGACAAGGCTCTGACCTAACATAATCATACGTTGTGTTTTCGCTGTAAAGCCTTTTTGAAATCGGACATGATGGGTAGATTAACAATAAGTTTATCTTTCATTTGGTGTATTGCACTTGTTATTGTATGAAAGTTACATATTTCAAAAAAATATTTTTGTATTTCACACCCTGCCTTTTCAGCGGAATGTTGCCGAGGGGTTCGGCTAGCCATACTCCACACATTTTTCATAGTGGGTTAGAGTGGAGGATGATGAAAACACCTTGTCAGCTGCCACAGAGAGGGAAGATACAGATGCCTATTGAGGTTTACACCATAAAGAAGACTTCATTAATAAATAAATAAATAAGTAAAGAAAACTTTATACTTTGCTTCCACATTGTTGATGATGTGGGCTGCATCACATATGATCTTCACAGTGCAGAACAATAATTAACTGGAGTAGCTGTATTGTGAAGTATCTTTCATTTGGAATGCTAACAGCTACTATTTAGGCCTATCTACACATTAATGCTGTGGAAGACTTCCTATTCACCATCTCCTTCATTTACTGAAGGAGCTGTGATAGGAATATGATTGCCATCTATGCAACCTATCACACCTGGAAACCCTAAAATATATATATCAATATATATATATATATATATATATACATACATATGAAGTCTCAAAGCTTCATACTAAATAAATTCAGTGTTGCTTAGACTGGTGCCTGGAATTCTGTGGAATTCTATTTTGATAAGTCTTGTGGGTTTGTGACTTGGGAACACCACAAAAGTGTACAGTAAACGTTTCAGTGCAAGAGTCACATTCCTGACAGCCCGACAGACGGTTGCCTTGGAAATATGCTCAGTGTCACCGATATTATATAGAAAACTCCCATTTGCAAAAAAAGTGCAACACAAATAATTTTTTTCGAACTGTGAGCATGTCCACAATGTGTAATATGAACGATATGAGGGCTGAGAATATTGTTCAGTTGAATGATCGATTGTGCAGAAAAACAGAAAATCGTTAGAGAATGATAAAACATCCAAAGGTCTGATCACCCTCTCCTGACTGAGATTTCTGCAGAGTATTTGTTCTTCAATACCAACTGACTTTTCAAGAAAAGTGCATGCCATGTCTGACACCTCCTTCAGACTGCAGGCTTCAGCTAAAGAGGAGGAGAAACTCAGGGTTAGTTGAAGAAAACCTGTAAGTGAGCAGGTTAGCTTCAGGGAGTATGTTGCCATAGTAACTGACTCAGAGTTAAGCTGAACTTCAACTCTGAGTCAACTTACTCTGAGTTTTCACTAAACCCACTTTCTGAAACAGGGCCAATCTCTGCATGTGTATTTCCCACCGTGAAGCATGGAGGAGGAGGGTGTAGGGGTGCTTTGCTGGTGACACTGTTGGTGATTTATTTAGAATTCAAGGCATACTTAACCAGCATGGCTTCCACAGCATTGTGTGGTCACAGTTTCTGTGTTACTTGATTGTTGTTCCCTTAGGTTACCGCTGAAGGGCACCCTTATCCTGTTTTCTAGTTTCCAGCTTACCCTGATTATCACCCTATTGGATTCACCTGTGCTTACCTACCTTCTCTGTTCACCTGGTTGCCTTGTTATTTAGGTTCCTCAGTTGGCTGGTATCTTTGCTTAGGTCTCATGTTTTATTAGTGTCCTCTTGTGCGGTTGCCTTGTTTCTGTTAAGACTCTAAGTAAAAGTTCTGGATTTACCCTTACCTCTGCTTGTTGTGTTTCTCTGCACTTGAGCTCGAGTTCATACTAGCATTATTGTCACAGTAGACCTAAGCCTACAATGGACCCAGCAGCGATTTCCCAGTCATCCGAGATACATTCTGAACTCCACCAGTTACGGTCGGCTCTCCCCCACCATGGAACTGTGATTGGTCGCCATGAGGCGCAGCTGCAGACATTGTCGGATGGTTTAAGAACTCTTGTGTCCGCTCTGCAGACTGGACAGGCGGGAGAAATGGCTGCTGCACCTGTGGCTGTTCCTAATCCTCCACTCCCTACCAGCTCAGCGTCTTCCACCCTTCGGGATCCTAATTTCCAGGCACCGGAGCACTATGAGGGGCATCCTGGGGGGTGTCGTGAGTTCCTACTCCAATGCTCGCTGGCCTTTGAGCTGCAGGCATCAACGTTTCCCACCGAGCATTCCAGAGTGGCATATGTCATCTCTTTGCTCTCAGGAAGGGCTCTGGCCTGGGCCACGGCTATATGGGAGCAGCAATCAGACATTTGTTTTAATTGGCAAAGCTTCACCCTGGAGAAGAAGATCATTTTGATCAGCAGCAGGAACAATGCTCAAACACTCATTGCGCTTCAGCAGGGCAGCCGGAGTGTAGCTGATTATGCCATTGACTTTCGGACGCGGTTAGCGGTTAGAATGCAGATACACTTCACTCAGCCTTTCTGAACGGACTCAGTGAGGCTGTTAAGGATGAACTGGCTTCCCGGGACAACCCTGACTCTTTGGATGAGCTTATTGTTCTGGCCATCCGGATTGACACCCGAGTTGGTTCCAGTGTTTCGGGTTCCGAGGAGTCGATGCAATTGGGACGCACCAGACTTTCCGCTCTGTAGAGAAGGTGCAGTATTAACGAGCAACTTTGTCTTTACTGTGGACAGTCTGTACATTTCATTTCCTCCTGTCCCGAGCTGACGGGAAACGGGATGACTCATCAGTAGACTGGAGAATACTGGCGAGTTAGATACAGTCTCCAGCTGCCGACACGGTACATAACTTGCTTCCGGCTAACCTGCGGTGGGACAATGGGCAGTTGGACATTCCTGCTTTCACAGACTCTGGGTCTACCGGCTGTTTTCTGGATTAGGTCGCCAACAGGGGCTGCCTGTCACTAAACTGGACATTCCGTTGTCGGTCACTGCGCTGGATGGTCAACCTCTAGGGTCTGTTGAAGGTGTAGCAATATACCATGCCTATTCAGCAACGTGTTCTGGATTGTGGTGGTCTCAAGAGCTTCCCCTGGTTCTTGGACATCTGTGGCTTTCTATCTATAAACCTAAAGTTGACTGGCCCTCGGGAAGAGTTCTGGGATAGAATCCTTTTTCATGCCAGTCCACCTGCCAGCAACTTTCTTCACATCTGTCCATCCCTGCTTGTCTGGAGGCTTCCGATTCTCCTGTTCCACCGGTTGGGGATGACAAGCTTGATCTTTCCCACGTACCTCGGGATTATTGGGATTTGGGTCAGATCTTTAGTAAACGAAAGGCCATTGAACTGCCTCCTCACAGGTCCTATGATTGTGCCATCAATCTCCTGCCCGGCACCACTCCTCCGAGAGGAGGGCTGTCTTCTCTCTCATGTCCAGAGACTGCAGCCATGCATAGTTATATTAAGGAGGCTCTGGCAGCTGGTTTTATTCGGTAGTCCACATCACCTGCAGGAGTGGGTTTTTCTTTGTTGGAAAGAGGGATGGGGGATTATGTCCCTGTTTCGATTACCGGGGTTTAAATAACATTACCGTTACCCTCTTCCTCTTATGTCGTCAGCCTTTGAGACTACAAGGATTTACGGTTTTCTCAAAATTGGATTTACAGAATTCGTACAATCTGGTGCTCATCAGAAAGGGAGATGAGTGGAAGACAGTGTTCAAAACCCCTAATGGACATTATGAGTACCGTGTTATTCCATTTGAACTTGACTTGTTTCTGTTAAGACTCTAAGTAAAAGTTCTGGATTTACCCTTTCCTCTGCTTGCTGTGTTTCTCTGCGCCTGGGTTCGAGTTCGTCCAAGCATTAATGTCACATGTGCAGTGAATCACCATCCCATCTGTTTTGGGCTTCGTGGGACTATCATTTGTTTTTCAACAGGACAATGAGCCAACACACCTCCAGGCTGTGTAAGGGCTATTTTACCCAGAGGGAGAGTGATGGAGTGCTGCATCAGATGACCTGGCCTCCACAATACCCCGACCGCAACCAAATTGAGATGGTTAAGCTAAGCTAAGTGCTCAGCATATGTGGGAACTCCTTCAAGACTGTTGAAAAAGCATTCCTCATGAAGCTGGTTGAGAGAATGTCAAGACTGTGCAAGGCAAAGGGTGGCTATTTGAACAATCTCAAATATTAAATCTATTTTGATTTGTTTGATTTGTTTAATTAACACTTTTTGGTTACTACATGAATCCATATGTGTTCATACTTTGGATGTCTTCACTATTATTTTACAATGGGGAAAATAGTAAAAATAAAGAAAAACCCTTGAATGAGTAGGTGTTCTAAATATTTTGACCGGTGGTGTAAATACATTACAAAATACAAGTATGTTGTAGTTTATTTCGGTAAATTGTTTTCCTTATTTTGGAATTTTGTCCATCCCTGACTCTTGTTACAGTAGCAAGTAACAGTCATTTAGCACTAAACTCAGAATTCCCCAAAACCAACTCACGCGGCTGTCTCTGAATCACAAATAAATGCAAAAGCAAGTCTGTTTTAGTTTAGCAATAATGTCACTGTCCTCCAATGGAAGTATGAATTCAGTTCTCAGTTACTGTGTAATAATCCTCTCGTTACATGACATACGTTCCCTCCGTTGCTGGATTTTGTGCATTGGGATAAAAACTTGTTATGGCTAGGAGTCCCCCAAAAGGAACACCCCCTCCCATTCAGCTGAAAAGGTGGTGCGGGAAATTCAATTTATTTTTATTTTTAATATTTATCTTTCACACATTAACAAGTCCAATACAGCAAATGAAAGATAAACAATTTGTTAATCTACCCATCCTGTCCGATTTAAAAACATTTTTTTACAGCAAAAACACAACACATATTTACGTTAGATCACCACCAAATTCAGAAACACACACAGCCATTTTTCACAGCCAAAGATAGTCACAAAGCAGAAATATCAATAAAATGAATCACTAACCTTTGATTATCTCCATCAGATGACACTCATAGGACATCATGTTATACATGTATTGTGTGTTTTGTTTCATAATGTGGATATATATATATATATATATATATATATATATATATATATATATAAAAATCTCAGTTTACATTGGCGCGTTACGTGCAGTAATGTTTTGATTCCAAAACATCTGGTGATTTTGCAGAAGTACTCACAATAAACATTGATAAAAGATGCAAGTGTTATTCACAGAATTAAAGATAAATGTATCCTCTATGCAACCGCTGTGTCAGATTTTTTTTAAACTTCACAGAAAAAGAATAATCTGAGAACGGCGCTCAGAACCCAAATTAGCCAAAGAAATAGCCGCCATTTTGGCGTCAACAGAAGCTACAAAAAACACTATAAATATTCACTTACCTTTGAATATCTTCATCAGAAGGCAGTCCCAGGAATCGCAGTTTGACAATAAATGCAATGATTTGTTTCATAAAGTTCCATAAAGCCCATCATTTAGCCACTTGTTGTTAGCTTGTTCAGCCCAGCATTCAATCTTCAAAAAGCACAAGCAATTCCTCCAGACAAAAACTCAAAAAGTTCCGTTACAGTTTGTAGAAACAAGTCAAATGATATATGCAATCCATATTTAGGATGTTTTAAACATTATTCATCAATAAGGTTCCAACCGGAGAATTTCATTGTCTGAAGAAAAGCATTGGAACGGAGGATACTCTCTCATGACTGTGATGAGACCGAGGCTTTCTGCCAGACCACTCAGTAAAAGAGCTCCTATGAGCCCCTCCTTTATAGTAGAATCATACAACCATACAACCAGAATCTAAAGACGGTGACATCTTGTGGAAGCCCTAGGAAGTGCATGCACATCCATAACTAAGATGGACTTCAAATGGCACTGTTTTGAAAATCGAGTTCTCACTTCCTCACTTTCTTCTCAGGTTTTAGTCTGCCATATGAGTTCTGTTATACTCACAGACATAATTCCAACAGTTTTAGAAATGTCAGAGTGTTTTCCCTCCACCAGTAATAATAATATGCATTATTCCCATCTGGGACAGAGTAGGAGGCAGTTTACTCTGGGCAAGCTTTTCATCCAAAAGTGAAAATGGTGGCCCCTAGCCCAAACAGGCTGACTGTTAAAATATGACATGGCGTACTTAAACATATGCTGGGTAATTGACAAATTATTTCATAAAATAACATTTGGTGTATCTTGACAAGGCTAGTCAAAGTTTACAGTTAACTGTCTCAATGTCCTTCAGTGTGACAAGTCCCTGCATCTGCCACCTTTCATTACCCCTCATATTCCTCACTGATATTCCAAACATTTTCGCTAGATGCTTTCAAACTCAACCACATAACATGTCTCCCATTGACATTCAGCCCCATTGTGGCTTATAACTCCTATCCTGAATGTTAAGCAGAAATGACATGTAGCTTTGATTGTAAGTAATTTGGCTCTGGTTCTGAGGTCAGCCAAGCGAGCAGAATCCACTTTCTCTTCATATCAAGGCCTTCTGTTCCTCCAGCTGCTGGGTTGGGGCTCTGAACGTGCTCTATATGGCTTGTTACGAGATGTGTGTCATTGTGGCTGTCTGAAACTCCATGCCTGATGAGATTATCCCCTGCTCTGTAACTTAACCTACAACACGTCTAGGATGCCTCCCGCCTCCCCGTACTTCCAGGAATACTCCTCTCCCTTTCTCCGTCTGGACCGGAATCCTATGACATGAGTGATTATATGGATGTGATGGGTTGACCTGCAGAAATGTATCACTCTTTGAAAAGTGAGCCGGTAACTGAAACTCCACTGTGATAAATCAATGCATTAAATGGAGGGAGGCCATTTTTTTCTGAAATGGATAGATCATGTGCCACCACAGGAGACATATGGACCAAAAATGGCACCAAAAATGGCATCAAAACAAATAGATACGATTGAATGCTGCTCCCAATGTTAAATGTCTTTGTTTGCAATGCCACACTCAGAAACATTGACATTTAACAAACAAAAAACTGAGAGTAGTTCCTATTCAAACTAAATACATTAGCCTATACATCTCCAGCCAGTCTACTGTATGATCCTGCTTCATGGGAAATAATTTAGTGCTTTGTATTTCTTGACTGTAAAACAGAAGGAAAACTTTTCATGTAAAGATCAATACTGATGCACATAGTAATACCTTAGTCGTGACGTGCCAAATGGCACCCTATTCCCTATATAGTGCACTACTTTTGACCAGAGCCCTATCGGCCCTGGTCAAATGTATTACGGTAAATAAGGAATAGGGTGCTATTTAGGATGCACATCAGTACCTAAGTCCCTTCCTTACTCCCTACCCTGAAGACAAGCAATTGTGTTAATAAAGAAACTAGGTTCTATGTTATATTATTAATTACTTCATACTGTACCTTGCAGTTACCCAGTAACAATGATGACTCCCTGCTCAAATGTCATGTGCTAGACTTGTACCAATCATCACCAGTGTAAGGTCAAGCTCAAAGTACGCTCTGACGCTACCACTGTGTTCCTTAATTACAACTAGCACCTCAGCACTATCCACCATCTTTCTCTCGATTTCCTGTTTGGATAATACATGTTTGTATACATAGCTTTGGATGTCCTTTTATGTTCCAATTAGACAGTAAGTCAATATTTGGAAACATATAGCTGTTTGTATTTGTATTTATTATGGATCCCCATTAGCTGCCAAAGCAGCAGCTACTCTTCCTAGGGTCCAGCAAAACTAAGGTAGTTTATACAATTAAAAACATTACAATACATTCACAGTTTTCACAACACAATGTGTGCCCTGGCTATTTGAGCCAGTAAAGGGGGCTTTACTATTCTTGGGTAGCGGAATGACTTTAGCTTCCCTCCAGGCCTGAGGGCACACAGTATCTAGTAGGCTTAAATTGAAGATGAGAAATAATTGTTGAATAGTTCATTTTCTGTATTAATTATCAGAGGTGTTTCCTCAAGGACAAGAAAAATGTGAAGACACCAAAAAATGTGAAGAAACCAATGCTACAAAATGAATTGTGACCGTTTGTATTGGTATTTTTCCTTTACTGATTTCCTCCACTGAGATCCAACACTGCAAAATGTGGGACGACAGTTTTATTAATCTGCAGTAATTTTACTGATTGGAATTATTTAAAAAATCCCGCTTTGGTTTGGGTCGTAGAGCTACTAAGACCCAAACCAAAGCGGTGCAGTGTTGTTCTTCAATTTCCGCCTGAAGACATACCCAAATCTAACTGCCTGTAGCTCTGGCCCAGAGGAAGGATATGCATATTATTGGTAACATTTGAAAGAAAACACCCTGAAGTTTGTGTAAATGTGAATTGAATGTAGGAAAATATAACACAATAGATCTGGTTTAGATAATACAATGAAAAAAACCATAAATGTTTTCTATTTATTGTTGTATCATCATCTTTAAAATGAACAAGATAAAACAAACATTCAGATAGGATGATGGGGACAATTTCAGTGAAAAACATAAGAGGGCAACAGTACTTGTGCAAAGTTTCAGAATGATAACTTCCAAAATGAGTGTGCTACATGACATTTATCATGAAGTCACCAAGGTGTCCCACACAAGTAGCCCAAATGTACCCAAGTGGCCAAATTGGTTTTGAAACAATTAACTATATACAAAATGCCAAAATGGTATTGTAACACACACCCCCCCCAAAAAAAACAGAAAATGGAGAAAAAAATATGGGAAAAAAATATATGAAGAAAAAAATATATACATTTACAAAATAACATGGGTAACTATTTACACACTTTCAATATTTGGAAGACCCTCAGTCCTCTATCAAATCAAATGTATTTATATAGCCCTTCGTACATCAGCTATTATCTCAGAGTGCTGTATAGAAACCAAGCCTAAAACCCCAAACAGCAAGCAATGCAGGTGTAGATGCACGGTGGCTAGGAAGAAACCTAGAGAGGAATCAGGCTATGAGGGATTGCCAGTCCTCTTCTGGCTGTGCCGGGTGGAGATTATAACAGAACATGGCCGAGATTTTCAAACGTTCATAGATGACGAGCAGGGTCAAATAATAATAATCACAGTAGTTGTAGAGGATGCAACAGGACAGCACCTCAAGAATAAATATGAACAGTTTAGGGTTCTGTAGCCGCAGGCAGAACAGTTGAAACTGGAACAGCAGCAAGGCCAGGTGGACTGGGGACAGCAAGGAGTCATCATGCCAGGTTGTCCTGGCGCATGGGCCTAGGGCTCAGGTCCTCCGAAAGAGAGAAAGAGAGAATTAGAGACAGCATACTTAAATTCACACAGGACACCGGATAAGTCAGAAGAAGTACTCCAGATATAACAAACTGACCCTAGCCCCCCGACACAAACTACTGCAACATAAATACTGGATGCTGAGACAGGAGGGGTCAGGAGACACTGTGGCCCCATCCGATGAGACCCCCGGACAGGGCCAAACAGGAAGGATATAACATCACCCACTTTGCCAAAGCTATATGTAATATTTGTGTTGTGGAGAAATGACCAGGCAGGAGACGGGAGTACAGTTAGTTTTCGTTTAGTCAAAACCCCTCGAGCTTTGCAGTTCGCGGCATTCCAGTGCGCATGTGCATTTCCTATTAGGTGTAGTAACGTAACACTGCCGTAATGCATTACTGCTTAGTAACAGCACAGTAACTAATATAAACAGATGTAGATCCAAGATACTACACTCCTCCCCCATAGTGTTTAACTCCCAGAGAACAAGGTAAATATGTTAGGTAACTACTAATGCAATATCTTAACAATGCATTCTTAAACATTTTTCAACTACTGGGTTGAAGCAGACTTTTCAGAGCCCAGCACAAATCCAGGGGATTATTCTGCCCGGAAGATGGAATTTGTGTCCTAATAACTAACCCAGGTAATGTCCTTTTTCTTTCCTTTCATCTAGGACATATTAAAGTATTTGTTTTACTGTCCGTTACCTCCTTAACCAGCTCAACTCACAGGTCAAGCTTTTGAGGTGTCGAATAGGATATCTCCGCTCCTCCTGGGCTTCCTGTGGTGTGCCAGGTTCGGGTGGAAGGTCAAGCTCTGTCTCTCCCGTACGTCCACAGTCAGGAGAATAGTCCTGGAGGTCGTTATTGTTCTTGTTCTCTCGGCATGTCTCTGCTGTGGCATTGGACCGTAGCAGATGATCCACATGAACTTTAACCTGGCGATGACCAATTTGGACTTGGTAAGTCAAGGGTCCTCTGCGTTGCAAGATCACACCTGAGTTCCACAGGTGCTTGGGGTGTCTGAAATCACGTACCATCACCCTCTCTTCCTCTTTGAATTATCTGACAGTCTTTGAGTGTCTGTCATGAGCTTTCTTCTGCTGTAGCTGGTGCTTTGCCACAGTGCTTGACAAGTCTGGTTTCAACAATGTCAGGCGGGTACGTGCACACCTTTCTGACGTTCTGCATGTCCCGATAGCTCAATAGTATCCCTGTGGGCAAGCTCGAGTCCAAGTGCTATATCACAGGCTTTCTTAAAGGTCAGGTCCTTCTCTGACAGGAGCCTTCTGTGATATGCTTCACCTGTGAGACCACATACAAACTTGTCTCGAAGAGCATCATCAAGAAATCGTGCAAACTCACATGTACTTGCCAGCCTTTTCAAAGCAAGGATGTAGTCAGCCACGGTTTCCCCTTGACTCTGGTGACGTTGGTAAAATCTGAAACGTTCTGCAATGAGAATTAGCTTAGGCTTGAAATACCTTGCAAGAGTTTCAGTCAGTTCTGCATAGTTCAACTCCACCGCTTTCATTGGTTCAATGAGACCTTTCAGCAATCCATACGCAGTTGGACCCAAAACACTGAGAAATACGTCTGCTTTCTTTCCATCTTTGATTTCATTTGCAGCCAGCCAACGCTCAAAACGCTCCAAATTGGAATCAAAATCCTCTTTTGTAGCCTCAAACTCTGGTACTCGACCAATGGTTGCCATTTTCACAGTTAATTGTTCAGTTTCCTTATATTCCTTAATTTTCTGAATATTCATCTACTTCTTCACTTCAGAAGTTTCTGCAATTACTTCATTCACTGCACTCATTTGTATTAATGTACACACCGTGTTACGTCCCTTCTTCCTTTTTTCTTTCTTCTTGCCAATATTTCTCCACTGAGATCGCCTAATTTCAATGGGTTCAATGACAGTTTCTTTTATTTAACCACCAGAGGGCAGTGTCGCTATTCTGGACTCCAATAGTCTTGCTACTTGGCAGCTCCTGAATACTGTACTAGCAGTGCTAGCAGTGCTTAGCCTTCTCTACTGGCGAAAGAAAATAAAAAAGAACTGACGAATTACATAATTATTTTGAGTTTCATTACTCACGCAACATTCTTCCCTTCAAGCAATGTCCGTTTATGTAGTTTAATCACCTCGTCGCCACTGTAATATTTGTGTTGTGGAGAAATGACCAGGCAGGAGACGGGAGTACAGTTAGTTTTCGTTTAGTCAAAACCCCTCGAGCTCTGCAGTTCGCGGCATTCCAGTGCGCATGTGCATTTCCTATTAGGTGTAGTAACGTAACACTGCCGTAATGCATTACTTATTAGTAACAGCACAGTAACTAATATAAACAGATGTAGATCCCAGATACTACACTATACACAATATTGTGCTGCTGAGGTATAATAAACAGATATATATATAGAGTACAGGGAACATAAGGTTGAATGTATTATTATAGACCTGCTAGATCTACTGTCTCTTTTATATTATGACATTTCAGCTAGATCTACTGTCTCTATTATACTGTCTTTATTATATTACAACAGACCAGCTGTATCTACTGTCTCCATTTCACTTTGGCCATTGTTGTGGGCCTGCCCTCCCCTCAAGAGGCTATTTCATGTGGGTTGGGGTGGGGCGGCAGACACATTTCATCACTTTTCATTACATTACATATATTTTATATATTGCTTCTAAAATAAAATAAATTCACAAATCATATTTTAGATTATTAATTTCAAACAAGGGCATTAGCATGAGAAGAACTTACCAGTCCAAAACGGTGACATTGTTCCTCTTCTGCAGGCACCGTTACAGATTATACACAGTGGCTCCAATGGTGTCGTCTCCGTTCAAGAAATTTTCCTCCACTTGGGAATCGCTAAATGAATCGTCCTACAACAATCTCTGTCTCACTTTTCTGATCAATTTCTTCTAAAAATGTGTGTACTGTGAGGTTCTGTGTTATACACTATAGCCCTTACCATATCATATGTGATGGAATATTATTTGCTGTTGGCTTGTGTGGGTATATGTTTTATGCAACATAGCTGACTTGAGACATTATTAACAGTTGTTAACTTTCTCATGATGGGAAAATACAAAATAACATGAAGACAGGAACTGTGCAATGAGTTGGGGGGGGCACATTCAGAACATAGTGTTGCGAGAACAAACAGTCTTTTGTTAGATAACAGGAGCCAGGTGCCTGATAACTGTATATTCTACACAACTACAACGACTGACCTCTGGAGCGCCCGGGGGCTGGGACCAGCTCTGCGCCAACAATCAACGATAGGTTGGGTGAGTCTAAACCACACCCAGTCTCTACTCTGACAGGCCGGCTCGGAAGCAGGAACTACTTCTGTTAAGAGTATATATATTATAATATCTTTGTCAGGAACAAGTCAGTTCTCTGTTTACCCTGCGAGGTGGGACAGAGAGCCCGTATATACGAAAATTGCATTTACCACTTATTGCTTAGCTAATAAAAAATACATAGTATACAATCGGTGACTCAATGTCATATTTATCCTGATACCAGATTAGAATTGACGCAACCCTAACAATTGGTGACCCCGACGTGATCTGGTAACCAGACTTCACTGGACATTGGTGTGCCAGCCGATTGGCCAGTACTGTTGTCAGACGGTGTGTCTCACAAATCCTGACCGGTCAACTAAAAATGTAAGCAGACACCTGTTGTGAAAAACTAATGTTCTGTATGTTGTCGTTATCCAAATTTAGTTTTGTGAGACAACTGTTTGATGTAAGTAACCAAATTGTATTTGTTTATATTGGTAAAAGATCATAAGGAATACATAGTGGTAAATGCAATTTTGAACTGATCGATCACTTTTATGGTATGACGGTGAATGTAATGTACTAGGTAGTTCGGCGAAGCTACTGGTTTATGTGAGGGTGGGTCGGCGAACCTACCCGTGTGAATGTGAGTTGAACGGCAATATAACTGCGAATCTAATGTACTAGGTAGTTCGGCGAAGCTACTGGTTTATATGAGGGTGGGTCGGCGAATCTACTTTTGTGAGTGTGGATGAACGGCAATATAACAGCGAATGTAATGTACTAGGTGGGTCGGCGTACCTACTGGTTTGTTTGTGGGTGAGTCGGTGTACTTACTGGTGTGAATGAAGATTTGATAAGGAGAAAACGAATGATTGTGGTACATTAGTTATCAGTCGGCGTACTGATGACGGGCTGAATGATCTACGGATAATAGTACAGGCAAGAAACCTGTGTTATATTGGAAATAAGATAAGTTCGTCGAGTGACTTTGATACATTAGTTATTAGTCGGCGTACCATAACAGTTGAATGTTATTGCACGTGCATTGGCAATATGTTTCAATGGGCATTTACCATCACGAATTTGGCATGCTCAAAAATCCTGCAGAAATGCAAAATTTACTGGCCTGATGAACTCGGGATGGCCGGGCAGGGATTCTGGTTCCTCTCCATTGCTCGTTGGGGTTGATTTCAGAATGTCACTTTGGTGACTGTTTAAACATATTGCAAATGGACAAAAGTCACCAGCAAGTCACCGTCCATCAGTCAAATAGATATCATTCTGACACCAAACTGATACAAACTGACACCACACCCACTTTTTCCAACTCGTTTAGAAGCCAACTATCACATACTTCAGAGCTGGCCAAAAATTCACAACGCCTTCTTCTCAAACCATAATAAAAACGTAAAACACGTAGTTACATTCTAGCTGCGGGTCCAGTTCTGACATTATGTGTAGGGCTAGCTGAGGCGACCCCGAATCCCAAGTTTCGGCTCGATAGGTCATTTGGTGCCCGAGAAAGACCTTAATTGGTGCTGAAAATCCACTTTTTTCCATGACTTGCTACGGTGTCCTTGAATGAGCTATTGGACAGAAACGTTGGGGTCCGTCTATATGGGCCGAGGCGGTCGCAATGCACCTAGTCTTGCAACTCTGGGACATTTCTAAATGTCTGCATTTTCTTGATGTAAAAATTTATTGAAGTTATTGCAAATGTACAAGGCAGTTTCTCTGTCCGAGAGCTGAGCTCTAGAACAGGTTTCTAAAGTTTCAGAACTCTCGGTCTGACAGTTCTTTAATAGTTCGAACAAAGTTAACTATTGCATGCACTGTCTGTCTCTACGCACCCCAATGTGTCCCTCCTTCCAAGCTGTGTGTGTGTGATTTAGTTTTTCTTGGAAATTTTATGGGATTATGTCTGATTTTCAGTTCATGAGGGTTGCCTAATCGCACATATGAAGTTTTGGAAAGATCAGACTTTTTTAACCCTTCGAAACAGCACCTATAACACAATTTTAAGGCACTGCCGGTTGGCACAGGAAGCTCATTGGGGTAGGCTCTTACAGAATCCTGAGTTTTAAGTCTTTATGTTTAGAATTGACTGACCTACACAGGGTTGTATGAAGTAATTTTCAAAATTGCAGGTGACGTATATCAAAACTCTTTTAGGGTGAATTTAATCACTTCCGGTTGCTTCAGGAAGCTTAGAATCAACACAGGTAGACCTCATAGTGGCCTGATTGATTGCGATCGAAGACAGGTTCATACGGCATTTATAACCCACATAGGCTCTAGCTTGAATTTAGGGGAGCAGGCAATGTATTCCTATGGGGAGAGAAGTCAGTGAAAACTGTTTGAAATAGACACCTTCTTTTAAGTGTTAATGGTTAATGCCACACGGTCAAGGTTAGGCTTGCACAGATCGGGTGGACCTCATGAATGTACCGGAGGTCGAAATGTGCTTCTCACCCTAACGGTTCTCTCACTTTCAACAAAAGCAAATGACAATTAGGGCCAGGCTTCAGTTCATCCTTGCTGTGTGTGTGTGTGTGTGTGTGAGAGCTTTTCTTTGACATCTGTTGGGAGAAACGACTGATATACAGTTCATGAGGGTTATCTAGTCACACATATGAAGTTTTGGAAGGATGTGACTTATTTAACACTTCGAAACAGACACTGTGACCCCAATTAAAGGCACTTCCGGTTGGCACAGGAAGCTATAAGTAAACACATATCTTGCTTGGGGAATGCTCTTACAGAATCCTGAGTTTAAATTCTTTATGTTAAGAATTGACTGATCTACACAGGTTTGAATGCAGTCATTTTAACATTTGCAGGTTATTTACATCAAAATACCTTTTGGGTGAATTTAACCACTTCCGGTTTCTCCAGGAAGCTTAGAATCGACACAGGTAGACCTCATAGAGGCCTGATGGATTGTCATTGAAGACAGGTTCATAAGGCATTATTAAACCACATAGACTCTAGCTTGAATTTAGGGGAGCAGGCAATGTATTCCTATGGGGAGAGATGTCATTGTAATCTGTGAGATCAAAAAACCCTGTTTTACTGTTAAGGGTTAATGCCACATAGTCAAGGTTAGGCTTGCACAGATCGGGAGGACCTTAGGAACATTCCTGTGGTTGAATTGCAATCATAGCGAGCTACGGTCAAGCGGGGCATCTCGTTGAACTCGGTACAGTCTGGAGACTATGGTGATGCCATTTTTAGTGGTGATTTCAGAATGCCATTTTGGTGATGGTCCCTCTCCGTTTAACCTCTAGCGTCGAGCAATCCCGTATCCGGGAGCGTAATCATAGCCTCAAGCTCATTACCATAACGCAACATTTCCTATTCATGAAAATCGCAAATGAAATGAAATAAATATATTGAAACACAAGCTTAGCCTTTTGTTAACAACACTGTCATCTCAGATTTTCAAAATATGCTTTAACCAAAGCTACACAAGCATTTGTGTAAGAGTATTGATAGCCTAGCATAGCATTAGCATAGCATCAGTTTTGGAAACGTCAGAGTGTTTTCTTTCCAAAGCTGTCAATTATATGCATAGTCGAGCATCTTTTCGTGACAAAATATCTTGTTTAAAACGGGAACGTTTTTCATCCAAAATTTAAAAGAGCGCCCCCTATATCGAAGAAGTTAAACATATTGCAAATGTACAAAAGTCATCTAGCAAGTCAGTTGTCCATCAGTCAATTAGATTTCATTCTGACACTGAACTGATACCATCTGACACTAAACCCACTTTTCCCAACTAATTTAGAAGCCAACTATCACATATTTCAGAGCACACCCATAATTCACAGCACCTTCAGTTTAAAATATAATAAAAACGTAAAACACAGTTATGTTCTAGCTGCGGGTCCAGTTCTGACATTATGTGTAGGCTGATGTGAGGCGACCCCGAATCCCGAGTTTCGGCTCGATAGGTCATTCGGTGCCCGAGCAAGACCTTAATTGGTGCTGAAAATACACTTTTTTCCATGCCTTGCTACGGAGTCATTGAATGAGCTATCTGACAGAAATGTTGGGGTAGGTCTCTATGGGCCGAGCCGGTTTCAATGCATCTAGTCTTGCTACTCTGGGACTTTTCTAAATGTCGTCATTTTCTAGAGCCACGTGCCTCACCACACACTATCGACCTGAGGACGAGAACAGGTTTCTAAAGTTTCAGAACTCTAGGTCTGACGGTTCTTTCTTAGTTCGTACAAAGGTAACTATTGCCGGCACTGTCTGTCTCTCCGCACCTCAATGTGCCCCTCTGTCCTAGCTGTGTGTGTGTGATTTTTTTTATTGGAAATTTTATGGGAGACATGACTGATTTACAGTTCATGCGGGTTGCCTAATGACACATATGAAGTTTTGAAAAGATCTGATCTTTTTAACCCTTTGAAACAGCCCATAAGACACCATTTAAGGCACTTCTAGTTGGCACAGGAAGTTATAAGTAAACACATATCCTGATTGGGCTAAGCCTTTACAGAATCCTGAGTTTTAAGTGTTTACGTTAAGAACTGACCGATTTACACAGGGTTGAATGCACTATTTATCACAAACTGCTGGTTGGGTATGGAAAAATACTTTTAGGGTGATTTTAACCACTTTCGGTTGCTCCAGGAAGCTTAGAATCAACACAGGTAGACCTCATAGTGGCCTGATGGATTGTCATCGAAGACAGGTTCATAAGACATTCATAACCCACATAGGCTTCAGGTTGAATTTAGGGGTGCAGGCAATGTATTCCTATGGGGAGAGAAGTCATTGAAAACTGTTTGTTGTAAACACCTTCTTTTAACTATTAAGGGTTAATGCCACACGATCAAGGTTAGGCTTGCACGGATCGGGATGACCTCGGGAACATTCCTGAGGTCAAATTGTGCTTCTCCCCCTGACGGTTCTCCCACTGTCACCCAAAAGCAAATGAAAATTAGGGCCAGACTTCATTATGGGCCTACTTTTTCTCATGGTCGCTGCTCTTAGAGCTACGTTCAAGCGGGGCATCTCGTTGAACCCGGCACAGCCTAGAGATTATGGTAATGCCATTGCAGGCTCTTACTGTCTTTAAGCACCGCACTTTGTCACTCCATCCTTGCTGTGTGTGTGTGAGAGCTTTTCTTTGACATCTGTTGGGAGAAATGACTGACTTACAGTTCATGAGGGTTGCCTAATTACACATATGAAGTTTTGAAAAGATCAGACCTTTGTAAATCTTCAAAACAGCACCTATGACACCATTTTAAGGCACTTCCGGTTTACACAGGAATCTGAAAGTGAACACATATCCTCCTTGGGGTAGGCACTTATAGAATTTTGAGCTTTAAGTCTTTACGTTAAGAACTGACTTATTTACGGAGGGTTGAATGACTGTGTGTTATTTCAGAAAATCACAGATATCTCGCAGAGCTCCGATGCACACTTTAAAAAGATTCGTATGAACACACTGCAACTGGATCTGTAACTTTTCCACTAAAAAAACTATTTTTGAACATCACCAATTTGACATTGTACGATTTCTCTTAAATGACGATAGATAAATGGCTGGTTCTTTTTCTATTGACACCGTAGGTTCACTTACTTTGACGTCAAGCGGTCAAATTATTTATCTATTTTCATTTTTGACTTTTAATCCCAGAAAAATAACTCAAAAACTATTGAGGCCGAGATGTTATCTCAGATTTTCAAAATATGCTTTACAGCCAAAGCTAGATAAGCATTTGTGTAAGTTTATCGATAGCCTAGCATAGCATTTTGTCCAGCTAGCAGCAGGTAACTTGGTCACGGAAATCAGACAAGCAATCAAATTAAATCGTTTACCTTTGATGAGCTTCGGATGTTTTCAGTCACGAGACTCCCAGTTAGAAAGCAAATGTTCCTTTTTTCCAAAAATATTATTTTTGGAGGCGAAATAGCTTCGTTTGTTCTTCACGTTTGGCAGAGAAATCGCCCGGAAATTGCAGTCACGAAAACGGCGAAAAATATTCCAAATTAGCTCCATAATATCGACAGAAACATGGCAAACGTTGTTTATAATCAATCCTCAAGGTGTTTTTCAAATATCTATTCGATAATATATCCATCGGGACAATTCGATTTTCAGTAGGACCGATTGGAGTAATGGCTACCTCTGTATTTTACGCGAGTATCTCTCTGGGAGCATCAGGTGACCACTTGCGCAACGTAGCCACTTACGGGTATTCTTCAACCAAAATGCGTATAACCACGTCACAATGCTGTAGACACCTTTGGGAATATGGAGAAAGAGTGATCTGGTAGATAGCCCATTCACTGCTCAATAGGGACGCAATGGAACGCAGTGCTTTCAAAACATGAGGCACTTCCGGATTGAATTTTTCTCCGGCTTTCGCCTGCAACATCAGTTCTGTTATACTCACAGACAATATAGAGTGTTTTCTATCCTAAGCTGTCAATTATATGCATATTCTAGCATCTTGTCCTGACAAAATATCCTGTTTACTACGGGAACATTGTCACGCCCTGGCCTTAGTATTCTTTGTTTTTGTTATTATTTTGGTTAGGCCAGGGTGTGACATGGGGATTTATGTGATTTGTTTTGTCTGGGGTTGTTTGTAGTTATGGGATTTTGATTAGAGTAGTACTCTAGGTAAGTCTATGGTTGCCTAGAGTGGTTCTCAATCAGAGGCAGGTGTTTATCGTTGTCTCTGATTGGGAACCATATTTAGGCAGCCATATTCTTTAGGTCTCTTGTGGGTGATTGTTCCTGTCTTTGTGGCACCAGATAGGACTGTTTCGTTTTTTTCACGGTTCTTGTTTTGTAGATTGTTGTATTTTCATCTTTATTAAAGATGTACAAAACTAACCACGCTGCATTTTGGCCCGCCTCTCTTTCACCAGAAGAAAACCGTTACAAACGTTTTTTTCTCCAAAAATTAAATTACTGCCCCCTAGTCACAACAGGTTAACAAAAGGCTAAGCTGTGTCTCAATATATTTCACTTGTGATTTTCATGAATAGCAATATTTTCTAGGAATATGTTGCGTTATGCTAATTAGTGTCAGTCGATGATTACGCTCCCGCACCCGGGATGGGTAGTTACTAGAGGTTAATTAACCTATATAAGGACTTTAGAAATTGCCACCATAGACATATTTTTATAAAAAATCCATGAGTTTAGATAAAGCCAAACAGTGAGACATTTAGTTAAAATTTGGAAACAACACATTGTTGTTACTTGATTGTTATGAGAAAATGCACTACAGACAGATAGGGGAAAAGGCACACAGAGGAGCCCTCCTCGCACTGCTGAGACCTTGAAGGCTTGAGAGCAGAGAGAAGGAGGGTCAGGAAATGAGCAAGATAGGAGTACACCGAAATAGTAGCATTGACTAGTGTCTGTGAAAAAAGAAAGGAGAGAAAAGGGTTACTGTTTAACGTAAATGCTTAAAACTCAGGATTCTGTAAAGGCATACCCGAATCAGGATATGTGTTTACTTATAGCTTCCTGTGCCAATCGGAAGTTCCTTAAATGGTGTCATAGGGGCTGTTTCGAAGGGTTAAAAAGGTCAGATCTTTTCAAAACTTCATATGTGTGATTAGGCAACCCCCATGAACTGTAAATCAGTCATGTCTCTCATAAAATTTCCAAGAAAAAATCACACACACACAACTAGGACAGAGAGACACAGTGTGGTGCGTTGACCCTAAATTCCAGGGGGCTTTGTGGGACAGTGGCGGAACTGTTAGGTTTAAAAGGACAATTCAACCACAGGAATGTTCCTGAGGTCCTCTCGATCTCTGCAAGCCTAACCTTAACCATGTGGCATTAACCCTTAACAGTTAAACAGGGTTTTTTGATCTCACAGATTACAATGACATCTCTCCCCATAGGAATACATTGCCTGCTCCCTTAAATTCAACCTAGAGCCTATGTGGGTTAGTAATGCATTATGAACCTGTCTTCATTGACAATCCATCAGGGCACTATGAGGTCTACCTGTGTCAATTCTAAGCTTCCTGGAGCAACCAGAAGTGGTTAAATTCATTTTGATGTACATAACCTGCAAATGTGAAAATGACTGCATTCAACCTTGTGTAGATCAGTCAATTCTTAACATAAAGACTTTAAACTCGGGATTCTGTAAGAGCATACCCGAAGCAAGATATGTATTTACTTATAGCTTCCTGTGCCAACCGAAAGTGCCTTTTATTGGGGTCACAGTGTCTGTTTCGAAGGGTTAAAAAAGTCACACCTTTCCAAAACTTCATATGTGCGATTAGGCAACCCTCATGAACTGTAAATCAGTCATTTCTCCCATAACATTTCCAAGAAAATCTCACACACACACAGCTTGGACAGACATAGTGTGGTGCGTAGAGACAGACAGGCAATAGTTACCTATGTTCGAACAATTAAAGAACCATCAGACCTAGAGTTCTTAAACTTTAGAAACCTGTTCTAGAGCTCAGGTCGATAGTGTGTGGTGAGTTATGTGGCTCTAGAAGGTTCTCGGACCGAGAAACAGCCTCGTACATTTGCAATGACTTCAATTCATTTTGACCATTACGAAAATGACGACATTTAGAAAAGTCATTTAGAAATGCACAGTGCATTTGTAATATGATTCAACAGTGAAAAAACATCACCAAATGGACATGATGAAATCAACAGCGATGGAGAGGAACCACTATCACTGCCTGGCCATCCCGAGTTCATCAGGCCAGTCAATTTTGCATTTCTGCAGTATGTTTGAGCATGAGAAATTTGTGATTGTAAATGCACATTGAAACATACTGCAAATGCGCAGCCGTGCACCTGATGATTGGAACGGGTTACCAGGAGCACAATTTTCAAATGTTTTTTAATGCCATTACGGGGTAGCAAGGGGTCCACGGTTGGGTAGGGAGCACCCCCCACTCGTGTCCATCCAATAGCGGGCACCCCTTTCAAAAAATCTTTAAAAAACAACAGTCCCACTTCTCCCTCATCATATATGACAAATATACCATCTAGTTTGATTCATGGCTTAACATAGTGCTATATATCATTTTGGCAGTATAAATGTCTTTTGGACATGGTTCACTGACTTTTGTGTTTGTAAACCGACTTCCATTGATCGTACATGGCAAATGGACATTACATCCTGATTTGGCACTTTCAAATCTTTCATATTGCATTTGGACATTTCTTATGGCATTTGCCCCCCCCCCCAAAAGTTACCTTTGACTTCCTATGAAATCATATTGCAAATGGAATAAACATATGCCTTATGCACAAGTAAAAATAAAAATTTAAAAAATGATGATGATAATAAAATATGATACACTTCTTATACATGTGTAATTGACACAAAAATCGAAAAGAATTTCGAAAAACAGATCCAGAAAGCACTTTTTTAAGGGGGTGATAAGATTTTTTTTAAATGTTTTGCTATTTTTGACTTCCTATGAAATCATATTGGAAATGGAGAAAACATATACCTTATGCACAAGTATAATAAAAAAAAGAATTAAAAAAAAGAATGATGATGATAATAAAATATGACTAAAGTAGTTGATACAGTTCTCATACATGTGTAATTCACACGAAAATCGAAAGAATTTTGGAAAACGGTCGAGAAAGCAATTTTTTAAGGGGGTGATAAGTTTTAGAAAAATGGTCCGTTTTTCAAAATTGTACTTTTGGGTCTTGACTTGTGTTACATTTGCAATATGAAAAATCACGGTGGAGTGCACTCGCCATCTGTTGGATTTTTGCAGTGTTACACTTGGCATTTGCCATATGGCATTTGCAATCAACTTTGAATGAAACAATGCCGAATTAAGTGGTATTGGACACCGTGTATATGGTTTGTACAGTGCCAATGACTTCCCATTCATTTTTGTACATTTCATGGGGGTGTTCCCTTACTTTAATTAATCCCTGTCCATCCAGCAACATTGTGAATAGAAAAGTACTGGGAGATAAGCTAGAGTGCATCCCAAATATTAATATACAGTATATACTAAAAACAACAACATCTGAGGATAAAATAATGACCTAGCACTAGTTGGTTCCTATTCCCTGATAAAGTGCACTTCTTATGACCAGTACCACAGGGTTCTGGTCAAAAGTAGTACACTATACAGCGAATAGGTTGACATTTGGGAAGCAGTCATTGAGTTCATATGATACATGGGACTGCCACTGCTGCTGGTAAGTGCTGCCTGGTCTGGCACAAGTTGGGATTGATCGTCTGACTTTCAGCGGTCTTTTTGAAGCCAGTACATTCTGTGCACGCTGGCAGTCTGTCACATGTAGCTTGATACTATGTCTCAGTTAGGCTTTGGTTTGTGTGGGTTTCTGTCAGTGTTTCATTTGACAACCCCCTCATCCCTTTCCCACCACTACACAAAATACCCTAGTTTCAGACTCTCTTTATTGTCACATGCCCCCCCACCCCCCACACTCCACTCCCTAACTGGAACCAGCTGCAACAAACACTCAACATTTACAGTTTTATCTCAATCTCTTCATTCAAATACTTAATCATGGACACTCTTACTGACAGTTGTGGCTGCTTTGTGTGATATATTGTTGTCTCTACCTTCTTGACCTTTGTGCTGTTGAATGTGCCCAATAATGTTTGTACCATGTTTTGTGCTGCTACCATGTTGTTGTTATATTGTGTTGCTACCATGTTGTTGTTATATAGTGTTGCTGCCTTGCTATGTTGTTGTCTTAGGTCTCTCTTTATGTAGTGTTGTGTTGTCTCTCTTGATGTGATGTGTGTTTTGTCCTATATTTATATTGCATTTATTTAGTTATTTAAATTCCAGGCTCCCGTCCCCCCACCGTGTGGGACTGTAGGTCAATTAACCTTGTCGTAGTGGGCGCCCTGATTCTAGTTTATGAGCTGGGCAGGCTACTGCCTAGGAAGGTCTCCCACTCAGAAGTACGAGATGGGGAGGGGGGCGGGGGTAGGTTGACCTCAGGTCTCCCCACGGAAGCCAAAGTTGCGCACCTCTAACTTTGTAAAGTACTAATGCAATTATTAATGCAATTAGTTGTGCAATTTAGTTTGTGTTTCTTGTTTGAAGTGCAAAAGTGTAATAATCAGGTTCTCTGTGTGTGTTATTCAATTTGTGTAGTTGTGTGATATAGGATTCGTGCAATTTAGTTTATTTGTGTTTTTTGATGGCAATAGGGTAATAGTGTAATAACTTGATTCTCTTTTTAATTTGTATTTATACACTACAATTTGTTTCTATTTGTCTTTGTAACTTATTTTTGAGTCTTTTTTTGTATATATTTTCATATTTATACATTTTTAAATGTTATGATTATTTATTTGTGTTCCAAATGTCTAAATAAAAATTACAATTACAGGGCATTGCCCAGGGAGCCATACAAGCTACAACCGCAACCGGATGACAGGATACTAATACACTTATTATCAGAGCTGAATTTCACATTTGATAATGCTCTCAATCTGGCACAGGCCATGGAGTCCGCGAATAGCAATGCACTGGCTTTGCAGTGAAGAGGCGCAACTGCGTGTCATATAGTAAAGGAGAGCAGCTTTGAGTGCGCTGAGTTTCAAAGAAGGGAAAGCCGGGGGCAGCAGCCAATAGAATGTTATTATTGCAAAGCCAAACACGCGCGTTTGACTGTACATGAACATGAAAAGTGTTTGAATGTGGGATGATAGAACACATTGCGAGGGCGTGCCTCAATAACAAAAAGCAATGGGCTACACCCACAGTCTCACAGTGACATGATATTATTGACTTGACGTGCAAATGAGCAATAGAAAACCAATCGCGCAAATGTCACCATGCCATTTTTTTTTAAGCACCCTCCGGCCACCCCACTCGGCAGCTGCCCGTGTTATACATCGGCTTAAAGATTTCAAAAGGCTTTACGACGAAAGTGTACTATGCGAATATCTGAGGACAGTGCCCCACTTACAAAAGCATACAAACATTTTCCAACCAAGTAGAGGAGTCACGAAAGTCAGAAATAGCGATAAAATTAATCACTTACCTTTGAAGATCTTCATCTGGTTGCAGTCACAAGAGTCCCAGCTCCACAATAAATGTTTGTTTTGTTCGATAAAGTCCCTCTTTATATCCCAAATACTCAGTTTTGTTGGCGCGATTTGTTCAGTTATCCACTAACTCAAAGGCGGTCAAAACATGCAGACGAATACATCCTAATAGTATCGGTAAAGTTAGTCAAAACATGTCAAACGATGTTTAGAATTAATCCTCAGGTTGTCAATTGTCTAAATAATTGACAATATTTCAACTGGACAATAGCGTATTCAATAGAAAGGAAAAATAATTAAGGGCGCACACGTGCACACACTAGCACTGCATGCTTCCCAAGTCCCCTGACAGAAAGGTCTCATTCATCTTGATTTTTCAGAAAACGACTGTTGACATCCAGTGGAAGCCATGGGAACTGCAATCTGGGTCCTAACCCATTAGATACTCTATAGTCATTCAATTGAAAACCACCCACATCAAACAAATCCCACTTCCTGGATGGATCACAGACATTATTTTAACAGTTTTGGAAACTTTAGAGTGTTTTCTATCCAAATCCAATTAATTGCATGTCCTAGCTTCTGGACCTGAGTAACAGGCAGTTTTCTTTGGGCACGTCATTCATCCGATTTTCCGAATACTGCCCCCTGTCACTAAAAAGTTAAGATGGGAACAGAATCAGTGAAATAAATCTCTGAAGTGTAGGTGATTGTCTGTGGTATATTGCGCAGATGTTCTGTGTAGGGCTGAGGTGGACATGGATGGTTGCTCCAGTTTTTGTTCTGACAGCACATTTTCTCCCCATAAGTACGCTTGGCCCTTCTTCACCGCAATCAGGTCCTCAAACTCATTGGAGCGCCAGCTTGGGGAGGTCATTGGGTCCGTCTCCACATCAGACATAATGTCTTCGGTTGCCCCTCAAATCACTGCCTCTCTTGAGCAGAGAGCTATTTTAGGCGAGTGAACAAAGCCTGTGAATTTACAGGAGACACCAAGTTATTCTGTCAAATAAGCAAAAGATCCTGAACACTGGAATCTCAAAGAAAAAAAACTTTTCAAAACTCAGTATGTTATTTCAAATGTATGAAGTGGTTAACAGTTATAAACTAACCTATGTCTGGCAATGCCGCCTATGCTTTTTAATGTCCGTCTCCGATGCTCTGTCTGGGCTGTCCGACGACAGATGCCTCTCTATTTCAGTCCAATAACAGGTTGTCGCTGCATCTGAGGAGATAGCCAGTGTGGTGTATTAACAATGGTTGCATGCAAGTGGTTGTCGGTGACATTTAAGATGAGGGAGTACACTTTTTTTATGAGCATGGTCTCATTTATTTTACAGCATATTGGATGATTGTCATTCATATTCCATTCACCCAACTCAATGTAAGATTAATAGGTTTAGGCTTTTACACGATACAAAATGTTTCCCTATACCTATCAATTGGTTGCTACAACCTAGCCTGTGAATGAATGTTTACAATGTAGGTGCATATTTTGAGAGAAAAATATGAGTAAACAAGGTAATAGACATTAAATACCGCCTTGCACACTCTAGCCTGCATCTAGCTGATTTAGAGTGCAATCATTAGTCCAACAGTTGCAAATGAGAGTTTCTATTGGACAATTTCAGGTATGTTTAACACCGTTTTGTTCTCTTGGCTTCCATTTAAGAGCATTTTTTCAACAAAATCAGCAGAATGAATGTACCTTGATCACACGGAAACACAGTTCACTTTCATAACAGCCACATACAAACTGCATGATCATTTTGCTCATTGTAAAATTCCTTGTCGCATCTGCCTCCACTCCTCCACTCACCTTTTCCCTTCGCTTGTGGACTTTAATGCACAACACAGCAGCTGTCTGTGACCAGGGAAATAAACGTTTCCAAGACAAACCTTCATATCATAATTGCCTCACACAGCCTACACCATTGTCTCCATTGTCATATTAACTAACATTATAGCTAGTCAACAGAGCTAATAGAACTAACGTATTAGTAAACCCGCTACAGTCATGCAGTACTGTGTACAGTCAGCAAGCAGTTTAGCAGTTATACCGGCGGGCCCCGGTGACAATACATTACTATAACCAAGAGCTTATCTTGAATTGGAAGAGTTTGTGTTGGATAGCCATAGCCAGAGGAGGACCGAAACTGGAGGTCCTCCAGCTACACCATGGTGCTACCCTACAGAGTGCTGTTGAGGCTACTGTAAACCTTCTTTGCAAAACAATGTGTTATAATACATTATTTGGTGACGTGAATATATTTAGTATATTTTTATTTAAAAAGGATAACTTTTTGAAATGTTTCACTATTTCTATTTGTAGGAAATTCACTGATGAGTATGGTCCTCCCTTTTCTCCTCTGAAGAGCCACCAATGCTCTGTAGGCTACTGACTAATTCAAAGCTTCCTTCGGAATCTCACCATACATCTGCCTGTATTTATTGAACTGAACCAGCAGAGGTTTTCTTTGTTGTGATTGAGTGGGGGGAAAACAGCTGCAGGCACGTTTCTTACAGATGGGTGTGTCTTGGTGGTGGCAACAAAGACACACACAAGAAACAACCACATCAAACCACAACCCCTTGCCAACTCACATTTGGCCTCTGTCATGGCCTCCAGCATTTCTTTGAGGAGCCTCCACTGTTATTTGCATCAAAATCTTTGAGAAAATTGTATGCTGTACTGTAGTACTATATTAAAGTCAGTCCATGTCTTTATGGGACTAGCTATATCACCTTCAAAATCTGCATTGTTTATACTTTTACTTTTGATACTTAAGTATATCTAAAACCAAAGACATTTAGACATTTACTCAAGTAGTATTTTACTGGGTGACTCTTACTTTTACTTGAGTCATTTTCTATTAAGGGTTCTTTAAGTATAAGTATAACAATTGGGTACTTTTTCCACCACTGGAAATTTGAGGGTTAGGCTACTGTTGAATGAACATGAGAATAGACAGCATTTGATTTATCAAGCTATAATTTAATTTTGATAAGACACTTTATTGACATTTTGAACAAAATGTTTCAGTAATTTCGATTGTTGATATGGAAATTTAGTTAGAACCTTGTGTGTATAATAATATTATTATTATTGTGTATGTGTGTGTGTGCATTGGAAGAATCGTAAATTTATTTTGAAAGGCTACAGAGTTTGCATTGCAAAATATTCAGATGAAATGTGTCCATATACAGTGCCTTGCGAAAGTATTCGGCCCCCTTGAACTTTGCGACCTTTTTCCACATTTCAGACTTCAAACATAAAGATATAAAACTGTATTTTTTGTGAAGAATCAACAACAAGTGGGACACAATCATGAAGTGGAACGACATTTATTGGATATTTCAAACTTTTTTAACAAATCAAAAACTGAAAAATTGGGCGTGCAAAATTATTCAGCCCCTTTACTTTCAGTGCAGCAAACTCTCTCCAGAAGTTCAGTGAGGATCTCTGAATGATCCAATGTTGACCTAAATGACTAATGATGATAAATACAATCCACCTGTGTGTAATCAAGTCTCCGTATAAATGCACCTGCACTGTGATAGTCTCAGAGGTCCGTTTAAAGCGCAGAGAGCATCATGAAGAACAAGGAACACACCAGGCAGGTCCGAGATACTGTTGTGAAGAAGTTTAAAGCCGGATTTGGATACAAAAAGATTTCCCAAGCTTTAAACATCCCAAGGAGCACTGTGCAAGCGATAATATTGAAATGGAAGGTGTATCAGACCACTGCAAATCTACCAAGACCTGGCCGTCCCTCTAAACTTTCAGGTCATACAAGGAGAAGACTGATCAGAGATGCAGCCAAGAGGCCCATGATCACTCTGGATGAACTGCAGAGATCTACAGCTGACGTGGGAGACTCTGTCCATAGGACAACAATCAGTCGTATATTGCACAAATCTGGCCTTTATGGAAGAGTGGCAAGAAGAAAGCAATTTCTTAAAGATATCCAAAAAAAGTGTTGTTTAAGGTTTGCCACAAGCCACCTGCGAGACACACCAAACATGTGGAAGAAGGTGCTCTGGTCAGATGAAACCAAAATTGAACTTTTTGGCAACAATGCAAAACGTTATGTTTGGCGTAAAAGCAACACAGCTCATCACCCTGAACACATCATCCCCACTGTCAAACATGGTGATGGCAGCATCATGGTTTGGGCCTGCTTTTCTTCAGCAGGGACAGGGAAGATGGTTAAAATTGATGGGAAGATGGATGGAGCCAAATACAGGACCATTCTGGAAGAAAACCTGATGGAGTCTGCAAAAGACCTGAGACTGGGACAGAGATTTGTCTTCCAACAAGACAATGATCCAAAACATAAAGCAAAATCTACAATGGAATGGTTCAAAAATAAACATATCCAGGTGTTAGAATGGCCAAGTCAAAGTCCAGGCCTGAATCCAATCGATAATCTTTGGAAAGAACTGAAAACTGCTGTTCACAAATGCTCTCCATCCAACCTCACTGAGCTCGAGCTGTTTTGCAAGGAGGAATGGGAAAAACTTTCAGTCTCTCTATGTGCAAAACTGATAGAGACATACCCCAAGCGACTTACAGCTGTAATCGTGGATACTACATCGATCTAAGACTGAGCTGTGTGTCATTTTGTCGGATGATGTAACCATCATCGGAGGCTTGTGTATCTTGGCTACATTGGTATTTACATTTGATTTAAAAAAATTAAATTTCGGTTAATAGCCTATGTCACTCTGCTTGTCGGAGCTACTGAATAAGTTGTATGGTGGGCTTCATCAATTTGTGACTAAATCTAGCATTGATAATAGCCAGTGCTTACTCAGTCACAGACCTCACCACATGTCACTGTCTCGATCTCAACACAGTATTCAAGGTTTACTTTGTCTCACTCAGGAATGCTTCATTGCTCCAATCCCCCCACACACCTTTGGGAAGATGAGGTGTTGTGCTCACATTCTGTTTGGAGGTTGGGCTAGTTTGAGGTTACTGTAACATAGAATGGTTTGATTGGTCAGTGGTGGTCTGCAATTGTTTGAAAAACACACCAACCGATAGGTAGTAATGCAATGAAAAAGTATTTTCTGTATAGTTTTCTAATTTTGGTTGGGCATATTATTTTGTTTTAATTAATGTTACTGCTGAAACACTATGATAAACATAATAGTTTTTCTTGAGTGTATTTTTAACACAAATCAGTCATTGATACAGACACAGAATGATCAGAATGCAGTTGATGAGTTAGAATCCCAGGGGAGGATATGTTGAATAATAATTACTGTATAAATAAACATACACAATGTAATCATGTATGTCAAATATGTCATTTGAAGTCACTATATTAAAAGCACTGTATTTGTGTGACCACATACCTGAGTCATTCGTGGAAGTGTTTTGAAATCTGCCACACCCCCTTTGAATATGCACATGTTTTGTTGGAGGAGAAAAGCATGCACATGTTTCAAAACAATATGCTACTTCGCTATAAAATGACTTGCACAACTAATTACACAACTAATTAAACTAAATGTCATTTAGAAAATGCTCTCTTCCAGAGCGATTTACAGGAGCAATTAGGGTTAAGTACCTTGCACAAGGGCACATCAACAGATTTTTCACCTCAGGAATTCAAACCAGCAATATTTTGGTTTCTGTCCCAAACTCTTAACTGCTAGGCTACTTGCCGCACTTTCCACATTTTTGGGGGGATCCAACCATGTAAACGTAATATGCCTGACAACACGTGAGAGGAGGAGTGTCACATTTCATACAAGCACATTTCCATCCACATTGCCTCTCCTCGCTGCCTGTCCTCGATTACATTTGACCTTTTTTCAAAAGAAGGTGAGAGAGGACAGAGTAGAGAAATCGCAGGAGTTTAGCAAATCCAAATGAGAAAAGGCCTTTGAAGGAAAATCTTAAGTCCCCCCCCCTTTGTTGCCTGATAATAATAAAGGAATGAGTTGTATTTGGCTGCTCACTTGGGACTACCGTACACATCAATGGGTTTAAAATGGAGGTGCTGAATTCTCCCAGCAGCCTTTCATTATTATAATTGCCATGTCTGTCCGTCACGTAGGCAGACACCTCCGAATGCACATTATCTCACAGGACTTGATGTGGAAATGTGCTATGACTATCCACCTCCCATTTGAAGCAATGGTGTAGTCACATTAAATCAGCGAAATCACTCAGATATTATTACATTTGAGTCATGTTCACTTATGCCAAATAAACTGCAAAAAGCTAACTATATAGTGCATGAACACATAATAGTTATGCAAGCTGGGATAGATTCAGCTAGATTCCCTATTTAAACTACCCTCAAAGTGTTAGCTATCGCCACTGCATTTTATAAACATCAGGCCACCACCTGTAGTTCAATCAGTTTATCAAGACATACCGCACCGTTTTCTCTGCCGATGTTGTTCCCTCACTCTGGTGACCAAGGCTTGTGAAATGGACTGCATGCTAGGTGCTGAACAGGGGAGAGAAAGAGATGGCCATGTGAGAAATGAAGGAGGCTGATGAATTACATGAGTATACTGTACTGTCTATGAAGAGTAACTGCTTTCCCATGGATAGGAGAGAAACCTAATTAATGGCAAGGATCATTAACAGACTCCCATTTAATTGGACACAAAGGTAGAGGCAGCAGCCCCATTATCCCCCTGATAATTGAGAAGTGTCCTTCCTTTCATCTCCAGCCTTAATGCCATCAAATACCACTCTTGATTGTCCAATATACAGCGAGCTTGGGGAACCCACCAACTGTCTGACTGAACGGTTTTTACGTCAGGCCAAGGAAGTGTGTTGCTTCTAAATATGAGCTGACTGCTCAATGAGGCTGCGGACAGGAGTGGTAGCTATCCGGCAATACAACACGGTATTATTATTAATAGTTTTCAGTCACTATTTCAAGACGGAGGAAACAATAATAAGAAAGTGGAAAATACCATTACACAGTATTATAGTAATTTAGTTTGAAAGTAATGTAAGGTATTGACAGTAAAATATCATAGTTAATTTGATTAGGGGTGCAATGTTGGTTTTAGAAGGGAGGGGACAAAATTATTATTATTGTTTTCATCCAAAAACCTACCCAAACGCTCGGAGGCGTACATATGGTTGTAAAGTACACGGTTGCCTCTTTTTATATTACATTCCAATGATAAAATTGGGGGGGACAAAATGCAATTTCAGAATGTGTGTGGGTCAGGGGGGGGGGGGGGGGGGGGGGTTGAAAGTTGCACCCCTGCATTTGATAAAGATTACGAATTGGACGTTTTTTTCATTTGTGTATCACAACTCAGTAGGCCTATATTCAGAACTATCCTGGCCAGAAGCACGCCTCTATCTCTCAGGCTAAGCACACAGGTGGCTTCATCAGGGACCAGCTGGATTGTGCTAGAGTTTTTACTATCATTCCAATACATTTGATAATCCCTACATACAGCATGGGAGACAAATTCAAATAAAAAGTCTATTGGAGCCACATGGCAATGGCAGAATCAAAACGGGAGCCTGAGATTGTTGAATTACAGTCTGGCAACCCCGATGGCCTGGGTGACTGGTCCAAGATGGGGTTATGCAGCATGTGTCTTGGGGATTTGGAGAATTTGGACATGAGCACACACTACACGCACCCACACAACCACATAAACCACATATCTATAATCTAATGGATTAAAAACAGAGCATAGTGTGTTGATGAAATTGTTATGGTCGTTGTGGAGGCATTATCTGTGTGGGTTCATTTTCTCTGTGGATTATTGGAAAGCAGCACATCTGTAAGGTGGTAGTAATAGCAACAGATGCTATTTATTTTTGACTTACATGCCCAGTGTGGGTCAACTATTCACACACAGCTTGCTATTGACGTAATCATATATACTGTACATGATTTGATAAAGAGCAACATGTACGGCATAGCTACAAACAACTAAGGCACTTTTTTTCAGAATGTTGACAATAACAGCCTTTATTGTCGTGGCGTCTTTGACTTAGAAGACAAGTGCTGGTCCAGTGCTACTACTTTGGTTATAGATGTGGCTTCACTAGCGGGCGCTGTTGGTACTATTTCGGAGTATTTAAATAATGTTCTGTTATCTGAATTAGTCATTTTAATCTAGATTGGTTTACCCCGGCCACAGACCATTTTAAGAATATTTGTCTTGACTTTAACCTGACTCAACTGATTGCAAAACCCACACAGATGAATGTAAAACAAATCCAGCAAACTCGTCACTGATTGACCTAATTCTGACAAATAGCCCCCACAAGTACATGTCCTGTAGTGTTTTTGCAAATGATCTCTGTGATTACTGTCATATTGCATGTATTAGAGATACAGATTAACATTGATCCCTGTATAATTATGAATATTGTTTTTTGTCCCCTTGATATGTATTACTCTGACTTCTCCTCTATCAGCTGCATGCCTGACACTAAATTAGCTCTAGAACATCTATTTGTATATCTTTGGCAGACAAACATGCACCATTTATACACGTTAGAGTAAAAAAACTGAACAAATCCTAGGTTCTCTGTTGAACTTTGAGATGTAATTTTCACAGCAAATTATCAAGTGTTAAATCAAAACTGAGATTGTTTAATTTAACACTGGTCCAGTGTCTATACAGGTCCACACTTTTCAGTGTTAAATTCACTAAATGCTTGTGTGTAAAATCTTTATTTGCATTTCAAGTGACTTGAACAAGTTACCACCCATGACTGTATTTGTTAGTGACCGAGATATGTTTGCTGCATTCGTTCAATTCCAGTGTTTTGGCCTTCACCAAGTGAGATCATAAGAAAATATGTTATCATTAAAATATAATTATTTAAAAGTCATGAACATTCAAAATCATGTATCTCATGAAATATGATAAAATGATTGTTGCTTCTACATTTAAAGAGTTTGATTATAAAGTTACTGGACCCCTTCCCCATGTCAAACACTTGGATACGTTTGCAGAGGGTCAGGGTTTATATAGCTAGATAGCTACTCTACTGGTGCCAAAATTTGACTGTTATGTTTCAGCAAATATGTATTTAAAGTTTACCCTATTTCCCCTTTCATTTGTGTCTGGTGTTAACTAGTTCCTGGCTCATGAATATAAGGTCCCCGCCCACTCAGCATCTCTTTACAAACTTCTTGGTAGTTAGCCATGAGAGAAAAAGGACTTCTCAGAATGACTGTTCAGGACCTTTAACACAATACAACACATATTTCATGAGGCCTTAATTTGAGGGCCTAGTTTAACCTCATGCTGGCTTTGAACGTGATTTGTAATTCCTATTGGAATCCAGCCAGAGTAGGAATATCTAACATTTAGATTTTTTTTATGACTGCTGAGTTGCTTGTGAAGACTTACAGAAAACGTTTGACCTCTGTCATTGCCAACAAAGGGTATATAACAAAGTATTGAGAAACTTTTGTTATTGACCAAATACTTATTATTTCATTTAATTTATTTTTGGCCCATTCCTCCATGCAGATCTCCTCTAGATCAGTGATGTTTTGGGGCTGTTGCTGAGCAACACAGACTTTCAACTCCCTCCAAAGATTTTCTATGGGGTTGAGATTTGGAGACTGGCTAGGCCACTCCAGGACCTTGAAATGCTTCTTACGAAGCCACTCCTTCGTTGCCCGGGTGGTGTTTTGCTGATGGAACGAGGTTTTCACTCAAAATCTCACGATACATGGCCCCTTTCATTCTTTCCTTTACACGGATCAGTCGTCCTGGTCCCTTTGCAGAAAAACAGCCCCAAAGCATGATGTTTCCACCCCATGCTTCACAGTAGGTATGGTGTTCTTTGGATGCAACTCAGCATTCTTTGTCCTCCAAACACGACGAGTTGAGTTTTTACCAAAAAGTTTTGGTTTCATCTGACCATATGACATTCTCCCAATCTTCTTCTGGATCATCCAAATCCTCTCTAGCAAACTTCAGACGGGCCTGGACATGTACTGGCTTAAGCAGGGGGACACGTCTGGCACTGCAGGATTTGAGTCCCTGGAGGCGTAGTGTGTTACTGATGGTAGGCTTTGTTACTTTGGTCCCAGCTCTCTGCAGGTCATTCACTAGGTCCCCCCGTGTGGTTCTGGGATTTTTGCTCACCGTTCTTGTGATCATTTTTACCCGACGGGGTGAGATCTTGCGTGGAGCCCCAGATCGAGGGAGATTATCAGTGGTCTTGCTCCCACAGTTGATTTCTTCAAACCAAGCTGCTTAGCTATTGCAGATTGTCTTCCCAGCCTGGTGCAGGTCTACAATTTTGTTTCTGGTGTCCTTTGACAGCTCTTTGGTCTTGGCCATAGTGGAGTTTGGAGTGTGACTGTTTGAGGTTGTGGACAGTTGTCTTTTATACTGATAACAAGTTCAAACAGGTGCCATTAATACAGGTAACGAGTGGAGGACAGTGGAGCCTCTTAACCTGTTGAAACTAGGAGGCACTATTTTCATTTAAGTAAACAGACTATTTTGTCAGGACAAGATGCTAGAATATGCATATAATTGACATCTTAGGATAGAAAACACTCTAAAGTTTCCAAAACTGTAAAAATATTGTCTTTGAGTATAACAGAACTGATATTGCAGGCGACAGCCTGAGAAAAATCCAATCAGGAAGGGACTCTTATTTAGAAAGCATTCCTATGCGTCCCTATTGAGCAGTGAATGAGATTTCAACCAGGTTCCTGTGTCTATGGCTTCCCTAATGTGTCTAGTGTCACAATACATAGTTTCAGGCTTTTATTTTGAAAATGAGCCTGAACAACAACATTGCGTGGTCAGCTGGAGGCTCTCAGAGTGTTTTTTGCGTAAAAGACAAATGCGGCCATTGTTTCTCTCTTTCCTACTAAGAAGCCACCTGTCCCGGTTGATATTTTATCGAATAGATATTTGAAAAACATCTTGAGGATTGATTATAAACAGCGTTTGCCATGTTTCTATTCGATATTATGGATCTAATTTGGAATATTTTTTGGCGTTGTCATGACCGCAGTTTCCGGTGGATTTCTCAACCAAACGTAAAGTACAAACGGAGGTGTTTACGCTATAAAACATTTCTTTATGGGACAAAATGAACATTTGCTGTCTAACTGGGAGTCTCGAGTGAAAACATCCGAAGATCATCAAAGGTAAACTATTTAATTTGATTGGTTTTCTGATTTTCGTGACCAAGCTGCCTGCTGCTAGCTAGGCATAATGCTATGCTGTGTTAGATTGAAATGGTATTCAATTCAGGGAACAACCTTTATTTCTACAGAACTGTGACCAGCCAATACACCTTCAGCTATTTATTTATTTACAAATGCTTGTCTTGCTTTGGCTGTAAAGCATAATTTCAAAATCTGAGATGACAGGGTGATTAACAAAAGGCTAAGCTGTGTTTCAATATATTTCACTTGTGATTTCATGAATATGAATATTTTCTAGTAATATTTTTTGTCCGTTGCGTTATGCTAATTAGTGTCAGTTGATGACAATTCTCCCGGATCCGGGAGCGGGAGTTCCAAGAGGTTTAAAGAAGAAGTTACAGGTCTGTGAGAGCCAGACAACTTGCTTGTTTGTAGGTGACCAAATACTTATTTTCCACCATAATTTGCAAATAAATTCATTATTACCAGGTGGTGATGCTACCGGTCACAGGATGCTCTCGATGGTGCAGCTGTAGAACATTTTGATTATCTGGGGACCCATGCCAAATCTTTTCAGTCTCCTGAGGGGCTTGTTCGGCCCTCCTTTTTCTGTAGTCCATGATCAGTTCCGTTGTCTTGGTCACATTGAGGAGGAGGTTGTTGTCCTGGCAACACACTGCCAGGCCTCTGACCTCCTCCCTATTGGCTGTCTCATCGTTGTCGGCGATCAGGCCTACAACTGTTGTGTAGTCAGCATGATGGTGTTGGAGTCCTTCATGGCCATGCAGTTATGGGTGAACAGGGAGTACAGGAGGGAAACTAAGCATGCACCCCTGAGGGGCACCTTGTGTTGAGAATCAGCGTGATAGATGTGTTGTTGCCTACCCTTATGACCTGGGGGCAGCACGTCTGGAAGTCCAGGGTTCAGTTGCAGAGGAAGGTGTTTAGTCCCAGTGTCCTTAGCTTAGTGATGAGGTGATGGGCACTATGTGATGGGCACTATGGTGTTGAATGCTGAGCTGTAGTCAATGAACAGAATTCTCACATAGGTGTTCCTTTTGTCCACGTGGGAAAAGGTGGAACTTTGGTGTTCCTCTAATACCATAGAAGAAGAACAAGACTGGGGGAGGTTTTCCATAGGCGAGTGAATACCATATCATAACCCAAAATTGAAGGTTGCATTACTCCATTGTTTATAACAGGAACATAAACTGTGTCTGCGCATGCAGACATGCACCATCGAGAGCATCCTGTGACCGGAACTGATCAGTGCAGCTATTCCCTCCGCAAGGCTATCAAACAAGCTAAGCGTCAGTACAGAGACAAAGTAGAATCTCAATTCAACGGCTCAGACACAAGAGGCATATGGCAGGGTCTACAGTCAATCACGGACTACAGGAAGAAATCCAGCCCAGTCACGGACCAGGATGTCTTGCTCCCAAGCAGACTAAATAACTTTTTTGCCCGCTTTGAGGACAATACAGTGCCACTGACACGGCCTGCAACGAAAACATGCGGTCTCTCCTTCACTGCAGCCGAGGTGAGTAAGACATTTAAACGTGTTAACCCTCACAAGGCTGCAGGCCCAGACGGCATCCCCAGCCGCGCCCTCAGAGCATGCGCAGACCAGCTGGCCATATTCAATCAATCCCTATACCAGTCTGCTGTTCCCACATGCTTCAAGAGGGCCACCATTGTTCCTGTTCCCAAGAAAGCTAAGGTAACTGAGCTAAACGACTACCGCCCCGTAGCACTCACTTCCGTCATCATGAAGTGCTTTGAGAGACTAGCCAAGGACCATATCACCTCCACCCTACCTGACACCCTAGACCCACTCCAATTTGCTTACTGCCCAAATAGGTCCACAGACGATGCAATCTCAACCACACTGCACACTGCCCTAACCCATCTGGACAAGAGGAATACCTATGTGAGAATGCTGTTCATTGACTACAGCTCGGCATTCAACACCATAGTACCCTCCAAGCTCGTCATCAAGCTCGAGACCCTGGGTCTCGACCCCGCCCTGTGCAACTGGGTACTGGACTTCCTGACGGGCCGCCCCCAGGTGGTGAGGGTAGGCAACAACATCTCCTCCCCGCTGATCCTCAACACTGGGGCCCCACAAGGGTACGTTCTGAGCCCTCTCCTGTACTCCCTGTTCACCCACGACTGCGTGGCCACGCACGCCTCCAACTCAATCATCAAGTTTGCGGACGACACAACAGTGGTAGGCTTGATTACCAACAACGACGAGACGGCCTACAGGGAGGAGGTGAGGGCCCTCGGAGTGTGGTGTCAGGAAAATAACCTCACACTCAACGTCAACAAAACTAAGGTGATGATTGTGGACTTCAGGAAACAGCAGAGGGAACACCCCCCTATCCACATCGATGGAACAGTAGTGGAGAGGGTAGCAAGTTTTAAGTTCCTCTGCATACACATCACAGACAAACTGAATTGGTCCACTCACACAGACAGCATCGTGAAGAAGGCGCAGCAGCGCCTCTTCAACCTCAGGAGGCTGAAGAAATTCGTCTTGTCACCAAAAGCACTCACAAACTTCTACAGATGCACAATCGAGAGCATCCTGGCGGGCTGTATCACCGCCTGGTACGGCAACTGCTACGCCCTCAACCGTAAGGCTCTCCAGAGGGTAGTGAGGTCTGCACAACGCATCACCGGGGGCAAACTACCTGCCCTCCAGGACACCTACACCACCCGATGTTACAGGAAGGCCATAAAGATCATCAAGGACATCAACCACCCGAGCCACTGCCTGTTCACCCCGCTATCATCCAGAAGGCGAGGTCAGTACAGGTGCATCAAAGCTGGGACCGAGAGACTGAAAACAGCTTCTATCTCAAGGCCATCAGACTGTTAAACAGCCACCACTAACATTGAGTGGCTGCTGCCAACACACTGAGACTGACTCAACTCCAGCCACTTTAATAATGGGAATTGATGGGAAATGATGTAAATATATCACTAGCCACTTTAAACAATGCTACCTTATATAATGTTACCTACCCTACATTATTCATCTCATATGCATACGTATATACTGTACTCTATATCATCGACTGTATACTTATGTAATACATGTATCACTAGCCACTTTAACTATGCCACTTTGTTTACATACTCATCTCATATGTATATACTGTACTCGATACCATCTACTGTATCTTGCATATGCTGCTCTGTACCATCACTCATTCATATATCCTTATGTACATATTCTTTATCCCCTTACACTGTGTATAAGACAGTAGTTTTGGAATTGTTAGATTACTTGTTGGTTATTACTGCATTGTCGGAACTAGAAGCACAAGCATTTCGCTACACTCGCATTAACATCTGCTAACCATGTGTATGTGACAAATAAAATTTGATTTGATTTGATTTTTGATTTGATTTGTATAGCTTCAAAAGCTGTTGACTACCTTGTCTCAGTAGGCTTATATATCATGCTTGGTCAAATTGTAGAGTTAACCTCTTGCGATGAGCAATCCCGTATCCGGGAGTGTAATCATAGCCTCAAACTCATTAGCATAACGCAGCGGACATAAATACCCCTAGAAACTTTTCCTATTCATGAAAATCGCAAATGAAATGAAATAAATATATTCAAACACAAGCTTGGCCTTTTGTTAACAACACTGTCATCTCAGATTTTCAAAATATTTGTGTAAGTTTATCATGGCACAATGCTATGCTAGGCTCTGCTGGCAGCAGGCAACATTTTCACGAAAATAAGAAAAGCAACCAAATTAAATCATTTACCTTCGAAGAACTTCAGATGCTTTCATTCAGGAGACTCCCAGTTAGATAGCAAATGTTCTTTTTTTCCCAAAAGATTATTTTTGTAGGCGAAATACCTCCCGTTTCTTCATCATGCTTGGTTGAGAAATTGACCGGAAAATGCTACAACTATAACGCCAAACTTTTTTCAAAATTTGCTCCATAATATCGACAGAAACACGGTAAACATTGTTTAGGATCCATCCTCAAGGTGTTTTTAACATATATATTCGATAATATATCCGTCAAGGCAATTGGCTTCTCATAAGAAGTGATTGGAAAAATGGCTACCTCAGTATTTTACGCAAGATTTTCTGCGGGAGACACCATGAGACCACATGCTATATATGGTCCCTTACGGCCATTCTTCAATGGAAATGCCTAAAAAGACGTGACAATGCTGTCGACACCTTGGGGAATACGTGGAAAACGTAAGCTCATTCACAGCCATATAAGGAGTCATTGGCATGAGGCGGTTTCAAAAAATGCGTCACTTCCTGGTTGGATTTTTATCTGGGTTTCGCCTGTAACATCAGTTCTGTGGCACTCACAGACAATATCTTTGCAGTTTTGGAAATGTCAGTGTTTTCTTTCCAAAGCTGTCAATTATATGCATAGTCGAGCATCTTTTCGTGACAAAATATCTTGTTTAAAACGGGAACGTTTTTCATCCAAAAATGTTTAATAGCGCCACCTAGTCGCAAGAAGTTAAGGAGCGCTTTTGCAGACACAGACTACACATAGTCCTGGACTAGAAACAGGTCTGAACTTAATCTGTGTCAGCTAAAACCTCCCCATAATGTTTAAATGAGTGGAATGGGATTATGTTGTAAATTAGCAAGTACATTAATGGGGTAAACATACTATAAGAGTATGTTTTAGCCTGTTTGAGAGAAGGTTTGAACCCTAATCAACCCATCCAATGTGAGTACATATGTTGTTGAAGTACAGTAGATCAATAAACACACAGTACTCTTGCAGTCAAGCTGCTTATGCTGAAAAGCATGGTTAGTGCATAGGTCAAATTAGATTTTGAATATATTTTCTTTTTTGGCTTCAGACAAATGCTAATATTTTTTTGTATTTATAAGATATGGCATGTGCCAAGGTCAAAGTTGATATATCATCTCATATCGGACATCATATTGACATATACTGTAATATCATATCATATTGACATTATCTTTACTCATATTCACAGTATGTAAACGATATAGATATTCTGCCATAAAAGTGTATTTTCCTGTCCGTCCATCTTAAAACAGAGATACAGTGTCTCATCCTGTCCATCTCAAACCAGGCCTGCAATACATCCGTCACTACAGTAAACTCTTACAAGACAGCACAGATCTGTGCCTCCACAGTCTTCTGTGATTTAGGTAGAGAAGCCATGTAGTCTCTACTGTACCACTTCTTCAAAAGTGCTGATCCTGATGTAATATTGACAGAGTCTGACTCAGCCAGGTTCTTTTGGGGTGACATATTAAGGACATTCTACTTTCCTCAAACCTTTTCTGCAATCTGAAGCACAGGCTAAATATAGCCGATACCAAGGCCCCACTTGTACAGTGTGTCTGCATTCCAAATGGTACCCTATAGGTAGTGGACTATAGAGGGAATAGGGTGCCACGTAGTAAGTGTTTTGTTATGACATATTCATGGCCCATTAGTGTTGAATGTTACACCTGACAGCGAGGAAATACAGGTTTGTGTCATACATTCAAATCAAAGGAAAGTGATGGAATGTGTTAGATTGTCTGTTCCAATGTATCCAATGTATTCATCTGTAATATTGTGTTAAATCAATGGTTTAATCTCTAGCACAAACTGAATTAAAGATTAATCTTTCCATGAAGGTTAAATAAATTCTACAATTTCATGCTGTTCTCTTTAGCTGGGGTCGACAATATCTTATCCAATGTGTCAGTATGTTTTAAAATTCAATATATCGTCTTGGCTGGCATAAATAATGCATCATAGGCTCTCACAGTATAGCGTATAGGAGCTTATAAATATAAAACATATGAGTTGTATTGGAAAGGCCCAGACTCAATGGCACCCGTCAACAGCCAGAGAGAGGTTGTTGATGATATCAGCTCTGTCCTCCACAGAGGCAAAGCAGGAGTCAGGTTAATACATAGAGCAGGGATTTAGATTGGAGAAACCATGTCAGATGATATCAGAGTCTCCTTGCTTTGTAGTTGGACTTATTCAAAAAAGGAAAGGTTTTCCAAATGTTCAGCATTGATGAAATATTAATCGTACACTGAGACATGCATGATCATAACTAGTAGTTTAGTGGAAGGAGGTTTGTAAATGTGGGGCACACTGAAAAAAATACACTGAAAAAAATAAAGGTTCTTAAATGGTTCTTCCTCAGGTCTTAAAGGGGTACTTCAGGATTTTGGCAATGGGGCCCTTTATCTACTTCTCCAGAGTCAGATGAATACCATTTATATTTTTCTGTGTCTGGTATTAAGGAGAGGTAGTTTCCTGAGCCACTGCTAACTAGAGTTAGCACATTAACTGGAAGTGTATGGGTATCTACTAGCATGCTCCTTGAAGAACTCTTGCCTGACAAATCACTTTTGAGTTAAGTGTGGGGTTATTGATGTGGCATCTACGGTTCATCAGAATTCTGAAAGGTTCTTGAAATGTATAAAAGCCTACAGAGGTGTCCCTTTCGTAGCACACAGCAGATTTGTCAGTGTTAACAAGTGCAGATTTTTCAGTGTAATATTTCTAGTGTTGATTTAAGAGTTATATAACACTGTAAATAGTTAAATTATTACTCAGTGGTTTAATAAAAAGCAGTGTTGGTCTTAATAACCAGAGTTGAACTAAAACCATACCCATCATTATCATATTTCCCAGCATGCCCTATTGCAGGTTGATTTTTAGAATCATTTCTTACAATGTCTATGTTTTTGCATTGATTTAAATAACATAAATTTTTTTAAACTAATTCCAATCTGTTACATGCACCCATTAATGAAATATTTTTTTCCAGGATAGATGTTTAAGGTATTCTCATATTTTAGTCTTCCCAATCTTGGTAGTCATCTGGAATGAAGTGTGTGGCTAATCCAGGTTGTGATGGAACTTCCAAAAGTTGGATATCCCCACTCTGGCTGGATTCCAATAGGAATTGCACATCAGTTTGCAAGCCAGCATAATGTGACTTGCAGGCCTGATATGTCCCAAAAATTATGCGTTTCCGGCCACTGATTTAGGCTAAAACTAGGCGCTCAAAAGAAGGCCTTAAGAAATATATGTATTGTGTTAAAGTATTGTATTGTAATGACAACGTATGATTTTTATTTTTTTATTTCACCTTGTGCGCCATTTTAGAACAAGTTCTCATTTACAACTGCGACCTGGCCAAGATAAAGCAAAGCAGTGTGACAAAAAACAACAGAGTTACACGCGGGATAAACAATAGTACAGTCAATAACACAATAGAAATATCTACATACAGTGTGTGCAAAATGGTGTAAGGAGGTAGGGCAATAAATAGACCATAGTTGCAAACTAATTACAATTTAGCAAATTAACACTGGAGTGTTAGATGTGCAGATGATGTGCAAGTAGAAATACTGGTGTGTAAAAGAGCAAAAAAGTAAATAAAAACAATATGGGGATGAGGTAGGTAGTTGGATGGGCTATTTACAGCTGGGCTGTGTACAGCTGAAACGATCTGTAAGCTGCTCAGATAGCTGATGCTTAAAGTTAGTGAGATATAAGTCTCCAAATCTCCTGCGATTTTTGGAATTCGTTCCAGTCATTGGCAGCAGAGAACTGGAAGGAAAGGCAGCCAAATGAGGGGTTGGCTTTGGAGATGACCAGTGAGATATACCTGCTGGAGAACGTGCTACGGGTATGTAGCATGTACATAAGATGTCACATGGTGAAGGCCACAGAACAGAACCATGTCTCTGTCACTAACAAAAACAGTTATGGGTGGTCCTGGTAACTCTAAAATTCACTTGAAATGCACCAGCGGAAATATGCAAAAAGGCTTAAAACCCGGCAGCAGGGATATTAAATTCCGGTCCCGGAATGCCGAAACAGCTCTGGTTTTGGATTTTTGTGATGTTCTTCAAAGAACCATCCCATTTATGGTTCTTTATAGACCTTAAATGGTTCCCCTATGGTATCTCTCTCAAGAGCCTTATTATCTTCCAACTTGCACCTTTATTTTTAAGAGTGTAGGTTAAGCATAAAGTTTTGATCAATTTGATCTGTAATCACTCATGTGAATACATGCAAGCAGTTTCAGGCATGGTAAACCATTTTGGAAAATAAATATACTATTCTGTGGCCTATGTTGTGTAGTATCTTGTGTACTATGGTGTAAAATGTTTGTGCAGTATGATTTGACTCTGATAAAGTGTTCTGTAACGTAAGTGTTCTGTAACCTCCCATGAAATATGTCTTTATCTGGTCCTCGATTTTGTGTTGTAGATATGTGGTAGTAGAGTAGAGGCCTGAGGGCACATACTTAATGTGTTGTGAAATCTGTTGTCAATGTATTGTAATGTTTATAAAATTGTATAACTGTTTTTTGCTGGACGCTAGGAAGAGCTAATGGAGATCGTAAATCAATAAAATACAAATATTCCTCTTGGTGTGAAACCGGTAAGCCAATGCCTTATATTAGGAAAATACAATATGTATAAACTTCAGTATAAATGTGCCAATGGAAAACACATAGAGGATATGAAATGGTAAACTAGGAGAAAAAAAAGAAACAGTGAGTAAAGAAGGGTATGCCTTGTTCATTAAGTTACATTACAGTTGTCAATGGACAAATCTTATGTATTTCTTTTTTGATCTGTCATTGACTGCCATCCAGTGTTTATCATGGTGAACTGCTGGGATGCAAGCAAAGACAAAGGAGTTTATCAGCATCATTTCCCTTGTTTGCTTCTCACTAAAGGTTGCTTTTAATATTGTAATATTATGAAAGCAGAATAAATTATATAAACAATCACGGTTGAAAATCCTAGAACTAGCCCTAGGATCAGGTTGGCCCAGAACAGAGAGTTGACCCCTTGTGTCAATATGCTTAAGTCAATACACTCAAATCAATGGGAAAAGATGAGACTTACAGACAGACAGACCTATATGTCTCTATCTCTATACGGTATTCTCTAATCCCCCACCCCCTGTCTCGCTCTTCTTTCTCCCACCTCAACAGACAGGATATTGATGCAGTCAGGCCGGCCGACCTCTCTCTATTCTTTAATCTCCACCTCTCCATATTCCCACAAGGAGTTGAGTCAGCAGTTGAGTCAGTCTCAGTCGGAGTTGCATTAGCCTAAGTAGGAATTTCCTCAAAGACTCTTCTTGATCCTTTGTATCCTCATTCTATCCTAACTCCCTGTCTTTTCATTGTTTCTTAGCTTCCTTCGATACTTTCCTAGATCCATTTAATTTCTTTCTATCCTACCTTGGTTTCATTTTCTCATTTCCTCCCCTCTCTTACCCTATTGGTTTTAGTGACAGGGTAGTTGGACTTGGACTTGGGGGGAATCTGCATGCAATTATGGTATGGTTACATGGGGCAGCAGTGTAAAATGTCCATATTCTCTTCTCCTATTCAAAATAGGGATTCAGAGGTGAAGACCGACATGTGCATCCTAAACTGCCAATGCACACTTTCTGCCAATATGAAAGTGATAATTATCTAACATGTGTACAACTCCTTTCAGCAAGAATAAGAGTAGCCTATCTGTAACCACACCTGTTAGCATATTCATCATATAATTATTACTCACATTTTCTAAATAAAAAAACTCTGCAAAAAATGAAAGAGCCCTTTTTCAGGACTTCCTGTCTGACTGACGTGCCCCAGGTAAACTGCCTGTTACTCACGCCCAGAAGCCAGGATATGCATATACAGTGCTGTGAAAAAGTATTTCTTATTTCTTTGCACATTTATCACACTTAAACGTTTCAGATAATCAAACAATTGTTTGTATTACACAAAGATAACCCAAGTAAACACAACATTCAGTTTCAAAGTGATAATTTTATTTATTAAGGGAAAAAACCTATTCGAACCTTTATGGCCCTATCTCACAAAGTAATTGCACCCCCCCTTGTTAAATCATGAATTTGCTGTGGTTAATCACATTTTTTGGAAAGCTGAGTTAAATTTCACTAGCCACACCCAGGCCTGATTACTGCCAGACCTGTTGAATCAAGAAATCACTTAAATAGAACCTGTCTGACAAAGTGAAGTAGGCCAAAAGATCTCAAAAAGCAAGACATCATGCCACGATCCAAAGAAATTCAGGAACAGATGAGAAACAAAGTCATTGAAATCTATCAGTCTGGAAAGGGTATTATAGTGGTTAACCTTCCCAGGATTAGCCAGCCTACCAAAATTACCCCAAGAGCGCAGCGACGACTCATCCAAGAGGTCACAAAATAACCCACAACAACATCTAAAGAACTGCAGGCCTCATTTGCCTCAGTTAAGGTCAGTGTTCATGATTAACCATTTAAAAAAGAGGCGGGGTAAAAATGGCATCCATGGCGAAAACCACTGTTGATAAGAATAACAAAGCTCATCTCACTTTTGGCAAAAAACATCTTGATGATCCCCAAGACTTTTGGGAAAATATTCTATGGACTGATGAGCCAAAAGTTGAACTTTTTGGAAGATGTGCATCCTGTTACATCTGGTGTAAAAGTAACAGAGCATTTCAGAAAAAGAACATCATACCAACAGTCAAATATGGTGGTGGTAGTGTGATGGTCTGGGGCTGCTTTGCTGTTTCAGGACCTGGACGACTTGCTGTGATTGATGGAACCATGAATTTGGCTCTCTACCAAAAAATCCTGAAGGAGAATGTCCGGCCATCATTTTGTGACCTCAAGCTGAAGCGCACTTGTGTTCTGCAGCAGGACAATGATCCAAAACACACCAGAAAGTCCACCTCTGAATGGCTTAAAAAAAACTAAATTAAGGTTTTGGAGTGGCCTTGTCAAAGTCCGGACTTGAATCTGATTGAGATGCTGTGGTGTGACCGTAAAATGGCGGTTCATGCTCAAAAACCCTCCAATGTCGCTGAATTAAAACAATTCTGCAAAGAAGAGTGGGCCAAAATTCCTACACAGCAATGTGAAAGTCTCATTGCCAGTTATTGCAAACGCTTGATTGCAGTTGTTGCTGCTGAGGGTGGCACACCCAGTTATTAGGTTTAGAGGGCAATTACATTTTCACATAGGGCCGTGAAGGTTCGGTTAGCTTTTTTCCCTTAAATAAAATGATCACTTAAACTGCATATTGTGTTTACTTTGTGTAATATTAACATTTGTTTGATGATCTGAAACATTTAAATGTGACAAATGTGCAAAAAAATGATATCAAGAAGAGGGCAAATACTAAGTCACAGCACTGTAATTGGGGCTAGGGTCCTTTTTTCAGAATTTCTGCCTGACTGACGTTTCCAAAGTAAACTGCCTGTTACTCAGGCCAAGAAGCCAGGATATGCATATAATTGTAGAAATGTTAAAATAATGTATGAGACTATAACACAATTGATATGGTAGGAGAAAATCCAAAGAAAAGCCAACCAGAATTTAAGAAAATTGAGAGCCCATGCTTTTACAATGGAACGTATAGGGTCATATCCAAATCCAGCTCCTAGATTGCACTACCTATGGCTTCCACTAGACGTCTACAGTCTTTGTTCAAGGTTTCAGGCTTGTTTCTTCCCAAACGAGGAAGAATTCTGAGTTTAAAGCTTTTAACCGATATAAGACACTTGTATGTACCTAAATGTTTAATATCCATCATTTTTATGATTATATAAAGTTGCATTGTTTAAAGTGGCTAGTGATACATTTATTACATCAATATTTTCATTATTGAAGTGGCTAGCGATGAGTTAGTATGTTGGCAGCAGCCACTCAATGTTAGTGATGGCTGTTTAACAGTCTGATGGCCTTGAGATAGAAGCTGTTTTTCAGTCTCTCGGTACCCGCTTTCATGCACCTGTACTGACCTCACCTTCTGGATGAAAGCGGGGTGAACAGGCAGTGGCTCAGTTGGTTGTTGTCCTTGATTATCTTTTTGGCCTTCCTGTGACATCGGGTGGTGTAGGTGTCATGGAGGGCGGGTAGTTTGCCCCCGGTGATGCGTTGTGCAGACCGCACTACCCTCTAGAGAGCCATACGGTTGTGGGTGGAGCAGTACCGTACCAGGCAGTGATACAGCCTGACAGGATGCTCTCGATTGTGCATTTGTAAAAGTTTGAGTCTTTTCGGTGACATGCCAAATTTCTTCAGCCTCCTGAGGTTGAAGAGGCACTTCTGCGCCTTCTTCACTACGCTATCTGTGTGGGTGGACCAATTCAGTTTGTCCATGATATGTACGCCGATGAACTTAAAACTTTCCACCTTCTCTACTACTGTCCCGTCAACGTGGATAGGGGGCTGCTCCCTCTGCTGTTTCCTGTGGTCCACAATCATCTCCATTGTTTTGTTGACTTTGAGTGTAAGGATATTTTCCTGACACCACACTCCGAGGGCCCTCACCTCCTCCCTGTAGGCCGTCTCATCGTTGTTGGTAATCAAGCCTACCACTGTTGTGTCGTCTGCAAACTTGATTATTGAGTTGGCGGTGTGCATGGCCACGCAATCATGGGTGAACAGGGAGTACAGGAGAGGGCTGAGAAGGCACCCTTGTGGGGCCCCAGTGTTGATGATCAGTGGGGGGAAGATGTTGTTACCTACCCTCACCACCTTGAGGCGGCCTGTAAGGAAGTCTAAGACCCAGTTGCAGAGAGCGGGGTCAAGACCCAGGGTCTCGAGCTTGATGACGAGTTTGGAGGGTACTATGGTGTTAAATGCTGAGCTGTAGTCGTTGAACAGCATTCGTACATAGGTATTCTTCTTGTCCAGATGGGTTAGGGAAGTGTGCTGCGTGATTGTGTCGTCTGTGGACCTATTGGGGCGGTAAGCAAATTGGAGTGGGTCTAGGGTGTCAGGTAGGGTGGAGGTAAAATGATCCTTGACTAGTCTCTCAAAGCACTTCATGATGAAGGAAGTGAGTGCTATGGGGCAATAGTCATTTAGCTCAGTTACCTTCGCTTTCTTGGGAACAGGAACTATGGTGGCCCTCTTGAAGCATGTGGGAACAGCAGACTGGGATAAGGATTAATTGAATATTTCCATAAACACACCAGCCAGCTGGTCTGCGCATGCTCTGAGGATGAGGCTGGGATGCCGTCTGGACCAGCAGCCTTGCGAGGGTTAACACGTTTAAGTATTTTACTCACGTTGGCTGCAGTGAAGGAGAGCCCGCAGGTTTTGGTAGCGGGCCGTGTCAGTGGCACTGTGTTGCCCTCAAAGCGAGCAAAGAAGTTGTTTGGTTTGTCTGGGAGCAAGACATCGTGGTCCGAGACTCGGCTCGTTTTCCTTTTGTAGTCCGTGATTGACTGTAGTCCCTGCCACATACCTCTTGTGTCTGGGCCGTTGAATGGCAACTCTACTTTGTCTCTATACTGACGCTTAGCTTGTTTGATTGCCTTGCAAGGGAATAGCTACACTGTTTGTATTTGGTCATGTTTCCAGTCACCTTTCTCTGATTAAAAGCCGTGGTTGCCTCTTTCAGTTTTGTGCGAATGCTGCCATTAATCCACGGTTTCTGTTTGGGGAATGTTTTAATAGACGCTGTGGGTACTGTCACAGCCCCTCTGCAGTGCAGGGGCGGTTCCTCCTGCAGGCAGAGGAGGGTCATTAGTGATTGGAGTCACCTGGGCTCAGGGTATTTAAACTGCTTCACTAATCACTCGTCTCTCTCTCTCTCTCTGCTCCTCCAGGTATGATCCTGTTTTGTTTGTTGCTTTGTAGTTTTGCATAGTTTTCACTCAGTCATTCACACACACAGATTCACGCATCCCTGCACTTTACATACACCTTGCATTAGGATACTTTCACACCTCATTCCTTTTTCTTTGTTTAAGGTTAATAGTTTGGTTTATAATAAAGAATATTTTGATTGGCCTATACCTGTTGTTTGTATCCCCTCATTTTTGCCACAGGCTATGAGCTGGCCTGTGACAGTACTACATCACTGATACACTATCTAATTAACTCGCTCACTGAATCAGCGTATTCATCAATGTTATTGTCCGACGGTATGGGGAAAATATCAAAGTCCATGTGATCGGAGCAATCTTCCATCCCTCCATCAGTGCTCAGACTGTCCGCAATAGGCTGAGAGAGGCTGGACTGAGTGCTTGTAGGCCTGTTGTAAGGCAGGTCCTCACCAGACATCACCGGCAACAACGTCGCCTATGGGCACAAACCCACCGTTGCTGGACTAGACGAGACTGGCAAAAAGTGCTCTTCAATGACGAGTCGCGGTTTTGTCTCACCAGGGGTGATGGTGGGATTCCCGTTTATCGTCAAAGTAATGATCGGCACACCGAGGCCATGTTCTCTAGAGCGGAATCGATTTGGAGGTGGAGGGTGCGTCATGGTCTGTGGCAGTGTGTCACAGCATCATTGGACTGAGTTTGTTGCCTTTGCAGGCAATCTCAAAGCTGTGTGTTACAGGGAAGACATCCTCCTCCCTCATGTGGTCCCCTTCCTGCAGGCTCATCCTGACATGACCATCCAGCATGACAATGCCACCAGCCATACTGCTCGTTCTGTGCGTGATTTCATGCAAGACAGGAATGGCAGTGTTTTGCCATGGCCAGCAAAGAGCCCGGATCTCAATCCCATTGAGCACGCCTGGGACCTGTTGGATTGGAGGGTGAGGGCTAGGGCCATTCCCCCTAGAAATGTCCGGGAACTTTTAGGTGCCTTGGTGGAAGAGTGGGGTAACATCTCAAAGCAAGAACTGGCAAACCTGGTGCAGTCCATGAGGAGGAGATGCACTGCAGTACTTAATGCAGCTGGTGGCTACACTAGATACTGACTGTTACTTTTGATTTTGACCCCACCTTTGTTCAGGGACACATTATTCAATATCTGTTAGTCACATGTCTGTGGAACTTGTTAAATTTATGTCTCAGTGGTTGAATCTTGTTATGTTCATACAAATATTTACACATGCTGAAAAAATGAGAGGCTTTTTCTTTTTTTTGCTGAGTTTGTATTGTAGCATTTTCAGGGAGAAGGATCCGACTGCGACCCGCATCCAGAGAAACTCCAGGGAAGAACCACTCAGGGAATCTAAGCCCCCTCTTCCTTCTCTTTCTGTTGGCTCCTGGCTACTTACACCTTCTATGGGTTGACTGTTGCAGGTCATCACTAGCTTATACACCCACAAAGTCAGATTCCACAGCCACAATGTCAAAAGTAGCTACAAAAATGTAAGGTTAGGAATGTTTTTATTATTAGGTATAGGGTTAGTCATTTTAGAAATGGGCAGGGTTTATGGCTTTGTGGGTATAGAAGCCAGTGACGATCGCTGTAGCATTATAGCTAAGCCTTTTCCTAACCGTACCCTCTTTCAGCTAGGGGGCACTATTTTTATGTTTGGAAAAATAACATTCCCAATATAAACGGCCTATTTCTCAGGCCCATATGCTAGAATATGAATATAATTGATTAGGATAGAAAACACTAAAGTTTCCAAAACTGTCAAGATATTGTCTGTGAGTATAACAGAACTGATATTGCAGGCAAAACCTGAGGAAAATCAAACCAGGACGTGGCTTCTATTTTGAAAGCTCCATGTTCCATAGCCTGCCTTCTCTCCATTTAAAGGTATATCAACCAGATTCCTTTTCCTCAAAGTGTCAACAGTCTTTAGACATAGTTTCAGGCTTTTATTTTGAAAAATTAGCAAGAAAGATAACATCGCGTCAGGTGTTCACATGAGTTTTGCTTGCGCAACAGAGCTTAGGCAGCCATTGTCTGTCCCTCTCCTACTTAAAATGAGACAGTGCTGTTTGATATATTATCGATTATATATTTTAAAAACAACCTGAGGATTGATCATAAACTTTGATATGTTTCTGTGGACATCGTCTGCGTTGTCGTGACCGCTCGAACCTGTGGATTTCTGAACATAACGCGCCAAACAAACGGAGGTATTTTGGATATAAAAATTGGAACAAAAGGAAGATTTGTGTAACTGGGAGTCTCGTGAGTGAAAACATCCGAAGATCATCAAAGGTAAGCGATTCATTTTATAGCTTTTCTGATTTTCGTGACCAAGCTACTGTGATGATAGGTGTTCATAATGGTTTGTCTGCGATCGATAAACTTACACGAATGCTTGGATTGCTTTCGCTGTAAAGCATATTTTCAATTATCCCGCTAACGGGATGGGTAGCGTCAAGAAGTTAACCTCATTCTCATAACCTGCTACGTTAATTCACCCAACCTGCTACGTTAATAATATTTTCCTGCTTGTTTAAATATCTTATCCCACTATGTTAGTTTTTCTAACCTGCTGCTTTAATTATCCTAATCTGCTAAGTGTGACGGCCGCACCGCGGGCCGCACAGTAAAAAAATAACTCTGCCTATCAAATATCCTTGTCATTTTATGAACGTCAATGTTCACTTTGCACTATATACATGACGATATACATAATATAAAAATGACGACACGACACGTAGCTTTTGTTTCTAATATCCCATACAGTACATATCTTTATTGCAGAAATAAATAAATATTTTGACATGCAATCATTATTTTCCATGTTGATTGCACACTTCATTGTTTACGGGGGAACAGTTGTTGGTAGAATTTACCTGAATCATCTAACCTTATAATTCTCAAGTCAATGTACGACCCTTCTACACTTGGGGCGGCACCACACGGTGAAACACCGCTTACCATTTTCAATGGAACGAAAGCGTTGAGTGAACGGGACTATTGGGCGGCACGAACGTGGAGTGGGAGGCATTGGAAAAGTTCAGCATTTCCCAACTGTATGCATACATTAGTTAATGTAGAGACAAATTACTATGCTAGCTAGCTTTCTGGGCATTTTGATATGCAATTGTAATGTATGTTGTTTAACCTCTCTGGGATATGTGAGACGCTAGCTAGTCATATCCAATACCAGGAGTATCAAACTCAATTTTTTTAATGATGCTGTATTTGCATGTCTGTTTTACAATTCTACACTTCAACGGTGTTTACCAATCCCGGTCCTGGGACATGAATGGTTAAACAGTGTAAGTCTGCAATGGATTAGAACACATAATTTAACTAGTTAAAGGCTGATTTGTAATTCATATATACAGAACCAGAATTGAACATATCTGTACACTACGCTTCTTATGTATAATGTAAATACTCTAAAACAGGTTAATCTCAATATCTAATTTCCTTAATCTGCACTGATCTGAGGACACAGGATAGATGCAGTATTTCAGCAAATGAGACATAATTTCAACCAATAGAGAATGTAAACTGTCACGAGAATGTTCAATCCCAATGATGAAAATCACTATAGCTTTGACCAATTCCCCCTAGGTTGTAAAGCTCGGGTTAATAAGAATTAGCCAAAGTCTCCGATTTCTGCAAAGGGTTGGTTCTTTATTCAGAGAACGTTCTGAAGTAAAAAATGCAAACACAGTCATTTTACAACTCTCACCCCCACCTACTTACTTACTTACTTACACACACACACACACACACATACACACACACAATTTTATCACTTTTCTACCAGCCTTGGCAGTGTCTCGCCGTTCCTCTCCTCCCTAGATTAGAGAGGCCATGGAAGGGACTTATTTCCTGTTGTCAGCTTTTTCAGAGCCATAACCAGGTCATGTGTAGTCTACCTGCCTCTGTTTTCTCAACCATACATTTCTCCCTCCTAACTTGTCCCACACATACATTATTGGATTATAGTCTTATAATTCTAATACATTTCACACCGTTAAATACGTTTCAGGGTGGAATTCTTTAGTCATTACTTCAAACATATAAATTCCTTTATCATAAACCAATTCCAGTAGAGAATGTGAAAAGTTCATTATCCAAGTGTTATAAATATAATAATAATAATAATACATGCGTTATACAAGTTCAATCGGTACTTCAATATACATCTGATGTGCATTATAAAAACATAAAAAGGACAAAAGAGGAGGTGGGGAGAGAGTTTCAAAGAAAGAAAGGGAAAGAGATAAGCACATAGGAGCAGGGAAGACAGCATATCATTAATGAATTACAGTGCTACTTCATATTCTCTCAGGTCATCACAATTACTTAATAGTGTCTCTAGCGGTGTCTTCTTACCAGCCTTCGGCCCCCAGTTGGCTTGGGGTTATCTTAGAGTGGGTAAGGTGTCAATGACAGGACTGGGTGTTGGCATCCTCTCTCACCTCAAAACATACCTGCAGACAAGAGACAGATAGAATTGAAAAAACAGGCTTAATCATGCTAACACCGTCGGTCATTATAATCACCAGGAGGTGAAATGCAAAACTGACCTTGGATCATTAACTATGGGACTACTATATCTTTATCTGTATTTCAATGTAAAGCATCTCTTTAATTATAATTCCTGTTTACCCCACCTAGTGACCTTCCACGTCTGATCATGCTGTGCCATAAACATAAACATAAAGATATAAAACTGTATTTTTTTGTGAAGAATCAACAACAAGTGGGACACAATCATGAAGTGGAACGACATTTATTGGATATTTCAAACTTTTTTAACAAATCAAAAACTGAAAAATTGGGCGTGCAAAATTATTCAGCCCTCTTGCCTATTCTTTGGAAGTGGAAGGAGTCACAGTTATACACCTGAGCCTGCTTACTGCTCAACACAATATATCAATAAGATTGGTTCTTAATTTTTCAATATGTGTGACTCTTAAAAGAGCCTGTTTTGTTTTGTACAGATATCACCCTTACCTGAACAGCAGCCTCACCTGAGAAGTAGAAATCCCAGTGGAGAAACTGGGATTTAATAACTGCAGTTGACATAGCTAAGTAAATGGAAGACTACTCTTAGTGCAATGTGGGTGACTCTTAAAAGAGCTTTGGTTGTGCATAGTGTAATCTATGGTATTGCCAAGGAACAGCACCCTCTTCAAAAGATTGTAGGAGCTGAAGATCTCCCACACACGGATTGCCTACAATGCTGCGTAGTTTGCCCCCATCCTTACAACATCCTGCAAAGCAGCACACAAGTACTCTGGCACATGACGGCGAGCTGCAGATCCCCTCCTGGTCCTCATGTCCATCCCCCTGAAGTTATGCAGCACACAGGTAGCCTTCACACACGCCTGAATTGCCCCACGAGGCAGTCACAGATGGCCCTGGTAACTGAACTGTGCAGTGCCATACACGGTAAAATAGGCAATCATTTTGAAGAAATCTCCAGTTGCAAGGTACAACACACAGTTGAAGTCGTAAGTTTACATATACTTAGGTTGGAGTCATTAAGAGCTGTGTCCGATTCTTAAAATGTTTTACAGCGAAAACACAAAATATATTTACAGTGTTGATAACAAAAGGCTAAGGTTGTGTGTCACGCCCTGGTCAAAGTATTTTGTGTTTATCTTTATGTATTTGGTCAGGCCAGGGTGTGGCATGGGTTTTTTGTAATTGTGGTGTGTTTGTCTTGGGGTTTTGGTGGTGGTATTGGGATTGTTGCTAGTAGGGTTATCTAGCAAAGTCTATGGCTGTCTGGAGTGGTTCTCAATTAGAGGCAGGTGTTTATCGTTGTCTCTGATTGGGAACCATATTTAGGCAGCCATATTCTTTGAGTTTGTCGTGGGTGATTGTCCTTAGTGTCTTACTTGTTACTCTCTGTTAGTTTGCACTAGATAGGCTGTTTTCGGTTTTCATTACGTTTATTGTTTTGTAGTATTTAGTGTTTAGTTGTTTTTGTTTAATAAATATGGATCGCAATCGACACGCTGCAGTTTGGTCCGACTCTCCTTCATCACCACTAGAAAACCGTAACATTGTGAGTGAATATATTTCTTTCATTTGCGATTTTCATGAATAGTTAACGTTGCGTTATGGTAATGAGTTTGAGGCTATAATTACGCTCCCGGATACGTGATTGCTCGACGCTAGAGGTTAAATAAATATGACGAACACTTACGACGCTGCATATTGGTCCGATATTTCCTTCTCCTCAGAAGAGGAGGACGACAACCGTTACATTGACATCATGCTTAAATTAAAAGAAATCTGTCAAGACCTCAGAAAAAAATTGTGGACCTCCACAAGTCTGGTTCATCCTTGGGAGAAATGTCCAAATGCCTGAAGATACCATGTTCATCTGTCCAAACAAAATTACGCAAGTATAAACACCATGGGACCACACAGCCGTCATACCACTCAGGAAGGAGACACATTCTGTCTCCTAGAGATGAAGATACTTTGGTGCAAAAAGCGCAAATCAATCCCAGAACAACAGCAAAGGACCTTGTGAAGATGCTAGAGGAAACGGGTACAAAAGTATCTATATCCACAGTAAAACGTGGCTACTTTGAAGAATCTCAGTTATAAAATATATTTTGATTTGTTAAAAAACTTTTGGTTACTACATGACACCATATTTTTCTATTGTGTTATTGGCTGTACGTTTGTTTATCCCATGTGTAACTCTGTGTTTTGTCACTTTGCTTTCTCTTGGCTAGGTTGCAGTTGTAAATGAGAACTAGTTCTCAACTGGCCTACCTGGTGAAATAAAAAAAAATAAAAAAAATGTGTTATTTCATAGTTTTAATGTCTTCACTATTATTCTACAATGTAGAATAATAAAGAAAAACCCTCGACTGAGTAGGTTTGTCCAAACTTTTGACTGGTACTGTGTGTGTGTATATATATATTTAAAAAGTTAAATGAAATATCATGATTTAAACAATCGACCCAACACCCGTATGTAGAATCAAAATTGACCCAGCAAATTGTTTTTTGCTAGTCGCCAGCGCGTTCTCATGGTAATGCAACCTAATGCATGACTCGAGGCCTACACATTCTGGGTTGGGAGGCATCGATCACAATAAAAAAAATTGTAATCAGTTATCTTACCAACAAAAATATTTCATATCCGATTAGATACTTTTTAAAAACTAGATATTTACTTCTAGGATTACGTTCAAATTTAGAAAGGATGTTTGTGCAACAATTATTTGACACGTTTTTAATTTTCTCAATGACATTCAACTCAACATAAAAAGGTATACGTTTGAAATTGTTCTGCTTGAGCGAGTCTGACCAGAGACCACTATGATGACACACCATATGTGTATGATGGATCATGGGAAAAGAGCTGGAGTAGGCTACATTGTAAGTAATACCCTTACGACACAGATCGCATCGTGTGCGCGAGCATTGCAAAATACATTTTGGAATCTATATTATTCATTATTGCACCCACACTGCTCAAGAGCGTCTGTTTTGTCAAGGGCTAAAATAGAAGTCAGTTCTATTTGTGATGCGGATTGCGCTGCAAGTCCTGCCTCCCCCATCTCCTCATTGGTTTATAGAAGCAAGTACCCATGTGCCATCTCCTCATTGGTTATACCCACGTGGGTGATTGAAAAGACGAACGAGGTCGATGGCGGTAATGCACCTAATTTATGAATTTATGAAGTAATTTCAATACCATTGTAAAGCATAATTTCTCCCCTTTCCAACAAAATCCATTCCGAGACCTCCACGCTGCCCGTTTCTGCATGATTCAAGAAGGCAATGAGCTCTGTCGGGTATTTAAAAAAATGGCGGATGGGGAAGCGAAACTAACGCGCGATAGTGAGAAGGAGAGACATAGTGTGGGGCTTTTTTTCACTCGATCTGTCCAACTTATCACCTTCTCACCTCTAAAATGTAAATAAAACACTATAAAGAACTTATATAATGTGTCATTACATACCTATTTGAAGGTTTGTTGAATTTGAATTGGGTTTTTTGGGTGGTGCTAAAGTGATCTTCAGAAGTAAACAGCGGCTTTTGAGAGTCATGATCGCTTGCAGTGATGATGCAAAAAATGACTAGATATCCACCTTACCCCCGTCATTGTCCATTTCTTGTTTTAAATGATGAGAGAAGTGCTACACATTGTGGAGAGAGATTGTAAGACAGAAATAGTTGCTTTATGCGTGTTGTATGTTACAGCATGACACGTCACGATGTAACGGAGGGTCCGTTTTTTTTCAACTTTTTTCCAATACTATAGAGCCATTACCATGTCGCTCAATGCTTGAATAGGAACGTAGTTCACACCCCAGATTTTTAACTCAACACAGTCACTACAGTCCGATTAGTTTTCTTTGCAGCCTCGTTTGAATGTCGCGGTTGCGCACATTTGTATGGAATGGGGTGAAATTACATTATATCCCAGGACAAATTAGCTAGCAACAGCAAGCTAGCTAAATAGGACAAATTAGCATGCAAGTGCAATCTATATTGCCATAACTGTTTAATGCTTTTTGACCTGTCCCCAAATTATTGCAATTGGTTCAGAGTTTGTTTTGATATTTTAACCTGCGTGTCATGATCACGTTTGGTATGGGGGAACAAAATAAATGTATGCCTGATGGCGCACGCGCTCAGCCTGATTGAGTTCTGTGTAAGATATGTCTTCCAATGGTGCAAATGCTGTAAACATCCAAAGATTATTCAACTTGAATAAACTTGTATTTTAACCCAATAATGGTAGAATTGAAAAAGTTTAAACTCCCTAACAACCATTGTTTTTGCGAACAATGGACAGCCAATGAAAAATGCGCTCTTGCAACAGCTGCATAGTGTAGATTCCAGCCTATGGAATACATGTTTGAGGGAGTTCCTGCCTTCTAAACTCCTCCGTGGTGTTGTGCCTCAAACTGTAAAACATTTTATTTTATTTAAGAAGACATTGAGTTGGGCTTTTATTGCTCAATCTAATTTGTGCTGTTTAAAAAAATGGTCCATAGGCCTAACGCAGTTCCATAGACACATGCTCAAACGCGTACACTTTTGATTGACATAAACAGACTTACATTTTCGCGATATCAAAGTGTTGACATCAAAAACATGAAAAGAATAGGCTTATAGCAAATGCTAACCCACTGTTCCTAGGCCGTCATTGAAAATAAGAATTGGTTCTTAACTGACTTGCCTAGTTAAATAAAGGTACAATAAAAAAATAAAAAAAATAAAAGGGAAACTTCAAATTAATCAGATTACCTTACTGAATACAATTTTGGACACACACATGGAGGCCTCAGAACTATTGGAGACCAGCAGAGCTCTTTATCTGGCAGTAACGCCTGGCAGGAAGGCAACATTGTCTTGGCTTTCTGTCCACATGACTGGCCTCTCCTCTTGGCTGCTGGCCCACAGACATTTGGCTTCCCCACAGGAGACACCAAACTCTCTTTCTCTCTCCCCCTTCTGTCTCTCTCCCTCTGTCTCTCATTATTTAAGCTCTCTCCCTCCATCTTCTCTCTCTCGTTCTCTTATTCTCTTTCTCTCTATTGTCCCCTTCTCTCTCTCCCCCCCACTCTCCCCCTCTCCTCTCCTCCAGTCTTTTATTCCTCTCGGTTTGGCTCTCCCACCAAATCCTTTTTATCCCCATGCATACCCCTTCTTTCCCTTACTCTCATTTGCCTCTCGCTCTCATTGGCTAGTTGCCTGAAGAACACTGCAGTTCTTTGTGTACCCCAGTCAATCTGTTCCTTCATTTTGGCTCAAACAGTTTGGTCTGTTGGAGGTGGGCTTCATGATAAAATAGCTTACACAGAAGGGTGGCAGGTTCTTTTGTGCATGGGTTGATAGCCTCTTTGATTTGAGTTGGGGTGGGGGTGGTTAGGGTTATTGGCTCGATTCAAAATGGTGGGGGGTGGAGAGAATCACTGGCTCAAGTCAATTGCGGGGACGGCCTTGAAAGGTGCATACCGAGGGGCATATGACAGCTTATTGTCCACTGTTTTCAGAGTGTATATAATTGATGGCTCTCAGCTCTGCCAGCTCTGTGCAGAGTGATATTGTGTGGTTTGTGCTCTGTCTGGCCTGGTTAATTGAACACATAATGGCCCTATTTGGATACACTAATGAGAATGAAGCTTAACTACTGTCAGAGATGGAATCAGAGTCAACCTCTGGAACACAATATGCTGGTAATGGCCAGAAGGTGTAGTTGCAGGCATTAGCTGTAGAGGGTGGTAACCCTTTGTCATTGTGTAGTCTAATATATGACACTGGCATCATAAAAAAGCACCTCAGAATTTAATGTGTGGTGGGGGTAATTTTTTCATCCCCATTTGAATTTGTGATCTTAACACTCGGTCTGCACCTATGCACACACACCACACACTTGAGTCTCTTGTGTACCACTGGCGGTATGAGTTTTGATGAGGCAGGATAGATGTTGACATTTTCCCTTAGGCTGTGAGCACTCGTACTCTGACATAAGTATTTTCTGGTCTGTTGTTTGGAAAAGGGCTCTCTTTTATGGGTTGAAGGAAAGGTCAAGTCTGATTCTGGAATGTAATTCCAGGATATAGTAGTAGTAATGTGCATGTATGTCAAAGTAAGCAGTTCAAGTTAGCTTTTGGATGGGTGAACTGTTGACACTCGATTAATGAAATCAAATTCATTCATTTATTCATAATATTAATGATACCATTAATCCAAATTGGATCAGTGATGCAAGTCACATTTTCGAGTCCAACCTAAAGTTTTTAGCTGTTTGGGTATGGTAAACTAACTGCAAACCTGCTTGAACAGGTCATTTTATCATTAAGATTAACTTTGTTTCCCTCTAAAGTTGATACAGTACTATGCTGCTATTTTCTACCAAATAGTTTTTTTATTTGAATGTGTGTTCCTTGCCATCTTTGCTGACATTGATGTCTTTAAATGCAGTCATTCAGAGCCTCGAAGGTCCACTCTGCAGGATTTATGCTGACTGGCCCAATCTAAAACATACCATTCTTCTCTAGGACCCCTTCACAAAATTCCTCAGACAATCAATATGCTTGAGTAAATATTGAACAGCCTCACTGCATGTTCTATTAACATATTTCCAGAAACCAAGTCCACAGCCTAAATAATGAGTATATGACAAAATTGGGCAGGTCTTAATGACCTTAATTTGTTTCCATTGGTCATGTACCCAGGTTGACAGCTCCAAATCAACAATTTTGTAAATGATTAGCATAATTAGAAATGCTCAAACACATCTGTGTGTTTAGTTAGGGGTGACACGTGTTGCTTTTAACACAATCACTGTGTTGGCACATTTGTGTACTTTATCCAACACATGTCAATTCCTGCAATTAATGTATTAAAATCTTTAATCCATCCAACATGTGTTAGATTATTGACCAATCACATTGTGTATCCGAAGTCATCATGCATCTACACTTTTGAAACAGATGTGTTAAAAACAACTTATTTTTAACACATACTGTATGTGTGTCTAGTTATAGATGACGCATGTTGTGTTTAAGACAATCAACAAATTGGCACATATAAACACATGATTTGTCAATTTTTGAACACAGTGATTATGTTGAGACTAACAAGTGTCATCCCTAACTAGACACACGGATGTTTAAAAAAAATATATATATATTCCACTTCTATAAATGACTGGGGAAGGCGAGTAGAAAGGTTGCCATTTATTTAATTAATACAGCTCTCCATATTCAAAATCTTACATGAAACAAAGATGCAAAAACTCAAGGCAAACACAATTTTAGAGAACTTTCCCAATTACATTGCTCGGAATACTCAATGCCATTAACTTCTTGACGCTACCCATCCCTGTCGCAGGATCATTTTCGTCAGCAACCGCTGAATAGCATAGCGCAACATTCAAATAATATTACAAAAAAATATTCATATTCATGAAATCACAAGTGCAATATTGCAAAACACAGTTTATCCTTTTGTTAATCCACCTGTTGTCTCAGATTTTGAAATGATGCTTTACACCGAAAGCAATCCAAGTGTGTGTGTAAGTTTATCAATAGCCTAGCATAGCATTATGTACACTTACCATCAGGAAGCTTGGTCAAGAAAATCAGAAAAGCAATCAAATTAACCGTTTACCTTTGATGATCTTCAGATGTTTTCACTCACAAGACTCCCAGTTAAACAACAAATGTTCCTTTTGTTCCATAAAGATTATTTTTATAACCAAAATACCTCAGTTTGTTTGATGCATTATGTTCAGAAATCCACAGGAAAGAGCAGTCATGACAACACAGACAGAAATTCCAAACAGTCTCCATAATGTCCACAGAAACATGTCAAACGTTTTTTATAATCATTCCTCAGGTAGTTTTTAAAATATACATTCGATAATATATCAACCGAGTGTGTAGGTTTTTCAATAACAGCGGGAGGAACAATGGCTGCTTTACTCTGTAGCGCAAAAACTCACTCTGAGAGTGATATGTAATATGAATGCGAATGTCTCCTTCACGATTGCCCAAATGTACCTGGGGACTTCACACTAAGTCTTGTAGTTCACTCATAGTTCAAGTTATCTGAAACTTTGCATATACACTGCCTCCAACTTGTGGACACTATTGGAAATACAACTAGAGTGATGGTTAGAACAGAGACCTTTCTCTTTTACATTACAAAGATGGTGGTAGAAAAAAAAGTTTTCTTTCTTTGTATTTTCTTCTACCAGATCTATTGTGTCGTATTCTCCTACATTCAATTCACTTTCCCCGCAATTTCATTTCATATGGTACCAAGAATATGCATATCTTTGCTTCAGGGCCAGAGCTACAGGCAGTTAGATTTGGGTATGTCATTTAGTTTAAAATTGAAAAAAGGGGGCTATCCCTAATAAGCAATAGCATGTCCTTCCCAGAAGATGGTGCCACATACTGAGCAATGCTTCCTTTCTTATAGGTCCGTTCTTATAGCCGTTATTCCCACACTGTAAACTGTGGTTAGGCCTATCATCTGATAGAAATACCAAGTATTACTGAGATTAGTACAGTATAATTGTGTTACCTTACCATAACAAAGAAAAAGACAGGCTGTTAGGCATAGGCTATATGTGTTCACCTAAACACATACAGTAATTTACAATTAAGGTTGTTGATTTTTCTGCAACAAACTGCCCGACATCAACTTGCCAATGACGGGCTCTTGCTAGTGATATTTGCAGCTGTGGGACTAGATATGAAGGTTGCATGGTAATTTGTGCCAAGCAATGTTTTGGCTATATAAACAGCAATTTCATTATTCACCCATTTGCATCTCTCCCCCATTCATATTATATTCCCTTTATTTTCTTGTTCCCCCTCTTTTTTTAATACACTTTCAGCATGACATCCTCCCTGTCAAAATAATGTGCAACCAGCTTTAGCTGGGAATGGCATGATTGGCATGTAATTGTCTCCGTAATCATCTGAAATGCGATGAATACATATCACTCCGGCATGGAGAGCAGCACACACTACAAAAACAGCAATTACAATCTTCCCCCTAAGAAAATTGCCCAGATGGGCACCAATTTGTTTGGTAGCTAAGATGCCTATTCAGAAGTTTCTTATGCCTGTAATTATAACAAACCACTGTGTGCCCACGATTGATATAGTCCCTCTGTATTGGAGAGTAGTGTCTTTAATTTATTTTTAGCGTTCTCGTCATGTCCTTTCCACTCGCACATACCTGAAAGAATCAGGTGATTTCAATGTTAGTAATGTTTGTACATGACATAACCAAAGATACGTCCCAATTGGCACCTTATTCCCTATATTAATGGACTACTCTAACTAGGGCCCATCAAATGCAATAGAGTACTCCAAGGGCTATATGATTCATACAGTTACTTCAGATAGAGAATTAGCTCAGTGTCAAATACAGGGGATTCATAATGTAATAGGGTTAATTTGTGGGAAATTACCACTTTCAATTACACTGAATGAGGATTATTCTCAATATGGCGTAGCAGTGAAGACGTGTTTTGTTCGTGTCTTGTGTACTTTTGTATTTTTCGTATATTTTTTTATATATATATATATATATATATATATATATATATATATATATATATATACATATACAAAATTTAAAAAAAATAAAAAAATAATCTAATTTTTAATTAGATTATACCTTCCGGTAACCTGCCTCACCCAATGTGATACGGTATCACTATTATTTTAAATTTTAGAACACATTCAAGAACCTCCAGAAGCTAACCAGCTAATTAGCTATTCAGTCATTGTTAGCCACTGCTAGCGGCTTTTACCTTCTGCACAGATACAAGCCCTGTTCTTAGCCTGGATAATACTCTACCAGTATCGGAATGTCTCTCCACAACAACGCCGGATTCCTGCCGTAATCCCTGGACCACTACTTCTGATCTTCACAGCTAGCTTGGAGCTAGCTAGCTCACAGCTTGCAGCTAGCTAGCTCACCGTGGCACCCAGTACCGAAGCTATCCCTGTGGCCCACCTCCCGGCCTACTCAGCTGTTCACCCGAACCTCACTCATACACGGCTAGAGCCCGATGCTCCACCGGATCCTTGCTGTAAACTCTGGACCTTGGCACCGGATCACCGCTGCTACCGATTGGCTATAGTGGCTAACACCACTGCCACGAAGCTAGCACCAGTTAGCCGTGAGCCAGGAGCATCTCCCGGCCAGCAAACTAAATTCTACAATACCTCTTTCGCCATTTGGCTTGGATTCTCTGACACGGCGCCCCAACGGACCACCACGACTGCTCTGCCGACGAACACTGTGCCTTCAATTACGCTGTGCCTTCAACCGGCCTCCGTCGGAGGGCTACTAACTTTAAACGCCTTGTCGCCTGCTAGCGTAGTGGCAGGTTCCCTGTTCCATCTACTGCTGCCCCCTGGACACTATGATCACTTAGCTACATAGCTGATGCCTGTTGGACTGTCCAATAATTACGGTACTCCGTTCTGTTTGTTTATTTTTTTATCTGTCGGCCTCAGCCGCGAACTCAGGCTCTGTGTGTAGTCAATCCAACCCTCTCTGCCTAGTCAACGCCATTTTACCTGCTGTTGTTGTGTTAGCTGATTAGCTGTTGATGTCTCACCTGTTGTTTTAGCTAGCTCTCCCAATCAACACCTGCGATTACTTTATGCCTCGCTGTATGTCTCTCTCAAATGTCAATATGCCTTGTATACTGTTGTTCAGGTTAGTTATCATTGTTTTAGTTTACAATGGAGCCCTTAGTTCCACTCTTCATACCTCTGATACCACCTTTGTCCCACCTCCCTCACCCATTACCACCAGCATATCCAGAGATACAACCTCTCTTATCATCACCCAGTGCCTGGGCTTACCTCCGCTGTACCCGCACCCCACCATACCCCTGTCTGCGCATTATGCCCTGAATATATTCTACCATGACCAGAAATCTGCTCCTTTTATTCTTTGTCCCCAACGCTCTAGGCGACCAGTTTTGATAGCCTTTAGCCGCACGCTCACACTACTCCTTCTCTGTTCCGCGGGTGATATATAGGTAAACCCAGGCCCTGCATGTCCCCAAGCACATTCATTTGTTGACTTCTGTGATTGAAAAAGCCTTGGTTTCATGCAGGTCAACATCAGAAGCCTCCTCCCTAAGTTTGTTTTACTCACTGCTTTAGCACACTCTGCCAACCCTGATGTCTTTTCCTTGTCTGAATCCTGGCTTATGAAGGCCACCAAAAAATCTGAGATTTCCAAACACAACTATAACATTTTCCATCAAGATAGAACTGCCAAAGGGGGAGGAGTTGCAGTCTACTGCAGAGATAGCCTGCAAAGTAATGTCATACTTTCCAGGTCCATACCCAAACAGTTCGAACTACTAATTTTAAAAATGAATCTCTCCAGAAATAAGTCTCTCACTGTTGCCGCCTGCTACCGACCCCCCTCAGCTCCCAGCTTTGCCCTGGACACCATTTGTGAATAGATCGCCCCCATCTAGCTTCAGAGTTTGTTCTGTTAGTTGACCTAAACTGGGATATGCTTAACACCCCGACAGTCCTACAATCTAAGCTAGATGCCCTCAATCTCACACAAATCATCAAGGAACCCACCAGGTACAACCCTAAATCTGTAAACAAGGGCACCATCATAGACGTTATCCTGACCAACTGGCCATCCAAATACACCTCTGCTGTCTTCAACCAGGATCTCAGCGATCACTGCCTCATTGCCTGTATCTGCTACGTAGTCAAACGACCATCCCTCATCACTGTCAAACGCTCCCTAAAACACTTCTGCAAGCAGGCCTTTCTAATCGACCTGGCCCGGGTATCCTCAAAGGATATTGACCTCATCCCGTCAGTTGAGGATGCCTGGTCATTCTTTAAAAGTAACTTCCTCACCATCTTAGATAAGCATGCTCCATTCAAAAAATGCAGAACTAAGAACAGATACAGCCCGTGGTTCACTCCAGACCTGACTGCCCTCGACCAGCACAAAAACATCCTGTGGCGGACTGCAATAGCATCGAATAGTCCCCGCGATATGCAACTGTTCAGGGAAGTCAGGAACCAATACACACAGTCAGTCAGGAAAGCAAAGGCTAGCTTTTTCAAGCAGAAATTAGCATCTTTTAGCTCCAACTCCAAAATGTTCTGGGACACTGTAAAGTCCATGGAGAACAAGAGCACCTTCTCCCAGCTGCCAACTGCACTGAGGCTAGGTAACACGGTCACCACCGATAAATCCATGATAATCGAAATCTTCAACAAGCATTTCTCAACGACTGGCCATGCCTTCCTCCAACAGCTCCGCTCGGCCAACAGCTCCACCCCCTCCCCCCCGCAGCTACTCGCCCAAGCCTCCCCAGCGTCTCCTTACCCAAATCCAGATAGTAGATGTTCTGAAAGAGCTGCAAAACCTGGACACGTACAAATCAGCTGGGCTTGACAATCTGGACCCTCTATTTCTGAAACTATGCACCGCCATTGTCGCAACCCCTATTACCAGCCTGTTCAACCTCTCTTTCAAATCATCTGAGATCCCCAAGGATTGGAAAGCTGCTGCAGTAATCCCCCTCTTCAAAGGGGGAGACACCCTGGACCCAAACTGTTACAAACCCATATCCATCCTGCCTATCTAAGGTCTTCGAAAGCCAAGTCAACAAACAGATCACTGACCATCTCGAATCCCACCGTTCCTTCTCAGCTGTACAATCTGGTTTCCGAGCCGGTCACAGGTGCACCTCAGCCACGCTCAAGGTACTAAACGATATCATAAACGAATATCATAACCGCCACCGATAAAAGACAGTACTGTGCAGCCGTCTTCATCCACCTGACTCTGTCAATCACCATATTATTATCGGCAGACTCAGTAGACTCGGTTTTTCTAATGACTGCCTTGCATGGTTCACCAACTACTTTGCAGACAGAGTTCAGTGTGTCAAATCGGAGGGCATGTTGTCTGGTCCTCTGGCAGACACTATGGGGGTTCAATTCTCGGGCCGACTCTTTTCTCTGTCTATATCAATGATGTTGCTCTTGCTGCGGGCGATTCGCTGATCCACCTCTACGCAGACGACACCATTCGGTATACTTCTGGCCCTTCCTTGGACACTTTGCTATCTAACCTCCAAACAAGCTTCAATGCCATACAGCACTCCTTCCGTGGCCTCCAACTGCTCTTAAACGCTAGTAAAACCAAATGCAAGCTTTTCAACCATTCGCTGCCTGCACCCGTACGCCCGACTAGCATCACCACCCTGGATGGTTCCGACCTAGAATATGTAGACATCTATAATTACCTAGGTGTCTGGCTAGACTGTAAACTCTCCTTCCAGACTCATATCAAACATCTCCAATCTAAAATCAAATCAGGAGTCGGCTTTCTATGCCGCAACAAAGCCTCCTTCAGTTCATTTTTTCCCAAAATATTATTTTTGTAGGTCGAAACAGCTCCGTTTGTTCTTCACGTTTGGCTGAGAAATTGCCCGGAAATTGCGGTCACCACAACGCTGAATATGTTCCAAATTAGCTCCATAATATCGACAGAAACATGGCAAACGTTGTTTAGAATCCATCCTCAAGGTGTTTTTCTAATATCTATTCGATAATATATCCGTCGGGACAATTCCTTTTTCTCTAGGACCGATTGGAGTAATAGCTACCTCTGTACTTTACGCGAGAATCTCTCTCGGAGCCACCATGTGACCACTTACGCAATGTGCCCCCATACGGATATTCTTCAACAGAAATGTGTAAAACTACGTCACAGTGCTGTAGACACCTTCGGGAATACGTAGAAAGCGTAAGCTCGTTGATGGTACATTCACAGCCATATAGGGAGTCATTGGAACGCAGCACTTTCAAAACCTGGGGCACTTCCGGATTGGATTTTTCTCAGGCTTTCGCTTGCAACATTAGTTCTGTTATACTCACAGACAATATCTTTACAGTTTTGGAAACGTTAGTGTTTTCTATCGAAAGCTGTCAATTATATGCATATTCTGGCATCTTTTCCTGACAAAATATCCCGTTTAAAACGGGAACGTTTTTTTCTCCAAAAATGACAATACTGTCTCTAGAGTTCCGAGAGGTTTAAATGAATTAGGCCTTCACGAATTATCCTACTTTCAGCACCCCTGCCTCTCTGTGCCTGACGGTTCATAGTAATGTAAGTTATGTAAATTTACTTGAATATGGCTTATTGTGAGGCCAATAACTGATAAATAACTTCATTATGGGAAGCAAAATGTTTCGATTCTATTTAAATAAATTAAAGCAGTAGCAAGCTTACCTACCGTCCTCCTTCTCAAACGGAATAATACATCAGTATAGCCTATGGATCATTTGATTGAGACCACACTAGGCACACTTTATATTGTGTGCCCAGAAAATAATCCAGGTTGAGGGGCAGCATCGGGCACACATCGATATACAGTGCCTTGCGAAAGTATTTGGCCCCGTTGAGCTTTGCGACCTTTTGCCACATTTCAGGCTTCAAACATAAAGATATAAAACATTATTTTTTTGTGAAGAATCAACAACAATTGGGACACAATCATGAAGTGGATTGACATTTATTGGATATTTCAAACTTTTTTAACAAATCAAAAACTGAAAAATTGGGCGGGACTTTACCTAGCAGGGTCTTGTAGATGACCTGGAGCCAGTGGGTTTGGTGACGAGTATGAAGCGAGGGCCAGCCAATGAGAGCGTACAGGTCGCAGTGGTGGGTCGTATATGGGGCTTTGGTGGTAAAACGGATGGCACTGTGATAGACTGCATCCAATTTATTGAGTAGGGTATTGGAGATTATTTTGTAAATGACATCGCCAAAGTCGAGGATCGGTAGGATGTTCAGTTTTACGACCATCCTATATGTTACGACTTCTATGAATGGTGAGTGGAGGAGTCAAGCGCAGAGAGCAGGTAATTGCGTACGTGGATATTTTAATCCAAAGACAGTGGAGACACGGCCATGCAAAACCCAAGGGCGCATGAAACAACCCGTCCATAATACAAAGGACTAAAACTGTCCGGAAAAATATAGATCACACTAATACACCAAAACCAAATAACAGAGAACAAGCCTGCACAAATAACCAGCGGGCCTAGTGCCCTTAAATAGCCTACAAACAAACACTAACTCAAAACAGGTGTACCCAATTAAACCCAATAAACAGAAACAAACGGAAAGGGAATCGATGGCAGCTAATAGGCCGGTGACGACGACCGCCGAGCGCCGCCCGAACAGGAAGAGGCACCATCTTCGGCGAGATTCGTGTCACTATACCTATACCATAAAGGCCTGATTGGTGGAATGTTGCAGAGATGGTTGTCCTTCTGGAAGGTTCTCCCATCTCCACAGAGGAACTGTAGAGCTCTGTCAGTGACCATCGGGTTCTTGGTCACCTCCCTGACCAAGGCCCTTCTCCCCCGATTGCTCACTTTAGCCAGGCTGCCAGCTCTAGGAAGAGTCTTGGTGGTTCCTAAGTTCTTCCATTTAAGAATAATGGAGACCTCTGTGTTCTTGGAGGCAGTCGATGGTACCCTTCCCCAGATCTGAGCCTCGACACCATCCTGTCTCGGAGCTCTACGGACAATTCCTTCCACCTCATGTCTTGATTTTTTTTCTGACATGCACTGTCAACTGTGGGACTTTATATAGACAGGTGTGTGTCTTTTCAAATAATTTCCAATCAATTGAATATACCACAGGTGGACTCAAATCAAGTTGTAGAAACATCTCAAGGATGATCAATGGAAACACCTGAAACACCTGAGCTCAAATTCGAGCCTCATAGCGAAGGGTCTGAATACTTATGTCAGGTATTGTTTTTTATTTGTAATACATTTGCAAAATTTTCTACAAACCTGTTTTCGCTTTGTCATTCGAGGTATTGTGTGTAGAATGCCGAGGAATTTTTGAATAAGGCTGTAATGTAACAAAATGTGGAAAAGGTCAAGGGGTCTGAATACTTTCCAAAGGCACTGTAATCAAACTACCATGGCTAGTGGAAGAGATCTCAGTGACTTTGAAAGAGGTTGCAAAGCAGCATAGGAGGTTTAAACGGTTGTGGTGTGTGAGTATCTTTTTCTCAACACGATTTAACACTTATGGGAGATACTGGAGTGGCACCTGAGACAGCATTTTCCACCACCATCAACAAAACACCAAATTATGGAATTTCTTGTGGAAGAATAGTCTCACATCCCTTTAATAGAGTTCCAGACACTTGTAGAATCTTTGCCAAGGCTCATTGAAGCTGTTCTGCGGCTCGTGGTGGCCCCAATGCCCTATTAAGGCAGTTCATTTTGGTATTTCCTACCATTTCTTTAGATTCCTCATGTCTAACTCATTGTTATAAAATATGTTGGTCTAAATCCGATGTTAGGTACTGTATTTATGGAAATATTATATGAAACATATATATTGAAGTGACCAATTTGCGTGCAATCAATTAGCTTAATTTTTCAGATATCAAATTATATTTCAACAAAATAATGTTGCACGAATGCTAATCTTATCTGTTTCTAAAAAACAGAAAGGTTTTGCAGAGCTACCTGAGGTTTCTGTCTATTCTCTTCATTGTTCATTTTTTAGATGGAATGACCCTGCATTCCTCTCCCTGGGTTTTATGATTCAGGAAACAAAGCACTAGTAGAGTTGAACCTTCTCATATTAAAAACGTATAGTAAAAAAAAAAAAAGATTTATAATATATATATTACACAGTATAGAAAAAAACCTATGGTCCTCCATAGATAGGTATAGCAGAGTTCCAGCTGATGATGCTCAGTATCTTCTCCCTGGTGTGTCCTGTCCTGGCACAGATTCAGTCTTCAGCTCTCACGCACCGTAAAATCCGAAGGTGACCGTAGAATTGCTGGGGCTATTTTTCATCAGGACACTGAGTATCTTCATCCTGACTGTGCATCCCTGGGTGTTAGAAAATTGGCTTAGCTGAGTCATGGGGTATGAAAAGCACTGAGAAGACACTGTGAAGTTTAGAGGGGTAGCGTTAGGCAAGAGGCAATATATGTTGCCTATGTTTTACTAGTGCGCCATATCCCTAAAATGTGACAGTGGAAAGTATAAAGGACTACCTCAGAGCTGCAAATAGAAAATAAAATGTTCTATTCTCAGAATATTGAAAACCATGGTCAATGCAAAATGCAATAAGGAGAGATTAGACTATCCACCAAACTGATAGCTAATGCTTGTGCACCTTGCTTGCAAAAATGCCCCCTTCCCCCTGTAAACCAAACGCTTCTCTTACCTTGACTGGTCCTTCTAAAAACCAACCAACCTCATAAAAGCCCATAACTCAACATTCCCAATGACTAGCACGGCAGTATCTTTAAGAATGTATTTATTCTTATGAACAGATGAGTCTTGCGTTTAACAGGACCATTGGCTTCCATGATGACTCGCTTGATTCATCGTTAATTTCCTCCTCCAGGACGCATCGCTGGACGCACCTCTTAGCTCCACTCAAGTGTGAGTTCAACCTCTTAATAGGGGGAACAAAGGTTGCATCCCAAATTACATCCTATTTTCTAAATAGTGCACTACTTTCGACCAGAGTCCTTTGGTCCTGGTCAAAAGTAGTGCACTAAATAGGGAATGGGATGTAATTTTTTAAGTAACCACTGACGGAGAGAGCCATTCCCACTTCCCATAGGACCCCTCAATGCCTCTTGTGGTCCGCCTTACCTGACACAGCCTGTCACATCCCGTCCACATGCCAATACTTTACCTGAATTATTGATAAATATGGCCTAGGGGGTCCTTACACATCTCTGAAAACATTCTTTCCCTCTGCCATTCTTGAACCTAATGTATTATACAATGTGACATGGAAACTGACAATCGCTTGTTGTCGTCAACTTCACAGGGGGTATAATAACATCCCAAATAAAGAAAGTTTTGGATGTAGTTATTTCAACGTGCTTGTGGTCTATTATTTACGCTGCGTAACGTAGTGCATATTCAAACTGTGAGAATAAAACAGGGGAGGATAACACAGAAGAGGAATACCTAAGCTGTTCATCAACATTGATTACAGCTCAGCATTCAACACCATAGTGCCCTCCAAGCTCGTCACTATAAGCTCAGGACCTAGAGACTGAACTCCTCACTGTGCAACTGGGTTCTAGACTTCCTGACAGGCCGACCCCTGACAGCTAGAACCTAGGTGGTCAGAGTAGGCAACAACCCCGCCTCCATGCTGATCCTCAACACGAGGGCCCCCCAGTGATATGTGCTGAATACCAACAACGACGAGACAGTTTACAGCGAGGTTAGAGCCCTGACGGAGTGGTGGCAGGTAAATAACCTCTCCCTCAAATTCAACAAAACAAAGCAACTGATCGTGGACTACAGGAGACAGAAGAGGGAGTATGCCCCCATCCACATCGACGTGGTCGCAATGCACTGAGGACCTGAAATCACTGAGGACCTGAAATGGTCCCACACCGACACCGTGGTGAAGAAGGGCACTACAACGTCCAACACCCCTAAGACCCTCACACATTCTACAGATACACCATTGAGAACATTCTGTCGGGCTGCATCCCTGCCTGGTATGGCAACTATACTGCCTTAAACCGCATGGCTCTCCAGAGTGTGGTGTGGTCAGGCCTATGCATCACCGGGGGCGCACTGCCTTCCCTCCACTCTGCTACCATCTAGTGGACAGAGACAGTACAGGCGCATCAGAGCCAGGAACACAAGCCTGAGAAACAGCTTCTATCACCAGGCCATCAGACTGCACCTTGAGACTAATTCCCCATATATATAGAGCAGTGGTTTCCAAACAGTTGGGAAGCAGTAGGGGTGTGGGGTTCCCGCTCCCCCCTTTTTTAAATACCTCAGTTTGGATTTCAACCTACTCTTGAAAGTTGTAATAGTAAAATGCACAATGTGATGTAAGTGAGGCCAGAGTGAAAACGTTTGAGAAACACTGATAGAGTCATTGAACATTGGTTACTTCATATTCTGTTTATATACTCTTGTCTACTTACTGTGTATGTACAGTATACAAAAAAATAGGGGTTCAACAAGGGTTCTTGGCACTGAAAATTGCCCCCAAAGGGTTCTTCCAAGAACCCCATAGGAGGTGGGGTTCTTGCAGGAGCCTAACTGCCCAACTGAAACATTTGGATTTGCTTTTCAAAGGTCAGCAGGTGCAGGCACAACTGAAAAATGAAAAGATATCATCAATTACATTTTTGTCCCTTGAATGATGTACATTTTTACCTTTATTCAACTAGGAAAGTCAGTTACGAACAAATTATTATTTTCAATGATGGCCTAGGAACAGTGTGTTAACTGCCTTGCTCGTTGGCAGAACGGCAGACTTTCACCAGACTTTCACCAGACTTTCACCAGACTTTCGGTTACTAGTCCAACGCTCCACATTTATCACAAAAACCAAGATATTAAATCTGTTGTGTGCATGTTTTGTTAAACATCTGTATAATTACTATTGTTTTTATTCACAGACTTCACCCTCCCTACACCTGTTATGAAAATAACAGGAAACCTGTTCGATCACCATGCACTGCAAAATCATTCTGGCTGTGGAAACGGAGAACATCAACACGCTGGGAGTTTATCTCATCTTTGTCTTTTTTTATCTGCTTTGTCACTAAAATCATGATAAATACGGACTTGTGTAATTATTTGTGTAATGTTTTACCCCTTTCATCTGTGTCTGGTGTTATCTAGTTACTGGCTAGCTAGGTCTTCAGTCAGCACGGAACAAAAGAAGGGGCTACGATGTTCAAAACTCTAAAACAGTCATGTCAACACAGCCCTGTCCGGGGGTGTCCTCGGATGGGTCCACAGTGTCTCCTGACCCCTCCTGTCTCAGCCTCCAGTATTTATGCTGCAGTAGTTTATGTGTCAGGGGGCTAGGGTCAGTTTGTTATATCTGGAGTACTTCTCCTGTCCTATTCGGTGTCCTATGTGAATCTAAGTGTGCGTTCTCTAATTCTCTCCTTCTCTCTCTCGGAGGACCTGAGCCCTAGGTCCATGCCCCAGGATTACCTGACATGATGACTCCTTGCTGTCCCCAGTCCACCTGGCTGTGCTGCTGCTCCAGTTTCAACTGTTCTGCCTTCTTATTATTCGAACATGCTGATCATTTATGAACATTTGAACATCTTGTCCATGTTCTGTTTTAATCTCCACCCGGCACAGCCAGAAGAGGACTGGCCACCCCACATATGCTCTCTCTAATTCTCTCTTTTTTTCTCTCTCTTTCGGAGGACCTGAGCCCTAGGACCATGCCCCAGGACTACCTGACATCATGACTCCTTGCTGTCCCCAGTCCATCTGACTGTGCTGCTGCTCCAGTTTCAACTGTTCTGCCTTATTATTATACGACCATGCTGGTCATTTATGAACATTTGAACATCTTGGCCATGTTCTGTTATAATCTCCACCCGGCACAGCCAGAAGAGGACTGGCCACCCCACATAGCCTGGTTCCTCTCTAGGTTTCTTCCTAGGTTTTGGCCTTTCTAGGGAGTTTTTCCTAGCCACCGTGCTTCTACACCTGCATTGCTTGCTGTTTGGGGTTTTAGGCTGGGTTTCTGTACAGCACTTTGAGATATCAGCTGATGTACGAAGGGCTATATAAATACATTTGATTTGATTTGATCCGTCAGTGCTGCTGTGAATTGTATCACAAGAAACATGCCAAACAGATGCATACCTTTTTTATTTTTATTATAGGTGATATTATATTTACAAAAAAAGGCTATTTGACTTGGGAGTCAGAAAAACAGTTCATGACATTTAGTTTTAATGACAGCATTTACTTAGGAACTCACTTGGTGATAGCCACTGAATTAGAAATGAGTGAATTCAACAACCATCTAACAAGTATAAATACAGTCATGGGTGGTAATTACAATTCACTGGAAAGGCACACTGGGAAATTATATTGGAGGTTGGCTTAGTGGGAGTGTGGCTTTAAGCTAGTTATTATTGCTTACCCGTGAGTGGAAGAGCTATACTATTTTAACTGTTCTACAGTAGAGATTTTTTTATTGCCTCTGGACTGTTGTTGGATATGGTAACCTTTTCGTCCTCATCAAATCAAATGTTTTTGGTCACATAGACATGGTTAGCAGATGCTGGTGTGAGTGTAGAAAAATGCTTGTGCTTCTAGTTCTGACCATGCAGTAATATCTAACAAGTAATCTTAACAATTTCACAACAACTCCCTTTTACACACAAGTGTAAAGGAATGAATAAGAATATGTACAAATAAATATATGGATGAGCGATGGCCAAACGGCATAGGCAAGATGCAGTAGATGGTATAGAGTACAGTATATACATATGAGATGAGTAATTTGGGGTGTGCTCCCGCTGCTGTTTCCTGAAGTCCATGATCATATCCTTTGTTTTGTTGACGTTGAGTGTGAGGTTATTTTCCTGATACCACACTCCGAGGGCCCTCACCTCCTCCCTGTAGGCCATCTCGTCGTTGTTGGTAATCAAGCCTACCACTGTAGTGTTGTCTGCAAACTTGATGATTGAGTCCTTATCTCAGGTACAACAATTGTCTGAGTTGGTTTCCCTAGACTGCATATCTAACTAGCACTAACACATTTGAAGTATTTCGTTAATGATATCTCGCATGTACAGAATTTGTTTCATGTAAGATTTTGTATGTGGAGCTGCACTGTATTCATTAATTAAATGGCAACTTATTTCTACATGTCTTCCTCAGTCATTTGCAGAAAGTTAAGGTGGATTTAAGTGGAATGCAACACATTGAGTAAAAATCAACACATTTTTTAACACATCTGTTTGTCTAGTTATGGATGACACATGTGTTACTTTTAACGTAATGATTGTGTTGAAAAATGTACATAAATGCAACACAACATACCGTCCCTGACTAGACACACAGATAAAAAACACAACATATGTTCTAAGAGAGTAGATGCATGATGACTTTGGATCTGCAATTTGACTGGTTGATACTGTATGGTTTTCAGCTTTTAACACATTAATTCCAGGAATTGACACGAAATGTGTTGAAACATTTAAAATCATGGTGTGCCAACACGGTGATTGTCTTAAAAGTAACACAACATGTGTCATCCCTAATTAGACACAGATGTGTTAAAAAAAATTACATATTTTCAGAGAGTGCATTTCCATCGCTATTTGAAAATCAAGCCATGGACAATTCATTGTGCCCCATATTACCAGGGTTGTGTCCCAAATTTTACCCTATTCCCTTTTGTAGTGCAATACTTTTGACCTGATGTGGTAAACTATACAGTATAGAGAATAGGGTCCCATTTGTGACTTAGTACAAATCTTAAGGTAATGGCCAGTAACCGTGTGTCACGAATATCACCGAAGGTGGCTCCCCTTCCCGTTCGGGTGGCGCTCGGTGGTCATTGTCGCCGGCCTTCTAGCTGCCACCGATCCCTTTTGTTCCTTTTCGTTTGGTTTTGTCTAATTGGTTTCACCTGTTCCTTGTTGTGGTTTTTGGGTTGGGGTTATTTAAGTTTGGTTAGCCCGCCTGGGTTTGTGTGGGCTTGTTACTGTTTATGTTAAGAGGTGTTATTGATTATTGTTGGGTTTTTCCGCTGGCAGGTGAGGTACCAGTTTGTACTTGGGTATGTGTATTTACGCCTGTGTTCGGTGTCACCCATTGTACGTTTTCCTGTTGGACATTAAAGCGTTTTTCCCGAATCCTCTGCTCTCTGCGCCTGACTCCACACCCATCACTCTTCCAGCGTTACACCGTGTTAAGTCTTTGAAGTCGCCTTGGCTTGTCTCTCTGCCCGAACATACTCTAGTATGGTCCGGTCTCTCAGTAGAGTCATGGAGTCCCCCTCTTTATCCTGAGCCTACACCTCAGATTGTGCTACAGAGATAATACATTCCTGGATATAGCAGTCATCAGTTCAATTTAAAAGGCAAAGGTAGATTGTTACTTGATTTTTACTCACTGTGTTTACAAGTAAATGAAACACATTATAAACTCAGCAAAAAATTAACGTCCCTTTTTCAGGACCCTGTCTTTCAAAGATAATTTGTAAAAATCCAAATTACTTCACAGATCTTCATTGTAAAGGGTTAAAACTCTGTTACCCACGCTTGTTCAATGAACCATTAACAATGAATGAACATGCACCTGTGGAACGGTCATTAAGACACTAACAGCTTACAGACGGCAGGCAATTAAGGTCACAGTTATGAAAACTTAGGACACTAAAGAGGCCTTTCTACTGACTCTGAAAAACACCAAAAGAAAGATGCCCATGGTCCCTGCGGGAATGTGCCTTAGGCATGCTGCAAGGAGGCATGAGGAATGTAGATGAGGCCAGGGCAATAAAATGCTATGTCCGTATTATGAGACGCCTACAGGGAGACGGGATGGACAGCTGATCGTCCTCGCAGTGGCAGATCACGTGTAACAACACCTGCACAGGATCGGTAAATCTGTACATCACACCTGCGGGACAGGTACAGGATGGAAACAACAACTGCCCGAGTTTCACCAATCCCTCTATCAGTGCTCAGACTGTCCGCAATAGGCTGAGAGAGGCTGGATTGAGGGTTTGTAGGCCTGTTGTAAGGCAGGTGCCTTGGTGGAAGAGTGGGGTAACATATCACAGCAAGAACTGGCAAATCTGGTGCAGTCCATGAGGGGGAGATGCACTGCAGTACTTAATGCAGCTGGCGGCCACAGCAGATACTGACTGTTGCTTTTGATTTTGACCCCCCCTTTTTTCAGGGTCACATTATTCCATGTCTGTTAGTAACATGTCTATGGAACTTGTTCAGTTTATGTCTCAGTTGTTGAATCTTATGTTCATACAAATATTTACACATGTTAAGTTTGCTGAAAATAAATGCAGTTGACAGTGAGAGGACATTTCTTTTTTTGCTGAGTTTATATGTAAATTTGAATGAATACTATTACTATAGACTCCCACAAGGTCCATAGCAGTCAACATGTGTATGATATGTGTATCATAAATCAATATACCATCTTGCTGGAGGAATAGTATTAGCATGAGATGAGAATGTTATCTACCGATGTTGTTTTTATTTTACCTTTATGTAACTAGGCAAGTCTGTTAAGAACAAATTCGTATTTACAATGACAGCCTAGCAACAGTGGGTTAACTGCCTTGTTCAGCAGCAGAACAACAGATCTTTACCTTGTCAGCTCAGGGATTCGATCTAGGAACCTTTCAGTTACTGACCCAACGCTCTAACCACTAGGCTACCTGCCACCCCATAAGCAATGGCACTTCAATAGGATTACAAATTATTCAATTGTGAAACTATCTATGACCAACCCCACAGATATCCTTCAAAGTTTCAGATTGTGGCTGGTGTAAGGGGATGATTTATGGAGTGATTTATGTTTGTAACTCTGAGAGCTATACATTGGATTCATCCTAATTGGCACCCTATTCTCTATATACATTAGTACCCTACATTTGACCTAGGCCCATAGGGCTCTGGTCAAAAGTAGTGCACTATGTAGGGAATATTGTGCCATTTTGGGTCAAAAGCACTGGCTGTATTGGATTTCATTCCACTCGTCTCAAAATATGCATGCAGATACATTATCCATAATTGGGCAAAGAAATTAAATAATGTTATTTTTTTGTCCACAAAGAGAAAGTCGAGAGTTATTGATCATACAGTATATGTAAAGTGGAACCTCCCTAGCAATACTCATATTGCTAATATATTACTGCCATCTGATTTACATTGCACCATAGTGGCTAACAATAAATTGAGGTGGTGGTTGTAGCTCATGCCTAGTTTCCCATACTTGAGATATGAAAACGTCATATTTACAATGTGTTTTGTCAGCTGAATATTGTGAAACTTCTATATTATCAAATTCCACTGATATGATGTATCAACTTGTATTTTATAGAGGCCAAGGCGTTAACTGTGTGATTCATAAAATACTAATAATAAAAATGTATGAAAATGTGAAGTTTCTTAATTTTTTTATTAAGAAAAGAAGTATAAAAATATAAATATAAAACAATATGACTTGGCATTCAAACAACATGAATTCAGTGTGTGACAGTTACCCTACAACGTACACGTCCTTATTACATCATACACCTACAGTATATGATGAAATGGATCCACAGAATAAACCTAACCAACCATTAACATGAACATTGCTTGCCAAACAAAGATGGCGAATAGGATATAGTATGTCCATCATGGAAAAGCAGTTCATACATGTATCTATTTCAAATTTACTTTGCAGGAAAAGCCTTTTTTTTCTCCAATAAACATTGATAGTATACAAGACTACTATCTCACTCCTCAGTTACAAAACACATTGTCCATACCATTGTTCACAACATTTCTTAAAATTCAAAGGCATCTTTACTGATTATAACCAAAAACAGTAAAACTGTGAGGAATATCACCACCAGTAGTGAGTTTAATGTTTAATTCATGAATTCTACTTGACCAGCCATATGAATCAATGGATCGGTTGCAGGATAGTGTGTGAGAGAGATTATCAGTACATGTCATTGATGATGGGCTCCGGTAGTACAGCCCTACCTGTAATCTATGTTTCTCTCTCCGTGTCCTTCCCTATATACATATCTGCTAGTTTTTTGAACGCCGGTCCCCAGTTGCTTAGGTAATCGTACTCCTGGTCCCCCTCCGTAGCTCCAGACTCCAGCGAGCTGAGGGACTCGGCTAGCGAGCCGCTCCCCTCGTAGGCGTAGGTGGCAAGGGAGTCATACGGGGGCGCGGTGGGGTCCGAGTCGTTCTCATGGAGCCTCCCGTGAATGAAGTGTCTGACGTCGGCGTTATCCTTTATAGGTGATGTCCTCCCGAAGGGAAATAGCATCTCTGGAATGATGTCCCTGCGCAGCTTCTTAGCATCCATCACCTCTGGATTGCGCAGGGTGCCAATATCAAAGGCCTGGGTGTCCTCCTCTCCGCCCCCCTCATCGTTGTAGCTGACAACATTGTCTCTCACATCCTCTTTGGAGATGATCAGAGGCTCCTTCTTCCTCTGCTGCCTCCTCAGGGCAGCGAACAGCACCACGATCACTACACACACAGACAGACAGATAGAGAGATTAAAACTTGAGTATGAGATGGGAGAGAAGAGGAGTGTGCTCCGTCATTCATTAAGTAAACTCAGGAATACACACCGGAGAGAAAGACATTTGCTATCAGTGATAAATACGCTGCACTACCTTGGGCACTCACCTCCTTTTATTAAAGATTGAGCAGAACAAGCTTTTCTTTCGCTTTTCCCCTTAACATCAAATTCACTGTAGAAAATCTGTAGCACTTGAATTAGCCCTTTGTTTTTCTCATTCTCAAGACAGACTACCCTTACTCACATAATTAAATGCATCTTATTCTATTTTAATTTCTGAGCAGGACTTTAAATCCAAACTTGCCAGCTGAAGGAGGAATTTGCATCCAGTGGCACTATGAGAGCATTGGATTTATGTTGTTGCTCATTATTTTCATGAAAAAGGAGCAAATCGAGAGGAAAAACAATTCCATTACATTGGGGCCTCCTCCTCATCCCCCTCCTCCTCCTCTTTCCCACCCCTCAGCAGGTGCTGTAGTACTCTACCTGCCTCCCACCCAGGTGTTAATTACAAAGGTCTCTGAAGGAGTGGCTCTTTAGAGGCCCAGTTACCAGGCCTTTCTGACTGATACCCCAGTGTTGGGTGGTGTGGGGTGGCATGGAGGGGTGTGGTGCAGTGTGGAGGAGGAGCGCAAACTGTTCCAGCTCAGCGCCGCCTGCCTGCCTGCCTGCCTGCCTGCCTGCCTGCCTGCCTGCCTGCCTGTCAGAGGCGTAGTGGAGGTGAATTAGACAGCCTGTCAGAGGGGTTCAAGCGAGAAAACCATTGGATAATGAGCAGATGTCATGATATTTCACTCAAGAGGCAAACATGGGGTTCAACCTTCAGCACTACCAATCTGAGTGAGCCAGAAGCCAGTGCTACAGTAGAGCTCTCTCCAGTGTCAGACAGACAAGTGAAGGGGGACTGTGAGAAGGAACAAGCACAGCATGCAGTGGAAGAAATGTCAATAGTTAATTTGCTAGCGAGGGATCAGTGGCTAGGCAAGGATGTGAGCAAGATTCAAGTTGGGTGGAGATCATGGAACAGGAAGAGAAAGGAAGAGAGCACAGATGAACAGGTGAACACATCAACAGATGAGCTGGGTCTCTGCATTATTGAGTGAGGAGGAGGAATAGCACACACACTCATTTAAGCAATAAAACATGAGAACCTGTGCATTATCATGAATGACACTGGGCTAAGGGCTGTTCTTAGCCATAACGCCAAGCAGAGTACACAAACAAAGCTCAGTGGATTGGTATTTATGTTGCTATTAAGTCACTCATGACCTTTAATTGGATAATTGAATATTTCAACATCCTTAATAGGCTCATGGATTATGCTGTTTAGATGGCACTGGGGTTATGCTTGGCCAAGTGCAATACCAGGTTCAAAGTCATCTTTTTGCCCATTACTTATTGATATCCCCTTGAACATAAGCACTATGTATCTTTTGCTTTTTGCCTGGGAAAAAGACATGCACACTTTCTGTTTTGCACTTTGTGCTTTTACATACTGCATTAGCTCACAAAGGCTGAAGTGGTGCTTTAGGATGCCAGGAAATAGGATGTGACCTACTTTAGCAGGGAAAAACACAAATACCTTTTTGTCAAGTGGATATAACCAATAATAAAAGCTTTCATCCTGCTGCACCATTTTCATGAGGAAACACACTATTTACACATGCAGCCAGCAAAGTAATGTCTCAGTGAGTGGCCCTACTTTAAACTTTCTTTAGTTGAAGAAGTTTGATGATGAAAGGAATAAAACAAAAGAATAGCACAGAAGTAGCACAGAGGATTTAAGTGCTGTCGAAGGACTCACAGCAGAGAAAAAGAAGGAGCTAGCCAGTGCCTACCGGGTGCAAATGAAGTCCTTTCTCACTCCGTAGGGTGTTATCACATTATATTCCAGGATATTTGTGGCTACAGACCAGTTCGTTAAATGTGCAGTGTAGTTTATTGTGGTAGAGTCCAACACAGCCTAGAATAATTGCAACAGCTTTGTAATAAGTGACTTGGATTGCTGTGTGCTACTGTACAGTACTGTATGTTCAGAATTAAGAATAGTACTTAAGTTCTCTGACTCAGTTTGATTTGGGCGTCTCCCAAATGGCACCATATTCCCTATATTGTGCACTACATTTGACCAAAGCCTTACGGGCTCAACACAGTGGGATGATCCTCCCACTCTGTCTGCCAAATTCTTTCTCATTGCTCTTATTTTCCCTAGGAAAATAGGATGTCGTTGGGTGGAGCCAGGAGGGTTGTCAGCGAAATGGGACACTACCTGGTCCCGGGTATAAATACACCTTTCTCCCCATAGATTGTGTGGGATTGTGTGGGAGAGTCTCCTCAAACACACTGGCGTTTTTTGTTGTCGCGTTTTTGGGTGGCGTTTCTTGCGTGCGTGAACACCCCTCAACACCCCTCATTATCACAATCTTTGAACACATCCACTCACTTACACTATTGACTACTGACTACACACACACCATTGTTATTTGGATATAGTTTACTTTGTTTAATAAATACGTTTGTCATTTCTTTATTTCTGCGTTGTCTCTCTCTTTGTTACTGGCTACGAGCTGGTTCGTAACAACAGGGAATAGGGTGTAATTTGTTATGCAACGGTTGACTTTACCAGTGTGATTGATAGTGATACTTACTCAAGAGGATGATGACACAGAGCAGGATAGCCACCAGAGCTCCAGTGCTCAGCCCGGCAGACAGCAGAGCCTCTGTGTTGCAGGATTGCACGTTCCCCCGGCTGTCGCAGGCACACACGTTCACAGTCAAAGTGCTGGTGCTGCTCTGGATAGGGTAGTCATTGTCTGAGATCACCACAGGCAGTAGGTATGTGTTCATCTCACGCTGGCTAAATCCTCCCCTTCGGGTGATGATCCTGGCTGTGTTATCTAAGGGGTGGATCGCAGAGGGAAGGAAAAGGGGATATGAGAAATTTAAGGTTGTTTCTAATGCTTAGAACAAATGTTCCCAGTAATGATTGTGACATTGCAGCTCCATAGGTTACAAAAAAGTAAAATTGTCAATACAACTCACACAACTAAGACCAGATAATGGCCAGATAAAAAGCACAAGGCTAACATTAGCTACCTTCATTGTCAATGATGGTGAAATTTGGATTGGAGAAGCTCATACTGAAGACAAACTTATGTCCAACAAGGGGCTCATCCGTGTCAACCGCACTTATTGTCTGAATCAGCTGTGGATAGTGAAACAAAAAGGTATGGGAAAACACATGTTTCTTCAGGCTTTTCTTCACCATTTGTGGTATGATGATGTCATACTGTACCTGTCCAGATTTGACATTTTCACAGACAAATGTCTCGTAATACATGGCAAATTCAGGTGCATTGTCGTTTACGTCCAGGACCCGTATGAACACTGGGACTCGAGTGGTTTGGCGAGGATTACCTAAACAAGAAGTTTGAAAATGTGTTAGTTGGCCCATAGAGTAGACCCCCTCAAATTCATATCTGGACCTCAAAGCCAGTTACAATGCTTTTTAAAAATGTCTTCCCCTCTAATCAGGGAATGATTTAGACCAGTGACACCAGGTGGGTGCAATTCATTATCAGGTAGAACAGAAAAACAGCAGTAGTCCGGAGCTCGTAGGGTAAAATTGAAATATCCCTGAAGTTAACATTAGAAAGTTAACAAAAAAATAACGTACAGGAAAGTATTCCGACACCTTGACATTCTTCACATTTTGTTATGTTTGTTATGTTTAACTTGTTTTTTCCCCTCATCAATCTACACATAATACCCCATAATAACAAATTAAAACTGTTTTTTAGAAACGTTAGCAAATTTATATATACAGTGCCTTGCGAAAGTATTCGGCCCCCTTGAACTTTGCGACCTTTTGACACATTTCAGGCTTCAAACATAAAGATATAAAACTGTATTTTTTTGTGAAGAATCAACAACAAGTGGGACACAATCATGAAGAGGAACGACATTTATTGGATATTTCCATTTTTTTAACAAATCAAAAACTCAAAAATTGGGCGTGCAAATTTATTCAGCCCCTTTACTTTCAGTGCAGCAAACTCTCTCCAGAAGTTCAGTGAGGATCTCTGAATGATCCAATGTTGACCTAAATGACTAATGATGATAAATACAATCCACCTGTGTGTAATCAAGTCTCCGTATAAATGCACCTGCACTGTGATAGTCTCAGAGGTCCGTTAAAAGCGCAGAGAGCATCATGAAGAACAAGGAACACACCAGGCAGGTCCGAGATACTGTTGTGAAGAAGTTTAAAGCCGTATTTGTATACAAAAAGATTTCCCAAGCTTTAAACATCCCAAGGAGCACTGTGCAAGCGATAATATTGAAATGGAAGGAGTATCAGACCACTGCAAATCTACCAAGACCTGGCCGTCCCTCTAAACTTTCAGCTCATACAAGGAGAAGACTGATCAGAGATGCAGCCAAGAGGCCCATGATCACTCTGGATGAACTGCAGAGATCTACAGCTGAGGTGGGAGACTCTGTCCATAGGACAACAATCAGTCGTATATTGCACAAATCTGGCCTTTATGGAAGAGTGGCAAGAAGAAAGCCATTTCTTAAAGATATCCATAAAAAGTGTCGTTTAAAGTTTGCCACAAGCCACCTGGGAGACACACCAAACATGTGGAAGAAGGTGCTCTGGTCAAAATTGAACTTTTTGGCAACAATGCAAAACGTTATGTTTGGAGTAAAAGCAACACAGCACATCACCCTGAACACACCATCCCCACTGTCAAACATGGTGGTGGCAGCATTATGGTTTGGGCCTGCTTTTCTTCAGCAGGGACAGGGAAGATGGTTAAAATTGATGAGAAGATGGATGGAGCCAAATACAGGACCATTCTGGAAGAATACCTGATGGAGTCTGCAAAAGACCTGAGACTGGGATGGAAATTTGTCTTCCAACAAGACAATGATCCAAAACATAAAGCAAAATCTACAATGGAATGGTTCAAAAATAAACATATCCAGGTGTTAGAATGGCCAAGTCAAAGTCCAGACCTGAATCCAATCGAGAATCTGTGGAAAGAACTGAAAACTGCTGTTCACAAATGCTCTCCATCCAACCTCACTGAGCTCGAGCTGTTTTGCAAGGAGGAATGGGAAAAAATGTCAGTCTCTCGATGTGCAAAACTGATAGAGACATACCCCAAGCGACTTACAGCTGTAATCGCAGCAAAAGGTGGCGCTACAAAGTATTAACTTAAGGGGGCTGAATAATTTTGCACGCCCAATTTTTCAGTTTTTGATTTGTTAAAAAAGGTTGAAATATCCAATAAATGTTGTTCCACTTCATGATTGTGTCCCACTTGTTGTTGATTCTTCACAAAAAAATACAGTTTTATATCTTTATGTTTGAAGCCTGAAATGTGTCAAAAGGTCGCAAAGTTCAAGGGGGCCGAATACTTTCGCAAGGCACTGTATATAAAAAACACATTGACATAGGTATATAGAGCCTTCACTCAGTGCTATGTTGAATTTTGGCAGTGATTACAGCCTTGAGTCTTCTTGGGTGTGATGCTACAAGCTATGCACACCTGTACTTTGGGGAAATTCTCCCATTCTTCTCTGCAGATCCTCTCAAGCTCTGTCAGGTTGGATGGGGAGTGTCGCTGCACAGCTATTTTCATGTGCTTCCAGAAATGTTTGATCGGGTTCAAGTCCGGGCTCTGGCTGGGACACTCAAGGACATTCAGAGACCTGTCCTGAAGCCACTCCTGCGTTTTCTTGGCTGTGTGCTTAGGGTCGTTGTCCTCTTGGAAGGTGAACCTTCGCCCCCAGTCTGAGGTCCTGGAGCATGTTTTGATCAAGGATATCTCAGTACTTTTCTCTGTTCATCTTTCCCTGACTAGTCTCCCAGTCCCTGCCATGGAAGAACATCCCCACAGCATGATGCTGCCACCACCATGCTTCACCGTAGGGATGGTAATGTCCAGATGATGAGTGGTGCCTGGTCTCCTCCAGACGTGATGCTTGGCATTTAGGCCAAAATCGTGTTTCTCGTGGTCTGAGAGTCCTTTTGTTGCCTTTTGGCAAACTCCATGTAGTCTGTTGTGCCTTTTACTGAGGAGTGGCTTCAGTCTGGCCACTCTTCCACAAAGGCCTGATTTGGTGGAGTGCTGCAGAGATTATTGCCCTTTTGGAAGGTTCCCCCATCTCCACAGAGGAACTCTGGAGCTCTGTCAGAATGACCATCGGGTTCTTGTTCACCTCCCTGATCAGTGCCCTTCTCCCCCAATTGCTCAATCAAGTTGTAGAAACATCTCACAGATGTCCAATGGAAAATGAATGGACCAGAGCTCAATTTTGAGTCTCATAGCAAAGGGTCTCAATAATTCTGTGTTTTATTGTTAATACATTTTCCCCAAAAAATGAAAACCTGTTTTGTGTGTAGATTGAAGAGTATTTTTTGTTTTTTTGCAGTAGCATTGGAAAGACTCACATTGTTGCAGACTGATTATCCTACACAATTGCCTGAAACATTCATTCAGACATTAAGTTGTAGTTGCATGTTTATTTTAGTTTTCTCCTAATACTCCAAACGAGGCTCCCATTGGACAACTGGTTCTGATGAGCAGCCCTTTGAGCCAACTGAAACTGTGGGCATTGCCTGTGTGGCTGGAACAGGAGTTGTCCATCCTGGTTGTGACCACATATATGCAGATGCAGAAAGACTGCAGCAGAACACTGTGTATATCACCCAAACCGATGCCAGGTTGACGAAGCCAGGAAGTGTAGCAGCACTGATACATCCCAGGTTAGTGGGCTGGTGCCCGCTACCCAGGAAGATTTTAAGTAGACTTAGTCTATTTTATGTAGTGGAAGATACACCAATTATAGTGCCGGCTACAGTTCCACATTGGACTTGCTGCAGGGCTTGGTTGGTTGGCTAAAGTGCTAATATTAGCTAAGTTATGTGGTAATTTAGCGTTATTTGCACATTTCACCATTTTTACTTCAATATTGCATCAATTCCCTTTGTTGTTTTTATTTTATAAAGTTAAAACTCTTGATAATTTTGCACATTCTTGCCAGAGCGCACAAATCTGTGAGACAAGGGGCTGGCCAGGTGGCCCTCAGCTGCCTGACATTTGGCAATAGTTGGCAGGATTGGGTTTTTGGAAGCAGTGTTCAGTTACTCAAAGGACAGGTTTTAGGAAAACAACTATGATGATGCCATTTTACCCCAGGGCACACTGGGTGCCTAAGTGTAAAGGTCCTAATGGTGATTTCAAGTATGGCTAATGGAAAGAGAATATTAAGGGGCTTTTAGGCGTTAAAGGAAAATAAAAAATTAAAAGTTTATCCAAGTAGGGGCTTTAAAATGGCAAAGCTAAGCAACAGGTCAGCGTGATCTCAGAGGAGTGCAACAGAGCCACTAAGGTATTTGCCTATTTAAATTGCCTGTATGGCAAACAGGTTTCTATACCCCTGTTGAGGTAACAATTCCATAGTAGCAAATCATGTTTCTTTCAAATATTGTGCATATATTTGTTTACATCCCTGTTAGTCGATATTTCTCCTTTGCCAAGATAATCCATCGACCTGACAGATGTGGCTTATCAAGAAGCTGGTTAAACAGTATGATCTTTACACAGGTGTACCTTTTGCTGGGGACAATAAAAGGCCACTCTAAAATGTGCAGTTTTGTCACACAATGCCACAGTTTTGAGGGAGCGTGCAATTGACATGCTGACTGCAGGGATGTCCACCAGAGCTGATGACAGAGAATTTAATGTTCATCTCTTTACCATACTTCACAGGGGAGCCGTCTTCACGCAAACTTCTTTATTTTTATCAAAATGTTTTTTTTTTTGCAGAAATGCCCTCTAGAACATGTGAACGTGTATACCATCTGTAAATACGAATCAAATTGTTAAATTACGAGCCTAGTTAGTTTAGCCACAGAAAAAGTCAGCAACTTTCCCGCTAGCCATGATTGGCTGAGAAAATGAAGGGCTGGACATGCCGAGAGATGAGTTTGGATTGGTCTGCCATATAGCACACTTCCGTCTATTTGAGCTGATCAGTAAGTCTAGGTAATCCTGTCTAACACGGCTTTTTATCAAATGTATTGTGTAGTAAAACTGCATAAACCTAATGTCAAGTTAAAGTTAGCTAGCTAATGTTAGCTGGCTGGCTCGTTGGCTAACGTTACGTGTGTGCTCTCCACTTTCTGGAGGACAGAGTTTTGAAGTCAGTGGAATTTGAGTATGTTAACTAAGGAGTCTCCGGATTACATTTTCAAACTAAGGGCAACCATGGCATCTGACAGGAGACGCCTCCACCCATAATATGTATGGGTAAGATAATCTTGCTAGCTACATTTGCAGATATGGCAAGTTTATCATTTTGACATAGACTTTTCATTTCAAGTTAAAGTGTACTGCTAGCTAACGTTAGCTGGCTGGCTCGCTAGCTAACGGTACGTGTTCTGGTAATTCGTATCTCAGAGCCACTAGTTATAGCCTAATGTTTGCTAGCTTGAACCTGGTTGGTTAGCTACCTGCAGATGCATGTGGGGTAGTAATGTCATGAGTTGGGATTATGGTTAATTTAACACCCGTTAAATATGGCCGGTGTCAGTAAACGTTGGCAAAAAAGCGTAATTCAATTGTTGCCAGCAGCACAGTTACAGTCATCAATGCTCTGGATAACATGAAAACAGCCTAAGCAGATCTGCTGGGGCGAGTAAAATGGTCAGTGTTATCTCATTGTGCCTGGAAGTAGCTAGCCAGTTAGCTTGGGTTCTGACCTGCCGTTGTTAAGTCTGAACGCTCCAATTGAAAAGTGTTCTGAATTTATGAGAGGACAATCTGACAGCACAGTTGCAGTCACCAACGCTCTGGATTTTATTTATCTGTTATTTTACCAGGTAAGTTGACTGAGAACACATTCTCATTTGCAGCAACAACCTGGGGAATAGTTACAGGGGAGAGGAGTAAATGAGCCAATTGTAAACTGGGGATTATTAGGTGACCATGATGGTTTGATGGCCAGATTGGGAATTTAGCCAGGACACCAGGGTTAATACCCCTACTCTTATGATAAGTGCCATGGGATTTTTAATGACCGCAGAGAGTCAGGACACCCGTTTAACGTCCCATCCGAAAGACGGCACCCTACACAGAGCAGTGTCCTCAATCACAGGTCTGGGGCATTGGGATATTTTTTAGACCAGAGGAAAGAGTGCCTCCTACTGGCCCTCCAACACCACTTCCAGCAGCATCTGGTCTCCCATCCAGGAACTGACCAGGACCAACCCTGCATAGCTTCAGAAGCAAGCCAGCATTGGTATGCAGGGTGGTATGCTGCTGGATAAGATAACAGCCTAACCAGCTCTCTTAGGGCGAGTAATGTTCAGTGAGCTGTTCTCTCATTTGTGTCTGGAAGTAGCTAGCAGCTTGACTGCTGTTGTTAGTACAGAACTCTCGGATCAACCATTAAAGAGATGCTGAAGGTTACAAGTTCATCAACTATTAAAGCAAAATTACTTTCCCCAACTGTAGTGTGTTATATACCATTTTGTAGCTCTGAGTCTCTACTTCTATCCGATGTAAAAACATAATTTCAAGGATGTGTTGTCTGTAGCCTGCAGAAAGACAGAGTAGATGCCAGGGCCCCCCTTAAACCCCATTCCAGTGTCCTTCCCCCTGGAAGTGATTGCCCTAGACTTCACTTCCCTCAGTATGCCCCTAGTTACTTATCAAAACATTTTGGTCATGATATACATGGGCTGTCCCTACTCGTGATCAGACAGCAAAAACCAAAGTCGGAGCAGTATGTTCCCATGTAGTCGAGACATTTTTGTTGCCCCTCCCATTTCCACTCTGATATGAGCACACATTTTTGTCAGCTTTGATGCCAGCCATCCTGAAGCCTCAAGTCTGTGAAATGTAGGACATTTCTAAGAGTAGTACGACCAAATATAATCCAACAGGGAATGACAGGGTAGAGCGAATAAACAAAACATTGTTGCACACTTTGGAGACAGAGAAGCGGAGTAGGTGGCCAGAGCACATCCCAAGCTATTGCAAGTCCCAGGGTATTCATGTTTGGTTGCCACTTAAGACTCACAGTAGCTGTTGGGTTAGACGTAGATCCCCCTCAGCCAAAGCACAACCCCAATGGGTGGGTTAAGGACTGTCACCAAAGGCTGACCTTTTGATTATGAATTGATTATGAATTAAGAAAATGGGTCCCCCATTAAGAAAATGGGGGACCCAGCTTAGCAACACAATAAGTACTATGACTGCAAAACACAAGCTTTATCTCTACTTCCAAGTGAGTGGGTGTGGGTGCGAGACAGGAAGAGAAAGGGACAGGGTGAGCACCTGAACAGGAACCTACACACATAGTTGAGGCAGAGGCTGGAGTAGACTGCCATTCTATGTTTTTTTCTATGTTGTCCCTGCTGCTGAGCCCCATAGACCAGATGACGCAGATGTTATAACCCGGCACCTGCTCGGGCTAACCTTGGACAACCACCAGCTCACTATAGAGAACAAGACATGGAATGTGCCAGGGACTGGCTACATTAAAGTTTTGGGGGGGGATGTCATGCTGCTGTGAACAATAAACATTGATTTACTGTGGAATTAGAAAGACTCACATTGTTGCAGACTGATTATCCTACACTGAAACATTGATGAATCCATGACATTGTATTTGCATGTTTATTTTCGTTTTCTTCCAAATACTCTCTCCCGCCGTGAACACTGAACTTCCTAATGAGAATCCCATCGGACAATTGGGTCTGATAAGTGGCTCTTTGATGTGGACCTATTGGGTTGGGACAGGGGTTGTCCATCCTGGTTGTGACCGTATATATGCGGATGTGGAACGACTGGAGTGGAAAGCCTTGGATATCACTCGGAGCCGACGCCAGATTGACCAAGCCAGCCATCCTGAAGCCTGAAGTGTAGCAGCACTTGTTTATGAAGGCAAACTACACACATCCTGGTCCGATCGGTTGGAGCCAGCTACCCAGGAATATTGTAAGTAGACTTTGTAAATTCTATGTAGTGGAAGATGAAACGATTATAGTGCCGGCTATGGGTCCTTGCAGGATTGTCTGCTGGGCTCTGTTGGTTAGCTATAGTGGCCAATATTAGTTATGTGGTGATTTAGTGTAATTTGCACATTGCACCGTTTTTACTTGAATATTGCACAGATGCCCTTGTTTTTTTTTACTGTTTTTTTCTTGATTTTATACATTTAAAACTTTTGCCAACTTTGCACACTCGTGCCAGGGTGCACATATCTGTGGGACAAGGCGCTGGCCAGTTTTCTCTGCGTTTTAGAGCACGCAATCGCTACTGGGCTGCGGATGTCTTGTTGTCTTATCCTAATTTAGTTCCGTGGGCTTATAACCACACCTAGTTGGCGTAGTTCGGCCACATTACATTTAGACCTCGGCTGCCTGACACATGCATAGACATTTTTTGCAAAAGAAGGTAAAGAAAAGGGATTATAATCTTACTTATTTCAGTTGCAACAACAGAGATGTTATGCCATTTGGACATCTCCCTGTCGAGGGCTTTCAGTGTAGTAATGGTGCCATTTACAGAATCAATGTTGAATAGTCTCTCCAGATCGGTATGGCGGTCAATGGAGTATCTGCAGAGAAATACAAATACATAATTTTGATTGTGTAAAAATATCAATATATTTTATATACGCATAATTTACACATGAATCAAATTAAAGAATCTGGACATTATTTATTTCCCCATACAGTACGCTATTTGCACAAGGCTGTCCCCTGTTTCTTGTGATCCATTACATTAGAGAATAATGACACACGACTCTATGAGAAAATACATTACAAATCACACATTTTTGGTCCCCACAGTACATATCATTCCTCTCCTTCTGTTTCTTTTGTCAAGAAATTTTGAATCCTTACATACTGCTGTCTCATTTATCACTGTCAACTTACATATTCCACTGACATTTCATAATTTGCAACACAATCCTCCCATGCTGCACAAGCAGAGACCGGATTGTCTCCATGAGGGAGACAGACAGACAGATACACAGACAGAAAAATACACAAACAGACAGGCACGATATGTGTGGAATGGCAGAACAGAGCAGTGTGAATTGATAGAGCAAATGAGGCTCTTTCAGTTTGACTTTGTGCCGCTACCGCACTGGGCTAGTTTACATAATTATGTGGATATAAACAGTGTCTGTATTCTCTTCACAGTGCCACAAACTTCCGCTGGGAAATCACCAGGAGGGACCCATGAATAATTTGCTTTTCTTCCAACCTCTCTTCCTCCCTCCCTCACTCCACACTGACACTCGGATACACGGATGGATTAGATTTAGCCAAGCGAACCATATTTCCACCCCCCAAAAAAACGTATTAGAGGAAACTTTGAATCGTTGTTATAGACTTGATACCACACCAATAATCATTTGTTTCTCTTGCTGTGTTTATTCTTACACCATATCCAGAGCCCTTTTCCCAACAATGCAAAGTAAAAAAGTACAAAGAGTAAAAAATAAAAATAGTAACACAATAGATAACAATAACAAGGCTATATACAAGGAGTACCGGTGCAGAATCGTTGTGCAGGGATACGAGTTAATATGTTCATGTAGGTAGGGGGAAAATAACTAGGCAATTAGGATAGATAATACATAGAGTAGCAGCAGTGTATGTGAAGTGTGTGTGTGTGTGTGTGTCTGTGGGGAATCATTTTGATGTGTGTGTGTGTGTGTGTGTGTGTGTGTGTGTGTGTGTGTGTGTGTGTGTGTGTGTGTGTGTGTGTGTGTGTGTGTGTGTGTGTGTGTGTGTGTGTGTGTGTGTGTGTTGGAGTGTAAGTATTTTTTATTTTTTTTCACCTTTATTTATCCGGGTAAGCTAGTTGAGAACAAGTTCTCATTTGCAACTGCGACCTGGCCAAGATATAGCATAGCAGTTTGACACATACAACAGCACAGAGTTCCACATGGAATGAACAAAAGATACAGTCATTAATACAGTAGAAAAAAAGTAAACAAAGTCTATATACAGTGAGTGCAAATTAGGTCAAATAAGGGAGTTAAGGCAATAAATAGGCCATGGTGGCAAAGTAATTACAATATGGCAATGAAAGACTGGAATGGTAGATGTGAAAAAGATGGATGTGCAAGTAGAGATACTGTGGTGCAAAAGGAGCAAAATAAATAAATACAGTATGGGGATGAGGTAGATAGATGGGCTGTATACAGATGGGCTATGAACAGGTGCAGTGATCTGTGAGCTGCTCTGACAGCTGGTTCTTAAAGCTAGTGAGGGAGGGGGGAATCTCCAGCTTCAGTGATTTTTGCAGTTCGTTCCAGTCAGTGGCAGCAGAGAACTGGATGGAAAGGGGACCAAAGGAGGAATTGGCTTTGGGGGTAACCAGTGAGATATACCTGCTGGAGCGTGTGCTACGAGTGGGTGCTGCTATGGTGACCCGAAAGCTGATATAGGGCGGGTATATCCTCAGAATTTAAGTATATGTGAATGTTTGGGTAGAATCCAGTGAGTGCATAGTCAGTGCAAGAGAGTAAATGCAAAAAATGATGAAATCAAATTTTATTTGTCACATACGCCAAATACAATAGGTTTAGACCTTACTGTGAAATGCTTATTTACAAACCCTTAACCAACAATGCAGTCCAAAAAATAGAGTTAGGAAAATATTTACTAAATAAACTAAAGTAAAAAGCTAAATAAAAAGTAAAAATAACGAGGTTATATTGAGGAGGTACCCGAGGTAATGTGTGAGGTTATAGGTTAGTCAATGTAATTTCTACAAGTAGGTAGGGGTTAAGTGACTATGCATAGATCATGTCAATGTAAATAGTCCGGTTGACCATTTGATTATTTGTTCAGCAGTCTTATGGCTTGGGGGTAGAAGCTGTTAAGGAGCCTTTTGGACATACACTTGGTGCTCCGGTACCGCTTGTCGTGCGGTAGCAGAGAGAACAGTCTATGACTTGTGAAACTGGAGTCTTTGACAATTTTTGGGGCCTTCCTATGACACCGGCTAGTATATATGTCCTGGATGGCAGGAAGCTTGGCCTCAATTATGTACTGGGCCGTTCGCAATACCCTCTGTAGCGCCTTACGGTCAGGTGCCGAGCAGTTACCATACCAGGTGGTGATGCTGCAATGGGCCAGGATGCTCTCAATGGTGCAGTTGTAGACCTTTTTGAGGATCTGGGGACACATGCCAAATATTTTCAGTCTCCTGAGGGGGAAAAGGTGTTGTCGTGCTCTCTTCACAAGTGTCTTGGTGGGTTTGGACCATGATAGTTTGATGGTGATGTGGACACCAAGGAACTTGAAATTCTCGACCCGCTCCACTGCAACCCTGTCGATGTTAATGGGGACCTGTTCAGCCCTCCTTTTCCTGTAGTCCACGATCAGCTCCTTTGTCTTGCTCACATTAAGGGAGAGCTAGTTGTCCTGGCACCACACTGCAGTGTGGGTGTACAGGGAGAACAGGAGAGGAATAAGCATGCACCCCTGAAGGGCCCCAGTGTTGATGATCAGCGTGGCAGATGTGTTGTTGCCTATCCTTGCCACCTGGGGTGGCCCGTCAGGAAGTCCAGGATCCAGTTGCAGAGGGAGGTGTTTAGTCCCAGGGTCCTTAGCTTAGTGATAAGCTTTGTGGGCACTATGGTGTTAAATGCTGAGATGTAGTCAATGAATAGGATTCTCAAATACAGTTGAAGTCGGAAGTTTACATACACTTAGGTTGGAGTCATTACATTTTTTTCCCAAAAACTCCAAACATTTCTTTTTAACAAACTGTAGTTTGGACAAGTCAGTTAGGACATCTACTTTGCATGACCCACGTAATTTTTCCAACAATTGTTTACAGACAGATTATTTCACTTATAATTCACTGTATCACAATTCCAGTGGGTCAGAACCACTCAGGAAGGAGACGCCTTCTGTCTCCTAGAGATGAATTACTTTGGTGAGAAAAGTGCAAATCAGAACAACGGCAAAGGACGGCAAAGGATGCTGGAGGAAAAAGGTACAAACGTATCTATATCCACAGTAAAAAGAGAGTCCTATACTGACATAACCTGAAAGGCCACTCAGCAAGGAATAAACCACTGCTCCAAAACCGCCATAAAAAAAGCCAGACTACGGTTTGCTACTGCAGATGGGGACAAAGATCATACTTTTTGGAGAAATGTCCTCTGGTCGGATGAAACAAAAATATAATTGTTTGGCCATTATAAAAATGGTTATGTTTGGAGGAAAAAGGGGTAGGCTTGCAAAGCCGAAGAACACCATCCCAACTGTGAAGCACGTGGGTGGCAGCATCATGTTGTGTGGGTGGTTTGCTGCAGGAGGCACTGGTGCACTTCACAAAATACATGGCTTCATGAGGTAGGAAAATTATGTGGATATATTGAAGCAACATCTCAAGACATCAGTCAGGAAGTTAAAGCTTGGTCACAAATGGGTCTTCCAAATGGACAATGATCAAAAGCATACTTCCAAAGTTGTGGGAAAATGGCTTAAGGACAACAAAGTCAAGGTATTGGAGTGGCCATCACAAAGCCCTGACCTCAGTCATATAGAAAATGTGTGGGCAGAACTTTAAAAGTGTGTGCGAGCAAGGAGGCCGACAAACCTGACTCAGTTACACCAGCTCTGTCAGGAGGAATGGACCAAAATTCACCCAACTTATTGTGGGAAGCTTGTAGAAGGCTACCCATAATGTTTGACCCAAGTTGAACAATTTAAATGCAATGCTATCACATACTAATTGAGTTTATGTAAACTTCTGCACCCACTGGGAATGTGATGAAATAAATAAAAGCTGAAATTAATCACTCTACTATTATTCTGACATTTCACATTCATAAAATTAAAAATTAAAAATTAAAATCACGCAAGCAGCGTGACCCTCATCACACAATCACTTACTTGACTGGGTTGTTGTCAGCATCGAGGTCCTTGGCTGACACCACACCAACAAAGCTACCAGCAGCTGTGTCCTCATGCACCTCGATGATGTAAGGGTTCCTGCTGAACACTGGCGGCTCGTCCACATCCTCTATTGTCACCCGCACCATGGCGTCATCTTTGAATGGAGGGTTGGGACTGTACATGAACCTGGGATCCAGATAGGTGTTGGTCACCTCCACTTTAAATGAGAATGTCTTTTTTCTCTCATAATCCAGTTGCTATGAAGAAAATGAAACAGATGAAACAATAATTATTCAATAGAATGAATATACTATCCTAACTGTAAGTCCTTTCATAACTGTAGGTTTATACTTTAATTGATAAACTTGGTGGATTCTTGGTTGAAGTAAAAATGAGTGAATGAGTAAAATATAGTGGAGTTCTCCCACCTACAGTGGCTTGCAAAAGTATTCACCCCCCTTGGCATTTTTCCCATTTAGATGTTTTTTTGGGGGGGGGGATTTGTATCATTTGATGTACACAACATCCCTTCCACTTTGAAGATGAAAACTATCTTTTATTGTGAAAAAAGACAAGAAAAAAGACAAAAAATTGAAAACTTGAGCTTGCATAACTATTCACCCTCAAAGTCAATGCTTTGTAGAGCCACATTTTGCAGCAATTACAGCTGCAAAGTCTCTTGGGGTACGTCTCTATAAGCTTGGCACATCTAGCCACTGGGATTTTTGCCCATTCTTCAAGGCAAAACTGCTCCAGCTCCTTCAAGTTGGATAGGTCCGCTGGTATACAGCAATCTTTTAAGTCATACCACAGATTCTTAATTGGAATGAGGTCTGGGCTTTGACTAGGCCATTCCAAGACATTTAGATGTTCCCCTTAAAACTTCTTATGGCTGAGATTCCGCTAACGGGATCGATATGACAACAGCCAGTGAAAATGCAGGGCGCCAAATTCAAACAACAAAAATTCCGTAATTAAAATTCCTCAAACATACAAGTATTTCACACCATTTTAAAGATACACTTCTTGTTAATCCCACCACAGTGTCCGATTTCAAATACGCTTTACAGTGAAAGCACCACAAACGATTATGTTAGGTCAGAGCCAAGTCACAGAAAAACACAGCCATTTTTCCAGCTAGAGTGGAGTCACAAAAATCAGAAATAGAGATAGAATGAATCACTAACCTTTGATGATCTTCATCAGATGACACTCATAGGACGATGTTTTGTTCGATAAAGATCATATTTATATTTAAAAAATCTCTGTATAAGTTGGCACATTATGTTCAGTAGTTCCAAAAACATCCGATAATTTTGCAGAGAGCCACATCAATTTACAGAAATTACTCATCATAAATGTCAATGAAAATACAAGTGTTATACATGGAACTTTAGATACACTTCTCCTTAATGCAACCGCTGTGTCAGATTTAAAAAAAACTTTACGTAAAGAGCAAACCATGCAAAAATTCAGTACGGCGCTCAGAGACCAAAACAACCCAAGCAGATATCCACCATTTTGGAGTCAACAGAAGTCAGAAATAACATAAATATTCACTTACCTTTGATGATCTTGATCAGAATGCACTCCCAGGAATCCCAGTTCCACAATAAATGTTTGTTTTGTTCGATAATGTCCATAATTTATGTCCAAATTGCTCCTTTTGTTAGCAAGTTCAGTTCACATATCAAAATTCATGAAGCGCGTTCACTAGGAACAGACAAAAAGTCAAAGTTACGTTACAGTCCGTAGAAACATGTCAAACGAAGTATAGAATAAATCTTTAAGATGTTTTTAACATAAATCTTCAATAATGTTCCAACCAGAGAATTCCTTTGTCTGTAGAAAGGCAATGGAACAGAGCTCGCTCTCAAGTGAATGAGCGTCACCAGCTCGTGGCTCTCTGGCAGACCTTTGACTCATTCCCCTCTCATTCCCCCCTCCTTCACAGTAGAAGCATCAAACAAGGTTCTGAAGACTGTTGACATCTATTGGAAGCCTTAGGAAGTGCAGCATGACCAATATCCCACTGTATCTTCAATAAGGAATGAGTAGAGAAATGACCAACCTCAGATTTCCCACTTCCTGGTTAGATTTTTTTCTCAGGTTTTTGCCTGCCATATGGGTTCTGTTATACTCACAGAAAACATTCAAACAGTTTTAGAAACTTCAGAGTGTTTTCTATCCAAATATACTAATGATATGTATATATTAGCTTCTGGGACCAGGTAGCAGGGCACCTCTGGGACCAGTATACTCTGGGCACCTCTGGGCACCTTATTCATCCAAGCTACTCAATACTGCCCCCAGCCATAAGAAGTTAAACCACTTGAGTGTTGCTTCAGCAGTATGCTTATGGTCATTGTCCTGCTGGAAGGTGAACCGCCGTCACAGTCTCAAATCTCTGGAAGACTGAAACAGGTTTCCCTCAAGAATTCCCTGTATTTAGGTCCATCCATCATTCCTTCAATTATGACCAGTTTCCCAGTTCCTGCCGATTAAAAACATCCCCAAAGCATGATGCTGCCACCACCATGCTTCACTGTGGGGATAGTGTTCTCGGGGTGATGAAAGGTGTTGGGTTTGCGCCAGACATAGCGTTTTCCTTGATGGCCAAAAAGCTACATTTTTGTCTTATCTGACCAGAGTACCTTCTTCCATATGTTTGGGGAGTCTCCCACATGCCTTTTGGCGAACACCAAACATGTTTCCTTGTTTTTTTCTTAAACAATGGCTTTTCCTGGCCACTCTTCCGTAAAGCCCAGCTCTGTGGAGTGTATGGCTTAAAGTGGTCCTATGGACAGATACTCCAATCTCTGCTGTGGAGCTTTGCAGCTCCTTCAGGGTTATCTTTGGTCTCTTTGTTGCATCTCTGATTAATGCCCTCCTTGCTTGGCCCGTCAGTTTTGGTGGGCGGCCCTCTCTTGCCAGGTTTGTTGTGGAGCCATATTCTTAAAAAATAATACTGGATTTAATGGTGCTCTGTGGGATGTTCAGAGTTTCTGATATTTTTTTATAACCCAACCCTGATCTGTATTTCTCCACAACTTTGTCCCTGACCTGCTTGGAGAGCTCCTTGGTCTTCATGGTTCCGCTTGCTTGGTGGTACCCCTTGCTTAGTGGTGTTGCAGACTCTGGGGCCTTTCAGAACAGGTGTATAAACTGACATCCTGTGACAGATCATGTGACACTTATATTGCACACAGTTGGACTTTTTAAAAACGAATTATGTGACTTTTGAAGGTAATATGTTGCACCAGATCTTATTTGGGGGGTTCATAGCAAAGAGGGTTAATACACATGCACGCGCCAGTTTTGTTTCATTTTTTGAAATAAGTAATTTTTTAACATTTCACTTCACCAATTTGGACTATTTTGTGTATGTCCATTACATGAAATCCAAATAAAAATCCATTTCAATTACAGGCTGTAATGCCACAATTAGCAAAAACGCCAAGGGGGATTTATATTTTGCAAGGCACTGTATCTTTATACACTATTCAGGTTTATATTGTTCATTCTCAATGCCTACAGTCTTAGAAAATGTGGTCTTTTTTTAACACATCCTTGTGTCTAGTTAGGGATGACATGTTGTGTTAAGTTGATGCCACATGATTTGTTTAAATGTTTCAAAATACTTTGTGTCAATTACTGCAATTAATGTGTAAAAACTGAAAACCATACAACACACCCTAGATGTGTTAGATTATCGACCAATCACATTGCAGATATTAAGATCAATTACATTTCTCTTTCTAGAATTATCCAATCAGTTAGATTTTTTTTGCACCTGTTACTGAAATGGTTGTTTAAGTTTAGGTAGTCTCCTCATAATGTTTCTAACCCTGGCTTTCATTCCATAGCAATAGGAAGTAGTGGTGCTGAGGATGCTGTTGCACCCCCTAAAATAAATAATAATACAAAACATAAAATTAAAAGTTACTCATAAAAGAAGTGCACTGGACCTTTGCAACTCCTGTTTTAATGGACCAATATAGAGTACCACAGTACGAGTCATAATCCCCATAAAACTTTGCGGTCAAACAAGGAAATGGTTCCAATCGTTTTTCCACCATTAATTTTTCCCATAGGGGATTTTAGAAACACTTCAAATAAAGGCTTTGTTTCGTGTAAGCTAACCCTGGTGTGACGTTTTGATAACCGTGTAAATATCTCTAGGACAAGGTGACTTTTTTTCTGCCACCCTAGGCGAGACAAAATGATTGCCGTATCTTGCAAAACAAGAAAAGTCTCAGTAAGCAAAATTACGTTAAAAAGATTTCTAAAATACGCATTTTCCAGAAATTGAAGTTAGGCGAAAAGACGTCTTCAGACATTGAGATCAGGTTCATTTTCGGTTCTGAATCGAAGTTGAAACTATGCATTTTCCGGATGTTGAAATTATGTACATTTTCAGCTCTGAATGAAAGATGAAAATAAGTCATTTATCTGTTTGGACCAAATCTGAACTAAACATACTGTAGATGTTTATGTTTGGGTCAAATCAAGGCTGGTCCCGACTGGACCAAAAAAAGACTGCTAGTTTGGACAGGACCAAAAAAAGAATGCTAATTTGGACAGGACCAAAAAAAGACATCCAAAAGATGTTGATGTTGATTCCTGTGACCAATCAATTTGGCTGTTCAAGCTCTGAATATCAGCTACCCAGATAATGTACTGTACATCAGGAGTTATCCTGAGCCTATTTGCAATGTAGAAGTAATTTTTTTCTCGCTGTGTCAGATCATCAACAATTGACGGAAACAAACTTGAAACCAATGATCATGACAATTTATCCCACGGGATGAAACTCCTGGAGAGCAGTTGTGAGTAGCCTGATTATCCATTAAATATTGACCATTTTACTTCAAAGTATCCTGTTTTTAGGATATGTTGTTTATTAACATGTCAGCACATTTTTGGGTTTGATTGGGTGCCATTTAGGTGTAAGTCTATTTGAATGGCGCAAACTGTATGATGGGCTCCCGAGTGGCGCAGTGGTCTAATGCTTCGAACACACCGACAGAGTCATTGCATTTTGGTACACCAGAATTACATTCATTTCCAATGAAACGCTGCGTTTGCCTTGCAGCATTGAGTTGTCGAGGCAGTTGCAGTGTGTTCGGTGTGGTGCATATGTTAGATTTATCGAAAGTTTGCGTCAAACTGAATGCATAGACGGCTTGACAGAAATGGTAGCAGAAGGTGAATGTTGGTGATGGTGAAACTTTTGTTGCATACATATCCAGATGATGCTACGTGCTATTTTGCGCAATGACACTGTCGGTGTGTTCGAAACGTAAGGCACTGCATCTCAGGTGCAAGAGGCATAACTACAGTCCCTGGTTCAATTCCAGGCTTTATCAGATCCGGTCGTGATTGGGAGTCCCATAGGGCGGAGCACAATTGGACCAGTGTCATCCAGGTTTGGCCGGGTAGGCCATCATTGTAAATAGGAATTTGTTCTTAACTTACTTGCCTAGTTAAATAAAGGTTAAATAAAAAAAATATGCAAAAAGTGCCTGTCTCATAACATTGTCATACATTTTATCTCCAGCCTGCTCGGCCAAGGAAACCCATTTCATGAAGCTCCCAACGAACAGTGGTTGTGCTGACATTGCTTCCAGAGGCAGTTTGGAAATCTGTAGTGAGTGTTAGACAATTTTTATGCACTACACGCTATAGCACTTCACACACATCAACACTTGTGCGGCCTACCACTTTGCGGCTGAGCCGTTGTTGATCCTAGACGTTTCCACTTCATAACAACAGCACTTACAGTTGACAGGGCCATCTCTAGCAGTGCAGAAATGTTACAAACTGACTTGTTGGAAAGGTGGCATCCTATGACTGTGCCACGCTGAAAGTCACTGAGCTCCTCATTAAGGCCATTCTACTGCCAATGTTAGTCTCTGGAGATTGCATGGCTGTGTGCTCGATTTTACACACCTGTCACCAACGGGTGTGGCTAAAATAGCTAAATCCACCAATTTGAAGGGGTGTCCACATACCTTTGCGTATATATAGTGTATTAGTGGACAAATAAAGCCCTCTGCAGCTCGGGAAACATTTTGTTTTCTCTCATAAAAGTAGTGCACTAAAAGCCATGCCCGCACTAAGCCACGCCTCCAACATAATTTGTATGTCTTGCCTTTTCAAGTGAATTGTCGAGTTACCACAATAAATGTTTTCTCCCCCCTACTTTCAGCCTCATGTTACCTGTAAAGCATGAGATTCAGGACAATGTATCATGTTAAACTCAGCCTCAAATAAGGCTTTATAAGATGTATTGTCATAAACAGTTTCATTTTAATGATAACATTTGCCTGCGAAACTCTCATTAACATTGATTGGTGGTAACTCTACAATTCACTTGAAAAGGCACACTGACAAATTATATTGGAGGCATGGCTTAGTGCAGGCATGGCTTTCTATTAGTTCTTTATGGCCACCCTTGACTGGAAGGGTTATACCAGTTTAACTGGACCATGGTAGATCTACATTATATTGGAGGTGTGGCTTAGTGGGGGGGTGTATTTTTCAGTAAGTTATTTTTGGCCACCCATGAGTGGAAGTGTTTTACCAGTTTAAATGGTCTATGGTAGAAGTACATTACTGACAGAGCTCCAGAGTCCATCTGTGGAGATGGGAGAACCTTCCAGAAGAACAACAATCTCTGCAGCACTCCACCAATCAGCTCTTTATGGTAGAGTGGCCAGATGGAAGTCACTCATCAGTAAAAGGTACATGATAGTTCACTTGGGGTTTGCCAAAAGGCACCTAAAGGACTCCGAGATCATAAGAAAAAAGATTATCTGGTCTGATGAAAGTAAGATTGAACTCTGTGGCCTGAATGCCAAGCGGCATGTCTGGAGGAAACCTGGCACCATCCCTATGGTGAAGCATGGTGGTGGCAGCAGGGACTAGTCAGGATCGAGGGAAAGATGAACGGAGCAAAGTACAGAGAGATCATTGATGGAAACCTGCTTCAGAGAACTCAGGACCTCAGACTGGGGCAATGTTCACCTTCCAACAGGACAATGACACAAAGCACACATCCAAGACAATGCAGGAGTGATTTTGGGACAAGTCTCTGAATGTCCTTAAGTGACCCAGCCAGAGCCCGAACACGATCGAACATCTCTGGAGAGACTTGAAAATAGCTGTCCAATGATGCTCCCCATCCAACCAGACAGAGCTTGACAGGGTCTGCAGTGAAGAATGAGTGAAACTCCCCAAATACAGGTGTGCCAAGCTTTTAGGGACATACCCAAGAGGACTCAAGGCTGTAATCACTGCCAAAGGTGCTTCAACAAAGTACTGAGTAAAGGGTCTGAATACTTATGTAAATGTGATATTATAGTTGTTTATTTCTAAGAAATTAGTAAACATTTCTAAAAACCTGTTTGTGCTTTGTCATTATGGGGTATTTTTTGTAGATGGTTTAAAACATGCATTCTTCTCATCAATTTTCGAATAAAGGCTGTAACATAACAAAATTTGAAAAAAGTCAAGGGGTCTGAATACTTTTCGAATGCACGGTCTGTGTAAAAAACAACATATTTTTACACCTCATTGTGCACAGTTAGGGATGTCACATTACTTTTAACATAATCATTGTGTTGAAAAATGTACACAACGTGTTAAATGTGACAACACAGTGACTATGTTAAAAGGAGCACGTCGTCCCTAACTACAAAGAGATGTGTTAAAAAATAACACAATTTGTGGCGTTTTTAATACATCTGTTCTAAAAGAGTAGATGCATGTTGACTTCGGATCCACAATGTGATTGGTCAATTAACACATCTAGGGTGGGTTGTATGGTTTTCAGATTTTAACACATTAATTGCAGAAATTGACACAAAATGTGTTGAAAAATGTACACATCATGTTGTGCCAACACGGTGATTGTGTTAAAAGTAATACATCTGGGATGACATGTTGTACTTCAAATAACTGTGACTGTACTGTATCAATAACTGGTGGTCAAGTCGAATAATCTTTATTGCACTTTCAGATATGAAGAACTGCTATTATTTTTCATCTGAGCCAGTACGTACGCACCACTTAGGTTATTCAATTTACATAATTCGCTGAGGCTCTGAAAAGCATGGCCCTGAAAGGAAAAGCTGAACCTGGATTTCAAAAGTCTCAGACTCTTTATTCAAATCCCAAGGAGGAATAAGGGTCTCTTGACAGTGAAAAGAATGAAGTACTTTCGTGAAGATGATGATAATAATAGAAGACGGGTTTAGTTCAGAGAGAGGATCACTCTGTCTGCACACAAAGTGGTATCTTGTGATTTGAAGCAGTGGGGTCATAGGCGATTAAAACATGAGAGCGTGGCACTCAGGAGTTTAGGGGCTACCTTTTTCACTCTGATAATGCCCTCCTGTGTGTTTTGGTCAGTGATGATGGTGAATATGTCCTGTCCGTCTCGGTCGACGATGCTATACTGCATCTCAGCATTCCGCCCCACATCCGCATCGTTAGCCTTGATCCGACCTATGGCAGCTCCTACTTCAGCTGACTCCAGAGTGCTCAGACGAAATGTATCTGGGGGGAGATGAGGAAAAACTATGATTTAAAAAAAGAACAGAATAAGCACTGCAATTTTTTGCGCAATTTTCCTTGTGTGGGAATGTTTGGAAACGTTGTCATTAATTGTGGGAATCCTTCAGAAAGGATTATTTCGTACAGATGGTTCTCTTTGGGACGATGATGCCAGTCCTAACCATAGGCTACATACAGTGCATAGAACAACATCTGCTTTTTGAAAGGACATTAAAGGTTCAGTACAGTGGTAGTTATGTCTTAAAACCTTATCCGACATTGACTAGACAGAGATCACAAGTTATTGTTGATAGGCCTACAAGCTAGAATAACCTTTGTTGACTTGGTTCAAACAGTTTTGCACAGTTATAAAGCACATACATGTACTGTACAGTACAGCATTGTGTGCGCCTAAATGAAAAACAGGTCAACAAGGAGAGCGGAATTGAGTCTTACGGTTGGCAAAGCGGGGTGGGCTGTCATTCTCATCAGAGAGAGTGATGCTGACCGTGGTGGTCCCTGATAGTCCACCCATCTGGCCAGCCATGTCTTTAGCCTGGATCACAACCTGGTAGTTCTCCTTCGTCTCCCTGTCCATGTTGGGCAGGGCTGTCCTGATAGTACCTGAGTAAGAAAATAGACTACTATCAGTATAAATAAGTACGACTGGTGTATGATTGGTCAGGTTTAACATGAGTTAAAAATAATTTACAAGGACAAGATCTACTTAATTTAGAATAAACAATAATCTGTATTGCCAGTAATAAGTATGAACACAACATATTACAAATCTTGTTGAGTTATCAAATGAAGGCATCAAAAGCTGAACACCAATGCATACAGCTGAAGTCGGAAGTTTACATACAATTAGGTTGGAGTCATTAAAACATATTTTTCAACCACTCCACAAATTTCTTGTTAACAAACTATAGTTTGGCAAGTCGGTTAGGACATCTACTTGGTGCATGACAAGTACTTTTTCATACAATTGTTTACAGACAGAATATTTCACTGTATCACAATTCCAGTAGGTCAGAAGTTTACATACACTAAGTTGACTGTGCCTTTAAACAGCTTGGAAAATTCCATAAAACGATATCATGGCTTTAAAAGATTCTGATAGGCTAATTGACATCATATGAGTAAATTGGAGGTGAACCTGTGGATGTATTTCAAAGCCTACCTTCAAACTCAGTGCCTCTTTGCTTGACAACATGGGAAAATCAAAAGAAATCAGCCAAGACCTCAGAAAAACTATTGTAGACCTCCACAAGTCTGGTTCATCCTTGGGAGCAATTTCCAAACGCCTGAAGGTACCACGTTCATCTGTACAAACAATAATATACAAGTGTAAACACCATGGGACCACGCAGCCGTCATACCACTCAGGAAGGAGACGGATTATGTCTCCTAGAGATTTATGTACTTTGGTGCGAAATGTGCAAATCAATCCCAGAACAACAGCAAAGGACCTTGTGACGATGCTGGAGGAAAAATGTACAAAAATATCTATATCCACAGTAAAACTAGTCCTATGTCAACATAACCTGAAAGGCTGCTCAGCAAGGAAGGAGCCACTGCTCCAAAACCTCCATAAAAAGCCAGACTATGGTTTGCAACTGTACATGCGGAGAAATGTCCTCTGGTCTGATGAAACAAAAATAGAACTGTTTGGCCATAATGACCATCATTATGGTTGGAGAAAAAGGAGGAGGCTTTGAAGCCGAAGAATACCATCCCAACCATGAAGCACGCGGTGGCAGCATCATATTGTGGGGGTGCTTTGCTGCAGGAAGCACTGGTGCACTTCACAAAATAGATGGCATCATGAGGTTGGGAAATTATGTGGATATTTTGAAGCAACATCTCAAGACATCAGTCAGGTTAAAGCTTGGTCATAAATGGGTCTTCCAAATGGACAATGACCCCAAGTATACTTCCAAAGTTGTGGAAAAATGGCTTAAGGACAACAAAGTCAAGGTATTGGAGTTGCCATCACAAAGCCCTGACCTCAATCTTATAGAAAATTTGCGGGCAGAACTGTGTGAACTGTGTGCGAGCAAGGAGGCCTACAAAGCTGACTCATTTACACCAGCTCTGTCAGGAGGAATGGGACAAAGTTCACCCAATTTATTGTGGGAAGCTTGTGGGAGGCTACCTGAAACGTTTGACCCAAGTTAAACAATGCTACCAAATACTCATTTAATGTATGTAAACATCTGACCCACTGGGAATGTGATGAAAGAAACTAAAGTTGAAATAAATCATTCAATCAACTATTATTCTGACATTTCACATTCATAAAATAAAGTGGTGATCCTAACTGACATAAGGCATGGAATTTTTACTCGGATTAAATGTCAGGAATTTTGAAAAACTGAGTTTAAATGTTTTTGGCTAAGGTGTATGTAAACTTCCGACTTCAGCTCTATTTACACCACACCAACAGTTCCAGGCAGATATTAACCCACAAATAAATTATCATTGCTGCATTCAGACAAGAATGCAGAGAGATAATAGGCACGCAAGATTCCTCATTTCAAGTGTTTGCATGCCCATTTTGCTTGTTGGGAATATTTTACCGTTGTCTGAATCCACTGAGAAATAGGGTTGACCCTGTAGAATACTGTACACAAGCTTGGCACTGTTCCCGTATGTTTGATCGTCAGCATCTGTCGCGGTGACTTGTATAACTGACGTGCCTGTGGAGGAGAAGATAGAGATCATGCACATATCCATAATGGGGAACCCAACCCAACTCAAGTGGCTGTGCCCCTACACAGTCATGCGTAATCCATAGATTAAGGCCTAATTAATTTACTTCAATTGACAAATTTTCTTACATGAACTGTAATTTGAAATTGTTGCATATTACTTTTACATTTGTTCAGTGTTGTTAGCTAGGGCTTGAAAAAGTGTATCTACCTGTCAGTTATAAACTAATTTACACACCACACACACACACACACACACAATGAGAAATTGAGATTGCGTGCTACTGATTAAACACAGACAAATCGAAAACTTTATTGTGCTTGTGCAGCATCTCCCCTCTCCCCACACATGACTCAAGTTCAGTCAAAATAAACACAATTTCTGACAAAATAAAAATGTTTTGAAAGCATTGTTTACTAATGGGTAATGCAGTCAGAGGCTATACAGGTGGTTCAGATTACAGTCCCCCCAGTTCTCTCTTTGCTGTAGGCATATGTGCACGTTTCAGTGCCCAACAGGTCGTAGATCTGATTTTTTTCAGATGTCCAGGAGGAACAAGAGAACAATGATTTAGAAGAGGAAGAAGAAGATGGGGAAGAATACAACCCAGAGCATGATGCATCATCTTCAGATGAAGAAGAAATCCCCCAAGCTGAAAGAGAGACATTTTTGCCAAAGAACAGCAAAACATCATGGTCCTTGTCACCATATGACAACCAGGGCAGGATGGCATCACACAATGTCATAAGGGTGACCCCAGGGCCCACAAGACATGCAGGAGCCCATGTCCAGGACATTGTAACGGCATTCCTCCTCCTCTTCTGAGGAGGAATAGCGAGAAGGATCGGAAGATCCAAAGATCCAATGCTCAGCGTGGTAAGTGTCCATAACGTTTATTATAAGATATAAACTGAACACTATGAAATATAAAACAATAAATGTGAACATGAACGAAAACCGAAACAGTACCGTGTGGCAACAAACACTCACACGGAAACAAACACCCACAACTTAAAAGTGAAACCCAGGCTACCTAAGTATGATTCTCAATCAGAGACAACTAACGACACCTGCCTCTGATTGAGAACCATACTAGGCTGAACTCAAAACCCCAACATAGAAAAACACAGACTGCCAACCCCAACTCACGCCCTGACCATACTAAATAAAAACAAAACAAAGGAAATAAAGGTCAGAACGTGACAGACATTGCCTCAACATTCTACATATTCATCACACCAGCCATCGAAGAAATACTCCTGGAGATTACACATTTTTAGGGTTTCCGTAAATATGGAGACAACTGGAAAAGGATGGTTGAGATTGACCTGCGTGCCTACATAGGGCTGCTGATCTTAGCGAGTATCTATAGGTCCTGAAGAGAGGCTACATGCAGTCTCTGGGATGTAGAGATTGGAAGGGTGATTTTCCGTGCCGCGATGCCACTGAAAGTCTTTCACACTTTGTCAAGACCTGCAAGACGTGTGAGAGAATCTGGCGGCCATAAGAGTGGTCTGGGAGAAGTGGGTGGAGGGTCTGCCATACCTCTACAACTCTGGGCCTGAAGTAACAGTGGATGAGCAACTGGTTCCATTCAGAGGTACATTTGTATTTTCATATCTATAATGTAAGTGATTTTATCTGTTAATTATATTATGTATTGCTGTAATATAATTGATTTATGTGATTGTTTTCTGGGACACTAATATTCATTACTGATAGTAATCTCTTTTGTCTAAAGGTCACTGTCCTTTCCGGCAGTATATGTCCAGCAAGCCAGCAAAGTATGACATCAAGATATGGGTGGCCTGTGACGTACAATCCAGCTATGCTTGGAATATGCAAGTCTACACATGGAAGAACCAGGGGATGCGGGTTGTGCTTAATGTGACAGATTGACTGAGGGGGTACAATGTCACGTGTGACAATTTCTTCACCTCTCATGAGGACTACAACCACAACAAAAGAGGCGTGGACAACCTGGACAAGGTGATTGGAACTTACAGCTGCAGGAGGATGACCGCCCACTGGCCTCTGGTCATCTTCCATAACATCATTGATGTGTCCTCATACAATGCCTTTGTGATATGGAACAAGATCAACCCTACCTGGATGCCAGATAAGCGTAACAAGAGGAGGGTGTTCCTGGAGCAGCTGAGAAAGGCACCTGTAACTCCACACATTCAAAGGATGGAGCGCCTCCCCCATACAGCAGCCTTTGCAGGGCTTGTGAAAGCTGTTCAGGGGGCTGAATCTTGTCCTAATCCACCTGAGGCTGCAGCTGGGGCAGGCAAGAAGAGATGACAATTCTGCCCCCCAAATAAGTACTGTAAAACAAATACTATGTGCTGCACATGTGCGAAATGCATCTGCAAAGTCCATGCAGTCACACTTGCATACTGTCCTGTATGTGCTAATTACAGTCGATTGATTTATGTTCTTCACATTTTTGATTTGCATCTATTATCTTATTTTCTTCTTATTTTAGTGTTGTTTTTATACATCTTGTGGGTGGGGGGGGCAATGGTTAAAAAAATGGGAGAAGACTAGTATTTTGTAGTTGAATTCCTTATTGTATAGTGTATAAGAATATATCACTATTTTGCCCAAAAATGTCAAGACTGTTATTGTTTTCCTTCAATAAAATGCATTCAAAACTACTTTCTGCACATTTATGCTACTTTCTTAGGCTATACAAGTACAATCTCTTGCAAAACAAATATATATGTTTACACCTATGCAGTATCTTTAGAAATAATAATAAACCTCTGGAGAGACTGGGTCAGTAACTAATACTCTTAGTAAAAGTATTTATCTTCAACTTGCAATCTGTGGATTCTATTCGATTAGATAGATTAAAATTGTATGTTAAACATCAGAGCATAGTTGAAAGATATGTGTTCCGTAGAAATCAGAAGAGGGTGGCCAGCAGAGATAGGTGGGATGGTCTGAGGGAAGCTGAGGGTTGGGATGTGGAATTGGAGACAAGTGAGAGTGGAGTTGCTGGGCGCGGGATAGAATGCCGGTCAAAGATAAAAGTCAAAAAATTAAGTCAAAATAAAAAGTATGTTTGAATGACACTGAGGGGCAGTGTTACAGCTAATGCCTGTTTTCCTGAGGCTGATGCCACACAGCTGTTTGTACACATGCATATACACACACTCTCATTCAAATGCACACACGTGCACATACATGGACACAAACACACATGTAAATAGTACCACACATGGACTCAAACATATTCAGTCGGCCTTGCTGTTAGGATTTTTGTTGTCCTTGATGTATTTTTTTGTTGCATTGCTGTTTTCTGTTTTCCTTCGTCTTTTTCTTTTTTTTAAATCTTTTAAAAATGTTGTTGGATGTTGGTGCATGGGGGGATAGTGGTGGAACTTACGCACTCCATAAACTATGCCTAGAGTTTCTCATTCTATCACCGCATAATTCATTTTTGCTTTTGTTCAATGTCCTCGATGCAAAAATGATAGGCTTCATTTCACCGGAAGGCATGGGACACACCATAGGGACCAGCATCCCAAGCTATTTGGATGGGCAATGACGGGTCAAAGTTTTGTCAGTGCAGATTTACGGAGTGTTTTCTTGGTTTTCATGAACACTTCCTGGCATTGTTTTGTCCATTTCCATGTTTTGTCCTGACAAAGCAACGGATACAGCAGCTTCAGCTTCGCTGCTAAGCTTGGGAGAAAGTGTCCATAGTTATTCAGTAACCCCAGGAAGAATGTAGTTGGCTCACGTTCTGAGGAGCTGGGGCGTCCAAGATAGCCTTGACCTTGGACAAAGCCTTGTGGAAAGCCTGTAGTGTCGATGACGTGTCCAATGTATTTAACCCCGGATTGGAAGAATGCACATTTCTCCTGAGAAACTCGCAGTCCATAGTCCTTCAATCTCTGTAGTGTTGCATCCAAGTTCTGGAGATGATCCTTTTTGTTCCTTTCCAGTAACAAGGATGCCATCCAGGTAGCAATGGTCTTCTGGCAATCCACTCAGGGTCTGTTCCATCTCCTTTTGGAACGGCGCTAGTGCTCTTGTGATTCCGAACGGTAGACAACAAAACCTGAAGAGCCCATTTTGTGTCAGAAGAGTAAGCAGCTCTTTTGACATTTCTTCCACATGCATCCGAAACTAGGCTTGGTAGTGGTTTATTTTGCTTTTGACTGCCGGCTAAATTGATGTATGGTAGCAGCTACTGTTCAGCGGACAACACAGGGTTAACTGTGACTTTCAACAGTCTCCACATATCCTGATTCCACCATCCTTGTTAAGGACTGGTACGATGGGTGTCGCCCGTTCACTCACACTGACCGGCTCCAGGACTTTGTTTTTGACTAGAGCAGGGAATGTCAACTAGATTCAGCTGTGGGAAGAAAAACATTTATTGAGTGGATGGTCAGGGGGCTAGAACATTACAAGATATTTGTCGACTTCAAATTGACCGCAAGAAGCTCAAACAGATAAAATATTGGACTAAAACATAATGACTTCAAAACTTGCCAAATTTGTATACAAACATGTCTCTCTTATGTGTGGGAATACTGGGTAACAGAATATCATCTTTAAAATCACATGGGGGTGATTTCCTGGTGTTTTTACAGCTTTTTATGGCCAACAATATATATTTTTAAATATGCGGTGTATATATATTTTTTTTTTCTGAAAATTTGGGGGACCAAACAAAACCCTGCCTGCTGGCCACCAGTTGGGGAACCCTGGACTAGAGCGTCCAAGTCAGCCTCAATTTTTGGTCTGATAGCATAAGGTACCGGTCGTGTTTTCAGAAACTTTGGTTTGTTGTCTGGCATAATGCTGAGTTTCACTCTAATATACAGTATTTCATGAAACCCAGCTCTCCATTAAATACTTCTCCATGTTTCTTTAAGATAGGCCTGTGTCTCCATGTGTCATTATATGCACTGATGGCCAGTCCAGCATGATTTTCTCTAACCACAAACATCCCAGTAGTGATGGACAGTTTCCTTTCACAATATAGGCTGGCATTTTTTCAGTTTGTCCCTTTATCTGAACTATGACCTCAGTGATGCCTCTCATGGCGACAGATTCACCCATGTAAGTCTTTAATATGATGTGTGCTGGCTGAAATGCAAGGTGTTCCAGTGTCTTTTTGTCAAACTGTGTCTGACACAAGAGATACAGCTGCCCGTGTCAATCTCTATATGCACCGGCTGCCCCTCTAGTAAGGGAGAGACATAGTAGCCGTGCAGCCCCCCAGCAACAGTCAGTATATTCAGTGTGACTTCCTCTTCTGATTGGTCACTTGCTCAACAGCCTAAACATGTCTATTTTTCCCGTGTTGGAATATCTCTTTCTTGTTTTCAGTCTTACACGTTTTCTCTGAACTCTTTTTGTTTCTGCAGGCTCGTTCGACAAGGCCCTTTTTTTTTACCACAGGCTCATCAATCTATGTCCTTACGCCAGCAAGTAAACGCCTGATATCCTGCTTTGACAAAGTGGAAGCATGTGCCTTGATTTCCCTCTCCTGATTTTCAGTTGCAACTTGGTGCACATTTCCTGATGAATCCAACTGTTGAGCCTCTTTTGCAGCTATTCCCATGGACACACTGACTGTAATAGCTTTTGCAAAGGTCCGATTACTTTCAGTCAGTAGTCTCTTGTGTAGCTTCATGCCTTAGCTCACATAGTAGTCTGTCTCTAATGCTGTCATTTAGAACATCAAACTCACAGTGCACTGATTTAATTTACTGCACTATTTAATCCAGCAGCAAACACGTGTCTCTGATTCTCCCTATTCCTGACTCCTTCTGTGGAACCCTTCAGCAATAACTAGTGATTTGGTGAAAATGGTCCTTCCAGTATTTCCACAATATCTCCACACGTTGTGTTACCTTGCCTATAGCAGACTGCGGAGTAAATTACATTTCTTTGGCCCCATAACACTAAATAATTTAGGCATAATTTTGTCCTCATCAATGTAATATGCAAGAACAAAATATTCAAACTGTTCTGTATATGAGCTCCGCTGCTCAATACTTTCATCAAATGTTTCCAACAATTCCAGCAATTCCAGCCACAATTTCATCAATGTTTTCAAACATTCCAGCAATTCCAGCCACAAATCCAGTCACTGTTTAACCTCAACATCCTCTCTCTGGAATCAGTTAATGATTCCATCATTATGTGAACACGATAGAGGACGATTATTTGCCATATTGGCAAATAGGTTTTTATTTAACTTGCAATTACACATTCTATTAATTTGTGGGCTCATAATTGGAAATGTATTCCAGTTTGCCCTTTTGCCTTTTTAAGGCTTTTTTGTATTTGTGCCTACTGGTTCATCTATATTATCTTAATTAAGTTCAGTGCAATGAGGCAAAACCTTCAACCTTCCACTATTACATATGGATTACATATGGATATTATGGTGTCAATTACATGATTTGATTTCCAGTTCATTATCTCTGGCTTTGTTAACTAAGTTTAAAAAATAATTGTCATTCACATTTCTTCATGGAAATACAGCACCACAAAAGGACCAACTCAGACAATGCAGTTGTTTTTACTCACCTACATCTGACATCTCAGGGACACTGGCGAAATAGATGTCTTTTGAGAACTTTGGCTCATTGTCGTTGATGTCGTGGATCTTGATGTTAAATTCAGTATCAGCCTCCAGAGTCTTGTTGGTCCTCTTGTCCACCACCTTAGCGTGGAGTGTGTATATGGCCCTCTCCTCCCTGTCCAACCGCTTAGTGGCGTGAATGTCACCTGAGTTCTCATCTATTAGAAACAAGCTCCCCACCCCGTCTCCAGTTAGAATGTACTTCACGTTACCTTCCCCTCGGTCCATATTGGAATGCAGCTGTGGATAGAAAGAAGGAAAAACCATGTGAGAGATTTCTTTTGAGATGGAGAGAGCATTCAGCGCCAGTCAGGAAATTTGAAATGTACAAAAAACTAAAATGGCAAGTACAGTTGGCAGGTTTATGTAAATAACAGATTCAACACTAAATTCAACATCTTTTTACATCTGCCTTGGATTAGTCTCTCTGGACAGATATTCATATACAGCCAAGCTTGCTATAATAATAATAATAATAATATATGCCATTTAGCAAATATCTTGAGATTTTGATTATTGCTCACTATATTGGCCTTGGATACATTCAATTCACAAACATTTAATTTCAGAGTTTATATACTCTGGGCTGATGATTACCATCCCTCACAATTGATTTACTTAATTTAAGAAAGGGAAAAACAAGAATGCAAGCACAAGCATGTTAGCTCAGAGACTGAAAGGCAATGGTTCTTGTTTGGATCTTATTTGGTTCTTGTGTGGACCATAAATTGCAACATAAATGGGCCTCACGGGTGGCGCAGTGGTCTAAGGCAGTGCTAGCCATGCCACCAGAGATTCTGGGTTCGAGCACAGGCTCTGTCGCAGCCGGCCACAGCCGGGAGGCCCATGGGACGGTGCACAAGTGTCGTTAGGGAGGGTTTGGCCATCAGGGATATCCTTGTCTCATCACGCACTAGTGTCTCCTGTGGCGGTGCAGTGCATGCTGACCAGGTCGCTAGGTGTACAGTGTTTCCTTCGATATATTATTTTACCCCTTTTTCTCCCCAATTGGTAGTAGTTACTGTATATCGATATATCGAAGGTGTACCCTGTCTGATCAAAATAATCATATTCTGTGGGTAATTTTAAGCGGACAACCTATGAGTCCTGTATTTGATGTTACAACACCCACATCAACATACTCCCACATAAAAAAATACTATACTATTCACTCCAGTGTTTTTGAAGATTATAGTATTTATATTTATAATAGTATTTACAGTTAACTATAGAATGAATACTGTAGTCTACTGTAGTGTTTTTGCAGACAATACTGTAGTGTTTACTATAATGTTATTGCTTTATTATGTGCAAGCTTTCTCCTAGAGGAATATTCAAAGTCCACAATTTCCATAATCTGTAGCTAGCTCACAATAGGGTCTATTCAAGTAGTTCAACATTCCTTTCTATTATGTGTAGTGTAGTGTACACAATATATGGTCTACTTGGCATGTTTCTCACTTATGGGTGACACAAATTGGGATATGGGGGGAGGGGGCAGGGTATATGCAAATTATTATACAGTAAAGTGTGCTTACTTGCACACTTTACTGTGGTATTTACAACAGCGTTTTCTTTTGTGGATACTACTGTAGTATTCCTAAAGGAAATTTCTAGTATACTACAAAATTCTATTGTAAGCACTTACATGATTGAGGGATACAAAAGTGTGTACGGTAGTACAGTATTCCACAGTATGCTACAGTTTACTACAAAATTATATGGTAAACTATAGAATTGTTTCAAAAAATGCTGCAGGAAAACCCTTACTTTCCTGTGGTTTCTTTAAAATTAAAATAAAAAATCCAATTCACCCTTCTACTATCTAGAAGTCACCACTAGCCGGTCTCCGCCCAGTAGCCTGCCCTGAACTTAGTCACTGTTACTAGTAGGCTACCACCCACTACTCTACACTGCACCCTAGAGACTGCTGCCCTATGTATATAGTTATTGAGCACTGGTCACTTTAATAATGTTTACATACTGTTTTACCCATCGCATATGTATATACTGCATTCTAGTCGAGGCTCATCCTATATCACCACTGATGTACACACCTTTTCTATTCATATACTGTCTTTACTGTCTATACACGCCATCATATATATATATATATAAATACAGTACCAGTCAAACGTTTGGACACACCTACTCATTTAAGGGTTTTTCTTTATTTGTACAATTTTCTACATTGTAGAATAATAGTGAAGACATCAAACTATGAAATAACACATATGGAATCTTGTAGTAACCAGAAAAGCTCTAAACAAAGCATTCTCTCAACCAGCTCCATCTGGAATGCTTTTCCAACAGTCTTGAGGGAGATCCCACATATGCTGCTCTTCCTTCGCTCTGCGGTCCAACTCATCTCAAACCATCTCAATTGGGTTGAGGTCATGCAATTGTGGAGGCCAGGTCATCTGATGCAGCACTCCGTCATTCTCCTTCTTGGTAAAATAGCCCTTACAGAGCCTGGAGGTGTGTTGGGTCATTGTCCTGTTGAAAAACAAATGAAAGTCCCACTAGTCGCAAACCAGGTGGGATGGCATATCGCTGCAGAATGCTGTCATAGCCATGCTGGTTAAGTGTGCCTTTAATTATTAATAAATCAGCGACAGTGTCACCAGCAAAGCACCGCCACACCATCCCACCTCCTCCTCCATGCTTCATGGTGGCAACCACACATGTGAAGGTTGCCACATCCGTTCACCTACTCTGTGTCTCAAAGACACAGCATTTGGAACAGAAAATCTCAAATTTGGACTCATCAGAACAAAGGACAGATATCCACAGGTCTAATGTCCATTGCTCGTGTTTCTTGGCAGAAGCAAGTATCCTCTTCTTATTGGTGTCCTTTAGTAGTGTTTGCTTTGCAGAGATTTGACCGTGAAGGCCTGATTCACACAGTTTCCTCTGAACAGTTGATGTTGAGATGTGTCTGTTACTTGAACTCTGTGAAGCATTTATTTGGGATGCGATCTGAGGTGCAGTTAACTCAAATTAACTTATCCTCTGCAGCAGAGGCAATTCTGGGTCTTCCTTTCCTGTGGTGGTCCTCATGAGAGCCAGTTTCTTTATAGTGCTTAATAGTTTTTGCATCTGCACTTGAAGAAACTTTCAAAGTTCTTAACATTTTCCGCATTGACTGACCTTTATGTCTTAAATTAATGATGGACTGTCATTTCGTTTTGCTTATTTGAGCTGTTCTTGCAACAATATGGACTTGTATTTACATTTTTTAAATACTTTTTTGGTTATTGCATAATTCCATATGTGTTATTTCATAGTGCAGTGTCTCACTATATTATACAATGTAGAAAAGAGTAAAAATAAAGAAAAACCCTGGAATGAGTAGGTGTATCCAACATTTTGACTGGTACTGTATATACACTGCTCAAAAAGAAAATTTATTTTTATTTCACCTTTATTTAACCAGGTAGGCTAGTTGAGAACAAGTTCTCATTTGCAACTGCGACCTGGCCAAGATAAAGCATAGCAGTGTGAACAGACAACACAGAGTTACACATGGAGTAAACAATTAACAAGTCAATAACACAGTAGAAAAAAAGGGAGTCTATATACATTGTGTGCAAAAGGCATGAGGAGGTAAGCGAATAATTAAAATTTTGCAGATTAACACTGGAGTGATAAATGATCAGATGGTCATGTACAGGTAGAGATATTGGTGTGCAAAAGAGCAGAAAAGTAAATAAATAAATAAAAACAGTATGGGGATGAGGAAGGTAAAAATGGGTGGGCTATTTACCGATAGACTATGTACAGCTGCAGCGATCGGTTAGCTGCTCAGATAGCAGATGTTTGAAGTTGGTGAGGGAGATAAAAGTCTCCAACTTCAGCAATTTTTGCAATTCGTTCCAGTCACAGGCAGCAGAGAACTGGAACGAAAGGTGGCCAAATGAGGTGTTGGCTTTAGGGATGATCAGTGAGATACACCTGCTGGAGCGCGTGCTACGGGTGGGTGTTGCCATCGTGACCAGTGAACTGAGATAAGGCAGAGCTTTACCTAGCATGGACTTGTAGATGACCTGGAGCCAGTAGGTCTGGCGACGAATATGTAGCGAGGGCCAGCCGACTAGAGCATACAGGTCGCAGTGGTGGGAGGTGTAAGGTGCTTTAGTGACAAAACGGATGGCATTGTGATAAACTGCATCCAGTTTGCTGAGTAGAGTGTTGGAAGCTATTTTGTAGATGACATCGCCGAAGTCGAGGATCGGTAGGATAGTCAGTTTTACTAGGGTAAGTTTGGCGGCGTGAGTGAAGGAGGCTTTGTTGCGGAATAGAAAAACGACTCTAGATTTGATTTTCGATTGGAGATGTTTGATATGAGCCTGGAAGGAGAGTTTACAGTCTAGCCAGACACCTAGGTACTTATAGATGTCCACATATTCAAGGTCGGAACCATCCAGGGTGGTGATGCTAGTCAGACGTGCGGGTGCAGGCAGCGAACGGTTGAAAAGCATGCATTTGGTTTTACTAGCGTTTAAGAGCAGTTGGAGGCCACGGAAGGAGTGTTGTATGGCATTGAAGCTCGTTTGGAGGTTAGATAGCACAGTGTCCAAGGACGGGCCGGAAGTATATAGAATGGTGTCGTCTGCGTAGAGGTGGATCAGGGAATCGCCCGCAGCAAGAGCAACATCATTGATATATACAGAGAAAATAGTCAGCCCGAGAATTGAACCCTGTGGCACCCCCATAGAGACTGCCAGAGGACCAGACAGCATGCCCTCCGATTTCACACACTGAACTCTGTCTGCAAAGTAGTTGGTGAACCAGGCATGGCAGTCATCAGAAAAACCGAGGCTACTGAGTCTGCCGATAAGAATATGGTGATTGACAGAGTCGAAAGCCTTGGCAAGGTCGACGAAGACGGCTGCACAGTACTGTCTTTTATCGATGGCGGTTATGATATCGTTTAGTACCTTGAGCGTGGCTGAGGTGCACCCGTGACCGGCTCGGAAACCAGATTGCACAGCGGAGAAGGTACAGTGGGATTCGAGATGGTCAGTGACCTGTTTGTTGACTTGGCTTTCGTAGACCTTAGATAGGCAGGGCAGGATGGATATAGGTCTGTAACAGTTTGGGTCCAGGGTGTCTCCCCCTTCGAAGAGGGGGATGACTGCGGCAGCTTTCCAATCCTTGGGGATCTCAGAAGATATGAAAGAGAGGTTGAACAGGCTAGTAATAGAGGTTGCGACAATGGCGGCGGATAGTTTCAGAAATAGAGGGTCCAGATTGTCAAGCCCAGCTGATTTGTACGGGTCCAGGTTTTGCAGCTCTTTCAGAACATCTGCTATCTGGATTTGAGTAAAGGAGAACCTGGAGAGGCTTGGGCGAGTAGCTGCGGGCGGGGCGGAGCTGTTGGCCGAGGTTGGAGTAGCCAGGTGGAAGGCATGGCCAGCCGTTTAGAAATGCTTGTTGAAGTTTTCGATAATCATGGATTTATCGGTGGTGACCGTGTTACCTAGCCTCAGTGCAGTGGGCAGCTGGGAGGAGGTGCTATTGTTCTCCATGGACTTCACAGTGTCCCAGAACTTTTTGGAGTTGGAGCTACAGGATGCAAATTTCTGCCTGAAGAAGCTGGCCTTAGCTTTCCTGACTGACTGCGTGTATTTGTTCCTGACTTCCCTGAACAGTTGCATATCGCGGGGACTATTCGATGCTATTGCAGTCCGCCACAGGATGTTTTTGTGGTCTGGAGTGAACCAAGGGCTATATCTGTTCTTAGTTCTGCATTTTTTGAACGGAGCATGCTTATCTAAGGTGGTGAGGAAGTTACTTTTAAAGAATGACCAGGCATCCTCAACTGACGGGATGAGGTCAATGTCCTTCCAGGGCCAGGTCGATTAGAAAGGCCTGCTCACAGAAGTGTTTTAGGGAGCGTTTGACAGTGATGAGGGGTGGTCGTTTGACTGCGGCTCTGTAGCGGATACAGGCAATGAGGCAGTGATCCCTGAGATCCTGGTTGAAGACAGCGGAGGTGTATTTGGAGGGCCAGTTGGTCAGGATGACGTCTATGAGGGTGCCCTTGTTTACAGATTTAGGGTTGTACCTGGTGGATTCCTTGATGATTTGTGTGAGATTGAGGGCATCTAGCTTAGATTGTAGGACTGCCGGGGTGTTAAGCATATCCCAGTCACCTAACAGAACAAACTCTGAAGCTAGATGGGGGGCGATCAATTCACAAATGGTGTCCAGGGCACAGCTGGGAGCTGAGGGGGGTCGGTAGCAGGCGGCAACAGTGAGAGACTTGTTTCTGGAGAGAGTAATTTTCAAAATGAGTAGATCGAACTGTTTGGGTATGGACCTGGAAAGTATGACATTACTTTGCAGGCTATCTCTGCAGTAGACTGCAACTCCTCCCCATTTGGCATCTTGACGGAAAATGTTATAGTTGGGTATGGAAATCTCCGAATTTTTGGTGGACTTCCTGAGCCAGGATTCAGACATGGCAAGGACATCAGGGTTAGCAGAGTGTGCTAAAGCAGTGAGTAAAACAAACTTAGGGAGAAGGCTTCTGATGTTGACATGGATGAAACCAAGGCTTTTTCGATCACAGAAGTCAACAAATGAGGGTGCCTGGGGACATGCAGGGCCTGGGTTTACCTCCACATCACCCGCGGAACAGAGGAGGAGTAGTATGAGGGTGCGGCTAAAGGCTATCACAACTGGTCGCCTAGAGCGTTGGGGACAGAGAATAAAAGGAGCAGATTTCTGGGCATGGAAGAATATATTCAGGGCATAATGCGCAGACAGGGGTATGGTGGGGTGCGGGTACAGTGGAGGTAAGCCCAGGCACTGCGTGATGATAAGAGAGGTTGTATCTCTGGACATGCTGGTTGTAATGGGTGAGGTCACCGCATGTGTGGGAGGTGGGACAAAGGAGGTGTCAGGGGTATGAAGAGTGGAACTAGGGGCTCCATTGTAAACTAAAACAATGATAACTAACCTGAACAACAGTATACAAGGCATATTGACATTTGAGAGTGACATACAGCGAGGCATACAGTAATCACAGGTGTTGAATTGGGAGAGCTAGCTAAAACAGTAGCTAAAACAGTAGGTGAGACAACAACAGCTAATCAGCTAGCACAACAACAGCAGGTAAAATGGCGTTGACTAGGCAGGGAGGGTCGGATTAACTACACACAAAGCCTGAGTGCGGCTGGGGCCGACAGATAAAACATAAACAAGCAGAATGGAGTACCGTGATTAATGGACAGTCCAGCATGCATCAGCTATGTGGCCAAGTGATCAGTGTCCAGGGGGCAGCGGTGGATGGGGCAGGGAAGCTAGACTGGCGAGTGTTATCCAGGTTAAAAAAACTGTCTGGCTGTGCAGAAGGTAAAAGCAGCTAGCAGTGGCTAACAATGACTAAATAGCTTGTAGCTAGTTAGCTGGTTAGCTTCTGGAGGTTCTTGAATGTGTTCTAAAAATAAAAAATAATAGCGATTCCGTATCACATTGGGTGAAGCAGGTTACCGGAAGGTATAATCGAATTAAAAATCGAAAAGAGATTGAAAGTAAATATGGGTCCAGTGAGTGGTTGGGACGCGGCGATTCAGACGGTTAGCAGGCCTGTGCTAACAAGCTAACAGTTAGTAGGCTGGGGCTAAACAAGGTAGAAGTTAGCAGGCCGAATTAGCAAGCAAGGAGATTGCAAGGGCTAGAAAGTTAGCCTTTGGGGGACGTCGCGATGGGGTGAGTCTGTTTATGCCTCTTCATGCGGTGACATCGATAGACCGGTCGTGGGTCCGGATATTGTAGCCCAGGAGTATGCTTCGGTGGTAGAAAACACTTAAACAACACAATGTAACTCGAAGTAAATCACACTTCTGTGAAATCAAACTGTCCACTTAGGAAGCAACACTGATTGACAATAACTGTCACGTGCTGTTGTGCAAATGGAATAGACAGCAGGTGGAAATTATAGGCAATTAGCTAGACACCTCCAATAAGGAGTGGTTCTGCAGGTGGGGACCACAGACCACTTCTCAGTTCCTATGCTTCCTGGCTGATGTTTTGGTCACTTTTGAATGCTGGCGGTGCTTTCACTCTAGTGGTAGCATGAGACGGAGTCTACAACCCATACAAGTGGCTCAGGTAGTGCAGCTCATCCAGGATGGCACATCAAGGCGAGATGTGGCAAGAATGTTTGCTGTGTCTATCAGCGTAGTGTCCAGAGCATGGAGGCGCTACCAGGAGACAGGCAAGTACATCAGGAGACGTGGAGGAGGCCGTAGGAGGGAAACAACCCAGCAGCAGGACCGCTACCTCCGCCTTTGTGCAAGGAGGAGCAGGAGGAGCACTGCCCGCTACCTCCGCCTTTGTGCAAGGAGGAGCAGGAGGAGCACTGCCAGACCTCCAGCAGGCCACAAATGTGCATGTGTCTGCTCAAACGGTCAGAAACCGTGCAGGACGTTTGGCATTTGCCAGAGAACACCAAGATTGGCAAAAACACCAAGATTGGCAAGATTCGCCACTGGCGCCCTGTGCTCTTCACAGATGAAAGCAGGTTCACACTGAGCACATGTGACAGACATGACAGAGTCTGGAGATGCCGTGGAGAACGTTCTGCTGCCTGCAACATACTCCAGCATGACTTGTTTGGCGGTGGGTCAGTCATGGTGTGGGGTGGCATTTCTTTGGGGGGCCGCACAGCCCTCCATGTGCTCGCCAGAGGTAGCCTGACTGCCATTAGGTACCGATATGAGATCCTCAGACCCCTTGTGAGACCATATGCTGGTGCGGTTGGCCCTGGCTTCCTTCTAATGCTAGAACTCATGTGGCTGGAGTGTGTCAGCAGTTCCTGCAAGAGGAAGGCATTGATGCTATGGACTGGCCCGCCCGTTCCCCAGACCTGAATCCAATTGAGCACATCTGGGACATCATGTCTCGCTCCATCCACCAACGCCACGTTGCACCACAGACTGTCCAGGAGTTGGCGGATGCTTTAGTCCAGGTCTGGGAGGAGATCCCTCAGGAGACCATCCGCCACCTCATCAGGAGCATGCCCAGGCGTTGTAGGGAGGTAATACAGGCACGTGGAGGCCACACATACTACTGAGCCTCATTTTGACTTGTTTTAAGGACATTACATCAAAGTTGGATCAGCCTGTAGTGTGGTTTTCCACTTTAATTTTGAGTGTGACTCCAAATCCAGACCTCCATGGGTTGATACATTTGATTTTCATTGATAATTTTTGTGTGATTTTGTTGTCAGCACATTAAACTATGTAAAGAAAAAAGTATTTAATAAGAATATTTCATTCATTCAGATCTAGGATGTGTTATTCTTGTGTTCCCTTAATTCTTTTGAGCAGTGTATATTCTGGACTCTGACATTGCTCATTCAGATATTTCTTGATTTTCATTATTTTATTATAATTTATTTGTGTGTTTTTTTTATGTTGTTCGGTATTACTTCACTGATGGAGCTAGAAGCAGAAGCATTTCGCTGCACCTGTGATAATATCTGCAAGATTTGATTTGAGTTCAGATCATGGAATTCTGAACACATCATGCTTCTACGCCTACATTTAAATGTGTCTATGGTGTTATATTTACATGCCAGGATGCTTAGGTAAAATATGATAATAGCAAAACAACAGCTTAATGACAGTAGCTGGCTAACTGCTGTAACCCAATAACCTCTGTAGCTAGCCAGGAAGCTAGGGATTGCAAACAGGTTAGCATAACCATCTATATACTGTATTTAGCCTAACACACTTTTGTTTTTCTAAATATTAGCTAACTGGATAGCATTTATAAGACCAGCAAAAACATGAATCATGCACTAGGAAGGTATTTCCTCCAATGTTATAATGAAAAGGTGTCTCTCACTCCCAAATAGGGGAAATCATTGCATCACAAGAACACAATACAACATGTATTCTTGTACTTTCGTTTCTGCTAAGCTTGGTCCAATGTACCATCTAAGTGCCTCTTTCTAGACTATTCATCGTCTTGAAATAAATTAGCATTGCTTCAAGTAACTATGATGAGTGACTGGCTTGAAGCTCATTACTGCACTGCTGATACTACAGTGTCATAGCCTTATATTTAGCACTATATCTCATGGGCCATCACATCCTACGTGACAAGCAGTGAGGGACACAGCATCATAATATTCATGAATATTAATATGAACACACTGAGGGAGAAACTCATTATTTTCTGCAATCTGAAAACCAGGATCAACAACAATGCAACTTTGGGAAGAAAGTGAGAAATATGCAAATGGACCCTATTCCATATTTAGTGCACAGCACTGGTGAAAAGTAGGAATAAGGTTCCATTTTGGGACGCTGATTATGAATACAGCTACAGTCTGAATAGTTTTACTCCTGATGTTCATTGCTGAACATTGAAGAATATGATAAACCAATATAATAATTTCAACATACAATGTACAGTGGCTACTCTTCAATTGTGTACAGAATCTCCTAAAGTACTTTGTTTTTACCCAGTGTTCTTTACTTTCCCACTGCACATTCCGCTGATGACTCTTGCAGTCTGTTTATGTCCCAAATGGCACCCTGTTCCCTACATTTTGACTACTTCTGACCAGGGATATTTGGGACATATGGTATGCTTCTCAGACTCAATGGTTAACCCCAATAAGAGAGAGATAATTGACAGAAAGAAAACAAAGAGGAGACCATCAAATGGAAGGGAAGAGAGAACTCCATACAATGGAGCCATGCTGTCAGGTCTGCCAGCTAATTGGAGTTTGACAGTCGTCAGACAACACAGGACTAGGGGATTTACTATATACCTGCTAGCACTTATTGAATTAGACAAGTCAGAAAATACACAACACGCTCAGACGGTAAACACTAAAAGGTAATTATTGGAGGTCCGTTTATGGGCAATCTCACAAGCCACAGTGTAATCCGTTGTTTACAGTACACTGTCTGTCTGCCAGTCTGGGATAACTGGCAGGCTGGCACACTAGTGTGGAGTGGGCAATATACCCCTGTGCTGCATGTATTCATGCAGTATTATTGAGTCCAGTGATTTATGCAGATTTATACAGTCAATTCATGCAAAATTTGAAATTGATTAATTAAGTATTATACAGTCAATTCTTGCAGCAGTATGGAATCGAATCATGCAATTCGTGCAGTATTATTGATTCATCTAGTAGTATAGCGTCTATCCATGGATCCATGAGTAAAATAAGTGACATGAAAGTATGAATTGCTATGATATTTCCTATCTATGACCTAAAGCCCCACATAGGCTATGCAGACACTGTAGTTTTTATGAACTTGTCCTTCAGAAATGCAATATTGTTTAATGAGTTTGGCAACAAAATAGAATACATATAATTCAATATGGATGCATTGAATGTGATTTTAGGTAGGCACAGATAACTAACATAATAACATTGTATTTTGTCCGAGTAAGGCTTGGTCGATTACAACCAAATGATGATAAGTGTAAATATTCAAATCAAATCAAACTTTATTTGTCACATACACATGGTTAGCAGATGTTAATGTGAGTGTAGAGAAATGATTGTGCTTCTAGTTCCGACAATGCAGTAATAACCAATGAGTAATCTAACCTAACAATTCCAAAACTTATACCTTAAACACACAAGTGTAAAGGGATGAAGAAAATGTACATAAAAATATATGAATGAGTGACGGTACAGAACGGCAAGATGCAGTAGATGGTGTCGAGTACAGTATATACATATGACATGAGTAACGTAGGGTATGTAAACATATAAAAGTGGCATTGTTTAAAGTGGCTTGTGATACATGTATTACATAAAGATGGCAAGATGCAGTAGATGGTATAGAGTACAGTATATACATAAGAGATGAGTAATGTAGGGTATGTAAACATTATATTAAGTGGCATTGTTTAAAGTGGCTAGTGATACATTTTTTACATACATTTTTCAATTATTAAAGTGGCTGGAGTTGAGTCAGTATGTTGGCAGCAGCCACTCAATGTTAGTGGTGGCTATTTAACAGTCTGATGGCCTTGAGAAAGAAGCTGTTTTTCAGTCTCTCGGTCACTGCTTTGATGCACCTGTACTGACCTCGCCTTCTAGATGATAGCAGGCTGAACAGGCAGTGGCTTGGGTGGTTGTTGTCCTTGGTGATCATTATGGCCTTCCTGTGACATCGGGTGGTGTAGGTGTCCTGGAAGGCAGGTAGTTTGCCCCCGGTGATAAGTTGTGCAGACCTCACTACCCTCTAGAGAGCCTTGCGGTTGTGGGCAGAGCAGTTACCGTACCAGGCGATGATACTGCTGCCACCACACTCCGAGGGCCCTCACCTCCTTCCTGTAGGCCCTTACCTCCTTCCTGTAGGCCGTCTCGTCGTTGTTAGTAATCAAGCCTACCACTGTAGTTTTGTCTGCAAACTTGATGATTGAGTTGGAGAAATGCATGGCCACGCATTCGTGGGTGAACAGGGAGTACAGGAGAGGGCTCAGAACGCACCCTTGTAGGGCCCCAGTGTTGATGATCAGCGGGGTGGAGATGTTGTTACCTACCCTCACCACCTGGGGGCAGCCCGTCAGGAAGTCCAGTACCCAGTTGCACAGGATGGGGTCAATACCCAGGGTCTCGAGCTTGATGACGAGTTTGGAGGGTACTATGGTGTTAAATGCTGAGCTGTAGTCGATGAACAGCATTCTCACATAGGTATTCCTCTTGTCCAGATGGGTTAGGGCAGTGTGCAGTGTGGTTGCAATTACGTCGTCCTTGGACCTATTGTGGCGGTAAGCAAATTAGAGTGGGACTAGGGTGTCAGGTAGGGTGGAGGTGATATGGTCCTTGACTAGTCTCTCAAAGCACTTCATGATGACTGACGTGAGTGCTACGGGGCGGTAGTCATTTAGCTCAGTTACCTTAGCTTTCTTGGGAACAGGAACATTTGTGGCCCTCTTGAAGCATGTGGGAACAGCAGACTGGGATAAGGATTGATTGAATATGTCCGTAAACACACCAGTCAGCTGGTCTGCACATGCTCTGAGGATACGGCTGGGGATGCCGTCAGGGTCTGCAGCCTTGAGGGTTAACACGCTTAAATGTTTTACTTACGTCGGCTGCAGTGAAGGAGAGGCCGCAGGTTTTTGTAGTGTGCTGTGTCAGCGGCACTGTATTGTCCTCAAAGCGAGCAAAGAAGTTGTTTAGTCTGTCTGGGAGCAAGACATCCTGGACATATTGGACCACAAAAAAATATAACTTTTACATTACCGTGTAGTTCACCAATAAAATGGTCTGACGTTGATGTGGACATACTCGGCATTCATATCCAGAAGGAAAGAAATGATCATGACAATACATTTTAATAAAAAGTTAGCAAAAATATATATAATCTTGCTACCATGAAAAGGAAAATACCTGTCTATTTGTGGAAAAATCACATTGATTAACTCTTCAGTCATATCCAAGTTTACCTATTTGGTTATGGCTTTGCCAGCCTATGCCTAGTGACCTGTTTTTTTATTTTTTATTATATGTGTGAAAAATATTTCAATTTATTTGGAACAGCAGGCCAGAATTTTTTTTTAAACTTCTTGTGACTAGCAATCCCGGATCCGGGAGCGTAATCATAGCCTCAAAACAATTAGCATAACGCAGTGGACATAAATCCCCCTAGAAAATGTTCATATTCATGAAAATCACAAATGAAATATATTGAGACACAGCATAGCCTTTTGTTAATCACACTGTCATCTCAGATTTTCAAAATATGCATTACAGCCAACTCTAGACAAGCATTTGTGTAAGTGTATCATGGCATAATGCTATGCTAGGGTCTGCTTGCAGCAGGCAACATTTTCACGAAAATAAGAAAAGCAATCAAATTAAATCATTTACCTTTGAAGAACTTCGGATGTTTTCACTTAGGAGACTCCCAGTTAGAAAGCAAATGTTCCTTTTTTCCAAAAAGATTATTTTTGTAGGCAAAATCGTCCCGTTTGTTCATCATGCTTGGCTGAGAAATCGACCGGAAAATGCTATCACTACAACGCCAAACTTTTTTCCAAATTAGCTCCATAATATCGACAGAAACATGGCAAACGTTGTTTAGAATCAAGCCTCAAGGTGTTTTTAACATATATTTTCGATAATATATCCGTCGAGGCAATTGGTTTCTCATAAGAAGCAATTGGAAAAATGGCTAGACATCAGGTGACCACTTGCTAAATGTGGTTCCTTACGGCTATTCTTCAACAGAAATGCGTAAAAAGACGTCACAATGCTGTAGAAAATGTAAACTCATTCGTAGCTCATTCACAGCCTGTAACATCAGTTCTGTTGCACTCACAGACAATATCTTTGCAGTTTTGGAAATGTCAGAGTGTTTTCTATCCAAAGCTGTCAATTATATGCATAGTCGAGCATCTTTCCGTGAAAAAATATCTTGTTTAAAACGGGAACGTTTTTCATCCAAAAATTTAAATATCGCCCTACGTATATGATGAAAATGAATTCAGAGGCAGAAATGATTCAATATTAAAGCATTAGACCTCTCACTAAAGGCTTCAGTTATACAAAAGATACACTTAAATCCAAACTGTTTCTCTAGCAGATTAGTAAAAATGTCTCTCCCCATGTTCAAGAATAGCCTTGTTCCCTTTATTCAGATTACAACCTCTCACTTTGGGTTATTTGTAAATGATATAATCTCCAAAATATCTCTATTTTTAAAACAAGCCATATAAAAAGTTGTTTGCAATTTCAGTTTAATCCACCAGAAAAAAAACAGAACAAATAGTACAACAAATATTATGGTGAAACACAATTAAAAACTGGGTGGTTCGAGCTCTGAATGCTGATTGGCTGAAAGCCGTGGTATATCAGACCGTAGACCATGGGAATGACAAAACATTTTTACATTTTTTGATTTGACCCCTTTTTCTCCCCAATTTCGTGGTATCCAATTGTTTTTAATAGCTACTATCTTGTCTCATCGCTACAACTCCCAAGCGGACTCGGGAGAGACGAAGGTTGAAAGTCATGCGTCCTCCGATACACAACCCAACCAAACCACACTGCTTCTTAACACAGCGCACATCCAACCCGGAGGCCAGCCGCACCGATGTGTTGGAGGAAACACCGTGCACCTGGCAACCTTGGTTAGAGCTCACTGAGCCCGGCCCGCCAAGGGAGTCGCTGGTGCGCGATGAGACAAGGATATCAAGCTCTCCCTAACCCGGCTCTCCCTAACCCGGACGACGCTAGGTCAATTGTGCGTCGCCCCACGGACCTACCGGTCGCGGCCGGTTACGACAGAGCCTGGGCCCGAACCCAGAGTCTCTGATGGCACAGCTGGTGCTGCATTACAGCGCCCTTAACCACTGCGCCACCCGGGAGGCCAAAACATTTAGCAATAAGGCACCACGGGCGTTTGTGGTATATGGCCGATATACTATGGCAAAAGGGCCTTATCCAGGCACTCCACGTTGCTTAAATGTACTAATTTATTAAAAAAAAACATTCTGAATAGATGTTTAAAAAGGTATAATCTTTGTAAATTATATCACACATGCAGCTAACAAAAATATCTGGAAATGTCTTCTTTATTCAAAATTACAACCAACTAATTGCAGCGCTACAGCAAAAATGGAAGAGGTGGAAAAGGAAGGAAGTTGTCTGTTGGCCCTGCATTAGAGACCAATATTGGATCAAGAAAATTGTGATACATAAAAAAGTATACCAGTTTCATTTAAGGGGCAAAAAATTTACAGCTGTGCCATATAGATTGCAAAATAGTTTGGAAGAAATTTACATGGCACATGGTTAATGAACTGATACGCAAAACGACATTGACTCAAAACATATAATTTTTCAATTTAAATGATTATATACAATTATTGTAACCAACAGGATGTTATATATATGGGGGATACAACCATCCCAGCTCTGAAGATATTTCTGTGAAGAGACAATCATTAGATCATTTGAAATGCAACATTTACCTGGAGCTAATTCCGCAAATACAGTGGGGAGAACACGTATTTGATACACTGCTGATTTTGCAGGTTTTCTACTTAAAAAGCACGTAGAGGTCTGTCATTTTTATCATAGGTACACTTCAACTGTGAGAGACTGAATCTAAAACAAAAATCCAGAAAATCACATTGTATGATTTTTAAGTAATTAATTTGCATTTTATTGCATGACATAAGTATTTGATCACCTACCAACCAGTAAGAATTCCGGCTCTCACAGACCTGTCAGTTTTTCTTTAAGAAGCCCTCCTGTTCTCCACTCATTGCCTGTATTAACTGCACCTGTTTGAACTCGTTACCTGTATAAAAGACACCTATCCACACACTCAATCAAACAGACTCCAACTTCTCCACAATGGCCAAGACCAGAGAGCTGTGTAAGGACATCAGGGATAAAATTGTAGACCTGCACAAGGCTGGGATGGGCTACAGGACAATAGGCAAGCAGCTTGGTGAGAAGGCAACAACTGTTGGTGCATTTATTTGAAAATGGAAACGTTCAAGATGACGGTCATTCACCCTCGGTCTGGGGCTCCATGCAAGATCTCACCTCGTGGGGCATCAATGATCATGAGGAAGGTGAGGAATCAGCCCAGAACTACATGGCAGGACCTGGTCAATGACCTGAAGAGAGCTGGGACCACAGTCTAAGAAAACCATTAGTAACACACTATGCCGTCATGGATTAAAATATTGCAGCGCACGCAAGGGCTCCCTGATCAAGCCAGCGCATGTCCAGGCCCGTCTGAAGTTTGCCAATGACCATCTGGATGATCCAGAGGAGGAATGGGAGAAGATCATGTGGTCTGATGAGACAAAAATAGAGCTTTTTGGTCTAAACTCCACTCGCCGTGTTTGGAGGAAGAAGAAGGATGAGTACAACCCCAAGAACACCATCCCAACTGTGAAGCATTGAGGTGGAAACATCATTCTTTGGAGTTGCTTTTCTACAAAGCGGACAGGATGACTGCACCGCATTGAGGGGAGGATGGATGGGGCCATGTATTGCGAGTTCTTGGCCAACAACCTCCTTCCCTCAGTAAGAGCATTGAAGATGGGTCGTGGCTGGGTCTTCCATCATGACAAAGACCTGAAACACACAGCCAGGGCAACTAAGGAGTGGCTCTGTAGGAAGCATCTCAAGTTCCTGGAGTGGCCTAGCCAGTCTCCAGACCTGAACCCAATAGAAAATCTTTGGAGGGAGCTGAAAGTCCGTATTGCCCAGCGACAGCCCCAAAACCTGAAAGATCTGGAGAAGGTCTGTATGGAGGAGTGGGCCAAAATCCCTGCTGCAGTGTGTGCAAACCTGGTCAAGAACTACAGGAAACGTATGAGCTCTGTAATTGCAAACAAAGGTTTCTGTACCAAATATTAAGTTCTGCTTTTCGGATGTATCAAATACTTTTGTCATGCAATAAAATGCAAATGATAAAAAATCATACAAATGTGATTTTATGGATTTTAGATTCCGTCTCTCACAGTTGAAGTGTACGTATGATAAAAATGACAGACCTCTACGTGCTTTTTAAGTAGAAAACCTACAAAATCGGCAGTGTATCAAATATGTGTTCTCCCCACTGTAGCACTGCTGGGTGATATGAAAAGTAATAGTCAAATCAATCAAGAATATCATAACTTTTTGCAAAAAAAATCTTTAATATACAATCTGTGGAAACTATGAGAATAGAACGGTTCAGAACTTTTGTGAAAAATACATAGCAAATATAAATAAAAAATGGATAGTATTATTAAAGAGAAAGATGGCAGGGGTTGGGTAGAGCTGAAGCGTAGAACAAAAAAACTACAAGAACTAATATAAAATATACTGTGTTTGTATAAGGAATATAGGTCTTGAAGGAGTTCTGACATATTCTGAGCACTAGTTGGCTGTGTTTCCTTCACTTTGTGGTCCAACTCATCCCAAACCATCTCATTTGGGTTGAGGTCATGTGATTGTGGAGACCAGGTCATCTGATGCAGCACTCCGTCTCTCTCCTTCTTGGAAAATAGCCCTTACAGAGCCTGGAGGTGTGTTGAGTCATTGTCCTGTTGAAAAACAAATTATAGTCCCACTAAATGCAAACCAGATGAGATGGCGTATCACTGCAGAATGCTGTGGGAGCCATGCTGTTTAAGTGTGCCCTGACTATTAATTACATCACAGAGGGTGTCACCAGCAAAGCACCCCCATGCCATCACACCTCCTCCTCCATAATTTACGGGTGGGAACAACACATTGCAGAGATCATCCGTTCACCTACTCTACGTCTCACAAAGACAAAGTGGTGGAACCAAAAATATCAAATTTGGACTCATTAGACCAAACGGCAGATTTCCACCGGTCTAATGTCCATTGCTCGTTTTTCTTGACCTAAGCAAGTGTCTTATTCTTAATGGTGTCCTTTAGAAGTGGTTTATTTTCAGTAATTCGACCGTGAAGGCCTGATTCACGCAGGCTGGTAACTAATGAACTTACCCTCTTCAGCAGAGGTAACTGGGTCTTCCTTTCCTGTGGCGGTCCTCATAAGAGCCAGTTTCATTATAGCGCTTGATGGTTTTTGTGACTGCACTTGAAGAAACATTCAAAGTTCTTGAAGTTTTCCGCATTGACTGACATTCATGTCTTAATAAAATATTGATGAACTGTCATTTATCTTAGCTTATTTGAGCTGTTCTTGCCATAATATGGACTTTTACCAAATATCTTCTCTATACCAACCCTACCTTGTTACAACAAATGATTGGCTTATTCTAAAATTGATTTAATGTTTTTTTTTTTCCTGATCAATCTACAAACAATACCTCATATTGACAAAGCATAAACAGGTTTAGAAATGTTTGTGTATATATATATATATACACTCACAGTTGAAGTCGAATGTTTACATACACTTACGTTGGAGTCATTATAACTCGTTTTTCAACCACTACGCAAATTTCTTGTTACCAAACTGTAGTTTTGGCAAATTGTTTAGGACATTTACCTTGTACCTTGTTTACAGACAGATTATTTCATTTATAACTCAATGTATCACAATTCCAGTGGGTCAGAAGTTTACATACAACAAGTTGACCTGCTTTTAAACAGCATGGAAAATTCCAGAAAATTATGTCATGGTTTTAGAAGCTTCCGATAGGCTAATTGACATAATTTTAGTGAATTGGTGGTGTACCTGTGGATGTATTTCAAGGGCTACCTTCAAACGCAGTGCCTCTTTGCTTGACATCATGGGAATATCAAAATCTAAATTTTGATTTTCATGGGAAAATCTAAAGAAATCAGCCAAGACCTAAGAAATCAATTGTATGTTGTATGTATGTTGTGGTGGTGCTTTCCTGCAGGAGAAACTGGTGCACTTAAGAAGATAGATGGCATCATGATTTAATATTAGGTGGATATATTGAAGCAACATCTGAAGTTAAAACCTGTTGGCGCACCGGTTTCTTTTGGGGGATCATTTTCGTCAACATCTGCTGAATTGCAGAGCGACAAATTCTAATTAAATTGCTAAAAATATTTAATTTTCATGAAATCACAAGTGCAATGTACCAAAACACAGATTAGCTTGTTGTTAATCCATCTGGCGTGTCATTTTTCAAAAAAGCTTTACATCGAAAGCTATCCAAGCATTTGTTAGGACAGCTCTCTCAGCAGACAAAACATTACAAACAGCTAGCAGCAAAGTAGATTGGTCATGAAAGTTAGAAAAGCAATCGCTTACATTTGATGATCTTCGGATGTTTGCACTCACGAGACTCCCAGTTACACAATAAATGTTCATTTTGTTCCATAAAGATTATTTTTATATCCAAAAATATCCATTTGGTTGGTGCGTTTTGTTCAGTAATCCACAGGCTCGTGCAGGTCACGACGGGCAGACGAAAATTCCAAATAGTACCCGTAAAGTTCGTAGAAACATGTCAAACGTTTTTATAATCAATCCTCAGGTTCTTTTTACAATAAATAATCAATAATATTTCAACGGGACGATAGCTTTTTCAATAGGAGAGAGAGAGAAAAGGTCTGCTCCAAGCTGCTCGCGCATGCAAAACTCTGGGGGGACACAGCTATCCACTGACGCGATGTGATCATTCTCACTAATTTTCCAGAATAAAAGCCTGAAACTATGTCTAAAGACTGTTCACACCATGTGGAAGCCATAGGGAAAGGAATCTGGTTGATATCCCTTTACAGTGCCTTGCGAAAGTATTCGGTCCCCTTGAACTTTGCGACCTTTTGCCACATTTCAGGCTTCAAACATAAATATATATATGTTAATATATAAAACTGTAATCTGTAAAGGGGCTGAATAATTTTGCACGCCCAATTTTTCAGTTTTTGATTTGTTAAAAAAGTTTGAAATATCCAATAAATGTCGTTCCACTTCATGATTGTGTCCCACATGTCGTTCCACTTCATGATTGTGTCCCACTTGCTGATTCTTGAACTTGCTGATTCTGCTGATTCTTCACAAAAAAATACAGTTTTATATCTTTATGTTTGAAGCCTGAAATGTGGCAAAAGGTCGCAAAGTTCAAGGGGGCCGAATACTTTCGCAAGGCACTGTAAGTGGAGGGAAGGCATGCAATGGAACAGGGAGGTTTCAGAAAAACAGTACTTCCTGGTTGGATTTTCCTCAGGTTTTTGCCTGCAATATCAGTTCTGTTATACTCACAGACAATATTTTGACCATTTTGGAAACTTTAGTGTTTTCTATCCTAATCTGCCAAATATAGGCATATTCTATCTTCTGGGCCTGAGAAATAGGCAGTTTAATTTGGGTGCGTTTTTCATCCAAACACTGCCCGCTACACTCAAGAGGTTAACGACAACAAAGTCAAGGTATTGGAGTGGCCATTACAAAGCCCTGACCTTAATCCTATAGAAAATTTGTGGGCAGAATTTTAAAAGTGTGTGTGAGCAAGGAGGCCTACAAACCTGACTCAGTTACTCTAGCTCTGTCAGGAGGAATGGGCCAAAACTCACCCAATTTATTGTGGGAAACTTGTGGAAGGCTACCCAAAACGTTTGACCCAAGTTAAACAATTTAAAGGCAATTCTACCAAATACACTCAATTAGTATGTAATCATCTGACCCACTGGGAATGTGATTAACGAAATAAAAGGTGAAATAAATAATTCTCCGTACTATTATTAACATTTCACATTCTTCAAATAAAATGGTGATCCTAACTGAGCTAAGACAGGGAATTTTACGAGAATTAAATGTCAGAAATTGTGAATAATTTTTTTTTCTGATCAATTAGTTATTTAAATGGACAAATTTTTTCGCTTTTCTTTTGAAAACAAGGACATTTTTCTAACTGTAGTGTATGTCTATTTTACATAAGTATTCAGATCCTTTACTCAGAACTTTGTTGAAGCACCTTTGACAGCGATTACAACCTTTAATCTTTTTGGGTATGACGCTTGAAGCTTGGAAAATATTCTTCCATTATTCTCTGTAGATCCTCTCAAGCTCTGTCATGTTGGATGGGGAGAAATGCTGCACAGCTATATTCAGGTCTCTCCAGAAATGTTCGATCGGGTTCAACTCCAAGCTCTGGCTTGGAGTTGAAGGACATTCAGGGCATTCAGAGACTTGTCCCAAAGCAACTACTGCAATATAATATAACTTAGAGGCCTCATTTGCTTAGTTCAACTGTCGTACCCAATCAGAACCCAAAATATACGCTAGTTTTGTGTAAGCAAAACTGTATAGCCTCAAAACATGGTTATCACTATACATTTGATATACTGGATGGTCAGTCTTTGCATCCATAGCCCTATGAAATTTCTCTAGCCCCATCCCTTAGCTTCTTCGCATAAACAAGGGCTGGGAGAAGGCTTTCTTATTGTTTCAATGAAGGATTCTAGCTTGAAGTCCCCTTGCACAAACACAGAGGAATAGTCAGTAAAGCAGCAAAGTCATTGGCAATTCTTGTCAGGTCTCTAGTGAGCATTGTTTAGTGCTGCAGAGGGGAGATAGGAAAATAGAGCCCCAAACGGATACAGAATAATTATATTCTCTCTCTCTCTTTATTGTTAGTTGTCCTTGTTCTCCAGGATTATACACATTCAGTAGTGTTTTTTCAGTTTCTTCAATTTTTCCTATGATCAGTACAGTGCTCAGGGGAACTGGAGAGCGGCCGCGTTTGTTTACAAAGCATCACAGACTACCAAGAGGTTAAAGGGGTTTTGTCCACATCAATAGCTGGGATGGAACAGCTTTTTATGTGAGTCACTGCACCCCTACAGAAAGAAATTCCAGACACAAGCCTTCTGATTGCATTGCATTGCAAGTGTTCACACTTCAGAGCCATACTGAACAAGTATGCCTCCCTCCACGAGGACTTGGCTTGTTAAATACCCTCCCTCATGCTAATGGCTGTCTGAAATGGCTCGCTGAAGATCAGGTGATAGTGAATCAGCAACACCAAGAGGCACGTCTCGTGGAGTTTGACAGAAACACACATGGCCCATTTTCATAATGCTGATTTAGTATCAGGTCCCCCGTCCATGTAATTATATTAATTGATTATCACCTCAAAGGAAAAACTGATCTTATATCAGCAGTCCTACTTTGAGACACTTCGTGAATATGGGCCATTCTATGCACGGTATATAGTTCACCTTGAAGAGAAGCCATTTCAGTTCCATGTACAGTTCCACCCTGTAGTCATCAGTATAATCCTTTATGACATACAGTATGTATAATGAGCCCTAAAAGCATGTCATATATTATGCAGTGTTAATTTTGGCGGCTATTTTATATTTAGTTTTAGGCTTAAAATACCTTTTGGTTTTAGTCACATTTTCGTCATTTCAGCCTTCGTCTAGTTTGAGTCACAGCAATTAGTCACATGACAGTCCGTGCATTTTTGTCTATTAAATAATAGGCTACCTCTAACTTCCATCATGTGCATATTCAGATAGCCTTGTCCATGTAGGCCTTTTAACCTTTTACATTTTAGTAATTTACCAGACGCTCTTATCCAGAGCGACTTACAGTGCATTCATCTTAAAATAGGACAACCACATCACAGTCATAGTAAATCCTCAATAAAGTAGCTATCAGCAAAGTCAAAGCTAGTCAGGGGTGAAGAAAAGTCAAGTTCTAGTGTTCATTCACAAAATGCTTTTTTAGGGGGTGGTTGCTATGGGAAGCTGGTTCCACCATTGGAGTGCCAGGATGGAGAAGAGCTTGGAATGGGCTGAGTGGGAGATGCCCTCTCATAGTGCTAAGAGACCAGAGGTGGCAGAACGAAGTGCTCGGGTTGGGGTGTAGGGTTTGAGCATAGCTTGAAGGTAGGGAGGGGCTGTTCCTCTTGCTGCTCCATAAGCAAGTACCATAGTCTTGTAGTGGTTGTGAGTTTCGTCTGGAAGCCGGTGGAGTGTGCGGAGGAGCAGGGTGACATGAGACAACTTGGGAAGGTTGAACACCAGGCAGGCTGCAGCATTCTGGATAAATTGCAGGGGTTTGATGGCACAAGTGGGGAGCCCAACCAACAGTGAGTTGCAGTACTCCACCTGGGATTAGGACCTGTGTGAGGTTGGTTCGAACTATACGGATGTTGTAGAACATCAACTTGCAGGAGTGAGTCACTGCTTTGATATTTTCAGAGAACAACAGGGTGTTTTCCAGGGTCACGCCAAGGTTCTTTGCACTCTGGGAGGGAGACACTGTAGAGTTGCAACTGTAATGGATAGGTCTTTGAGTAGGCAGGCTTTACCAGGTGGAAGAGCAGCTCTGTCTTGTCGTGGTTGAGCTTGAGGTGGTGGGCCGACATCCAAGCTGAAATATCTGCCAGGCATGCAGAGATGTGTATCACCTTCTGCGTGTCAGAAGGGGGAAGGAGAAAAGTGGCTTAGTGTCATCCGCATTCTATGATAGGAGAGACCTAGTGAGGATATGACGGAGCCGAGTGACTTGGTGTAGAGAGAGAAGAGGGCCTAGAATCGAGCCCTGGGGTACACCAGTTGTGAGAGTATGTGGTACAGACACCTGGTGGGTGATAGATAAGAACAATGTTAGTTTGAGTAGACAAGTGACAGTGACAGCATGGAAATCAAATGAGGAGATGGACAGGTGAGAGAGGGAAATAATGTAATATCTCCACTTAGGAGAAATTAGTAGCCCTGCTGTGCCACCTCCGCAATGACCAGATGCTCTCTGATAATGACAGAAAACATAGTCAGATGAAGAAAGAGCAGCTGGAGCAGCAGTGTTCTCTGGGGTGATCCATGTCTCCTTCAGAGCCCGAAAGTCAAGGGACTGAAATGCAGCATAGGCTGAGATTAATTTAGCGTTCTTGACCGCAGATCGGCAGTGCTAAACGCTGCCAGAGACCAGGAATTCCACATGGATTGTGCTTGCAGGGTACACTAAATTAGAAGGGTTGCAGCCAAGGGGGGGGGGGGGGGGGGTCTGAAAAGTCTACATGTAGAGGAGAAAACTGAGACAGAAAACAGACAAAAGTTACAAAAGAGCACAATTAGATATTCTGAAAATCACTAGGTAAGATACTCAAGTAAGAGTGGTGTGGAGCCTTTCTCTCTTTCCTTCCTCAAATAACTCTGCAGAACCATTGCTGTTTTGTTGACGGTCTTAGTTTTGCGAAACAACCACCGCTGAGAAAACAGAGGAGACTGAAGTACAAATACTAATTGCTAAATGCCTTGAAAAGGTGAAGAGCACACCTCCCGGTACTAATTGCTGATTTCCTAGGAGAGGAGAAACCACTCCCCCTCCAATAAAGCCACTGATTATGAAAACAATAAGTCACAAATTGCCCTGTCCCTTAATCCTGGTTGATGTGTCAACAATCATCTGCAAGTTAATAGCAGTCAGCAGTTCACAACACCAAGTAGGCTACTAGGAAGACTTTAAAGCAGATTCCCTTGTATACCTTAGCTTGCAACATTGATATTATGGCAGATTTTAACCAATACCAACCATAATGAACCATTTAGGCTATAATAAAGCCTTGGCTGCAGGTTAAACAATTAACAGCTCTGATTTTCTCCATCATCACCATCAAGGAGGGCTAAATTATAGGGGTGTCCTTGAAAAGGGGAGAATTAAATTTAAGCTTTCCAAAAATCCCAGAAGTACTGTATTAATGTACTAATATTCAACAAATAGCATTTGTTTTTCCTGTAGGAAAAACACAACCACAACTAGCATTCGCAGACCGTGGTGCCAGAGTGGCAACACAGATGAATGAATAACAGAAAACATGGGGAAATAGAGATTCCAGTGTGCTCAAATCAAAAATAGCCTACTTGAAAGAAAGAGAGAGTAAACATTATTGTTTCAGGTTGAGGTTAGTTACATGTGAAGGGTCTTGGCTCCGCATCAGTTCAAAAGACTGATGAATGACTCACGTGACAGTCTGAGAGCAGTGTTGGAGCTGGGCAGAATCAGATCACAAAACTGAAAGATATCAGTTCTGCAACTGAGAGGATTGCATGAATTATTCTGCATGCATGCATACTTATGATTGGACAAAACAAATGTTATCGTCATATTTTAGTCAGGAAAAATAGGTTGTTGACAATATTTTTTGTCATAGTTTTGTTGACAAAATGAACACTGATACAATGGTTTAGTAACCATTAGTTGTTAGAATGTGCCCAGAACCTCACACTGCTTTCATATTAGAGACACTTTACATACATTATTTAATGTTTCTTATTTATTTATACAGTAACTATTATTCAACATGTCCTCACCTAGGATTTGAACTGACAACCTCTTTGTTCACTTCCTTTCCGATCTTCCTGCTATGCCACCATATCTGTGTCAATAACTGATTTCACCTGTATTCCTAGACTTTGGACTTTGTTAAAAATACACTCAAGAAAAACTATTATAATATCATAGTGATTTAGGATTAACATTGAAAATATAATAGTATGTCCCACCAACATTAGATAACTATACAGAATACCCTCAAATTGCTTAAATAGGTCAATTAAATCATTGACAGTCAGATTAACTGATAACTAAAATAGCAGTGCAAATGGCACTCTTTTGCTATGTGCAGAGATGTATTATACGTATTGAATCTGTATATTGAGTTCTGAAAAAGCTACAGACTTTGTGGCACAGCAAAACATTTGCCGTTTCACATGTGAAACTTGATTGGATGTGAAATAAATAAGCCCAGCTTGGTGCTGGGCCTTTAAGTGCCTGTCCTTATGCCCAGGCTTTTCACCGCTCCTTCTCACAGACAACAATTCCAGGGTGAAGCTGATGGAATTAGCGATAGCAATCAACACTAGCTTCTTCAGTAAAGCCAGCGTGTGGGTGTTTTTTTTTCTCCCCCTTTATTTATTGCGGCCTCATGTCATTCTGGCAGTTTGATTGTGAATGATATTGGACACCGGGTGAGTCGATGGCCAGAGCATGTGATTGCTGTCATGCCAGGAAACTTGCCAGTATGCCAGCCAGAGACCATCAAATAGTCAGGAAGAAAGCCAGAATGCAGCAGTCACTGACAACATCAGTGGATAGACTCAATGGATAGCCGGGACTGTTTTGTTGCCTCATCACGTATAACACAGTGAAGTGAAATATCATTGGCCTGGCTTGATTGATTCATAATTTCGCTCTCCAACACCCCCTTTCCCTCCATCTTTTTCTTTTTGTTGTTCCCCTGTCTCTCTCCATTGCGTCAGGACGATGCTATCTGCCAAGCTGGTAGTCATATCCTTCTACTCCACCCTGTACCGTGACACTTGTTTACTCTTGAGGATGAGGCATGTGATGAAAGCCAGCTTCCTCTGAGAAAATAAGCTTTCGACAGTCACCTTGTTCCCCTCCCTCAGGATGATAAATGTAGCGTCATCTCTAACACTGTGACTAGCTCTCTTTTTAGCACAAACATGGATGGCTTGACAAGTCGCTCCTCTGATCTAAAGTAGGGGGTTATAGCTCTGAGAAATATTTATGTTTTTGTGCTGTCTTATCAGTTAAAGAGCTGTGTCAACATGACAGAGGAGGCTCAGGCCGTTGGCGATGTGAGGTAGTAGGTCAGTGATTTTGTCTAGCCTCGTGATGTAATTTGATAATGCTGTCTGTTGTTAACCCTCACAAATGGGAACATCTATTCCTCCTCTGTCATGTTAAATCGCTAATTTGAGTGGTTGATTCTTCATTTAGAATTCTCTATTCCCACTGTTGTTTTTGAATTGTTGTGTGAATGAGAGACTGGAATTAGTTGCGCGTTGCCGGGAGATGGAGCTTAACAAGCTGATCTTTACATTAAGGGAGTTCTCAGGTGATGCACTCCTCTCTAATTTCTATGTCCTAACTATTGAAAGGTATGTCAATACAACAGGAACAGTCCTTTTGACTGAGTGTACTATGACATAATCGATCATCTCTAGGCAGCCTACAAAGAATGTCCCATAAAAACGGCACATAAAACCCTTACCTTGCCAACATACTGGTTGTCATTCCCGGTGTACTCCTCTAGAAGAAAGAATTGATTCCACATCCATCCTCGTTTGGCGCGCTGGAGTATCTTTCCATCATCCTTCTCCGGTGATGTTCCCAACAGATTCACAGTATTTCCAGGTGCCATGGGCAGGGCAGTGATTGGCCGCAGAATGGAGACCATAAATATAATCTGGAAGTGATTGGTTATCATGGTATCCAATCACGTGGGGAAGGAGTTCTGTATGACTAATGTGTTATGGTAATGAGCTTCTGGTAGGATGCACTCTGTAATGCAACGCTACCAAATCATGCATTGTAGTCCTTTTCCCTTTGATAGCCTATTGATTCCTGTGAAGAAGAAAAACAAGGATGAATCAGAGAGATAACACAACAATGATATTGAATTCAGGTAGACATAATTTGTTTCAATATCTGCCCAAAGGTAATATCGCCTGCCTGTGTCCAATATTAAGAGAAAATTGGCTTCTAAGCTGTTTAGCGTTGCCATTATTTTAATTGCTACTGTTTTTTTTCCATAGATAAAACATTATGAATTATATGCTCTGCAAGATGAAATTACACATTTCTTCAAATGCGTTCATTGATTCTCTTAGTAAAGGAATTTTAGTTTCAACTGGCAGTCTTCCATTTTATCTCGAATTTGCTCTGATAAGCTAGCTCAAACCTGCTAGTTCCAGTAAAAAAACATGTGACAGTAGTTTTAGTTCATGCAACCATAAGTTACTGACTCATTCCTACATACAACCATTTAGCTGGCTAGCTAGTTTGGTTTAGTTCATCGTTTTTTTTCTAGCTAGCTATCAGCTGGCTAGCTAGTTTGATTAAACAGTTGTGAAATGACAACACGTGTACTTAGCTACATATATACAGTAGAAGTTGGAAGTTTACATACACCTTAGCCAAATACATTTAAACTCTGTTTTTCAAAACTCCTGACATGTAATCCTCTTAGATCAGTTAGCATCACCACTTTGTTTTAAGAATGTGAAAAGTCAGAATAATAGCAAATAAAATATTTATTTCAGCTTTTATTTATTTCATTACATTCCCAGTGGGTCAGAAGTTTGCATACATTCAATTCGTATTTGGTAGCATTGCCATTAAATTGTTTAACTTTAATAAATTGGGTGAATTTTGGCCCATTCCTCCTGACAGAGCTGGTGTAACTGAGTCAGGCTTGTAGGCCTCCTTGCTCCTACAGTTTTTTCAGTTCTGCCCACACATTTTCTATGGGATTGTGATGGCCACTCCAATACCTTTACTTTGTTGTCCTTATGCTTGGAAGCATCCCGCTTTTTTCTCCAAACATAACAATGGACATTTTGGACAAACAGTTCTATTCTCTTAATTATTTCATTTGCATTTGTGGGATAATATTCATTTACATGTGGCGGTGCTTCAGTTCCATCAATGGAAACTATAATACTAAGGGGGGGTCCTTTGTATGTTCAAATCTAATGCCTTCTTTGACATTAGGGCTCTTTTTTCAGATTGTTGAACTAAAGTGGGGGAATTATAAAATCTGGTCCTTGTTTGTTCACGTTCCCTCGTTATATACACAATGAATGCTTGTCAGGATGGCACTGGCACTATGGCCTTTCCACTAGCCTCCCACTAAATGGGTTCTTTTAGAAAAGGAGGACAAGATTTATTAGGATTAACTTCCCAAAGACCATAAATTATGTATGAATCCCCAAATGACCTATCAAGTCAGGCCTTGATGGGGACTTTACTTCATCTAGGTACTCTATCGAACATGCCATGAAGCCAATAATACAGTACCTTTAGAAGTCACTGCCAGCAAGCCAATTATTCTCATCAAGCATGGGATACTTTTTGTATATATATATACATTGTGTGTGTGTGTGTGTGTGTGTGTGTGTGTGTGTGTGTGTGTGTGTGTGTGTGTGTGTGTGTGTGTGTGTGTGTGTGTGTGTGTGTGTGTGTGCGTGCGTGCGTGTGTGTGTGTGTGTGTGTGTGTGGCCTCTCTCATCTCTTTATTGGGAGAACTTGCACAATTGGTGCCTGACTAAATACTTTTTTGCCCCACTGTACATATATATAAATAGTGGGGTATTTTTAAGACAGTTTGGAAACAAGAGGAGGATACAGGTAGGTGGAGCCCATTTAGTGAGAGGCTGGTGGCAAGGCCTTCATTGTGTATCTAATGAGGGACCTTGAACAAACAAAGACCGATTTTATAATTCCCCCACTTTTGTTCAACAAAAATAACCCTAATATCAATGAAGGCATGAGATTTGAATGAACAAAGGACCCTATTTTTGTCTGTGAACAAATTAGTATTATGTTTTTCATTGATGGAACTGAAGCACCGCCACATGTAAATTAATATTATCCCATGAATGCAAATCAAATAATTAAGCTAATGAGATCCAAAAATGAAATATTAAAGAGTCTTAAAGAGCTCTTTAATTCATGTCATTAGAGATTGAGCTAATGCCTGTACTGAATCAAACCATGACTCTCATACAGACAGGTTATGTCTTGTATCCAAATGTTAAAAGGTTATGACAATATCAGAGAGAGACAGTTAGGATTGGGAATACTGGTACGGTCTCAGCTGTCATCCAAGGTCAAGACTTCAAAATATTAAGCGGGACTAGACCATTAATGGTAATTTAGAGTCAGCAAAACCACCATCTACCAGTTTTCCAGATGTCTAACCTCAGTAAAGCAGCAGACCATACAAAATCCCTAAATTCAGAAAAATTGGCAATCCATGAGGACAAATTCATATTTTTCACAAAGCATGAGATCGATAACATGTATGAACCAAGAACATTTGATATCGACTGTGGTTCTCTCTCCATAACCCCAGATACAGAATGAAACCAAGAACATTGGGGATGTCATGGGGTGCCAGTAAGCCATAAACTGATGATGATGTACTGTTATCACTTCACTATGTGCCCAGGGTTTGTCATGAATATGACAGGCGGCAGGCGGGCGCAGCATCCCAGAAATCGGGAAACGTTGGCTGGAAATTAATCTGGGCTGATTCCCGTGATTGCATTTTCTAATTATCATTCAAGGCTGTCCTTGAGTTTTAATAGCATTCTGGATATTAAGCTTTGATGCACCATGCCTATTAAGCATTAGGCCAGTGTGTCTTTTTAGAATTCCTCCAAACCCTCCATTAAAGGATGAGCAGAGTGTACTGACTGGATTTCTTGTCCAGATGCTATAGACTCCGCTCACTGAATTATCTAGACTTGATTAGTCCATTAAATGCCTACAGTATATAAAAAAGTTGTTTATGATTAGATTAGGTGGTAGAAAGCTTGAGAGGCTTGGCATGCAAACAGACAGAGAGAGGCATGAAAGGACAAAATCGTTAAATATGCTCTTACAAGTTAAGTCTTTGAGTAGAGCGTTTAATTTGTGGTTGTCCATTCTGGCAAAAGCTAGTGGAATAAACACTATTTCACACACACACACACACACACACACACACACACACACACACACACACACACACACACACACACACACACACACACACACACACACACACACACACACACACGGAAGTTTTTAGACTCCTAACAGACATGGTCAGTGGAATTGCACTCGCCCTTTATACTGTATGAGTATCCTGGGTGCGTTTCTCCTGAAATCCAAAAACCTGTCTGCAACAGCAGCCTTAATAGGGAATATATAACCACTTGTAGCCCAGCTCGGTCCATTCCATTTTACAATCGACTGCTCCCTAGACCTTTACAATAATGTGGACACTGATGATCACATCTCCCTCTGCAATAATCAAACTTAATATCATACATACTGTGTCTTGCTTTGCCATCAACAAACTCATTGAAGGGCACTAAGGGACCCATGACCCATAATTTGAGAATGTTGTGTTTATAACATTACGTCATAAAAAAAATGGGTCAAATACAACATATTCTATATTTGGTTTATATGATGTCCCTGTGGATGTTTTGAATACATATTTGACAAAAACTAAAACGTGGTACTTCTTGAAAATCTAAACATTTATAAAAAAAATGTGCACTTGAGGTTTAGGCAGTTGTGGTCTATTGAGGTCAAGGGATATTTATAATAACTATTAATGTCTGTTTTGTGATTTACAGATTGCGTTGCTCTTGCCTACTGATTGCACACTCACAGACCACCACAGAGCCTAGTCTAACAGTAGGGCGGTGATGCAGCTGTGAAAAAGCAGCAGACCTGTAAAAGTGCCCACTTGGTGGAGCCCTAGACCTTTCCAACATCGCTAGCATCACGGCTGCCGGCTGCAGTCTTTGGCAAGGCTTGACAGCCCTTTATAGATGCCCTGAAATCTGCCGCAATTTTGAAATGCTCTCTTCACATTGTAACTTGAAAACTGGGGGTAGACTGGGGGTAGACTTCTAACATATGTGAGGCCATAAACAGACAATATCATTCCCATTGAATAAATCATCACTGTAGATAGTTATAGTTAGATCTGTAATTTTGATCCAAATGTGACACACTAAGGGGAAGATTATAATTTAATTCAAATTTTCTTTACCAGTCTATTTATGAGTTTATTGATCATATTTTAAATTATGTGTTTTGAATGAGCCCCACTACACAAAATTCACTACAGGATCCCAGCAATTTCGAACAATGACATGATATATCTTTTTTACAGAGGTTTTTTCCTAACTATATCTAACATGTTAATTTAGGGATCATTCATTATGTTTACATTTGAGGCTGTTAAAATATTTGGTTTAGTGTTTGTATGAGAGCCATGCAGTTTTTGTGTGTGGGAGGGCAGGGATTTGCTATTTTTCATTCCAACACTGAAAGGCCATTACATATCTGACAATAATTTAGGGAACATGTTAGTGGTTAATTTGTGTTAAACAATAATGGCATTACACAAACGACAGAGTACAAACTGCACCCTTATAAATCACCTGTGTGACTATAAAGCTGTCTCCACCCAAGCCCCACAAAACACAGCAGCAGAGAGAATGAGAGGAAGAGAGGGAAAGAGAGAGAAAAAAAGAGAGAGGGAGACAGAGACGGACGGACAGAGAAGTGCGTTCTTTGCTTCAGGGTACATATGACATCCTAACATACTCATTAAGTGCAGTGCTCAAAACCCCATGATCAACCCCTTCACCCTTCCATGCGTTTTAGCTGAGATAGGATCAGTAGTACAGTGCCTCACTATCAATTCTGCTCACACTTAACTACTGGTAACATTTTGCCATCTCTACCACACAAACACACACACACACAGCTGGCATAAGTCTGAATATCACTTAGCTTATTGGTGAAAGGCCGTTCATTAAACACTTCTAATCAGAGTGATACACTGGAGGAAGAAAACTGCCGTTAGCGTACACATCTGTAAATCCCCTGCATGCGCAAACACATTGCCAGTCCTATTTTGTTTAGGAAAAGAATCTGAATGTGTGTAGCTACTGCCCTTCACATCTGTAAATCTGTCACACAAGCACTGTGTCCATCCGATTTTGTTTAAGAAAAGTATCTGAATACATGTAGCTACTGTCCTTCTTCTAGCACTTTCTATTTTTTTACAGAGATGGAGAGGAAAGTTGACAACAGAGATTTGGTCGGACTAAAACTTAATAAATTAACATAACATAAAATAACTTCATATTCAACACAGAGGTTCCAGATATCAACCCCTTGATTATATGTTATTTGTAGCATGGCAGGTGTCCAAAGTAAAGAATTCTGCACGTTAACATGTAATGCATTGATTTACCTTTTCGCAACAATCCAGCACCTATCTATTGCAGGTGGGTTATTTCACCACACCATCCAGAAAAGTGAGACAAAATATCCTTTAAAACAGAGAACAGAAAATCAGAAACCTTACCTTTTGTATTTATAGCTTAGTAGTGTCCATCTGTGTTTCTGAGTGTCGTGTTACTGTGTCCCTACTCCTCACGTAGCAGTGTTTAGAGGTGGCGCTTATTCTGAATCCTCTCCGCTGCACTTACATTCCAAGACTGACAACAGTGCTGCGAGAGCGAGTGTGAGCGTAAGTCTCTGTCCAGCCTGCTACTCTCCCTCTCCCTTCCTCTATTTCTCCACCCCTTCCTCTCTTTTTTCTCTTCCCCCCACCCTCTGTCTTTCCAACTTCTCTCTCCCTGCCTATCTCCCTCCCTCTCTCTCTCTCTCTTCCCTCGCATCACATCTTGCTGTGGATGTCGGGAAGACTGAAGCGGAGAAGAAAAAAGAGAGAAAAGAAAAAGGAGCAATGGCAACAAGGGGACAAGGAAAGGAGAGTGACCTTACTCCCAACAGTTGACTATAGCAGCAGTAGAATTGAGGATGGGGAGGTTAGGAGGCTGAAGGGGGGTGGACTCCTGGATGGCACAGAGAGATCTCCATGTGAACGCAGGGAGAAAGGGGGAAAGGCAGCTTTGTGGAGAGGAGGATCACTAGTCTAAGCTAGGATGTAGTAAGCTACTCTTATGGATCGACTCTGTGATGTTTGATGTCTAAAGCAATCGTCCCGATCTAATCTCCTTTCAATGACAGTGGAATGAAGGAGAAACCAGGCATGAGTTGTAAATAACCCTCTCAGAGGGAGGATGTTCCTCCATCTCCATCGCCGCCTGGTGACTTGGCCAACCGGCCAGCAATGAAACTTAGTGCGTGCGAGCAGGAAGTCTGTCCAGGCAGGCAGCACTCCATCATATATTTTCCTTATTTCACTTTTGAAAGTGATACAGCATTTTAATTTAATAGAGGGAAATTGAGAGAGATAATATACCATCACAGTGGTGTTTGATGCTGAGGAGAGAGAGTGAGAGAGAAAAGGCATTACATGCCAATACACATACATGTATCTTGAGCTGATAAATGATGTGATGGAGAAACTTTGAAATGCATGGGATGTCCCTCAGGATCTGCAGTCAGTCCACTAGCCCTCATCCTAGCACAAGTTGTATCTCCCACTATCAGTGTGGATAGATGATTAACTCAACGTCTCTATGGGCCAAAAGTTGTGCACTATGTTGGGAATAGGGTGCCACTTGAGATGCAGACAAATTGTACCTAATAAATGAATAAATAAAAATGCAAACAGGCTAAACTAATTAACACAGGCACTGAGGTAGCCTTTCTCTGATGTGAAGCCAAGTCCACATCCTTCATCATTTACAGTTGTGTCGTTTCTGCTGTCATGAGAGATATATAGGGTAACTGTGTGTGTGTGTGTGTGTGTTTGTGTGTGTGTGTGTTTGTGTGTGCTTGTGCGTGCGTACGTACGTACGTGTGCCTGTGTACGTGAGTGTGCCTGAGCATGTCGTATCGATGTGTGCCCATTTGTGTGTATGTAACAAGCCAGTTTAAAAAACAGGCTATTTTGTACATAAACAGTATAGTTGTTTTAATTGTCATTTACATCCTTAAATATGTTGTTACCAGTACCACCCATTACTATGTTTACTGGTGATAGAGACATGGTTGATGAATTCATTCATTTTCAGTCTGTGTCCTTCACCAAATGAGATTCTACTTGAATACCTTGTAATTAAAATTGAATTATTAAAGACAATAGAATGCGTATTTCATAAGGCCTTATTTTATGTGCATAGTTTTACCCTAATACAGTGCCCTGAAACTCATCTTATTGGAATCCAGCCAGAGTTGGGATATCCAACATCTGGAGGAAATAAATCACCTGCAACATGCACTCAAAATGACTGCCAGGGTTGGGAAGACTAAGATATGGGACTACCTTAATTAAACATTTAAACTGGAACAACAATTTCAGTAACGGGTGCAATAAATCCAAGTTACAGATTGGAATAGTTTAGAAAAATACATGTTACTGATATTTGAGCAGCATAACATTAATGAATCAATCATTGTACATGCAAAAACATAAAATAAAAAAAACTGCAATATACCAAAACTCTCTCACACACACCGCCAACAAATCACTCACCTTGGTGCAGTACTTACAGTATAGCTCTAAGTACATCAGTAGTTAGCTTAGTAAAAGTATTCCACTGCCTGGCAAACAGTTTTCTTTTCCAATCCATGTCACTTGCCCTCTATTCTTCTAACACCTCTTGGTACAGTGTCTTCACTTACTACTACGTAGTGAGGAGTATTTGTTGCATTTAATCAACGTTTTTTATCCCGGGGCAGCAACAGCTATCTCAAGTAAGTGCATTTCAGGGATGCTATTCCAATTGTCCTCTACAACTCAAATGGCACACTATTCCCTATATAATGCAATACTTTTGACCAGAGCCCTCTGAGCCTACATTAAAAGTAGTTCACTATAAAGGGAATAGGGTGCCATTTGGGTAGCACCGCTGTGTCTGCTCCTATCAGCATCCTATCAGCTTGCACTCCCATTCACCTCCACAGAGCTCCCTGATCCTTATTGAAGCTGTGATCTTTCATCAGACCTCGCCAGGAGTATATGCCAGGAGGTAGTGTGTAAGGGCCAATGGCACTCGATTCCCTATTTGACCAGGACCCATAGGGTTCTGATCAAAAGTAGTGCACTATGTAGGGAAAGGGGTTCCATTTGGGACACAAAAAGGGTCTGTAGAGAAAATATAGAACCACACAACGAACTGAGCTTTCAGTGAAATATCTACAGACCATTGTTGGCACCTTATTTATAGCGCACTACTTTTATTTATGCTCGTAGGGCACTATATAGGGGAATATATAACACCGCCTTGTAATAAACATCGCAAAAGGTGTGTTAGCAGAGAAGCGCGTCTTACACAACCAGGTAGCTACACTGTAAGACTTTTCTGTAATTTCAATAGTAAAACAATGTTGAATTCACAGTAAAATACCGTAAATCTGTTTTCCAACATTAATACTGTAGATTGCACTGCATCATGTGTAAAATTCTGAAAAATATTGTTATTAACTTTAATGGTACGTCTCCTGTAAAATGTACTCTAACATACTGTATTTCTTTACAGTAATATCTTATGCCCACTGTAGATTCAAATGATCCGTTTCAGGCACCACCTTCATGCTGTTGGATGAGACTCATGTAGCTCAGACTATTTTAGTAAATATCTTCCTGGAGCTGCAGTGAAATGGAAGAATATTTTCAGCAGCTTTTGGGTAGGTACCTTGACTTGTTTATACAGTAAATAACGTTATTGCTAGCCAACATTGAATTACTGCATGTTTTCTTAGCTAGCCTGCTCTAAATTGCTTGTAAATATCTTGCTGTGCAACCTAGAAAAAAAATCTGGTCCGCAGCCTCTGAGTGCCATAGAGAATAAACTGAGCACAGATTCATGACCGTTCTGATTAAACCATTACTACAGACAAAATGTCTTGTTTCTAGCAGTTCAAAAGATATGATCCATATAACAAAATGTGATTGACGGGGCCGCATTCCACAGACAAACCACTTCGCGGGCCATTAAACTGACCGGTGCACCGGTGTTGTATAGAGATGCCTGCCGACCTAAGACACTTCCACTGGGCGGCTCTATCACAGTGTCGCCAGCGGTAGCTAGTAACGTGGCCAATCATTTTTCCTCACAAAATTATTCTCCAAAGTAGCCTACACAAAATATACTAAGTAGCCTACACAAAAAACGAGTATTGGTAGCCATCTAGATGTCACCTTGATAGAGTCTTACTCAATAAGGAGAGAATCAACGGCAACAACACCAGGACATAGTGTCCTCCTTAGTTGTAACAACCCTGTGACAACTACAGTGCCTTGCGAAAGTATTCGGCCCCCTTGAACTTTGCGACCTTTTGCCACATTTCAGGCATCAAACATAAAGATATAAAACTGTATTTTTTTGTGAAGAATCAACAACAAGTGGGACACAATCATGAAGTGGAACGACATTTATTGGATATTTCAAACTTTTTTAACAAATCAAAAACTGAAAAATTGGGTATCAAATGTATTTATATAGCCCTTCGTACATCAGCTGATATCTCAAAGTGCTGTACAGAAACCCAGCCTAAAACCCCAAACAGCAAGCAATGCCGGTGTAGAAGCAAAAACTCCCTAGAAAGGCCAAAACCTAGGAAGAAACCTAGAGAGGAACCAGGCTATGTGGGGTGGCCAGTCCTCTTCTGGCTGTGCCGGGTGGAGATTATAACAGAACATGGCCAAGATGTTCAAATGTTCATAAAATAATAATAAGGCAGAACAGTTGAAACTGGAGCAGCAGCACGGCCAGGTGGACTGGCGACAGCAAGGAGTCATCATGTCAGGTAGTCCTGGGGCATGGTCCTAGGGCTCAGGTCCTCCGAGAGAGAGAAAGAAAGAGAGAAGGAGAGAATTAGAGAACGCAAACTTAGATTCACACAGGACACCGAATAGGACAGGAGAAGTACTCCAGATATAACAAACTGACCCTAGCCCCCCGACACATAAACTACTGCAGCATAAATACTGGAGGCTGAGACAGGAGGGGTCAGGAGACACTGTGGCCCCATCCGAGGACACCCCCGGTCAGGGCCAGACAGGAAGGATATAACCCCACCCACTTTGCCAAAGCACAGCCCCCACACCACTAGAGGTATTTGTAGTTGGTCATATATTCTAAGTCAGAACCGTCAAGATTAGTGATACTAGAAGTGCGGGCGGGTGGAGGGAAGAGATCGGTTGAAGAGCATGCATTTAGTTTTGCTTGCATTTAAGCTGTTCTGGACCAGTTCCGACTGTCTTTTTGATGTACAAAGTGAACGTCGTACGGTCCTGTGCCTTATAGTTCAAGAATCTGTATGCTCTCCTCTCCCACTGTCTCAGCAGAGCTGACTTGAAGTGTCAGGTTTCAGACTTCGTATTTGCATAGGGAGTGATGTGTCACATTTTCTGGCTTATCCAAACAAAGAATCGATTTTCTCTTCCTCTGAGCGAGTGAGCCTAGGAAACAGCATATGGATGGTGGCAGTCTAGCAAATCCATCTCGCTGTGATTTTCTCAACCAAATTTAGAGCTCTTAACATGAAAAAAATACTAAATAATTTCATAGACTTAAAAAAACAAACACTTTCTCTTGGTGACACACGCACTATACCACTTTGTGCTTAAAGTTGGTACGAGTCTGCACACATTTGAATGGTGTCTCTGCCCCTCTCAGTGGACATTTAGAAGAAAATTCTGTCGTTGGTTATAATAAATAGTGACCAATATTGTACTATCACTAAGTTTGATTACATTATTTTACAGTTATATGAAATGTGAAATATTTTACTATATTTCAAAAGGTTTTCAGTAATTTCCAGCCCTATTGCCCCACATTTGTTGAATAGGAATATTTTTATAATATTTGTTTGTACCATGTACTTCAGTTATGTCCTCAACAGTGAGTACACCACAACAATTCATAACTCTTTTTTGTATATGTGGGGTGGTGATTTATACAGTATTTACAGTTTCTCAATTGCGTACAAGCATTTTTGGGATCTGTGTTGAAACATATTGACACGTTCGTTATAAAGATCGGACCAAGACGCAGCGTCGTATGCGTACATTCCTATTTGAACACTGAACAAATGTGAAGCTATACAAACGAGTACTGACAGGCAACTACACATAGACAAGATCCGACACCAGAAAGTGGGAAACAGGGCTGCCTGCATATAATCCTCAATCAGAGATAACAATAAACAGCTGTCTCTGATTGGGAACCATATCAGGCCAACATAGGAAAAACCCCAAGGGGATGATAATAATATTGCGCCGACAGAGATGCTCACCTCGTTTTGCTTTCTTAGGTAACTATGCAGTATTTCATTTTATTATGTATTATTTCTTACATTGTTTCCCCAGGAAATATTAAGTCTTATTATATACAGCCGGGAAGAACTGTTGGATATAAGAGCAACTTCAACTAACCAACATTACGACCAGGAATACAACTTTCCCGAAAAGGATCCTATTTGGACCACCACCCAGGACAATAGATTTAATCCCAGTAGCCGACCCAAATCAATAGCGTCGCAGAAGGGGCAGATGGAGCGGCCTCCTGGTCTGGCTCCGTAGACATGCACATCGCTCACCACTCCCGAGTATGCTACTCGCCAATGTCCAGTCTCTTGACAGCAAGGTAGACGGAATTCGAGCAAGGGTTGCCTTCCAGAGAGACATCAGATTTTGTAACATTCTCTTTTTCACAGAAACATGGCTCACTCGGGATATGTTATCAGATTTGGTACAGCCACCGGTGTCTTCAAGCATCGCACCAACAGAAACAAACATCTCTCTGGTAAGAAGAAGATCGAGGGTGTATGCCTTATGATTAACGATTTGTGGTATAATCATAACAACATACAGGAACTCAAGGCCTTATGTTCACCTGACCGAGAATTCCTTACAATCAAATGCCGACAGCATTATCTACCATGAGAATGCTCTTCGGTTATAATCAAGGCCGTGTATATCCCCCCCAAGCAAACACCTTGACAGCTCTATACATAGAGCCCTGAATGGACACTATGTATACTGGAAACCATATATCCTGAGGCTGCGTTTACTGAAGCTAGGGATTTCTTTTTCAGATTCTAATCTGAAAACAAGGCTCCCTAAATTTGATCAGCATATCGAATGCGCGACTCGAGCTGTCAGCATTCTGGATCATTGCTACTCTAACTTATGCAATGTATACAAAGCCCTCCTCCGCCCTCCTTTCTGACAATCTGACCTCGACTCCATTTTGTTGCTCCCTGCCTATAGACAGAAACTAAAGTCAGGAAATGCCCGTGCTCAGGTCTGTTCAATGCTGGTCCGACCAATCGGATTCCACGCCTCAAGATTGCTTCGATCACGTGGACTGGGATATGTTCCGGATAGCCTCAGATAACAACATTTATGTATAAGCTGACTCGGCGAGCGAGTTTATTAGCAAGTGCATCGTGATGTTGTACCCACGGAGACTATTAAAACCTTCCCTAACCGTGGATTGATGGCAGCATTCGCAACAAAACTGAAAGGCAAACCATTGCTTTTAATAATGGCAAGGCAACCGGAAACATGACCGAATTCAAACAGTGTAGCTATTCCCTCCATAAGGCAATTAAACAAGCTAAGTGTCAGTATAGAGACAAAGTAGTCACAATTCAACGGCTCAAACATGAGACGTATGTGGCAGGGTCTACAGTCAATCACGGATTACAAAAACAAAACTATCCCCGTCGCGGACACCGACGTCTTACTCACAGACAAACTAAACAAAATCTTGTCTCGCTTTGAGGACAAAGCCTGTGGGCTCTCCTTCACCATGGACAATGTGAGTAAAACATTTAAATGTGTTAACACCGTTGTTCCTGTTCCCAAGAAAGCTAAGGTAACTGAGCTAAATGACTATCAAGGATCATATCACCTCCACCCTGATACCCTAGATACACTCCAATTTGCTCTACACCCCCCCCCCCCTGACTGGCCGTCCCCAGGTGGTGAGGTTTGCACATGACACTACAGTGGTAGGCTTGATTACCAACAACGACCAGACGACCTACAGGGAGGAGATGAGGGCCCTCGGAGTGTAGTGTCAGGAAAATAACCTCTCACTCAGCGTCACCTAAAACAAAGGAGATGATTGTGTAGTTCAGGAAAAAGCAGATGGATCGCCCCCCTATCCACATTGATGGGACAGTAGTGGAGGGGGTGGAAAGTTTTAAGTTCCTCGGCGTACACATCACGGACAAATTCAAATGGTCCACCCACACAGACAGCGTGGTGAAGAAGGCACAACAGCACCTCTTTAACCTCAGGAGGCTGAAGAAATTTGGATTGTCACCAAAAACACTCACAAACTTTTACGAGAGCATCTTGTAGGGCTGTTTCACAGCCTGGTACGCAACTGCTCCACCCACAACCATAAGGCTCTCCAGAGGGTAGTGAGGTCTGCACAACGTGTCACCAGGGGCAAACTACCTGCCCTCTAGGACACCTACACCACCCAATGTCACAGGAAGGCCAAAAAGATCATCAAGGACAACAGCCTCCCAAGCCACTGCCTGTTCACCCCGCTATCATCCAGAAGGTGAGGTCAGTACAGGTGCAACAAAGCTGGGACCGAGAGACTGAAAAACAGCTTCTATCTCAAGGCCATCAGACTGTTAAACAGCCATCACTAACATTGAGTGGCTGCTGCCAACACACTGACTCAAATCTCTAGCCACTTTAATAATTGGATGTAATAAATGTATCACTAGATACTTTAAACAATGCCACTTTATATAATGTGTACATACCCTACATTACTCATCTGATATGTATATACTGTACTCTATACCATCTACTGCATCTTGCCTATGCCGCACGGCCATCGCTCATCCATACATTTATATGTACATATTCTTATTAATCCCTTTACACTGTGTGTGTATGAGGTAGTTGTTGTGAAATTGTTAGATTACTTGTTAGATGTTACTGCACTGTTGGAACTGGAAGAACAAGCATTTCTCTACACTTGCATTAACATCTGCTAACCATGTGTATGTGACCAATAACATTTATTTTGATTGTGATTTGATACTTTTGCAAGGCAGTGTACATGACCAAAATGTATACTGTCGCAAAGGCACTGTACATGACCAAAAGCATGTGGACACCTGGTCGTCGAACAACTCATCACAAAATCATGGGCATTAATATGGAGTTGGCCGCCCCTTTGCTGATTTAACATCCTCTGATCTTATGGGATGGCTTGCCACTAGATGTAGCAACATTGCTGCTGGGACTTGCTTCCATTCAGCCACAACAGCTAGGCTAGGGTCTATTTTTCTCAATTTCTGCCTGACTGACATGCCCAAAGTAAACTGCCTGTTGCTCAGGCCCTGAAGTCAAGATATGCATATAATGGGTAACATTGGAAAGAAAACATTCAGAAGTTTGTATTAATGTTAAAATAATGGAGGAGACTATAACACAATAGATATGGTAGGAGAAAATCCAAAGAAAAAAACAACCACAATTTATTTTGTTTTTGAGAGCCCATACTCTTACAATGGAAAGCATACAATGGGGAATATGCAATTCCAGCTCCCAGATTGCAATTCCGATGGCTTCCACTAGACGTCAACAGTCTTTTCAAGGTTTCAGGCTTCTAACTTGAATAATGAAGAAGAAGTATGAGTTTTAGTACGAAGACACCCGTTTGGAAATCTGCGCACCTGCTAATTTTGCTTTCCTATTGAACATACTTCTTTCCATATGAAATATTGTAGTTTAATTTCATTTTAGGGTACCTGGATATAATTAGAAACGTATTTTGACTTGTTGAAACAAAGTTCAGGTGTAGTTTTTCGGATTCCTTTCTCTGCATGTTGAACGAGTGGATTACTCAAATTGATGGCGCCAACTAAATAGACTTTTTTAGGATATAAAGACACTACATGTTGTAGCTGGGAACCTTTGGATTGCAAATCATAGTAAGATTTTCAAAAAGTGAATTAATATTTAGTCGCTATTTGTGAATTTATGAAACCTGTGCTGGTTGAAAAATATGTGGGGCGCATTCCTCAAACAATCGCATGGCATGCTTTCGCTGTAAAGCCTATTGTAAACAGGATGATGAAGTTAGATTATCAATCATTTAAGCTTTTAGCCGATATAAGACACGTGTATGTACCTAAATGTTTAATTTCCATATTTTTTATGATTATTTATTTGAATTGCACGCCCTTCCATTTTCACCAGAAGTTGTCCACAGGTGTCCCGCTGGCAGGACGCATAGCCCTAAACACATTGAATTGAAATTGTATCATCGTTCTGTACTACGACAATACGAAAATCATGTTGAGACACACATTTGGAAGTTTTCAAATCAGTGGAATTAGAGTATGATATCTAAAAATATGGAGAAAACACCTGTCTCCAGATTACATCTTCAGACTAAGGGCAACCATGGTATGGCATTCCTGACAGGGAGACACATCCATGATGCATGTTGATGTATGCAGGTAGGATAGTCTAGTGTTAGCTAGCTACATTTTCATATATTACACATTTCAAATTTTGACAGAAAGTGGTTTCATTTCAAGCTAAAGTGTACTGTTAGCTAACTAGCTAGAAAACGTTAGCTGGCTAGCTCCCTAGCTGACATTATTTGTTTCCCAGAGCCATTTGATTTTCTAGTTAAAGTCTAATTTTAGCTAGCTGAGATTGTACATGGTTGGTTACCCCCCAGCACTGTGGCATTGTTGCTACTTTGTTCATTTTTGTTTAACTAGATAATGTTAGCTAGCAGGCTCGTTAGCTAACGTTGCATGACGTATGTGAGCTTAAATGTTGTTTACCTTGTTAAGTTCATTGTTTACCTAGCTAGCTAGCTATATGTCTTAAGCAAAATTGTAATGTTAGCTAGCTAGCTAATGTTAGCTGGCTGGCTCCCTAGCGGACATTATTATTAGTTTCCAAGAGCTGTTTGCCTAACATTAGGCTCTAACTAGAAAAGCATTGTTGGCACTTTGTTCATTGATGTTTGACTTGCTAACGTTAGGTTTTCTGGCTCGTTAGCTTACATTACGTGACGTGTGTGTGATCTTAAACGTTATTTACCTAGCTAGGTTAATTGTTTACCTAGCTAGCTAGCTATATGTCATAAGATAAAGTGTACTGTTAGCTAGCTAGCTAATGTTAACTGGCTGTCTCCATAGTGGACGTTATTATTAGTTTCTCAGAGCTGGTTGCTTTTCAAGATAGAGCCTAATATTGGGCAGTGTTGGCACTTTCTTCATTGTTGTTTAACTAGCTAACGTTAGCTGGCTGGCTCGTTAGCTAACATTACCTGACGTGTGTACAACACCAGTTGAATATGGCCAGTGTCAGTAAACGTCTGCAAAAAAGTGTAATGAAATTGTTGCCAGCAGAGCTGGTTAGGCTGTTTTCATGTTTTTCCGACGTAAACAAATCATCGGCCAGAGCATCAAGTATGTGCTCCAAGAGCGAAACAAGATGGGTGGGTCTAAAGCTTAATAAGAGGGTGTGAACGATGCTGAATGGGTGTAGACAAAGAAGAGCTCTTTACTAGAACCCATAAATATTCAAAGGCGATTTTCTCAAAAGTGAGTTTACAAGTTGATCAACTTTCGAAGTAGAATGAATTTCCCATTGTTCCTCAAATGCAGTGTATGATATACCATTTCTCTACTTTTATCCAATGTAAAAAGCACCATTTTACATTTTGCTACGTAAGACCGAATCCAGGCTGTGAGTCACAATTTAGAATGAATTCAGTCAAGGAGCAGAAAGGACATTTTCACTCATCCTCAACTACTGAGGAAACCCTAAATATGGGTCTTAAACATGTGATGTAGTCTATTTGATGTGTGTATGTATATATTTGTGATATGTTGCACATCAAATCAATTGCATGTGCTCTTCCTCTGAATTTGATCTCAATTGATAATATTGGAAGAAAATGTACAACAAATTAAAGATCTGTGCGGCCCTCTGAATGACTATCTCAATCCAAAGTGGCCCCCTTTCAACAAATTGTGAGTAACACTGATGTAGTGAAAAGGGTGCCATTTTGGACACATCCCCAGTCCCTCTGCTGCATCCATGCCTCCTTACTGCTTTCTGTATTTAGTTTTTCTGATGTATTTGTGTACCCTGTGTTTTTGAAGCTTTAGTTTCAATGTAACTGTGCATTTTGAATAATTCAGTCTCGCGGACTGCAAGCATGCATGAAATAAATCAAATCATGTGTGGATAGGCTGTTTTCACAAGGAGGATGTGAGCAATGGTGTAGCAATGGAACAAATTGAAGCAGATTGTTTATACTATGACACGTTAATGAATTCTGAAGTCCTTGTTCTCATGCCGATCATGAGAAAAACAAAAACAATTGTATCATCTGAAAAAGATGTGATAATGTATTTTATACTCTGTTGACTGCATGACTTCTAAGAGGGAAAAAAACTCTCATCCCCTCACTGGACCATGAGTGAAATACAGCAACAGATCTGGAAAGACATTACATATGATATTGTTTAACAAATAATTTCATGTCACATTAGGTGTAAAACCGGATATAAAATTGAATGGACACAGTGAGTCAGATGAGTATACATTCTAGCACTGATTTCCCACATCAGTGTTTAAGATTAGCAATCTGTTCACTCTGTGGTATTTTGTAATATGAAATGATCTCCATAACTCAGAATAAATACAAATAGATGAGTTTATAAAATCCGTCGTTGGCATCCCATATTTTTCAGGTAGTTAGCACTGAGAAGGTGAAGTACCTTTGCTGAAGGATGCTGGGCTAGTGGCATATGCAAAAACATCCTCATCTCCCACGATTACGCTCACCTCCAGGACTGGCAAGATAAGAAAGCTGATAAAATTCTAGTCATGCTGTCTTATCGCTGCTATAATTAGTGATTTATAACTTCAACATTACCTTGAAGACGACATCTCCTCGATGGAGTCTATTCTCTAGTTCCATTATGTTCTCTTGCTATTTTTCTGTTGCCATGGTCATACACAGCCTTCAAAATTACCCTTACATTCACACTTGTCATTTTTGATAATTTAGCACACGCATATCCAGAATGACTTATTCCCTTACAACTACATTTCCACAATGGTATCCATTGTCTACTACCTTGATGTCCTTTTGCTATTCTTCTGTTGCCATGATCATACTTTATCCCTCCTTCAATTCAACCTATTCTCTGCTACTGATTTAGCAGATACAGTGGATTTAGCAGATACAGTACTTTGTAAAGTATCTAGCCCCATTTTTATTTGGATTTCATGTAATGGACATACACAAAATAGTCCAAATTGGTGAAGTGAAAAAAAAAAACATTTAAAAAATGTAAAACTGAAAGTGGTGCGTGCATATGTATTCACCCCCTTTGCTATGAAGTCCCTAAATAAGATCTGGTGCAACCAATTACCTTCAGAAGTCACATAATTAATTTAAAAAGTCCACTTGTGTGTAATCTAAGTGTCACATGATCTCAGTATATTTACACCTGTTCTGAAAGGCCCAGAGTCTACAACACCACTAAGCAAGGGCACCACCAAGCAAGCGGCATCATGAAGACCAAGGAGCTCTCCAAACAGGTCATGGACAAAGCTGTGGAGAAGTAAATATCAAACGTTGAACATCCCACGGAGCACCATTAAATCCATTATTAAAAAATGGAAAGAATATGGCACCACAAAAATCTGTCAAGAGAGGGCCACACACAAAACTCACAGGCCAGAGATGGAGGGCATTTTAATCAGAGGCAACAACAAGACAAAAGATAACCCTGAAGGAGCTGCAAAGCTCCACAGTGGAGATTGTAGTATCTGTCCATAGGACCACTTTAAGCCGTACACGCCAGAGAGCTGTGCTTTACGGAAGAGTGTCCAGAAAAAAACATTGCAGAGTAAGCAAACACATTTGGTGTTCACCAAAAGGCATGTGGGAGACTCCCCAAACAAATGGAAGAAGTTACTCTGGTCAGATGAGACTAAAATTGAACTTTTTGGCCATCAAGGAAAGCCTTCATAGCCTGTCTGGCACAAACACAACACATCCCATCTCCCCTAGAACACCATCCCCACAGTGAAGCATGGTGGTGGCAGCATCATGCTGTGGGGATGTTTTTAATTGGCAGGGACTGGGAAACTGGTCAGAATTGAAGGAATGATGGATGCCTGGCCTGCTGAGGAGTAACAGACTCCATCCTAGCTGGAGGGGTGCTTTCATCTTATCTACGAACATAGACAGGGCACTAACTCCCCTGTAACTCCCCTGTCGAACAGCCGGACAGCAGGCTGTTAGCCAGCCTGCCAGCTTAGTCTGCCACTAGCACAGTCAGTGTAGTCAGCTCAGCTATCCCCGTTGAGACCATGTCTGTGCCTCGATCTGGATTGGGCAAAACTAACCATGGTGGTATTCGCCTTAGCAAACCCACTGGAATAAAGACCTCCTCCATTCCTGTCATTATTGAAAGAGATTGTGATATCTCACATCTCAAAATAGGGCTACTTAATGTTAGATCCCTCACTTCCAGGGCAGTTATAGTCAAATAACTCATCACTGCTCATCATATTGATGTGATTGGCCTGACAGAAACATGGCTTAACTTCTTCGATATAGGGGGCGCTCTTTTAATTTTTGGATAAAAAAACATTCCCGTTTTAAACAAGATATTTTGTCACGAAAAGATGCTCGACTATGTATATAATTGACAGCTTTGGAAAGAAAACACTCTGACGTTTCCAAAACTGCAAAGATATTATCTGTGAGTGCCACAGAACTGATGCTACAGGCTAAACCAAGATTACATTTCAAACAGGAAATGCCCCAGATTTTGAAAGCGCTGTGTTCCAATGTCTCCTTATATGGCTGTGAATGCGCCAGGAATGAGCCTACACTTTCTGTCATTTCCCCAAGGTGTCTGCAGCATTGTGACGTATTTGTAGGCATACCATTGGAAGATTGACCATAAGAGACTACATTTACCAGGTGCCCGCTTGGTGTCCTCCGTCTAAATTATTTAATCTCCAGCTGTGTGCATTTTTCCATTTGCTTCAGAGGAGAAACCCAACTGCCACGAATGATTTATCATCGAATAGATATGTGAAAAACACCTTGAGGATTGATTCTAAACAACGTTTGCCATGTTTCTGTCGATATTATGGAGTTAATTTGGAAAAAGGTTTGGCGTTGTAATGACAGAATTTTTTTTTTTTCTTAGCCAAACGTGATGAACAAACGCAGCGATTTCTCCTACACAAATAATATTTTTGGTGCTGTATATCGCCCAGGACACCTGTAAACAGTAGTTATAAAAAGGTGATTGAGTAGGCTGCTTAGATTTCATGACAAGAAGCTCAAAAGACGTTTTTATTTTTGGAAATTGATATTTGCTGTCGTAAATGTTAACACCACCTCCGTCTTTGCAGGATGTGCCGGGGATATGGTCACGAGTGTAACCAGGAGGTGAGGCCCCATTTAACACAGGCTTAACTTCTTGCGTCGAGCAATCCCGTATCCGGGAGCCTCAAGCTCATTACCATAACGCAATGTTAACTATTCATGAAAATCACAAATGAAATGAAATTAATATGCTAGCTCTCAAGCTTAGGCTTTTGTTAACAACACTGTCATCTCAGATTTTCAAAATATGCTTCTCAACCATAGCAAAACAAGCATTTGTGTAACAGCTAGTGCAGCTAGCGTAGCATTTAGCATTAGCATCAGCAGGCAACATTTTCACAAAAAACAGAAAATCATTCAAATAAAATAATTTACCTTTGAAGAACTTCAGATGTTTTCAATGAGGAGACTCTCAATTAGATAGCAAATGCTCAGTTTTTCCTGAAAGATTATTTGTTTAGGAGAAATCGCTCCGTTTGGTGCGTCACGTTTAGCTACGAAAAAAACCTGTTTCCAGGAGTGTAATTATCCCCGCAGCTCATTAGCATAACACAACGTTAACTATTCATGAAAATCGCAAATGAAATGAAATTAATATGCTATCTCTCAAGCTTAGCCTTTTGTTAACAACACTGTCATCTTAGATTTTCAAAATATGCTTCTCAACCATAGCAAAACAAGCATTTGTGTAACAGCTAGTGTAGCTAGCGTAGCATTTAGCGTTAGCATCAGCAGGCAACATTTTCACAAAAACCAGAAAATCATTCAAATAAAATCATTACCTTTGAAGAACTTCAGATGTTTTCAATGAGGAGACTCTCAGTTAGATAGCAAATGCTCAGTTTTTCCTGAAAGATTATTTGTTTAGGAGAAATTGCTCCGGTTGGTGCGTCACGTTTGGCTACCAAAAAAAACTGAAAATTCAGTCTTCAAAACGCCAAACTTTTTTCCAAATTAACTCCATAATATCGACTGAAACATGGTAAATGTTGTTTAGAATCAATCCTCAAGGTGTTTTTCACATATCTCTTCATGATATATCGTTCGTCGAAAGCCTCCTCTCTCCTCTCAATCACTGGATGACTGCATGCAGCTTGTAGATTACGCACCAATTTAGACAAAGGACACCGGGCGGACCCCTGGTAAATGTAGTCTCTTATGGCCAATCTTCCAATGATATGCCTACAAATACATCACAATGCTGCAGACACCTTGGAGAAACGATAGAAAGGGCAGGCTCATTCCCGGCGCATTCACAGCCATATAAGGAGACAATGGAAAACAGAACTTCAAAAATTCTGCCCATTTCCTGGTTGAAGTTTCATCTTGGTTTCGCCTGTAGTATGAGTTCTGTGGCACTCACAGATAATATCTTTGCAGTTTTGGAAACCTTAGAGTGTTTTCTTTCCAAAGCTGCCAATTATATGCGTAGTCGAGCATCTTTTCGTGACAAAATATTGCACTTAAAACGGGCATGTTTTTTTATCCATAAATTAAAAGAGCGCCCCCTATATCCAAGAAGTTAATGGCATCAGACCGAGGCTCTGCATCTGTCCTCGTGCTCCAATACCTTAGTGCTGCTTTTTGTACCATCGATCACCACATTCTTTTGGAGAGATTGGAAAACAAAATTCGTCGACACAGACAAGTTCTGGCCTGGTTTAGATCTTATCTGTCGGAAAGATATCAGTTTGTCTCTGTAGATGGTTTGTCTTCTGACAAAACAACTGAGATTTCGGTGCTCTTCAAGGCTTCGTTACAGAACCAATATTGTTTTCACTATATATTTTACCTCTTGATGATTCCCTGCTATGCGGATGACACACAGCTGTACAGTTCGATCATACATGGTGAAGCCCCAAAATTGTACTCCCTGGAATCCTGTTTTTCAGACATAAGGAAGTGGATGGCAGCAAATGTTCTACTTTTAAACTTGGACAAAACAGAGGTGCTAGTTCTAGGTCCAAAGATATAAGATATATTCTGTTGAATCTGACAATTCATATTGATGGTTGTAGAGTTGTCTCAAAAAAAGCTGTGTTACTCTGGACCCTGATCTCTTTTTTGACTGACGTATCAAGACTGTTTCAAGGACAGCTTTTTTTCCCATCTATTGAAAAAATCTTAAACCTTCTGTCCAGAAATTATGTAGAAAAATGTATCCATGCTTGTGTCACTTATAGGTTAAACTACTGCAATGCTTTACTTTCCGGCTACCTGGATAAAGCACTAAATAAACTTCAGTTAGTGCTAAACACGGCTGCTAGAATCTTGACTAGAACCAAATGTTTTTATCATATTACTCCAGTGCTAGCCTCTCTACACTGGCTTCCTGTTAAGGCAAGGGCTGCTTTCAAGGTTTTACTGCTAACCTACAAAGCATTACATGGCCTTGCTCGTACCTATCTTTCCAATTTGGTCCTGCCATACATACCTACACGTACGTTACGGTCACAAGACTCAGGCCTCCTTGCTGTCCCTAGAATTTCTAAGCAAACAGCTGGAGACAGGGCTCAATTTTTATGGATTGGTCTGCCTATCCATGTGAGAGACGCAGACTTGGTCTCAAACTTTAAGTCTTTATTGAAGACTCATCTCTTCCGTAGGTCCTATGATTGAGTGTAATCTGACCCAGGTGTGTGAAGGTGAATGGAGAGGCACTGGAGCATGAACCGCCTTTGCTGTCTCTGCTTAGACGGTTCCCCTCTCTCTACTGGGATTCTCTGCCTCAAACCCTATTACAGGGGCTGAGTCACTGGCTTACTGGTGCTCTTCCATGCCGTCCCTAGGAGGGGTGCGTTACTTGAGTGGGTTCAGTCACTGACGTGATCTTCCTGTCCGGGTTGGCGCCACCCCTTGGGTTTGTCCCGTGGGGGAGATCTTCGTGGGCTATACTCGGCCTTGTCTCAGAATGGTAAATTGGTGGTTGAAGATATCACTCTAATGGTGTGGGGGCTGTGCTTTGGCAAAGTGGGTGGGCTTATATCCTGCCTTGTTTGTCCCTGTCCGGTGGTATCGTCAGACGGGACCTCAGTGTCTCCTGACCCCTCCTGTCTCGGCCTCCAGTATTTATGCTGCAATAGTTTGTGTCGGGGGGCTATGGTCAGTCTGTTATATCTGGAGTATTTCTCCTGTCTTATCCGGTGTCCTGTGTGAATTTAAATATTCTCTCTCTAATTCTTTATTTTTCTCTCTCTTTCTTTCTCTCTCTCTCTCTATCTGGGAGGACCTGAGCTCTAGGACCATGCCTCTGGACTACCTGGCCTGATGACTCTTGCTGTCCCCAGTCCACCTGGTCGTGCTGCTGCTCTAGTTTAAACTGTTCTGCCTACGGCTATGGGACACTGACCTGAACCCTGACCTGTCCCAGGCCTGCTGTTTTCAAAGCGGTAGCGATACTCTGAATGATAGGCTATGAAAAGCCATCTGACATTTACTCCTGATGTGCTGACCTGTTGCACTCTCTACAACCATTATTATTATTTGACTCTGCTGGTCATCTATGGCCTTGTTCTGTTATAATCTCCACAGAAGAGGACTGGCCACACCTCATAGCCTGGTAGTAGCCTGGTTCCTCTCTAGGTTTCTTCCTAGGTTATGGCTTTTCTAGGGTGTTTTTCCTAGCCATCATGCTTCTACACCTGCATTGCTTGCTGTTTGGGGTTTTAGGCTGGGTTTCTGTACAGCACTTTGTGACATCAGCTGATGTAAGAATGGGTTTATAAATAAATGTGATTGAATGATTGATGGCGCTAAATATAGGGAAATTCTTGAGGGAAAGCTGTTTCAGTCTTCCAGAGATTTGAGACTGAGATGGAGGTTCACCTTCTAGCAAGACAATGAACCTGAGCATACTGCTAAAGAATCACTTGAGTGGTGTAAAGAAAAACAATTAAATGTCTTGGAATGGCCTAGTCAAAGCCCAGACCTCAATCCAATTGAGAATCTGTGGTATGATTTAAAGATTGCTGTACACCAGCAGAACCCATCCAACTAGAAGGATCTGGAGCAGTTTTTTCTTGAAGAATGGGCAAAAATCCCAGTGGCTAGATGTGCCAAGCTTATCGAGACATATCCCAAGAGACTTGCAGCTGTAATTGCTGCAAAAGGTGGCTCTAAAAGTTTTGAATTTGGGGGGTGAACAGATACGCAAGCTCAAGTCTTTTGCATCTTCAAAGTGGTAGGCATATGGTGTAAATCAAATGATACAATCCCCCGAAAATGTATTTTAATTCCAGGTTGTAAAGCAACCAAATATGAAAAATGCCAAGGGGGTGAATACTTTCGCAAGGCACTGTAGCTAGCAGCAGAGAGTAGCATATAAAACTACTTTCAGAACAACTCAATTTCCGCAATGTACCTTTCCACTTTCCTGTCTGACTAGCAGTGACAAGAGACTGCCAATCCTGTCTCACCCATTAATAAGAGGGTTGCAAATGTCCTCGCTATGGGCTGCCAGAATTCTGCTCTTAGTATTTTCTTTGAGAAGTCATATACAGATAAATCAAATCAGGAAGTATCGAACTACACTGTTCTTTCACACTGGCTGCTCTGACAATGCAGGAGACAAGCTAGGCAAGAGTGTGCATGGCATGTCTACTAGTGGAACAGAAGGTGGCTATGAAAGAGACTTCCCTTGCACTGCATATAGAGAGAGAGAGCATAAAGAAGAAAGATGTGGAGTGACTAAAAAATAGATAGAGGCTGGGTTTTGTGTTGGATGAGACCTCATAGATACAGTGCCTTCTTATGTATTATGTTGAATGATGGCATTCCAGCCTGCCTGAAAAAACAACTTTTTCGTTATTTTGATTTGCATAGGTACAGTGCTTTCTCGAAACTATTCGGAACCACATTTTCTTACGTTACAGCCTTATTCTAAAATGGATTAAATAAAAAAATGTCCTTGGCAATCTGCACACAATAGCCCATAATGACAAAGTGAAAACGTGTTTTTAGAAATGTTTGCAAATGTATTGAAAATAAAAAACTGAAATACGGAAGTATTCAGACCCTTTGCTATGAGACTCGAAATGTACATCAGGTGCATCCTGTTTCTGTCAATCGTCCTTGAAATGTTTCAACAACTTGATTGGAGTCCAACAATGGTCAATTCAGTTGATTGGACATGATTTGGAAAGGCACACACCTGTCTTTAAGGTCCCACATTTAACATTGCTTGTCAGAGCAAAAACCAAGCCATGAGGTTGAAGGGATTGTCCATAGAGCTCCGAGACAGGATTGTGTCGATGCACAGATCTGGGGAAAGATTCCCAAAATATTCTGCAGCATTGAAGGTCCCCAAGAACATTATTCTTAAATGGAAGAAGTTTGGAATCATCAAGGCTCTTCCTACAGCTGGCCACCCGGCCAAAATAAGCAATCGAGGGAGAAAGGCCTTGGTCAAGGAGGTGACAAAGAATCCGATTGTCAGTCTGGCAGAGCTCTAGGGTTCCTCTGTGGAGTTTTGAGATCCTTCCAGAAGAGCTAATCTTGGTCTAATGAAACCAAGATTGAACTCTTTGGTCTGAATTCCAAGTGTCACATCTGGAAGAAACCTGGCACCATCCCTACGGTGAAGCATGGTGGTGGCTGCATCATGCTGTGGGGATGGTTTTCAGCAGCAGGGACTGGGAGACTAGTCAGGATCGAGCAAAAGAGGAATGGAGCAATGTACAGAGAGATCCTTGAAAGCCCTCAGGACCTCAGACTGGGGCAAAGGTTCACCTTCCAAAAGGACAAAGTCCCTAAGCACACAGCCAAGACAATGCAGGAGTGGCTTCGGGATAAGTCTCTGAATGTCCTTGAGTGGCCTAGCCAGAGCCCAGACTTGAACACGATGGAACATCTCTAAAGAGATTAAAATAGCTGTGCAGCAACGCTCCCCATCCAACCGGACAGAGATTGAGGATCTGCAGAGAAGAATGGGAGACACTACCAAAATACAGGTGTTCCAAGCTTGAGCATCTTACCCAAAATATTCATAGCTGTAATCGCTAAAGGTGCTTCAACAAAGTGCAGAGTAAAGGGTCTAAATGCTTGTGGAAATGTGACATTTCAGTTTTTTGGTAATAACAGCTGAAATTTCTAGAAACCTGTTTTTGCTCTGTCATTATGGGGTACTGTGTGTAGATTGATGAGGATTTAAAAGAAAATATACACATTTTAGAATAAGACCTAACAAAATGTGGAAAACGTCAAGGGGTCTGAATACTTTCCAAAAGCACTGTACCTAATGTAAATCAAAATAACAAAACTATTGTTTCTTTCATGCTGGCTGAAATGCCATCCTTCACCATAATAAAAAAAATATGTACAAATATTTTGTTTTACCAAGATCTGGAAGAGTTGTTAATCCATGTTCATGTGTAACCTAATACTGTGTAATACATGTAAAAAATATTATAGTTGTAACGTGCAATGAGTGAAGAGGTGTGGAGTCAGGCGCAGAGAGCAAAAGGATGTGGGAAAAAACACGCTTTAATGTCCAGGAAAAATAACTTGAACAAAAGTAGGAAAACAAATGAACAGAAATATTAACGGACAGCGCGAAACCCAAAATGCAAACAAAATACACTCTAACACAAAACAGACAAACAAGCCCGCACGAAACAGAAGCGGGCTGAACAAACTTAAATAACCCCACCCTAACAACCAAACAAGAAACAGGTGATACCAATTAGACAAAACCAAATGAACACAGAACAAAGGATAGGTGATAGCTAGTAGACCAGCGACGACGACCGCCGAGTGCCACCCGAACAAGAAGGGGAGTCACCTTCGGTAATATTCGTGACAATAGTCAATTTTTGGTCAAAAAGTACACTTGGCCCAAGCCAGAACAGCCCACAGCGCAGGAGCCTATCTTCTGTTTTTGTAGCCTAAAACAAAGTACACCAATAGCCTTACATTAATTTGGTTTAATTTAAGTGCCTATAAGTAACAAATAAAGTAACAGGGTTGACAACAGTGTTGATGATTTCATCTTAAATCAATCATAAATCCCCTTGTGACAGAGGGAATGTAAACCTGTTGTGTGCAACAAGTAGGGGCAATCGAATGCAAGCTTCACAAACATTTTGAGCCTGTCTATCTATAGGCAACAGGGTTGACATGTTATGCCTAACTCACTCAGTGTTCCACCAGAAATGCCCAAAAATAGTAGAAGCAGCGCATCTGCTGTTACATTATGATTTGACCATTAGATGTTCTTTTGTTTCTTAAATAAAAAAATAAAAAAGTTATGTTTTACCATATTCAAATTTCAGTTCACATAACAGGGTTGACCTTAAAATGAAGGACAGGTAATTATTTAAATTAAATAAATAATCATCTTCAGAAGTGATTTTGTCAAAGCAACAAAATAACTACAGCTCTACAATGATGGGGAAAACTCGGGGTTGAAATATTGAAATATTGGGGTTGAGAGGGTTAAAATATTCCTAGATGTCACAGAGGGTGCAAGGAGGTGCACTTTTTTCATATTGAAAATCTGATTTATTGATTTCCCCCTGTGGTCTATGTTAAAAGGAACTTAATTTTTTGTTATGACATGATTTTAAAATTCCATAGGGACACATGCTTAAAATATCAAAGGGACACAGAAGGCGCTCTTTTTTTTGGAAAGACCCAATTATTGCCTATTGTGCCATAGTTTTCTGTCAAATGTGCTTCCCTGATTATGGGTGAATCCTGTATTAACCACAGAAGGTACTCAGGTGTTGTCGGATCCTGGATGTCTATCACTGGCTTAGAGACAGACCCCAGAGGGACCTCCCAAATTGTGTGTGTGTGTGTGTGTGTGTGTGTGTGTGTGTGTGTGTGTGTGTGTGTGGCACAGACTATGCCTGCTGGGAGGGTTAAGGCTCCTCACTCCTACACCAGATGCTTTCTCTGGCTGAGGAATATTTCACCAGTACTACTGGAATAACTCAGGCTTTTATATTTTGATATGTTGCACATTATCATTCACAGCCTTGATTCTTAGAGCCTTCAGAGAGATAGGGAGAGTTTGCCTCATACTGTCAGATAGCTAATAAACTACTGCTATAGATTTGTCTTGGAAGAAAATCACACAACATCATTGTTCAAGTAAATTAAGAGTAAGACAGCTCCAGAGTTGTGTCCTCGGCTATAAAAACGTTGCTTGCAGACAGAGTTCACCTCTGGTCCTTAAGCCACTGCAACCCTCCAAGCAGCATGAGACTTAATACATAGGTTCAGTCCCAAATTATACCCTTTTCCCAACTTAGTGCACAAATTTTGACCAGAACCCTATGGAAAGTAGTGGACTAGTAATTTGGGTTACATTTGCAACAAAGCCACAGTCACCACAGTCCCCATCCCACTGGGAACAGTCTCAGTCATTACCAATGTGGTAGCCCTATACAATGTGTAAAAAACAGCTAGTGCCTCTCCAATTACATAAGGAAATGAATCATCCAAATATTTATCAACAGAGAGCATTCTTGTTAATTAGCAGATACAAGTGTTTATTTTATCATTTGGACCGCCTGCTAGTCATGGTGAGACATTCCTTTCGGAGATGGTGCCAAGTAATGGCTGCTTTTTTTCCATATTAAACGTGAGGAAAAGACTGAACATCAAACAATGATGCTAAAGTAATGAAGACAGCTACTGTATGTCACTGCATAGCAACTTCTTTCCTCGCTTTGAAGACAATACAGCGCCACTGACATGGCCCGCTACCAAAACTTGCGGACTCTCCTTCACTGCAGCCGACGTGAGTAAAACATTTAAACGTATTAACCCTCGCAAGGCTGCAGGCCCAGACGGCATCCCCAGCCGCGTCCTCAGAGCATGCGCAGACCAGCTGGCTGGTGTGTTTACGGACATATTCAATCAATCCTTATCCCAGTCTGCTGTTCCGACTTGCTTCAAGAGGGCCACAAATGTTCCTGTTCCCAAGAAAGCTAAGGTAACTGAGCTAAACAACTACCGCCCGTAGCACTCACTTCCATCATCATGAAGTGCTTTGAGAGACTAGTCAAGGACCATATCACCTCCACCCTACCTGACACCCGAGACCCACTCCAATTTGCTTACCGCCCCAATAGGTCCTCAGATGATGCAATCGCATCCACACTGCACACTGCCCTAACCCATGTAGACAAGAGGAATACCTATGTGAGAATGCTGTTCGACCAGCTCATCATTTAACACCATAGTACCCTCCAAACTCGTCATTAAGCTTGGGACCCTGGGTCTCGACCCCGCCCTGTGCAACTGGGTACTGGACTTCCTGACGGGCCACCCCCAGGTGGTGAGGGTAGATAACAACAACTCCACACCGCTGATCCTCAACACTGGGGCCCCACAAGTGTGCGTTCTGAGCCCTCTCCTGTACTTCCTGTTCACCCACGACTGTGTGGCCATGCACGCCTCCAACTCAATGATCAAGTTTGCAGACGACACTACAGTGGTAGGCTTGATTACCAACAACGACGAGGAGGCCTACAGGGAGGAGGTGAGGGCCCTCAGAGAAAGGTGTCAGGAAAATAACCTCATACTCAATGTCAACAAAACAAAGGAGATGATCATGGACTTCAGGAAACAGCAGAGGGAGCACCCCCCTATCCACATCGACGGGACAGTCGTGGAGAGGGTAGTAAGTTTTAAGTTCTTCGGCGTATACATCACGGACAAACTGAATTGGTCCACTCACACAGACAGCGTGGTGAAGAAGGCGCAGCAGCGCTGCTACCGTTCAAAATTTCAGACGCCTCACAAGTCCTCAACTGGCAGCTTCTTTAAATAGTACCCGCAAAACACCAGTCTCAACGGCAACTCCGGGTTTGCTGGCCTTGTAGGCAGAGTTGCAAAGGAAAAGCCATTTCTAAGACTGGCCAATAAAAATTAAATATAAAGATGGGCAAAAGAACACAGAAACTCTGTCTAGAAGGCCAAAATCCCTGGGTCGCCTCTTCACTTGTGTTTTGCAGGTACAATTTAATGAAGCTGCCAGTTGAGGACTTGTGAGGCGTCTGATTCTCAAACTAAACACTCTAATGTACTTGTCCTCTTGCTCAGTTCTGCAAGGGGCTTCCCAGTCCTCTTTCTATTCTAGTTAGAGCCCGTTAGCGCTGTTCTGTGAAGGGAGTAGTAAACAGCGTTCTTCAGTTTCTTGGAAATTTCTCACATGGATTAGCCTTCATTTCTCAGAAGACGAATACTTCAGAAGAATGTTATTTGTTTCTGACCATTTTGAGTCTGTAATCAAACCCACAAATGCCGATACTCCAGATACTCAACTAGTCTGAAGAAGGCCAGTTTTTTTGCTTCTTTAATGAGCATAACAGTTTTCAGGTGTGCTAACATAATTTCAAAAAGGTTTTCTAATTATCAATTAGCCTTTTAAAATAATAAACTTGGATTAGTTAACACAACGTGCCATTGGAACACATGAGTGATGGTTGCTGATAATGGGCCTCTTATGGAATATCTATATATGCGTAGAATAAAAAATCATCGGCTTCTAGCTACCATAGTCATTTACAACATTAACAATGTCTACACTGTATTTCTGATCAATTTGATGTTATTTTAATGGACAAAAAATTTGAATTTTTTCTAAGTGACCCAAAACTTTTGAATGGTAGTGTATATACATTCAATTGAGTACATTTTTATATTTTTGTAAACTTTAAACAAATCTGCCGGCCTAATATAGGCATTGTTCTCTCCCCTGACTTCATACAGAGAAAATAGCACCTGTGGCAGCCAGACAGATAAGTGCAGTGTACAACCAGACGACTAATACATGAGTGTGCTGCAGAAATACACTCATAGATCACTGCCCAAGCTACAGTTCCTTCCCTCGAAAAACAATAGTCAATTTCGGTTTCCCCTCCCTACTCCTCGTGTCACGTTTGCTTTATTTTTGTATACACATCTTTATTGCCCCAGCCAGATGACTGGATTGTGGAGATCACGGCGGGTAATTCATCATAATGCGAGATGGCAACATAAGTGTCCTAGATGGCTGCTCATACATCATTGCCATGTTTGCCTGTGGATGATTACATCCACAGGTACCAACAGACGGGGCGCAGAAGGCCAGTAGAGTTGAATGTGTACGGGCATATGTGTGCATGTGTGTGTGTGTGTGGGCGAGCGTGTGTGCATGTGTGCGAGCTTGCGTGTGTGCAAGCGTGCGTGTGTCATGTCCGAGGTGCAGGAGGTGTTGATTTGTGCCTTATTGCAGGAGATCCAGCAGGGGACACTGGAGAGAGCAGGGTAGAGAGGAAGTATTGTTTTCCAACACATTGTTACAGTAATGTTTTATCTATGTAGACACATACAGTATCATTCACCCATACATTTCCAGATTTTGATTAAATGTTGATTAGACGGATAAACCTGTAATAGGCCATCCTGATAGCTATTAGGGTATTTTGGGGGGGAATACATTTTTATTTAAATTGTAAATTAAAACATTTCTAAAGAACATGGATTAAAAGTATTGATAATGAAAATGCCCCCACATATAATTGTATTTCCCAATAATAAGCCGTGCTTAAGGTAGTTCCAAATGGGTAGAAAGAGGCTCTGAAGGCCACCATGGACACGTCTAAAGTAAGCTGTATTTGTATCATTCATGCAGCAATCAAAAAGACACTGAAGACACTCATGACACTGATCCTGCGTGGTGCATCATTTTCACTAGAAGGACTGAGAGCTAGCTGGCTTAAATTTGACAGACTAATTACGTTTCTCTTGGCTCTCTTCCGGTGGAGACATCTCTCTGCCTGTCTTTTTATGGGTTATTGTTTGCTGATCTTTCTCACAAACTCATTGACTATTCACAAATAATTGGTTTCCTTCTAAAGAAAAATCCACAAATGTGACTTTGTTCAAAGAATTCACTGTGTGTGCAGACAGACTCACCCCTTTGTTCATTTGCAGAGAGCTAAGAAGACCTTCTCAGTGTGAGGGCACACTGAATGTCTAAACGTTTCTCATTGCTACTAGTCTTGGAAGAGAGCGAAAAGTCCCCAGAATTGAAAAAGTATCATGCAAATGATATCAGACACTCTCCAATGCTCTTTTCAAACATCGGACATAAAGAACTCCTGTCAGTTCGATCATTCAGGAAACGCAAAGTAACAATATATATATATATATATATATATATATATATATATATATTTGTTTCTAAAGTTAAGCTGCCCTCCTCTTTATCCTCATTTACATTGGCAGTTCTCAACAATGCTCTAACAACCGCAATGGATGGCATATTAAAATAAACTGATTGGTTGTTTCTAATGAGCTGTCATAGAGCTTCCACTGTAATCCCCTCAGCACAGCCACGTAGCACAGAGATTCTGCATTAACCTGTTGATGACAGGATTTAGGTCACTGGGTGCTAATCCTGAATCCACATATTACCCATCATGGCCTCATGTAAAAGGTGCCCTTGTTAGACCAGAAGTGGCTGGTGGGTGGAGCTATAGGAGGATGGGATCATTGTAATGGTTGGTATGGAATGATAATAATAATAATACATTTATTATCTATAGCTCTTTTATTTACAAACAAGAATCTCAAAGTCACGCTGACAGGAAAAAAAAATGTAGGGTTAATGGTCTTCCACAGCTTCAGATGTCTTGAGGCAGTTCAGAAAGATGGAAACCACGTTTGACTCCGTTCCATGAATACCATTACAGCCATTACAAGGAGCCTCCCACCAGTCTCCTCTGATGTAGACCTATAGTAACCCAACTGTCACTTGCGTAAAAAAAATAAGCACAGTTTTGAAGTGTTTTTTGTGCTCTTAAAATGTTTATTTTGGCAAAATGTGTGTTTACCGAGGGCAGTATTTTTTACATAAACTATGGCCTATCCTTTGAGTTTCCATAAGGAAAATTGTCCAGTGTTAAGTCAACACTGAAAGAGTGGGACCATATACACACTGGAACCAGTGTTAAAATAGCAATGAGCCATCTTTCATTTTCCATTGGTTTTGCCTTTATTTTCTGCACACCTGGTTTTCATTGTCCAATCACATGTTCATGTATTTAACCCTCTGTTTCCCCCATGTTCGTTGTGAGTGATTATTTCTATGTTCGGTTCCGGATGGTTGGTTTTTCGATGGGTGCTTTTTTCACCCGGGTGTAAATATTACCGTTGTTTTTTTTTGGTCAAGTGTATTTGTTTACCTTGTGCCTTTATTGTTTGAGTAAAGAACGTTGCTCACTCATTTTACTCTCCTGCGCCCGACTTCATGCACCAGCTACCCTCACCAAGATTGTTGTGTTCATCAATTTCCAATCTTACGAGCTTCACCAAGTGAGGTCCAGAGTGAATATGTTATCATAAATACATTTAATAGTGATGGTGAATCGAAACTTCCTGACACGTTGAGGTTTTCCTGACAATTCTGTTGAAAATACATTCATTACTCAAGGCTTTGATCAACACAGTGTACACTTTTGACCTGCTGGTTAAAATAATTTACATTGACCACGCACATACCTTATGCTTGCATTTGTTGCCTTTTTTTCCATGTCAATTTTTGATTTAATAACTGATTTGATCACTTATGATTTATTGACTCAACATTTATTGAATACCTTGCTTTAAACATTTTAACATGATTGCAATCTGAATTATGTCAATTTATTTGTTTTTTCCTAAATTCATTACAGTTTACAATGTTAGACAACTTCCATTATTCATTTAAAATGACAAATATAAGCAAACAATTCAAATTAGGCAAAGCACATGGTCATCCAAACAAAAACAAAACAAAAGCAGTCAATCAAAAACTATCTGCAAACTCTGTCAGTCCATTCAGTCAGTCAATCAGTCCATTAGTCTGTCTGCCCACAATGTGTTTGTGTGTTTATGTATGGGAGGGGAAATGGTGAGGTCTGGGCTGGTAGTTGCTAAAAGGAATTGGTACTTGTGGTTGTTCGGTGCTGTGTCTAGGGTTGGTGCTGATGTTGTGGCTTGGACCGGAACTGGAGGCCAATGATTGTATTATTAAAAAAAAAAAATACCTTACTTACATAAGTATTCAGACCCTTTGCTTTGAGACTCGAAATTGAGCTCAGGTGCATCCTGATCTTTCAACTTCATTGGAGTCCACCTGTGGTAAATTCAATTGATTGGAAATTATTTGGAAAGGCACACACCTGTCTATATAAGCTCCCACAGTTGACAGGAATTGTCCGTAGAGCTCCGAGACAGATCTGGGGGGCGAAGGGCCTTGGTCATGAAGGTAACCAAGAACCAGATGGTCACTCTGACAGAGCTCCAGAGTTCCTTTGTGGAGAATGGAGAATGTGGTGGAAATTCTAATCAATTAGAAGAAACTCTTCAAACAATTAGTCTTCAATAAGATTTGCAATAATGATAACCGATCAACCATACACTCTAAGGTGGGGTGGAAGACAGAGCTCAATGAATAATGTTGGGGCACAGCTTATATAGCCAAACTTCTTGTGCAAGCATATAAAATGTAATCTTGGTATGTGTACGTGTGTGGAAAACGAGACGAAACTGGGGTGCAATTGCACCATTTGTAAAGGGTACACTGCAGCAACAGCTGGATATTCTAGTCTCTAGTGAGAACAACAGGTGTCAAAACAACAGGAACCACTCTAGATGCATTTTCCTCTAAAGTCTGAGGCAGCGCTCATAGCAGCTCGCCTAGAGCATTCGTGCTAACACACACACACACACACACACACACGAGAAAGTTCCAATAAAACAAGCTTATCAAACCATTAAAGAGGTCCTTCAATACTTTGTATAGGTGCATAAACATAAGGAGGTTGGCACCGATTTTTTCCTCACAAGAACTTTCCAGAAGGACAACCATCTCTGCAGCACTCCACCAATCAAGCATTTATGATAGAATGGCCAGGCAGAAGCAACTCCTTAGTAAAGGCCAAGACAGCCTGCTTGGAGTTTTCCAGAAGGCACCTAAAGGACTCTGACCATGAGAAACAAGATTCTCTGGTCTGATGAAACCAAGATTTAACTCTATGGCCTGAATCCCAAGCGTCACATCAGCACAATCCCTACGGTGAATCATGGTGGTGGCAGCATCATGCTATGGGGATGTTTTTCAGAGGCAGGGACTGGGAGACTAGTCAGGATCAAGGGGAAGATGAATGGAGCAAAGTTCAGAGAGATCATTGATGAAAACCTGCTCCAGACCGCTCAGGACCTCAGACTGGGGAGAAGTTTCACCTTCCAACAGGACAATGACCCTAAGCACACAGCCAAGACAATGCTGGAGTGGCTTCGGGACAAGTCTCTGAATGTCCGTGAGTGGCCCAGCCAGAGCCCAGACTTGAACCTGATCGAACGTCTCTGGAGAGACCTGAAAATAACTGTGCAGCGATGCTCCCCATCCAACCTGGCAGAGCTTGAGAGGATCTGCAGAGAAGAATGGGAGAAACTCCCCAAATACAAGTGTGCCAAGCTTGTAGTGTCATACCCAAAAAGACTCGAGGCTGTAAAGGGTCTGAATACTTATGAAAATGTGATATTTATTTATTTATTTATTTCAGGTCTGGTGGTAGTAGTTGTTGCTGCTCCCAGGTGATTGGCGGCTCTGTCCTCGGCAGCCTACTCGTTTGGGATTAGCGTTAGCCTTATCGCGTCGCATTGCTCATGGGATCATCCAGGTCATCTTGTTCAGCTGGGTGTTGGTGGTTTTTTGGTCCGTTCCGGTCCTGCAGAGGAAGGAAGAACAAACCTCAGAGCGGGCAAACACACCTAGAAGACTGTGACCCGTAAGTCAATGGAGGGACTCCCCTGTGGTCTGCTCGCTTCAGATGTAAGTTGGTGTCTTTGGTCCTTACTCCTCGCCTCTAGTTCTTGTGGTGACTCTGCTGTCTGGTCTGCGCCAGGTGGTTGGCAATCTGCTGGTCCTGGTCTGGTCAATCGTGGCCTGAGGAGGGCAGCTGAAGAAAAAAAACTAAGTCAGAGGAGCAGGGAACAAGGTTCACCTCAAGGCCTTCACCGAGTGAGTTATCAGAGTTAGAGTAGAGTAGATCTCACAAATACCTTTTATGCTTAGTGTAACATTAATACAGGGCACATCAGGCCTGCAAGTAGAGTTGCAAAACAGCTGTCTGTATTTTTCCCATGTAGCAGGATGAAGGTCGTTTCTGAATGCAGATAAATGTTACGTAAAATAACTATATTAAACAAGACTGGAAAAATTGAGAAAGGTCAAATTTACATTTACCTGTTTGCCTGTTCTCAGAAAAAAATTAATGCCTTTCATATGACTGTTCTAAAGAACAGCAATCCAGTGCACAACGACACCTTGTCAAATGTGATCACATGCAAAGTGTTCCAAAAACACATGTTTTCTAGTGACGTGCGGTCAGGGTAGGCAGCGCATACCCTATGAAATGAATGAAAAATAACTGTAATGAAGAATCTATGAACATACATTTGATCAATAATAATGTATTTTTCTGCATAATGAAATTGATTTCTGAACTAAACTCAACAAAAAAAGAAACATCCTCTCACTGTCAACTGGTTTATTTTCAGCAAACTTAACATGTGTAATTATTTGTATGAACATAACAAGATTCAACAACTGAAACATAAACTGAACATATTCCACAGACATGTGACTAACAGAAATGGAATAATGTGTCCCTGAACAAAGGGGGGGTCAAAATCAAAAGCAACAGTCAGTTTCTGGTGTGGCCACAAGTTGCATTAAACTCCCTGTGATCGTTCGGGACGCTAGCGTCCCACCTCACCAACAGCCAGTGAAATTGCAGGATGCCAAAATCAAAACAACAGAAATCTCAAAATTAAAATTCCTCAACCATACAAGTATCTTACACCATTTTAAAGATACACTTCTCATTAATCCAACCAAAGTGTACGATTTCATAAAGGCTTTTCGGCGAAAGCAGAACATATCATTAGGTTAGGTCAGAAACTAGTCACAGAAAACATTCAGCAATTTTACAACCAAAGAGAGGTGTCACAAAAAGCAGAAATATAGAAAAAAATGAATCACTAACCTTTGACGATCTTCATCAGATGACACTCCCAGGACTCAATGTTACACAATACATCTATGTTTTGTTTGATCAAGTTCATATTTATATCCAAAAACCTCAGTTTACATTGGCACCATGTTCAGAAATGCCTCCAAAACATCTGGAGAAATTGCAGAGAGCCACAATCAAATAACATAAATACGGATCATAAACTTTGATGAAAGATACATGTTTTACATAGAATTAAAGATAAACTTGTTCTTAATGCTGTGTCAGATTTCAAAAAAGCTGTACGGCAAAAGCACAATATTCAATAATCTGAGAACAGCATTCAGCCACAAAAGTAAGTCATACAGTTACCCACCAAAAGTCCTAAATAGCATTATAAATCTTCACTTACCTTTGCTGATCTTCGTCGGAATGCACTCCCAGGACTCCCACAAGAAATGTTTGTTTTGTTCGATTATGTCCATATTTATGTCCAAATACCGTTTTGTTTGCGTGTTTAGTTCACTATTCCAAAGGCACAATGCGCGAGCGCAAAATCCAGACGAAAAGTCAAAAGAGTTCCATTACAGTTTGTAGAAACATGTCAAACGATGTTTACAATCAATCCTTAGGGTATTTTTATAATAAATCTTTGATAATATTCCAACCGGACAATAGCATATTCATTACAGAGGAAAAAGAGGGAACGGCGTGACCGCGCAGTAAACAACTGATTGGCCTCAGCCTAGTCCACTTGTTGAAACAGCTCTTATTCGACAACCTACCACAATAGAAGCTTCAAAAAACTTTCTAAAGACTGTTGACATCTGCTGGAAGTGCAATCTGGCCCCATAGACACAGCATATTGGATAGGCAATCACTTAAATGAAACTACAAACCTCAGATTTCCCACTTCCTGGTTGGATTTGTCTCAGGTTTTCGCCTGCTAGTTCTGTTATACTCACCGACATCCTTCAAACAATTTTAGAAACTTCAGAGTGTATTCTATCCAATAATACTAATATTATTCATATATTAGCATCTGGGACAGATTAGCAGGCAGTTTACTCCGGGCATCTTATTCATCCAAGCTACACAACACTGCCCCCTGTCACCAAGAAGTTATGTACTGCAGTGCATCTCCTCATCATTGAATGCACCAGATTTGCCAGTTTTTGCTGTGAGGTGTTACCCAAATCTTCCACCAAGGCACCTGCAAGTTCCCGGACATTTCAGGGTGTAATTGCCCTAGACCTCACCCTCCGATCCAACAGGTCCCAGATGTGTTCAATGGGATTGAGATCCGGGATCTTTGCTGGCCATGGCAGAACACTGACATTCCTGTCTTGCAGGAAATCACGCACAGGACCAGCAGTATGGCTAGTGGCATTGTCATGCTGGAGGGTCATGTCAGGATGAGCCTGCAGGAAGGTTACCACATGAGGGAGGCGGATGTCTTCCCTGTAACGCATAGCGTTGAGATTGCCTGCAATGACAACAAGCTCAGTCCGATGATGCTGTGACACACCGCCCGAGAACATGACGATCCCGCCACCTCCAAATCTATTCCACTCCAGAGTACAGTCATTGGTGTAACGCTAAGTCCTTCGATGATAAACGCAAATCCGACCATCACCGCTGGTGAGACAAAACCAGGGTTGATGGTCGTGATGCTCTTCAGTGGAGAGCACTTTTTGCCAGTCCTGTCTGGTCCAGCGACGGTGGGTTTGTGCCCATAGGCGACGTTCTTGCCAGTGATGTCTGGTGAGGACCTGCCTTACAACAGGCCTACAAGCTCTCAGTCCAGCCTCTCTCAGCCTATTGCGGACAGTCTGAGCACTGATGGAGGGAATGTTCGTTCCTGGTGTAACTCAGGCAGTTGTTGCCATCCTGTACCTGTCCCACAGGTGTGATGTTCAGATGTACCAATCCTGTGCAGGTGTTGTTACACGTGGTCTGTCCGTCCTGTCTCCCTGTAGCGCTGTCTTCTCACAGTACGGAAATTGCAATTTATTGCTCTGGCCACATCTGCAGTCCTCATGCTTCCTTGCAGCATGCCTAAGGCATGTTCACGCAGATGAACAGGAACCCTAGTCATCTTTTTTGTGTGTTTTACAGAGTCAGTAGAAAGGCCTCTTTAGTGTCCTACGTTTTCATAACTTACCTTAATTGCCTACCGTCTGTAAGCTGTTAGTGTCTTAATGACCGTTCCACAGGTGCATGTTCATTAATTGTTTATGGTTCATTGAACAAGCATGGGAAACAGTGTTTAAACCCTTTACAAAAAAGATCTGTGAAGTTATTTGGATTTTTACGAATTATCTTTGAAAGACAGGGTCCTGAAAAAGGGACGTTTCTTTTTTTGCTGAGTTTTGTACTTACTTCCCAAAGGCAAGGTGAAAGGATGCCGCTTTGTGCGCCTTTCTCGGGCCTTTCAAACTCCAATCTCAATGCAAGGCATTGAAACGGCTTGCGAATGCATTTTTCTACCTTATACTGTTAGATAATAGATGCCCGAAAGGCAGGCATAGGGCTTTACTGCCTTTTATGTGTCAACATGTCCCATTCCTTTTAAATGTGAATGCGTATAGGCGTGAAAAAAGTATTGAGATAGGAGGATAGGCAGAGCTCGCTCTTGCCTGTGGACGTTATGTGTCATTTGCTGCCTTTTGGCGGTTACGTTAGTTTCACTGCTAGCTAAAGTTGATCAGGATGGCTAACGTATGCATCTGAAACAGTTTTCAAAGTTGGATTTTCAAGCGAAACAGGGGGTGATAAGGTTTGGAAACCTGAGCATAGGGACCAACATCAAAGGAAGGGACAGAAAATAACACAATAATTTCAACCTGAGTGATATCAACGGGAAGACTGTGGCTGAGCTACTAGCATCCGACTCTACTGCTTCCCCTGCCTGCTGTTCACCAACAGCGACAACGTGTGGACAAGAGCCGGCTTCTGTGACTTGAAAGATTTAGCACTTTCCTATAGCACTCAACAAGCATGAGAAATTTGTGTCTGAAATCCAAAACCAGATAGCTCCTAAGACATTTGGCAACTTAAGGATAGATCTGGCATTGAGATTGAAAATCACATGCACAATGCAAAGGTGAAAGAGAAAAGTGAGATTTTGAAAGACCTAGCTAATTAATGCTACCTACACTCAGAATTTGTTGTGACTCGAGGAACCCTCATGGAACCCCTGAAGTTCCTAAAGAAACCATTGCTATGGTTCATATTTGTACCTTTGGTTAGTTGAGGAGTTCTTGGAGGAAGGAACCTTCAATGGTTCAATGTATACTAAACAAAAAAAATTACGTAATATGTAACATGTTGGTCCCATGTTTCTTGAGCTGAAAAAAAATTCCCATATTTAAAAAATGTACCATATGCACAAAATCATATTTCTCTCAAATGTTGTGCACAAATTTGTTTACCTCCCTGTTAGTAAACATGTATCATTTGCCAAGGTAATCCGTCCACCTAACAGGTGTGGCATATCCAGAAGCTGATTAAACAGCATAATAATTACACAGGTGCACCTTGTGCTGGGGACATTAAAAGGCTACTCTAAAATGTGCAGTTTTGTCATACAACACAATGCTACAAATGCCTCTACTTGAGGGAGCGTGCAATTGGCATGCTGACTGCAGAAATGTCCACCAGAGCTATTGCCAGAGAATTGAATGTACTTGTTTTTTTTTACCCTCAGTCGCCTTCAACACATTTTTTGAGAATTTGGTAGTACGTCCAACCGGCCTCACCAGCGCAGACCTCCAGCCCAGGACCTCCACATCTGGCTTCTTGACCAGAAGGATTGTCTTCTGAGGAGGGTGTTGAACCTGGCTCGCCAGTGGGTGGGTCTATGCCTTACCAGGCTTATCCATTGCTTCATCTCTGCCCAGTCATGTGAAATCCATAGATTACGGCCTCATGCATTTACTTAACTTGACTGATTTCCTTTTAATATTTATTATTTTGCACGTTGCATTTATATTTTTGTTAAGTCATATGTTCTGTTAAATTTTTTTGTTGTCACATATTCAGGTTGAATGCTGTTTTGTAGCTTCAATGAGGCTAACAGAATTGTATGACTTCCTCAAGAGGCTTTACAAGTCTCAGAGTTGGAAAACCTACCACTTTTGTTTGTAATAAGCAATGTTAATATTACATTGGAATATGCATAAATCTTCAAGGGACCTTTCATTTACCATGTACAAACTTAACATGATGAACAGGAGTGACATTTACGCTAACGGGTGATCAAAAATAACTAGCTGAAAGCCATGCTGTCACGTTCTGACCCTAGTTATTGTGTTATTTGTTTGTTTTAGTTGGTCAGGACGTGAGTTTTTCTGTTTTTCTGTGTTCGGCCTAGTATGGTTCTCAATCAGAAGCAGGTGTCGTTAGTTAACTCTGATTGAGAATCATACTTAGGTAGCCTGGTTTTCACTGTTGTTTTGTGGGTGATTGTTTCCGTGTCTGTGTTTGTTCGCCACACGGTACTGTTTCGGTTTTGTTCACGTTTATTGTTTTGTATTTGTGTTCATGTTGATTTTTTCATATTAAAAACCATGGACACTTACCATGCCGCATCTTGGTCTGATCCTTGCTACACCTCTTCAGAGGAAGAGGAGGAAAACCTTTATGCATGCCTTCAATTTAATCTAATTAAATCAAATTAAATTTGTCACACACACTGAATATAACTTTTTTTTTTTTACAAGCCCTTAACCGACAATGCAGTTCAAGAAAAAGAGTTTGAGAAAATAAAAAATGTAATAAAAAAGAAAGACAATAAAATAACGGTAATGAGGCTATATACATGGGTTGCCGTGACCGAGTCAATGTGTGGGGTACAGGTTAGTCAAGGTAATTTCTACATGTACAGTGGCTTGCGAAAGAATTCACCCCCTTGGCATTTTTTCCTATTTTGTTGCCTTACAACATGGAATTAAAATGGATTTTTGAGGGGTTGTATCATTTGATTTACACAACATGCCTACAACTTTGAAGATGTAAAATATGTTTTATTGTGAAACAAACATAAATAAGACAAAAAAACGGACAACTTGAGCCTGCATAACTATTCTATTCTATTGAGGTCTGGGCGTTGACTAGGCCATTCCAAGACATTTAGATGTTTCCCCTTAATCCACTCGAGTGCTGCTTTAGCAGTATGCTTAGGGTCATTGTCCTGCTGGAAGGTGAACCTCTATCCCAGTCTCAAATCTCTGAAAGACTGAAACAGGTTTCCCTCAAGAATTTCCCTGTATCAAGCTCATTTATTCCTTCAGATCTGACCAGTTTCCCAGTCCCTGCCATTGAAACGATGCTGCCACCACCATGCTTCACTGTGGGGATGATTTTCTCGGGATGATGAAAGGTGTTGGGTTTGCACCAGACATAGCTTTTTCCTTGATTGCCCAAAAGCTACATTTTATAGTCACCTGACCAGAGTACCTTCCATATGTTTATGGAGTCTCCCACGTGGCTTTTGGCAAACGACAAACGTGTTTGCTTATTTTGTTCCTTTATTAAGCATGGGCTTTTTTCTGGCCTCTCTTCCGTAAAGCCCAGCTCTGTGGTGTGTAGTGCTTAAAGTGATCCTATGGACAGACACTACAATCTCCGCTGTGGAGCTTTGCAGCTCCTTCAGGGTAATCTTTGGTCTCTTTGTTGCATTTTGGTGGGCGGCCCGCTCTTGGCAAATGTGTTGTTGTGCCATATTCTATAAATTTTTTAATAATGGATTTAATGGTGCTCCGTGGGATGTTCAAAGTTTTGGATATTTTTTTAGAACTCAACCCTGATCTGTACTTCTCCACAACCTTGTCCCTGTCCTGTTTGGAGAACCCCTTGGTCTTCATCGTGCTGCTTGCTTGGTGGTACCCCTTGCTTAGTGGTGTTGCAGTCTCTGGGGCCTTTCAGAACAGTTGTATGCTGAGATCATGTGACACTTAGATTGCACACAGGTGGACTTTATTTAACTAATTATGTGATTTCTAATGTAATTGGTTGCACCAGATCTTATTTAGGGGCTTTATAGCAAATTCATATGCACGTACCACTTTTCAGTTTTTTATTTATTTGAATTTTTTGAAACAATCCCAATAAAAATAGATTTAAATTACAAGTTGTAATGAAACAAAATAGGAAAACGCCAAGGGGGTGAACAATTTTGCAAGGCACTGTAGGTAGGGGTAAAGTGACAATGCATAGATAATAAACAGCGAGTAGCAGCAATATAAACAACCTCTCCCTCAACGTGATCAAGTCAAAGGAGATGATTGTGGACTACAGGAAAAAAGAGGACGGGGCTGCAGTGGAGCAAGTTGGGAGCTTCAGGTTCCCTGGTGTCCACATCAACAAACTAACATAGTCCAAGCACACCATGATAGTCGTGAAGCGGACACGACAAAACTTGTTCCCCCAAGGGAGGCTGAAAAGATTTGCCCTCAGATCTGTACTATTGTTTGTGCAGATGAACGTGGTACCTTCTGGCATTTGGAAATTGCTCCCAAGGATGAATCAGACTTGTGGAGGCCTACAAAAAAATGTCTGAGGTCTGATTTTCCCATCATGTCAAGCAAAGCGGCACTGAGTTTGAAGGCAGGCCTTCAAATACACCAACAGGTACACCCCCATTTGACTCAAATTATGTCAATTGGCCTATCAGAACCTTCTGAAGCAATGACATCGTTTTCTGGAATTTTCCAAGCTGTTTAAAGGCACAGTCAACCTAGTGTATGTACACTTCTGACCCACTGGAATTGTGATTCAGTGAATTATAAGTGAAATAATCTGTCTGAAAACAATTGTTGGAAAAATGACTTGTGTCATGCACAAAGTAGATGTCCTAACCGTCTTGACCAAACTATAGGTTGTTAACAAGACATTTGTTGAGTGGTTGAAAAATGAGTTTTAATAATGACCATAACCTAGGTGTAAGTAAACTTCCAACTTGAACTGTAAATGAAAACTCTCTTGGTGGATAGTATGGTCTACAGCTTATCATGAGGTTCTCTACCTCAGCGAGCAATACCTCAAGACTACCCTAATATTAAACAGCGCACCAGCTGTTATTGACAAATAGACACACACCACCACCCCTCGTCTTATCGGACGTAGCTGTTCTGTCCTGCCGATGCACGGAAAACCTAGCCAACTGTATATTATCCATGTTGTCGTTCAACCACGACTTGGTGAAACATAAGATGTTACAGTTTTAATTGGTTGGTAGGATAGTCTTGAACGTAGCTCGTCCAGTTTATTCTCCAGTAATTGCACATTGGCCAATAGAACGGATGGTAGAGGCGGGTTACCCACTCGCAGACAAATTCTCACACGTCACCTTGATCTCATCCCCCTGTATTTCATTCTCATCTTCATGCAAATGACAGGGATTTGGGCCTTGTCTTGGAGCAACATTATATCATTCACATCAGACTCATTAAAGAAATGTTTTGTCCAGTTTGAGATGAGTAATGCTGTTCTGATATCCATAAGCACAATTAAATGAGAGATGTGCATGGTAAATTTGTGCATGGTTACTTCGGGAATATGAACTCATCATGGCCAGAAAGCGTGAGGAATTTAATTTGCAATGGTTATGATATGTATAATGTATATTTATAAATCGAATATGGTCTACCCTTTGAAATGTTACATTACAGTACTCAGACATAGCCTACAAACATCATTGGAAAAGCTGAACCTTCTGTTATGCCGTTCATCTTCAGATCGGATCGTATAGAGCAAAACTCTTGAAATGGCTTATCTATTTAGTATTGTGAAGTAGGTCCAGTTAAATGAGAGATGGGACGAATGGTAGCCTATCCTAACTTGATGTAGGCCTACAGGCTATTTCATAAGTATGAAACCATCACAGTTATAAAATCTTTATTCTGCAATGATCATGGTAATGAAATAAATAGGAAATAGATGCCTATCTCTAATTATTTTTGAATGCGAAGATAAAATAAAGAGATTTTCACTCTTCTCAGTAACGGCAAATTATTGCATCTTCTTATTATATTTAGATGCCTGTTTTTTGTTGTGAATAAGAGTGTCATATTATATTCCCCATTTGCAGAAGGCTATTAGGTTACTTTTGCCTTCATATAATGCAATACTTCAACCACTCGAAACTGTGTACGCATGGTTTAAAGTTTGCGTGGAGGAAAGCACATTCTCAAGTCAAGTTCAGTTTTGATAAATTCTGACTTTTGTGTGAAAACTTGCGCACGCACATTAAGGGGTCTATTTTGTACTTATGATCGGTTTATAAATGAGGCCCCTGGACAGCTCCTCAGCTTTTAGTTACAGCATGACCTGACACAGACTGTCCCAAGGCAACACAGTTACTGCAGCTGGTCCTCACCATCAGTCACAGCAGCATCCATTGAGAGGTAATTTTCTGTGCTGAATCGGATAAAGACATACAGAAACCGGACCAATCAAGAACGACTCTCATCTCTTGCCATCATCTCCATCGCATATCTTACTTTTAAAACTGAGGGCAAACAGGGAGAAGTTTTACAGTCACTGATGTCTTTACCCAGAAGGATAGACGGATGGACTTTGTTTACAAGCAAGTGTTTATTTACAGTAGCGCCCTTGCGCATTACATGTAGCGCTGACTACTAGGCATTTTGTGTGTGTAGTGCTATCTACAAGTAGGCCTACTCGCTGGCATTTGGGCTGCTGTCTGTGCTGCTGAAATTCTCCTGTTCCTGCAGAGCAGATGTGTGGGGCACAAGCTATAGAGTACCACACTATGAGTCATAATACCCATTAAACTTAGCGGTCAAACAAGGAAATGGTACCAATAGTTTTTTCACAATTCATTTTTCCATTTTGGGATTTTAGAAACACATAAAATAAGGGCCGAGTTTTGTGTAGGCTTACCCTGGCATGAAGTTTTGACAACCATGTAAATCTCTCTCAGACAAGGTGACTTTTATCAATATATACGCCTGTATTTACCCCCCAAAAAGGAAATGCTAATTAGCTGCTAATGTGACTAGCGTAAAGAACTACATATGCAATGATGATCTGGACGAGACTGCCGAATCGAGGCAAAGTTAAGAATCTCTGGATTAGCTATCTAATGATAGCTAAATGTAGTAATGAATAAATTGGCTACCATTCTGTAAATGGTCAATTATGTGAACTGTCTTGTGCAAGTTTAAAATTGACACAATACCTGTTAGCAAAGAGATGACGTGCAGGAGCTTGCAGGGATTTGGAATATATTGATGAAAATCACCTTGTATGAGATTTATATGGTTATCAACATGTCACACAAGGGAACAGTGCCTTGCAAAAGTATTCATCCTCAGAGTTTTGCCTATTTTGTTGCATTACAACCTGTAATTTCAATGAATTTTTATTTGGATTTCATGTAGTGGACATACACAAAATAGTCCAAATTGGTGAAGTAAAATGTAATAATTTTAAATGGAAAAGTGGTACGTGCATATGTATTCACCTCCTTTGCTATGGACCCCCTAAATGAGATCTGGTGCAACCAATTACCTTCAGAAGTCACAACATGTGTTAAAGAAAGTGTCACCTGTGTGCAATCTAAGTGTCACATTATCTGTCACCTTATCTCAGTATACATACATACACCTGTTCTGAAAGGCCCCAGAGTCTGCAACACCACTAAGCAAGGGGAACCATGAAGACCAAGGAGTTCTCCAAACAGGTCAGGGAAAAAGTTGTGGAGAAGTACAAATCAAGGTTGTGTAAAAAAATATATCTGAATCTTTGAACATCCCACGGAGTATCATTAAATCCATTATTATAAAATGGAAAGAATATGGCACCACAACAAACCTGCCAAGAAAGGGCCGCCCACCAAAACTCACAGACCAGGCAAGGAGAGGATTAATCAGAGAGGCAACAAAGAGACTTAATATGTATTATTTTACCTTACTTTAACTAGGCAAGTCATTTAAGAACAAATTCTTATTTTCAATGACAGCTTTGGAACAGTGGGCTAACTGCCTTGTTCAGGGACAGAACAACAGATTTTTGCCTTTTCAGCACAGGGATTTGATCTTGCAACTTTTCAGTTACTAGTCCACTGCTCTAACCACTAGGCTACGTGCCGCCCGTTACTGTAACCCTGAAGGATCTGCAAAGCTCCTCAGCAGATATTGAAGTATCTGTCCATAGGAGCACTTTAAACTGTTCACTCCACAGAGTTGGGCTTTATAGAAGTGTGGCCATAAAAAAAAAACATTGCTTCAAGAAAAAAATAAGCAAACAAAAGGCATGTGGGAAACTCCCCAAACATATGGAAGAAGGTACTCTGGTCAGATGAGACTAAAATAAAGCTTTTTGGCCATCAAGGAAAACACTATGTCTGGCGCAAACCCAATCCCTCGCATCACCCCCAGAGTGAAGCATGGTTGTGGCAGCATCATGCTGTGGGGATGTTTTTTGACAGCAGGGACTGGGAAAGCAGTCATAATGATGAATGGTGCTAAATACAGGGAAATTCTTGAGGGAAACCTGTTTCAGTCTTCCAGAGATTTGAGACTGGGACAGAGGTTCACCTTCCAGCAGGACAATTACCCTAAGCATACAGCTAAAGCAGCACTCAAATGGTTTAAGGGGAAACATTTAAATGACTTGGATTGTCCTCAAAGCCCAGACCTCAATCCAATTGAGAATCTGTGGTATGACTTAAAGATATGACTTGTGTACATTAAATTATATATTTTAATTCCAGGTTGTAAGGCAACAAAATAGGAAAAATGACAAGGGGGGGTGTATACTTTCGCAGCTCACTGTAAGCCTACACGAAACACAGCCCGTATTTTAAGTCTTTAAAACATTCCCTATGGGAGAAATTAATTTTGGACAAAAGTTTGGAACCATTTCCCTGTTTGACCATTAGGTTTTATGGGCATTATGACACGTGGTGCTATATTAGGGCCTGTGAATGTGTGAGTAATGTTTGGGCTGATTACCAGCTGTTGTTTGATGGTAAGTTGTGGTTTCTTGGTGAAAATATGAAATGATGTGATTTTCTGTAATGGTTTGCTTGTTTGCTCTCTCTCGGTCGGTTCTCAGCGAGTAGGCTTTGTGGATGATCACACATTATCCAGAGATGGCCAGTAATTGTGTTACATGTATTTGAAATACATATTTTAATAATTTTTACTTAACCCGGCAAGTCACTTAAGAACAAATTCTCCGTAGCCTAGTGGTTAGAGTGTTGGACTACTAACCTAAAGGTTGCAAGTTCAAATCCGAGCTGACAAGGTACAAATCTGTTGTTCTGCCCCTGAACAGGCAGTTAACCCACTGTTCCTAGGCTCTCATTGAAAATAAGAATTTGTGCTTAACTGACTTGCCTAGTTAAATAAAAGTAAAATAAATTTTAAAATGACAGCCTACACCAGCCAAACCCTCCCCTAACCCAGACAATGCTGGGCCAATTGTGTGCCACCCCATGGGACTCCCGATCATGTCTGGATGTGATTCAAACCAGGGTCTGTAGTGATGCCTCTAGCACTGAGATGCAGTGCCTTAAGATCCCTTCCCCACTCAGGAGCCCTGATTGCCTCTGAGTATTTTTAAATTTGAATTACACTGGGCTGAACTACACTTTATTGTATTTTGTATTTTCAAAACACTGTAATTTGTATTGTCAAAATACAAAATACTTTACTCTCGCCTTTTTTATACAGTGGTCTACATTTTGTGCCCCTCTGTGTACTTGATAAGATTGTGATGTTATCTCACCTAGCTATCTTAAAGATGCACTATACAGACATCACCCCACCATTTCCAGGTTGCAAAAATTAGAATAGTTCCCCTACTTTCAATTTAGTGTAGAGCAGTTTGTCCCAACTGGTGGTTTTATTTGGCCTGTCAAGTGTTCTGAGCAACCAATGCATATATTCCTAAGAATTTTATTTCATGGTTGGACATAAGACTAAAAACACCAGCAAATCACCATCAAATTTTAATTTTTAAAATCTGTTCCCAAGTATTCCCACACATAATAGAGAGATGTGATCGTATACAATTGTATTCAAGGTTTGAAATTATTATGGTTTAGTCAAATAATATATCTGTTTGGGCTTCTTGCGGTCAATTTGCAGTCTATAAATTATTTGTAATTATGTTCAGGCCCCCAGACCATGCGCTCAAGAAAATAATCAGCCCACTGCTGAATGTAGTTCATGACCCCTGATGTAGAGAATCATTGTACCATCTTAACAGCTGTGAAATATATTTTCCATAAACAAAAATACTGTATTTCAGCTGTTTGGGGCTGGTGTACAAAACAGAAAAAACTAAACTTAAGAATGGGAAGCATAGAAATAGCGCATGTAGAACAGATCTACCGCTTCTTAGACTTTCAATGATAATGACAGATCTATAACATAGATTTCTATGTGAATTTGGTTGGTTCGCCCAAAATTTTACATATTGCAGCTTTAAGGTTAATGCACTAACTGTAAATTTCTCTGGATAAAAGCATCTACAAAGTGACTAAAATGTAAATATAAAAATGTGCAATTGCAAAGTTTGCTGAGTAATGAGCTTCGCCCAGAAACAAGGCCGAAAATAATACCCATTGTGCTTTGCAGTTCATTTTGGTATGTTAATTTTAATATTTATATTTTGTTCATTTAGCAGACACTCCTATCCAGAGTGACTTGCTCATTGAAGGTAGATAAACAACAACCTATCACACAGCAAGAAAAGCATTTTGTAATAGGTACTGAATGTTGTTGCTATTCGGAACTACTATTGGCTAATATATTTTCGTATTTTAAAATACAAAACACATGTATTTTAATTAAATACATTACAAAATACAAATATTCTGTAGTCTATTTTGATACATTGGTCTTTGTGGTATTTTGTATCTGTATTTTGTATTTGCGTTTTGTAAGTTTTGACCATCCCTGACATTATCCAGTGGTGTAGAGCAGGGTTACCCAGACTTGGTCCTGGGGTCCTCCCGTGGGCACGTTTTGTTTGTTCCCTAGCATTACACAGCTGATTCAAATAACCAACTCATCATCAAGCTTTGATTATTAGAATCAACTGTGTAGTGCTAGAGTAAAACCCTAAACGCGCACCCGGGGGGTATACACAGGTGAAAGCCATTTATACACTTGTTTACAGACTTCATCACTAACTATTGTATCCTCCAAACTGGTGTTGATCACTCTGTTGTTTGCCTTTTCCCAGTTCGATTCTCTCTTCATCAAAGTCAGGAAGGAGTTACTGTTTGCTTGCTGCCATACGAACTCAGACCAGAGATTCAGAAAGGCGGATCTAAAAATTAAATATCTTATCTACAGTAGATTTATGCTTAATTAACGATAGAGCATTTTACATTTGAAGTGGATAGTTATGTTTATCATTGCCCTTGCCAATCAGGGTAATGTCTCTTCGGCTTCTCTAGATTTTCTCCTCAGCAAATCATCTGGGTCTGACAGGGCAACATACTGTACGTCTGATGACTTAAAAATTCTGACACCCTGAGAATCTCAATGTGTGTCCCCCACATGGCACCCTATTCCTATTTAAAGCTTCATGTTCCTCTGCGTATGCATCACTGACAATCTGAAATGGTCCACTCCACACAGACAGTATGGTGAAGAAGGCGCAACAGCGCCTCTTCAACCTCAGAAGGCAGAAGAAATTTGGCTTGGCCCCAGAGACCCTCACAAACTTTTACAGATGCACAATTGAGAGCGTCCAGTCGGGCTGTATCACCACCTTGTACAGCAACTGCACTCCCCGCAACCGCAGGGCTCTCCAGAGGGTGGTGCTGTCTGCCCAACGCATCACCGGGGGCAACCTACCTGCCCTCCAGGACACCTACAGCACCCGATGTCACAGGAAGGCCAAAAAGATCATTAAGGACATCAACCACCCAAGCCACGGCCTGTTCACCCCGATATCATCCAGAAGGCGAGGTCAGAACAGGTGCATCAAAGCTGGGCCCGACAGACTCAAAAACAGCTTCTATCTCAAGGCCATCAGACTGTTAAATAGCCATCACTAGCCAGCTACCACCCGGTTACTCAACCCTGAATCTAAGAGGCTGCTGCCCTATCTACATAGACATGGAATCACTAGTCACTTTAAACATGTTTTAAACTGCTTTACTCATTTCAAATGTATATACTGCATTCTACTGTATTTTGGTCAATGCCACTCCAACATTCCTCGTCCTAATATTTATTTATTTCATAATTCCATTCTTTTACTTTTATATTTGTGTTTATTTCTGTGAATTGTTAGATACTACTGTACTGTTGGAGCTAGGACCACAAGCATGTCTCTACACCCGCAATAGCATCTGCAAAATATGTGTACAGTATGTGACCGATATGATTTGATTAAAGTGCACAAAGAAAGTAGAAAACTATAAAGGCAATGGGGTGCCATTCGGGATGCAGACCATGATAAGATGAGGGAAGTAATTTATTTCCAGCTGTATATGAGCCATCACTCTGCGACCTCCTGGTCATTAGTGACTGCATGCACTCCTATTTTCATACTAACCATCCTTTTCACTTTGAGGCCAAATCACATTTTAACAGCCGCAACAGCAACAAAAAAGAAATATTCCTGGACTGAGTTTATCAAGCCAAGAAAATAAGCAATATAAAGGGAGTTTGTGGACAAAAAGTAAACAGATATGCACACACACGTACACAAACTCTGGGATATATGTCGTTGAGGGGGAGAATGGAGTGCCTAGAGCAACATGTTACACAAGAAGTAGTATCTTGGGGACCTACAGTTAAAATTAAGTCTGAACTACATTACCGAGGAAAGACAGGTGGTCAGTGACCTTACAGTACACAGCAAATGATCCAGTGTTAAATCAACACTGAAAGAGTGGGACCATATAATGGAACCAGCATTATATTAACACACTGCTTTGAGTGAAATGTATATGATTTTTTTCCCAGAGTACCTTGCCTTTCGATTGAATTGTAGATGTACCACCCATGACTATATTTGGTAGTGACAGAGATGTTTATTGCATTCATGAATGTTTTATCCAATAAACTTCACTAAGTGAGATTCTAAGTCAATTTGACATCCTTAAAAACATATATTCTTTATAAGGTCCCGAACAGTCATTCTTATAGCCTTTTGAGTAACAAAAAAAAAATCACCCATAATATTTGTTTTGGATTGAAATGCTCAACATTTTAAGATAAAGAATTTCTCTCCCATGGCTAACTACCAGGAAGTTTTTAAAAAATAGGCTGAGAGGGCGGGGGAACTTATATGCATGAGCTCACCTTGACTGACAGCTCTTTGAAACACCTATGTCAAGCAACTTGGATACAGTGTGCAGCATTGGAGTAAATTCAGCTAATTTGATGATCCACAAAGTAACTCAAACATTGAAATTACATCAATGATGTCAAACGTTTCTTGCAGGGTTGTCAGGTTTAGCAACAGAAAATACCCAGAAGGCCTGAAAACCTAGCCCACATATCTTTACACAGCTAGAGAGGAGTTGCCACATTTAAACAATACATCTTTTTCCATAATGTTGTCAAGCCAATTAAGAAGTAATATCGACATAACTTGTAACGAAGTTTGAAGCAAAAATGTGGTATTCATCAAAATAATTATTATTTCTAACTATGACATGACGTAATAAACTAATTTGAATTTGTAGCAAGTGAAAAGATAATTTTCCCTTATTAAACTCGCCAGATCATTCTCCATCAATGAATGTTGATTTAACTCATTTGAATGCTATGATTAATTAAGCAATAAGGCATCAGGATGTATGGTATATTGCCAATATACCACGGCTAAGGGCTGTTCTTAGGCAACACAGAGTGCCTGGATACAGCCGTTAGCATTGGTATATTGGCCATATACCACAAACCCCGGGATGCCTTATTGTTATTATAAACTGATTACCAACGTCATTAGAACAGTAAAAATAAATTTTTGACATACCCATGGTATACTGTCTGATATAAAACACCTTTCAGCCAATCAGCATTCAGGGCTCGAACACGGTTCCTAATTAAACCTTTTGCGCATGTGCTTAACTATAGATAAATCCAACGGGAGAGTTTGAGTGATGAAAGTTGGACAGCGGATCTCGAAAGCAGCCAGTCAACATTCAAGGCTTGAACCCGGTTTATAATTGTAAATAAATACCTTTTGCCCATGTGGATAACTATAGATAAATCCGATGGGAGAGTTTAAGTGATGAAAGTTGGACAGAGGATCTCGAAATCTCTGAACACGAAACACTTGGATGAACTGAAAAAACAAATGTTAGACTATTTCTGACAATTGTGCTGTTATTATATGCCAAATGTTAAGACCACAAACAGACAAAAATGATCCATTTCTGAGATTGACTAAAATCTGGGTTTATGAATGTAATTCTACTTTACCATGGTTTGCTTCGATAGATACAGGTAGACTATAGTCCCTGATAGGCTTGCATCTTATGTCAGATAGTCTAAAGTAGCCTAGGCAAAATGTAGGCAAGATTTAAACTGAACGATTTAGCAGCTTGCATAGTTCAAATTAACAGAATAATTTAGTCAACATGAATAGCTTGGCGATTGCAAGGTAACAAGTGGTTGTGTTTCCCAATAGCCCGCTGGAATAGCCTTCCGAGGATGGGGTTGTAATCTCAATCACTGAATTCAAAATTAATAATATGTATATGAAAGGAATAAGCTTGTCAACAACAGCCAGTGTTTTGAATTTTTTATTTATTTTTACCTGTGTTCTAAACAATTGATCCGCAATGCGATACAGCTTTGATAACTTCCAATTTACTAAACATGGACATTAATAATTGCGTAATAACACAAGGCTACAAAACAGTACACTGAAGTTATAGACTATATCTGTTTGCCAGCTCGAGCACAATTGGATTTGCAATGACTCCAGTGATAAACTGTAGTCATTTCAACATATTTATTGTATCAAATGGAAGCCTACAGTAGACGACAATGGCATGTAAATGAATTGGCTACTTGATGGCCAACAGATGCAAATGTATCATCCGACAAATTTAATGTCAGTTTTTTCTTTCAGGACTTTTCACCATAACAGAAGCACACAAAGGAGTTCCAAACCTTCTTTCCCGTAAACTTCCATTTCAAATTTACACTCGCGCATAAGTGTCTACACCCTGTCTAAGCCAGGGGAAGGGGTATACTAAGCTATATGGAATCGTTTAGCTATTTGATTTAGAATTTTAAGACCCCTTGAAGTATACAGTGCCATGCGAAAGTATTCGGCCCCCTTGAACTTTGCGACCTTTTGCCACATTTCAGGCTTCAAACATAAAGATATGAAACTGTATTTTTTTGTGAAGAATCAACAACAAGTGAGACACAATCATGAAGTGGAACGACATTTATTGGATATTTCAAACTTTTTTAACAAATCAAAAACTGAAAAATTGGGCGTGCAAAATTATTCAGCCCCCTTAAGTTAATACTTTGTAGCGCCTCCTTTTGCTGCGATTACAGCTGTAAGTCGCTTGGGGTATGTCTCTATCAGTTTTGCACATCGAGAGACTGAAATTTCTTCCCATTCCTCCTTGCAAAACAGCTTGAGCTCAGTGAGGTTGGATGGAGAGCATTTGTGAACAGCAGTTTTCAGTTCTTTCCACAGATTCTCGATTGGATTCAGGTCTGGACTTTGACTTGGCCATTCTAACACCTGGATATGTTTATTTTTGAACCATTCCATTGTAGATTTTGCTTTATGTTTTGGATCATTGTCTTGTTGGAAGACAAATCTCCGTCCCAGTCTCAGGTCTTTTGCAGACTCCATCAGGTTTTCTTCCAGAATGGTCCTGTATTTGGCTCCATCCATCTTCCCATCAATTTGAACCATCTTCCCTGTCCCTGCTGAAGAAAAGCAGGCACAAACCATGATGCAGCCACCACCATGTTTGACAGTGGGGATGGTGTGTTCAGGGTGATGAGCTGTGTTGCTTTTACGCCAAACATAACGTTTTGCATTGTTGCCAAAAAGTTCAATTTTGGTTTCATCTGACCAGAGCACCTTCTTCCACATGTTTGGTGTGTCTCCCAGGTGGCGTGTGGCAAACTTGAAACAACACTTTTTATGGATATCTTTAAGAAATGGCTTTCTTCTTGCCACTCTTCCATAAAGGCCAGATTTGTGCAATATACGACTGATTGTTGTCCTATGGACAGAGTCTCCCACCTCAGCTGTAGATCTCTGCAGTTCATCCAGAGTGATCATGGGCCTCTTGGCTGCATCTCTGATCAGTCTTCTCCTTGTATGAGCTGAAAGTTTAGAGGGACGGCCAGGTCTTGGTAGATTTGCAGTGGTCTGATACTCCTTCCATTTCAATATTATCGCTTGCACAGTGCTCCTTGGGATGTTTAAAGCTTGGGAAATACTTTTGTATCCAAATCCGGCTTTAAACTTCTTCACAACAGTATCTCGGACCTGCCTGGTGTGTTCCTTGTTCTTCATGATGCTCCCTGCGCTTTTAACGGACCTCTGAGACTATCACAGTGCAGGTGCATCTTTACGGAGACTTGATTACACACAGGTGGATTGTATTTATCATCATTAGTCATTTAGGTCAACATTGGATCATTCAGAGATCCTCACTGAACTTCTGGAGAGAGTTTGCTGCACTGAAAGTAAAGGGGCTGAATAATTTTGCACGCCCAATATTTCAGTTTTTGATTTGTTAAAAAGGTTTGAAATATCCAATAAATGTCGTTCCACTACATGATTGTGTCCCACTTGTTGTTGATTCTTCACAAAAAAATACAGTTTTATATCTTTATGTTTGAAGCCTGAAATGTGGCAAAAGGTCGCAAAGTTCAAGGGGACCGAATACTTTCGCAAGGCACTGTAAAAAACACATATATTTTTGGACTTGCTTTTATGAAGCCATACAAACAAATTGAATAAAAGATTCACTACATGGAACAACAGATAGTACCCCCAAAAAATCTAAAAGAAGTTTGTTCTGAAGTGTATGTCCTATACCCTTCCCCCTTCCTCCCTCTCCACATATCACTCTCGCAGAACCAGACCAGAAGCAGGAAGCATTAATCACCACATTAGAAAAGGCCTGGAGGAAGTACCAAAGCTCTAGACCTATGCTTGGAGCAAGCAGACCACGGGGAGTATCATCACTGACTTCCGGGTATTGTGATTTCAGGTGTGTCTGCTCACTCCTCAGGTTTTCCTTCCTTCCATTGCCCAGTCATAGCACCAGAACACAGGAAGAGGCGCGGAGGCGGGACCAAACACCCGACCTTCACTTGGAGCGAGCGGACCACAGGGGTGTGCAACATTTGACATTTGGTCTAGGGCTCCCTTGTCAGTCTGCTTGCTCCTCAGGTTGTCCTTTCTCCCCTCTGTAGATCCAGCACCAGTCCCAGTACCAGACGAGGCACGGAGTAGGGAGCAAAGATCCGAACTTCAACCAGAGTGAGCAGGCCACAGCACCAGACCCAGCACCAACCCCTGGTTTTCCAGCCCTGGTACCAGCACAATTTCCAACCCGGACCAAACACCAACCCAGGTTTTCCCATCCCAACCCCAAATCCAACCTTGGACAGAGCAAAGACCTACCAGATCTGTCCACCTTTATCCAGAAACTATGAGCCCAGACAACATCCCTTCCCCTCCCCCAAAACAAAGACAGAAATATTGTAGACTGACTGACAGACTGACAGATTTTTTAATTTTGATTGATGGATTGCTTTTGATATTTTGGGATTTTATTTGATTGGATTACCATTTTGTTTGCCAAATTTGAATAGATTAATTATTTAGAATTTTCCATGATGGCTGAAGAACTAGTTTGCCAGTAACTAGCTAACACCACACACAGATGAAAGGGGAAACATATAAGTATCTTTGCCGTGGAGTACAACTTTAAAATCATATTACCTGACACCCTACAGTCAAACTTTGGCACCAGTAGAGTAGACATCTAACTATATAAACCAAGCCCCTGTGCAAATACGACCTTCTCTGATGTTGGTTACAAGGCAAGTACCGACTTGTAATTAACATTGGAGAAGGTATATTTGCGGAAGGTTGTGTTTTATATAGCTAGATACTGTAGCTACTCTACCGGTGGCAAAAGTTGACTGTAAGGTGTCACTAAATGTAATTAAAAGTTTACACTCGATTATAAAATATGTATATGTATCCCCTTTCATCTATGGTTGGTGTGAGCAAGTTACTGACTAGCTAGGTCTTCAGCCAGCATGGAACAAAAGGGGGAAGGGTGGTTCAAAACTCTGACACAGTTGTCATGTCAACACATCCATTTGTGCAATGTGAACCGCAACACAATGTAAACTCGGCACAAAAAAGTCCCTTTTTCAGGACCCTGTCTTGGATGTGTATGAATTAACTTCACAGATCTTCATTGTAAAGGTTTTGAACACTGTTTCCCATGCTTGTTCAATGAACCATAAACAATTAATAAACTTACAGACGGTAGACCATTAAGGTCACAGTTATGAAAACTTAGGACACTAAAGAGGCCTTTCAACTGACTCTGAAAAACGCCAAAAGAAAGATGCCCAGGGTTGATGCTCATCTAAGTGAACATGCCTTAGGCATGCAGCAGAGAGGCTTGAGGACTGCAGATGTGGCCAGGGCAATAAATTGCAATATACGTACTGTGAGACGCCTATGACAGCGCTACAGGGTGACAGGACGGACAGCTGATCGTCCTCGCAGTGGCAGACCACGTGTAACATCACCTGCACAGGATCGGTACATCCAAACATCAAACCTGCGGGACAGGTACAGGATTGCAACAACAACTGCCCGAGTCACACCAGGAATGCACAATCCCTCCATCAGTGCTCAGACTGGTACCGAGGGCTTGTAGGCCTGTTTTAAGGCAGGTCCTCAGCAGACATCACCGGCAAGAACGTTGCCTACAAACCCAGGACTGGCAAAAAGTGCTCTACACTGAAGAGCATCACGACCATCAACCCTGGTTTTGTCTCACCAGGGGTGATGTTCGGATTTGCGTTTATCGTCGAAGGAATGAGCGTTACACTGAGGCCGGTACTCTGGAGCGGGATCGATTTGGAGGTGGAGGGTCACATCATCATCGGAGTGAGCTTGTTGTTATTGCAGGCAATCTCAACGCTGTGCATTACAGGGAAGACATCCTCCTCCCTCATGTGGTACCCTTCCTGCAGGCTCATCCTGACATGACCCTCCAGCATGACAATGTCACCAGCCATACTGCTCATTCTGCGCGTGATTTCCTGCAAGACAGGAATGTCAGTGTTCTGCCATGGCCAGCAAAGAACCCAGATCTCAATCCCATTGAGCAAGTCTGGGACCTGTTGGATCGGAGGGTGAGGGCTAGAGCCGTTCCCCCAGAAATGTCCAGGAACTTGCAGGTGCCTTGGTGGAAGTCTGGGGTAACATCTCACATCTCACAGATGCACTGAAATACTTAAAACTTCTTGCGGATCAGTGGGACGCTAGCGATTTAGACCCATTTCAACATCTTCCGGTGAAATTGCAGAGTGCAAAATTCTAATTAAATTACTATAAATATTAAACTTTCATTAAATCACAAGGTCAATATATAAAAATAAAGCTTAACTTGTTGTTAAGCCAGACGCCGTTTCAGATTTCAAAAAGGTTTTACGACGAAAGCAAACCATGCTATTATCTGAGGACAGCGCCCAGCACACAAATGCATAACAAATCATTTTCAACCAGGGAGTTGTGACACGAAAGTCAGAAATAGCTATATAATATATGCCTTACCTTTGAAATTCTTCTTCTGTTCGCACTACAAAAAGTCTAGTTACATTAAAAATTGTCCTTTTGTTCGAAAATCCTCTCGGTTTCCCTCCTTCAAAATGCATATAAAATTAATCCCAAACGTTACCAATGAACTTATCCAAACAAGTCAATCAACGTTTATAATCAAACATTAGGTACCCTAACACGCAAAAAAAACTATACAATTTAAGATGGAGAATAGTATCTTCATTACTGGAGATAAATAACAAAGAATGCGCTTTCCTCCACGCGCATTGGAAACACTACAGCCAAAATGGGAGCCAATTAGAAAAACTTAAACTTCTCCCTAATTTTCCAAAAAAACAGCCTGAAACTCTTTCTAAAGACTGTTGACAGCTAGTGGAAGCCCTAGGAACTGCAATCGGGGAGGGTTTCGCCGTATTATAATCGTGCCAGCCATTGAAATCAGTGGTAGGATACATTTTTTGGGGGGGAGATGGTTTGTCCTTGGGGTTTCACCTGTCATTTCAGTTCTGTTATACTCACAGACATTATTATAACAGTTGTAGAAACTTTGGAGTGTTTTCTGTCTAAATCTACTAAGTATATGCATATCCTAGCTTCTGGGCCTGAGTAACAGGCAGTTTACTTTGGGCATGCTTTTCATCCATACGTCAAAATACCACCCCCTAGCCCAAAGAGGTTTTAATGCAGTTCGTGGCCACACCAGATACTGACATTTACTTTTGATTTTGACCCCCCTTTGTTCAGGGACACATTATTCAATTTATGTTACTCACATGTCTGTGGAACTTGTTCAATTTATGTCTCAGTTGATGAATATTGTTATGTTCATACAGATATTTACACATGTTAAGCTTGCTGAAAATAAACGCAGTTGACAGTGAGAGGACGTTTCTTTTGTTGCTGAGTTCCCTCAAAAGGCTATTTTACATTGGAATCAGAATAACTATATGGGACCTATAAGATGATTTTGGGAAACCGCCCTGGACAGGACTCTCACTAATGGGTCCAACAATTATATCCATTTACAAGGCATGCCTTAAAAAAAATCTAGAGTCGATTGACAAACAGGTGCGTCAATCTAAGTTACATAACATAAAAATCCCTATCAAATTATGTAATTTTAAACTACAAATATCTCAAACCACCGCATTCGCCAGTGTCACACTTCCGCAACTGCGGTGAAAGGTGGCAGAGCTAGAACGCTGTTTGTCAGACCAAGAGGTTTGACATATGGAAAAGGTAGACTCTCACGAACAAAATTGTCACGGATCTCATCTGAAGGTTACCAGTACTGGTTAAAACAAACAAACAGTGGAAGTATGAAGGTAGTTTTGTGCCTACCCAATAAAGGGGTCAAATATGTGTAAAAACAACAACATATATCCTGAGTTTTTTTTATATCTCCTAGATTTAGGACAGACACTTCAAAACTTTGTTTTGTGTGATTTATCTTTTGACTGTCCTTTTTGACATTGATTAATGTGTTATTTTATGCATTTCTATGGGCTTTAGCAGTAAATACCAAAATCTATATTTTAACAAATACGTTTTTACATATATTTTTATACCTAAAGGGATCCTAAGATTAAAAATAAAATAGCTAAATGATCCATAGCATGACCATCTTAAAACAATTCCATGTCAGTTTACCACCCCCCTCCCCCTCCCCATGTCTTAGAAATTATTGAGCAGAGATTATTTCCCCTAACACAATATTTTTTCACAATGCATGATAATTTACAGTTTGCTTCCTTAAATATACAGCAAAACAGCACTTTATTGATGAATTGTATTGAACAATTTTTCAGAATTGCTAATAGTAAATATTTTATTATATATCACATTATACCATCTGATATTTGGTGTTTAATATCACTTGCACTTTAGGCTTCTAAACTGACAGTGACTACAGGGCAAAATGGATCAAAAGGACATGGCTGGCTAGCAACTCAACCACAAAAGGTAAATTTATTTGATTTTTCCAAAATGTATTACAGTTTAAAATATTCAACAAGTAATTTTTTTTATCCGTCATTATTTAAAAATTCCAAATAATAATAAACATTTTTTTTTAAGTAATCAATTCAAATTAAGCAAAACAAATAGTCATCCAATCAAACAACATTTTAAAAAATAAACAAAAGCAATCAACCCCCCCCCCCAAAAAAAAGGAATCAGAAAAAAAGTCAGTCAGTCAATTCAGTCTGTCAGTCAGTCAGTCAGTTGTCTTGTCCCATCTAAATAATAATTTTCCTCATTTAAAAAAAATGTATTTCGTATATATTTTAATCTCACTTTCCATCTACAGACTGAATATACTTTCCTGCAACCTGCCTCACCCAATGTGGTACGGATCTGCATTTTTTTATACTTTAGAACCAGAACCCCCATCAGAAGCTAGCCAGCTAACTAGCTACTAGCTAGTAGTCAGTTGGCCACTGCTAGCGGTCTTCACCGTTAACTCGGACACCAGCCAGCATCAGCTTGGTCAAAACCTGCCAGTCTGCACAGCGCAATATCAAACAAGAGCATATCAGACTGCATTTTCTCTACCACATCACCAGATTCCTACTGCAAACTCTGGACCATAACACCGGATCATCACAGCTAGCTAGCTGCAACCTGAGTGGCTACTGCTGGCTAATGCCTCTGTCCCGAAGCAAGAACCAGTTAGTCTTGAGCTAGCCTCAAGCTAGGCCCATCTCCCGGCTAGCCGAAGAAGTCTACCAGCTAATTCTTGGGCTACAAAACCTCTTTTGCCAATTGGCCTGGACCCTTTATTGTCGACATGGAGCCCCGCCGAGAAGATTTCAACAGGCTTTTCCATTGCGACGTTGCCGGAGACCCATCTGCTAGCCCAGGCCTGCTAGCTTTCTGAATCGCTGTGTCTCCAGCTCGCCTAGCGTAGTAGCGACTACCAAACGGCTCCCTTTCTCACCTATTGCTGCTCATTGGACCCTACGATCACTCGGCTACACATGCCTCTCTCTAATGTCAGTATGCCTTGTCTACTACAGTTTAGATGAGTTATTATTGTTTTATTTCACAATAGAGCCCCCAGCCCCGCCCAACATGCCTTAGATAGCTATTTTGTCCCACCCACCACATATGCAGAGACCTCACCTGGCTTAACTGGTGCCTCCAGAGACACAACCGCTCTCATCATCACTCAATGCCTAGGTTTACCTCCACTGTACTCACATCCTACCATACCCTTGTCTGACAGGGATGGTGGCTGTTTCTGAGATATCTTGGGTGGTTGGTTGGGCAGTGCCTGGGGAAAGGTCTGGGTCTTCGTTGTTGTTGTCTGGTAGAGGGGTGGGGGGTTGTTGGTTTTGGTTTGGGTTGGTGGCGATGACCCTTGCCCTGCCGGCATAGGAACTGTGGAAGGTTCTGATGAAATGACACCCTTCCCCACACAGGTTGCAGGGGCGTGTGGAGGTACAGTCTGAGGTGGGATGGTTGTCTTCACAGATCTTGCCCCTAAAGATTTGAGACTTGCTATCACTCGTTCTGTCCCTATACAAATTACATTGTTAAACAGTACTACTACCACATATCAGGTATATTCATACAGCAATCTCATTAATGGGTGCAAAAAATATAGCCAGTTTATGCCACAGGGAAGATGCCACCAAATGCCACAATGGTCCTTAAGGCCAAACATTTCTATTTTTGTTTCATCAGACAAGAGGACATCTCTCCAAAAAGTACGATCTTTGTCCCCATGTGCAGTTGCAAACTGTAGTCTGTCTTTTGTATGACGGTTTTGGAGCAGTGGCTTCTTCCTTGCTGAGTGGCCTTTCAGGTTATGTCAATATAGTACTCGTTTTACTGTGGATAGAGATACTTTTGTACCGGTTTCCTCCAGCATCTTCACAAGGTCATTCGCTGTTGTTCTGGGATTGATTTACACTTTTCGCACAAAAGTACATTCATCTCTAGGAGACAGAACGCGTCTCCTTCCTGAGCGGTATGATGGATGTGTGGTCTAATGGTGTTTATACTTGCATACTATTGTTTGTACAGATGAACGTGGTACCTTCAGGCATTTGGAAATTGCTCCCAAGGATGAACCAGACTTGGGAGATCTTGTGAGGTCTTGACTGATTTATTTAGATTTTCCCATGATGTCAAGCAAAGAGGCACTGAACTTGAAGATAGGCCTTGAAATACATCCACAGGAACACCTTCAATTGATTCAAATGATGTCAATTAGCCTATCAGAAGCTTACATAATTTTCTGGAATTGTCCAAGCTCTTTAAAGGCAGAGTCATGTTAGTGTATGTAAACTTCTGACCCACTGGAATTGTGATACAGTGAATTGTATAAGCGAAATAATCTGTCTGTAAACAATTGTTGGAAAAATGACTTGTGTCATGCACAAAGTAGATGTCCTAACCGACTTGCCAAAACTATAGTTGTTAACAAGAAATTTGTGGAGTGGTTGAAAAATGTATGTAAACTTCCGACTTCAACTGTAGCTGTTGTTCATTGTTATTCAGAAACATGAACACTTGCCTCCGGAACGAAACAGCTTGCTTAACGGCATCTGCCTCAAAACCTGCCGACAGTACACGAAAACCGCTAGCAAACCTACCAAAATGACTCAGCTCTTTCCTGATTTGATCATCCGTTATAAACGGAGGCAAATTTGAAACTACCACCCTTGTGGAATGGGTAGAAAGAGGTGGAATTGGCACGAACACACCCCTTACAAGTATTCCACTAGCAATTAGCCTACCAAATTTGCTCTTTTCATGAACACAACCACAGCTTTGTTCATTCTGGAAGCAGAATGTATAAATTCAGCACCTACCTGTTCAAAAACAGTGAGCAGAACCTCCTCCACTTTAACTCCATTCTTAGGAACACACCTGAATCCATACTGTATCAACAGCGTCTCCTCCGCGTTAGGCTGAGAAGCCACCGCGCACACCGCATCTTCAAAACCCCAGGAAACTAACTCTGTCCTCTTCCACCCTAACTTTGAAAAAACCTGTGGATACCGTGTCACGCCCTGGTCGAAGTATTATTGTGTTTGTCTTTATTTATTTGGTCAGGCCGGGGTGTGACATGGGTTTATTGTTGTGTGTCTTGTCTTGGGGTTTTGTTAGTTATTGGGTGTGTGGCTTAGTGGAGGTATCTAGCAAAGTCTATGGCTGTCTGGAGTGGTTCTCAATCAGAGGCAGGTGTTTATCGTTGTCTCTGATTGGGAACCATATTTAGGCAGCCATATTCTTTGAGTGTTTGGTGGGTGATTGTTCCTGTCTTTGCACCAGATAGGGCTGTTTCAGTTTTCACATTTCATTATTTTGTAGTTTCTTCATGTATAGTTTTTTCCTTCATTAAAATATCATGAATCATCATCACGCTGCATTTTGGTCCGATCCTTGCTATACCTCTTCGTCAGAGGAGGAGATAGAAGAAAGCCGTTACAGAATCACCCACCACAACAGGACCAAGTGGCGTGGTAACAGGCAACAGCAACAGCAGGAGAAACATAATAAGGATTTCTGGACTTGGGAGGAAATCCTAAACGGAGAAGGACCCTGGGCTCAGCCTGGAGAATATCGCCACCCCAAAGAAGAACTGTAGGCGGTGAAAGCGGTGAGGCGCCGGTATGAGGAGGAAGCACGGCGACTCGGAAGGAAGCCCGAGAGTCAGCCCCAAAAATGTCTTGGGGGGGGGGCTCAGGGAGAGTGTGGCAGAGTCAGGAGTCAGACCTGAGCCAACTCTCCCTGTTTATCGTGAGGAGACAAGGAGGAGACCAGAACCAGAGCCGGTGTTGGAGGTGAGCGAAGCAGAGACTGTGAAGGAGTTAATGGGGAAATTGGAGGAGAGAGAAATGAGGGAGTTGCTGTGTTGGTGCTTTTTGCATGGAATTCGCCTGACGGAACGTGTCGGGGATTTGATGGCACCTGGGTCAGCGCTCCATACTAGTCGGCTGGTGGAGTTGGTGCCAGCCTCACGCACCAGGCCTCCTGTGCACATCCCTAGCCTTGCACGTCCTGTGCCAGCACTGCTCTCAAGATCTCCAGTACGCCTTCACGGTCTAGCCCATCCTGTGCCACCTCCACACACCAACCCTCCGGTGGCAGCTCCCCGCACCAGGCTTCCTGTGCATTTCCTCGGCCCAGTACCACCAGTGCCAGCACCACGCATCAGGTCTACAGTGCGCCTCGCCTCTCCAGCGCTGCCGGAGCCTTTCTCCTCTCCTGCGCTGTCGGAGTCTCCCGCCTGTTCAGCGCTGCCAGAGCCTTCCTCCTCTACAGTGCTGCTGGAGTCTCCTGCCTGTTCAGCGCAGCCAGAGCTGCCAGCCTGCATGGAGCAGCCAGAGCTGTCGGTCTGCATGGAGCAGCCAGAGCTGCCAGTCTACATGGAGCTGCCAGTCTGCATGGAGCAGCCAGAGATGTCAGTCTGCATGGAGCAGCCAGAGCTGTCAGTCTGCATGGAGCAGCCAGAGATGTCAGTCTGCATGGAGCAGCCAGAGATGTCAGTCTGCATGGAGCAGCCAGAGATGTCAGTCTGCATGGAGCAGCCAGAGCTGTCAGTCTGCATGGAGCAGCCAGAGCTGTCAGTCTGCATGGAGCAGCCAGAGCTGTCAGTCTGCATGAAGCAGCCAGAGCTGTCAGTCTGCATGGAGCAGCCAGAGCTGTCAGTCTGCAAGGAGCTGCCAGTCTGCAAGGAGCTGCCAGTCTGCAAGGAGCTGCCAGTCTGCACGGAGCCGCCAGAGCTGCCAGTCTGTAAGAAGCCGCCAGAGCCGTCAGCCTACATGGAGCAGCCAGAGCCGCCAGTCAGCGTGGAGCAGCCAGAGCCGCCAGTCAGCATGGAGCAGCCAGATCCGTCAGTCTGCCAGGATCCGCCAGTCAGCCAGATTCTTCCAGATCTGCCAGTCAGCCAAACTCTTCCAGATCTGCCAGTCAGCCAGACTCTTCCAGATCCGTCAGTCAGCCAGACTCTTCCAGATCCGTCAGTCAACCAGACTCTTCCAGATCCGCCAGTCAACCAGACTCTTCCAGATCTGCCAGAACCGCCAGCCAGCCAGGATCTGCCGGATCCAGCTACCTGCCCGAGCTTCCCCTCGGTGCCGAGCTTCCCCTCGGTGCCGAGCTGCTCCTCAGTCCATTGGGATTCTGGGTGAGGACTACTAGGCCATGGTCGGCGGCGAGGGTGGACTATCCAAGGACGCGAGGAGGAGGGACTAAGACATTGATTGAGTGGGGTCTACGTCCCGCGCCGGAGCCGCCACCATGGACAGACGCCCACCCGGACCCTCCCTATTGTTTTGAGGTGCGTCCGGGAGTCCGCACCTTAGGGGGGGGGGTTCTGTCACGCCCTGGTCGAAGTATTGTTGTGTTTGTCTTTATTTATGTGTGACATGGGTTTATTGTGGTGTGTTTTGTCTTGGGGTTTTGTTAGTTATTGGGTGTGTGGCTTAGTGGAGGTATCTAGCAAAGTCTATGTCTGTCTGGAGTGGTTCTCAATCAGAGGCAGGTGTTTATCGTTGACTCTGATTGGGAACCATATTTAGGCAGCCATATTCTTTGAGTGTTTGGTCGGTGATTGTTCCTGTCTTTGTGTTTGCACCAGATAGGGCTGTTTCGGTTTTCACATTTCATTATTTTGTCGTTTCTTCATGTATAGTTTTTTCCTTCATTAAAATATCATGAATCATCATCACGCTGCATTTTGGTCCGATCCTTGCTATACCTCTTCGTCAGAGGAGGAGATAGAAGAAAGCCGTTACATACCACTAAAACAAATAGTGCTGTTATGGCTGCAATCCCCCTATCGGGATAAGTGTCATCAACAACCGCTGAATAGCATAGCGCTACATACGATAAATATGACTATAAATATTTGTAGTCATGAAATCACAAGTGCAATTTAGGAAAACACAACTTAGCCTTTTGTTAATCCACCTGTCGTGTCAGATTTTGAAATTATGCTTTACAGCGAAAGCAATTGAAGCGTTTGTGTAAGTTTATCGATTGCACAATAAAACATTAACTTCATATGGCTGCAGGGGCAGTATTGAGTAGCTTGGATGAAAAGGTGCCCATTGTAAACGGCCAGCTCCTCAGTCTCAGTTGCTAATATATGCATATTAGTATTGGATAGAAAACACTAAAGTTTCCAAACTGTCAAATTATTGTCTGAGTATAACAACTTATATTGCATGTGAAACCCTGAGGAAAATAAAACAGGAAGTGGCTTCTATTTTGAAAGCTCCATGTTCTATAGCCTCCCTTTGCTGGATTTAAAGGGATATGAACCAGATTCCTTTTCCTATCGCTACCTCAAGGTGTCAACAGTCTTCAGACATAGCTTCAGGCTTTTATTTGGAAAAATTAGCCAGAACGATAACACTGTGTCAAGTGGTCACATGAGTTTTGCTTGCGCAACAGAATTTGGACAGCCATTGTTTTCCCCTCTCTTACTGTGAAAGACATTTGCGGTTGATATATTATCGATTATATATTTTAAAAACAACCTGAGGATTGATTATAAAAAACATTTGACATGTTTCTGTGGACATAATGGAAACTATTTGGAATTTTCGTCTGCGTTGTCGTGACCGCTCTTTTCTGTGGATTTCTGAACATAACGCGACAAACAAACTGAGGTATTTTGGATATAAAAATCCTATTTATGTAACAAACGGAACATTTGTTGTGTAACTGGGAGTCTTGTGAGTGAAAACATCCAAAGATCATCAAAGGTAAACGATTAATTTGATTGCTTTTCAGATTTTCGTGACAGAGCTACCTGATGCTAAGTGTACTTAACCCTCCACCATAGAACATTTTAATTGAAAGAAAAGAAGAAGAAAAAATATGTTAGGACAGAGTCCTCCACACCAAACACTCAAACTCCAAAAAACTCCCAGCTTGCACTGTGAGAGAGGAGAGGAGAGAGAGAGAGATAGAGACTAACAGTTCTGATTATCTGCCTAAAATCTAGAATTTCTGAATTCAAAGAACTAGAATGAGAATGACACATATGCAAGGTGGCAGCTTTGTGAAGAGCTTGAATAAGAAATTCCTGTTGGGACTTCTATGACAAACACATACCCTCCGAGCCTGAGGATCCCGACATTGATTGTGGATCAACTGAACTGTTTTCTAAGTAGTAACCAGGGCACCTTGTGTAATCAACACATCAAATGTTCCATTCCAGAAATTTGATTTCAACCAAGTTCATTGGTCCGACAAAAACAGCCACCATCGAAAATCAGCCTTGAATCTCATCAAACACAATATTATTTGCGTATTTAAAATGTAACACCCTTATTTAATTTAAAAGTAAGCAGCACCACGGGCTAAGATTATTCTAAAAAGCCCCTCCGATTTGATTACAGAGAGAAAGTCTGGGGAAAAAGACAGCAACTTGTGGCTTACCCTCCTAACATCCCTCCCTCTTGTAGACCCTATTTCATTTTAATTGGTTATTCTAAAATTCAGTACAAGTAGAACACTGCTATCAGTTCTTAAAAGTTAAAATAATACACAATTCAAACAGTAAGTAATCAATCCAACTTAAGATAACCAAATAATCATTCTGTCAGTTAATTGGTTAATCAGTCCAATACTTGTCTGACAGTTTCTTTAAGGAGTGGATTTAGATTGGTTGGTCTGGTGAAGTGGTTGATGGTGGGTTTGTGTCTTTGTGTTGGGGTGGGTGGGTGTGTGATGGAGTCTGGGTTGGCATTTGCTGGATGGAAGTGGCAGTTGTGGGTGGTCGGTGTTGTGTCCAGGGTTGGTGCTGGTGTTGGCTCTATTTTAGGTCGCCCCTGTCAACCTAATAACAGCACTACCAACACTCCTCACTCTCATTCTTCTCTTTTCAAATTTTTGTCTAATATTACACACCGTTTATTAATTTGAGGCCAAATGGACATTTTATATTCACTTGCTGATTGGTGGTGATGACGAACACTGAAAGTATCTGAGGAAGTGTTTTTATGATGAGAAATTACTAAAGGTGCATGAATTAAAGGTTTTTGGGGTGTTCCATGCTCAATCGTGGGGGGGGGGGGAGGGGGGTGTAAATCAGCTTTAAAATTGGAAATAGAAATCACAATATTTGTATTTTTCTTTTTCTAAATATATTTTCCTTCTATGTTACTTTATCCTAACCCTACCAGACCTCCCCTATTTGGAGTAAACTAATCTAGTTTGAGAAACACCCTGGAGTCCCGGAGTCACCTCTTCATTGTTGACGTTGAGACTGGTGTTTTGTGGGCACTATTTAATGATGTTGCCAGTTGAGGACTTGTGAGGCATCTGTTTCTCAAACTAGACACACTAATGTACTTGTCCTCTTTCTCAGTTGTGCACCGGTGCCTCCCAATCATCTTTATATTCTGGTTAGTGCCATTTTGCACTGTTTTGTGAAGGGGAGTAGTGCACAACGCTATACGAAATCTTCAGTTTATTGGCAATTTCTTGCATGGAATAGCCTTCATTTCTCAGAACAAGAATAGACTGACGAGTTTCAGAAGAAAGGTATTTGTTTCTGGCCATTTTGAGCCTGTAATCGAACCCAGAAATGCTGCTACTCCAGATACTTAACTGGTCTAAAGAAGGCCAGTTTTATTGCTTCTTTAATCAGAAACAACAGTTTTCAGCTGTGCTAACATAATTGCAAAAGGGTTTTCTAATGATCAATTAGCCTTTTAAAATGTTTTATTTTATCTTTATTTAACTAGGCAGGTCAGTTAAGAACAAATTCTTATTTTCAATGACAGCCTAGGAACAGTGGGTTAACTGTCTTGTTCTGGGGCAGAATGACAGATTGTTACCTAGTTAGCTTGGGGATTCGATCTTGCAACCTTTTGGTTACTAGTCCAAATATTTCACTTAATTTCCTGTTATTACCACTAGGCTACCTGCCATCCCGTGATAAACTTGGATTAGCTAACACAAAATGCCATTGGGACACAGGAGTGATGGTTGCTGATAATGGGCCTCTGTATGCCTATGTATATATTCAATAAAAAGATCAGCTGTTTCCAGCTCCAATCGTCATTTACAACATTAACAATGTCTACACTGTATTTCTGATCAATTTGATTCTATTTTGATGGACAAAAATGTAGCTTTCCTTTCAAAAACAAAGACATTTCTAAGTGACCCCAAACCTTTGAACGGTAGTTTTTCTTTTTGTAGTATAAATATTTGCGCATGCAGAAACATATACTCTTTACAGACAGACTTTACAGTACATTTCCAGTAAAAAAGCAAACAGGCAATGTGTTTAGAACTCAATTCATACAGTCCCATTTTTACCACATTCCTGTCGGGATAAGGCTTTTATATTTCCCGCAGATGCCAGCAAGTTTAGATGTGGGAGTAGACAGTGGGTGAATGTTTATTTTAATAAATCCATTGAATATATCACCATCACAAAGAAATCCATTATTCATTTGTTTTCGACAGGTCCTTAGATGTATTTTCAAAAGAATAGAATGGCATATTTTGAGATTAATTATGTTATCGGTCTGAGCAGCCTATAGGCTACATGGTTGTGCCATGCACATTAAATCAATAGTTATTTTGTTCATTAAACAGACCAGACACACTTAGGCTTCCCTGATCACAGTCAGTACACCTTTTAAAGTAGGCTAAGAATATAATGAAACATAACGGAATAAAATAAAAAATAATATTTTTCCCACCCAACTTGCATCACAGCAACATGTGGAATGGCTGTCATATAAAAAAGTGATATTTTGAAACAGAGACCAAGGCAAGCCCATGCTTTTTTGATCCAAATTTGATCTCTTTCCTACCCTCACGCCACTTTGTTAGGGAGACGGCGTAGGGTCTTACGTTGAGAGTATCTTCATCATGACATCATCAAATAATAACAATATATGTTTTCAGTCTCCATTGTTTCACAACCTCCATAGGCTTTTGGAGTTGCCTATATACGATTGAGCAAGATAAGAGGCCTACACTTGATTTAGGCTAAGTTATTTCACGCTAAAAGTTTCTGATCAGGAATAAATGAGTAAAGGATTAGATTAGCTATACCACTTCCACTTATTTGCTCAGTCAGATAATTATCCAAATATACAGACGGAGATTCAGTGAAAGAAAATCCCATTGATTGATTAAGGCAAGTCACAGGCTTTTGGTCAGGAATAGGCCTAGGCAACAAAGCGACTGCGAGTGAAGAACAAAATAATGCAGTTGTTAAAAGTGATACTAACATGCTGGCAAAATGTTCTGATCAGTGGAAAGAAATGAGCCAACCTAGACAAGATGATCATGAGCAGCACTAACCTCAATTTAACAAACGTTTCAACAGCCTAACTGTAGCAAAATCAATATTCCATGAAAATTGAAAATCTGACATTGGTTTATTTAAGAACCCACAATTGGATGACTTTGGGAGTTTCAGTAAGCAACAATTTGATGCCTTCAATTGCATTATCCTACTTTATTCCGATGTTTTCATAATTCAATGATATTTATTCACACAGTAATTTTTTATTTCTCCATCCAGTTATGGTTAAGATAACAGTGCATGTGGTGAACTATGCGAAGAGATGGGAGAAGTGACATGCCTCGCATAGTTTAGAACTAGCAGGAGGATAGTAATAACAATATATTTCATTTAATAAAGAAAAGTTGACAAAAAGGTAGCGGGATGCTAAACTTGGTGGAAAAATGTATTGGTTTGAAAGGTATAATCTATATTAAAACAAACTATTCTAAAAAGCAATTCTGCAACAAAGCATGCTGGAAAATATGATAATGAGGCCCCTCCCATGTCTTTTTCACTCTGAGATAGTTGGTGGAAATTAACTCAACACAGTCGAGAAACAACACCACCACCGGGTTAACACTTAATCTATTCAGTGCAGGTGGTGTCAATTTCAATCCCACTGGAGTTAACCAGTGTTGTTAAATTGGTTGTTTAGCAACAATGGGTGTGTGCAACTATGGAGAAAAAGAGATGGGGTTGGCTTAGACTGTTGACAACAAATTAACATTAATTAATATTTTGTATCCAGATGTTTATTGAAAACATAAAAATATTTGCACAATGAGCATTTATTCTCAAAAACATTGTTACAGTAATTGGTTAGTTAGTGATTTTTTTTTTTGCCATAGACATGACACCAGTCAAAACACCTCAAAACAATAAATGGTATCAATAATATATAGAACGAGCTGAAACGAGCCACCTACGATTCCCAACAAGACATCTTCTTGATATAATTGCTAGCTACCTGACCGCTCAAAATCATAACAACGCACGCCTTCCAGCCACATCGATGCGCATGCATTATTTTCTTGGCATTATAGACAGGTTAACTGACAACACTCACAACACTTCTAACCTCAACACCAAGATTTTAACACCCACACATTTGCTGTGTGCTCATTTATGATGGTCATCTTCAAGATACATGTGCCCTACTTCCAATGAGATTAATTATTATGGCGATGATAAAAATAATAATGAAAAGTTTGATGATGATGATGACAATGGTGAACTGTTAACATGTTCTTTTATTTCTGATTGTTTCGACAACAATGATAGCTAATATAAGTGAGGAATGTCCACCCAGCATGCCCCCCTAGATGCCCCGCCTTATCACAGCTCAATGGTTACCATAGGAACACCCACCCGTAGCATGTGCTCCAGCAGGTATATTTCACTGGTCATCACAAAAGCCAACACTTCCTTTGGCCGCCTTTCCTTCCAGTTCTCTGCTGCCAATGACTGGAACGAATTGCAAAAATCTCTCAGGCATCAGCTGTCAGAGCAGCTTACTGATCACTGTACCTGTACACAGCCAATCTGTAAATAGCACACCCAACTACCCCATCCCCATATTGTTATTTGTATTTTTGCTCTTTTACATCCCACTATCTCTACTTGCACATTATCATCTGCACGTCTATCACTCCACTGTTAATGCTAAATTGTAATTAGTTCACCTCTATGGCCTATTTGCCTTACCTCCCTCATCTTCTACATTTGCACACTGTACATAGATTTTTCTATTGTGTTATTGACTGTACGTTTGTTTATGTGTAACTCTGTGTTGTTGTTTCTGTCGCACTGTTTTCCTTAATTTCGGCCAGGTCGCAGTTCTCAACTGGCCTAACTGGTTCAATAAAGGTGAAATAAATACAATTATAATAAAAGATGTGGCCATGTACATTATAATTGTCATATGAAGAGATCACCTATGTTCTATACAATAGGTAATGACCAATTTAACATGTACGTCCTACCATCCAAGCTTTCCCCTTCTATAGAAAAGAGCATCCATTAGACGGGACAGTATGTGCACTACGGAGATTCTCCATATCTGGGCAAGGAATGGGCAAAAATGACAAAATACCAAGATCAATGTATCAGAATAAACCCCAAAATACTTGTATTTTATAATGCAGGTTTTGGCAAACTGGGGTAGGTGTTTTCAAACAGTCCATTTATATTTTCCAACGGGGCTATACCCCGTTTCACTGCTGCTCATTGCATATGCTCGAAAATGGGTAAACGGTTTAAAAAAAGTAAGGCCCACGTCCATAGAGACACATACTGTACCAGCTCTACTGTTTGTACTGCTTCTACCATCAGTACTACACCTTCACCTTTCGACAACACACAGGTCTTTCCATCATTGTATAATTTTTTTGGGGTGTGTAAATGCACCTGAGTGAGTTGGGTGCGCAATTACACAGGTACTTTCCTGAAACGGATGACACAAACAACTGGATAGTTATCCCTTTTATTCCCTGCCTCCAGTCCACTTACTGATATCTGAACAAGAGCGCTTCATCAAAATTGCAACAAGCGGTTCTGTGAAAATTGAATTGAATCAGAAGCCATTGACAGATTTCTGGATTGGGCTGCGCTCAGAGTATCCTGCCTTGGCAAATCGGCTGTTAAGACACGGATGCCCTTTGCAACCACGTACCAATGTGAGAGTGGATTCTCGGCATGAACACTAAATACAGGCACAGACTGTGTGTGGAAAATGATTTAAGACTGAGACTCTCTCCAATACAACCCAACACTGCAGAGTAATGTGATTCTTTTCAAGCACACCCTTCTCATTAGCCTGTGGTCAGTTATTCACAATTTCCGATTAACAAATAAGGTTTTATATGAAAAATTGTTAAATAAAGAGCAACATGAGCGGGGTTGTGACAAAAACTCACACTCATTCATATGTTTAATAAATGTATCATATAATGTGTGTGTGGCAGGCTTTACAATGATGGCAAAAAACAATATTTGAGAGTGCGCTGACCCTGGTGCTAGAGGGGGTACGCAGCTGGAGGTTAAAGTTTGGGAACCACTGTTCTAATGTATTTAATAAAAATACATTGATTTTATATTTTAAAATACATTTGCAAGTAGTCAGCCCGAAAAGATACAACACACACAGAAGTATTGTAGTACTTGAGTGTCTTGGTCTTGTCTCGAGGTTGGATACATTTGTACTCGGTCTTGACTCAGTCTCAGACTGAGGACTCCTAATTTCTCTCAGAGACCAGCCATGACCAGCAGAGTTAAAAACTCGTAATTCATGCAGCGCATAAAACCACTTTGTCAGGCCAAATATATACACTTTGTTCTTAAAACATGAATATCTTAACAGCCTTACCTATTATACACATGTTTGTGCAGTGGCAAACCTATAGACCTTCAGTACGTGACAGGTTCGTGATTCTGAAAGGACGGCACTTTTTGTAAAACAGAAAAGGTCCGGTGGTGTAGTGGAGGGTATACTCAAGAATAAATCGTAAACCCACTTTTTTTATTCTGACTTCTTAATCCCTACTGATGCGTATTAAAGAAGTGTAGAGGAGGTACGACTTATCAATTATGCATGTAGTACAATAGACAAGTTATTCACAAAGTAGCCTACACAATTGCAAAACACGTAAAATATATTCACATACTCACCTCACCCATAGCCTAGTTTCAGCGGAATATCATCTTTAGGCAGCAAGAGTGTGCAGCTCTGAACTGTTTTGGCATGGAGCTACTCACTGAAGAATGACATCGGTAGCCGGTAGGGTAGGAAAGATGTTTCAACTTATAATATCTACCAGTAAATGCTAACTAAGACAACAATGGTTATGCAAACCAGGAATTGAAAAAGGTTAGTCCGAGTGTTGTTTAGTAAGCTAATTGTGATGTGCAATTGTCATCATGTGCTGTTTGCATCAAGAGTGTAGACATGGATGGACCTGGGTAGACACAGGCCAACTCACTGGGGAGCCAGGCCTTCACAGGCCCACCCAATCAGATTCATGTGGTCTAAGCATTGTTGCTTATTTGTCTATTTTAAAAAGTGTGATTTTGAGAGTGAAAATCTGAAAAATCTATAGGAAACTCACACAAAAACCATAGGAAAACCTAGGATTTTTCACACAGGGTGCATTTCCTTCGCTCAGCAGATTTAGTTTTAGTATGCCTACTTCTCCAGGCACTACCACACCATTGCATAGGGCTGATGGAAAGACAGCAGTCACACACAGCATGATGTTAAAGGATAAGCAGTACATAAACTCGACATAATAAGCCAGTAGATCCCAATCATAAGAATACAAAAACACAACCATTAAGCATTTCACAGTCGAAATGTACAACTATTACTTAGTTGTTTGCACACAGAGTAAAGTACACAAAGTAACCGGTGACCGAAAGTTTGATATGGAACTGACAGCATTTTAACTACTTACCAGACATGAAACATACAGACAATCATAATATCAGTAAAAATATCAAAATCCCAGTTTATGCTACTAAACCAGCATGACGTACAGAATAGATGGATGCTGTTCAATGCATGGTTAATATAATTCACCAATACATTTCTCGGTAGTCCCAAACAATATTGCTCTCAGGTTGTAAATCACAGCTTGTTTGCTGCTTCCATTCGGGATGCACTGTTTCAGTTTCAATTACTCAATATTCTGGACAAAAATGGACGAATGTAACTAAGGCTAAGAATGTTAATACAATCAAACTTGCAAGGGCAATGATCACAAGTCAGTCATAACGTGGCGAATAGGCGAGTGTATCTGTTTTTGAAGGAAGCTACAAACATGGAGCGTAACGTTAACTAGACAGCTAGCTGCTAGGAGGATGTTATGTCATGCCATTGGAGGAGTTGGTTCAGTGACTGACTTTTTCCCATTATATCGTTTTTCGGGGGCTATACACAGCTAGAGATGCAGGCGTCTTTGGTTAGCTAGCAAGAACTTGAACGACTGTTATCCAGTTAGCATATCTCTTGTGTTCGCAAATTCACTCTGGCTATCTACTCTGATTTCAGAGCACTCGTCTGAGTGTGCCAGAGCGCTGAACAATATGACCGTTGTAATTAAACGTAGGCAAAACATTTAATATCTACTCAAGAATGCTATAGATAACATGTAAACAGCCTAACCAGCTCTGTTACGGCGAGTAAAATGGTCAGAGTATGGTGTTCTCTCGTTTGTATCTGGAAGTAGCTATTTGGCAAGCTAGCCAAATTTTTTACCAGTTAGCATGGGTGTCATGCTTGGCTGGGACAAGCATGCATTGGCAGGCAAGCTGCCATGCGTTCTAATGATCCAAACTCATGCTGTTGCAATTGCCTGGAAACACACAGTCCAGTCCAAAGTGAATGATGGCAGGCCCCTCTGACAAATGGCATGTTTGTATACATGTCTACTGTAGCTCTGACTGGCTATAGGGCACATATCTGTGCATTTCACAAATGCCTTAGTATAGGTCATTTCCAAACATTCTAAGAATTTATGAAAATGACCATATCTAAGAGGTGTCATATAAATGTGTCATATTCTTCCTGGGGGTGTAAATGAACATATTTGAATAACATGTCATATTGCTAAAGTAGTATCTGTGATCTACATCTGTTTATATTAGTTACTATGCTGTTACTAAGCAGTAATGTATTACGGCAGTGTTATGTTACTACACCTAATAGGAAATGCACATGCACACGATTGTGTCGGGGGCTGTAGAGCATGAGAGGTTTTGACTAAACAAAACTAACTGTACTCCCGTCTCCTGCCTGGTAATTTCTCCACAACACAAATATTACAGCTAAAATGCTGCAAGTTCCACTTTACATGCAACAATATTTCACACACACGTTATTTTCAAAGAGAGGCTAACAACAGCAAGTTTGTTACAATAAAAAACTATGTTCCACTCACCAGATGATGATCACTTGAAACTTAACTTCTTGAAAATGGAGACAAATTAGCAACAACATCCTATTTGAACAACATCCTATTTGATAACACCTGCTGCAGCCACTGCACACTAGCAAACAACAAAAGCTAGCTAGCTAGACCGTTGGAAAACTACTGATCGCTATTGTGCAGTGTCCTGTTGGCCTTCAAGAAGGCAGAAGTGTCCATAGGTTTTTGTAAAAACGGTCCCACCCATTAAGTCAAAATTTGACTGATTGATTCCACTGTCACTCCAAAATGTTGTACTACTAGAGTTGAATGGCAGATGCCTTTATCTGCACGTTATCTACCATCTGATGGCCTAGCCAATGGCTGACTTAACTAGCTTGATTTATCTCCCCAGAGACCAGCAAAAAAAATCCTTATTTAAAAAATGTTTTCTCTTCGGCGTTAACCCTTTCTGTTCGAACAAAAATGAAGCGATTAAATCAGAACATCATTGAAATAATAATATAATTATACTAATATTATTATTATTATAATTATTTTATAAATCCTTAGCCCTTCTCTGAAGGCGTACGAAGGCCTATTGTTCCCCACTGTTTGAGTTAGTAACAATTTGTAGGAGGCTATTTCCCTCAGCATGCATTTTTTTTCTCACTATTCTGAATGTCTAAAGAATCCATATCCATATGTTGTTCTGAAATAATGGACATTTTGAACTGTTATTACGGTGATGATTTAACAAAATTACAATCATGGTTTTGAATTGGATACACATTTATATGGTCTTGGTCAAACACAACACTGTTTCACAGTAACGGATACAGAAACTAGTTTTGACTTTGATATGTTGTTGTTTATCTACAGTAATAACCATTATAAAGAGGTCAACTGGGGTCTATTCCTTTTCAATGTCGTCACGTCTGTATTCCAGCTAACTGAAGGGGATACATGTAGATAGTAACACAACCGTACCAGCTGTGGGGCGGACAAAGCAATGTACAGCCTCGGTCTGTGGTACCAGACTCTGAAACCCGCCAATTGTGTTCCTATTGATTTTAGATACTAGCTCCATTTCATGGTCGATTGCTCAAATGTTCATGTGCACACAGTCCCTACTACCTTACATTTATAAAATATGATGATCCTTTATCATATTTACAAGAATAATAAACCCTATAATTATCATGAGAAAGAGCCAATCCATTATAAGAGCAACTGAGGTGACTTTTCATGTTCACTTGGCACCCGAAAGATGTCAGATTTTGGCACCAATACCTTCTCAGACAATAACCATCAGTCTCAGTGCACAATAAATCAACAAATTCTCATTACGAGCATATATTTATTGTCTGCTTTCACAATTATTGATAGGGCTCATTTTGATGCTGAGATAGGTGTGACTCTCTGTTATAAGCAGCCAACAAATCAAATATGGGAGCGGAAAGCCAATTCATCTGCCAGTAATTATGGGGGCCTTATCACGCGATTTTTAAAAAAACTCAGAGAAGGACTTGAAAGAAATCCTAATTAATTACATACTTTGTGGCATTAGGTTGAGCTAATTTCACAGCCATTATTCTCAGAGGGACAAACACAAGGTACGCCGGCCTTATATTAGGAGAGTGTTAAATACACTGAGGGTGTTAAATCAACACTGAATGTGTTGAGTCTGTGGATCCATATAGACACAGGAACCGTGTTAAATTAACACACTGCTTAGTGTAAAGCCTTATTCAAATGTTTCCAGAGTGATCTTGCCTTTCGAGTAAATTGTAGGGTTACCACCCATGACTGTATTTGTCAGTGACAAAGACATGGCTGTTGCAATCATCTGCTTTTTTACCAGGTGAGATGTTAAGCTATTATGTTATAATTAAATTAGGCCTCTTTTTGTTATGATAATATATTGGCTCAGGATCTCACTTGGTGAAGTCCATAAATCCCAAACATGATTTAATGCCACAACTATGTCTCTGTCACTAACAAATACACTCATGGGTGGTAACTCTACAATTTATTTGAAATGCTTTACACTAAGCAGTGTGTTAATTTAACACTTTTCTAGTGCCTATATGGGTCCACATACATGTTCAGGGTTGATGTAATGCTCTCAGTGTAAAATATAATTTTTGTTTTACATTGGACAATTTGCTGTGTGGCTATTCTAAATCTTAAAATACAACTACAATGTAAATGTATTTTAAATGTTAAAAACCTAGCCAGAGGACCATCACATTTCTATGTACCCCACATGCCTGTTTCTTTCTATCTCCCCCCTCTATCTCACTCTTCCTTTCTCCCTTGCTTTTCCATCACTGGGTAAATCTGATAGTCATAGATCACCAGGGACTTCACAATGATTTACATGCAAATCGGATGCCATCTATTAGCCTTTCAAAAACTCAGTTTAGATTATTGGAGAAACTGAGTAATGCCCGGGCCTAAACTTCAGTACTGTGGATCCCCCCAAAGAGGGAAGTATATTGGCATAAAACCCAATTACAAACACCAGGAGATGTTTTAACAGATTACTCATGGTCCTGATGCAATTTTACATCATAATCCCCATCTCCAGGGAAAAGTTGATTGATGTACATATTGTCAATAAAACCCTGAATGCCATTGCAATATCTTTGTGTGGATGCAAAATACCCACGTTCTAATCGGTATAGGCTATATGAACCATATCTGGATAGATGGATATTCTACGAAGAATTCACAGTCAAATGAAATCATTAATTGACAAGTACTTTGTAAGATATCCCACAGCAAATATGAGTTTAAATAACATGCACACTTTGGATGCATGATGTACTGTACCACACTGATAAACGATACAAAAATATAAATGTGAAAACTATATTGAAGAGAATACAATGCATACTAGAATAGGCCTAACACAGAACATACAATAATAAGAATGACATCCTGTATAGATTCAATAAGCCTAATACTCTATCCCCAGCTTCATTAAACCTGCAGCGATATATAACATTTGGCTCATCTGCAGAGCATAGTAATGTTTTCAGTCATAAATTATGTCCATTTGGGATAGTGCCATGGGAGAGTAATGGGCTATGGGCTTGTGTGTAACTTCTCTCATAATTAAATGATGGGGACTAGGCAGATGAGAGAAATTGTTACATTTTTCTCAGATGACGTGTAATTTAGAATCATTTTGAACCAAATATCAATGCATGTATAACAGGTACACTCAAATTAATTATCATACTTACTACATAATAAAACGTTTTTGGTGAAATGTTGCTCCTCTCTCTGTTGTCAAATCATCTACCCAAATATGAAGAACATATCATATATTGTGTACTGCATAGTCTATTGCTATCAAAATGCAGTATTTGTGCCATGAATGGGAAAACCAACCCAACCAATTTATAGATTTTTATTTTCCTTTGCATCAAGCCTTTGATTGATACTTACCTTCAATCTGTGAGGCTTAACAAAAAGTACTTGACCACATCAACATTGACATTGTTGTGGAGCAGAGCTCTTTTGAGAGGAAACTACCATTGCACAGCACATCTGTACTCATGCCGTCCTTCCCTACTGCATTGTACCTCTTGCTCATTATCCACAGCTGTCAATCAAAATAAGGCATGGTCTCTGAGAGAAGAAATGACTTCCAAAATGATATAAGTATAGTCTACCATATTGACAGTATGTACTGTAGCTTTAAAGTAAGTTAGCAATTTTTATAGTTATCATTATTTTCAGTTGTAGCATTATTGCTGTTTTATGACAATTGTGATATGTAAACAGTGATACATTTTCCAGCTGGTAATAGTGTAATGGAGAAAAAACATTAGACTTAGATAATCCTTAGCACAGCAATACGATTGCATTACTTCATTTTTGACCCAATCCTGGAAATTAGGCGTACTGTATGTTAGAAGTCACGACTTCATTGGAGAGCCTTTTGAACGTATATATATATTTTTTTCATCAAAATGTGTTTTGACTTCTTGAACATGTGAACTTTCATGTGCCTTATTAACAAACTCATAGGCCTCCCGGGTGGCGCAGTGGTTAAGGGCGCTGTACTGCAGTGCCAGCTGTGCCACCAGAGACTCTGGGTTCTCGCCCAGGCTCTGTCGTAACCGGACAGACTGGGATGTCTGTGGGGCGATGCACAATTGGCCTAGCGTCGTCCGGGTTAGGGAGGGTTTGGCCTGACTGTGACTGCAAGGTTGCCAGGTGCAAGGTGTTTCCTCTGACACATTGGTGCGGCTGGCTCCCAGGTTGGATGCGAGCTGTGTTAAGAAGCAGTGCGGCTTGGTTGGGTTGGGTTGTGTATTGGAGGACGCATGACTTTCAACCTTCGTCTCTCCCATGCCTGTATGGGAGTTGTAGCGATGAGACAAGATAGTAGCTACTAACAATTGGATACCATGAAATTGGGAAGAGAAAGGGGTAAAAATAAATAAGAAACTCGTACGACATCTGTAAATATGAATAAAATTGTTAAATTACGAGCCTAGTTAGTTTAGCCACAGAAAAAGTTAGCAACCTTCCCATTAGCCATGAATGGCTGAGATTATGAGTGGGCTGGACATGCCGAGAAATTAGTTTTGATTGGTCTGCCATAGAAGCTCATCAGTCTGTGTTGATAATCCTGTCGACTGCTGCTTTTTTTAAATGTCTTGTGTAGTGGAGCTGCATAAGTGTGACTCTCCATTTTCTGAAGGATCAAGTTTTGAAATCTGTGGAATTAGACTATGATAGCTGAAGAGATGGAGGAAAAACCTGTCTCCAGAATACATCTTTAAACTAAGGGCAACCTTGGCATGGCACTCCTGACAGGGGGACGCATCCATGCATGATGATGTATACAAGTAAGATAGTTTAGCATTAGCTAGCTCACATGACATTTTCAGATATTACACATTTTCTAATTTTGACAGAATTTTTTTAATTTCAAGCTAAAATGTACTGTTAGCTAGCTAGCTAACGTTAGCTGGTTGGCTCCCTAGCTGATGTTATTATTTGTTTCCCAGATACATGTGCTGCTCTAGTAAGAGCATAATGTTAGCTAGCTAACATTGAACATGGCTGGATAGCTCCCAGCACTGTGGAATTGTTGGCACTGTTTATTGTTTAACTAGCTAACATTGGCTGACACGTTAAATAAGGTTACGTGACATCTGTACAACACCTGTTGAATATGGCCGGTATCAGTAAATCTCTGCAAAAGGCATCATGAAAGTGTTGCCAGCAGAGTTGCTTAGGTTGTTTTCATGTTATTCAGAGGTAAACAAATCATCGGCCAGAGCGTCAAGTGTGCACTTCGAGAGCAACACGAGATGGGTGGGGCTAAAGCTTAGGGTGAGGGTGTGAACGATGTTGAATAGGTGTAGACAAAGAGCTCTTCACTAGATAGCAAAACATTAAGGCGATTTTCTCAAAAGTGAGTTTAAGAGTTGATCAACTTTCAAAGCAGAATCATTTCCCATTGTTCCTCAAATGCAGTGTTTGATTTACCATTTTGTAGCTCTGAGTCTCTACTATTATATAATGGAAAAAAACACTCAAATTTTGCTACATAAGACCGAATCCAGGTGGTGAGTCACATTTATCAATGTATCTTTTTTTGAAGACAAACAGTAGTCAATGTTCAAATTTCATGGCTTCACACAAGATTAGCAAATTCTTTACTCTGAAGCTCTTATGTCCCTTTGCTATCTGCCTCCCCCTAATGCCGCCCCCATATTTGCCAGCTCATCTGGCTGAGGAATATACAGGAGCTGTATTTTCTTTCAGCCTGAATTATTTGTGCTGTTGATGCATGAATTGTGTTTTTTTTTTTTTTGCAAGCTTGACAAGTTCATTTGAATAATTGGGACAGTAGTACCTCAGATCAGACTCTTAAAAAAAAAAAAAAAACTGCCTGTAACTCAGTACCTGAAGCAAGGATATGCATTTTCTTGATAGCATTTGAAAGGACACACTTTGATGTTTGTGGAAATTAATGTAGGAGAATATGACACATTAGATCTGGTAAAAGAATATACAATCAAAAAAACATGTTTTATTTTTTCCATCATCTTCGAAATGCAAAAGAAAGGCCAAACATTGAGATTGTAACGATTCTCTTGTGGTGAAGGAGAGTCGGACCAAAATGCGGCGTGTAGATTGCGATCCATGTTTAATAAACAAACGTAAAAACACGAATCAATACAAACACTACAAAACAAAGAACGTAACGAAAACCGAAACAGTCCTATCTGGTGCAAACACAGAGACAGGAACAATCACCCACAAACACACAGTGAAACCCAGGCTACCTAAATATGGTTCCCAATCAGAGACAATGACTAACACCTGCCTCTGATTGAGAACCATATCAGGCCAGACATAGAAATCGACAAACTAGACATGAAACATAGAATGCCCACTCAGCTCACACCCTGACCAACCAAAACATAGAAATATACAAAGTAAACTATGGTCAGGGTGTGACAGAGATAGGATTGTATGTGTGAATTTAGATGTTGTCTACAAGATGGCAGCTGTGTGTGCGCAAAGTTTCAGACTGATCAAGTGAAGAATTACTTCACTACACAATATTTTGTATCAAGTGTGCCAGGAGTTTGCCAAAATGTGCCGAAGTGGTCAATTTATACATTTTCAATGAAATAACTATAGAGAACATACAACAATGCTATGGTAAAAAAAAGAAAATACATTTACACACTCCCAGGATTGTCATACATGATGGATCATTAGCTTCCCTGCAGAAAACAGAGACAGCAGTGGGGACAAACTGTAAAACCTAGTTCCTACATTTTAATATAAAAATGGATTGATATAAAAAAATATTTTATGAAACAAAACTATGCTACATTTTATCTCTGGGACCCTCAGGATGATAAATCAGAGCAAGATTACTAAATATAAGTACATTATTTACCTTCAGAGGTGAATGTATCATTAAGTAATAATGCCAGCTTCTAGGGCATGATCACTTTTCTACAATGGGTTACTAACATATTCAAATAATGGTTGACATGTTTTCCTTCATGTTATTTTGATTAATTTATTCATACTATTTCATTCTTCCACAAAACATAGTCCCGACACAAATCTAGGTTTGCTACCCAAGCCAGCTGGTCATTCATTCTATCGGTTTGGTTGCCAGAGACGCAAACCCAGTCATTCAGTCTTTTTGTTTTTTATCTATGGATGTGACCCAGTCATTTGTTCTAAATGTTCCATTGCCATACTGGCTGGCAACGTTCTTATTCCTTACTTGCTAGCTAGCAAACTACAGCTAACTTACAGTCACGTCAAACAGTGCAGCCAGAATAACAACAGTAGCAGCACTTGCATTTGTTAAAGCTGTTTGCTAGTGACATTAATTTTGGTATATGCATAACAATAAGCTAATGAGGCACGATTACGCCTGGCATAGAAAATGTGCTCTCTCGTCAGGACACTGTTGTTCAGATTAGATAGCCAACAACACATCTAACACAATCGGTTCAAATTGAAGCTGGAAAGACTGCAAACTAGTTGCACTTAGTTTTGTTTGACCCTTTTTTCAATTGACATTTGTTTGTATATATCCATAAAAATGATGCCTGCTGATTCATGATTTTGACTGGCTGAGAAACACTGTCTGTGTGTCTAGTTCCAACCCCTGAGACATTCATTTCTATGGGACAGCTGGGGATCAAATTTGAATATTGAAACAATATTGCAAATGTCGGAGAGACAGACAGCGACGTTTACACAAATCACAAATCTGTGAGATAACATCTAGATGCTTTTCATAGTGGATACAGTGGAATGTGCAGTCAGATGGAACAGACTAAAAAGGTATTTTAACTTCATAGATGTAGTTGGTGGTAAGTTATGGAATAGACACCTGCTGGAATGCGGTATTAATCAATCAGCATTCCGGATCAGAAGCACCCACAGTCTTCATGATGATACGTTACATATGTCGTAAATAGGGCCAGGCACTTTGGTTATTTATTTTGTGTAATTTGTGTAATCATGGTATTTCCAGCATTATACACTGGATTTGCTGGCTGCAGGCAGACATTTCCAGAAAATGCTCTTTAATTGACACAAGCTGTCTCCAATCAATCATTCAATGTCTGGTTGCGCATGAGTGTTTGGTGGGGGGATCACCTAAACCAGAGAAAGCGTGGCATACAAATCACAAAGTATATTTTTTGGCTGGGAATACTATTTGTACATCAGTAATTCTATACTTCACTTTGCTCAAGCTGATCCTCTCCAACAGTCTAAATCCCTGGTCATCAGAAGTTACAAAAATGGGGAAATTAGGATAGTTAAAGGGGAGAGAATGAATATAGTCAGAAAACACCAACAATTAAAAATCACTATCACATGAAAAAAAGAGTGTGCCAATACCCCGCTGGGATACTCTTTGCAGACAACAATATATTCTGCAAAACCTGCAATGTAGCATTCATTACATTATTAATGGAAAGACAGGATAGACAGCAATAAAAAAATATAAAAAAACATTAAGCTGTCTCAGAAGAATGTTTCTACCTTAGAAGGCTGTGGAAGGGATTGTGAAACAGTCTCATCCTTACATAACATCAATCAACATCACAACATAATTTTTGTCTGTTCTTAGCATATGAGTATGATAGACATTTTTATATCAGAAAATGTAGAGTGAGAAATGTAGACTATTTTCAGAAAATACATGCCTAGCCTATTTTCATTCTGTATAAAAATAACAACTTCAACTTCACTATTGAGACTGCAGTATTCCGAGAGATATGCTTCTCTGACCTCCACATAGCTTGTGTAAAAGAGCAGCACTCGGAATGATGACGCTGTTGAATAGTTCACTGCCTGTAAATACACTATATCAGCCAGAACAACTTCAACGTCTTCACCCAGCTCTCTTACAAAATGTGAAGAACATATTTGTCTTGTGTGTCAGCGGATTCATCCATTATTATGGAGATACTTTCAGTTGTTTTTAACAGACTACACCTCCATTGTTTACATGTGTTATTAATGAATGTGCACATTTTAGGGATTGTGAACTTTTTTAAGAGGGATGTTGGCTCTTGCAAAAACCATATCCTCAGCATTTATGTTTTTGGATGTATTTCTATAGCAATGAAAACGGCTACTTTTTTTATAAATAGGCTAGATGCCTATTATTCCCATATAATGTTGATAACAGAATATTAAGTGAAATATGTACGTTAATGTACTAAAGATAGGCCAATATGGTGCATTAGGCTAAAGCGTAGGCTGCTGAGGAGAATGATTGTTGGCAAACATTTATTTTAGGAATTTATTTGGCACTAATTGGATAATTATGTTAGATGATCAGGGTATGCACACATTACAATGAATTCACATGGTGTGACAAGGTGCTATATTGGTCTCTTGCAGTCGGATGATCAAAATGCAGGGCAATTTTTTTTTGGGGGGGGCCTAGTCTTCACCCTATTACAGTGGCCACATCAGGAGGGTTGCAAAATTCTGATAACTTTCCCAGAGTGTTCCGATTTTCTAGAAATCCCTGTTGGGAGGTTTCTGGAAAGCGGAGAGAATAAGCAGGAAATCCAGAATCCTTCAAACCAAGATTTCTAGGAAAGGTTACTGGAATTTTGCATCCCACACAAGTCGCGTTATGCTGGTTTGCAAAGTGATGTGTAATTCCTATTGGATTTCAGCCAGTTTAAAGCTGTCCATACATTATACAACTATAAACTGAGATTTTTTGACACATTTCTGGGATTGCAAGTAAGCTTAAAGTCGTAAACTCCAAACAAGACTTCATAAGTCACGCAATTTGAGTGGTGAAAGAAGTGCGATTATGGGTCTTCCACTCACTTGATCCACATCTTAGGGACCAAATATTTTTCTGACATGCCATACATTTTCAGTTGTATCTTGTGTAGTGAGAGGGGTGCTATGTTGTGATTTCCTCCTTTGCTCATCTACAGCCACAGATCAGAAGGCGGGCCAAAACACATCTGGAAATCGCACGACAGGGAGGGGTCGCAATGTGAACAAACTTGTGTAATGTAAGCACACTGGTCGCAGACTTCAGGATGAGAAGATTATGCAGACAATTCACATAATGTGAGTGCCCCAACAATGTAACTATTTTTATTGTTGTCTAATGTATGCCTAGCTATAGGATAGCCAACAGTTGGAATTTGTATTCATTGTATCAATGTTCCTGACAATTAATGTAATTGTCAGGAACATTGATTAAGTAGGCTAGCCACACCCATTTAAAGTGGAAGTAACGTTTGCAATAAATCTAATTGGATTTGGATTAGTTTAGTTTAGATAAATGCATATTATTTATTTTAGTGTAGCATATTTAATAAATAACTCAATCAATCAGTAGAGCATGATGGGAAATAGGATAATGATACTGTCGTTATCTTTACGGTACAAGGGGCGTGCGTTTACGGTACAAGGGGAATTCCACAAGGGCCGTGCGTTTACGCGTTGCTCCTATTTTGTGTGTTTAATTTAAACAATGGGAAACTATTTTTTGTTTGATGTGCCATTCTGATTGTATTTTTTAGGTTGTTAAACTTTACATTAAGCTGGCTTTATTACCATGTTAATAACACAGTAATAACTTTTAACATAGTAGTTATATACATTTTACTATGTCTTTACATGGTAATTTGGTTGTTGCAGAATCAGTTATTACACAATTGGAACAAGGAATGTGTAATTAGACATTTACTTGCTGAAGATTATTCCAAATGTGTAAATATTGATGTTATTACACATTTTCTTGTTCCACTATGCAACTATTGTTTTGTAATTACACATTTGAAAGTCAACTGGGATTAAAAAATTATAATAATAATAATTAAATAGTTAAAGGCACACAGAGAACTTAGGTAAATATAATTGTGTTGAAACAGTAACTGCAATGCTTCTCTAAGAAGCACACGTGTGGAGGAGGTGAGCGGCTCATTATGGTAAAATATTTCTAACGGGCGAGCCTTTGATAAAGAAACTAGGCTTTAGCAGGGAAGCTAATGAGACTGCAGGATCTGAGGCAAGGCTGCACTGGAATGCTTTTCAAGGTTGGTGTGTTGGGTGTGGGCTTGTTTATCCTCTATCACTCCCTTTCTCCCATCATACACAGGGCTAAATCAAACTGAGCGGTAAAGAAATCTGCCTTCGCAGTATCCGTCACCCAGAGAACGAATGCCGATCAGTCTACTTTTGATCAGACGTCCCATGCTGTTTTGTGTGGTTGACCATGTCCCTTGTTGGCCCATAGCCAGGGAAAGCTGTTTCATCTGCGTCCACACAGTAACTTGAAGTGAGTTGTGGAGGACTTTCTGCACCGCGGAGGGCCGTAAATGCTAATTAATAGTGATGGAAGATCAAGGTAGGGATAAAATATAATGCTGATGTACTCTATAGCAACAACTTTGAAACTAAACGTTTTCTATGCTAGCATTGACAGAAGTCTGATACTGCAGCTTTTAATGTACTCTGTGATAGTGTTTTTAGTTTGGTTCTTATTGTTACATTTGAGCCATAAAGGAATGCTACAAAAATTCATAGACAAAGTCAGTTGTAAACCAAAGAGGTCACAACTGTTGTTGTAGTTCTGTTAAGGGGATTTACTGTGGAGCAGCAGTATCCAAACACATTGAAAATAGCTGCAACAATGCATAAACTGTCTAAATGATGTAAACTACTCTAATACTACAGTGCATAGCATATTCTGTAACGTACCATTCATACAAAGCAGATGACAATTTATTCATGTAGGTATATGAATAAGTAATGGAGGCCTGTGGTCATTAAAAATAGTGTGACATTCATTTGATATCCCAGTCAATAATTGTACAATATTGATTTAGTATTAGCATCCATTTTTACCTTAACCCTTTTTAATGTGCTAGCCCTAGCATTGCTTGACAGCTGTTACGGTTTTCTTCTATCTCCTCCTCTGACGAGGAGGTGTAGCAGGGATCGGACCAAAACGTAGCGTGGTTATTTAGATTCATGTTTAATAAAGAAAGAACACGAACAGTACAAAAAAATAAACGTAATACAAAAACCTAAACAGCCTAATCTGGTGCAAACTAACACAGAGACAGGAACTATCACCCACGAAACACTCAGAATATGGCTGCCTAAATATGGTTCCCAATCAGAGACAACGATAAACACCTGCCTCTGATTGAGAACCACTCCAGGCAACCATAGACTTTTCTAGAAAACCCCACTATACCACAATCCCAATACCTACAAAAAAACAAGACTAAACACACCACAATAATAAACCCATGTCACACCCTGGCCTAACCAAAATAATAAAGAAAACAGAAAATACTAAGACCAGGGCATGACAACAGCAGTGTGATGGGATTAATTTAAGTACAATGGTTTACCACAACTGTAATGGGTTTCATTACAACAGTAATGAAATAAATATGGTAATTTGTCCGTTTTCCCCCGACATAATCAGACCTGGGCAGACAATAGTATATTGTAGTTTATTTGATAATAACATTTTTAAATCAAGCCATATTTTTAAATCGAGCCAGGTGCATCTCCCGGCTAGCAAATGAAAATATTCCAGCTACAATACCTCTTTTGTCAACTGGCCTGGACCCTTTGTCGACACGGAACCCCACCGATCCATCACGACTGCCGATGTAATTCCATTCGCTGTGCCCTCAACCGGCCTTTGCCGGACGTCGATGAAGACAATACTACTAACCCCGTCCTGCTAACTTTCAAACGCTGTGTCTCCTTCTTGCTGGCGCAGTAACGACTACCTAGCAGCTTCCCCGTTTAATCTGTTGCTGTTTATGAATCACGGGACTCCATTTTGTTAATTATGTTTATCTGTCTTCCCCAGCCTCGAACTCAGGCCCTGTATGTAGTTAACTGACCCTCTCTGCCCATTCATCATCATTTTAACTGATTAGATGTTGTTGTCTTAGCTAGCTCTCCCAACAACACCTGTGATTGCTTTATGCCTCGCTTTATGTCTCTCTCTAATGTCAACATGCCTTGTATACTGTTGTTTAGGATAGTTATCATTGTTTAATTTTTACTGCGGGGCCCCTAGTCCCACTCAACATGCCTCGGATAGCTAACTCCCACACATGCAGTGACCTCACCCAGAATAACTGGTGGGTCCAGAGATGCAACCTCTATTATTTTCACTCAATGCCTAGGCTTGCCTCCACTGTACCCGCACCCTAGCATACCACTGTCTGTACATTATGCCCTGAATCTATCCTACCACACACAGAAATCTTTTCCTTTTATTCGCTGTCCCCAACGCACTAGACGACCAGTTTTGATAGCCTTTAGCCGTCCCCTCATCCTACTCCTTTTCTGTTCCTCAGGTGATGTAGAGGTGAACCCAGGCCCTGTGTGTTCCCAGACACTCTCGTTTGTTGACTTCTATAACCGTAAAAGCCTTGGTTTCATGCATGTTAACATCAGAATCCTCCTCCCTAAGTTTGTTTTATTCACTGCTTTAGCACACTCTGCCAACCCGGATGTCCTTGCCGTGTCTGAATAATGGCTTAGGAAGGCCACAAATTCTGAGATTTCCATCACCAACTACAACATTTTCCATCAAGATAGAACTGCCAAAGGGGGAGGAGTTGCAATTTACTGCAGAGAGAGCCTGCAAAGCTCTGTCATACTTTCCAAGTCTATGCCCAAACAGTTCGAGCTTCGGATTTTAAAACGTATTCTCTCCAGAAATAAGTCTCTCACTGTTGATGCCTGTTATAGACCCCCATCAGCTCTCAGCTGTGCCCTGGACACCATACGTGAATTGATTGACCCCCATCTATCTTCAGAGTTCATTCTGTTAGGTGGTATAAACTGGGATATGCTTAACATCCCGGCAGTCCTACAATCTACTAGATGCCCTCAATCTCACACAAATTATCAAGGAACCCACCAGGTACAACCCTAAATCCGTAAACATGGACCCCCTCAAAGATATTATCCTGACCAACTTGCCTTCTAAATAGACCTCTGCTGTTTTCAATCAGGATCTCAGCGATCACTGCCTCATTGCCTGCATCCGTAATGGGTCTGCGGTCAAACGACCACCCCTCATCACTGTCAAACGCTCCCTAAAACACTTCTGTGAGCAGGCCTTTCTAATTGACCTGGCCCGGGCACACTGGAAGGATATTGTTCTCATCCTGTCAGTAGAGGATGCCTGGTTGTTCTTTAAAAGTAATTTACTCACCATCTTAAATAAGCATGCCCCTTTCAAAAAATCTAGAACTAAGAACAGATAGAGCACTTGGTTCACTCCAGACCTGACTACCCTCGACCAGCACAAAAACATCCTGTGGCGGACTGTACTAGAATCGAATAGTCCCCGTGATATACAACTTACACACAGTCAGTTAGGAAAGCAAAGGCTAGCTTTTTCAAACAGAAATGTCCATCCTGTAGCTCTAACTCCAAAAAGTTTTGGGACACTGTAAAGTCCATGGAGAAAAAGAGCACCTCCTCCCAGCTGCCCACTGCACTGAGGCTAGAAAACAAGGTCACCACAGATAAATCCACAATAATCGAGAATTTCAATAAGCATTTGTCTACGGATGGCCATGCTTTCCTCCTGGCTATGCCAACCCCGGCCAACAGCACCACCCCCCCACCCCCCCCGCAGAAACATGCCCAAGCCTCCCAGCTTCTCCTTCACCCAAATCCAGATAGAATCCAATCAGATGTTCTGAAAGAGCTGCAAAACCTGGACCCCTTAATATAAGCTGCGCTAGACAATCTGGACCCTCTATTTCTAAAATTATCTTCCGCCATTGTTGCAACCACTATTACTAGTCTGTTCAACCTCTCTTTCGTATCGCCCGAGATTCCTAAAGATTGGAAAGCTGCCGCGGTCATCCCCCTCTTCAAAGGGGGTGACCCTATAGACCCAAACTGTTCTAGAGCTATATCCATCCTACCCTGCCTTCCTAAAGTCTTAGAAAGCCAAGTTAACAAACAGATCACTGACCATTTCAAATCCCACCGTACATTCTCCACTGTGCAATCCGGTTTCCGAGCTGGTCCTGGGTGCACCTCAGCCACGCTTAAGGTACTAAACGATATAATAACCGCCATCGATAAAAGACAGTACTGTGCAGCTGTCTTCATCGACCTGGCCAAGGCTTTCAACTCTGTCAATCATTGTATTATTATCGGCAGACTCAACAGCCTTGGTTTCTCAAATGACTGCCTCGCCTGGTTCACCAACTACTTCTCAGATAGAGTTCAGTGTGTCAAATCGGAGGGCCTGTTGTCCGGACCTCTGGCAGTCTCTATGGTGGTACCACAGGGTTCAATTCTCGGGCCGACTCTGTTCTCTGTATATATCAAAGATGTCGCTCTTGCTGCGGGTGATTCCTTGATCCACTTCTACGCAGACGATACCATTTTGTATACATCTGGCCGTTCTTTGGACACTGTGCTAACAAACCTCCAAACGAGCTTCAATGCCATACAACACTCCTTCCGTGGCCCCCAACTGCTCTTAAACGCTAGTAAAACTAAATGCATGCTCTTCAACTGATCGCTGCACATACCCGCCCGCCCGACTAGCATGACTACTCTGGACGGTTCTGACTTAGAATATGTGGACAACTACAAATACCTAGGTGTCTGGCTAGACCGTAAACCCTCCTTCCAGACTCATATAAGCATCCCCAATCTTCAAATTAAATCTAGAATCAGCTTCCTATTTCGCAACAAAGCCACCTTTACTCATGCTGCCAAACATACCCTCGTAAAACTGACTATCCTACCAATCCTCGACTTCAGCAATGTAATTTACAAAATAGCCTCCAACACTCTACTCAGCACACTGGACACAGTCTATCACAGTGCCATCTGTTTTGTCACCAAATCCCCATATACCACCCACCACTGCAACCTGTATGCCCTCATCGGCTGGCCCTCGCTACATATTCGCCACCAGACCCACTGGCTTCAGGTCATCTATACGTCTTTGCTGGGTTAAGCTCCTCCATATCTCAGCTCACTGGTCACCATAACAACACCCACCCGTAGCAAGCATTCCAGCAGGTATATCTCACTGGTCATTCCCAAAGCCAACACCTCATTTGGCCGCCCTCCCTTCCAGTTCTCTGCTGCCAATGACTGGAACGAATTGCAGAAGTTGGAGACTTTTATCTCCCTCACTAACTTTAAGCATCAGCTATCTGAACAGCTTACATATTTAAAACTATAGTTATCCCAGGTGTGGACATAATACATAATACTGTAAATAGGTTTCTTAAGCTTTGTTATGAAATGCAACATGTACTTTAATACAGTATGAACATTTCTTACTCTGGGCTTGGAACCGCAGTACTGATCTGTATTTGGGAACTGTGGAGATGTATTAGTTTCACAGGCCCAGTCAAGTTATTTGAGCTAGCCGGGTGAATGTAATATCCGGATATTGTAAGTAACAGAAAGTGAGTCGTGATGCTATTATTGACTGTCCATTTGATGAATATATTATAGTCCCATAGAAATAACAGATTTTACAATTTTTTTAATAGCTAATTTGCTTTCGACAAAACCTAAATACCTATCATACCCATCCCTGCATGAGGCTATGGGTCTACTTATGTGTTATATTTTTTAACACATACATCTGTCTAGTTAGGGACGACATATGTTGTGTTACTTCAAATCAAATTGTATTTGTCATATGCGCTGAATAAAACAGGTGTAGACCTTACTGTGAAATGTTTACTTACTAGCCTTTAACCAACAATGCAGTTCTAAGAAAATGGGATAAGAGAATACGTGGCTATTTTGAAGAATCTTAAATATAAAATAGATTTGCTGAACACTTTTGGTTACTATATGATTCCATTTGTGTTATTTCGTAGTGTTGATGACTTCACTATTATTTTACACTGTAGAAAATAGTAAAAATAAAGAAAAACTCTGGAATAAGTCAGTGGTTCAAAACTCTGACTGGTACTATTCACAATCTTATGAAACACTATATACATGCAAAACATGTTTCTTTAAAGACTTCAAACAACTCAGTTAGACACTCAGTCATTTGAAACAAACAATGTATTACATGAGAAACAGAATAACTGGCTGTTGTTGGATTTGGTAGTTATTTATTCCTTGTCAGACACAAAATGTACCTCTATCACATCCACTCACGGTTGGCCAAATATAACTCACTGAAAGCCACTCCCCACTAAACCCCATTTCCAATTTAATTTCCCAGTGTGCCTTTCCTTTTTGAGTGAATTGTAGTTACCCCCCATGACTGTATTTTCTATTGACAGAGATATTATTGTTGAATTTGTACACTAACACTCTAATGCCTATCAAGTGTCTAGATAACCTCATTACAGTTGAAATATGTCAGCACATAACATTGGAAGTTTACATACACTTAAATTGGAATCAGTAAAGCTCGATTTACAACCACTGCATTACACTAGTAATTTTTCCAACAATTATTTACAGAGTTTCACTTATAATTCACTGTCAGATAATATAATTCAGGTGGGTCAGAAGTTTACATACACTAAGTTGAATGTGCCTTAAAACAGCTTGGAAAATTCCAGAAAATTATGTAATGGCTTTAGAAGCTTCTGATAGGCTAAATTACATCATTTGAGTCAATTGGAGGTGTACCTGTAGACGTATTTCAAGGCCTAGCTTCAAACTCAGTGGCTCTTTGCTTGACATCATGGGAAAATCTAAATAAATCAGCCTCAGAAAGAAAATTGTAGACCTCCACAAGTCTGGTTTATCCTTGGGAGCAATTTACAAACACCTGGAGGTACCATGTTCATCTGTACAAACAATAGTACGCAAGTATAAACACCATGGGACCACGCAGCCGTCATACCACCCAGGAAGGAGACATGTTCTGTCTCCTAGGTATGAATGTACTTTTATGCGAAAAGTGCAAATCAATCCCAGAACAACAGCAAAGGACTTTGTGAAGATGCTGGAGGAAACAGGTTGAAAATGATCTATATCCACAGTAAAAACGAGTCCTATATTGACATAACCTGAAAGGCTGCTCAGCAAGGAGGAAGCCACTGCTCCAAAACCGCCATAAAAAAAGCCGGACTACAGTTTGCAACTGAACATGTGGACATAGATTGTACTTTCTGGAGAAATGTCCTCGTCTGTTGAAACAAAAATAGAACTGTTTGGACATAATGATCATCGTTATGTTTGAAAAGTTACCAACCACCAGTTTTCAAACCTACCTGCAAGCTATTATTCATATTGGAGTCCAGGGAGTGTTAGGATATCCAACAGTTGGAATTTCTATTCACCTGCTACCTTAATTCAGAAATTTGTAAGGAGACTACCTAACCCATTTAAAATATTACCACTGTTTTAGTAACGTGCGAAAAAATTGAACTGATTGAATTGGTTTAGATAAATGTATGTTATTTATCTTTCTGTTGCTTTAAGAGGAATCAATCAATCAATGAAAAATGAAGAAGAATATAAATGCAGCGTAAAGTGTTGGTCCCATCTTTTTAGGATGCCAGAAATTGTCTATACATACAAGAATATTTTTTTCTCTCAAATTGTGTGCACAAATTTGTTTAAATCCGTGTTAGTGAGCATTTCTCATTTTCCAAGAAAATCCATCCACATATCAAGAAGCTGATTAAACAGCAAGATCATTACACAGTTGCTCCTTGTGCTGGGGACAATAAAAGACCACTCTAAAATATGCAGTTTTATCACACAACACAATGCCACAGATGTCTCAAGTTTTGAGGGAAAATGCAATTGGCATGCTGACTGCAGGAATGTCCACCAGAGCAACCGGCCCCAAAACCACGTGTTACCACGCCAACCCAGGACCTCCTCATCCGGCTTCTTCACCTGCAGGAACGTTTGAGAACAGCCACCTGGACAGCTGATGAAACTGAGCAGTATTTCTGTCTGTAATGAAGCCCTTTTGTGGGTAAAACTAATTCTGATTGGCAGGTCCTGGCTTCCCAGTGGTTGGGCCCATTCCCTTCCAGGCCCACCCATGGCTGTGTTCCTGCCCAGTCGTTTGAAATTCATAGCTTTGTGACTAATGAATCTATTTCAATTGATTGATTTCCTTGTATGAATTGTAACTCAGTAAAATCATTGAAATTGTTGCTTTTATATTTCTGTTCAGTATACATGCAAAAAGACAGACTGATAGGGTTAAATAATATTTTAAAATATCTACTTGCAGTAGATCATGCTGGGAAATATGATAATTATAATGATTATGGTAATCATGTGCCTAATAAGGCTAACGTCTTTAAAACTTTTCGACTTGATATTTTGATAAATCAGGGCTGACACCGTATTCAGATAAACAATACATGTACTTTGTTTCTTGTTTCGTATTCCTCCGTTCTGGCTGGCTGAGGCTCACTCAAGGGGCCTTGGTGTGGGGTTGTGGCAAAGATACATGAACACTTCAGATCCGCAATGTGATTGGTCAATAATTTAACACATTTAGGGTGTGTTTTATGTTTTTCACTTTTAACACATTAATTTCAGGAATTGACACAAAATGTGCCGAAAATTTTACAGAAATAATTTTGTGCCAACACAGTGATTGTGTTAATATTAACACGGGTGATCCCTAACTAGACACACAGATGCGTTAAAAAATAACAGAGTGTATTGGATCTGCACAGGGTAGTCTAAAAAGTCATGTATTACTCAAACCTACTGAGTGTGCTGAGGGAGCAGAGAAGTTGGGAGCAGTTGGTGTGCTTGTGTGAAAAAGGAGGGAAAGAGTGGATGAGTGCTGGTGGTGGGGGTCATTTTTTAATGTTGCCCACCTTGGCACACAACTGGCTTGTCTTCAGATCAGAGCTTTGCCATGAACCAGAGGTTGGCACTGAAGCCAAGTGGCCGGAGGAGATAAGGCAACCGCTGGGACATTATAGATTCAGGCATTAGCCAAGTGGAGACTTGATGGAGAGCAGGGAAAGCTGAAGGTCTTTGATAACACCTTCTGATTTTTCCTGTGACCATTCAAGAAAGTGGACAGGTCTCATCTGTTGTTTTAAAAAATATATATTTAACTAGGCAAGTTGGTTTAGAAAATATTCAGATTTACAATGACGGCCTACCCCAGCCAAACGACGCTAGACCAATTGTGTGCAACCCTATGGGACTCCCAATAACAGCCAGATGTGATACAGCCTGTATTTGAACCAGGGACTGTAGTGACATCTCTTGTGCTGAGATGCAGTGCCTTAGACCACTGCGCCACATGAGTGAGCACCACATTGCCTGACACAACTGCTGCCTTCACCCACCCTGGCAGTCCTATGGACACATACAGTATTTTGTGTAGTCCCTGCTGAGAAAAAACAGTATACACCAGCTGGTGACCAGCCTTCGCTGTGTTTTTGTCTCCAGCTTGCCAACATATGCTGGTCACCCGCAAAATCAGCATCAAGTCACATTATGGTGGCTTGCGAAGTGATGTCTAATTGCTATTGGAATCCAGCCTGAGTGGGGATATCCAATTGTAACTTTTATTTACCACGAATCGCGGAGCTCCAAGGCCTGCGTCGAAATCGCTAAGCAGTTTGATTCGAAGCAGTGCGTTGGTGTTTGTATCACTTTATTACATCTGAAGCTTTGTTTTGTCAAACTACCACCTGATTGGTGTGGTATTGTTTTAGTAAACGAAAAAAGGGCTACCATGCGCTTGCGCTGCTGTGTGTGCAACATCGTCTAGAATAATGTGGTTGTTATAAATTATTTTGACCAGCAGATGCCACTAGTGAACAACGTGTTGATCAAAGCCTCAAGCAATGAACCTATTTTCGAAACATTTAGCTGGAAATGCTCAATGCTTCAGGAAGCTAAGTTTCTCCATCACTACTAAAATGGTTGTTCCAATTTTGATGGTTTAGATAGTGTAATTTATTCATCTTTCTAATCCTGGCAGTCATTCTGAATGCAAATTGTGGGAATTCACTCTGGCTGGATTCCAAAAGGAATTAAACATTACACTGTAAAACAGCATAATATAATTTGACGTTGGTCACCAGTGTCCAAAACTCAGCAAAGGCTGGTTACCAGCAAAAAAAACACAACGAACGCTATTCCCCAGTTAATACAGAATGAAGGCTGATCTGCCAGCGAAAGCACAACGGAGGCTGGTCACCAGTGAAAACACAACAAAGTCTGGTCACCAGCGAATACAAAACAAAGGCTGGTCTGCCAGCATCACCAGCTAGACCATGCTGTTCAGAGACTTCGCATAAATCGGAAATGCCAGAACTACTCAGGGCCATAGAATGAGGCAGGGGGATGGGAAACAAAAATATAAATGATACATGCAACATGCAACACTTTCGAAGATTACAGTTCATATAAGACTTAGGTCATATAAATAAATCAGTCAATTTAAATATATTCCTTAGGTCATAATCAATGGATTTTACATGACTGGGAATACAGATACCAGTCATACAGATTTTTTTTTGTTTTTTGAAAAAATTATTTATTACTCGCAATGCCATTCATTAATACAACTCAAAATCATAATTTTCTTTCAAACTCAAATAATGTCATTTTTAATTAACAAAGAACCCACAAACCAAAACAAAAACTCGGGGGAGCATCGTCCCTCCCCGTCATACCTAACCAATACCTAACCCTTTCCCTTTCTCCCCTTCCCTGATCTAACCCTTTACAACCCTCAATCTAACACTCCCAACCCTAAACCCCCTTTCCACCTCTCCCGTGCCGCATGCTGCCCCCACTTCCTCTCCTCCCGCTTCATCCTCCCCCTTAGATCTCCTTCCACCCTCCTCACTATCCCTTCCACCCCCCAATCTCTCCCTGTCTTTACCAAATTCTGCCTGGCTTCCCACAGCCCCCGTTTAAAGAGACTCATGAGAAGCCAGAGCAGAAACCTGTCCCTCTCTGTTCCCCTCGCTCTCCCTACGCCTCTCTCTAACCTAGCCTATGGAATGTTGTCCCACTCCTCTTCAATAGCTGTGCAAAGTGGCTGGATATTGGCGGGAACTGGACCACACTGTCGTACACGTCCATCCAGAGCATTCCAAACATGGTCAGTGGGTGACATGTCTGGTGATTATGGAAGAACTGGGACATTTTCAGCTTCCAGGAATTGTGTACAGAGCCTTGTGACATGAGGTGATGGCGGTGGATGAATGGCACGACAATGGGCCTCAGGACCTCGTCACGGTATCTCTGTACATTTCCATTTCCATTGATAAAATACAATTGTGTTTGTGTCCATAACTTATGCCTGCCCATAACATGACCCTGGGTTGGCAGGTAGCCTAGTGGTTAGAGTATTAGGCCAGTAACCAAAAGGTTACTGGATCAAATATCTGAGCTGAATAGGTAAAAATCTGTTCTTCTGCCCCTGAGTGAGGAAGTTAACCCACTGTTTCCTGTGTGTTGTGGATGTTGATTAAGGCAGCCCCCCACACCTCTCTGCGGAAGACACATTTCAGTTGTACAAATTACTAGTATCCCCTTTCTTTCTTTTTTTTACCCCGTCGCCACCATGGGGCACTCTGTTCACAACATTGACATCATCGAACCTGCTCGCCAACACAATGCTATACAGGCTGTCAAAGATGGCTGCAAGAGCACAGCGCATAATGTTCAATGAGGTTAAGAAGAATCCTAGTGTCAGCTAAAGACTGACCGAAATCTCTGGAACATGGTAACATCTCTGTTGACGAGTCTACGATATGCAAAACATTAAACAAGAATGGTGTTCATGGGAGAATACCATGAAAGAAGCCACTGCTGTCCCAAAAAAAACATTGCTGCACATCTGAAGTTCGCAAAAGAGCACCTGGATGTGCCACACAGCACTACTGGCAAAATATTCTGTGGACAGATGAAACTAAAGTTGTTGTTTGGAAGGAACACACAACACTATGTGTGGAGAAAAAAGGCACAGCACACCAACATCAAAACCTCATCCCAACTGTAACATGACCCTGGGTTGCCCCAGGGTCATGGAGGGAGCATCATGTTTTGAGAGGGAGCATCATGTTTTGGGGCTGTTTTGCTGCCTCAGGGCCTGGACAGCTTGCTATCATTGACAGAAAAATGAATTCCCATGTTTATCATGACATTTTGCAGGAGAATGTAAGGCTGTCTGTCCACCAATTGAAGCTCAACAGAAGTTGGGTGATGCAATTGAACAACGACCCAAAACACAGAAGTAAATCAATCATAGAATGGCTTCAACAGAAGAAAATACGCCTTCTGGAGTGGCCCTGTCCGAGTCCTCACCTTAACCCGATTGAGATGCTGTGGCATGACCTCGAGAGCGGTTCACACCAGACTTCCCAAGAATATTGCTGAACTGAAACAGTTTTGTAAAGAGGAATTGTCCAAAATTCCTCCTGACTGTTGTGCAGGTCTGACACCCAACTACAGAAAACCTTTGTTTGAGGTTATTGCTGCCAAAGGATGGTCAGACAGTTATTAAATCCAAGGGTTCACATACTTTTCCCACCCTGCAGTGTGCATTTTTACACAGTGTGTTCAATAAAGACATGCAACCTATTATTGTTTGTGTATTATTAGGTTTAAGCAGACTGTGTTTGTCTATTGTTGTGACTTGGATGAAGATCAGGTCAAATCTTATGACCAGTTTATGCAGAAATCCAGGTAATTCCAAAGGGTTCACATACATTTTCTTGCAACTGTACATCTATTTTACTTCACAATAAAGTATTCCAATATTATAGATTGATACCCACATTTGTGTCTGTTTTTACAGTAGCTATGGGTGCATGGATGTACAAGGATGAGTGTAAGAACCTTATCCCTTTGTCACACCAGATTGTCCCTGAAGCCCCTAGTGCAGGTTTTCCCAAACTCGGTCCTCGGGACCCCAAGGGTTGTACGCTTTGGTTTTTGCCTCAGCACCACACAGCTGATTCAAATCAAGCTTTGAATCAGCTGTTTAGTGTTAGGGTGAGAAACAAAACGTGCAGCCCTTGGGGTCCCGAGGACCCCTTTGGAAACGGTGCCCAAGTGTCACTCTTCTTTTACTCCCTCTGCCCTGATCTTTTTTCATCTTTCTGACATGCAGATAAATCCCAGGAGAATTCTAGGGTGCTACAGTTTCATCCTTCCTCTTAACAGTCAGGAACAGTGCCTGTCCCTACCTGAATCTAGCATTTACCATCACCCTGACTCTTTCAATGTCACCGAGTAGCTCTGCCATTTCCTATTTGTGCCAAGTCTCCAAAGCCGGAAATGATCAAGACCACTTGGCATGGAATTCAGGTGCCTTCATTGTGCTTTTACAGTATGTTTATTGGTTTGTATCTGACCCATGTGTTAGAGTTAATGTTAAAAATAGGGAAATCTATAAATTCCTCTGGAAATCAATAGATTCTCTGTCGACCTGGTAAATGTGTAGATTTATGTTTCTCAGCTGTAAATATATAGATGACCCATTTTACACATTTGCATTTAGATTAAACGATAAAAAATACAACCCAATACACAATAGAAATAATGTAACTTGCAGCAAGAATAGCTAGTTGTATTACACTCAAAAAAGTGCTGGGTTAAAAACAACCCCATATGAGTCAATATTGGACAGCCAGTTGGGTCACAAACAACCAATTGTTTTCTTTAAATTGGGTTGTTGATGCTGAGTTATTGAGATATAATCATCAGGGTCAGACCAGAAGACTGGGGGTGTGGTTTAGTAGAGGCCTGGCTTTCAGATTGTTATTTTTGGTCACCCATGAGAGTCAATGTCATTAAGGTTAATCTGTCCTGTTGTATTGTCAGCACATCTTAAAGCTGAGTACCGACACTTTTGTAGCTTTTACAATGATTACACAACCACTGCCAGCCAACACAAACCACTGCCAGCCAACACAAAGACTCAAACAAACCATCAGAAACTTCACCAGACCAACCAAATAAGATAGATTCCTAACCCTATCTACACTCACTCCTCAACCCTCCTGCCGGTTTTTGGTCGAATTGGACCAATTTACAAGTTTTCTCTCTGAAAAATGTAGTTAATTTAAACTGATTATCAAAAGTTTACCTGACTTTGTCCACACAACGCATAATTAATTACATTTTGGGTGTTTTTTAAAACTTTTGTACACATGTGGTGTACCCGGTTAAAATAACCGGTCATTAGAAATGAATGGGTGAGACTACAATTAGTGTATACAATTGAGTTCAGGCACATGCCCATTCATCAGATAAACACACTCCCTCTCCCAGACCCCCACATGCCCTATGTGTATAAGAGCACACACACACACACACACACACACACACACACACACACACACACACACACACACACACACACACACACACACACACACACACACACACACACACACACACACACACACACACACACACACACACACACACACACACACACACACACACACACACACACACACACACACACACACACACACACACACACCCTTTCTTGGCAACCCCCACTGGAACTTTTCCCCAATAGAATAATTTCCCCACGGGAACCACACCTGTTGGCAATCTCACAAACAATCGCAACCTTGTTTCAATATCATATATATATTTTCTCGCTGCTCTGGTATATTTTATGCCGGAAGTTTACATACACATTAAGGAAATTCATTTAAACTCAGTTTTCACAATCCCTGACAATAATCCTAGTAAAAATTCCCTGTCTTAGGTTATTTAGGATCACCACATTATTTTAAGAATGTGAAATGTCAATAATAGTAAAGATAATTATTTCTTTCAGCTTTCATTTCTTTCATCACATTCCTAGTAGGTCAGAAGATAACATACACTCAATTAGTATTTGATAGCTTTGCCTTTAAATTGTTTCTGGTAGCCTACCACAATAAATTGGGTGAACTTTGGCACATTCCTCCTGACAGAGCTGGTATAACTGAATCAGATTTGTAGGCCTCCTTGCTCGCACATGCTTTTTCAGTTCTGCCCACAGATTTTCTACGGGATTGAGGTCAGAGCTCTGTGATGGTCACTCGAATATCTTGACTTTGTTGTCTTTAAGCCATTTTGCCACAACTTTGGTGGTATGTCTGGGTTCATTGTCCCTTTAGAAGACCCATTTGTGACCAAGCTTTAACTTCCTGACTGATGTCTTGAGATGTTGCTTTAATATATCCACGTAATTTTCCTTCCTCATGAAGCCATCTATTTTGTGAAATGCACCAGTCCCTCCGGCAGCAAAGCACCCCCACAACATGATGCTGCCACCCCCGTGCTTCACAGTTGGGATGGTGTTCTTTGGCTTGCAAGCATCCCCCTTTTCCCTCCAAACATAACGATGGTCATTGTTGTCAAACAGTTTGTTTGTTTGTTTCATCAGACCAGAGGATATTTCTCCAAGAAGTACGATCTTTATCCCCATCTGCAGTTGCAAACCGTAGTCTGGCTTTTTTATGGCGGTTTTGGAGCAGTGGCTTCCTCCTTGCTGAATGGCCTTTCAGGTTATGTCGATATAGGACTCATTTTACTGTTGATATAGATACTTTTGTACCTGTTTCCTCCAGAATCTTCACAAGGTCCTTTGCTGTTGTTCTGGGATTGATTTACACTTTTCGCACCAAAGTACGTTAGGAGACAGAATGCGTCTCCTTCCTGAGCGGTATGACAGCTGCATGGTTCCATGGTGTTTATACTTGCGTACTATTGTTTGTACAGATGAACGTGGTACCTTCAGGCATTTGGAAATTTCTCCCAAGAATGAACCAGACTTGGGGGGTCTTGTGAGGTCTTGGCTGATTTCTTTTGATTTTCCCATGATGTCAAGCAAAGAGGCACTGAGTCTGAAGGTAGTCCTTGAAATACATCCACAGGTACACCTCCAATTGACTCAAATGATGTCAATTTGCCTATCAGAAGCTTCTAAAGCCATGACATCCTTTTCGGGAATTGTTCAGTTTAAAGGCACAGTCAACTTAGCGTATGTAAACTTCTGACCCACTGGAATTGTGATACAGTGAATTATAAGTGAAATAATCTGTCTGTAAACAATTGTTTGAAAAATTACTTGTGTCATGCACAAATTAGATGTGCTAACCGACTTGCCAAAACTATAGTTTGTTAACAAGATATTTGTGGAGTGGTTGAAAAACTAGTTTTAATGACTCCAACCTAAGTGTATGTAAACTTCCGACTTCAACTGTAAATTGACATGTCTCAATGTTGTGATAGTTACCACTTTATAATATTTAAATAATAATTGGTGGGGGGAGGGGTGACTTTCAGATTGTAATTTTTGGTCACCCATGAGTGTAAATGTTAATTACTGTTCATACACTGCAATTGCTCTTCAATATTTTAACATACAATTAACAACATTATTAATTATTATAACAAATGTCTTACTATCCAACATAGGCATTTGCACTTCACTTGTATAAGCTGCATTAAACTACAATAGTGTCAGTGCCTATCATGGACAGATGAACCCGAATGACATTTACTCTCAAGTGTGTCCAAAGATAACAGACCTATTGTTTGACCATGCTGGTCATTTATGAACATTTGGACATCTTGGCCATGTTCTGTTATAATCTCCACCCGGCACAGCCAGAAGAGGACTGGCCACCCCTCATAGCCTGGTTCCTCTCTAGGTTTCTTCCTAGGTTTTGTCCTTTCTAGGGAGTTTTTCCTAGCCAACTTGCTTCAACACCTGCATCGCTTGCTGTTTGGGGTTTTTTGGCTGGGTTTCTGTACAGCACTTTGAGATATCAGCTGATGTACGAAGGGCTATATAAATACATTTGATTTGATTAGATGGCAATAGGAAAGCCACACCCCTACTATTCCACACCTCTAGCATTCTGATCTGACTCAGTGGAGCACAGCGCATTAACTGAACTAAGTGACCCAACTGGCTGGGTCAAAAATAACCCAACTTGTGTTCTGTCCACTATTTACCCAGTGCTGGGTTGTTTTTAACACATCTTTTTAAATTTTTAATAACATGAAAGAACATAGGCCTATGTGTGCATAATATAGGATTAATCTAAAGGAAAGGCTGATGATTTGATTGTATTTCATTTTAAAGATGAGAGCGATTTATCAGCCAAAGTAACACAGTTACGTGCTTAATGCTGTCCAGAATTCATAACTCATTTCCGCTACAGGGCAATGGCCAGCCAAATCAAATACTACAATATGTTGTCCTCTCAGCAGACTTTGTTTCATACTCTATAGTTGCATTCTAATATGGATGGTTAAAAATATATTACATGTATTTCAGAAAATAAAAATTCACCTAATATGAAAATGTGTATTTTGTACTCTTCATACTTTAAGGGTCACATTTCTATCAGTAAGACTAATACAACATTTTCCATCCAATATTAATATGAACTTTCTTTGTCTTACCTGAAGAAGAGTAATCACATATCCACTTGACTTTAAAACAACTTGTTGAAGGGTAAGAGTTATTGACATCCATCCGTCCCTATTCCTTATTCCCCCAAGCTCACCAACTTTGATTCATCTTGTTTCAATTGACTGAGTGAAACAAGTCCCTCCATCCCCTAAAGACATCAGTGGCTCTAGCTGTGTTGAAATGAGAGCAAAAACACTGTTTTTAATCATACTGATCATTCAGTTGGCTGATACAACATTAAAATGTGCATCAATGACTGAGCGGAATCGAACCAGAGATCATCTAACACTGTTTTAAAGCCACATGGGAGCAGTGTAGTTGTGTAACTCGGATAAAATATCTTAAACTGCATCCCAAATGGCAACATATTCCCTATATAGTGTACTATTTTTCACGAGAGCCCTATGGGACTTGGTCAAAAGTTGTGCACTATATTGGGGGTAGGGTGCATTTGAGATGCACCCCTGCAAATGTTTTAACAGGCAAGGATGGTGTTCAACAAGTTTAACCCTGGGTGACTCCACATTGGCTCAGATCGCCACTGGCCAAGCTCTTTTGTACACTACCTACACTATCTAACAATAGACACAATCAGTCACTGATGCAGGGGAGGTTTTGTAAGAACAACTATTCATATTGTTCCATTATAGAGTAAGTCAAAATATGATATATTACATACTGTATATGCAGCCATTGTGTACTATAGTCCTACCTACAGTACCACAGTCTTATCGCCTTAACCGGTAGAGGAATATAATACACTGTGCAGAATCATGTTTGTGTTTGTTGTGGTGGCTCTGTTCTCATGCATTGCCTGCATTGTGAACGCTAGCCTTCATGCACTGAGGTTGTGTCCCCAACAAATCTGTGTAATTGCAGGGCACTCCATCTTACCTCTGCCCCAGTTCCTAATCACACACTACCTATCAATCTAATGGAAGGAGGATTGAAGGAGACGGACAAAAAAATTGAAAAGTTTAATCTGCCTAGTGGCAAGAGAGTCATTCATTGTTAGAGACTCTGCCAGGAGGCCAAGGGGAGTTTTTCCACTTAATATTTGTATTCCCTTTCACAAAGGTCTCGCCAGTAGCTCTACATGCCCACAGATATTTTTGTTTTCTCTGGTGACTCCTGGCAATCTTGTCGCCACTCCCAAAAGGTTAGAAGAGCCCAGAAGAGCCCATTCCCTGCTCACAGTCTTGTCTGTCTTCCCCCTTACCAGTTCTCATAATTAACTCTTAGTGCTATGAAGCATGACATAACATATGCATCCTGCCCAAACCTAACAGGTCTCCAGCTACTAATTGGTCTCTACATTATTAAGGTATATGAACAGGGGGAAAAAGAAGCCACAGCTACATGATGTTCAACGTGTATACAGTGCATTCGGGAAATAATCAGACCCCTTGACTTTTTCCACATTTTGTTATGTTACAGCCTTATTCTAAAATGGATTACATAAAACATTTTCCTTATCAATTTACACACAATACCCCATAACGTCAAAGTAAAAAACATAAAACACCTTATTTACGTAAGTATTCAGAACCTTTGCTATGAGACTTGAAATTGAGCTCAGGTGCATCCTGTTTCCATTGATCATCCTTGAGATGTTTCTACAACTTGATTGGTGTTCACCCGTGGTAAATCCAATTGAATGGACATGATTTGGAAAGGCACACAACTGTCTATATAAGGTCCAACAAATGACAGTGCACGTCAGAGCAAAAACAAAGCCATTAGGTCGAAGGAATTGCCTGTAGAGTTCCGTGACAGAATTGTGTTGAGGCACAGATTTGGGGAAGGGTACTGGAACATTTCTGTAGCATTGATGGTTCAAAAGAACACAGTGGCCTCCATCATTCTTAAATGGAATAAATTTGGAACCACCCAGCCTCTTCCTAGAGCTGGCCGCACAGCCAAACTGAGCAGTCGGGGGAGAAGGGCCTTGGTCTAGAAGGTGACCAAGAACCCGATGGTCACTCTGACCGGGCTCTAGAGTTCCTCTGTGGAGATGGGAGAACCTTCCAGAAGGACAAGCATCTCTGCAGCACTCTACCAATCAGACCTTTAAAGTAGAGCGGCCAGACAGAAGTCACTCCTCAGGTAAAGGGACAAAAGCCCGCTTGGAGTTTGCCAAAAGGCACCTAAAGGACTCTCAAACCCTGAGAAACAAGATTCTCTGGTCTGGTGAAACCAAGATTGAACTCTTTGGCCTGAATGCCAAGCATCACGTCTGGAAGAAACCTGGCACCATTCCTACGGTGAAGCATGGTGATGGCAGTATCATGCGGTGTCAATTTTTTCCATTGGCAGGGAGACTAAGGAAAGATGAACAGAGCAAAGTAGAGAGAGAGAGCCTTGATGAAAACCTACTCCAGAGCACTCAGGACCTCAGACTGGCGCGAAGGTTCACCTTCCAACTGGACAACGACTTTAAGCCCACAGCTAAGACAATGCAGGAGTGGCTTAGTGACAAGTCTCTGAATGTCCTTGAGTGGCACAGCCAGAGCCTGGAATTGAACCCAGTCTAACATCTCTGGAGATACCTGAAAATAGCTGTGCGGCGACGCTCCCCATCCAACCTGACAGAGCTTGAGAGAGAGAGAAGAATGATAGAAGCTCCCCAAATACAAGTGTGCCAAGCTTGTAGCTTCATACCCAAGAAGACTCAAGTCTGCCATCGATGCTAAAGGTGCTTCAACAAAGTGCTAAGTAAAGAGTCTGAATACTTATGTAAATGTCATATTTCAGTCATTTTTTATATTAATTTGCTAAAATGTCTAAACCGGTTATTGCTTTGTTATTATCATTATTGTATGTGGATTGATGAAGGGGGAAAAACAAAGTAATCAATTTTAGAATAAGGCTGTAACGTAACAAAATGTGGAAAAAGTCTAGGGGTTCTGAATACTTTCCCAAATGCACTGTATGTGTGTAAACGACCTCAAAGTCGTTCATAATAGCAGTGATTTGCTTCAAAAATATAACGCAATTGATTTTTCAGAATTTCTGTTATTTATTTTTTACAACATTTTTATGAGTGTAATGTAATGAAGCAATAAATAGCCTAACTGCCAGAATTTTTTATTTGTGGTAAAAAAACGAAATCAATCTGCTTTATGCTATTTAGGAACCTACAAACTCTTACATTTTAAGTGAGTTTTGAAGTCAACCACTGATCCAGTTATATATATTAACCCTTCTAGACCAATGTTTTTGTTTTCTCAGTATGCAGCTCATCTCTTTCTTTCTTGGGACCTAGAACAAGCATCTCTGTTTTGTCCGAGTTTAAAAGTAGAAGATTTTCCGCCATCCACTTCCTTATGTCTGAACCACAGGCTTCCAGGGAGGGCATGTTTGATCTCAGCCGCATAGTAGTGAAAGTTAACATTATGTTTCCGAATGACATCATCAAGAGGTAAAATATATAGTCAAAATAATAGTTGTCCGAAAACGGAGCCTTGAGGAACACCGAAATTTACAGTTGATTTGTCAGAGGACAAACTGATATCTTTCCGACAGATAAGATCTAATCCATGCCAGAACTTGTCCGTGTAGAGCAATTTGGGTTTCTAATCTCTCCAAAATAATGTGGTGATCGATGGTATCAAAAGCAGCACTAAGGTATAAGAGCAAGAGGACAGATGCAGAGCCTCGGTCTGGCGCCATTAAAAGGTAATTTAGCACATTCACAAGTGCAGTCTCAGTGCTATGATGGGGTCTAAAACCAGACCGCAGTGTTTCATATACATTGTTTGTTTTCAGGAAGGCAGTGAGTTGCTGCACAACAGCTTCTTTTTTTTGAGAGGAACGGGAGATTCGATATAGGCCGATCATTTTTATATTTTCTGGATCAAGATTTGACTTTTTCAAGAGAGGCTTTATTACTGACACTTTTAGTGAGCCTGGTACACATCCGGTGGATAGAGAGCCGTTTATTATGTTCAACAGAGGGGGGCCAAGCACAGGAAGCAGCTCTTTCAGTAATTTAAATGGAACAGGGTCCAGTATGCAGCTGATATTCTATAATTTGAGCATCACTGCATCTCAATTGCCAGCCTATTCCCAGAGGCTCTGGTCAAAAGAGGCTCTGGTCAAAAGTAGTGCACTATAAAATGAATAGGGTGTCATTTATGAGGAAATATAAGAAGGTCATCCTGACAGGTATTTTTATTAAAATGCCAATATTTTTGCTAAACAGGTCATCAGGATTAGACCTTTACATTGTTTTGCCATTCTGTCGGTCTCTGGCATTTTCTACAAGGTGAGTTATGGATGTATATGTCATTTTGAGGGTGAGGATTGTTCGGTGCTCTCACACTTTTCTTGCCTGTTTTTTTGACAAATATGTCTAGTTCATTAAACCTCATTGACATCTTGGTAATGTTTATTTTATATGGGGCAAAATCATTGGCTAAATATCAACAGATATGCATCTTTTTTCATTTCACTTTAACATATCTTCAGTCCAGTAGTTAACTGTTTTGTCAGATATTGTATTACCTGGCTTGATCTCTATCTGGTAAATTCATTATTTGGACTGGAATATACAGTGCATTCAGAAAGTATTCATTCCCCTTGACTTATTCCATGTTTTGTTATGTTACAGCCTGAATTCAAAATGGATGAACTATATTTTTATCTCACCCATCTACATGCAATACCCCATAATGACAAAGTGAAAACATGTTTTTAGAATTTTTTTGTAAATTTATTTGATGAAAAAATACATTCAAACCACCAGACATAATTTGAACGGTTTTAGAAGCTTTAGAGTGTCTTTGGGTTATAGAAGCTTTAGAGTGTCTATTCAATAATATTTATTATATGCATATATTAGCAATTTTTGACAGATTTTTTGTCAGTTTACTATGGGCACGCATTCCTCCAAAGGGGGCAGTATTCTGCCCTAGCCTTAACAGGTTATTAAAATCACCTTTGGCAGCAATTACAGCTGTGAGACGTTCTGGGTAAGTCTCCACAAGCTTTGCACACCTGGATTGTGCAATATTTGCACATTATTCTTTTTAAGATTCTCCAAGCTCTGTCAAGTTGGCTGTTGATCATTGCTAGACAGCCATTTTCAAGTCTTGCCATAGATTTTCAAGCCGAAATACAGAGTGTACAAACATTAGAAACACCTACTCTACAAAGACTGACCAGGTGAATCCAGGTGAAGCTATGACCCCCTTATTGGATTTTTAAGCCTTGAGACAATTCCGACAGGGATTGTGTGTGTGCCATTCAGAGGGGGAACGGGCAAGACAAAGATTGTGTCTTTGAACAGGATATGGTAGTAGGTGCCAGGTGCACCGGTTTGAGTGTGTCAAGAACCACAAAGCTGCTGGGTTTTTCATAATCAACAGATTCCCTTGTGTATCAAGATTATTCCACCACTTAAAGGACATTCATCCAACTTGACACAACGGTGGGAAGCATTGGAGTCAACATGGGCCAGCATCCCTGTGGAATACTTTCGACAACTTGTAGAGTCTAAGCCCGACCAATTGAGGCTGTTCTGAGGGCAAAAGGGGGTGCAACTCAATATAAGGAAGGTATTCCTAATGTTTTGTACAGTGTAAGTCAAAACTGTAACTGGGCCACTCAGGAACATTCAATGTTGTTTTGGTAAGCAACTCCAGTGATATTAGGCTTTGTGTTTCAGGTTATTGTCCTGCTTTAAGGTGAATTTGTCTCCCAGCGTATGTTGGAAAGCAGACTGAAACAGGGTTTCCTCTAGGATTTTGCCTGTGCTTAACTCTATTCTGTTTCTTTCGATCCTAAAAACCTCCCCAGTCCTTGCTGGTGACAAGCATACCCATAACATGAAGACACGACCATGCTTGAGAATACGAAGAGTGGTACTCAGTGATGTGTTGTGTTAGAATAGCCCCAAACATAACTCTTTGTATTCAGGACATAAAGTAAACCCCACAGCCGGTGTGTCAATCTAAGTTATATAATAAAAAAATCCCCATCAAAACATGTCTGTTTTTTGGCATTGGATGCATCTCAATCCACCGCATCTGCAGTGAAAGGTGGCAGAGATAGATTTTATGTTTGTCAGACCATAAGGCATCTAAACAAATCAGTCAACTCAATAAAACTTTTGTAACAGTTTTGCTATACGACCCACACAAGTGTCAGGGGACTTGTCTGAAGTCGATATGCCAACTTCTGTTTGTAGCATCCGAAACATTTGGACTACAAACAAAGAGATTCTCATGAAATGAGGGTGTTCTCTGTTTTATTCAATGACCCCCTCAAGTGTCAGGGGACTTGAAAGTAACCGGTACCGGTTTTTACAAATTAATGGAAGTATGAAGTAGGGTTGAATGTTCTGGAACCCGGTTACCGAGATTCACTGGGATATACTGTCCAAAACCACTCCCTTTTCCCAGGATAAATAACTGTGAAACTGGCTAATTATAATATGAACAGCATGACTTTAAATAGAACTGTTAAATGATATACAATGTCTAAATCTGGCTTCTCTATGGCCTCTGCATGATGAATCGTCAATGCTCAGGGTGGGGATAGACACCCCATCTCAGTATGGAGCGCAGTTTACATGTAGACCTATCATCTAATCATAGTAAAAAAAAAATCCTTGTGACAATCAGGCCTGCATTTGCTGCAGCATAGTTTGTGCTACAGTAATATAAAGTCAAATTTAACCGCCATTTGGCTTTTGGGCGTCCTTATTTTTTTATTTTAAAGATTTTTTAAAAAAATCATTGAGGCTGCTATGACTCAAGTATCATTGCTTTAAATCAGAGCACTCTCACAGTCTTTCTTTCTCTCCACCAACTCCATTCAAATGCATCCAAAATACATCATCCTGTTCTTAATTGATATATAGATATCCTAGCCTACCAGGTAATAGATGTAATGCAGTATTAGCCATATATTTAGTTAATGAATGATGGGTTATGCATAATACGTTTCTAATTTATAGCCTCTATCTCTTGCACACGCACCTGTGCTCCAATGTCCCCTCTCCATAAAAAATGCTCCTTAGCTCTTGGAGTCCCATGCAAGGAAAGCTAGACTAGAATAGCTTGCTTGACATGAGCATTTCTTATACCAATAGACTATTCGAAGAGGGACGCACGTTGGCGCTAGGCTATTGCAGTTATTTATTCAGACCCATAACCATTCAATATTCATAAAGAGAAGTGAAAGCCTTCTGCAATTAATTATAGTCCTATATAATTCAAGGATGTCATTAGAATGATGACGATAAGGACAAAAAAAACATATTTAATTTAACTGTTGAAAGCGAGGAATGAATGAAGCAACAATAGAGAGAAAGAGGAGCTAGACTAATAACATTAGGGAAAATATTATGAAAGGTAAATATGTGTCAGCCTACCAATTATACAAATAGGTTCTATTATATTTCAAAATGAAAATCATATTCACGAGCCTATACTTGTAACTTTGTAGACTACATGTGCCGCACCAGAAGTGCATGTTCTCCCCCTGCTTTATCATGGTTTAAATGAGGTGCGTAATTCCAGTCCATATAATACAAGACAGTACAGTAATACAGGAGCTTATTTCATTTACTTAACCGAGAGCGCATATACGTAGCTAGCAACATCTATGGACTTTTATGTTTTTCTGTCGTGTGCAATGTGCAGTAGCCTATATTGTATAGCCTATGTATTGGATAACGACACAATCATTTGGGCTTGGGATTATTAAATGTCTTTAATGTAGGGCCAGTAAAATGTATTTAATGTTTGGTTCATCAGGCTCGAATTTTAAAGCTCTTGTCAAAATGCAGACATAGGCCTATTTATATGCTTTATAATGCTTTTGAATGACACTTCCGGTTTTGGAGGGAAACACTGGTAACCCAGGAGAAAAGTTATTTATTCTTGGGAAGGAACATTCGTAAAACACAGGGAAAATATTCAACCCAAGTATGAACGTAGTTTGTGCCTACCAAAAAAAGGGGTTAAATATGTATTGTAAAACATATATATATAGCCTGAGCTTTCTTATGTCTCCTAGATATAGGACAAACACTTCAAAACCTTGTTTCTTAAGATATATTTTTTGACTGTCTTTGCCATTTATGAAAGCGTTTCTCCGGGCTATAGTTGTAAAGGCCAAATTCAATATTTTATCAAATATTTTGTATATATTTTTACTTAATACCTAAAGGGGTGAATGGCTCATATTTTGACCATCTTTAAACAATTCCATATTTCAGCATAGAAACAGTAGAAGCTTTTTTTGCATCTGCCAATTGCATCTGCCTTCTTTGCTGGGAATTGGAAAAACTCCCTGGTCTATATGGTTGAATCTGTGTTTGAAATTCACTGCTCGACTGAGGGACCTTACAGATAATTGTATGTGTGGGGTACAGAGATGGGGTAGTCATTAAAAATCTTGTTAAACACTATTATTCTCCTACAGTCCATGCAACTTAATATGCAAATATATATATATATTATGAATTTACTCTTGATCTTATTTAGGGGTTGACAAGACATTTCAGCAATTCCTTTATAATTACATGGAAGAAAAATAATCTTCAGAATTCCACTTTTTCATTATGGGGTATTGTTTGTAGGCAAGTGACACATCTCAAAAACACAGCAAAATGTGCAAAGAGTCAAGGGGTGTGAACTTTCTCAAGGCACTGTACAATATATACAGTTGAAGTCGGAAGTTTACATACACTTAGGTTGGAGTCATTAAAATTAGTTTTTCAACCATTCCACAACTTTCTTGTTAACAACTATAGTTTTGGCAAGTTGGTTAGGATATCTACTATGTGCATGACACAAGTAATTTTTCCAACAATTGTTAACAGACTATTTCACTTATAATTCACTGTATCACAATTCCAGTGGGTCAGAAGTTTACATACACTAAGTTGACTGTGCCTTTAAACAGCTTGGAAAATTATGTCATGGCTTTAGAAGCCTCTGATAGGCTAATTGACATAATTTGAGTCAATTGGAGGAGTACCTGTGGATGTACTTCAAGGTCTACCTTCAAACTGCCTCTTTGCTTGACATCATGGGAAAATCTAAAGAAATCAGCCAAGAACTCTGAAAAAAATTGTTTACCTCCACAAGTCTGGTTCATCCTTGAGAGCAATTTCCTAATGCCTGAAGGTACCACGTTAATCTGTAGAAACAATAGTACGCAAGTATAAACACCATGGGACCACACAGCCGTCATACCGCTTAGGAAGGAGACGCATTCTCCTAGAGTTGAACGAACTTTGGTTTGAAACATGCTAATCAATCTCAGAACAACAGCAAAGGACCTTGATGGAGGAAACCGGTAAAAACGTATCTATAGCCACAGTAAAATGAGTCCAATATTGACATAACCTGAAAGCCCACTCAGCAAGGAAGAAGCCACTGCTCCAAAACCGCCATAAAATAGCCAATTGCACATGGGGACAAAGATCATACTTTTTGGAGAAATGTCCTCTGGTCTGATGAAACAAATGTAGAACTGTTTGGCCATAATGACCATCATTATGTTTGGAGGAAAAAAGGGGAGGCTTGCAAGCCGAAGAACACCATCCCAACTGTGATGCACGAGGGTGGCAGCATCATGTTGTGGGGGTTCTTTGCTGTGGTGGTGCTTTGCTGCAGGAGGGACTGGTGCACTTCACTAAATTAATGGTATCATGAGGATGGAAACTTTTGTGGATATATTGAAGCAACATCTCAAGAAGTTAAAGCTTGGTCCCAAATGGACAATGACCCGAAGCGTTGTTGCAAAAATGGCTTAAGGACAACAAAGTCAAAGTATTCGAGTGGCTGTCACAAAGTCCTGACCTCAATCCTAGAGAAAATTTGTGGGCAGAACTGAAAAAGTGTGTGCAAGCAAGGAGGCCTACCTACCTGACTCAGTTACACCAGCTCTGTCAGGAGGAATGGGCAAAAATTCACCCAACTTATTGCGGGAAGCTTGTGGAAGGCTACCCGTAACGTTTGACCCAAGTTAAACCATTTAAATTCAATGCTATCAAATACTAATTGAGTGTACTGTATGTAAATATCTGACCCACTGGGAATGTAATGAAAGAAATGAAGGCTGAAATATATCATTCTCTCTATTATTATTCAGACATTTCACATTCTTAAAATATAGTGGTGATCCTAACTGACCCAAAACAGGGAATTTCTACTAGGATTAAATGTCAGGGATTGTGAAAAACTGAGTTTAAATGTATTTGGCTAAGGTGTAAGTAAACTTCCGACTTCAACTGTATAGCAATGTCAAATCATATTTAAGGAAATAAATGAAAACTGTCCTAAAGATGGACATAAAATAATTTCACAATTTTCGCTAAGTAGCCAAATGATAAAGCGCTGGTAAAGTGTTTCTTCCCATGTTTCTTGAGCTAAAACAAAAGATCCCAAAACTTTTGCATATGCGCAAAAAGCTTATTTCTCTCAAATTCTGTGCACAAATTTGTTCACACCCCTGTTTGTGAGCATTTCTCCTTTGCCAAGATAATCCATCTACCTGACAGGTGTGGCATATCATTACAGAGGTGCACCTTGTGCTGGGGACAATAAAAGCCTGTCTACCGTGTGCAGTTTTGTCACACAACATGATGCCACAGATATCTCAAGATTTGAGGGAATGTGCAATTGGCATGCTGACTGCAGGAATGTCCACCAGAACTGTAGCAAGAGAATTCAAAGTTAATTTCTCTACGATAAGCCACCTCAAACATTGTTTTAGAGAATTTGGTAGTACCTTCAACCGGCCTCACAAGCGCTTTACTGATGTCAACGTTGTGGGGTTAGGGTATGGGCAGGCAAAAGCTATGGAAAATGAACACAATTGCATTTTATCGATTACAATTTGAAGGCACAGAGATACATTGATGAGGTCCCGAGGCCCATTGTTATGACATTCATCCACCGCAAACACCTCATGTGTCAGCATGATAATGCACTGCCCCATGTTGCAAGGATCTGTACACAATTCCTGGAAGCTGCTGATGTCCCAATTCTTCCATGGCCTGCATACTCACCAGACATGTCACCCATTGAGCATGTTCGGGATGCTCTAGATTGAAGTGTGCTATAGCGTGTTCCAGTTTCTGCCAATAGACAGCAACTTCGCACAGGCATTGAAGAGCAGTGGGACAATATTCCATATGCAATATCATCAAATTTGAAGTGTTCCAAAACCACATTGTTTCACATGTGATAATATTTTTACATGTGCAAAATGTGTTTTTTCCTATACTGACACAATACTCCATCAAGACCTGCTATCCTCCTAGCACCTGAGTTAGATTGGATTTTTAAATATATCTTGTTGAAATTGATGATATTCAGGTTGGGCCTGCCACTGTTTACTGACGAAACTAATACAGTTGTTGAGTTCTAAACCAGATGCAATCAGAACAGTGTAATATGTTCCTGTGTATAAATGGAAACCACTGCCTACTATCATCCCTATCAGTGCTGTACTATTCCAGGGTCTAAAGATAGTAATTTACATTTAAATAATTGTAATAATGAATGTGTTACCACCGTCTGACATTACATTAGCATAGCCTGGACTGTGCTACTGCGTCCTGCCCTCTCACCAAAAGGTCAGCCTAATCACAGCATTCTCAATGGTGTCATTTCACATGTCAGTAACTGCGGCTAATGCCTAGTCAGTCTTCACAGTGCAGAAGGGAAGTATTATACAAATTACCGTCTGATGTCTCTCCTCATCTGATCCAAGGGCAATTACAGTGGATACCTTCTTGATAATTAAAATAAATTGTACATTTGATGACTGGAAACTAGAAAATTACACCAAAAATTTGATGACTGGAATGTTTAAATTACACTTTACAATATCCAATTGCCCCCTCTTCATTAAAGTATTTTGGGAAATATGATTGCATCAGCCAAATGTAAAGGTCACGATCTCAAAGGTCCTTTCCACTTTGCACCAGAAGAAAAAAACAACATCACTCTACTGAATTCATTAGCCTATTGATAATGATGGGAAGCTCCCATCTGCCTGGCCAGAAGCAAATAGGTCATTGGGTTTAATATTAAAGTATAAAAAGCCTTGTCCAAACCATAATGGCCCATACACAATCAGAAAAAAGGGTTCCAAAACTATTCTTTAGCTGACCCCACAGAATAACCCTTCGTGATTACAGATAGAACCCTTTTTGGTTCCATGTAGAACTCTCTGTAAAAAGGCTTCTACATGGAACTCAAAAGGGTTCTACCTGGAACCAAAAGCAATTCTTCAAAGGGTTCTTTGATGGGAACAGTCGAAGAACCTTTTAAGGGTCTAAATATAAACTTTTTTCGAGAGCAGGAGCCTATTTCCTGTTTGTGTAGCGTGAAGAAGCTTGATGTACAAGTAGATCCCCTAGACCATAGTGTCTATTGATATTAGCAGTGACTTATTTCAGTCAGATCCAACAGTTCCAACTATGGAAGAGATTAAACTATAATTGTATTTTTTTAAACATTGAACTATTTCTAAGGATTTCTCTCCATTTCATCTCCACCTGATATATTATTTTCTTCACTGAAGTAGTCACCCATGCCCTCCTAAATTGGACAGAAAGACCTCCACAGCCACCTGCTCACATCAGAAAATTCCTAATAAGTTTCTCCCTGTCCATGTAGCCTTACTTTGACCAAGACGCTAGGGAGCAGCTGAGCCCAGGGAGACTATTACTACTCAAAGTCTCCAACCAACTAGCACTTAATCAGAGCTAAATCAAACCGGTTTCTTTGACTGGATGCCAAATGGCACCGTATTCTCTACATAGTGCACAACTTTAGTCAAAAGTTGTGCGCTATATAGGAATAGGGTGTGATTTGAGATGCAACCTTTACCATGAGGTTCTGCACATCACATTGAATTCAAATTCAAATGTATTTATTTATATAGCCCTTCGTACATCAGCTGATATCTCAAAGTGCTGTACAGAAACCCAGCCTAAAACCCCAAACAGCAAGCAATGCAGGTGTAGAAGCACGGTGGCTAGGAAAAACTCCCTAGAAAGGCCAAAACCTAGGAAGAAACCTAGAGAGGAACCAGGCTATGTGGGGTGGCCAGTCCTCTTCTGGCTGTGCCGGGTGGAGATTATAACAGAACATGGCCAAGATGCTCAAATGTTCATAAATGACCAGCATGGTCGAATGAAAATAAGGAAGAACAGTTGAAACTGGAGCAGCAGCACAGTCAGGTGGACTGGGGACAGCAAGGAGTCATCGTGTCAGGTAGTCCTGGGGCACAGTCCTAGGGCTCAGGTCAGTTGAAACTGGAGCAGCAGCATGGCCAGGTGGACTGGGGACAGCAAGGAGTCATCATGTCAGGTAGTCCTGGGGCATGGTCCTAGGGCTCAGGTCCTCCGAGAGAGAGAAAGAAAGAGAGAATTAGAGAGAGCATATGTGGGGTGGCCAGTCCTCTTCTGGCTGTGCCGGGTGGAGATTATAACAGAACATGGCCAAGATGTTCAAATGTTCATAAATGACCAGCATGGTCGAATAATAATAAGGCAGAACAGTTGAAACTGGAGCAGCAGCATGGCCAGGTGGCCTGGGGACAGCAAGGAGTCATCATGTCAGGTTGTCCTGGGGCATGGTCCTAGGGCTCAGGTCCTCCGAGAGAGAGAAAGAAAGAGAGAAGGAGAGAATTAGAGAACGCACACTTAGATTCACACAGGACACCGAATAGGACAGGAGAAGTACTCCAGATATAACAAACTGACCCTAGCCCCCCGACACATAAACTACTGCAGCATAAATACTGGAGGCTGAGACAGGAGGGGTCAGGAGACACTGTGGCCCCATCCGAGGACACCCCCGGACAGGGCCAAACAGGAAAGATATAACCCCACCCACTTTGCCAAAGCTCAGCCCCCACACCACTAGAGGGATATCTTCAACCACCAACTTACCATCCTAAGACAAGGCTGAGTATAGCCCACAAAGATCTCCGCCAAGGCACAACCCAAAGGGGGGCGCCAACCCAGACAGGATGACCACAACAGTGAATCAACCCACTCAGGTGACGCACCCCTTCCAGGGACGGCATGAGAGAGCCCCAGTAAGCCAGTGACTCAGACCCTGTAATAGGGTTAGAGGCAGAGAATCCCAGTGGAAAGAGGGGAACCGGCCAGGCAGAGACAGCAAGGGCGGTTCGTTGCTCCAGAGCCTTTCCGTTCACCTTCCCACTCCTGGGCCAGACTACACTCAATCATATGACCCACTGAAGAGATGAGTCTTCAGTAAAGACTTAAAGGTTGAGACCGAGTTTGCGTCTCTGACATGGGTAGGCAGACCGTTCCATAAAAATGGAGCGCTATAGGAGAAAGCCCTGCCTCCAGCTGTTTGCTTAGAAATGCTAGGGACAATTAGGAGGCCTGCGTCTTGTGACCGTAGCGTACGTGTAGGTATGTACGGCAGGACCAAATCAGAGAGATAGGTAGGAGCAAGCCCATGTAATGCTTTGTAGGTTAGCAGTAAAACCTTGAAATCAGCCCTTGCTTTGACAGGAAGCCAGTGTAGAGAGGCTAGCACTGGAGTAATATGATCAAATTCTTTGGTTCTAGTCAGGATTCTAGCAGCCGTATTTAGCACTAACTGAAGTTTATTTAGTGCTTTATCCGGGTAGCCGGAAAGTAGAGCATTGCAGTAGTCTAACCTAGAAGTGACAAAAGCATGGATACATTTTTCTGCATCATTTTTGGACAGAAATTTTCCGATTTTTGCAATGTTACGTAGATGGAAAAAAGCTGTCCTTGAAATGGTCTTTTGAAGAACATATCAGTTCTTCAAAAGAGAGATCATGGTCCAGAGTAACGCAGAGGTCCTTCACAGTTTTATTTGAGACGACTTTACAACCATTAAGATTAATTGTCAGATTCAACAGAAGATCTCTTTGTTTCTTGGGACCTAGAACAAGCATCTCTGTTTTGTCCGAGTTTAATAGTAGAAAGTTTGCAGCCATCCACTTCCTTATGTCTGAAACATTTTGGCTGAGGGCAATTTTGGGGCTTCACCATGTTTCATTGAAATGTACAGCTGTGTGTCATCCGCATAGCAGTGAAAGTTAACATTATGTTTTCGAATAACATCCCCAAGAGGTAAAATATATAGTGAAAACAATAGTGGTCCTAAAACGGAACCTTGAGGAACACCGAAATTTACAGTTGATTTGTCAGAGGACAAACCATTCACAGAGACAAACTGATATCTTTCCGACAGATAAGATCTAAACCAGGCCAGAACTTGTCCGTGTAGACCAATTTGGGTTTCCAATCTCTCCAAAAGAATGTGGTGATCGATGGTATCAAAAGCAGCACTAAGGTCTAGGAGCACGAGGACAGATGCAGAGCCTCGGTCCGATGCCATTAAAATGTCATTTACCACCTTCACAAGTGCTGTCTCAGTGCTATGATGGGGTCTAAGACCAGACTGAAGCATTTCGTATACATTGTTTGTCTTCAGGAAGGCAGTGAGTTGCTGCGCAACAGCCTTCTCAAAATGTTTTGAGAGGAATGGAAGATTCGATATAGGCCGATAGTTTTTTATATTTTCTGGGTCAAGGTTTGGCTTTTTCAAGAGAGGCTTTATTACTGCCACTTTTAGTGAGTTTGGTACACATCCGGTGGATAGAGAGCCGTTTATTATGTTCAACATAGGAGGGCCAAGCACAGGAAGCAGCTCTTTCAGTAGTTTAGTTGGAATAGCGTCCAGTATGCAGCTTGAAGGTTTAGAGGCCATGATTATTTTTATCATTGTGTCAAGAGATATAGTACTAAAACACTTAAGCGTCTCTCTTGATCCTAGTTCCTGGCAGAGTTGTGCAGACTCAGGACAACTGAGGTTTGGAGGAATACGCAGATTTAAAGAGGAGTCCGTAATTTGCTTTCTAATAATCATAATCTTTTCCTCAAAGAAGTTCATGAATTTATCACTGCTAAAGTGAAAGGCATCCTCTCTTGTGGAATGCTGCTTTTTAGTTAGCTTTGCGACAGTATCAAAAAGGAATTTCGGATTGTTCTTATTTTCCTCAATTAAGTTAGAAAAATAGGATGATCGAGCAGCAGTAAGGACTCTTCGGTACTGCACGGCACTGTCTTTCCAAGCTAGTCGGAAGACTTCCAGTTTGGTGTGGCACCATCTCCGTTCCAATTTTCTGGAAGCTTGCTTCAGAGCTCGGGTTTTTCTGTGTACCAGGGAGCTAGTTTCTTATGACAAATGTTTTTAGATTTTAGGGGTGCAACTGCATCTAGGGTATTGCGCAAGGTTAAATTGAGTTCCTCAGTTAGGTGGTTAACTGATTTTTGTCCTCTGGCGTCCTTGGGTAGACAGAGGGAATCTGGAAGGACATCAAGGAATCTTTGTGTTGTCTGTGAATTTATAGCACGACTTTTGATGTTCCTTGGTTGGGGTCTGAGCAGATTATTTGTTGCAATTGCAAACGTAATAAAATGGTGGTCCGATAGTCCAGGATTATGAGGAAAAACATTAAGATCCACAACATTTATTCCATGGGACAAAACTAGGTCCAGCGTATGACTGTGACAGTGAGTGGGTCCAGAGACATGTTGGACAAAACCCACTTAGTCGATGATGGCTCCGAAAGCCTTTTGGAGTGGGACTGTGAACTTTTCCATGTGAATATTAAAGTCACCAAAGATTAGAATATTATCTGCTATGACTACAAGGTCCGATAGGAATTCAGGGAACTCAGTGAGAAACGCTGTATATGGCCCAGGAGGCCTGTAAACAGTAGCTATAAAAGGTGATCGAGTAGGCTGCATAGATTTCATGACTAGAAGCTCAAAAGACGAAAACGTCATTTTTCTTTTTGTAAATTGAAATTTGCTATCGTAAAGGTTAGCAACACCTCCGCCTTTGCGGGATGCACGGGGGATATGGTCACTAGTGTAGCCAGGAGGTGAGGCCTCATTTAAAACAGTAAATTCATCAGGCTTAAGCCATGTTTCAGTCAGGTCAATCACATCAAGATTATGATCAGTGATTAGTTCATTGACTATAATTTCCTTTGAAGTAAGGGATCTAACATTAAGTAGCCCTATTTTGAGATGTGAGGTATCATGATCTCTTTCAGTAATGACAGGAATGGAGGTGGTCTTTATCCTAGTGAGATTGCTAAGGCGAACACCGCCATGTTTAGTTTTGCCCAACCTAGGTCGAGGCACAGACACGGTCTCAATGGTGATAGCTGAGCTGACTACACTGACTGTGCTAGTGGCAGACTCCACTAAGCTGGCAGGCTGGCTAACAGCCTGCTGCCTGGCCTGCACCCTATTTCATTGTGGAGCTAGAGGAGTTAGAGCCCTGTCTATGTTGGTAGATAAGATGAGAGCACCCCTCCAGCTAGGATGGAGTCCGTCACTCCTCAGTAGGTCAGGCTTGGTCCTGTTTGTGGGTGAGTCCCAGAAAGAGGGCCAATTATCTACAAATTCTATCTTTTGGGAGGGGCAGAAAACAGTTTTCAACCAGCGATTGAGTTGTGAGACTCTGCTGTAGAGCTCATCACTCCCCCTAACTGGGAGGGGGCCAGAGACAATTACTCGATGCCGACACATCTTTCTAGCTGATTTACACGCAGAAGCTATTTTGCGCTTGGTGATCTCTGACTGTTTCATCCTAACATCATTGGTGCCGACGTGGATAACAATATCTCTATACTCTCTACACTTGCCAGTTTTAGCTTTAGCCAGCACCATCTTCAGATTAGCCTTAACGTCGGTAGCCCTGCCCCCTGGTAAACAGTGTATGATCGCTGGATGATTCGTTTTAAGTCTAATACTGCGGGTAATGGAGTCGCCAATGACTAGTTTTCAATTTGTCAGAGCTAATGGTGGGAAGCTTCGGCGTCTCAGACCCCGTAACGGGAGGAGTAGAGACCAGAGAAGACTCGGCCTCTGACTCCGACCCACTGCTTAATGGGGAAAACCGGTTGAAAGTTTCTGTCGGCTGAATGAGCGACACCGGTTAAGCGTTCCTACAGCATTTCCTTCCAGAAACCGTGAGAAAGTGTCCGGCTGCGCGGACTGTGCCAAGGGATTTATACTACTATCTGTACTTACTGGTGGCACAGACGCTGTTTCATCCTTTCCTACACTGAAATTACCTAACGATTGCGTCTGAAGATGGGCTTGTAGCACAGCGACTGCAATTAGAAGGCATCATGTTAATGTTACTACTTAGCTTCGGCTGTTGGAGGTCCTGACGAATTGTGTCCAGATAAAGCGTCCGGAGTGAAAACGTTGAGGGAAAAAATATATATATATGAACGGTAATTAAAAAGTGAAAACCGTATAGTTTTCAGGTAGCAAAATAGGTTGGCAACAAAACGCACAGCAACTCGAAAACAAGCCTGCATGTTGAGACCGGAAATGACATTAGCAAGTTTAATCTGTTAATTAATATTGATGGTTGTACAGTCTTCTCAAATAAAACTGTGAAGGACCTTGGCGTTACTCTGGACCCTGATCTCTGTTTTGTCGAACATATCAAGGACATATTTTTTCCAACTATGTAACATTGCAAAAATCAGAAACTTTCTGTACAAAAATGATGCAGAAAAATTAATCCATGCTTTTGTCACTTCTAGGTTAGACTACTGCAATGCTCTACTTTCCGGCTACCCGGATAAAGCACTAAATATACTTCAGTTAGTGCTAAACATGCTGCCAGAATCTTGACTAGAACCAACCAATTTGATTATATTACTCCATTGTTAGCCTCTCTACACTGGCTTCCTGTTAAGGCAAGGGCTGCTTTCAAGGTTTTATTGCTAACCTACAAAGCATTACATGGGCTTGCTCCTACCTATCTTTCCGATTTAGTCCTGCCTTACATACCTACACGTACGCTACGGTCACAAGACGCAGGCCTCCTTGCTGTCCCTAGAATTTCTAAGCAAACAGCTGGAGGCAGGGCTTTCTCAAATAGAGCTACATTTTTATGGAATGGTCTGCCTATCCATGTGAGAGACGCAGACTTGGTCTCAACCTTTAAGTCTTTATTGAAGACTCATCTCTTCAGTAGGTCCTATGATTGAGTGTAGTCTGGCCCAGGAGTGTGAAGGTGAATGAAGAGGCACTGGAGCAACGAACCACCCTTGCTGTCTCTGCCTGGCCGGTTCCCCTCTCTCCACTGGGATTCTCTGCCTCTAACCCTATTACAGGGGCTGTGTCACTGGCTTGCTGGTGCTCTTCAATGCTGTCCCTAGGAGGGGTGCATCACTTGAGTGGGTTGAGTCACTGACGTGATCTTCCTGTCCAGGTTGGCACCCCCCTTGGATTGTGCCTTGGCGGAGATCTTTGTGGGCTTTTCTCACCCTTGTCTCAGGATGGTAAGTTGGTGTTTGAAGATATCCCTCTAATGGTGTTGGTGCTGTGCTTTTGGCAAAGTGGGTGGAGTTATATCCTGCCCGTTTGACCCTGTCCAGGGGTATCGTCAGACGGGGCCACAGTTTCTCGCAACCCATCCTGTCTCAGCCTCCAGTATTTACACTGCAGAAGTTTGTGTCAGGGGGCTAAGGTCAGTCTGTTATATCTGGAGTATTTCTCTTGTCTTATCCTGTGTCCTGCTCTCTCTAATTCTCTCTCTTTCTTTTTTTCTCTCTCTCGGAGGACCTGAGCCCTAGGACCATGCCTCAGGACCACCTGGCCTTATAACACCTTGCTGTCCCCAGTCCAACTGGCCGTGCTGCTACTCCAGTTTCAACTGTTCTGCCTGCGTCTATAGAACCCTGACCTGTTCACCGGATGTGCTACCTGTCCCAGACCTGCTGTTTTCAAATCTTTAGAGACAGCAGGGGCGGTAGAGATACTCTGAATGATCGGCTATGAAAATCCAACTGACATTTACTCCTGAGGTGCTGACCTGTTGCACGCTCGTCAACCACTGTGATTATTATTGTTTGTCCCTGCTGGTCAGCTATGAACATTTGAACATCTTGGCCAAGTTCTGTTATAATCTCCACCTGGCACAGCCAGAAGAGGACTTGTCACCCCTCATAGCCTGGTTCCTCTCTAGGTTTCATCCTTTCTAGGGAGTTTTTCCTAGCCACCGTGCTTCTACACCTGGATTGCTTCCTGTTAGAGGTTTTAGGTTGGGTTTCTGTACAGCACTACAGCACTGTACATCAGCTGATTTAAAAGGGCTTTATAAATACATTTGATTGATTGATTTGGTGTTGCCAGTCTGCATACTTCTAGTTTCAGTATGAGACCTAGAATAATTAGCATGCAGTTTGAGATTAAAATAAAAGGTCTGTAGTGAAAACCGCTAGATGACAAGGTTTGAAAACTTGACCAATTAAAATCAAATGTTCCCTTTAGAGCTGTCAGGTAGGTGGGAAGTATAACTGTCTTTGTTGGCTGGCTTCCCTTAGATCTTTGACACTGTTTGGTACTGTCAATACTTAATCAGACCTAAGTCTGGGTGAGTTTTGGACATGATGAGGACATAGTTATGTTTATCCCTACACGTACAGAATAATGGCATATGCATTTTGGCCTGTCATTTTCTTATCTGTTTATTTTACACTAATCCATAGCCTGCCCTTTAGAGCAATCCTTCTCTATGGGGCTCAAGTTGTCTCTTCATAAGAGTGAACATTTCATTTACTTGTGAGCATTAGATAACATAAGACCAACATCATCAACAAAAAACTCAAAAAACTGCAGAATGTGGCATGCACACTATTTACTTACTCACTTATGTGTGGCTTATTGTAGTTCGGAATCAATAATTGATGTATTTGTCTTTATTCGTGTATTGCATTTTATCTCAACTCGTTCCCAAACACATCACTACCAAAGAAAGCCACGGCAGTCACACACTGCTCATAAGCCAGTTTAATTAGTCCAGGCATCTAAAAGCATTCCTTAACAAGACATGTTAAAACCTAATAACACATCAAACATTACTGACAGCCTGCCCCCAGGAAATCAGCCACATTGTTTTACACTCAGAGAAGCGTTCAGCTCCTTCCAATAACAATCGCAGGGAAAAGGCAGTGCATGTTGTTATCATATTTTTTTAAGTCTCAGAGAATTTATTCTCTTTCCAATATCACTGAGGAGCTGACCGTTTCATTCTGTCTGTGGTCAACAGGTTCTAGTTTTATAATTGCCTTCTATTCATACTTAAGCCAGAGGCTAGATGGAGCTACATGGTAATTGTGCAAGCCTTAGGATATTGTTGTCAGTCCAACATGCCAATGTGGCTAAACTAATAATTGAGAACCTCAGCATATTATATTCCAGGCAAAGTTAACTAGTGGCTTTAAAACAGTCATCCTATAGGGACATCTGTATTGTTACTTGACAATACTGTGCTATCTAAAAAATATCACAAAAAAACAAGCAAGTGCTATACGGGAACAGAACAATCTGTATGAAATCTGAAAAGACAATATGTAAGTTAGAATAATACATGACAAGAAATACAGTGGCCTGCGAAAGTATTCATCCCATTGGCATTTTTCCTATTTTGTTGCTGCCACGCCCTGACCTTAGAGAGCCTTTTTATTTCTCTAATTGGTTAGGTCGGGGTGTGATTTGGCTGGGCATTCTAGTTTTCCTATTTCTTTGTTTGCCTGGTATGGTTCCCAATCAGAGGCAGCTGTCTACCGTTGTCTCTCATTGCGGATCATACTTAGGCAGCCTTTTTCCCCTTTAGTTTGTGGGATCTTGATTTTGTATAGGTGCTGTGTAGCCTGCAGAACTTTACGTTTGTTTTGTATTTTGTTGTTTTTCGGTGTTAATTTATTTATTTTTTAAGTAAGATGTTCGCCTACCACGGTGCACCTTGGTCCAATCCTTCAAACAACGAGCGTAACAGAAGATCCCACCACCAAATGACCAAGCAGCGTGCCCAGGAGTGGAGGACATCCTGGACCTGAGAGGAGGTAATGGCAGGGGACAAGATCCTGCCATGGCTTTTCATAGCCGATAATTCAGAGTATCTCTACCACTCCTGCTGTCTCTAAAGAGTTGAAAACAGCAGACGGAGGCAGCGGAGGAGCAACACCGACGACGCCGGGGTTCGCCCAAAGGACAGCCCGAAAAGTTTTTTGGGGGGTGTCACACGGGGTGGTCGGCGGTGAACCAGAGACAACCTTGGAAGAGGTAGAGGTGGTCGGTTAAACCCAGGGAGAGTGCCAGAGCCCGTCTGGGATTCAATAGAACAGTGCGAGGAGGGATACCGGAGAATGTGGTTGGCGACGAGTATGCGGAAACGTCGGCGTTTGGAGGAGCATGTCACCAGTCCAGTGCAATCTGTGCTGGTACCACGCATCAGGCCTCCAGTGCGCCTCCCCAGTCCAGTATGTCCTGTGTCTCCTCCTCACACTCGCCCTGAAGTACGTGTCCCCAGTCCGGTACGTCCTGTGCCTGCTCCCCGCACTCGCCCTGATGTACGCCTCGACAGCCCAGTACGTCCTGTGCGACCTCCCCACACTCGCCCTGAGGTGCGTGTCACCAGCCCGGTGCCAGCTGTACCGGCCCCATGCATCAGGCCTCCAGTGCGCCTCCCTGTCCAGTATGCCCTGTGCCTGCTCCTCGCATTCGTCCTGAGGTGTGTGTTACCAGCCCGGTACCACCATTGCCGGCCCCACGCACCAAGCTTCCCGCGACAGTTCCCAGTCCAGAGCTCCGGCGACAGTTCCCGGTCCAGAGCTTCCGGCGACAGTTCCCAGTCCAGAGCTTCCGGCGACAGTTCCCAGTCCAGAGCTTCCGGCGACAGTTCCCAGTCCAGAGCTTCCGGCGACGGTCCACAGTCTGGAACCTCCAGCGACGGTCCACAATCCGGAACCTCCAGCGACGGTCCATAGTCCGGAACATCCTGAGATGCTCCACAGTCGGAAACCTCCTGAGATGGTCCTGCTGTCTTGACCTGACCTTAGACAGCTGTCTATCGTTGTCTCTGATTTGGGATCATAGATTGGCAGCCTTTTTCCCCCCTTTAGTTTGTGGAATCTTGATGTTGAATAGGTGCTGTGTAGCCTGCAGAACTTTACTTTCATTTTGTATTTTGTTGTGTTTCGGTGTTCATTTTAATAAAAGTTTGCCTCCAACGCTGCACCTTGGTCCGATCCTTCAAACAACGAGCATAACAGTTGCCTTACAACCCAGAATTAAAATGGATTTTTTGGGGGGGTTGGTACCATTTGATTTACACAACATTACACTTTGAAGATGCACAAAATGTTCTTTTTTTTAACAAACAAGAAATGAGACCAAAACTGCGAAACTAAATCTGAGCTTTGTTAAAAATTCACAAAAGAAAATATTACATTCATTATTATAGTGATTAAGAAGTAACATTAAAACAGAATAATATGTAGTACCAACATCAGACAACTATACAGAAAACCCCTCCAATTCGTGAAATAAGTTAATTAAATCAATGATGATAGAATAGATGAACTGATTAATAAAATATTTGTGAATATGTACTAGTGATAAGTACTAAGTGATCAGATCAAATGTAATCATACTGTCATTGATAAAGATTTTTATACTATTTTAACTAAACAGCGTACCACATACTTTACCCCCCCCCCTATAATTTAATTCCCTTAAAAACCACATGTTAAATAGCTGTTTCACATGTTGAGCTGAAATTTTTCACATGTAAAAAAAAAAAAAAAGAAACGTGATGCCAGATGTTCACATATGAAATCATACACTGAGTGTACAAAACATTAGGAACACCTTAAAGTTGAGTTGCATCCCTTTTCACCTCAGAACAGCCTCAATTTGTCGGGGCATGGCGTCAAGCGTTCCACAGGGATGCTGTTCCCTCTGGCCTCCCCTCATATACACAATCCATATTTCAATTGTATCGAAGCTTAAAAATCCTTCTTTAATCTGTGTCCTCCCCTTCATCTACACTGATTGAAGTGGATTTAACAGGTGACATCAATACAGGATCATAGTTTTCACCTGGATTCACCTTGTCAGTTTATGTCATGGAAAGAGCATTTATTCCTAATGTTTTATACATTTAGTGTATGTTCACATGTATTACATTTGGAGTTCACATATTAACACAACATTTCAAATGTGAGGAAAATAACATGTTTGCTCTCTCACACACTCACTTGCCTAGTTAAATGAAGGTTAAATAAAAATTAAAAATTAATAAAATGTGGAATTATATTTTCACATGTGAAAACATTTTGTCACATTTATTTCACGAAATCATGTTTTCCCCTGTGTAGTCTGATGTTATCACATGTCGCTTTTACATGTTGTAACATATTATCAAATTAACTTCACATAATGTCACATGATCACATGTGAAATCTGTGTGTTTTTCTGTAAGGGGTGTTATTATAGCTGAGTCAATTACATGAAGGGGAGCAGGGAACAGGTGACTGGAAAGCAACTCAATTCCAGGACATAAATGATCTGTGTACTGACCAGCTGGTGCAACTGGAACAGGCTACATCAATTGACAGACGCCAGATTGCTTACCGACTTGTCAGTACCACATCTGACCTCTGATGCCTGCCATGTATTTTCAGGAATCCGAATGGGGGTGGTGATGACCGGATCAGATGGACAGTTTTTTTTTTTACGATTAACCATGAGCTGTCCTACAAAGTAATAAGATCACTCTAGTACTGCCACCAAGAGACCTTCCCATAAATTGGATGTGATACATGGATGTTAGCAGAAGCACTGTGGAAGCCTACAGCCGGGGCTGGTAGACCTTAACCCCGAGCAATAGTCTTACATTTTCAATATTAGAATGCTGACTTACTAACTGAAATCAGAAATAACTTACTGCTGAAAATGAAAGACATTAAATTAAATGTTCATACACAAACAGACCCCATTTTATTCCTGTTTGCTGCTGAGGTGACATTCAATAACACTTATAATCACAACAGGGATTACTGCTCTGATGCAGAATGAGTGATAACTGAAAATGCCTTTGTCAGAAATCCCCCCACTACATTTAAGATGAAGATTTTAACTTATATTTATCTGAATGTCCAACAAATTGATCATGGCTAGTTGTTTTGCATATCCAAACTATGAATATACTTTCTACACTAAACATTCAGAGTTCAAAATATAAAGTAAAAATATAATAACTCTGCCAAGATTAAACATATCACAGGAGTATGTGTTTGATTAGTGTCCTATATTGTTATTAATAAGAAGACAGTTTGAACATTCTGTGAATTGTATGTATAATTATAGAAAAGGTTGAGAGTGACATTGACAAGGCAATAAATGCAGAAGAGAGGGTTTTGAGGTATGAAAATGAAAGGCATTAATGAGTAACTTGGTATTTGCTATCTGGGCACTGATATATGACTGTGAGAGTTAGATGCCTGACACATCTCTTCTACTCTAATTGGGAAGTACTGTACCTCAAGACTTGTAAGGTTGGCGAGCAAATCATGAATTCTTAATAGAATGTGAATCAATATTCCTCAGTGTTGTTAAATAAAATAATCACATTTTTCAGTTTCTATATGCAGGGAACCACATCAACAAAACCTCCCTTTTCTATCTTGGCAGTTTATTACTCGGGATGCTTAAAATTCGCATCTCATTGGATGAATAACAGTATTAAGGCCAATAAGATAAGAAAATATTAAGTTCATAGAGGAAGTTAGTACCAGACATAAAACATTGATTTAGTCGAGAAAAACAAACACTTGATAGGAACCATTGGATAGCATCTTGAAATGGTCATAGTTAGGATTTATTATCAGATATTATTTAACCAGGTGGTTAACTGTTATGTGTTCTTAGATATGTAATTTACCGGGTTTAAATCATTTGGTATAAATCTTAGCGGGTTTTTAAAAATAAATTAGCCGGCTTGTATAATATGCTTATATAACACGATCCATACATATGCCACTTGAAGTGGCTTTATACTGCATGAAATGGCAATCTCCCAGCCTCATGGAGCATGCTGTAATCATCAAACCTACTATTAAGGGATGTTTTGAACCCAACTTAGTATTCTAGGCATACAATGTTCAATCTGTCTTTCAACAGCACATGTATCTGCGTAGATGTAAATGCCGTGGGCACATTATTTCCTTACATTGGTTGCCTGGATACGTTGCTTCTGTTACATTGTGATTAGATGCTTCTGAAACTTTTTATTCCAATGTGAAGTCTGTTTATTTACTTGCCAGTATTGATTCACTGGTACATTGTTAATGTTGTATACAATATGTACATCTAGATCATATAACTGAGATGAAAAAAATATACACAACAATTGAATTTATAACTTTATATATATATACAGTATAGACATACATACTGTATATTTGTAAAGGAAAAAACAAACAGAAAATGTCACGTTCTGTGAGTTCTATTTTCGTTTATCAACACTCATGGCTAGCAGTAGATAAACACCAACCTCCTCTGACCCAAAATACACATTTATATATCACAAAAACGGTTCAACGCAAATATACTGTTAAGGTAAAATAGCTATAATTTCCTTGTCAGAGCCATTGAATAGCACAGTGTACCCCTCTAAAATGCCAATCACATTAAAACTGTACGGACAAAACCTAACGACAGAAGGAAACGTAAACGTTCTGGGGGTGACATTCCAGCAAGTTATAAAATGGACAACACACATTCATAACCTCGAAACAGAAGGAAAACATTGAATAGACCATCTAAAAGCCTTCTGTGGGAGGAGTACCGGAACAGTGCTAACTACAGTACTGAAAGTGTACCAGAACTACATCAGGCCTGTTTCGAGTACTCTTCCCCAGCCTGGATAATGGCATCAGCCAAACTAAAAAACAAACTGCAAATCATACAGACAACCGCAATAAGAGCAGCCCACCACCTCCCAAGCTACCTATCTATAACCTACCTTCATAATATATCTGGCATGAAAACCATCAATGAATGCCTGGATCTGTTAGGATATTAGGAAAACAATACATATGCAAAGAAAAAGACAACCAATCAGTAAAGAAAACAATATAAGAAGCAATAAATTACACTCTCCACATTACTCTCCACCTTACTGGACACCTGACCTACAAGAAAACCCCAAACCAAGTCTGTACCCAAACCCCCCCTAACCCTTACCCTAAATGGGGTTCTTATCCAAGCCCCCACCTGACCCCTTAAAAACCTATCCTGGGCTCAGATTCAAACCCTCAACCAAAGACATTCAAGGATGCTATCTTCATACCCAAAGGAGCTGTGGACAACAACAACAAAATATATATATATAATTGATCTACAGTACACCTATTTGTATGTGTCCTTTATCTACTTTGTATATACTTACTTGTGTAGAAATATTGCAGAAAAAGTTTCACTTCTCATTTACACTCACACAAATGTATTGCCAAACCATGCTCCTCCCCCTCCACAATGGTGACCAATCAAGCTAGAAGCAATGGGTAGAAAAGATCAGATGATATGTGTTATCCAACCGTGACCAATTCTACTACCGTATCAATAATGCTAGTAGCTAGCCACCATCCAGAGATGGGCAGTATTTATGTTATATGTATTTGAAATTTTGTCTATTTTGTCATTTGTATTTCACTGGCCTGAGCTACAGTCCAGTGTATTTTGAAACAAAAAAATGTTAGAGAGCTGTATTTTGTATTTTCAAAATACAAAATACTTTTCAACAGTCCTGATAGAAAATTACGTAGGCCTTCTTTATTCTACAATAAATTGAAATAAAAAAAAACATTTGGTGTTCGTACTTACAAATATTTGTAGTATTTTTAAAATACAAGATTTGTATTTTATTTTGATACGTTGGGGTCTTTTGGAATTTTTGATATGAAATGGGCAACACACATAAAATTTTGAAATTGTAATTTTTGCCTATGTTTGCCACCATCCTTTTATCATGTTGTCCTCCTCATGCCTGTCGGACAACGGAGCCAAAAAGAAAGATGTTCTGCGGATTAGAAACTGTCTGTATACTATTATTAAACTAGTTTATCGAGACAACTGCTACACAGTCATGTCGCAAAGTATTAAGATACCGTATGAAAATAACACTCTATATCCCCATATCCAAAATCTGGGAATTGGAATTTGGGTGAGATAGATAAAAGTTTAGGTCTTCTATGTCTATATTGCCTTGATTTATCCCCGCCCTCAAATGAGCACACACAGTGCCTCTGATCTCTCTCGTCTTAAATTAATTTTAGCTGATCCTCTTCCTGATATGCCATAAAAGTTCAGAGGGATTGTACTGATTAAACTTGTGAGGCGGTGTCATACTGTAGAAAGTGTTGAGAGAGGAGCATCTCCAGCACTAAACTGGGCTGATTAAAGTGTTGTTTGACATAGATGCAGACAAAGCCAAGACGAGAATATTCAACCTTGAGGCTTGAGCTTCCTACTGAATGGGATACCTGATTGCTGCTGTTCGGAGTCTTCACTGCTGCAGTGAAGTGCCATTTTGGTTATGGCTTTGTATACTCCTTTTAATCTAATTTGAGACAGCCTGACAAGTATATTGCATCAGAGACTTTTCAGTCACATTTCATAGACATCACTTGCCTCTGCGTGATATGATAGAGACTGGACAAAATCCAGCAAAATCTGTATTCGATTCAATACCTGCCTTTCTTCTCTTTGTTTTACTAAGAGGAAAAAGTTAACCATTTAAAATAAGCATTTCCTATTTTTAATTTTTATAATTGAAACCTCCTTTAGTGGTCTTGTAAAATCCAAATCACTTCTCCCAAATGGTGTCTCTAAATTGTACTAGCAGTCTGTTTTGAAGTAGTCTACTTTTCATTATAAACTAACCATTTTAGCGAAAGCTTAACAATGGCAATTGTGAGCATAACAGGGTAAATTGATCTTCACAGTACACAACATATTGGTTGAGTTCACAGTTGTTTGGCTGAAACAAACGAAATTGAGTTTTCAAGTCAACGTTAATGTGAATTGTTAGAGCTGAACTGATATGATACTGTCTATCAGCTGTGAGTGTTTGAATGCAATGTGTTTCTGGGGAGCTAGACTGTCTCAAGCAATTCATTGTGTGGTTTTTACAGTGTTACTCTTCCCATTGTCTCTTTCTGAGATTTGAAACCATTTAGTGCCTCAATCATTTCACTTGCTCATAAAATATTGATCTGTATGATTGCAGTTTCAAGCCTGGAGCACCACACAGATTGAACTAGTCTTAAAATAAATGTATTTTTTAATGGATTTTAAAGTTCAGAGGGTTCTTTTATTGGTTTTACTACCCAACCCGACTAAAGTGACAGGTAAACTAGCGGTGAGAGCATTTGGCTAGTAACTGAAAAGTCGCCTTTTTGTATCCCTGAGCCGATTAGCTGAAAAATATGTCTGTGACCATGAGCAAGGCACTTAACCCAAATTGCTCATTTACGTGGTTCTGGATAATCCTGTCTACTAAATTACGTAAATGTACATAGTTGGAAATACCATTCACATATCAAAAGGGTTCTTCAGTGCGGCCTCCTGAGTGGCACAGCGGTCTAATGCGCTGCATCACAGTACCTGAGGTGTCACTACAGACCTGGGTTCGATCCCAGGCTGTGTTGTGACCAAGAGTCCCATAGGGCGGCACACAATTGGCCCAGTGTTTTCCGGGTTTGGCTGGGGGGGGGGCTATTCTTGCATTAGCGACTCCTTGTGGCAGGCCAGGTGCCTGCAGGCTGAATTCAGTCATCAGTTGAACGGTGTTTCCTCTGATACATTGGTGCAGCTGGCTTCTGTGTTAAGCAGGCAGGTGTTAAGAAGTGCAGTTTGGCGGGTCTTGTTTCAGTGGATGCATAACTTGACCTTTGCCTCTCCCTAGCCCATTGGGGAGTTGCAGCGATGAGACAAGATCCCAGTTGGACATCACGAAAAAGGAGGTAAAATACAACAGCAACAAAAATCTTCGTCCTTGAAGCATGCTTTATCCTTCTGTAAAGACTATTACATTTGAATTACAATGTGTTGTCTTCTGCCCTATGGGCATTACTGTTAGCCAATCAGCACTGTAAAATAACATATATGAATACATTATGCACGTAGTTTCTACCACGGAAAAATTACATATTTTGTTATTGTTGAATGTGTAACAATTCTCACTGGATTCAGGAATGTGAAATATAAAACACTGAAAACATGTCCAAATAGAATTAGGTACATAGGAGGGGTGCGTCACTTGAGTGGGTTGAATCACTGATGTGATCTTCCTGTCTGGGTTGGCGCCCACCCTTGGGTTGTGCCGTGGCGGAGATCTTTGTGGGCTATACTCGGCCTTGTCTCAGGATGGTAAGTTGGTGGTTGAGGATATCCCTCTAGTGGTCGGGGAGCTGTGCTTGTGCAAAGTGGGTGGGGTTATACCCTTCCTGTTTGGCCCTGTCTGGGGGTGTCATCGGATGGGGCCACAGTGTCTCCTGACCCCTCCTGTCTCAGCCTCCAGTATTTACGCTGCAGTAGTGTGTGTCGGGGGGCTAGGGTCCGTTTGTTATATCTGGAGTACTTCTCCTGTCCTATCCGGTGTCCTGTGTGAATTTAAGTATGCTCTCTCTGATTTTCGCTTTCTATCTTGCTTTCTCTCTCTCGGAGGACCTGAGCCCTCGGACCATGCCTCAGGACAACCTGACATGATGACTCCTTGCTGTCCCCAGTCCACCTGGCTGTGCTGCTGCTCCAGTTTCAACTGTTCTGCCTGTGATTATTATTATTTGACCATGCTGGTCATTTATGAACATTTGAACATCTTGGCCATGTTCTGTTATAATCTCCACCCGGCACAGCCAGAAGAGGACTGGCCACCCCACATAGCCTGGTTCCTCTCTAGGTTTTGGCCTTTCTAGGGAGTTTTTCCTAGCCACCGTGCTTCTACACCTGCATTGCTTGCTGTTTGGGGTTTTAGGCTGGGTTTCTGTACAGCACTTTGCGATATCAGCTGATGTACGAAGGGCTATATAAATACATTTGATTTGATTTGATTTATTGGTACATAACATAAATCTGATGTCTTACAGTTCTTCTTCAGTGTTGAGAGAAGCCCTCCCTCACCTTTTTGTTAACTTTTCCAAGGATTTCAAGGACAATGTTTTAACAGTCTAACAATACAACGAAGTCTGAAACAGGGCCCAAGTACTAACTCAATACAATTGTTAGACTGCTACAGTATGGTCTTGAGTCCTTATTGAGTCCTTATTGCCACACTGTTAGGATCTCAATACAGTCATTCACATCTACAATTGCAGGAAGATGAGGGGGTGCAAGAAAAGCCCTCAAAAAACAAGTTCAACAGCATAACAACAAAAGCTGTAATATAGGTGCCTTGTGCCCAGAGATTGCATTTCATGCTGACCCAACTGAGGGCCAATCTATTATGTATTGATGAGCTGCTGTAAGTCTGCGTCTTACAAGAAGCACCTTTTGGCATCATCACAAAGGAAGCTACGGTGCCAGCACAGCCAGAATCGAGCAATGTCACATGTCTGTGTCTCTCTGTGCTCCCGTTGGGTTGGCGTAGTCACACACTGCCAGCCAGGTCCTTCTCTACTTGGCAGGCAGCTCCTCTGGGTTGTCTGTTGAAAAGCGCCCGGAAGCCAACAAGAAAAAAAAAGAAAGAAAAGAAAGAAAACACACCAAAAATGAAGACTTGAGGCACTGCTGGATGTGGATGGAGGGATGGAGGGATGGAGGGATGGAAGGATAAAATCCTGGCTGACTTTGACGAACTGATTATCGAACAGACTGGTAACACAAAATTAATCAGAGTAATTATCGTCAACATGGCTTATCTCCCAAGGAGACATTTTATGACAAGAAGATATACTTGGATCCATTCCATGCCAAGTATGTTTCTATTTGCCAAGTACCCCTAGCCTTCTGAGACCAATGTGAGGAGGGAGTCAGGCTTTCATTGTGAGCGGTATAACCAGAGACAGAGAAATAATACGGTTTGGAGTGTTTGAATGTAAAACCAATGTAAGTGTATTAAAATAGAAGTACTCTGAAACACCCAAAGTGGTTCTTCAATCTGAATATTAGTATTTTTAAAGTGTCGTGTGTTGTGAAAACACTTTTTGGGGTTTCAGTGCATGTAAAAGACCGCATCAATACAAACAAATATATATATATACACTACTGTTCAATAGTTTGGGTTCACTTGGAAATGTCCTTGCTTTTGAGAAGAAAATTATATATTTTTGTCCATTAAAATAACATCAAATTGATCAGAAATACACTGTAGACAGTGTTAATGTTGTAAATGACTATTGTAGCTCAAAATTGCATATTTTTTTTATGGAATATATAGATAGGAGTACAGAGGCCCATTATCAGCAACCATAACTCCTGTGTTCCAATGGCAAGTTGTGTTAGCTAATCCAAGTTTATAATTTTAAAAGGGTAATTGATCATTAGAAAAACACTTTTGCAATTATGTTAGCACAGCTGAAAACTGTTGTCCTGATTAAAGAAGCAATAAAACTGGCCTTCTTTAGACTGCCTAGAAGGCCAGCATCCCGGAGTTGCCTCTTCACTGTTGACGTTGATACTGGTGTTTTGTGGGTATTATTTAATAAAGCTGCCAGTTGAGGACTTGTGAGGCATCTGTTTCTAGAACTAGACACTCTAACATACTTGTCCTCTTGCTTAGTTGTGCTACGGGACCTCCCACTCCTCTTCTATTCTGGTTAGAGCCAGATGGCTCTGTTCTGTGAAGGGAGTAGTACGCAGCGTTATACGAGATCTTCAGTTTCTTGGCAATTTCTTGCATGGAATAGCCTTCATTTCTCACAACAAGAATAGACTGTTAGAGTCTGTTAGCCCAGCAATCTTTAAGTCATACCACAGTGTCACGCCCTGGTCTTAGTATTTTGTGTTTTCTTTATTATTTTGGTCAAGCCAGGGTGTGACATGGGTTAATTATGTGGTGTGTTTTGTCTTGTTTTTTTTGTAGGTATTGGGATTGTGGTATAGTGGGGTTATCTAGAAAAGTCTATGGTTGCCTGAAGTGGTTCTCAATCAGAGGCAGGTGTTTATCGTTGTCTCTGATTGGGAACCATATTTAGGCAACCATATTCTTTGAGTGTTTCATGGGTGATTGGTGCTGTCTCAGTGTTTGTTTGCACCAGATAAGGCTGTTTAGGTTTTCACGTTACGTTTCTTGTTATTGTTTGTATTGTTCGTGTTTATCTTTTTATTAAACCATGAATCAAAATAACCACGCTACATTTTGGTCCTCCTCTCCTTCGACAGAAAACCTTAACACACAGATTCTCAATTGGATTGAAGTCTGGACTTTGACTAGGCCATTCTAAGACATGTAAATGTTTCACCTTAAACCACTCGAGTGTTGCTTTTGCAGTATGCTTAGGGTCCTTGTCCTGCTGGAAAGTGAACTTCCATCCCGGTCTCAAATCTCTGGAAGACTGAAACAGATCTCCCTCAAAAAATGTACCTGTATTTAGCGCCTTCCATCATTCCTTCAATTCTGACCAGTTTCCCAGTCCCTGCCGATGAAAAACATCCCCACAGCATGATTGGATTGTGTTCTCGGGGTGATGAAAGGTGTTGGGTTTGCGCCAGACATAGCGTTTTCCTTGATGGCCAAAAAGCTCAATTTTAGTCTCATCTGACTAGAGTTCCTTCTTCCATAAGAAGAAGCAATGGCTTTTTTTGGGCCACTCCTACGTAAAGTGGTCCTATGGGCAGATACTCCAATCTCCACTGTGGAGCTTTGCAGCTCCTTCAGAGTTATCTTTGGACTCCTTGTTGCCTCTCTGATTAATGCCCTCCTTGCTTGGTCCATGAGTTTCAGTGGGTGGCCCTCTCTTGACAGGTTTGTTGTGGTGCCATATTCTTTCCATTTTAAATAATGGATTTAATGGTGCTCCATGGGATGTTCATGTTTCAGATATGTTTCGGACATGTTTCGGATATTTTTTTATATCCCAACCCTGATCTGTACTTCTCCACAACTTTGTCCCTGACCTGTTTGGAGAGCTCCTTGGTCTTCATGGTGTCGCTTGCTTGGTGGTGCGCCTTGCTTAGTGGTTTTGCAGACTCTGGGGCCTTGCAGCACAGGTGTGTATATATACTATATACAGTGAGGGAAAAAAGTATTTGATCCCCTGCTGATTTTGTACATTTGCCCACTGACAAAGAAATTATCAGTCTATAATTTTACTGGTAGGTTTATTTGAACAGTTAGAGACAGAATAACAACAAAAAAATCCAGAAAAACGTATGCAAAAATGTTATAAATTGATTTGCATTTTAATGAGGGAAATAATTATTTGACCCCTCTGCAAAACATGACTTAGTACTTGGTGGCAAAACCCTTGTTAGCAATCACAGAGGTCAGACGTTTCTTGTAGTTGGTCACCAGGTTTGCACACATCTCAGGAGGGATTTTGTCCCACTCCTCTTTACAGATTTTCTCCAAGTCATTAAGGTTTCGAGGCTGACATTTGGCGACTCGAACCTTCAGCTCCCTCCACAGATTTTCAATGGGATTAAGGTCTGGAGACTGGCTTGGCCACTCCAGGACCTGAATGTGCTTCTTCTTGAGCCACTCCTTTGTTGCCTTGACCGTGTGTTTTGGGTAATTGTCATGCTGGAATACCCATCCACGACCCATTTTCAATGCCCTGGCTGAGGGAAGGAGGTTCTCACCCAAGATTTGACGGTACATGGCCCCGTCCATCGTCCCTTTGATGCAGTGAAATTGTCCTGTCCCCTTAGCAGAAAAACACCCCCAAAGCATAATGTTTCCACCTCCATGTTTGACGGTGGGGATGGTGTCCTTGGGGTCATAGGCAGCATTCTTCCTCCTCCAAACACGGCGAGTTGAGTTGATGCCAAAGAGCTCCATTTTGGTCTCATCTGACCACAACACTTGTCACCCAGTTGTCCTCTGAATCATTCAGATGTTCATTGGCAAACTTCAGATGGGCATGTATATGTGCTTTCTTGAGCAGGGGGACCTTGCGTGCGCTGCAGGATTTCAGTCCTTCACGGAGTAGTGTGTTATCAATTGTTTTCTTGGTGACTATGGTCCCAGCTGCCTTGAGATCATTGACAAGATCCTCCCGTGTAGTTCTGGGCTGATTCCTCACCGTTCTCATGATCATTGCAACTCCACGAGGTGAGTTCTTGCATGGAGTCCCAGGCCGAGGGAGATTGACAGTTATTTTGTGTTTCTTCCATTTGCGAATAATCGCCAACTGTTGTCACCTTCTCACCAAGCTGCTTTTAGCCCATTCCAGCCTTGTGTAGGTCTACAATCTTGTCCCTGACATCCTTGGAGAGCTCTTTGGTCTTGGCCATGGTGGAGAGTTTGGAATCTGTTTGATTGATTGCTTCTGTGGACAGGTGTATTTTATACAGGTAACAAGCTGAGATTAGGAGCACTCCCTTTAAGAGCGTGCTCCGTATCTCACCCCGTTACCTGTATAAATGACACCTGGGAGCCGGAAATCTTTCTGATTGAGAGGGGGTTAAATACTTATTTCCCTCATTAAAATGCAAATCTATTTTTAACATTTTTGACATGCGTTTTTCTGGATTTTTTTGTTGTTATTCTGTCTCTCACTGTTCAAATAAACCTACCATTAAAAGTATAGACTGATAATGTATTTTTCAGTGGGCAAACATACAAAATCAGCAGGGGATCAAATAATTTTTTCCCTCACTGTATAAATCATGTGACAGATCATGTGACACTTATATTGCACACAGGTGGAGTTTATTTAACTAATTATGTGACTTCTGAAGGTAATTGGTGGCACCAGATCTTTTTTAGGGGCTTCATAGCAAAGGGGGTAAATACATATGCACGCAACACTTTTCTTTTTTTTCTTTTTTCGCATTTAATTTCACCAATTTGGACTATTTTGTTGTTTGTCCATTACATGAAATCCAAATAAAAATCCATTTAAATTACAGTTTGTAATGCAACGAAATAGGAAAAACGCCAAGGGGGATGAATAATTAAGCCGGACACTGTAATCAAACCCACAAATGCTGACTCCAGAGACTCAACTCGTCTAAAGAAGGCACATTTTATTGCTTCTTTAATCAGAATAACAGTATTCAGCTGTGCTAACATAATTGCAAAAGGGTTTTCTAATGATCAATTAGCCTTTAAAAATTATAAACTTGCATTAGCTAACACAACGTGCCATTGGCACACAGGAGTGATGGTTCCTGAGAATGGGCCTCTGTACTCCTATGAATATATTCCATTACAAATCTGTCTTTTCCAGCTATAATAGTCATTTACAACATTAACAATGTCTACACTGTATTTCCGATCAATTTCATATTATTTTAAGGACAAAAAATGTGCTTTTCTTTCAAAAACAAGGACATTTCTAAGTGACCACAAACTTTTGAAAGGTAGTGTATGTCAAACTGTAACTTGGCCACTCAGGAACAATAATTATCTTCTTGGTAAGCAACTCCAGTGTAGATTTGGCCTTGTGTTTTAGGTTATTGTCCTGCTGAAAGGTGAATTCATCTCTCAGTGTCGGGTGGAATGCAGACCGAAAATGTTTTCCTCTACCAATAAATGCCCTTCGTTGTAAGGGATTGGAATTCCGTAGTCTTTGTGGATGAATCTGTGTTTTTTTATTCACTGCTAGAATGAGGGACCTTACAGATAATTGTATGTGTGGGGTCCAGAGATGAGGTAGTCATCCAAAAATTATTGCACACAGAGTGTGTCCATGCTACTTACAGTGTGTCTAACATGTTAAGCACATTTTTACTCCTGAATTTATTTAGACTTGCCATAACAAAGTGGTTGAATAGGTATTAATGCAAGACATTTCAGGTTTTCGTTTTTTAATTAATTTGTAAATCGGTGATAAACGATCTAAACTTAACTCATATCAAATTCCGGCTCTAAATAAGACAACATTATTTAAAAAAAATGTTAATTGTTCCAAGGATTCAAAAACTATGTTCTAACAGTCTATCATTACACTGAAGTCTGAAACAGGGCCCAAAAACTAACTCAATCCAATTGTGAGACTGCTACAGTTTGGTCTTGAGTCCTTATTGCCACACTGTTAGGAATCTCGTCTTGCGCCGAACTGCGCATTTGCAGGCCGTCAAATCAAAGGTACTCCTTCAATATAACGTTTTTGAAAATGTTCAGCTTGTCACTTTGATGAGGTTGGAGTAATAACTTTAAAAAAAATGTTTTATTAACAACTAGGGAAAAATTGTTCACTTCTCTCATTGACTTCTCAAACCCCAAACTTCAGTGTGGTCTGTTTGGTCTGTTTTGCAAGTGTTCCCGGAAGTCTTGCGATGTTACTTTTCTGGGTTTAGAAACTCTCTGATAATACTGTTTAGAAGTTAAAGAGGGAAGAAACAACACCAATAGAGAAGGGATCTAATTATGCACTAAACAGAACTCAAAACACCAAAATAGTGTGTTCAACCTTTTCCAGTAGTGCTCCCAGTCCCTGGCAACACACCATATAATGTTTTAAAACATCTCAGGAATAGGTTTTCCAATACTCCTGCAAAGTTAAGATTTAGTCTCCTTCACATTGGTGACAGCTCAGAAGCCATAAGTGTTGGTGTTACAAAGCCCTTCATTTTTGACAGAGTAACTGCCACAGGCTGTCCTCTCACACACATGACTCATGGGTTTGGAAAAGTATGTGGATTTTGTTGTAGAAAAAGTATCAATAACATGTTATTTTGACGAATTTGTCACTCCCCCAAGAGCTTTCTGCTTCTTATCAATTGGTCACGAGAGGGAAAAAGTCATTTTGATTTCCAATACGATTACACTTCTCCTCCTCTGCTGTGAGAAGGGCTTAATGTATAATTTCCTTCAAAAACATCCTGCTTATTCTCCAGTTTTCTCAACTCCCAGCAGAGGTGAGCTATGTCAATATCTCACGCTTGATTGTCTGATTTCCTTTGAAACCAAATAACCTGTTTATACCAGTAGAGCTGTGCCTGTCCCTAGCCATCTGCCTAAATGTTGCTTTTGCTGATGAGAAACAGCCATCGGTTAGGTTTAACACAAACTCCCGTTGAGTCCCTCATCATAGTTTATAGACAGCTAATCACAATAAAAATATGAAAATATAACTTTCTAGCCCCCGATGTACATGTGTACGTGTATACATTTTTAAATTTGTTTTCTAGATTATAAAATGCAGCCTAGTGGTTAGAGCGTTGGACTAGTAACCGGAAGGTTGTGAGTTCAAACCCCCGAGCTGACAAGGTACAAATCTGTCGTTCTGCCCCTGAACAGGCAGTTAACCCACTGTTCCCAGGCCGTCATTGAAAATAAGAATGTGTTCTTAACTGACTTGCCTGGTTAAATAAAGGTAAAAATAAAAAAAATAAAAAAAATACGTGTATTTTCAGTGATGATGTAGTGTAAGTTAAAAAAACAGCTAAATAATGTAAACATAATTGTTGTTTTAATGTTTACCATCTTGCACATAGTATTTGATTACATGTCTTTTAGAGTGTTGAATGACATCACATTAAGTCATCCATGATCCATGTCTCCTGTATTATATAAAGTTGTTTCCTGTGGTCACATTAGCTGTGCAATCAAGGCAACACATGTAGGAGGAAAACAAAAACGACAACGAGATAAAAAATATTAACTGTATTTCCTTGTCTTTTTGAAGGTTGCTAGTTAAGCATTTGATTGTGTGTAAGATAGTCTGGGGTTCATTATGATGTGCGTGATCCCTGCTGCATCCTTGGCCTCCCGCTGTGCTCATCAGCCCTGGCTCCCAACCCTAAGGAATGGCAGCTTGAAGTGGACAACCAGGGATACAACAAGAAAGAGCTTCCACCACCTACAGGCAGGGGAGTTATTAACGTAATGCAACACCGGGGCTTTGCTGCTTAACGCTCCCTCATGAGCTACGTCTTTTGAATGCCTGTCAATACTAACTACATCTGTGAAAGATGCACGAACTGGTCTTCAGTGCTGTTTGTTGTTGGGGGAAGGGTGTGTGTTTGAGATTAGTCTCCTCTCCCAACGGTGCATATTGAGTGTTGACTGACAGGAGGTTTTATTGTCTTAAGTCTGTCTTTAAACAAACCGTTATTACCGTATCTTCTATCCCGCCACACACAATGGCCCTCCAACTCAGTGTCTTTTGAAATGTATTTCTATATTTCTTTTTCTTCCACTTAGAAATACAGTGAGCTATTTCCCCTGTGGTCTCTCCTGTCAGTGTTATTTTCTAGTTGTCCCCTTTATCATTAAAGAAGTGACAGTTTTATGCGTCAATGTTATGCAGATGTCTACGTTACTTCTCGTTTTAGTTCACAACACAGTCTTTAGAACTTTAATTAGGCTTTATTCCCATTGTTAACCAACCCCATTTAAATCTGTCAACATTTCAATTAATGGTTATGAAAAATCGTTTTGTTTTCAGTTAAGTAATATGGTTGTGATTACAGGCAAGCCTCAAATGCTTTTGACACCCATTGTGAAGATAAATGGAGGCTTTTATATTGCATGTTAGAATTAGGAAGTATTTAATGTTGTCTGAAGTACTGCCCACTAACTGTTCTGCACACATCATAGAAAAAACATCTCACTCACTCACTCACTCACTCACTCACTCACTCACTCACTCACTCACTCACTCACTCACTCACACACTCACACACTCACACAGTTTAATTGGAGTTGTCAACCATGTTAGGGCTGACACAGCTCCCAAGGGACTTGTTGGGCCTCTCATTGCATCCGGTTCTCTCAAACATTGGTGGTGTGTGGTGTATTTGACAGAACTACTGCTGTGCTTCATACCATTTTCCAAGGGTGTACTGCACCAGAATGTCCATTGCCCCCCCATCAATCCTAATTACACAACATACACCATAAGACAGAAAAGGACACATTTAAGGTTAGTTGCGTAAATTGGAATTACTTAGTGCTAATAGAGATATGTGTGCTTCTCTTGAGAAACCAAAGGAGCCAGCAAACATTGTCTTCAGTGTCTTTACAAGTGGCAAAGTGCACTACTAGCAGGTTGAATAAATCAATAGAATAAGAGAGACGGCCCAGTCCAGTTGGACTTCATGTCACCCTCCCTCCATGTCTTCCTCTCCCACAGAGAGCAGCAAGGGGCAAGATGCTGAGAGTCCCGAAGTCAACAGCAAAACACAATCGATTGCAGGTTAGCGCAGAGAGACCTATACAGTTCAACTGACAGATATGTGCTACTTCTTAACTTACTGATTTCTGATTTAGCGTTTGGCCCCACCACTTTCCTCAGCCTTATTGTGCTCCTCCAAGTCTACTGTCTAAGGCTGCATCTCAAATGGCAGGCACAGTATTCCTGTAGGTCTCTGGTCAAAAGTAATGAACTGTAAAGTGAACAGGGTGCCATTTGAGTCATGCTCGCTGTTCAACTGGGTTCAGTCAGTAGAATAACTTAGTCACTTCAAGTTGTGTTTGGCGGAAAAATGTAGCCAACGGTGCTACAAACACAAATGCCAAATCAATACCACGACGGCCCTCAAGGAACTTCACTGGACTCTATGCAAACTGGAAACCATATATCCTGAGGCTGCATTTATTGTAGCTGGGGATTTTAACAAGGCTACCTCAATTCTATCATCATATTGATTGTACCACTAGTGCGGGCAATACACTGGATCACTGCTACTCTAACTTCTACAATGCATACAAGGCCCTCCCCTCCCTCCCTCCCTCCCTCCGGCAAATCTGATCACGACTGCATTTTGCTCTTCCTGTCCTACAGGCAGACAACTCAAACAGGATGTACCCGTGACAAGAACTATTCAAGGCTGGTCTGACCATGTTTCAAGATTGTTTTGATCATGCGGACTATATGCTATATGCTGATTCGGTGAGTGAGTTTATAAGGAGGTGCATTGGAGATGTTATTAAAAACAACCCTAACCAAAAACCGTGGATAGATTGGGGCATTCGCGAAGAACATAAAGCGTGAACTACCGCATTTAACCATGGAACATGACTGGGAATATGGCCGAAACAAATAGTGTAATTTTTCCCCCCTGCAAGGCAATTAAACAAGCGGAAGGTCGGTATAGGGGGAAAGTGGAGTCGCATTTCAGCGGCTCAGACACGAGACGTCTACAGGCAATTACCGACAGGCAGGGTCTACAGGCAATCACCGACTACAAAAAGAAAACCAGTCATGGACACCGACGTCTTGCTTCCAGACAAACTGAACACCTTCTTTGCCTACTTTTAGGATGGTACAGTGCCACTAACGCAGCAGCCCGCTACCAAGGACTGCTCCTTCTCCGTGGCCGACGTGAGTAAGACATTTTAAACGTGTTAACCCTCACAAGGCTGCCAACCCAGACGGGCTCCCTAGCCGCGTTCTCCCAGCATTACGGACATATTCAATCTCTCCCTATCCCAGTCTGCTGTATCCACTTGCTTCAAGATAGCCACCATTGTTCCTGTACCCAAGAAGGCAAATGTAACTGAACTAAATGACTATCGCCCCGTAGCACTCACTTCTGTCATCATGAAGTGCTTTGAGAGACTAGTCAAGGATCATATCACCTCCACCTTGCCTGCCTTGAAATCATTGACCACTTTAATAAATGGATCACTAGTCACTTTAATAATGCCACTTAATAACGTTTACATGCCTTGCATTACTCATCTCGTACATACTGTATATACTGTATTTTATACAATCTACTGCATCTTACCTATGTCGATCGGTCGTCGCTCATCCACATATTTATATGTATATATTCTTATTCCATCCCTTTACTTAGATTTGTGTGTATTAGGTAGTTGTTGTGGAATTGTTAGATTACTTGTTAGATATTACTGCACTGTCGGAACTAGAAGCACAAGATATTCGTTACACTCACAAAAATATCTGCTAACCACGTGTATGTGACCAATAAAATTTGATTTGATTTGAAGTATATACTAATTTCTCTATCAGTTAACCAACAGCATTGGATGAAATATTAGTCATTTACTGTCTTTGACCCTATTTTGAGGAATTGAACTTTTTGCTGTGCTCACATCCAAGGTTTGGTACAAGGACTGTGACATCAGAGGACACTCACAACAGTGCATTTCTCCAGGGACAACGTTCCATGGATTTGGTTATTCAGCTGTTTTAAAACCCATAGCCTCCGTGTCCAGATTATGCATAATAGTAGCATCCTCTTGTGTGCCGAAGTTATGTAAATGTGCCGAGGAAGCCAGGCATCTAGGGAAATAGTGCAAGACACAAAGGGGGGGAGGAGAGAGAGAGGGAGATGGGGGAGAGAGACAGAGAGAGCAGAACGCTTCCCCAGACAAGCCAGCAGAACAGCCCACCTCAGACCCAGACCACAACCTCAACACCACAATAGGACAGACAACACAGGACCACCCTCCTTCTCATTGACTCAAGTGGCAAATACAGTCAAACTCTGGTGCCCAAACACTAGGCATGTCCTGGAGCTGTTGTGAGAGGACAGACTAGGGTTCCCCAGCCACATAATAATTCACACGGGCACCAATGACTTAAGGGCCCAGCAGGAAAGGGTGGCAACAGCACCCAGGGGAGTGATAGAAAAAGCTTCTTCCACCTTCCCCAATGCACAAGTGGTAATCTACACCCTGCAGCCACGAAAATACTTTCACCCTGCCACCATACAGCATGTGAATGCAAGCATTTCGCAAGACTGTGCCTCAAAACCTAATGTATATCTGTCCCACCACTCCACCCTGGACTTGAACAGCCTTTACGACCAGGTCCAACTCAGCAAGGCAGCAAACCTAACTTTTGCCAGGACCCTGAAGGACGTCAACCTCAACTGTAGCCTCAGCACTTCACGCAGGAACAACAGAGCAATGGACAACCCCACCCTCCCAGACCTGCAAGATCACCTCCTGAAGGACCTGCACCGAGAGAACCCACGCCAAGAGGACCTACACCCAGACCACAGGATATTTGGCAAAATGTGAAATGATGTTAATTACATTGGATAAAAGTAGAGACGCAGAGCTACAAAATGGTATATCATACAGATAATTTGAGGAACAATGGGAAAGTAATTCTGCTCTGAAAGTTGATCAACTTGTAAACTCACTTTTGAGAAAATCGCCTTTGAATGTTGTGGTACTAGTGAAGAGCTCTTTGTCTACAACCATTCAGCATCGTTCACACCCTCTTAAATGTTCGCCCCACCCATCTCGTATCACTCTCAGAGCGCGCACAACGCTCTGGCCGATGATTTGTTTTCCTCTGGAAACATGAAAACAGCCTAACCAGCTCTGCTGGCAACAATTTCATTATGCTTTTTTGCAGACGTTAACTGACACTGGCCATAATCAACGGGTGTTGTACACACGTCACGTAACGTTAGCTAACGAGTCACCCAGCAACAAATAAAGTGCCAACAATGCCTAACAATAGGTTCTAACTAAAAAAGCAAACAGCTCTGGTAAACAAATAACGTCAGCTAAGGAGCCAACCAGCTAACAGTACATTTTAGCTTGAAACGTGCAATATCTTGAAATGTAGCTTGCTAGCTGTTTTCTCAGTCTCTTTAGCTATCATACTCTAAATCCACTGATTTCAAAATGTGATCCTCCAGAAAGTGGAGGGCAACACTTATACAGCTCCACTACACAATACGTTTTTAAAAAAAGCAGTGTTCGGCAGGATTGCCAACACAGACTGACGTGCTCAAATAGACAGAAGCATTCAATATGGCAGACCAATCTGAACTCCTCTCTTGGCATGTCCAGCCCACTCATTATCTCAGCCAATCATGGCTAGTGGGAAGGTTGCACCCTTTTTCTGTGGCTTAACCAACAAGGCTCCTAATTTAACAATGTTCTTTGTATTTACAGATGGCATACACATTTGTTTTTAAAGCAGTCGCCTAGTGGTTAGAGTGTTGGGCCAGTAACCGAAAGGTTGTGGGATTGAATCCCCGAGCTGACCAGGTAAAAATCTGATGTTCTGCCCATGAACAAGGCAGTTAACTCACTGATCCCCGGGAGGCCGTCATTGTAAATAAGAATTGTTCTTAATTAACTGACTTTCCAAGTTAAATAAAGGTTAAATAAAACATTTTAAAAGTAACTTCACATGTTTGAGAAGGCATTTCTGCCAAAAACGCATTTTGATATAAAACTATTTTTTACGTTCAAACGGTTCCCCTGTGAAGTCGTGACTTGCGACATATGCCTAGTTTCCTTAATCGGGTTACATATGCCCAGGCCGTGAGCAGAGCAACAGGCCCAACCCCCAATATTACACCCACCCAAGCCACATCCTGCAACCTAAGAGGTGTGTATCAGATGCTCAATATGCTCTGCTCACACCTACTGTGGTGGTCTGAGTCTAAACCACACAAAAACAACACTAGACACTATTGAACACAAAGCTTTTACTATCTCATCCTGGAATATACGAGATCTGGGGTAATCTGCTATTGGCCTAACGAGCAGGAACCAAGACTTCATCAAAGAAATTGGAAATACAGACTTTGTCATCCTTCAAGAATAAAGTAGACAGACCCACTGGGGACCCTCTAGGTTACAGAGAGCTGGTAGTCCCATCCACCAAACTACCAGGTGTGAAACAGGGAAGATAATCAGGGGGTATACTAATTTGGTAGAGCAGACCTAACCCACTCCATTAAATTAGTCAAAACAGGAACATTTTACATCTGGCAAAAAAATATAAGGAAATGATCTCAACAGAGAAAAATGTTATCATATGTGCTATCCAATATAATCCCCATAGTTTAACAATGACAGCTTCTTCATCCTAGAGGGGGAGATTAACAATTTCCAGGCTCAAGGACATGTACTAGTCTTTACCGATCTAAATGCCAGAACTGGACAAGAACCCTGGAGAGGACAGCATTCCCCCCTAGACACAACTGTAGCTCTGTCGGACGCTGGGTATGTACATAGACAACGGTAGGCTTCGAGGGAACTCCTATGGTAGGTACACCTATAGCTCATCTCTTGGCAGAAGCACTGTAGACTACGTTATCACTGACCTAAACCCAGAGTCTCTTAAAGTGTTCACAGCCAGTCCACTGACACCCCTATCAGATCAAAACAAAATCACACTCCACTTGAACAGAGCTATGCTCAATCATGAGGCATAAAAGCTAAAGGAACTGAATCATATTAAGAAATGCAATAGATGGAAGGAAAATAGTGTGGAAATCTACAAAAAAAAACAATTAGGCAACAACAAATTCAATCCCTTCTAGACAATTTCCTGGACAAAAAGGTATACACTTCTCAGTAGAAAACCTAAACAGTATATTTGACCTCAGCTTCCCTATCAAATCTAAAATTGAAATAAAGCAGACAACCAAAGAAAATTAACAACAATGGCAAATGGTTTGATGAAGATTGCAAAAACCTAAGAAAGAAATTGAGAAACCTACCCAACCAATAACACAGAGACTCAGAAAACCTGAGCCTACGCCTTCGCTATGGTGAATCACTACAGAAATACACTATGGAAAAAGGAACAGCATGTCAGAAATCAGCTCAATGTAATTGAAGAATCCATAGAATCTAACTACTTCTGGGAAAATTGGAAAACTCTAAACAACATGAAGAGTTATCTAACCAAAACGGAGATGCATGGATAAACCACTTCTCCAATATTTTTGGCACTATAACAAAGATGAAACAGCAAAAACATAATCAAATACAAATCTTAGAATCACCGATTAAAGACTACTAGAACCAATTGGATTCTCCAATTACATTGAATGAACTACAGGACAAAATACAAACCCTCCAACCCAAAAAGGCATGTGGGGTTGATGGTATCCTAAATTAAATATACAGACCACAAATTCCAATTGGCTATACTTAAACTCTTTAACATCATCCTCAGCTCTGGCATCTTCCACAATATTTGGAACCAAGCACCCCAATCCACAAAAGTGGAGACAAATTTGACACCAATAACTACCGGGGGATATAGGTCAACTGCAATCTTGGGAAAATCCTCTATATTATCATTAACAGCAAACTTGTACATTTCCTCAGCGAAAAAAAATGTAGTGAGCAAATGTCAAATTGGCTTTTTACCAAATGACTGTACGACAGATTGACACACCCTAATTGAAAAACAAACAAGCAAAGTCTTCTCATGCTTTGTTGATTTCCAAAAAGCTTTCAACTCAATTTGGCATAAGGGTCTCCTATACAAATTGATGTAAAGTTGTGTTGGGGGAAAAACATACAACATTCTAAAATCCATGTATACAAACAAAAACACACATTTCTTTCCACAGGGCTGGTGAGGGTACTAGAACAGTCTGCAGCACCCGGCCTCACCCTAATAGAATCTGAAGTAAAACGTCTCCTGTTTGCTGATGATCTGGTGCTTCTGTCCCCAGCCAAGGAGGGCCTACATCAGCCCTGACAGTATATCTCAGTAGGACATAGATAATGGTGTTCCAAAAAAGGTCCAGTTTCCAGGACCACGGATAGAAATTCCATTTAGACACCGTTGCCCTAGAGCACACAAGAAACTATACATACCTCGGCCTAAACATCAGCACCACAGGTAACTTCCACAAAGCTGTGAACAATCTATGAAACAAGGCAAGAAAGGCCTTCTATGCCATCAAAAGGAACATCAAATTTGACATACCAAATAGGATCTGGCATAAACTACTTGAATCAGTTATAGAACACATTGCCCTTTATGGTTGTAAGGTCTGGGGTCTGCTCACCAAACAAGATTTCACAAAATGGGACAATAGCTTGGGGGTAGAAGCTGTTAAGAAGCCTTTTTGGACCTAGACTTGGCCCCAGGAATGTACTGGGCCGTACGCACTACCCTCTGTAGTGCCTTGAGGTCAGAGGCCGAGCAGTTGCCATAATAGGCGGTGCTGCAACCAGTCTTGGTCTTGATAGTGCAGCTGTACAACTTTGAGGATCTGAGGACCCATGCCAAATCATTTCAGTCTGCTGAGGGGGAATAGGCATTGTCTTGGTATGTTTGGACCATGATAGTTTGTTGGTGATGTGGACACTAAGGAACTTGAACCTGCTCCACCACAGCCCCATCGATGAGAATGGGGGCATGATCAGTCCTCCTTTTTCTGTAGTTCACAATCATCTATTTTGTCTTGATCATGTTGAGGGAGAGGTTGTTATCCTGGCACCACCCTGCCAGGTCTCTGACCTCCTCCCTATAGGCTGTCTCATCATTGCAAGTGATCATGCCTACCACTGTTGTGTCATCAGCAAACTTAATGATGGTGTTGGAGTCGTGCTTGGCCATGCAGTCATGGGTGAACAGGGAGTACAGGAGAGGACTGAGCACGCACCCCTGAGGGGCCCCTGTGTTGAGGATCAGCGTGGCAGATGTGTTGTTACCTACCCTTACCACCTGGGGGTGGCCCTTCAGGAATTCCAGGATCCAGTTACAGAGGGAGGTGTTTAGTCCCAGGGTCCTCAGCTTAGAGATGAGCTTTGAGGGTACGATGGTGTTGAAATCTGAGCTGTAGTCAATGAATGGCATTCTCACATAGGTGTTCCTCTTGTCGAAGTGGGAAAGGGAAGTGTGGAGAGCAATAGTGATCGCATCATCTGTGGATCTGTAGGTGCAAATGGTAATCCATCTGGCCCTGCGGCCTTGTTAATGTTGACCTGTTTAAAGGACTTACTTTCATCGGCTACGTAGAGCGTGATCACACAGTCGTCCGTACAGCTGATGCTCTCATGCCTGCTTCAGTGTTGCTTGCCTCGAAGCAAGCATAGACGTTATTTAGCTTGTCTGGTAGGCTCGTGTCACTGGTCAGCTCATGGCTGTGTTTCCCTTTGTTGTCCATAATAGTTTGCAAGCCATGCCACATCCGGCGAGCGTTGGAGCCGGTGTGGTATGATTCAGTCTTAGTCCTGTATTGACACTTTGCTTGTTGATGGTTCATTGGCAGGCATAGCAGGATTTCTTATAAGCTCATGGGTTAGAGTCCCGCTCCTTGAAAGCGGAAGCTCTACCCTTTATCTCAGTGCGGATGTTCTGGTTGGGGTATGTACGTAAGGTCACAGTGGGGATGACGTCATTGTGACTGACATGGTGTACCCCTCAATACCATCAGAAGAATCCTGGAACATATTCCAGTCTGCGCTAACAGAACAGTCCTGTAGCTTAGAATCTGCGCCCCCTGATCACTTCCTTATTGAGCGTGTCACTTCCTGCTTTAGATTTTGCATGTAGGCAAGAATTGGAGGATAGAGTTATGGTGAGATTTGTATATGTCTCGGTGTGTGGAGTAAAGGTGGTCTACAAGTGCCTTTCCTCTGGTTGCGCATTCAACATGCTGCTGGAAATGAGGGAAAACATATTTAAGTTTCCAAGCATTAAAGTCTCCAGCCAATAGGAGCGCCGCCTCTGGATGAGCATTTTCCTGTTTGCTTATGGCCCTATACAGCTCGTTGAGTGCCGTCTTAGTGCCAACATCGGTTTCTGGTGGTAAATAGACAGCTACGAAAAATATAGATGAAAACTCTCTTGGTAAATAGCAAGACTTCCTTAATATTAGATTTTGTGCACCAGCTGTTATTTACAAATAGATACAGACCGCCACTTATTGTCTTACCGGAGGCAGCTGTTCTATTTTGCCAATGGAACGAAAACCCCACCAGCTTCATGTTATCCTTGTTGTTGTTCAGCCACGACTCTGTGAAACGTAAGATATTACAGTTTTTAAATGTCCCGTTTGTATATCCTTGATCGGAGCTCATACATTTTGATGGTAGAGGGGTTTACTCACTCGCCTACGAATTCACAGCAGGCAGCCCGACATCTGCCCCCTTTTTCTCCATCTTTTCATCATGCAAATGATGGGTATTTGGGCCCGTTCCCGAAAAAGCTGTATATCCTTCGCTTCGGAGTCGTTAAAGAAAACAACTTTGTCCAGATCAAGGTGAGTAATCGCTGTTCTGATGTCCAGAAGTTATTTTCGGTCCTATGTGACAGTAGCAGCAACATTATGTACAAAATAAGTAAAAAATAATTTACAAACAACGCAAAAAAAACCGAATTAAATACTACAGTTGGTCAGCAGCAATCCCCTCTGGCGCCATTAGGCTTTCCTAATGTTTTGTTCACTTAGTGTACATACACAACAACAGCAAACTGTAGCTGCTATTGCAAAACATTTAATCTATATTAGCTATTCATGCCGTTCAGTTTTAATTTAGTTTCAAGCCTCTCTCATTGGTGATGTCAAGCCACAGGTTAACCCACTTACACAAACTAGAAACGATATTTGCCAAAGAGCAGTTTTCTATCTACTCCACTCAGTCTCTATAGGGCTTGCACCATAAACAGCCCAAAGCCATACACACATTTAAGTTGCCTGTCACATTTGACAGTCATCACAGCAATATCAATATCAACAGCAAAATCAATGGTGTAGATTTTACTCTCAGTGAACAGATGAATCCATCTGTACTTGTACTGGCTCTGCTTTTACCGCAGATGCGGAAGGGCGATACGGGCCAGATGCGGTATATTGAGATGCAACCCACGCAAAAAAAAATATATCTCTAGCTTAAACAGACTGATTTTTATGTGGATTTTTATAATGTTAATTAGATTTCCGACGGGGTGCAGAAATTGCAGGTGAAGATTTAAAATCCTTGGTACAATAGAGACATGGATTGTGTGTGTGCGTGTGTGCTACATTAGAAGGGTGAATGAGCAAGGCAAAATATTTAAAAGGAAATGAATCCCGCTAGCGGGACATCTTCCGGTGAAGCTTGAGGGCGCGCAATTCAAATAAATAAACATAAATATTATGGATTTTTAACATGTATGTACATAAGTGTCTTAAATTGGCCGAAAGCCTAAAGTCTTGTTAATCTAACTGCACTGTCCGATTACAGTCGCTATTACAGCGAAAACATGCCATGTGATTGTTTGAGGACGGTGCCCCATGTCAAAATATGTCAAAATATTTTTTCACTGGCACAGGTTTCATACATTCAAAAATAACGATTAAATATTCAGTTACTTTTTATAAATCTTCCTCTGATTTGTCATTCAAAGCTATAATAACGTGTAGTGTCGTTTTGTTAAATAAAATCCTTCTTTAGATCCCAAAAAGTCTGTTTAGATGGCGCCATCGATTTGAGTAATCCACTTGTTCAACATGCAGAGAAAGGAATCCGAAAATCTACCCCTAAACTTTGCTTCAACATGTCAAAATACATTTCTATTTACTCCTCAGATACCCTAAATGTAATCAAACTATAATATTTCTTACGGAAAGATGTTCAATAGGAAACCGATTTTAGTATGTTCAATAGGAAACCGATTTTAGCAGGTGCGTCATTTCTTCATGGCGCGTGCAAACACGAATTTCCAAGACTGTGTCCTCCTGCTAAAACTGATATTTCTTATTCATTTTTGAAGTTACAAGCCTAAAACCTTAAAAATAGACTGCTGACACACTGTGGAAGCCATATGAATTACATCTAGGGAGCTCATTTTCAATATGACCTTACTCTTGAGGTCATTTTTAAGAGGATGGTCTCTCCCCCCAAAAATAATCTGGTTGGTTTGTCTTTGGATTTTCTCCTACCATATCTATTGTGTTATATTTTCCTACATTATTTAAACATTTCTACAAACTTCAAAGTGTTTTCTTTCCAATGGTACCAAGTATATGCATATCCTGGCATCAGGGCCCAAGCTACAGGGAGTTTACTTTGGGCATGTCATTCAGACAGGAAGTGGAGAAAAAAGGGGCCTAGCCCTAAGAATGAAGTGGCATTGAACTAGGTATGGTTGGAGGTGCCACGCTTACCGGTTTGAGTGTGTCAAGAACTGCAACTCTACAGTGTTTTTCACGCTCAACAGTTTACCATGTGTATCAACAATGGTCCACCACCCAAAGGAAATCCAGCCAACTTTACACGACTGTGGGAAGCATTGGAGTCAACATGGGCCAGCATCCCTGTGGAATGTTTTCAACACCTTGTAGAGTCCATGGCCCTAGGACTTTTATTTAGGCGAAAAGTGGGTGCAATTCAATATTAGGACGTGTATATGATGCATATATACTCTAGCTATATAGCACATTATGTCAAATCAAATCAAATTTGATTGGTCACATACAAGTGTTTAGCAGAGTGTTTGGCAAAATGCTTGTGTTTCTAGCTCCGACTGTGCAGTAATATCTAACAAGTAATATATAACAATTTCACAACATATACCCAATACACACAGATCTAAAGGAATGGAATTAAGAATATATAAATATATGGATGAGCAATGTCAGAGCGGCATGGACTAAGATACATTAGAATAGAATAGAATACAGTATATACATATGAGATAAGTAATGCGAAAATATTTAAACATTATTAAAGTGACTAGTGTTCCATTTATTAAAGTGGCCAGTGATTTCAAGTCTATGGATAAAGGCAGTAGCATCTAATGCGCTAGTGAGGGCTATTTAACAGTCTGATGGCCTTAGAATAAGCTGTTTTTCAGTCTCTCGATGCCAGCTTTAATGCACCTGTACTGACCTAGCTTTCTGGATTATACTGGGGTGAACAGGCAGTGGCTTGGGTGGTTGTTGTCCTTGATGATCTTTTTGGACTTCCTGTGACATCCTTCCTGTGACATCCTTCCTGTGACATCGTATGCTGTAGGAGGGCAGGTACGTTGCCCCCGATGATGCATTGGGTAGACCGCACCACACTCTGTTGAGCCCTGTGGTTGAGGGCTGTGCAGTTTACACACCTAGCGGTGATAATGCCCGACAGGATGCTCTCAATTGTGTATCTGTAAAAGTTTGAGAGGGTTTAAGTTTGCCCACTTTGCCAATGAAATAATCATTAAAGTAATTGGCAGCATCAAATGGTTTTGTGATGAATAAGCCATCTAATTCGATGAAAGATGGAGTTGAATTTGTCTTTCTGCCCATCATTTCATTTAAAGTATTCCAAATGTTTTTTTTCCACCATTCTTTATATCGTTGATCTTGGCTTCATAAAAAAAGAGTCTTAAAAAAGAGTCCTATTTTTGTTGAGTTTAGTCACATAAATTCTCAATTTGCAGTAAGTAAGCCAGTCAGATGTACAGCCTGACTTATTAGCCACTCCTTTTGCCCCATCTCCTTCAACCATTCAACCAAAATCTTTTGTATGGTCTCTCTTATACACTATTTTAGGCCCAGCTGTTGGAACTTTGGCTTTCCTGGATATAGGCACAATATTGTGATCACTGCATCCAATAGGTACAGACATAGCTTTAGAACAAAGTTCTACAGCATTAGTAAAAATGCGATCGATACATGTGAATTATCTTGTTCCTGTAGTGTTTGTAAACACCCTGGTAGGCTGATTAATAACCTGAACCAGATTACAGGCACTGGTTACAGTAAGAAGCTTCCTCTTGAGCGGACAGCTTGATGAAAACCAGTCAATATTCAGGTCCCCAAGAAAGTGTACATCTCTGTTTACATCACATAAACTATCAAGCATTTCGCATTTTATTTAGGTACTGACTGTTAGCACTTTGTGGCCTATAGCAACACCCCAAAAGAAAATACTTTAGATGTGCCAAGTGAACCTGCAACCACAACACTTCAATAACACTTGACATAAGATGTTCTCTAAGCATTACATGATATGGCTCTGAATATATATATACAGCAACTCCTCCCCATAAGCATTTCTGTCTCTTCTATAAATGTTATATTCTTGTATTGCTACTGACATATCATCAAATTATTTATCTAACTGAGTCTCAGAAATGGCTAGTATGTGAATATTATCCGATGTTAGCAAGTTATTGATTTCATGGACGTTATTTCTAATGCTACATATATTAATATGGGCTAATTTCAGCCCTTTCCTGGGAAGTTTATCAGAGATAAGACATAATATTGAAAAGAGCAGACAAAGCAAGAGAAAAAGATAGACATTCAGCAGTCCATTACCTGTTGTGACTAGGGGGCAGTATTTACATTTTTTGAAAAAAAAACGTTCCCGTAATAAACGGGATATTTTGTCAGTACAAGATGCTAGAATATGCATATAATTGACAGCTTAGGATAGAAAATACTTGAAAGTTTCCAAAACTGTAAAAAATATTGTCTGTGAGTATAACAGAACTGATGTTGCAGGCGAAAGCCTGAGAAAAATCCAATCCGGAAGTGCCTCATGTTTTGAAAGCGCTGCGTTCCTATGCGTCCCTATTGAGCAGATTACTCTTTCTCCGTATTCCCAAAGGTGTCTACAGCATTGTGACGTAGTTTTACGCATTTATGTTGAAGAATACCGTAAGCGGCTACATTGCGCAAGTGGTCACCTGATGCTCCCAGAGAGATTCTCGTGTAAAATACAGAGGTAGCCATTACTCCAACTGTCCTACTGAAAAACGAATTGTCCCGATGGATATATTATTGAATAGATATTTGAAAAACACCTTGTTGATATTATTGAGCTAATTAGGAATATTTTTTGCCGTTTTCGTGACTGCAATTTCCGGGCGATTTCTCAGCCAAACTTGATGAACAAAAGAAGCTATTTCGCCTACAAAAATAATATTTTTGGAAAAAAGGAACATTTGCTATCTAACAACAGGGCCCTCATCGACCACTATTGATGCAGCCTGCGCGCGGACGTCCGACGGGAGTTGCCCTGCATGGATGCCAACATCACCTTTGACCAACTGGTGGAGCTGTCCATCCGGTTGGATAACTTGCTGGTCACCTGTGGACGACTTGCTGGTCACCTGTTGGTCCCTCTGGGAGTCGAGGCAGCAGGCAGGGCACTCTGGCGTCACCCCAGGTGAGTCTGCACCACTATCAATCAGAGTCCTCTGTTTGTACCTGTTTGTTTCCCTGAGGTTGCCCCGCATTCCCAGCATAAGGCGCTCGATTCAGGCACAACCTTTTAATTTTACCGACAGAGTGTTAGCCCTTAGTTTAGGGATCCCCATTATTCCTGTGGTTAGACCTTTCTCGGTTCACGCTTTGGATAGTCGACCATTAGGGACTGGCCTAATCAGGGAAGCCACCATCTCCCTGGCCATGGAGGCGCAGGGGAGAGAATCAGTCTCTTTCTCATTGACTCTCCTGAGTTTCCCTTGGTACTAGGCCTTCCCTGAATGGCACGCCATAACCCCACCATTTCCTGGCAACAGAGGGCTCTCACGGAGTGGTCGCGAGAGTGCTCGGGGAGGTGTGTAGGGTTTCCGTTGGTGCTACCACGGTGGAAAGTCCAGACCAGGTCTCCACCATGCGCATTCCCCCAGAATATGCCGATTTGGCTCTCGCCTTCTGTAAAAGAAGGCAACTCAATTACCACCCCAGCAATGGGGGGATTGTGCGATAAATCACCTGGTAGACGCTGCACTTCCCAGTAGTCACATGTATCCCCTGTCGCAGGCGGAGCACAGGTTGTATCCCGTAGGGAGAAGTGGAACACGGAGTTTAGTACCACCTCAGGCCACTATGAATACCTCGTCATGCCGTACGGGTTGATGAATGCTCCATCAGTCTTCCAATCCTTTGTAGACAAGATTTTCAGGGACCTGTACGGGCAGGGTGTAGTGGTGTATATCGATGACATTCTGATATACTCCCCTACACGCGCCGAGCATGTGTTCTTGGTGTGCAAGGTACTTGGACGACTGTTGGAGCATGACCTGTACGTCAAGGCTGAGAAATGCCTGTTCTTTCAGCAGGCCGTCTCCTTCCTAGGGTATCACATTTCCACATCAGGCGTGGAGATGGAGAGTGACTGCATTGCAGCCATGCGTAATTGGCCGTCTCCCACCACGGTTAAGGAGATGCAGCGACTTTTAGGGTTTGCCAACTACTACCGGATGCGCCCATTACCTCACTGTTGAAGGGGGGTCCTGTACGTTTGCAGTGGTCGGTGGAGGCGGACAGGGCTTTTGGGCACCTAAGAGCTCTATTTACCTCGGCTCCCATGCTGGCCCATCCCGATCCCTCTTTGGCTTTCATAGTGGAGGTGGACGCACCTGAGGCTGGGATTGGAGCTGTGCTCTCTCTGCGCTCGGGAAAGCCACCAAAGCTCCACCCCTGTGGTTTCTTATCGAAGATGCTCAGCCCGGCGGAGCGAAACTATGATGTGGGGGACCGGGAGCTGTTGGCTGTGGTTAAGGCTTTGAAGGCGTGAAGACATTGGCTTGAGGGGGCTAAACACCCTTTTCTCATCTGGACTGACCACCACAACCTGGAGTACATCCAGGCAGCGAGGAGACTGAATCCTCTTCAGGCAAGGTGGGCCATGATCTTTACCCGTTTTGTGTTTACCCTGTCCTACAGACCAGGTTCCCAGAATGTGAAGGCAGACGCACTGTCCCAGGTGTATGACACAGAGGAGCGGCCCATGGATCAGACTCCCATTCTCCCTGCCTCCTGCCTAGTAGCACCGGTCATGTGGGAGCTGGATACGGACATTGAGCAGGCGTTGCGTAAAGAGCCCGCTCCACTCCAATGTTCCGTTGGGTGTCTGTGCGTTCCGTCTGTTGTCCATGACTAGTTAATCTATTGGGCCCACACATCTCCCTCCTCTGTTGATCCGGGGATCGGTCGGACGGTGCGCTGTCTGACTGGGAAGTACTGGTGGCCCACCTTGGCTAAGGACGTGAGGGTTTATGTTTCCTACTGTTCAGTGTGTACCCAGTGTAAGGCTCCTAGACACCTGCTCAGAGGTAAGCTACATCCCTTATCCGTCCCACAACGGCCTTGGTCACACCTGTTGGTGGATTTCCTGACGGATCTTCCTCCTTCACAGGGAAATACCACGATCCTGTCCTGTCGTCTCCTCCCTCTGCCCGGTCTCCCTACAGACCTACAGACGGCGGAGGCCTTGTTTACATACGTCTTCCGGCACTACGGGGTGCCTGAGGATATAGCGTCTGATCGAGGTCCCCAGTTCACTTCGAGAGTCTGGAGGACTTTCATGGAACATCTGGGGGTCTCGATCAACCTCACCTTGTGTTTTCACCCCAAGAGTAATGGGCAGGTGGAGAGAGTGAACCAGGATGTGGGCAGGTTTCTTCGGTCCTATTGCCAGGACCAGCCGGGGGAGTGGGCGCAGTTCGTACCCTGGGCAGAGATGGCGCAGAACTTGCTCCGCCACTCCTCCACTATCCTCTCCCCCTTTCAGTGCGTATTGGGGTACCAGCCGGTGGATGATTAGTTCAGGCACGTGGAGGGGACATGGGAAGCCGCACATGGGCACCTTCAGCGGGCCGTGCAGTGCCAAAAGACCAGCGCGGACAGTCACCGCAGTGAGGCCCCGGTGTTCACGGTCTGGCTCTCGACCCGAAACCTGCCCTTCCGCCTGCCCTGCCGGAAGCTGGGTCCGCGGTTTGTGGGGCCATTCAAAGTCCTGAGGAGAGTGAATTAGGTAAGTTGCAGGTTACAGCTTCCCCCTGATTACCATACTAACCCCTCGTTCCATGTGTCTCTCCTCAGGCCGGTGGTGGTTGGTCCGCTCCAGGAGTCTGAGGTGCGGGAGACTTTGAGGGGGCCCTGGCGTACTCCGTCCGTTCCATTCCGGATTCGAGGCATCGGGCAGGGGGCCTTCAGTACCTCTTGGAGTGGGAAGGGTGCGGTCCGGAGGAGAGGTGCTGGATTCCGGTGGCGGATGTGTTGGACCCTGAACTTCTATGGGAGTTCTACATGTATTTTTTCCTCTGTTCCCCCTCATGTCTTTGTGTGAAATTGTTTGCGTGTTACGTGCTTTGTACGCAGTAGGCAAGCATTTGTTTTTCCGTGTTATTACACAAAGATTGTTTGTATTGTATACATTTGATGTTTTGTGACTGTTTTGCGCAGAATGTCATCGCAGCTGCATCTGTCTGTATCTCTCTCCTGGTGAAATAAAGTGTGCACCTGTTCAGAAATTCTCTGCTCTCCTGCACCTGACTTCACCACAAGTACGCACAAGCCTGACACAATAACCAAGACGAATGTGACTGAATTATTTGTTTTCTGATTTAACAAAAGACAGGACCTGTTCCGATTGAAGAAACCTATTTTAATTCTTAATTACTAACGCATCAACATGCTTTTTGAAATATAGCTTTCCGTCAATCAAGACGCCCAGATATTTATAAGTGGGGACACAATCATTGACGTCCGAAGCTTTTCTTGATCAACGTGCTTTTTTAAAACAAGTGTTGCAAAATGTGAGATCCCACTGATTTGTCCATGGTTCCAGTGCTTTCTTAGACTCCTAGCTGATTTCAAACACAACCACTATTGTACACCTTACTTACAAATATAGTTAGGAGTTTGTACATGTAGTTTCACCTGACAGGTAGCTAAGCAGGTAGAGTAGGGAACTATGTCATTTTCAAGAATGTGAGGTTCTGAGGTCCAATCATGTTGAAGGCAAGTTTTATGTGAAACAACACTTTCTGCACTCTTGTTCAAATAATGTATTTTATTTAGTATAGTATAAGCTTATGTCTTAAGCATACTAAATAATACCATAGATACAGTTTTTGAAAAAAAAGTAAACGGTAAAAGTAAAGGTTTTAAAGGTAAAGGTAAGGTAAGCATGACATAAGATGCAAACCTGGTATTCCAACTGATTATAGTCTACTAAATCCAACGACATACCTCTGTGCCACAGAGTATTGATAAAAACGGTGGAGAAAAAAACACGACTATCTGATAATCACATTCTGCCATTTATTGATGACCAACATTCTGCCATTTATTGAATCTCTGAGTAATTAACTGTTTGGAGAAAGCTCCGAAGCCTTCAGAAAGCCTCAGTTTCCCATAACTAATTACTACTGAAAACAAGCCAGTGACTATGGTTATCTGTAGCAGTACGATGATATAGTTGTGAATTAGTGGGAATGGGATGAGTTACCTGAGCAGGGGTTGGGCTGTCTTTGAGTCAATGTTTTATAAGAATCTCCTCGATTTTGGCCGAGATAACTTTTGCCCCTTTCATATTTGGATACTAGCCATCCCTCTTTTAAAACTGGGGCCTCTCCCAAAAGTGGTCAAAATTGTAAATATACTCCAAATGCATCGAGGAACAGTAGGTTTTAAGCCAGTAGTGTACTCAGAGAAGACGACTAAAGTGTTCCATTCCATGTCCTATTGTTGGTAAAGGCCCGGAAATGAGAACCAGCTTGCCTGCCTCCTTGAGCCTGCCTTGAGCCCTCTGATATCATCTTTTAATTGCTCCGATTTATGAAGATTGATGTTGTTTGTACCAACATGTATGACTACTGTGTGAGCATTAGGGTGCTTCTCCATCACAGCAGGGACCTGGTGACCTATGTCCAGAATACAGGCTACAGGGAGAAGCAGTGGAGCCTTGCTTCCTCAACCACTACATCCCTAACTACTGTAACAACCACCACTGGAGGACGACGAGAGGGTCAATGTGAGCCTGTGGGATGTGCTATGGGGGCTGATCCAGGGGATGGCCAGCTCAGTGACCCATGACCAGATCCAGGGGAGCTTGCGCTGCTGTGCTGAGGTGAGTGGGATGGACGGGGGGAGCGGCAGAGGGCCTTGTCGAAGGGCCCCCTGTAAAGTCAGGGGGCTCATATCCATAAAACGGTTAGAGAGCTGCAGGTCTGGATGAGAGGGCAGAGGGAGGATATGTTGAAATGTTCCTCCTATCTTACCTCTAACTCGATTCCACTTTGCCTCCTATGGTGTAGAGCAAGGCGTACTCCGGTTCTCTTCGGTGGGAGAGTTAATACTGGAATTGGTCCAAGGTAGTATCCTAAGTAGATACTGCAGAGGAGCCCAATCTCATAGAGCACCTTGGATTATCCCCTTGGTCATTTAGAATTGTTGCATCAAAAACAGCATGCAATCTTTATGTCTCCTTAGCCATAGTGAGACATGTTTTTAGGAACCTCTTATCTCCTAGTACTTCAATGATTTGGTGTTGTGTAGTATTTAGTTGTTTACACTTTTCACAGGTGTATAAGTCAGTACATTCTTCCTCTTTCACCATGTTGAACATATTCACGTCTCACATATCATGGCTTTACCGTCCATCTCTGGATCCGACTCCAAATCAGAGGAATCCAACCTGCTTTTACTCGCACCCGAAACAGCAGACCCGGGTACAAGAGCGAACCACACTGAGATAAGATTTGCCAATGACAGCCAAGTAACTAGCCGGTGCTAGCCTGCTAAAGTTAGCTCCAGGAGACAGTAAAATCCAACCAATACTGTCTGTTAAGAGCAGCAATAACAACATTGTCCCTAACTAAAACACTTAAAACAAGGTATATAAGGTATGAAATGAATAAATGTCTTAAAAACATTTTAAAAATATGTGTTATAAAAAAGTATAAAACATAGGAGCACTGTATCGCCACTCAAAATTTCTGTTTCCTACATGTCACATGATGATGATATGTTTTGCACATTGATTAACTTCAAAGTGTTTTTAATACCATTTTTATATGCTTTGTGCAGCACATTCTCAACATATGCGTAATGTTAAAATGAGGAAAAAACATTATGACAGTTTGTGATCAAAGTTAAAATCTCATAAATAAGATGTTAGTCTTGAGTCTCCATTTTGTTATTTTCCCATAATGACAGGGAATGAGGACATTTTTGAATATTTATCAGTCTCCTCATTAATTGATATGACAAACATCTAGGATAATGTAAGTTGACGATGGCAAAAAAACTGTTTAACATATAAATGAAATCCATTTAATCCAACATTGTGACGTACTTCCTGTAATATAATTTGATGAAAGACAAAAAATATTCCCTGCCATTTCACCTAGATATGACTCTGACAATAGGAGATGATTACCACATACAGTTGAAGTCGGAGGTTTACATACACATAGGTTGTAGTCATTAAAACTCGTTTTTCAACAACTCCAGAATTTTCTTGTTAATAAACTATAGTTTTGGGAAATAAGTTAGGACATCTACTTTGTGCATGACACAAGTAATTTTTCCAACAACTGTTAACAGATTATTTCACAATTCACTGTATCACAATTCCAGTGGATCAGAAGTTTACATACATTAGACTGTGCGTTTAAACAGCTTGGAAAATTCCAGAAAATTATGTTATGGCTTTAGAAGCTTCTGATAGGCTAATTGAATTAATTCCAGTCAATTGGAGGTGTACCTGTGGATGTATGTCAAGGCTTACTTTCAAACTCAGTGCCTCTTTGCTTGACATCATGTGAAAATCAAAAGAAATCAGCAAAGACCTCAGAAAAAAATAGTAGACCTCCACAAGTATAGTTCATCCTTGGGAGCAATTTCCAAATGCCTGAAGGTACCATGTTCATCTGTACAAACAATAGTATGCAAGTATTGTAACGGCGTTCTTCGTTTGTCGAAAGAGAGTCGGACCGAAATGCAGCGTGGTGGTTAATCATGATCTTTAATGAAGAAAACGGCGATACATGAAATAACTTATATATACAAAAACAACAAACGGAACGTGAAACTTATTACAGCCTATCTGGTGAACACTACACAGAGACAGGAACAATCACCCACGAAAGACAAAGCGAAACTCAGGCTACCTAAATACGGTTCCCAATCAGAGGCAACGAGAATCACCTGACTGCTGATTGAGAACCGCCTCAGGCAGCCAAGCCTATACAACACCCCTAATCAGCCGCGATCCCAAATACTACAAACCCCAATACGAAATACAATAACATAAACCCCTGTCACACCCTGGCCTGACCAAATATATAATGAAAACACAAAATACAATGACCAAGGCGTGACAGAACCCCCCCCAAGGTGCGGACTCCCGGACGCACCTCAAAACCATAGGGAGGGTCCGGGTGGGCGTCTGTCCATGGTGGCGGCTCCGGCTCGGGACGTGGACCCCACTCCATAAATGTCATAGTTCCTCCCCTTCGCGTCCTGGGATAATCCACCCTCGCCGCTGACCATGGCCTAATAGTCCTCACCCAGAACCCCACAGAACTGAGGAGCAGCTCGTGACTGAGGGGCATCTCGGGACTGAGGGGCAGCTCGGGACTGAGGGGCAGCTCGGGACTGAGGGGCAGCCCGGAACTGAGGGGCAGCCCGGAACTGAGGGGCAGCCCGGAACTGAGGGGCAGCCCGGAACAGAGGGGAAGCCCAGTACTGAGAGGAAGCCCAGTACTGAGAGGAAGCCCAGTACTGAGATGAAGCTCAGGTAGGTAGTAGGCTCCGGTAGATCCTGGCTGGCTGGCGGATCTGGAAGATTCAGGTTGACTAGCAGATCTGGAAGATTCTGGTTGACTAGCAGATCTGGAAGATTCTGGTTGACAGGCTGATCTGGAAGAATCTGGTTGACTGGCAGATCTAGAAGATCATGGCTGACTGGCGGATCTAGCTGCTCTATGCAGACTGACTGCTCCATGCAGGCTGACAGCTCCTTGCAGACTGGCAGCTCTGGCTGCTTCATGCAGACTGACAGCTCTGACTGCTCCATGCAGGCTGACAGCACCCTGCAGACTGGCAGCTCCTTGCAGACTGACAGCTGCTTGCAGACTGACAGCTCCCTGCAGACTGGCAGCTCCTTGCAGACTGACAGCTCTGACTGCTCCATGCAGGCTGACAGCTCCTTGCAGACTGGCAGCTCCTTGCAGACTGACAGCTCTGACTGCTCCATGCAGGCTGACAGCTCCTTGCAGACTGACAGCTCCCTGCAGACTGGCAGCTCCTTGCAGACTGACAGCTCCTTGCAGACTGACAGCTCCTTGCAGACTGACAGCTCTGGCTGCTTCATGCAGGCTGACAGCTCCTTGCAGACTGACAGCTCCTTGCAGACTGGCAGCTCCTTGCAGACTGACATCTCTGGCTGCTTCATGCAGACTGACAGCTCTGACTGCTCCATGCAGGCTGACATCTCCTTGCAGACTGACAGCTCCTTGCAGACTGGCAGCTCCTTGCAGACTGGCAGCTCCTTGCAGACTGACAGCTCTGGCTGCTTCATGCTGACTGACAGCTCTAACTGCTCCATGCAGGCTGACAGCACCCTGCAGACTGGCAGCTCAGGCTGCTTCAAACAGGCAGGAGGCTCCGGCAGCGCAGGAGAGGAGGAAAACGCTGGCTGCGCTGACTGACAGCTCTGGCTGCTTCATGCTGACTGACAGCTCTAACTGCTCCATGCAGGCTGACAGCACCCTGCAGACTGGCAGCTCAGGCTGCTTCAAACAGGCAGGAGGCTCCGGCAGCGCAGGAGAGGAGGAAAACGCTGGCTGCGCTGAACAGGCGGGAGACTCCGACAGCGCAGGAGAGGAGGAAAACGCTGGCTGCGCTGAACAGGCAGGAGGGAAGGAAGGCTTTGGCTGTGCTGAACAGGCGGGAGACTCCGACAGAGCAGGAGAGGCGAGGCGCACTGTAGGCCTGATGCGTGGTGCGGGCACTGGTGATACTGGAGCGAGGACACGCACAGGAAGCCTGGTGCGGGGAGCTGCTACCAGAGGACTGGTGTGTGGAGGTGGCTCTGGATAGACCGGACCGTGCAGGCGCACTGGAGCTCTTGAGCACCGACCCTGCCCAAGCTTACCTGGCTTGATGCCCACTCTAGCCCGGACAATACGAAGGGCTGGTATGAACCGTACCGGGCTATGCACCCGCACTGGAGACACCGTGCGCTCACTAGCATAACACGGTGCCTGCCCGGTCTCTTTAGCCCCCCGGTAAGCACAGGGAGTTTGCGCAGGTCTCCTACCTGGCATAGCCACAATCCCTGTAAGCCCCCCCCCAATACATTTTTGGGGCCGACTCTCAGGCTTCCATCCGCGTCGCCGTGCTGCCTCTTCATACCAGCGCCTCTCTGCTTTAGCCGCCTCTAGTTCTTCCTTGGGACGGCGATATTCTCCAGGCTGAGCCCAGAGTCCTTTTCCGTCCAGTTCCTCCTCCCATGTCCAATTCTCCAAGTGATGCAGCCTCTCCCACTGCAACTGCTCTTCACGATTAGCAGGGAGAGTTGGCTCAGGTCTGACACCCGACTCAGCCACTCTCCCTCTGAGCCCCCCCCCAATACATTTTTGGGGCTGCTTTTTTGGGGCTGCGGGCTCAGGCATTCTCTCTGGGTCTGCCGCCCACCTGTCGATTTCTTCCCACGTCGTATACTCCATGCCATTGCTGTCCATAACGTCCTCCTTTCGCTGCTCCTGCTGTCGCTGCCTGTTACCACGCTGCTCGGTCCGTGTGAGGTGGGTGATTCTGTAACGGCGTTCTTCGTTTGTCGAAAGAGAGTCGGACCGAAATGCAGCGTGGTGGTTAATCATGATCTTTAATGAAGAAAACGGCGATACATGAAATAACTTATATATACAAAAACAACAAACGGAACGTGAAACTTATTACAGCCTATCTGGTGAACACTACACAGAGACAGGAACAATCACCCATGAAAGACAAAGCGAAACTCAGGCTACCTAAATACGGTTCCCAATCAGAGGCAACGAGAATCACCTGACTGCTGATTGAGAACCGCCTCAGGCAGCCAAGCCTATACAACACCCCTAATCAGCCGCGATCCCAAATACTACAAACCCCAATACGAAATACAATAACATAAACCCCTGTCACACCCTGGCCTGACCAAATATATAACGAAAACACAAAATACAATGACCAAGGCGTGACAAGTATGAACACCATGGGACCATGCAGCCATCATACTACTCAGGGAGGAGATGCGTTCTGTCTCCTAGAGATGAAAGTACTTTGGTGTGAAAAGTACAAATCAATCCCAGAACAACAGCAAAGGACCTTGTGAAGATGCTGGAGGAATCTGGTACAAAAGTATCTATATCCACAGTAAAACAAGTCCTATATCGACATAACCTGATAGACCAATCATCAAGGAAGAAGGCACTGCTCCAAAACCACCATAAAAAGCCAGACTACGGTTTGCAACTGCACATGGGGACAAAGATCGTACTTTTTTGGAGAAATGTCCTCTGGTCTGATGAAACAAAAATAGAACTGTTTGGCCATAATAACCTTTGTTATGTTTGGAGGAAAAAAGGAAATGCTTGCAAGCGGAAGAACACCATCCCAACAGTGAAGCACGGGGGTGGCAGCATCATTTGTGGGGGTGCTTTGCTGCAGGAGGGACTGGTGCACTTCATAAAATACATGGCATCATGAGGGAGGAAATTATGTGTATATATTGAAGCCACATCTCAAGACATCAGTCAGGAAGTTAAAGCTTGGTCGCAAATGTGTCTTCTAAGTGGACAATGACACCAGGCATACTTCCAAAGTTGTGGCAAAATGGCTTAAGGACAACAAAGTCAAGGTATTGGAGTGGCAATCACAAAGCCCTGAACTCAATCCCATAGAACATTTTTGGGCAGAACTGAAAAAGCGTGTGCGAGCAAGGAGGGCTCCAAATCTGACTCAGTTACACCAGCTCTGTCAGGAGGAATGGGCCAAAATTAACTTTGCCACAACTTTGGAAGTATGCTTGGGGTCATTGTCCATTTGGAAGACCCATTTGCGACCAAGCTTTAACTTCCTGACTGATGTCTTGAGATGTTGCTTCAATATATCCACATAATTTGTCCATCCTCATGATGCCATTTATTTTGTGAAGTACACCATTCCCCCCTGCAGCAAAGCACCCCCACAACATGATGCTGCCACCCCCGTGCTTCAAGGTTGGGATGGTGTTCTTCAACTTGCAAGCCTCCCCTTTTGTCCTCCAAACATAACGATGGTCATTATGGCCAAACAGTTCTATTTTTGTTTCATCAGACCAGAGGACATTTCTCCAAAAAAGTACCTGTTTCCTCCAGCATCTTCACAAGGTCCTTTGCTGTTGTTCTGAGATTGATTTGCACTTTTCGCAACAACATACGTTAATCTCTAGGAGACAGAATGCATCTCCTTCCTGAGTGGTACGATGGCTGCATGGTCCCATGGTGTTTATATTTGCATGCTATTGTTTGTACAGATGAATGTGGTACCTTCATGTGTTTGGAAATTGCTCTCACGGATGAACTAGACTTGTGGAGGTCTACAATTTTTTTTGTGAGGTCTTGGGTGATTTCTTTTGATTTTCCCATGATGTCAAGCAAAGAGGCACTGAGTTTGAAGGTAGGACTTGAAATACATCCACAGGTACACCTCCAATTGACTCAAATTATGTCAATTAGCCTATCAGAAGCTTCTAAAGCCATGACATCATTTTCTGGAATTTTCAAAGCTCTTTAAGGGCACAGTCAAATTAGTGTATGTAAACTTCTGACCCCCTAGAATTGTGATACAGTGAATTACAAGTGAAGTAATCTGTCTGTAAACAATTATTGGAAAAATTACTTGTGTCATGCACAAAGTAGATGTCCTAACCGACTTGACAAAACTATTGTTTGTTCACAAGAAATTTGTGGAATGGTTGAAAAACGAGTTTTAATGACTCCAATCTAAGTGTATGTAAACTTCCGACTTCAACTATATATCATGCAAGTCATTACATGGTTACACCTCCTACGTGGTAAAAGGTAGTTGTGACTGAAAATGTGCGTAAAAGTCAAATCACTGCAACAAGTTCTTGAATGTGGAATGACATACCTGCCACCAAAACAATTATATAAAATTCCTCAAAATTCCTCATGATTTGTCAATGTGCACAATTAGTCTGTGCTTCAGTCTTATCAACTGTACCCTACAGATAACAACCACAGTACCAGGTAGCCTAGAGAAGCCTATTGCAGTCTGATCCCCACTGGGCCTGGCCAGGGGAAACATAGCGCCATGTTTTTATTGCCTAACCTATGTATTTATAACCGAAAATAGGCCCATTTACTGGTGCTCTGAGAAAATGTGGTTTATATTCACACTTCGGGTGGCTTGGCTACCTAGCCCTTTTTAATCCAGGTTGTTGTGTCTCTTTATCTGTGTAAAGCAGGGTTTCCCAAACTTGGTCCCTGGGAGCCCAAAGGGTTCAGGTTTTCCCTCGCACTACACAGCTGATTCAAACAATCAACTAATCATCAAGCTTTGATCATTAGAATCAGCTATGTAGTGTTAAGGCAAAAAACTAAACGTACACCCCATGGGGTCCAGAGGACCGAGTTTATGAAATGCTGGTGTAAAGTTTTTTGTTGTTTGTTTTCATGCTCCCTAGGGCCAGGAGTTTTTCTTTAACCATTGGACCTGATTATAGAAACAATCTGGTTCCAAATAAAACTTTTTTTTTTACAGCTGATTTATAACTATGTCATACGCTACAACAATGGGGCGGCAGGGTAGCCTAGTGTTTAGAGTTTTGGACTAGTAACCGGAAGGTTGCAAGTTCAAACCCCCGAGCTGACAAGGTACAAATCTGTTGTTCTGCCCCTGAACAGGCAGTTAACCCACTGTTCCTAGGCCGTCATTGAAAATAAGAATCTGTTCTTAACTGACTTGCCTAGTTAAATAAAGGTTAACAAAACTAGGGTCCGGAGTTGTTTAGGTTAGCCTACTACCAGATCAGGAAAAATTCTGGGCCCCAGGAAAACAACCTCCCCCTTTCACTAATCTGGGACCTGTGGTGCCACCTCTGAAATTACCATGCAATGTTACATTTAAAAAACGTATCATATTTTTATGATCTAGTTTTTACATGTTTTTGGTGATGGGGATGAGCTTCCATAGTTTTACATGGCTGACTTTACTGTGACAATTTCAGAATGTAACAGGCTGTTACGGAAATTTCAGGTACAAACTCAACAAAACAAGTCTCAAATGTTAGAAACTTTTCTATTCATTTCAGCTGTTTCAAAAACATTGTTCTGCTATTTCCATTTATACTGTGGGAGTGTTGGCTCAACGAGACAATTCTGTTTAAACTGCCCAGGTACAATGGGTGCAACTGTCGGGCAAGTATCGTGTGCTACCTCCGGAGGTAGCGGTCGAGATGTAGCAAGTACTCAAATTTACATTCGAGTAATATGTGTAGCCGACGATACTTTTACGAAAGTGTAGTAAGTGTGAAGAGGCTCTAGTTATATTTTTCTCTGCATTGAGAATCCCTCGCTGTTCACTTGCCTTAGAGTCTTGAGCTGTCTGTCCTTACTCCACACTATGCATAGCTGCATAGGTCAATGAACAGCTTTTCAAACGACTTTTGAATTGACTCCGTGTTCATGCTTTCCTCCAAGGTGTATTTCTATGATAATCCAATCATGCAGCGAGGTTAAGGTTAGGTCAGATGGCATATTTGTAGCATGGATTAGCTGTATAGCCAACAGTTCTAAACCTGTTCTTTAAAATTCCTGCAAACATTGACTTGATGCATTTGCACAGATAATATGCAGTATGCAGACCATAGAGGTCAAAAGAGATCTGACAAATATGCATTTATTTTATTGAAGATATTGAAAATATTTTCCTTAATCTAGCAACTTTTCAAGTAATAGCATTATAATTTAAAAACCATTAAAATTATGCTGTAGTTAAGCTGCTACCTGTGTGAATACACTGGAAAAATAGCTTATTCTGTTGCTTGGTCTGTGTTCCTTGGTATCTGTGTGCCTTGGTGTCTGTGAGCCTGGGTGCTGCTGCTGCTGCTGCCTCAGTCACATACAGTAGTTTGTTATAGATACTGCCGCTCTCTGACTGACTCTCTAGAAGCCATGCATCACTGGGGCAGATAGGCAAGTAAAGTGATGATGCATGTGTCCTTGGTGGGCGGGTCAATCATAGTTTTTTATCTCTGGCAGCATTAGCAGAGAATAGCCGTCTCCAAGGTCATGCCTTCTCAAGGGCTGTGTCCCCAATGGCACCCTCTTCCCTAAATAGTGCACCTTTTTTTTACCAGTGCCGACAAGGTTTGAGTCAAGGTAGTGCACTATAGAGAGAACAGGTTGCCATCTGGGATGCAGCCAAGGTGAAACATCAGATGATATGCTGCTGCATCCCTGCTATCATCATGTCTGAAATGAAAGAAGACTGCGTGTGTGAAGTCTCACTGTTAACTAATAAACCTAATGATTTATTTTAACTATGGAGGGTATATTGCCTGAAATGGCACTTTTCACCTCCAATAGATTTAGCTAGAGAAATATGAAGCTGGCGTTGTGTGATGAGTACTCACTGTGAGATATATTTGAAAAGAATATACTGTACACAAAATGTGCAGATCAGAAATAGTAAAACAAACATTAAAGAAATATGGACTCAAAATATTCTGCACATACTATATTTACAGTACCTGAAGAATTGTTTGCAGAGAAGGCATGACCTAATTTGGACCTGTGATTTGAGTGCAACAGTACAGTACATGCCTTTAAAAGACACTGAGAAGCACAAAGAGCAACGTAAATGGGAAAAAATACTAAACAAAACAAAAAACATCTTCCTTCTCTTCACATGAACATGTGCCACAGGTGGGTTGCCAGTGAATCAGTGAATGGCTAACCTCTGGAATGATGGACCACTGTAGGGCTGATATTAGTGGGGCAAAAGGAAGGTGACCATGCGTGGCAGAAGAACCATGTTTACTTAGTGGGGAAACTCTGAAAGGCTTAATATGAAACAGATGGCCGGGGGGGGGGGGGGGGGGGGGGGGGGGGTTGAGTGTTGGCATTCTGAGGTTCTCTCCCTACTGGTTGTTCCCCAGCCTTTTTGATGTGTTCTTCCCTGTGGCTGTCGACCAACTAAACCAATAAATCAACTGACAATAAATGTTGTGACATCTACCACACAGCAACTGATGGCTGACAGAAGTCTGCTGATAGGTACAGAATGGGTTGTCTTGAAAATATGAAATAATATTTTTTAAAGATGCAATATTACATTGCAAGACTAGCTGTTTTGAGAACAGGTTGCCTATTCTGCGCCACATCTTTTTTATAGACACAAGCACTGTTCATGACACAAACTTTTCACACTCCTCTTGTTGGTGGAGAGAACATCTAGCATGTTTTTAAGCTTATTACCTGCAATTCTACAAATGGTGTCATTGGGTGCAGGGAAAACAAGGTATACAATGACTGACATGACAAGAGGAAAACTGATGATGCACCTTGTGCATTCTATTATTACAAATGTCAAGAGTAAATTGAAAGCCGGACTGAGTTCCATTTTCTTTTTCTTAAATAAATAAATAAAAAATAAGGTAAGAAATTCGACAAGGCACACCTATTAATTGAAATGCATTCCAGGTGGCAACCTCATGAAGCTGGTTGAGAGAAGGCCAAGAGTGTGCAAAGCTGTCATCAAGGTGGCTACTTTGAATAATCTAAAATAAAAAATAAAATAACATGTTTAACAGTTTTTTTTGGTTACTACATGATTCCATATGTCTTTTTTCATAGTTTGATGTCTCCACTATTATTCTACAATGTAGAAAATAGTCTAAATATAGAATAACCCTTGAATGAGTAGGGGTGTCCAAACTTTTGAATGGTACTGTACATGAAGTAAGAAGAAAATAATGAGAATGTGAATTTTATCAACAGTAGCCTTCACAGACGTAATTATCTCAGGAGGTTAATTATGTGATGCATATTGTAATCCAGGAAATGTGTCCAAAATTAGAGAAATTTCAGGTGAATTTATTCTCACATTACATGACCTTTTACCTCTCACTGCTGAGAACATTATTATTACTGGGAATCATAGTAGTGTCCTTTGAAATATACCAACTGGCAATTATTTTTTGGTATAATCGAATTCATAATTGAGCAGTACATCATTTCATTTTTTTCTTCTAGATACCATCTCTGAAGAACACATTATCCTCAATATTGCTACTGCAACCTCAGCTTTGGAAGTTTCCTGAACTGATGATTTCATAAAATGATACCATCACATTGAACTCCATCCATCAACAATGTAAAGTATTACTGAACCAATTTATTAAAAAGATCCACATGCTCAACTAAGCGCATGTCAATTCCATTGAGCATAGTTATACATTACATACAGTGCATTTGGAAAGTATTCAGACCCCACTATTTCCACATTTTGTTGCATTACAGTCTTATTCTAAAATGTATTAAATTGTTCCTTCCATTGATCAATCCACACACACAATACCCGAAAATGACGAAGCCAAAACAAATACTTTTTTTCTAAATTATAAAACTGAAATGTCTCATTGACATAAGTATTCAGACCCTTTACTCAGTACTTTGTTGAAGCACCTTCGGCAACGATTACCACCTCGAGTCTTCTTGGGTATGACGTTAAAAAGCTTGGCACACCTGTATTTGGGGAGTTTCTCCCATTCTTCTTTGCAGATCCTCTCAAGCTCTGTCAGGTTGGATGGGGAGCATCGCTGCAAAGCTATTTTCAGGTCTCTCCATAGATATTCAATCAGATTCAAGTCGGGGCTCTGGTGAACCTTAGCACCAGTCTGAGGTCCTGAGCGCACTGGAGTAGGTTTTCATCAAGGATCTCTCTGTACTTTGCTCCGTTCATCTCCCCCTCGGTTCTGACTAGTCTTAAAGGCCCAGAAAAACATCCCCACAGCATGATGCTGCCAACACCATTCTTCACCGTAGGGATGGTACCAGTGTTCCTCCATACGTTGCGGTTAGAATTCATGCCAAAGAGTTCAATCTTGGTTTCATCAGACAATATATTCTTGTTTCTCATGGTCTGAGAGTCTTTTGGAAAAGTAGTGTGCCTTATACTGAGGAGTGGCTTCCGTCTGGCTTCTCTACTACAAGGGCCTGATTGGTGGAGTGCTGCAGAGATTGTTGTCCTTCTGGAAGATTTTCCCATCTCCACAGAGGAACTCTAGAGCTCTGTCAGACTGACTATCACGTTCTTGGTCAAGGCCCTTCTCCCCCGGTTGCTCAGTTTGACCAGGCTCTTGTAAGAGTCTTGGTGGTTCCAAACTTCTTTCATTTAAGAATGATGGAGGCCACGGTGTTCTTGGGGACCTTCAATGATGCAGGCATGTTTTGGTACCCTTTCCCAGATCTGTACCTTGACACAATCCTGTCTCGGCGCTCTACGGACAATTCTTTCAACCTCATGGCTTGGCTTGTGCTCTGACATGCACTGTTTACTGTGGGACCTTATATAGACAGCTGTGTGCCTTTCCAAATCATATCCAATCAATTGAATTTACCCCAGGTGGACTCCAATCAAGTTGTAGAAACAATCTCAAGGATGATCAATGGAATCAGGATGTACCTGAGCTCAATTTCAAGTCTGTAACGGTTTTCCTCCTCCTCTTCGTGTGAGGAGGAGAAGCGAGAAGGATTGGAGGACCAAGATGCGGCGGGGCAAGTGTTCATGATGATGATCATCATTCATGATGATGATTTATTTTAAAGACGAACTGAACACTAAAATACAAAAACAATAAACGTAACGTGAATAACTGAAACCGAAAACAGTACCGTGTGGTGAACAAACACCCACAAACAAACAGTGAAATCCAGGCTACCTAAGTATGATTCTCAATCAGAGACAACTAATGACACCTGCCTCTGATTTGAGAACCATACTAGGCCGAAACATAGAAATCTCAAAATCATAGAAAAACAAACAGACTGCCCACCCCAACTCACGCTCTGACCATACTAAATAAGTGCTCCATGCAGGAAGAAGTCTCATAGCAAATGGTATTAATTCTTATGGAAATAAAGTATATCTGTTTTAAATTTTTTACACATTTTCAAAATTTCTAAAAACTTTTTTTTGCTTTGATATTATGGGGTATTGTGTGTAGATTGATGAGGACATGTTTTTATTTATTCCATTAGAGAATAAGGCTGTAACGTAACAAAAAGGGGAATAAGGGAAGGGGTCTGAATACTTCCATACATTTTCAACACAACCAACATGTATGTGTTAATGAGAGTCTCACCTTTCCACGGAGGGATCATATTAGTGTGAAGCCCAAACTGTTCGGACACTACAGACAGAAGTTGGCAGATCGACTGTACTGACTTAAGTTGAGTCCTAACACACTTGTGAGAGTTGTGGAGCAAAACAGAGAAAACCATTTTGTTCGTGAGAGTCTCATCTTGCCATAGAGGGGTTTGTAGGTCAAATCATTTGGACGCTACAGACAATTTAGTGAGAATACAGATTTTGCGGAGATTTTTGGTGTGACAAACAGCAGAAGTGCGACATTGGCAAATGGAGATGCATTATTCTTTTTTTGTTGTACATTTAACCCTTTTCTCACCAATTTCGTGATATCCAATTGGTAGTTACAGTCTTGTTCCATCGCTGCAACTCCCCTACGGACTCAAGAGAGGTGAAGGTCGAGAGCCATGCGTCGAACTCGGTCTGAAACGAACAGATTTCAATAGGGATGTTCATATTACGCAAATTAGATTTCTACACCCAGTCAGCATCATTCACACCATGTTGTCATTATGAAAATGTATAAACAAAATATGTTTTAACACCAATCAAAATCATTTTTAGTATATGTCAATATAGAAAAACAGGCAAATAAAATAAACTTTCCAAAAAACATTGTGGTTTGTTTCAAGCTTGTTAGCTAGCTAGATAGCCAGTTCAAATATACAGCTGAAGTCGGAAGGTTACATAGACCTTAGCCAAATACATCTAAACTCAGTTTTTCACAATTCCTGACATTTAATCACAGTAAAAATTCCCTGTCTTAGGTCAGTTAGGATCACCACTTTATTTTAAGAATGTGAAATGTCAGAATAATAGAAGAGAGAATGAATTATTTCAGCTTTTATTTCTTTCATCATCCCAGTGGGTCAGTAGGTTACATTCACTTAATTAGTATTTTGTAGCATTGCCTTTAAATTGTTAAACTTGGGTCAAATGTTTCAGGAAGCCTTCCGCAAGCTTACCACAATAAGTTGGGTGAATTTTGGCCCATTCCTCTCGACAGTCTTGGTGTAACTGATTCAGGATTGTAATTTCCAAATGCCTGAAGGTACCACGTTCATCTGTACAAACATGTCACGCCTTGGTCTTAGTATTTTGTGTTTTCTTTAATTATTTGTTCAGGCCAGGGCGTGACATGGGTTATTGTGTTGTCGTATTGTTTTTTTTTGTAGGCATTGGGATTGTGGTTGATTAGGGGTGTGTCGAGTGTAGGCTTGGCTGCCTGAGGCGGTTCTCAATCAGCAGTCAGGTGCTTCTCGTTGCCTCTGATTGGGAACCGTATTTAGGTAGCCTGAGTTCGCTTTGTATTTCGTGGGTGATTGTTCCTGTCTCTGTGTAGTGTTCACCAGATAGGCTGTATTAGGTTTCACGTTCCGTTTGTTGTTTTTGTATTTATTTATAGTTATTTCATGTATCGCACTTATTTTCATTAAAGACATGAGTAACCACCACGCTGCATTTCGGTCCGACTCTCTTTCAACAAACGAAGAACGCCGTTACAAAACAGCAGTACGCAAGTATTAAAGGAGACTCGTTCTGTTTCCTAGAGAGGAACATGCATTGGTGCGGAAAGTGCAAATCAATCCCAGAACAACAGCGAAGGACCTTGTGAAGATGCTGGAGGAAACAGGTACACAATAATCTATAGCCACAGTAAAACGAGTCCTATATTGACATATCATGAAAGGTCGCTCAGCAAGGAAGAAGCCACTGCTCCAAAACCGCATAAAACCAGACTACGGTTCGCAACTGCACATGGGGACAAAGATTGTAGTTTTTGGAGAAATGTCCTCTAGTCTGATGAAACAAAAATATAACTGTTTGGCCATAATGACCATTGTTATGTTTGGAGGAAAAAGGGGGAGGCATGCAAGCCGAAGAACACCATCCCAACTGTGAAGCACGGGGGTGGCAGCATCATGTTGTGGGGTTGCTTTGCTGCAGGAGGGAGTGGTGCACTTCACCAAATAGATGGCATCATGAGGCTGGACAAATTATGTGAATATAAGGAACATCAAGACTTCATTCAGGAAGTTAAAGCTTGGTTGCAAATGGGTCTTCCAAATGGACATTGGCCCCAGGCATACTTGCAAAGTTGTGGCAAAATGACGTAAGGACAACAAAGTCAAGGTATTGGAGTGGCCATCATAAAGCCCTGTCCTCAATTCCACAGCCATTTTTTGGGCAGAACTGAAAAAGTGTGCGCAAGGAGGCCTACAAGCCTAACTCAGCTACACCAGCTCTGTCAGGAGGAATGGGCCAAAATTCACCCAACTTATTGTGGGAAGCTTGTGGATAGTAACCCAAAATGTTTGACCCAAGTTAAACAATTTAAAGGCAATGCTACCAAATACTAATTGAGTGCAACTTCTGACCAACTGGAAATGTGATGAAAGAAATAAAAGCTGAAATTAAATCATTCTGACATTTCACAATTCATAAAATAAAGTGGTGATCCTAACAGAATTTTTACTATGATTAAATGTCAGGAATTGTGAAAAACTGAGTTTAGATCTATTTGGTTAAGGTGTATGTAAACTTCATACACCTTCACCAACTGACTTCAACTGTATATACTGAGATCATGTGACACTTAGATTGCACACAGGTGGACTTTATTTATCTAATTGTGTGATTTCTGAAGGTAATTGGTTGCACGAGATCTTATTAAAGTGCTTCATAGCAAAGGGGTGAATACATATGCACACATTTGAAACCATTTTTTAATTTTTTATTTCACTTCACCAATTTGGACTATTTTGTGTATTTCCATTACATGATATCCAAATAAAAATCTATTTAAATTACAGGTTGTAATGCAACAAAATAGGAAAAACGCCAAGGGGGATGAATACTTTTGCAAGGCGCTGTATACATGAAATTGTATATGTTAATGGGATAAAAAAATACATAAAATGGTCCTTACTGGAAAACCACATCATTTCAAATGCAAAATTCTACATGAGAAACCAAGTTTTTGGAACACTTAAACATGTGATGATATTTCACATGAAGTCTGACATGGATTTTCACATGTGAACAAAATCTTTCCAGTGGATTCAAATATTTTTCCACATGAGTTTTCACAGGTGACCGATGCCCTGCAAACCAAGATTAGTTAGAATATTCACGCAGACTGAGCTTTTAACATAGTGTTTTCATCTTACATATTTGACACACATAATGACATTGTGTATGCTTATTTATACAGTAACTATTATTCAACATGTCCTCTCCTGGGATTTGAACTCACAACGCCTTGGGTCATAGCTTTCCGTGCTTCCTTGTACACCACCATGTCTATCAATGACTGATTTCACCTGTATTTTTTTCATTTCGCTTCACCAATTTGGACTATTTTGTGTATGTCCATTACATGAAATCCAAATAAAAATCCATTTAAATTATAGGTTTTAATGCAACAAAATAGGAAAAACGCCAAGGGGGATGAAAACTCTGTACAGCCTCATACTAATTTCATTAGCCTATGTTAGCTTAACCGTTCCGTGGACGGGACACCGATCCCGAAGAAATGTATTAATGTTTACATGTCTTACAGAACTCATATCATATGTATATACTGTGTTCTATACCATGTACTGCACCTTGCCTATGCTTCTCGGCCATCGCTCATCAATACATTTTTATGTACATATTCTCATCCACCCTTTTAGATTTGTGTGTATTAGGTAGTTGTTGGGGGAATTGTTTGATTACTTGTTAGATATTACTGCACTGTCGGAACTAGAAGCACAAGCATTTCGCTACACTCACATTAACATCTGCTAACCATGTGTATGGGGCCAATAAAATTATATTTGATTTGATTTGACCTGAAGGACACAATACTTTCATGTGGCTGTTTATATCACCCTCACAGGAAGTTCCTGGGGTTCCATTTTGAAGTGGCTCAACCCCTGGTGGTGCGGTTTTTAAAGGTGTGTTCCATCTCAGGCTGGTTTCTAAACCTATGGAGCAGCATCTTTACACTAGATAGTGAAGGCTATTTCTCTGGCATATGACCGCAAAAGGCAAGAATTCCACTCAGGGATCTGGAGACATTTTAGGCCTTGTTTATAGGGTTGCCCATAGGAGATATTTGTGCTGCAGCATGTTTGGCATCACCACACACTTGTGAGGCTTTATCGCTTGGATATCCATGTCACCCACAGTGTGCCTACAGCTGGGGCAGGAGAGGGTCATTAGGAAGCAAGTTTTTGTGTTGGCACTCTGGATGGTCTGCCGTGGGCAATTTCATATGGTATCTGGTGGGTTCGGCATAGGCCATGATTTCATGTCCCATAGCTATGTAATACCAAGTTGACCTACTGAAAGGGAACGTACATGACTAACTACCATTCTATGAAGTAGGGAAACAAGGTACAACCCCTGATTGGCCCTACACCACCCAGTTCCGTTGATGCACAGCATTGGCCTAGTCAAGCGTGATTATAATGTTCTTCAGTAGAGGACAAACTCCCCATTGCTGTTTTGTACCTTGTTTCCCTTCTTTAGGGAACAGTAGTTATAACTGTATGGTAAATATGGTAAAAACGATTCCTTCAACAACAAAAAAATCTAATAGTTATATCATAGACTTAAAGTAGGTGAGCTGTTTTTGTGAAGCTAGCATTCAGTTTCTACTCAATCAGTTGCCACTCACACAACTATTCCTTTTTATTATTTTTTTGGTTTGTTTTACATTGAACATCTAATAGTCAAATCATAGAGTAAAAGCAGGTGAGCTGTTTTTGTTTTGTTTTTGTGAAGCTTGCATTCAGTTGCCACTTATTCAGTTAACACTCACACAACAAGCTTGTCACAAGGGGATTTATGTCTGCTTTAGGCTCCCAAAGTGGAGTGTAACTGAGAAATCAAAGAAAACATTTAAAGCTGCTCTCACTACACAAAGCATCCTTGATTTAATCTTTGCAAGGGGTCTGGATGTGTGGAGTCCCTTTAATATCTACGGTGTGTGCTATAAAGTTTTAAGACAAAAGTACACATCTTAATTTATTTTCGACGGAGTAAGGCACTTGTGTGACTTAGTTTGTGGGCATTAAAGAAAAAAAAGTATCAGAATATTTGTAAGAGTTGCTATGGGTACTGGCAATACCCTGTAACAAATACTAAAATAAAAATACTCTCACTTCAAGATGGTGTGTTCCTACGGTATGCAGACGTTTTAAAGAAATCAACCCTATTACTTTATCTGGCACTTAATATAGTTATTTTTTGATTTTTTGAACAAGACATCATCCTTTCATGCATTATGCTCACAGGTTATGGTTTTAAATTACATAGTAAGGAGACCCAATTCCACGTGATTCAGTTGGTACATGTGTGGTCTTGGTTTTAAATACACTGTGTTAACACAGTGTTAGCTTCAACATTCACTCATACTGGGTGGGTGGGTGGGAGGGTGGTTGTGGGTGATAGCTGCTATCAGTGGCAACCTGTCATTCAGGTTTTGAGCCGCACCTGTTTAACACCCCCCCCCCCACCCCACCCCTGCCGGTTTGGCATGTTATTTTGGCATTAATACGTGTTATGTTACATATCAGTTTGCAAGTAATGTAAAAAAAATATATATAATTGAGTTAATAAAGCCACATACAAACATGGTCTATTTTTTTATTTCTTGAGTACGGCAGCTCCCAAAGGTTGTGTTTTCTGTGGTGGCGGGGCAGCCAGCGGAAAATATGAAGCGTAGTGTTCTCTAGTTGCACCATGATTGGCTCAGTGTTCTGTCATACATGTGGACACTACTTCACTCCCAAATCTAAGGGTAGATCTAGAAAATTCAAGCCCCTTGGGTTCTGTCATTGAGATACATTAGAAGTGTCCATCCAAGAAGGCTCAAGGTCATTGGCCACAGATAAAATGACATCAAATCACATTACATCTACAGTAGCTTTGATTGTCAACATCATACTTTCAAAATCTAAGCAAGCAAGCTAGACAAGCAGTCAATAGCATGAATCAAGTCGACAATATACATGCAAATCCTTTTCAATCCTTGTCATATGAAGAGAAATAATAGATCGAACATATCGGTGCTCATCGGCAATTGGACATAAACATTACACAACAAGTTGGTTTTCGCAAATTCAACAATGAGTGGTTTGGAAGGAAATAGTGGCTAACTCAAAGCATTGCAAAGCATTCACTAGCCTGCTATTCAGTGGAGTTGGTGTGTGGTCCAAGTCTGGGTTTAAGAGTCTCTTTTCCAAGCTTAAAGGGATAAATATTCACATGCAACACCATGGGCCAGAAAAGGTTGAATACAGCACGAGTGAATAAATTGTTTACAGCTTTGTTAATTTACCATAAAACCAGTTTTATTCAGTTTGAAAGGGGAACCTCTTAACGCCGCTGCTGAGCGCCGCAGTTATTACGTCCGCCCGAAGACAGGGAAAAAGACCACTGGCTGTTTCAACACCAGGCAAAATGCCCGGTTGATTTGGATCAAATTAGTTTGGTAAAAGAGGTGAGTTTGGGTTTTGCATTGTACTGAGTTTTCTATAGTGTCAAATGCTCAATAATATAGGCTAAGATAATGTTGGTGAAAGCATGTAAAGACAATAACGGAGCTAGAACGGTTTGTTTATGCTATTATTACACTAAAAAGTTGAATACATTGGCCATGCTGTCAATCCAGCAATACTTTCAAATAACTGGAAACTCGGAAGTGGGAAATCTCAGACTGCAGTGAGTTCAAGACAACTGGCAACTCTGGAGAAATGTTGTCCCTGCCTCTCACTCTGTTGTACACCTCTGGTCATAATGCTATAGGGATTACATGATGACATGATGACAATAAAGGGGGCGTCAGACAGACAGACCACACTATAGAGATAGGGTACGTCCCAAATGGCAACCTATTGCGTACATAGTGCACTATTCTTGACGAAGGCCATAGGGCTCTTGTCAAAAGTAGTGTAAAATGTAGGGAATAGGGATGCCATTTCAGAAGCAGACACAATGCTGTAGAGAGAGAGAGAGGTTTCTGAGTAGGAAGCCAGTCCATTACAGGTTGACCCTAAAGGGTCATTTGGGAAAAGCAATCAATCTCAAAATGAATGTCTCAGCTGGCTTTGAGGAAGGAGACAGGATATAGACAGTCTGCTAAGAGGACATCAAGGATGTACTGTACATACAGTGAGCTCAAAAGTATTGGGACAGTGCCACATTTTTTGTTGTTTTGGCTCTGTAATCCAGCACTTTGGATTTGACATGATATAATAGTGTAGACTATCAGCTTTATTTGAGGGTATTTTCATCCATATCGGGTGAACTGTTCAGAAATTAGAGCCATTTTTGTACATAGTCCCCCAATTTTAGGGGACCAAAGTATTGGGACATAAGTGTATTAAAGTAATAAAAAGTTAAGTATTTGGTCTCATATTCATAGCACGCAATGACTACATCAAGCTCGTGACTACATATTTGTTGGGTGCATTTACTGTTAGTTTTTGTTGTGTTTCAGATTATTTTGTGCCCAATAGAAATAAATGGTAACTAAGTTGGTGTCATTTTGAAGTAACTTTTATTGTAAATAAGAATAGAATATGTGTCTAAACACTTCTACATTAAGCTGGATGCTACCATGATTATGGATAATCGTGAATGAATCGTGAATAATTAGGAGTGGGAAAGTTACAGAGTCATTAATATCACCCACCTCCCAAACAATGCTAACCTCCCCAGTTATTGTAATGGTGGAGGTTAGCATGTCTTACCCCAGCCATGATTCACTTCCTCAGTGCTCGGTGTGCAGTATCAGAGCATACAAAAGACATGAACAAGCTTCAAAAACAGTCAAATATATCCTTTTAGAGTCTGATATGTCCTTTTAGAGTCTGACACGCTCTCAGTGTTGTGATGTAGGTATTTAGATGTTGTACACATAGAATTGTGACATTGCAAACTTCATCCACAATGTTAGAATCCATTTTGTGCGTCTCGAGCTGTTTTGAAATTTCGTGTGTACATCTAAAAATACCTACATAACTAGACTTGAAGCATAACATATCATACTAATTTCAGTGTTATGGATTTAAATGTATTATGTTAAGTCCAATCTATGTGCGCGGGCTGGCACATAACAAGTCATCTAAGCAAGCAGTGATTCTGATGTTGTTTTGACATGGTGTATTGTGTGGAGTCCCCTGACTACATTTTACCTGTGGATGGCAATTTCAGATGTTCAACTCAAATTACTTTTCATTGTGTTCACAGATCAGTCAGCACACATTTGGATTATACATGTGACAGACTGGCTCTATTCAGTTTTATGTAGCAAAATTTGAAATTGTGTTTTTTACATTGGAGAAAGGTAGACACTCAGAGCTTGAAAATGGTTTATCATACACTACAGTTGAGGAACAATGAGAAAGTCATTCTGCATTGAAAGTTGACAAACTTCTAACCTCACTTTTAAGAAAATGGCACTTGAATGTTTTGTTACCTACTGCAAGCTATTCTTTGTCGACACCCATTCAGCAATATTCATACCCTTTTAAGCTTTTGCTCCACACATCTCTTTAAGGATTCACATGTGAGGGTATGTACTAAACAACCAAATATTTCAAGACTAAAGGCTGGTTTATACTACAGGTGTGTTTGGAAATTTAATCTGGAGTGCCAGAGTGTGCTTTGGGCATTCGTAAACTCAGAGCGTTTCTCTCTCGGAGCGTTCAGAGCGCACACAGGACGCTCTGGCCGAAAAGTACTGTAGGGTTGATCCAAGTGTTCTGACCTAACAAGCTAACTGCCTAACATTGACTAGCTTGCTAGCTACTTACAGACACAAATGAGAGAACAGCTCATTCTGACCATTTTATGCCAGCATCCCGGAGTCACCTCTTCACTGTTGATGTAGAGGCTGGTGTTTTGCAGGTACTTTTTAATAAAGCTGCCAGTTGAGGACTTGTGAGGCATCTGTTTCTCAAACTAGACACCAATGTACTTGTCGTCTTGCTCAGTTGTGCACCGGAGCCTCAAACTCATCTTTCTATTCTGGTTAGAGCCTGTTTGCACTGTTCTGTGAAGGGAGTAGTACAAAGCGTTGTACGAGATCTTCAGTTTCTTGGCAATTTCTCACATTGGAATAGCCTTCATTTCAGAAGAAAGTTATTTGTTTCTGGCCATTTTGAGCCTGTAATCGAACCCACAAATGCTTATGCGCCAGATACTCAACTAGTCTAAAGAAGGCCAGTTTTATTGCTTCATAATCAGATCAACAGTTTTCAGCTGTTATCCTTTTAAAATTATAAACTTGGATTAGCTAACACAACGTGCCATTGGAACACAGGAGTGATGGTTGTTGATAATGGGCCTCTGTACACCTATGTAGATATTCCATTAAAAATATGCTGTTTTCAGCTACAATAGTTATTTACAACATTAACAATGTCTACACTGTATTTCTGATCAATTTTATGTTATTTTAATGAACAACAAAATGTCTTTCAAAAACAAGGACATTTCTGAATGACCCCAAACCTTTGAACGGTAGTGTGTGTACTTAGACCAATGCCAGTTTGGCAGGGAGGAAAGGGCAGAGTTGGGATCCTTCTGGATATCCGTCCAGAGCCTTAGCCATCCATGTCCTGCCGTAAACATTTCCAGTAGATAGCTAGCTTTTTTTCATTAAGTGTGTTAAAATAAATCCTCTTAAGGCTAAGTTAGACGAATGCACAAAGCCAAATGCTAATAGTACTCGCTAAAACTCAAACTTTCATTAAAACACACATGCAGGGTACTCAATTAAAGCTACACTCGTTGTGAATCTAGCCAACATGTCAGATTTTTAAAATGCTTTTCGGCGAAAGCATGCGAAGCTATTATCTGATAGCATGCAACCCCCCGAAATACCTGAAGGGAACGTAAACAAAAGAATTAGCGTAGCCGGCGCTACACAAAACGCAGAAATAAAATATAAAACATTCATTACCTTTGACGAGCTTCTTTGTTGGCACTCCTATATGTCCCATAAACATCACAATTGGGTCTTTTTTTCGATTAAATCCGTCCATGTATACCCAAAATGTCCATTTATGAAGCCCGTCTGATCCAGGAAAAAACTGCTTTCCCAAAACGCAACGTCATTTTTTTAAATTAAAAAAGTTGCCTATAAACTTTGACAAAACACTTCAAACTACTTTTGTAAACCAACTTTAGGTATTAGTAAACGTTAATAATCGATCAAATTGATCACGGGGCGATCTGTATTCAATAGCAGCAGGTCTTGAAATCTTGGTCGATATTCTCTCTTTCAAAACTTCCTCCTGTGTACTCGATGACAGGAAGTGCCTATTTCTCATTTCACCAAGGATTAACTTCAACCCAATTGCCAGTACTGGCGACACCGTGTGGAAGCTGTAGGCATTGTAAACTGGACGCTATCTATTTTCCCTTGGCATAGACAATACAGAGACTGGCGGAAGGATATATATATATTTTTGTGAACAGTTTTCCTTGGGCTTTTGCCTGCTCCACACGTTCTGTTATAGTCACAGACATGATTTAACTAGTTTTAGAAACTTCAGAGTGTTTTCTATCCACACATACTAATCACATGCATGTACTATATTCCTGGCATGAGTAGCAGGACGTTGAAATTTTGCGTGATTTTTAACAAAACGTTGAAAAAAAAGACCCGATCTTTAACAGGTTGTGTAGTTGAGTAGTTTGCATGCATCATGACTTTAGCGTTATAAGTTTACAACCACTGACTGGAGAGTGGCAAAAATTACCCCAGCTATCTGCATCCGCATTCTGTCCATCTCTGGAATGTTTCCAAGGAGAATATTTTTAAGCCCCTCCTGTGTAAGGGGTCAATTACTTTTTCAGACAAGGGAATTGGACATTGCATAACTTTGTTAATTAAATAAATAAAATAAGTATACCATTTTCTAGGATCCATTTATCTATTATTAGGTTTTGGTAGAAATCTGACAACATTGATTATCAAAAATTGGCAAAAATAGAGATATTCAGAAAGGTGGCAAATACTTGTTCATTGCATTGCATAAGTAGGCTGCGGACAATGTGCTGAATATCAATTAGAATACAACAAGTAAGAAGTCTAATTGATTGATCTGCAACATGTTATGTGAAGGCTAGATATCTTCAATTATGTACAGTGTTTACTATGCTTGTGATCATTCTGTTTTGACTGACAGAAAAGAATATGACTGGCACAGGCTTTGGCAGACTCCACTGGAGAATATATCAGTACCACAGGCAATCCCACTTTTGCAGAGAGCGCCGTAGGCAGAGGTGTTTTCAATCACACTCACACTCATGTCATATCCTTTTTATAATCTGAATGTAAATTGCCTTCAATAAATCTGAACATTGAATTACAATTTAGTAGTTTGCTTATTTCAGTTATGAATTTTGCTGGTTGAGGAATGTTGAGTAGAGGTTATCAGCACTACAATGAAACAACTAAATACTTGCGTCACTAAAACCTTACCATGATCCTTTAGAATGGGATAAAACTGTCCACTGATAGTGTGTGTGGGTGTATGCGCATGTGCATGTGTGGGTGCATGTGTGAAACGCTAAGTAAAGGTCCCCCTTGGCTAAAGGGAGATTGATTAGCGGTGAAGTCATAATTGCTGACTGAATCACGTCCATAGTTAATCAATCTTTGGCTGAAGGATGAATACGTTTGGTGAAAATGGACAATACTTCATGAAGTGATGCACGGTTGATAGAGGACATATTCATTCATCACGGGTGGCTTTCCTTGATGGATATACCGGCATCAATGGTGGGCCATATCCATCAATCAGGAAAGGGGAGGTCAGCTTTGAAGATCAAAGCCCCAGCTCCCCGCTAAACCATACAGAAAACCTACAGAGCTATAGGGGTAATAGGTTTTAAAAGGGATATAAGGATATAATCACCTGTTAAATTTCACCTTGAGGTGTCAACATTCCGCCTGACTCATGCTTGTTAAGAGTAGGTAGGGTCAGAAAGTGAAAGTAGAGATTAAAGTACCTTGAAACATCAGTTGAGTTCTAGCATCCATTGAGTTCTAGTGTTCCTTTTGTTGTTCTTTTTGTAGAAACATGACGAGTAGAAGGCACTATGACTGAGGCACTGTAACATTGTAATCCAATAGACAAACATACAGTCCTACAGTATGTGACATGACACTTTATATACACGGTAAACAAATCCAAAGAGGATTGATGTCACTGTGCCACACTATATGAGAGATTTAAAGGTCATGGACAGACAATAATGTTTTTCATGAAAATGTATGATATTTGGATGAAACCAGACCAAAGTATGAGGACTAGGGTTGTTACAGTGACCGTATAACCGCCACACTGGCAGTCACGAGTCATCATGGCAGTCAAATTCCATGTGACCATTTAGTCACGGTAATTAGGCTTCTCCAAACTCTGATGCTGCTGATGGTAATTAGTAACCTACCAAACTTGCTAACTGCCTGGTTCTCCGCACTCTACTGTCCCTCTAATCACTCTGACATCAATCCAAATGTAATCAGAGAGCCCATGAGCTCATGTTGCGCAATATTTCTATTGGCTATTCAATTGCGTGAGAAAACAAAGTGATGGCCTCTACTAAAAATTACGCTAGGCCTACTATATTTATTTCTCAGCTTTCCTAATATTAAGCACATCGCTTCTCTTTAAAACAGGAGAAAAGTCTACCTGGCTGGCATGACAATGAACCACGGGAAAAGCGTCCTCCATTCGCTATTTAAGTACATAGATGACATGTATTTTTTCGAGACAGGCGCATGATAATGGTACATTTTAAATCAAAAACACATTTCACACATACACTATTTAGAAAATGTAAAGACAGGATTAAGTCAAAAACAGTTTGATGGGTGTGTAACAGTTTTCTTCATCTGAAGGATGTGGCTATTGCGATCCATGTTTAATGAAACAAAGTAAACACGAATCAAATACAAAAACAATAAACGTAACACGAAAACCGAAACAGCCTAATGGTGCAAAGTAACACAGAGACAGGAACAAGGACAATCACCCACAAAACCCAACACCAAACAGGCTACCTAAATATGGTTCCCAATCAGAGACAATGACGAACACCTGCCTCTGATTGAGAACCATATCAGGCCAAACATAGAACTAGACAAACTAGACATGTAACATAGAATGCCCACTCAGCTCACACCCTGACCAACCAAAACATAGAAACATACAAAGCAAACTATGGTCAGGGTGTGACAGTACCCCCCCCCCAAGGTGCGGACTCCGGCCGCAAAACCTGAACCTATTGGGGAGGGTCTGGGTGGGCATCTGTCCGCGGTGGCGGCTCTGGTGCTGGACGTGGCCCCCACTTCACCATAGTTTTAGTCCCCCACCTTGTCCGCTTCCGTGGTCTCCGAACCACGGCAACCCTACTTAATGACCCCACTGGACTGAGGGGCAGCTCGGGACAGTGTTTTAGGCCAGTTAGGATCACCACTTTATTTTAAGAATGTGAAATGTCAGAATAATAGTAGAGAGAATGATTTATTTCAGCTTTATTTCTTTCATCACATTCCCAGTAGGTCAGTAGTTTACGTATCCTCAATTAGTATTTGGTAGCATTGCCTTTAAAAAGTTTTGCCACAAATTTGGAAGTATGCTTAGAATTTGGAAACATTGCCCATTGGGAAGACTCATTTGCGACCAAGCTTTAACTTCCTGACTGATGTCTTGAGATGTTGCGTCAATATATCAAGATAATTTGTTCATCCTCATGATGGCATCTATTTGTGAAGTGCACCAGTACCCCCACAACATGATGCTATCACCCCCGTGCTTCACAGTTGGGATGGTGTTCATCGGCTTGCAAACCTCCCCCTTTTTCCTCCAAACATAACAATGGTCATTATGGCCAGAGACCAAAGAACATTTCTCCAAAAAGTACAATCTTTGTCCCCATGTGCAGTTGAAAACTGTAGTCTGGCATTTTTGGGCGGTTTTGGAGCAGTGGCTCCTTCCTTGCTGAGTGGCCTTTCAGGTTATGTCAATATAAGATTTGTTTTACTGTGGATATAGATACTTTTGTACCTGTTTCCTCCAGCATCTTCACAAGGTCCTTTGTTGTTGTTCTGGGATTGACTTGCACTTTTCGCATCAAAGTACGTTCATCTCTAGGAGACAGAACGTGCCTGAGCAGTATAACTGCTGTGTGGTCCCATGGCAATTATACTTGCGTACTATTGTTTGTACAGATGAACGTGGTACATTCAGGCATTTAGAAATTGCTCCCAAGGATGAACCAGACTTGTGGAGGTCTACAATTTTTTTTCTGAGATTTTGGCTGATTTCTTTTGACATAACCATGATGTCAAACAAAGAGGCACTGAGTTTGAATGTAGGCCTTGAAATACATCCACAGGTACACCTCCAAATGACACAAATTATGTCACTTAGCCAATCAGAAGCTTCTAAAGCCATGAGATCATTTTCTGGAATTTTCCAAGCTGTTTAAAAGCACAGTCAACTTAGTGTAAGTAAACCTCTGACCCACTGGAATTGTGATACCGTGAAATAATCTGTCTGTAAACAATTGTTGGGAAAAATACTTGTGTCATGCACAAAGTACATGTCCTAACCGACTTGCCAAAACTATAGTTTGTTTACAAGAAGTTGCCTTGTTTGATAGATTGACATACCCTAAATTCATTTTTAAACGGATGGGCATTTACATATATCAATTGTGCTTTATTGGACCACCATGCTGATGATGTCATGCATTCTGTCATTTTTGTGTTTATACTTTCTCATAACGACAACGACAAATTAAATTGTGGACGACAATCAAACGTAGTATAAACCTGCCTTTAGTCTTTAAATCTTTGGTTGTTTAGTACACTGCCATCGTACTCACTCTGTTTTGCACATGGCCTCACACGTGTGTCCTTAATTAAAGAGATGTGTTTGGCTATGACTTAAGAGGGTTTGATCGATGCTGAATGGGTGTTGACAAAGTGATAGTTCTCCAGTAGGTGTTCCAAACACATTCAAGGGCCATTTTCTCAAAAGTGGGGTTACAAGTTTATCAACTTTCAAAGGAGAATTTCTTTCCCATTGTTCCTCAACTGTAGTCTATGATATACTACTTTCTAGCTCTGAGTCTCTACTTGTATCCAATGTTTAAAACACAATTTCAAATTTTGCTACATAAGACCGAATCGACCCGGTCGGTTACATTTGGTGATACACAAAGCAACTCAAACATTGAAATTGCATCAGTGATTTAAAAAATATATACATCTCCCATTTGGGATGTCTTTTTGTGATGTTGTTCACAGTAGCACTGACAGATGTGTAGATTTGACAAGTTCGTCTGAGTTTTGAGCGACCTTTTCCCCCTCATTCCACGCTGGCTTTAGAACTATTTAGCCAGCAACTAGCTGGTATCTTTGCCATAGATGAATGGAGTAAACTTTTAATTACGTTTGCAGACACCGTACAGTAAAATGATGGTACCAGTAGAGTAGCTATATAACTACAGTATGCAAACCACGCCCTTCTACAAACACACCTTCTCCGATGTTGGTTACATGGCGGTATTTAATTATATTAGGTATTGAGCATCCTGAATCCAAGTGTTTGACACTTGGCTGGGAACCAGTAACTTTATGATCACACTTTATCAATGTAGACTCAAAAGTTAGAGGTTCATCCACATATCATCCAATTCCCCAAACAATCATGCATTTAACATTTGTGACTTAAAACGTGTAAGTATTATAATCACATATAAAATAAATTGGTATACAAATTGGTGCAACAAATATAGGCTCAAAATATGTTATTGAGCCAGAAACAACAATACCTTGCACCCACTAGTAGTCAAAAGGTTTTTGGCACCAAAGATATGGTACGGTACTGTATTCTGTGGGGTAGATTTATAGTACCATTTGAAAATGCATGTTTTTTTACACAATGCACTATCATTTACAGAATGCTGCAGTACATTTTTTTAAATACTTGATAATACCTAAAATGACCGTCTAAACTGCAGTTTCCCGTTACAGTTTATTTATCTCCTCATATAATTGAACAGTAGAGACGATTTGATATTTACAGTTAAGCCAGTTCAATGTTGCTCTCGTCACGAGATTATTTGATTGTGCCATTATTAACACAATGATATTTTAATGCACCCATACTTGCAGTATAATGAGTACTTAACCTGAGTTGGAGAACAGACATGGATCCCTGATCTGCCTCTTGCCCATAAAATCAAATGACTTTATAATCTGAGAATTAAATTCATATATCAGTGAATATCCGGGCTTAATGCAAGTTCATGGAATATCATCTATTTTTATAAGCTAAAGCCATGGTCTTCTTCGTAAAACATTCATGTTATAAAAAAAATGGCCATGGTGTAAATTATACCAATGTCTGAAAATGTCAATGCCTGTATTCTGTAAAGATGTGATATGAATTGATATCCCTGGCCTAAACACTATCAACAACCTTATATATTTCAGTGCATTAATGGGTCATTGTGGTTCATTAAATGCAGTGTTAAACAACATCATTGAACCTCATTCATAGAAACACTGATATATTGAGGCAGTGAGTCAGGGACTGATATTGTGTGCACATTATGCTTGTACATGCAGACTCTACTATGCCTGTCACGATGCAGACACCCTGCATGACCCATTTAAATTCAACCTTGAACCATCCTACCATTTAATTTGAGAGAAGACATTGAAAACAAATCCACAGCCTTCAACTATAAAGCTGTTGAAATATATGCTAAGGTTTTAATTTTTTATAGTTTGTTTCATACATGTTAGTCAATCAATCAATCAACCCCCACTTGTCTGTGTGACATCTCTATGGAACTAGTACTTTTTCATAGAAACTCATATAACATTCGCACAATGTACCCTTGTGGAAATCCTTTAGTTTTCAGTGTTAACCATGATCATTTCTTAACCCTCTAAGCTCAATGTGACTTTCTGCATATATCAGGAGAAGCAAAATAAATCATTGGCTGATTTACCGTATTAGTGGTAATGATTGTATGTGGATTCCTGCATGCCCAATCCAGTTGTATATTGAAAACAATTATACATAATAGGCAACGTAGTAATCACTTTCCATTCTACTTTGCATTTAGGTCATTATCCAGGGGGAAACAATCTCTCTGTGGGTTATACTGTGATGACTACTAATGAAGTGTGTCTCATAAAGGCTTATTTAAGCCTACATAAGCCCTTTATAAGTCTACATAAATGCTTCACAAACCATTTGTAAGCAAATGCCATAGCGTATAAATGGTGGCAAAAGGTTATTCTACATTTGGCAAAGCAACACTTGTTATATCACACATATGTTGTGAGGCTTTTGCTTATACATGATTTATGATAAATCTATGTAAGGCCTCAAAGGGTTTATGAAGACGTTGTTTAAGGTTTGACTTTCTGTGTGAGTGTCTATCTTTGGACACCAATTGAGTGACTTTCAACTGTGTCGTGAGAGACACTTCATCACTATGACTGCTCTGCCACAAATGGCACCTTATTCCCTTTATTGTGGACTACTTTAGACCAGGGCCCATGGGGCTATGGTGAAAAGCTGTGCATTATATAGGGAATAGGGTGCCATTTGGGATACAGTCTTATTATTCAGCAGGTGGAAGTAAGTCAGAGCAGATGAACAGATGACATCTTAAAGGTATTACACAGACTGCATTAAATAAATTATATCTGGCTGCATCAAACAAAAGGCTACAAAGTTAGGGGCTGACAAGCGTGTGACATTATTTTCAGAGAGAGCGAGAGACAGAGTGCATGAGAGTGCATGAGAAAAAGAGAGAGTGAGATAGAGAGGCAGAGGCAGCCTGTGTAGAGATTTATTTCCACCAGCAACACCACTAGTTATTTATCCCTCCTCTGCATTTTTATTGACTTCATGTTACAGACAATCTGAGGGAATTAATTATGAAACTGGAATGCAAAGCATACTGTATTATATTTATAAATATACGACCAAGATATTTGCTCCTGATTCTTTATTTGCTATAGAGCTCAAAGGACAGTTGACAGTGCGGGCCATGCAATGCTTCATCAATTTCTTTAGGGTTGTCATTGTCAGAAGTATCCATTTACCCTTGCAGAGCTGTTTCGTATTCTACACATACTAATTAATGTATTGATTTACATTTTAGGCCCAGGACAGAAATTGAGGATGGTGATGACATTATTTCTGCAGGCAATAAGCCCCCCCAAAAAATACTACAGTTTACTATGGAATACTAGATGACTTACAATAGAATTCTATAGTAAACTGTACTATTCTGTAACGGTTTTCTTCTGGGGAAAGAGAGGCGGACCAAAATGCAGCGTGGTTAGTTTTGTCCATCTTTAATAAAGATGAAAATACAACAATCTACAAAACAAGAAATGTGAAAAAACCAAAACAGTCCTATCTGGTGCCACAAACACAGAGACAGGAACAATCACCCACAAAACCCAACACAAAACAGGCTACCTAAATATGGTTTCCAATCAGAGACAATGACTAACACCTGCCTCCGATTGAGAACCATATCAGGCCAAACATAGAAATAGACAATCCAGACACACAACATAGAATGCCCACCCAGCTCACGTCCTGACCAACACTAAAACAAGGAAAACACACACGAACGAAGGTCAGAACGTGACATATACTGTAGAATACTATACTGTAGTATCTCTTGATCATGTGTTGTAGTATACTGTAGAATACTATAGTAAATACTACAGTATTATCCACAAAAAAACACTGTAGTAAACACTACAGTAATGTTGGCAAAAACAATAGTCTACAACAACACAACACTTTTTTAACTGCATTACAAATTTCAGGTCTGCTGAGCTCAAACTTGAATGGTGTGAAAATTCTGTGCAACTTCCAGAGCATTTTTACTGCGAACACTGAGGCTGTACCTGCATTAAGTTAGAGTTTTAACAGTTGTCAAGAAGGCTACTTTGGCTATTTGATCATAATGTAAGCCTACCAGAGTGTACCTTCTATCTCAAGGCCATCAGACTGCTAAACAGCCATCACTAACATTGAGTGGCTGCTGCCAACATACTGACTCAAAGCTCTAGCCACTTTATTAAAAATTGGATGTAATAAATGTATCACCAGTCACTTTAAGCAATGCCACTTTATATAATGTTTGTATACCCTACATTACTCATCTGATATGTATATACTGTACTCTATACCATCTACTGCATCTTGCCTATGCCACACGGCCATCGCTCATCCATATATTTATATGTACATATTCTTATTCATTCCTTTACACTTGTGTGTGTATAAGGTAGTTGTTGTGAAATTGTTAGATTACTTGTTAGATATTACTGCACGGTCGGAACAAGAAGCGCAAGCACTTCGCTACACTCACATTAACATCTGCTAACCATGTGTATGTGAATAATACATTTTGATTTGATTTGATCAAAAACAATGTAGAAAATGCATCCCATAACATTTTAACATGCAAATAGCTGTTCTATCATTCAGCCTACAGTAGCAGCCAATGTGTGGTGTTCAATGTAAACCTAAATTCCATGAGACTTAAAAAAACAAACATGCAGGACTTGACTTTAACCTGTTTATCCACTTGTCCTTCAGACAAGGAGGTGACTGAACATTTTGTTGTGTTGTTTGATGCAAGAAACCACTTGCATTTTATTCACATATCATTATTACAGAGAATCAGATAAATGATGCTACCTTCTGCATATTGGCTACTTAGCTTATTGAAGCCTGTTTCAAAATTGCCTGTTTTTCAAAGTTGTATAGAAATGCACACATTTTGTTCTCTTGTAAGAAGAAATTACTCCCATATTGCTGACTACAAATGATCTATAACGGGGCTAATAACTCACTAACTAGCAAAGGATAGAAAAAACATGTGCACATGTGGTTACATGCAGCTCTTACTTTGATCTAAAAACAAGCGCATCTACTCTGACCACAACTGTAAACACAGTCCAGTTCAAAGTAAATGGCACAGATCCATATATGGCAATGGTCTATTTGCATTTATAAACTGGGTGGTTTGAGCCCTGAATGCTGATTGACTGACAGCTGTGGTATATCAGACTGTATACCATGGGTATGACGAAACTTTTATTTTTACTACTCTAATCACATTGGTAACCAGTTTATAATGGCAAGAAGGCATTGGAGGGGTTTGTGGTATATGGCCAATATACAGTACCACGACTAAGGGCTGTGTCCAGGCACTCCACGTTGCGTTGTACATAACAGCAGCCCTTAGCTGTGGTATATTGGCAATATACCACACCTCCTTGGACCGTAATGCTTAAATAGACATACTGCAGCTCTGATTGGTTATGCTGCACTGGTCTGTGTAGAGTACAGGCTGAGTCCTGCACAATAGAATCCAAGGAGACAAGGAATAACAAAATATACAGTGCCTTGCGAAAGTATTCGGCCCCCTTGAACATTGCGACATTTTACCACATTTCAGGCTTCAAACATGAAGTTATAAAACTGTATTTTTTTGTGAAGAATCAACAACAAGTGGGACACAATCATGAAGTGGAACGACATTTATTGGATATTTAAAAAAAAAAGTTACAAATCAAAAACTGAAAAATTGGGCGTGCAAAATTATTCAGCCCCTTTACTTTCAGTGCAGCAAACTCTCTCCAGAAGTTCAGTGAGGATCTCTGAATGATCCAATGTTGACCTAAATGACTAATGATGATAAATACAATCCACCTGTGTGTAATCAAGTCTCCGTATAAATGCACCTGCACTGTGATAGTCTCAGAGGCCCGTTAAAAGCGCAGAGAGCATCATGAAGAACAAGGAACACACCAGGCAGGTCCGAGATACTGTTGTGAAGAAGTTTAAAGCCGGATTTGGATACAAAAATATTTCCCAAGCTTTAAACATCCCAAGGAGCACTGTGCAAGCGATAATATTGAAATGGAAGGAGTATCAGACCACTGCAAATCTACCAAGACCTGGCCGTCCCTCTAAACTTTCAGCTCATACAAGGAGAAGACTGACAGAGATGCAGCCAAGAGGCCCATGATCACTCTGGATGAACTGCAGAGATCTACATCTGAGGTGGGAGACTCTGTCCATAGGACAACAATCAGTCGTATTTTGCACAAATCTGGCCTTTATGGAAGAGTGGCAAGAAGAAAGCCATTTCTTAAAGATATCCATAAAAAGTGTTGTTTCAAGTTTGCCACAAGCCACCTGGGAGACACACCAAACATGTGGAAGAAGGTACTCTGGTCAGATGAAACCAAAATTGAACTTTTTGGCAACAATGCAAAACGTTATGTTTGGCGTAAAAGCAACACAGCTCATCACCCTGAACTACCATCCCCACTGTCAAACATGGTGGTGGCAGCATCATGGTTTGGGCCTGCTTTTCTTCAGCAGGGACAGGGAAGATGGTTAGTGGCTTGTAGGCTATTCACTGAAGCCAGGTGATGCTACATGTGCTTATGTTAAATAACAGTCAATTACTAGTTTTTGTATTTTGCAATTGCAATTTCACCGGATGTTGTCGAGGTGGGGTGCTAGCGGCACGTCTAGCCCAAAGAACTTAAATGAAGTACTGCGTTGTGCGATAGAGTCTTTATGGATGTGTTATGAATGACCCAAAGTGTCTCACTTCAAACTAATTATTAACATTCTGCTGATTTATGAAGATTCTCTCATGATCCACAGGTTCCTGTAGGATGAGAGCGGTATTTAAATGCAGTGATGGACCTGTAAAGCTTAGAGTTTTTGTGTATTTGTCAGAATCCAGATGATTTGGAGTAGTCCAACCTGAGACTACCGCACTAGGTATTCTTCTGTTCCCATGCTGGAGACCAAGGCTTGATTGTATCCTGTTACAATGGTGGCAACATTTTCTGGCTGATCTTTCAACGGAGGAGTGCGGGAATGTGTCAAAGACCTGACTGGGCCCAGCACCGCTCGGTATGGCTCCTTTTGGTTGTGTGCATGTTTGTCTACTGAGGAACATGTTACTTGGTTCCAGAAGAAAGACCCTTTCAATTTCGTTAGGTTGGGGGCTTTTATTAAGGTAAGTGTTTATTGGTGTAATGACGTCCCCAGGCTATTGCACACACAGCACATTAAACCAGCGATAGCAACCATTCAAAGTTGGCCTTAGTGGGAGTGACCATGGAATTCTATAGGAGTGAACTTAGAGAGTAAAGTATTTGTCATCATCAATGATTAACACAGTCAAACAGTCATAATTATGGCTAAACTCTGACCGTTTCCACAATTTATCTTCTTAAAATTAGATTTTAAGCCTAACCCTAACTGAAGGCCAAGTTTGATGTGTGGTTTCACCAGACCTTCCGTGCATTTTTTATTTTATTTTATTTTACCTTTATTTAACCAGGTAGGCAAGTTGAGAACAAGTTCTCGTTTACAATTGCGACCTGGCCAAGATAAAGCAAAGCAGTTCGACAGATAAAACGACAGAGTTACACATGGAGTAAAAACAAACATACAGTCAATAATGCAGTATAAACAAGTCTATATACAATGTGAGCAAATGAGGTGAGAAGGGAGGTAAAGGCAAAAAAGGCCAAGATGGCAAAGTAAATACAATATAGCAAGTAAAATACTGGAATGGTAGTTTTGCAATGGAAGAATGTGCAAAGTAGAAATAAAAAAATAATGGGGTGCAAAGGAGCAAAATAAATAAATAAATTAAAATTAAATACAGTTGGGAAAGAGGTAGTTGTTTGGGCTAAATTATAGGTGGGCTATGTACAGGTGCAGTAATCTGTGAGCTGCTCTGACAGTTGGTGCTTAAAGCTAGTGAGGGAGATAAGTGTTTCCAGTTTCAGAGATTTTTGTAGTTCGTTCCAGTCATTGGCAGCAGAGAACTGGAAGGAGAGGCGGCCAAAGAAAGAATTGGTTTTGGGGGTGACTAGAGAGATATACCTGCTGGAGCGTGTGCTACAGGTGGGAGATGCTATGGTGACCAGCGAGCTGAGATAAGGGGGGACTTTACCTAGCAGTGTCTTGTAGATGACATGGAGCCAGTGGGTTTGGCGACGAGTATGAAGCGAGGGCCAGCCAACGAGAGCGTACAGGTCGCAATGGTGGGTAGTATATGGGGCTTTGGTGATAAAACGGATTGCACTGTGATAGACTGCATCCAATTTGTTGAGTAGGGTATTGGAGGCTATTTTGTAAATGACATCGCCAAAGTCGAGGATTGGTAGGATGGTCAGTTTTACAAGGGTATGTTTGGCAGCATGAGTGAAGGATGCTTTGTTGCGAAATAGGAAGCCAATTCTAGATTTAACTTTGGATTGGAGATGTTTGATATGGGTCTGGAAGGAGAGTTTACAATCTAACCAGACACCTAAGTATTTGTAGTTGTCCACGTATTCTAAGTCAGAGCCGTCCAGAGTAGTGATGTTGGACAGGCGGGTAGGTGCAGGCAGCGATCGGTTGAAGAGCATGCATTTAGTTTTACTTGCATTCAAGAGCAATTGGAGGCCACGGAAGGAGAGTTGTATGGCATTGAAGCTTGCCTGGAGGGTTGTTAACACAGTGTCCAGAGAAGGGCCGGAAGTATACAGAATGGTGTCGTCTGCGTAGAGGTGGATCAGGGACTCACCAGCAGCAAGAGTGACCTCATTGATGTATACAGAGAAGAGAGTCGGTCCAAGAATTGAACCCTGTGGCACCCCCATAGAGACTGCCAGAGGTCCGGACAGCAGACCCTCCGATTTGACACACTGAACTCTATCAGAGAAGTAGTTGGTGAACCAGGCGAGGCAATCATTTGAGAAACCAAGGCTGTCGAGTCTGCCGATGAGGATATGGTGATTGACAGAGTCGAAAGCCTTGGCCAGATCAATGAATACGGCTGCACAGTAATGTTTCTTATCGATGGCGGTTAAGATATCGTTTAGGACCTTGAGCGTGGCTGAGGTGCACCCATGACCAGCTCTGAAACCAGATTGCATAGCAGAGAAGGTATGGTGAGATTCGAAATGGTCGGTAATCTGTTTGTTGACTTGGCTTTCGAAGACCTTAGAAAGGCACGGTAGGATAGATATAGGTCTGTAGCAGTTTGGGTCAAGAGTGTCCCCCCCTTTGAAGAGGGGGATGACCGCAGCTGCTTTCCAATCGACGACACGAAAGAGAGGTTGAACAGGCTAGTAATAGGGGTGGCAACAATTTCGGCAGATAATTTTAGAAAGAAAGGGTCCAGATTGTCTAGCCCGGCTGATTTGTAGGGGTCCAGATTTTGCAGCTCTTTCAGAACATCAGCTGAATGGATTTGGGAGAAGGAGAAATGGGGAAGGCTTGGGCGAGTTGCTGTTGGGGGTGCAGTGCTGTTGTCCGGGGTAGGAGTAGCCAGGTGGAAAGCATGGCCAGCCGTAGAAAAATGCTTATTGAAATTCTCAATTATGGTGGATTCATCAGTGGTGACAGTGTTTCCTATCTTCAGTGCAGTGGGCAGCTGGGAGGAGGTGTTCTTATTCTCCATGGACTTTACAGTGTCCCAGAACTTTTTTGAGTTAGTGTTGCAGGAAGCAAATTTCTGCTTGAAAAAGCTAGCCTTGGCTTTTCTAACTGCCTGTGTATAATGATTTCTAGCTTCCCTGAACAGCTGCATATCACGGGGGCTGTTCGATGCTAATGCAGAACGCCATAGGATGTTTTTGTGTTGGTTAAGGGCAGTCAGGTCTGGGGAGAACCAAGGGCTATATCTGTTCCTGGTTCTAAATTTCTTGAATGGGGCATGTTTATTTAGGATGGTTAGGAAGGCATTTTTAAAAAATATCCAGGCATCCTCTACTGACGGGATGAGATCAATATCCTTCCAGGATACCCCGGCCAGGTCGATTAGAAAGGCCTGCTCGCAGAAGTGTTTCAGGGAGCGTTTTACAGTGATGAGTGGCGGTCGTTTGACCGCTGACCCATTACGGATGCAGGCAATGAGGCAGTGATCGCTGAGATCTTGGTTGAAGACAGCAGAGGTGTATTTAGAGGGGAAGTTGGTTAGGATGATATCTATGAGGGTGCCCGTGTTTAAGGTTTTGGGGAGGTACCTGGTAGGTTCATTGATAATTTGTGTGAGATTGAGGGCATCAAGTTTAGATTGTAGGATGGCTGGGGTGTTAAGCATGTTCCAGTTTAGGTCGCCTAGCAGCACGAACTCTGAAGATAGATGGGGGGCAATCAGTTCACATATGGTGTCCAGAGCACAGCTGGGGGCAGAGGGTGGTCTATAGCAGGCGGCAACAGTGAGAGACTTGTTTTTAGAGAGGTGGATTTTTAAAAGTAGAAGTTCAAATTGTTTGGGTACAGACCTGGATAGTAGGACAGAACTCTGCAGGCTATCTTTGCAGTAGATTGCAACACCGCCCCCTTTGGCAGTTCTCTCTTGTCTGAAAATGTTGTAGTTTGGAATTAAAATGTCTTAATTTTTGGTGGTCTTCCTAAGCCAGGATTCAGACACAGCTAGAACATCCGGGTTGGCAGAGTGTGCTAAAGCAGTGAATAGAACAAACTTAGGGAGGAGGCTTCTAATGTTAACATGCATGAAACCAAGGCTATTACGGTTACAGAAGTCGTCAAGAGAGCGCCTGGGGAATAGGAGTGGAGCTAGGCACTGCAGGGCCTGGATTCACCTCTACATCGCCAGAGGAACATAGGAGGAGTAGAATAAGGGTACGGCTAAAAGCTATGAGAATTGGTCGTCTAGAACGTCTGGAACATAGAGTAAAAGGAGGTTTCTGGGGGCGATAAAATAGCATCAAGGTATAATGTACAGACAAATGTATGGTAGGATGTGAATATAGTGGAGGTAAACCTAGGTATTGAGTGATGAAGAGAGAGATATTGTCTCTAGAAACATCGTTGAAACCAGGAGATGTCATTGCATGTGTGGGTGGTGGAACTAATAGGTTGGATAAGGTATAGTGAGCAGGACTAGAGGCTCTACAGTGAAATAAGCCAATAAACACTAACCAGAACAGAAATGGACAAGACATATTGACATTAAGGAGAGGCATGCTTAGTCGAGTGATCAAAAGGGTCCGGTGAGTGGAGAGGTTGGTTGGTGATTTAGACAGCTAGCCAGGGCATCGGTAGCAAGCTAGCATAGGATGGAGGTCTGTTGTTAGCTACCTCTTGCGTTCCGTCAGTAGATTAGTGGGGTTCCGTGTGGTAGAGGGGATTAATCCAAATCACACAACAACAAAAATAAAAACAATAGATATAGTTATAGAGGCCCAAGAAGAAAACATAATAATAATAATAAAAATAAAAAATATATATATATAAAAAAAATTGTCCGATTGTCTATTCAGATAGCAGCCGGTAAGACAGCTAACGGTTAGCAGGCCGCAGATGGGCGTTCAGGAGCCAGCCGAATAACTCCTTCGGGTAGATAACGTCGGCAGTCCAGTTGTGAAGGCCCGGTGGGGCTCCGCGAAAGCAGTAAAACGGGTCCGGATAGGTGACTGCAGCCCAGGTGTGATTGATGGAACTCAGGAGTGATTGACGGAGCTTGCTAGCTCCGGAATAATTGATGTTTGCTCCGGAATCGACGAAGGCCGATAGTCACACGGATAGCAGCTAGCTAGCTGTGAGATCCGGGTATGAATGTCCAGAGAGCAGTCGAAATCCAGGGACATGGAGAGAAAAATTGGTCCGGTATGTTCCGTTCCGAGCCGCGCCGTACAGAACTGGCGATAGATTTTCGAGCTAAAGGATAGCTGATGACCACAAACCGTGGTTAGCTGAATACTAACGATTTGCCAGTAAAGGAGCTAACTAGCTTCTGGATTAGCTTCTGGCTAGTTTCAGGCTAGCTTCTTGGAGTTTCTGGCTAGCTTCTTGGAGGATTACAGATCTGAGGTAAATAATACTTTTTTATAAATATACATTGGTGAGGCGGGTTGCAGGAGAGTGTTTTGAAGATGAGTTGATGGAAAATAAAAATAAAATGTATGTGAAAAAGTTGTAAATATATATATATATATACAGGACACGACAAGACGAGGACAAAAGACGTCTGAACTGCTATGCCACCTTGGGTGGAAGTGTCTGGGAACGAGATTAAGTGTAATGTGACTCACATGACATCACTTCAGCCATCCTTCAACACAAATTCATATCATATTCGACATAGTGAGTTGTGTCACATTTGACATTGGTGATTATGTCACACAGTTAATGCCACATTTATGAACCATTTATAAAGCATGACATAATTTTATAGATGCTTTGTAAGACATTTATGTATGAAGGCATTAAGGATTTATAAACTGTACATCTATTACATTCATCAGCAGAGGACTGAGAAGGACTGAAGACGACTACACAAATAAATGGAAATGTTGTGCGCGGGGAACATATTTTGAGAAGTGCCTTGAAATACGATATATTTGTTGCATCCATTAGTGTAAATTCTGTACCCCACAGAATACAATTACTGTACAATACCATATTTATTCAATCTAAAAATGTTGTCCTGTAAATCTACAGTAAATCACATGCTACTGTGCTGCCAGTAATTTACTGTAGTTCAGTACCAGACTACAGTACCATGCTGTATTTGTGGAATCTAAAAACCTTGTCATGTAAATCTGTAATAATTTACTGGCTACTGCGCTGCCAGTAATTTACTATACAAATTACAGGACATTTTTTATAATGTATTCTCCTTGGTCTCACTGCAGTAAATGTATGATGTGTGTTGCACCTGCCTGTAAGCCTACAACTATTCAACTATCTACAACTTTACTGCAAGATTGCATTTTCAAAAGGGGTTCTCAGTGCATGTTAGAAAGTCTATATTTAATGTGCTGGGGAAAGCATCATACATCTCTAAGGCTCTCATCAATTTCCATCGATGGCAGTCCAAATCACTCAGTGTGTGAAAAAGCTGACACTTCTCTCTTTGACTGGGTGCAGATTGGAAGCTATCCGGCAATGGATTCCTCTGACTTCTCGCTCATTTATCAAGACCATATTTCCTCTGTGAGATTGCAGGGGTGGAAGATATTCAGATGTACTGAGTGTCTTTTCACTACAATGTGCATCTTTTCTCTAGTACCTTCAATAAATGGTTTTGCACTGTTGGATTCATGTTAATAAATGTCTAGTCAATGTCTAGCTTAGCTTGAGAGGAAATGAGAGACAGATAGACAGACATGCTTGTTTTGTCCAATTTAACACATCTACAAGTGTCACCTGTCCAAGTGTGAAATGGATTATTATGATTTTTTTTTTTGCATATCCCACTCCCCCTGAGAGTGGGGTCACAGCCAAGCTTGAGAGAGAATGAAGGAGATATAGTACATATAGACAGACCTGCTTATATTTGTCCTGTTTCACACATGTACCTGTGTGTAAACTGTACATGTGTGAAATAGACACCCTCGGAGAGTGGGGATCAGCCATTATTGACAGTGACACTGCAGTTTAAAAAAAATGTGTATTAATTATGAAAAATATCAATAACATTCCACCTATCGGAACTTTACTGCATTAAAGGGGCTACATGCCTTGTTCAAGAACAGACCGACAGATTATTCATCTAGTCGGCAGAGAAATTCAAACTAGCAACCTTTTGGTTACTGGCCCGCTTTAACCGCTTGGCTATTTACCACCCTAAAGAGACAGACACAACAACAGGCAATTAATTCATTAATAAGTAATTGACTGTTCAACAGTTCCATTGCAGTAAGTAACATTCTTCTGTATTTGATTGGAATGGATGAGTGTAAGGATGTACTCAGGGCCCACTTTCTTAAAGACTGATGCCCATCAAAGCCTTTCTCACAGACCATTGTGAGCTGGATTGTTATTGAAGCTTTACAGCTTCTCTGTGTGAGCTCCACCACTTTATTGTGAGATACCTCAGTGGTTTGGCTTGGCTATGTTCAGATTTTTCTCCTATCATAGGCCATAATCATATATACAGTATAGTAATGCTATTAGTCCTCATAGGACTGTATTATCATTTCATTAAACAATGAGTGTGTAACACTCGTCGTTAAATGAAGACCAAGGTGCAGCGTGGTAGACGTACATTTCTTTTCATTTTAAATGTTCCACCAAAAACAATGAACAACTCAACCAACTTAAAGCTAGGAGTAAAAACACATGCAACAACCAAAGACAAGATCCCACAACAGAAGTTGGGAAAAAGGGCTGCCTATGTATGATCCCCAATCAGATAACGATAGACAGCTACCTCTGATTGGGAACCATACTCGGCCAACAAAGAAATATAAACATTGATTTCCCACCCTAGTCACACCCTGACTTACCAAATCGAGAATTTAAAGGATCTCTAAGGTCAGGGCGTAACCGAGTGTTATTCCACTGTAAGAGTAAGTTTTAAAATAGTACCTGAATTTATGTGCATATACAAGTACACTCTCAGAAATAAAGGTTTAGACTTGTTCTTAAAAGGTGTACAACAACTTGTCACTGGGGTGGATAAGGTCATCCTTTGTAACTTTAGTTATAGGTACATAATTGCACTTTAGTTCATACTTGGGGATTTTACAGTTGAAGTTGGAAGTTGAAATACAACTTAAGCAAAATCCATTTAAGCTCAGTTTTTCACAATTCCTGATATTTAATCCTAATACAAATTCAATGTCTTACGTCAGTTAGGATAACCACTATATTTTAAGAATGTGAAATGTCAGAATATCAGTAAAGACAATTATTTGATTCAGCTTTTACTTCCTTCATCACATTCCCAGTGTGTCAGAAGTTTACATACACTGTTACGGTTTTCTTGCGGTGAAGAAGAGTCGGACCAAAATGCAACGTGGTATTCTTGATACATGTTTAATGACGATGAAAAAAACGAACAATACAAAAACAACAAACGTAACATGAAAACCTAACAGCCTATCTGGTGCAAACAAACACAGAGACAGGATCAATCACCCACGAAACACTCAAAGAATATGGCTGCCTAAATATGGTTCCCAATCAGAGACAACGATAAACACCTGCCTCTGATTGAGAACCACTCCAGACAGCCTTAGACTATGCTAGATACCCCCACTAAGCCACAAACCCAATACCTAACAAAACCCCAAGACAAAACACATCACAATAAACCCATGTCACACCCTGGCCTGACCAAAATAATAAAGAAAACACAAAATTCTAAGACCAGGGCGTGACAGAACACACCCCCCCCCCCCCCAAGGTGCGGACTCCCGGCCGCACACCTAAACCCATAGGGGAGGGTCCGGGTGGTCGTCTGTCCACGGTGGCAGCTCCGGCGCGGGATGTGGACCCCACTCCAACAAAGTCTTAGTCCCCTTGCATCGCGTCCTTAGATTGGCGACGCTCGCCGCCGACCTTGGCCTAATAACCCTCACCAAGGACCCCACTGGACTGAGGGGAAGCTCGGGACTGAGGGGAAGCTCGGGACTGAGGGGAAGCTCGGGACTGAGGGGAAGCTCGGGACTGAGGGGAAGCTCGGGACTGAGGGGAAGCTCGGGACTGAGGGGAAGCTCAGGCAGGTAGTTGTATCTGGCAGATCCTGGCTGACTGGCGTCTTCCGGCAGATCCTGGCTGACTGGCGGATCTGGAAGATTCTGGCTGACTGGCGGTTTCGGCAGATCCTGGCTGACTTGCGGATCCTGGCTGAATGGAGGATCCTAGCTGAATGGCGGATCTGGAAGATTCTGGCTGACTGGCGGATCCTGGCTGAAAGGCGGATCTGGAAGATTCTGGCTGACTGGCGGCTCTGGCTGCTCCATGCAGACTGGCAGCTCTGGCTGCTCCATGCAGACTGGCAGCTCTGGCTGCGCTGAACAGGCAGGAGACTCCAGCAGCGCTGTAGAGGAGGAAGGCTCTGGCAGCGCTAAACAGGCGGGAGACTCCGGCAGCGCTGGAGAGGAGGAAGGCTCTGGCAGCGCTAGACAGGCGAGGCGCACTGTAGGCCTGATGCGTGGTGCTGGCACTGGTGGTACTGGGCCGAGGACACGCACAGTAAGCCTGGTGCGGGGAGCTGCCACCGGAGGGCTGGTGCGTGGAGGTGGTACTGGATAGACCGGACCGTTCAGGCGCACTGGAGCTCTTCAGCACCGAGCCTGTCCAACCTTACCTGGCTCGATGCCCACTCTAGCCCGGCTGATACGAGGAGCTGGTATGTACCGCACCGGGCTATGCACCCGCACTGGAGACACCGTGCGCTCCACAGCATAACACGGTGCCTGCCCGGTCTCTCTAGCCCCCCGGTAAGCACAGGAAGTTTGCTCAGGTCTCCTACCTGGCGTAGCCATACTCCCTGTGAGCCCCCCCTAATACATTTTTGGGGCTGACTCTCGGGCTTCCATCCGCGTCGCCGTGCTGCCTCCTCATACCAGTGCCTCTCCGCTTTCCCAGCCTCCAGTTCTTCTTTGGGGCGGCAATATTCTCCAGGCTGTGCCCAGGGTCCTTTTCCGTCCAATATCTCCTCCCAAGTCCAGAAGTCCTGTGATCGCTGCTCCTCCTGCAGCTGCCTGTCACCACGCCGCTTGGTCCTGTTGTGGTGGGTGATTCTGTTACGGTTTTCTTGCGGTGAAGGAGAGTCGGACCAAAATGCAGCGTGTTATTCTTGATACATGTTTAATGACAATGAAAAAACAAACAATACAAAAACAACAAACGTAACATGAAAACCTAACAGCCTATCTTTAAAAAATGTTTTAATAAAAAATTATTTATTATCTTCAATACCATTCATTCTTTACAACTCATAATTCTCATACATACTCAAATAATGGTATTTTAATTTAACTAATTAAACTAAACAAAAACCCCAAACAAAACCTCAGGGGAGCATCCTCCCTCCCAGTCACCCTACAAACTACCTTTCCCTATCTCCCCGTCCCTAATCTATCCCCTTACAAATCTAAATGACACCCAGTCCTAAACCCCCCTTCCACCTCTCCCGAGCAGCATGCTGCCCCCACTTCCTCTCCCCCCTCTTTATCCTCCCCCTCAAATCTCCTTCCACCCTCCTCACTATCCCTTCCACCCCCCAATCTCTCCCTGTCTTCACCATGTTCTGCCTGGCTTCCCAGAGCCCCCGTTTAAAGAAACTCATGAGAAGCCAGAGCAGAAACCTGTCCCTATCCGTCCCTCTCGCTCTCCCTACACCTCTCTCTAACCTGGCCCACGTCAATACAAAATCCCCCCTTACCAAACCTAACAACACCTGTGCCCTAGCCCATACTACTCCGGCAAAGGCACAGTCCCAAAAGACATGGCGCACAGTCTCCTCCCTGCCACAAGAGGATCTTGGACAGGTGGGGGATTGCACCAAACTATACCGGTACATGATGGAACGTACCGGCAAGCACTTATGGAGGCTCAACCAATTCAGGTCCTTGAGCCTGTTGTCCAGACCCCGCGCCTGCACTCCCTCCCAGACCACTTCCGAGATGCCCACTACAGGCGCCGGACTCCCTGCCTTTCTGACCTCCTCGTACAGGTGCCTGTGATCTAAACCTACTCGGGCAACTTCAACCTCAGGGTGCGCACGCAGCCACTTGGCCGCATGACCAAAGTGCCACGGCAGCTGTTCCACCCGAGGACCCGAGTTAGACCACACCATTACGCTTCTCGCCTGATACGAGAAGAACACCCGCAGGAGGTAACCGGACGGGTGTATCACTGGATGAGCAAGCTCCGTTAACAAGAAAGAAACAAAAATTGTGTCCAGCAGCCCACCACTTCCAGGGATCAACAAGCCTTCCACCCCTGTGTCTGCCCTAATGGCAGCCCCCAGAGGCTCCATGTACAGAACGAAGAGGAGAGCCGAGAGTGGGCACCCCTGCCTGACCCTAGACGAGAGGTCAAAAACGTCACCCAAGTGACTATTTACACTAACTCGGCACCCCGCTCCGACATACAATGTACGAATCCATCCTATGAACTTCTCCCCAAATCCTAATCAACCTAACACTCTGAATAAAAAGGATCTATTCACGCGATCAAAGGCTTTCACCTGATCTAGCGCTGCTACCATTAAAGGCAGTCCTCTATCTTCAACCCAAGCGATGGAGTCCCTGATTAACTGTAGGTTCCATCTAATAGAGCGGCCCTCTACCCCGCACGTCTGATCCTCATGGACGACGTAGGGAAGGGCTGTGCGCAACCGGTCTGCTAAAACCTTTGCAAGTAGCTTGTAATCTACACACAGCATGGTCAACGGCCGCGAGTTGCCATGGTCTGTTACTTCCCCCTTCTTATATAAAAGTGACACCACACCAACAGCCATTGATCCCCCGGGACCCCCGTCTCAAGGATGACCTTCAAGACTTCGAGGACCACTGGTCCAAGTATACCCCAAAACTTGAGATAAAACTCAGCCGGCAGCCCATCCATCCCAGGCACCTTCCCTTTTCCCATCCTCCTAAGAGCGCTCTCAACCTCTTCTAGTGAAATCTGGGCCTCCATCACTTCTCTAATGTCCTCCGGCAACCGCCTGGACAAGTGTTCTAGAAACACATTTCCCTGCTCTTCATCTATTTCCCTTTCCTTAAATAAACCTTGGAAATGATCAGTTGTCACCCTGACCATATCCTCTGGTTCTCTAACTATACTACCATTTTCTTCCCTAACGCCATGCATTACCTTCCTACTCTCTCTGGCCCTAACCGACATAGCAGAACAAGTCTCATTGTTTTCTAGAAAGACACTATGCGCACGCTCCAGGAAAGCTAGAGCCTTCCGCTCCTGCAACTCCCTGAGCTGCGCCTTTAGGGTTGCGGATCTCTCCCAGTCAAACGACCCGCCGAGGTTGCCTGCCTCGTACTCGAGTTCAATTAACCTTTGGATACGATCCACCTCCTTCCTCTCCTCCCTTTTTTTCCTCTTGCAATACCCTATTATAAAAGCCCTAATCCTCACCTTAACTAATTCCCACCACTCTAACACCCCCTTGCACATGGACCGGAGGCCTTCAAGCCTCCAAAAGAAACCATAAAACCCATCAACAAAATCCTGCTCCTCCAGCACATCCCGATCTAACTTCCAGTACCCCCTACCAAAGAGGCAGACTGGCGACCCCACCTGCAGGAGCACCCCGTCGTGATCCGAAAAAAAAACAGGCAACAGCCGCCCAGACAACTTACCCAAAGACCTGGGTACAAAAATATAGTCGAGCCTCCGCTCAACCCCCCTGGAGTTGCGCCATGTAGGACCGGCCATTTTCGGAGTAGTGTGCAGACCAACATCAACCAGACCATGGCAAGCCATTAGCCCGGTAATGGCGCCTGCACTGCTATCCCCCCCTATTCCTAAATCTGTATTAAAATCCCCCCCTATCACTAATTTCCTATTTGTGACACACAGGGGCGTCAGACAGTCCACCATCTCCCTCCTGTCTGCCACCACCTGTGGCCCATACACCACCACTAATCTAAATGTACAATCCCTTATCGTGACATCCACCCCTATAACCCTCCCCTGCATTACCACAAAAGAATCCTCCACTTTTACCTCCCTGTGCCCACACAAAATCCCTACCCCCGATGAGCGCACCCCCCCAATACCCCAAACCGACTCCCCCTTGTCCCACTCCCTCTTAAACCTACTAACATCCCCTCCATCCCTCAGGTGAACCTCCTGTAAAAAACACAAATCAAACCCCACACCCTCCAAATAACAAAAAAAAAAAACTTACATTTAAACTAACAAAAGTAAAATTAGACCCCATGAAATAATAAAAAACAAAACATGTAATACACTCAAAATCTAAACCCAGACAGAAAAAGAAAAAAAAAAACAGAGGAGACTCACCCGATGCTCCCCTGCTCCATATCTACCGGTGAGAACACCATCCGTACTCCCGACATCCCCCCCTCTTCCTCCATCTCACCAACCCAGGTTGCAGGAATAGTGTTTGGCTCCGGGGTGCCCTGCACCCTGGGTCTACCCCCACACTCCTCCCCCTCCCCAGTGGTGCAGCTGGTTTGGGAAAAAAATCGGGGAGGCTGAGTCCCCAAACAAAAAACTCCCCACCTCCTCCTGTACCCAGTCCTGAGTCTTGTTAGGTGTGTCCCCACCCAACAGAAGTTGAGGGCCTGGGGAAACCAGCAGCAACCCAGAGGTTTCTCCCACCCCCATCACTCTCTTGGCCATCCCCTCCCTCTCACTGTCGGCCAATCGCACCCTCCTCTTCTCTTCTTTGGTGATGGCGGCAGTGGAGAGATACCACCACCACCCCCCCCCGCCAGCTCCTCCACCATACCCCTCATCTCTTCCACCAGGGCACTTTCCCCCCAGTCCACTTGCTCTTCCACCGTCTCCTTCTCCAACACTCCTCCCTCGCTTTCTTCTCTCTCATGCTCCTCCACTCGGTTGCCTTCCTGGTTCTCCCACTCCCGTGCCTTCCGTTTCCTTCTCTCTTCCATCCGCCTCTTCTTGCTCCTCCTCCTTCCTTGCGGCCTTCCCCTCTGGACCTGTACTCTGGTCATGAGGCGTGCTTCCTTCCCCTCCTCTTCTTCCCCCATCCCCCGTTCCTGCTCCCCCCCAGCCGCAGACGCATATGACCTCTGACGAGCCGGGCACCCCCGCCACAGGTGTGCTGACGATCCACACCCGTGGCACGCCTTAGGCTTGTCACAATCCCTCGCCTCGTGTTCCTCAGATCCACAAAATCTGCATTTTCTGGTGCTGCACGAGGCGAAAATGTGGCCGTAGGCCATACAGCGCCTGCAAAATGGGGGCTGACGTGCATAAAACAACGTCCCCCTGTCAGCCCCTAGGGAGAACATAGCAGGAGGATGGAGGTAGCCACCATGTCCCTTAGGGTCCTCCCTGAGGAGGGCCTGGAAGTCTCTCCTCCCATTCCAAAACCCAAGGGAGTCTTTGAGGTGCCTTGCTGAGGAGACGTTATCCATATATCTCCCCAGAAAGGCCCTCACCTCTTCGTCCTTAACGTATGGGTTGTAAATATTGACAGTTACAACCCTAAAGTTGTTCTTCGCCAGGCTTGTTATTTCATAGTGGCTCATCGGCCTCTCACCTCCCACTGCTCTTGCCCTTCTCAGGATATCATCGTGTTTCTCCTCTGTATATAGTGCCACATCGTATGCTCCCTCCAACGAGTTGCCTTGGAAACAAAACACGTCCTTCACCGTCAGCTTTAGAATCCCCATCAATATTATCCTTCCAAAAGTTTCCCGTCCTAAAGGCTCCAACTCCTTTTCCTTCCAAGCAAACCGAATCGTGTTGGCCAGCCCAATCCCAGGGACCGACCGTGTTGATGGATTTAGCACCATCTCTGCAAGGAGAATGGCACTCGTTCTCTTCTCTTCCAAAACAAGGAAAAAAGAAAAGTGATTGTCGGTCAGCTGGTCCTGGTCTGGATGGTGGTGGCCTGAGGAAGGCAGATAACAAAAAATAACATAGGAGCAGGGCTGCAGGCCAGGGGGTAGAGGGATTATGAAGGCTTGCCACGACAGTGCTTTTACTCAGCTCAAGGCCTGCAGTCCATCATCTTCTCCCCAGGAAGCTGGTTCGATGCTGGTGCTGGACAGGCTCAGCCCATTACCATAACGCAAAATGCGAAAAAATATTCTTAGAAATATTTAACCTCCACACCTATACAAGTCCAATAGCTCAAATGAAAGATAAACACCTTGTTCATCTACCCAGCAAGATTTCTAAAATGTTTTACGGCGAAAACACACCACACATTTATATTAGACCACCACCGAAACAAAAGACAAGAGGCGGCCATTTTGTCCCAGAAAATATAAAATTATAAAAGCAGGATTAAAAAATAAATCATTCACTAACCTTTTGAAAATCTTCATCAGATGACAGTAATAGGACATGTTACACAGTACATTTTTTTTTCTTCAATAATATGCTATTTATATCCATAAATCTCTGTTTACAATGACAACATTTTCGAAAAATGCTACTCAAATGTCCGGAGAAATGATGATAGCTCCGACAGATAACGTCAGATAACAAGCAATACACATGACTAAATATACATGTTCTACATATAGTTACAAAGATACACTTCTTCTTAATGCAACCGCTGTGTTACATTTATTTTTAACGTTACAGAATTCGTTCACTAGGCTATAATATGAGGCGGCGCTCAGATATTAGCTTTACGTTTGGAGAGCACAGAAACCCAAAATTAACCACATAAATATTCCCTTACCTTTGATGTTCTTCGATGAGAAGACGTGGAAGGAGTTATACTTACCCAATACATCGTTTGGTTTCAAGTTGTGTGTCTCTGTATTAGCATATGCCAACAGCTTCAGCTGAAATGCACCCAAAATGACTTCTGGTCCTGCACTCTTGCGCATCAAAACTTCAAAATTACATATTATATGTCGACTAAACTGGTCAAACTAAGTGCAGAATCGAGCTTTAGGATGTTTTAATCATGTAAAACAAAGATCAGCGCGAACAGACAAACCGACGTCAATTGGTGTTTCATGGAAAAAGAGACCAACGCGCGCAATAGAGTGCATGTATTTTCGCTTGACCCGAATGTTTTAGCCCGCCAAAGGACGAGGGCGTGCGAGATTCTCACAAAGAACGCATCATTTGAAAGCAGACATCGCGCCGAACACATAGAAACTGTTCCTGGATCCGTAGCTGGTTGGGAAGGGTGGGGGCGATGACGTCAAAGTTGTCCCAACTTTTCTGTTGCCAAGAGGGTGTTTGGAAGAAAGGCTGCCCTGGGAGTTCTGCTTTACATACAGACATAATTTAAACGGTTTTAGAAACTTTAGAGTGTTTTCTATTCAATAATAATTATTATATGCATATATTAGCAATTTTGGGAAAAAATATTTTCAGTTTACTATGGGCACGCACTTCCTCCAAAGGGGGCAGTAATTCAGCCCTAGGCTTTGTGTAGCATAAGATTAATCAATCAATTGACATGCAAAAACACATATTGAAAATTTAAATAAAAAAATCTACCTGCTGTCGAGCATGCTGTGAAATATGATAATGATTATGGTAGACATTTTCCTGTTTACGGTACCACCCCAGGTACAAAGCTGTTAGTTTATTTTTGGTGGCAAAAATTCATAATTGTACATTATGGTGGGTATTGAGGATACACAAAATACATTCTCCCCCGGGAAACAGAAATGTACCGCCACACCGAACCCCTTTCTTTGACAGTGAGCGTATGATGATAATAACTTTCCATTCATAATATTGGGTACCGAAATATATCATTATACTCTGTATTCGCACTGAACTGAACAGTACCTGGAACACATGTGAACTCATTATGCGTAGCTCTGATCTTTTTGTACAGGGAACAATACAGTACCCTAACCGTACCCTTATTTCAAAGAGTTTATGCTAAAATACACTGAATGAGGGGGTAGTCTTTTCTAATGAAAGCTTGTCATTTGTTAAATGCTTTCCAGTAAACCTAGGGCTTGCTTTTCAACAAATCTATGCCCTGATCCATATTCAAAAGCACACTGATTGATTTGGGTTGTTGCAGTTAATAATGAATGCTAAATTGCTTAGAGATAATACATTCTATGGATCATAGGGAAGCAAATCATGTCAGATGCTCATGCAAAGTTATTTTAAAGCAACTGGATCCCAAATGGCACCCTATTGCCCACATAGAGCACTACCTTTGCCCATAGTTCACAATGTAGGGAATAGGGCACCATTTGGGACTGAAACCATTAGTGTTTTATGTATTCAAAATCCAAAGCCATACAGGGTAAGATTAGCATTTCCAAGCTTTTTATTTAATTTTATCAGTTACAGTGGGGCAAAAAAGTATTTAGTCAGCCACCAATTGTGCAAGTTCTCCCACTTAAAAAGATGAGAGAGGCCTGTAATTTTCATCATAGGTACACTTCAACTATGACAGACAAAATGAGAGAAAAAAATCCAGAAAATCACATTGTAGGATTTTAAATGTAGTTATTTGCAAATTATGGTGGAAAATAAGTATTTGGTCACCTACAAACAAGCAGGATATCTGGCTCTCACAGACCTGTAACTTCTTCTTTAAGAGGCTCCTCTGTCCTCCACTCGTTACCTGTATTAATGGCACCTGTTTGAACTTGTTATCAGTATAAAAGACACCTGTCCACAACCTCAAACAGTCACACTCCAAACTCCACTATGGCCAAGACCAAAGAGCTGTCAAAGGGCACCAGAAACAAAATTGAAGACCTGCACAAGGCTGGGAAGACTGAATCTGCAATAGGTAAGCAGCTTGGTTTGAAGAAATCAACTGTGGGAGCAATTAATAGGAAATGGAAGACATACAAGACCACTGATAATCTCCCTCGATCTGGGGCTCCACGCAAGATCTCACCCCGTGAGGTCAAAATGATCACAAGAACGGTGAGCAAAAATCCCAGACCCACACGGGGGGACCTAGTGAATGACCTGCAGAGAGCTGGGACCAAAGTAACAAAGCCTACCATCAGTAACACACTACGCCGCCAGGGACTCAAATCATGCAGTGCCAGACGTGTCCCCCTGCTTAAGCCAGTACATGTCCAGGCCCGTCTGAAGTCTGGTAGAGAGTTTTTGGATGATGCAGAAGAAGATTTGGAGAATGTCATATGGTCAGATGAAACCAAAATATAACTTTTTGGTAAAAACTCAACTCGTCGTGTTTGGAGGACAAAGAATGCTGAGTTGCATCCAAAGAACACCATACCTACTGTGAAGCATGGGGGTGGAAACATCATGCTTTGGGGCTGTTTTTCTGCAAAGGGACCAGGACGACTGATCCGTGTAAAGGAAAGAATGAATGGGGCCATGTATCGTGAGATTTTGAGTGAAAACCTCCTTCCATCAGCAAGGGCATTGAAGATGAAACGTGGCTGGGTCTTTCAGCAGGACAATGACCCAAAACACACCTCCAGGCTGTGTAAGGCCTATTTGATCAAGGAGGAGAGTGACAGAGTGCTGCATCAGATGACTTGGCCTCTACCATTTACCCGACCTCAACCCGTTTGAGATGGTTTGGTATGAGTTGGACCGCAAAGTGAAGGAGAAACAGCCACAAGTGTTCAGCATATGTGGGAACTCCTTCAAGACTGTTGGAAAAGGATTCCAACTATCTCATGAAGCTGGTTGAGAGAATATAAAGCTGTCATCAAGGCAAAGGGTGGCTTTGAAGAATCTAAAATATGTTTTGATTTGTTTAACACTTTTTTGGTTACTGGTTTTGATTCCATATGTGTTATTTCATAGTTTTGATATATTCACTATTCTTCTACAATGTAGAAAATAGTACAAATAAAGAAAAACCCTTGAATTAGTAGCTGTGTCCAAACTTTTGACTGGTACTGTATGTTTTTGGTAAAAATATCATAAAATATCTGATTAGCGAGTGACAGTCTGACATTAAACCAAGCTGTTTGAATAATCTTGAGAAAATGGACAGAGAGAGTGGAGGGGGAAGGTAGGCAGGTAGCCTAGTGGTTAGAGCATTGTGCCAGTAACCAAACGGTTGCTGGATTGAATCCCCGAGCTGACAAGGTAAAAATCTGTCGTTCTGCACCTGAACAAAGCAGCTAGCATAGTGTTCCCTCGTAGGCTGTTGTTGTAAATTATAATTTATTCTTATTAACTGACTTGGAGAGACAAATATGGTTAAAAAAAGGTACCTAACAACAATTTCTGACAACTAGTTGTCACTTGCATATGCACACAAAGGTTACAACATTAACAAACATGCATGAACCCTTACCACCAATATGCTGTAGTTTATAGAAATTGTAGCGTGAATAGGGTCAGTGACACACGAGATGTTTCCATTCAGCTAAGCAATACCCAAAGTTGTATGTTCTCCACAAAATATTCTGTGGGGCTTATTTTTGTATGCAGGATTGAGCACCCGGGAGTTTCGGTAAATGCCTTGACCTTAAAGTTAATAATGCATTCAAATGTCTGTGTCTAAAGAAAATAATAAGTTTGATGAATCCAACATTATCCCTCCTTGGTTCTTTCTAACAAGACTATGCAACATCCCACTCTGTGACCGGACAACATCACCCCAGGCCTTTCTCTCTGTCCTGCCATTTAAGTTTGCCAAAAGACTCAAAGTCGGAACCATAATTTCATACTTGGGCCACTTCCAAAATAGCACCCTATACACTAAATAAGTTGCCATTTTGAACGAAACCTTTGAGAAATGAATAAGAGGATTCATAAATAAACTCTTGAAAACAACACACTCGTCACCCAACTGTCCCTGTCGGGATTCTAAACTGTCAATTATCTCACCAGAACGAACATGCTCTGCATACTGTTGTCCAGCAGTGGACCAAACCAATTCATTATTTGATCTCTGATATTCCATTGTGAGTGCAAAAGTTCAATAGTACGTCACTGGTGTGACTTGAACATAGTCCTGCTTGGGACATAATCCACATGCAAGGTGTTAACTTCCCGTTCATCGATCTATTATTTCCTGATAGCGTTCATAATATTTGAGACTCTACATGGCGGTTTCTTTATTGCATTTCACTAAGAGATTCTCAATTTAAATTGTTGTAGTACAGGAGAAGGCTAAATCAGTGTCAGGGAAACTGACCCTTTCAAGATTGAGGTAGTAGTCTATTACAGGATATTCTTCTATATCTGTTTCCTGCAAAAGTCTAATTGACAAAAAATACCCATTTCAATGATCAACCACCTGTTTTATCCAATAGTACAGACAGACCAGACTTTATATTGTACATCAGTGTTTTATTCAGATACCCCCTGAGTATTATGTTTGCCAGACCCTTTCCTGCCCTGTTCCACTCTCTGTGTCTATTCAAGGAACCTGCAAGCCCGAAGGCCTTGAAGTCAACTCAGCCTGTGATTACATCCCAGTCTGCACCCTATTCCCTATATAGTGCACTACTTTTGACCAGGACCCATTGATAAATACTTCACTGTCATGCTCCGAGCACATGTCCTTCGTCATTAGGGCTGCCTCTTGAATCTCCCGCAGGATTGGCTAACATGAGGGGATCTGTCTTCATTGCGTACAGTCCAGCACACTGCATGCTTCTGCTCCAGTTTGAAGTCTCTTAGGAGAGGCTGCTGTGGATGGATGTGAAATACACTGATGAGAGTCTGGTCCAACATGTCAGAAAGTTAGACCTGAAAATATTCTTCCCACTTTATCTCCATCACACAAAATATGGAATGTATCAATTAATGAATGAAACCTCTATCTTATACTTATAAGGTCAGCAAATTGCTATTTTTCTTCAGATATAATTCAATTTTCATTTCAACATTATAGACGAGCAAAAACCATATATACATCACCATACAACTTTGATCAGAAGAAGAAAAGGTTTTGGACGACGAGAGATGGAAGGAGGAGATTAAATTGTGTTCAGGGGTATTATGCTTCTCAGAATTGGTTAAAAATGAAAAAGTTGAGCTTCAACAGTGGAGTTCGAGATCTGTATGGCCAAAACAAATCGATAGACGGAGCAGATGAATCAGATCCCGGATCATCAGACGAATCCTGTGGGATCACCGTACTCTCCCCAACAATGCCCACCCATTACTGCTCAATCCCTCCCTGATCCCAAAATAAAGCCGGTACATCCCATATGGCCAAACCCAGCTCCACACCAACCATCACTACAGACGTCAACAACAGGGCTGATTCAATACTGATTAAAAATGTTAATGTAACACACAAAAATTATTACTTTTTTACTGATTTACAGTTCATATAAGGAAATCAGTCAGATGAAATAAATGTGTTAGGTCTTAATCTATGGATTTTACATAACTGGAAATAAACATATGTATAGTATACATCGGTAACATTGGGGCGTGGATCAGTACATTATTATGCTGAAACATGAGGTGATGGCAGAGGACGAATGGCACGACAATGGGCCTAATGATCTCATCACAGTATCTCTCTGCATTTAAATTGTCATTGATAAAATGCAATTGTGTTCATTGTCCATTGCTTACGACTGCCCATGCCATAACCCCACTGCCATCATGGGGCACTCACAATGTGTGGGGGAGCAAACCGCTCCATACACATGGTCTGTGGTTGTGAGGCCGGTTGGATGTACTGCCAATTCACTAAATCGATGTTGGAGGAGGCTTAAAGAGAAATTAACATTAAATTATCTGGCAACAGCTCTGGTGGACATTCCTGCAGTCAGCATGCCAATTGCATGCTCCCTCAAAACTTGAGACATCTGTGACATTGTGTTGTGTGACAAAATTGCACATTTTAAAGTGGCCTTTCATTATCCCCAGCACAAGGTGCGCCTCTCTAATTACCATGCTGTTTAACCAGCTTCTTGATATGCCACACCTGTCGAGTGGATTATCTTGGAAAAGGAGAAATAATCACCCCCCTGGAGGTAAACAAATCTGTGCACAAAATGAGAGAAAAATAAGCTATTTGTGAAACAGACAAGAAATAAGACAAAAAAACAGAACTTGAGTGTGCATAAATATTCACCACCCCAAAGTCAATACTTTGTAGAACCACCTTTGGCAGCAATTACAGCCGCAAGTCTCTTGGGGAATGAAACTGCTTATTTCCCATGCCCAGAATCTAGAACATATATATCATTTTCAGATTAGGATAGAAAACACTCTAAAGTTTCCAAAACTGTCAAAATATTGTATGTGAGTATAACAGAACTGATATTGCAGGCGAAAACCTGAGGAAAATCAAACCAGGAAGTGGCTTCTATTTTGAAAGCTCCATGTTCCATAGCCTGCCTTCGCTCCATTTAAAGGGTTATCAACCAGATTCCTTTTCCTATCGCTTCCTCAAGGTGTCAACAGTCTTTAGACATAGTTTCAGGCTTTTATTTGGAAAAATTAGCGAGAACGATAACAAGGAGCCAGTGGATAGCTGGGTGTTCGCATGAGTTTTGCTTGCGCAACAAAGTAGGGCAGCCATTGTCTCTCCCTATGCTATTGACAGTCCCGGTTGATATATTATTGATTATATATTTTAAAAACAACCTGAGGATTGATTGTAAAAAATTGTTTGACATGTTTCTGTGGACATTACGGATACTATTTGGAATTTTTGTCTGCGATGTCGTGACCGCTCGAGCCTGTGGATTTCTGAACATAACGCGCCAAACAAATAATCTTTATGGAACAAAAGGAACATTTATTGTGTAACTGGGAGTGAAAACATCCGAAGATCATCAAAGATAAGCGATTGAATCTATTGCTTTTCTGACTTTCGTGACCAATCTACTTGGGTGCTAGGTGTTTGTAATATTTTGTCTACTGAGAGAGATGTTCTAACATAAACGCTTGTTATGCTTTCGCCGAAAAGCTGTATTGAGATCTGCCAGGTGGATTAACAACAAGCTAGGCTGTGTTTTGCTATATTGCACTTGTGATTTCATGAAAATGAAATATGTTTAGTAATTTCATTTGAATTTGGCGCGATCCCGCTAAAGGGATGGATGCGTCAAGTAGTTTTAGTGCAAAACTGCTCCAGCTCCTTCAAGTTGGATGGGATCCACTGGTGTACAGCAATCTTTAAATCATACCACAGATTCTCAATTGGATTGTGGTCTGGGCTTTGACAAGACCATTCCAAGACATTTAGATGTTTCCCCTTAAACCACTCAAGTGTTGCTTTAGCAGTATAACAATTGTCCTGCTGGAAGTTGAACCTCATCCCAGTCTCAAATCTCTGGAAGACTGAAACAGGTATCCCTCAAGAATTTCCCTATATTTAGCTCCATCATTCCTTTAATTCTGAGCAGTTTCCCAGTCCCTGCCAATGAAAAACATCCTCACAGCATGATGCTGCCACCACCATGCTTCACTGTGGGTATGGTGTTCTCGGGGTGATGAAAGGTGTTGGGTTTGCGCCAGACATAGCATTTTCCTTGATGGCCAAAAAGCTACATTTTAGTCTCATCTGACCAGAGTAACTTCTTCCATATGTTTGGGGAGTCTCCCACATGCCTTTTGGCGAACACCAAAGGTGTTTGCTTATTTCTTTTCATTAAGCAATGGCTTTTTTCTGGCCACTCTTCCGTAAAGCCCAGCTCTGTAGAGTGTACGGCTTAAAGTGGTCCTATGGACAGATACCCCAATCTCCGCTGTGGAGCTTTGCAGCTCCTTACGGTTTATCTTTGGTCTCTTTGTTGCCTCTCTGATTAATGCCCTCCTTTCTTGGTCTGTGAGTTTAGGTGGGCGGCTCTCTCTTGGCAGTTTTGTTGTGGTGCCATGTTCTTTAAAAAAAATTATAAATGGATTTAATTTTGCTCTGTGAGATGTTCAACGTTTCGGTTATTATTTTATAACCCAACCCTGATCTGTTCTTCTCCACAACTTTGTCCCTGACCTGTTTGGAGAGCTCCTTGTCTTCAAATTGCTGCTTGCTTGGTGGTGTTGCAGACTTTGGGGCATTTCAGAACAGGTGTATATTTACTGAGCTCATGTGACACTTAGATTGCACACAGGTGGACTTTATTTAACTAAATATGTGACTTCTGAAACCACATCTTAAAACCTGTTCGGGCTTGGGGGCAGTATTTTCACATCCGGATGAAAAGTGTACCCATTTTAAAATGCCTTCTATTAGGCCCAGAAGCCAGGATATGCATATTATTAGTAGATTTGGAAAACACTCTGAAGTTTCTAAAACCGTTTGAATGATGTCTGTGAGTATAACATAACTTATTTGGCAGGCGATGCCCCGAGGACAAACCATTCAGGATTTTCTTTTTTTGAGGTGACTCTCTTTTCAATGTGTTTTCATTGAGATTCTAGATTGCTGAGGGACTTTCGTGCAGTTCCTATCACTTCCACTGGATGTCAACAGTCTTTAGAAATTGGTTGGGGTTTTTCCGTTGTGTAATGAAGAAGTACGGCCATCCAGAACGAGGGTAACTTGATGTGTACTCTTTGATAGAGGCGTTTAACCCGAAATGCTCGCTATACACATTGTTTTCATCCTGTATTGAATGCTGTTATTGAATTTTATTGATTATTTACGATAACAAAAACCTCAAGTTGTAATAGGAAAGTTGTTTGGAATGTTCGGACAAAGATTACAGGTAACTTATGAGACATTTTGTAGTCATGTCACGCAACTTGGAACCGGTGTTTTTCATGATCAAACGCGCCATTTAAATGGATATTGTGGATATATAACGACAACATTAATCTAACAAAAGGACCATTTATGATGTTTATTGGACATATTGGAGTGCCAACAAAAGAAGATCTTCAAAGGTAAGGCATGAATTATATTTTTATTTCTGAGTTTTGTGTCGTGCCTGGCGGGATGAAATATGATTTTCTGTTTGTTGGGGTGCTAGCCTCAGATAATTGTGTCGTTTGCTTTCGCCGTAAAGCATTTTAAAAATCTGACACGATGGCTAGATTAACAAGAAATGCAGCTTTAATTTGGTGTGTTGAACTTGTGAAAATCTGACAGTTAAATATGTTTATTAATTATTTTGAATTTCAAAACTTCACCTCCATAGCAAAGGGGGTGAAAACATTTGCACGCACCACTTTTCTTTAAAAATTTTTGGGAAAGAAGTCATTTTTTTCATTTCACTTTACCAAGTTGGACTGTTTTGTGTATGTCCATCACATGAAATCCAAATAAAAAGCTATTTAAGTTACAGGATGTAATGAAACAAAATATGAATAACGCAAAGGGGATGAATACTTTTTCAAAGTGGTTGGCATGTTGTGTAAATCAAATGATACAAATCTCCCATAGTGAACTGCATCAAAATCTGTCCTAAATTGCTAATATATGCATATTATTATTATTATTATTGGATAGAAAACACTCTGAAGCTTCTAAAACCTTTTGAATTATGTCTGTGAGTATAACAGAACTCACAGGGCAGGCAATCTTCCAAACTAGTTTTGGAATCCTGAAAGTTGGGTCAACTTTGACGTCATCGCCCCCTCCCTTCCCAACAAGTTATGGATCTGGAAACACTTCCTATGTCTTCCACTAGATGTCCTCATTCAGTGGAAAGTGTAATCCAGCATTTGCTGTGAACTTTGACCTAATGGGGAGGAATTTGCCACAGTGTCGCAAAAGATTCATGTGCTTGAGGGCGCCTATGCGTTAGAGTGCTTTGTCTGTTCCAGTCAGCCCCAGATGAACTAGGATTGCCCGGTTGGAATGCTATTCGTAACGTACGTTTATAACATCCTGAAGATTGATTCTGCACTTAGTATGACCAGTTTCGTCGACCGGTAATATGTAATTTGGAAGTTTTGATGCAAAATTATCCTGGACCAGAAGTAATTTTTTGGGTTTTGGCTTTTTCCATAACGTAAAAAAAATGTGACACAGCAGTTGCATTAAGAACCAGTGTATCTTTTTAATTATATGTAGAACATGTATCTTTAGTCAAAGTTTATGATGAGTATTTCTGTTATCTGGCGTACCTTTCTATAATCCTCCGGACATTTTGCAGAATTTTCTGAACATGGCGTCAATGTAAACCGAGATTTATGGATATAAAATGCATATTATCGAACAAAACATAAATGTCCTGTGTAACATGTCATATGACTGTCATCTGATGAAGATTTTCAAGAGGTTAGTGAATTTTTTTTTATCCTGCTTTTTGTCATTTTATCTTTTGTGGTACAAAATGGCTGCCTTTTCTCTTTGTTTTGGTGGTGGTCTAACATAAATAAGTGCTGTGTTTCCGCCGTAAAACATTTAAAAAATCTGACACGCTGGGTAGATGAACAAGGTGTTTATCTTTCATTTGAGGTATTGGAGTTGTTAATGTGTGGAGGTTAAATATTTCTAAGAATATTTTTGTATTCCCTGCGCCACCGTTTCAGCTGAACGGGGGGGTGTAGTTCCTGTTGGGGAACCCATAGGCACAACAGGTTTGCTTAATAAGGATTTTGAAATTATTTATACTTTTACTTTGTATACTTACGTACATTTAAAACCAAATACGTTTAGACTTTTACTCAAATGGTATTTTAAACTTTTACTCAAGTATGAAGATTGGGTACTTTTTCCTCACCTGCGTATCTTCATATGTAACTCATGACTATCACAGTTAATGGCCCTTGATAATGTCCTGATTTTCAATATCTGGGGAATAATAATCAATTTTTCTGAAACATTCAAATCTGTCACTTGAGCGCCATCACCATTCTGTACAGACCATTCTGTCTGGTCGATTTTCCCACCAGTGCGCCAGCAGCATGAGAGAAGTTTGGACGTGATCTCACTCCACATGCAGTCTCAGGACTCATGCTGCACTCCTGCTGCTCATTAGTTGCTGGCTTAGATGCAGGTCTCAGTAGAAATGGTGCAGGACAGGGTTTTAGTGAACATTGTTTTTGCCATTTTATTATTTTGGAAAAGTTTTACTATACAATTTCCTTTAAACAGTTCATACATTTTTGTAGGTCATTTTTTTACACATAAAAAAGGCATAAATGCATAAAAACAGCATTTGGATATCACATATACATATAGGCCTTCAGCCCACTCCATACAGCACGAGCTGGGGCATTAGGTCCTCCCCTGCTGGCAGACACAGGGAGATCAAGGGGCCTACTTCCTTCCACAGGTCCCTGGCGGCTCTGCACTCCCAGAGCAAGTGCCTCACCAACTCCTGTTGGCCACAGCCTGGTCGGGGGCACACAGATATCCTCGCCATGCCAGGGGAGTGCATAACTGCCCTGACCAGGAGGATCTCGTAGGCGACCATCCAGAACAGGACCCAGTACTGATTCAGGAGAGCAGGATGGGCCACGTCATGTCAAACCGTTATGGGCTCGCCTATAGCAAGCCCTCGCACTGGACACACTGGTTCCCGCTCCTGCCCAAGAGAGAGAAGAGAGCGGTGTTTAGTTAAAACCATGACTGTTTCTTTTTACAGTTAACATTTCTTAAAAACTTGTGGAGCTGGGCGTAGTGTGTGGGGAGCAGGAAAGAGACTGGGGCTCGCAGGTCGACTGGGATCAGCCTCAGGGTTCTGAGGTAAGATCCCAGCCAGAACCGTGTGAGGGCCTGTGTCTTGTTGTTGACCGGGGAGGTGGCAAGAGTGAGATGTAACGCTGTGTAGCTGCTGCCCAGAAACAAGTAGAGGTCAGGCAAGCCTTGGACCTGGGCCTCTTGACCATCTCCCTTCTCAGCCTCTCCCACTTGCTTCCCCACAGGAAGTAAAACAGCATCCGTTCCAGAGCTAAAAGAGTTCTTCGTGGGGGGGTAAAGCAGAACTAATTAATAAAAGCACAGGTAAAATCACAGCTTTAATGATTAAAACCTTGCCCTCAAAAGTCAGCTGGTGAAGTCCCCACTCCAATTACCACTTCCTTCTCCCTCCCGGTCAAACTTTACTCCCAGTACCCTTATGTCAGTAATTTTAACAGATAGTAGTAGTCTGGTCAAGTCTGGGTCAGACCATGGTCTGAAAAATTGGGCCTCTGTCTTTTCTCTGTTCAGTCTCACCCCAGAGGCTCGTCCGTACCAGTCTGCCCTGTCCAGGGTCCTGTCTACAGATAAAAGGTCAGAACATAAAATGTTGACAGTGTCCATGTAAAAGATGCCCTTAGCAGTCACCCCCCCCCCCCCCGCCCGGAATACCCACCCCACTTATACGTTGGTCCCTTCTCAAGACCTGTGCCAGTGGTTCAATACAGGCCACAAACAGAAGAGGAGATAACGGACAGCCCTTACGGATGCCGCAGGGTACTCCCACTGCTTTCAACAAATGCCCATTTACAAGGATTTTGATGGTGATATCCCCATACAGCAGTCCCACCCAAGCTAAGAACCTGTCCGGGAAGCCAATTTTTTGCAGTTCCTTGAAGAGGTACTGGTACGAGACCTGATCAAAAGCTTTTTCAAAATCTAAATTTAGGACTACAAGCCACATGTTTCTGTCTCTCACATAACAGATGGAATCTCTGATCAGTACCAGGCAGGCAGTGATACTCCTTCCGGGAATGGCACAGGTTTGGTTGGGGTGAATCACCTTCCCTAAAACATTCTGAGTGTTAAAACCTTGGTAAAAAGTTTAAAATCTACATTTAAAAGGGTAATTGGTCTCCAGTTCTTCAGGTCAGTCCTGTCATTTTTTTTTATGTAAAAAAGTTACGATCCCTACTCTAAAACTGTCAGGTAGTCTGTCAAGGTGTTCAGAGTCAGTAAAAACAGAAGTTTTTCTGCTAAAACATCCCAAAAGGTCAGATAAAATTCCAAGGGGAGACCATCCTCCCCCAGTGACTTACCCCTCTTAAAATGTTTCAGTCCTTGGTCGATTTCTGTCCTTGTCAGGTCTTTTGTTAGGATGTCCATGTTGGGTAAGGTCCTGTCGATGTATGTTAAAACGTCCCCCATGGTTTCCTCACACAAATCCTTTACTCCAAACAGTTTCCCATAAAAATCCTTGGCTACTTTCTTTATTCCTCTGTATATGTTTTTAAAACCCCATCTTTGTTTTTTAAACCTGTCATTATACTACCTTTACTAACATTTTTCTTTAAAAAAGTACCTTGTGCACTTCTCTCCTTCGAATTCCCTTTCCCTTCTTAAAAGAACCCCCTACTTTTCTGTTCTGCTAAAAATGCCATTTCCTTTTTTACTTATTTAGTTTCATGGTTAAAATCAAAGCCCTGTTGACCTAGATTAAAATAACTTTCCAGTCACCTCTGCAGTCCCACTATGAGTCCCACTATGAGTCTATCTTTTTCTTTACTTTTCTTCTTTCCTATCTCTCTAAATAAGGTCCTCGTCCTACCCTTCACCATTTTCCACCACTGTGCTCGTATGTCAAAGAAGTCCTGTAGAGTCTGCCACTGGCTGAACTGCTCCCTGTACTGACTAACTACTCTATCATCTACTAAAAGGGAGCAGTTCAGTTTCCAGGGCCCTCTTCCCACAGCCACACCCGATGTTAGTGGAAGGGTGCACGTCAGCATTATGTGATCTGAGAAGAAAGCAGGGGTTTTTCTAGCACCAGTTGGGGGTCACCACTGGTCCAGGTGAAGCCCTCCTCTCTTGGATTCAGGGTTTTAAAGCAGTCAGTTTAAAATCCCTGCACAACCCTTGCAATAAAGCACTTGACCTATCTACCTTAAAATTCTCTCCCGCCCCTCTCCCGTCTGCTCTACTTAAAACACAATTGAAATCCCCACCCACCACTAGAGGATCCCTCCTTAGGATGTGGGACTGCAGGTCTTCTAAAAGTGCGCACCGGTCATGTTTGTCGTTAAAACCATACACTATTAGCACATTAAAATCCCTCCCCATAAAAGTGCAATTGGCTAAAAGAGCACGCCCACCTACCACCACCGTGCTCCCCCTCACCACTACCTGTGGGGTCTTGATTAAAATGGCAACACTGTCATTCTTATTAAATTTGGAACCACTCCAAATGGAGGGTCCATGCTGCCACTTATCCTCCCATTTCCTGTAAGAGGATAAAAAGGGTAGACCACACTCCTGTAATAAAAACACATCTGAGTTAAACCTTTCTAAAAAGGATAAAACCGACTGTGCTCTTATTTATGTTTTTTACGCTCCTAACATTTATAGTGGTGATTTTAAAAGCCATAAAAGGTTGAGTAAAAACAGTGATAAAAGAAAAGGCATTTTAAAAACTGTTAATAAAAGGGGTTAGTTTTCAGGTACTTTCTCTCTCTTCCTCTGGGGCAAGGGGGGATAGCAGGGAGAGGAGGTTAAAACAGGACTTAAAAAGGAGATTTGGTTGGGGGAGTTGGAGGGGAAGGTTCTAGGTTCTTCCTCCCCCTGGGTGCTCTCCCATTCCACTTTGCCCTTTTTCAACTCACCCTGTTCGGGGTCAGAGAGCTCTTCAGCATTTATTTTTTGTAGGGGGAGGTGTTCCTCCAGAGTCTCTCCCGTATCTCCTGACACCGTCTCCATGGTGCTATCCTTTCCCGTGATGTCTGACCCACTTGGGGAGCTCTAACTCAAAACCTCTCCAGAGCCATCTTTCTCGGTCCTTCCTACTTCAGGTGTCAGTCTGGGGCAGGGTGATTGGGGTGGGGAGGTATTTGTCCTCTCCTCCCACTTCTTCCACCACCGCACCTTCCGCGCCCTCCACTACAGCCAACACCTCCACTACCACCGGCACCACAACCGCCTCCTCCACCACTTCGGCAACTGCCATTCCTTCTACCTGGCGCTTGGAAGCCCGGTCCGCAATCGCCATCTCCCTCCTGCTAGCCCTGACCTTACTGGCACAGGAAGAGGGGCAGCCGCGGATGAGGTGGGACCGCTCGCCACAGAGGTTGCACTCCTCATAGCGGTGGCCCACCTCCCGGCACTTCATGCAGACCACATTTTCACAGGTGTCTGCTAGATGGCCATGTTGACCACACTTACGGCACAGCTTGGGCTGGTCCTGGTAGTGAACATGGCCACTGTTCTCTCCGAGGACTATGGTGGATGGGATGGCTTTCAACCCACCATAACCTGCTGGAAAGTGACCCTCCAGGCCCCTGTCCAGATCTCATCGGGATCCTTCACCTGAACCAGGGGCCCCTTCACGTTGCAGTACCTGCCCAGCCACACTGCAACGTCCTCCGGCTGTACGGTTTCGTTGAACATACTGATAATAACAGTATTAATGCTATTATCTGTCAGCTTGGTCATTTTTCAGGTCATTTTTCCAACAATTGTTTACAGATTATTGCACTCAGATCACTGTATTACAATTCCAGTGGGTCAAAAGTTTACATACACTAAGATGACTGTGCCATTAAACAGCTTGGACAATTCTAGAAAAATATGTCATGGCTTTTGAAGCTTCTGATAAGCTAATTGACATAATTTGTGTCAATTGGAGGTGTACCTGTGGATGTATTTCAAGGCCTACCTTCAAACTCAGTGCCTCTGCTTGACACCATGGGAAAATCAAAAGAAATCAGTCAAGACCACAGAAAAAAAATGTAAACCTCCACAAGTCTGGTTCATCCTAGGGAGCATTTTCCAAACGCCTGAAGGTACCACATTCATCTGTACAAACAATAGTATGCAAGTATAAACACCATGGGACCACGCAGCCGTCATACCTCTCAGGAAGGAGACGCGTACTCTCTCCTACAGATTAACGTACGTTGGTGCAAATCAATCCCAGAACAACAGCAAAGGACCTTGTTGTCACGTTCTGACCTTTATTTCCTGTGTTTTGTATTTAGTTAGTATGGTCAGGGCGTGAGTTGGGTGGGCAGTCTGTTTGATTTTCTATGATTTGGGGTTTTCTATGTTTCGGCCTAGTATGGTTCGGCCTAGTATGGTTCTCAATCAGAGGCAGGTGTCATTAGTTGTCTCTGATTGAGAATCATACTTAGGTAGCCTGGGTGTCACTGTGTGTTTGTGGGTGATTGTTCCTGTCTCTGTGTTTGCACCAGATAGGACTGTTTAGGTTTTCACACGTTTCTTGTTTTTTGTAGTCAGTTGTTCATGTGCACATTTATGTATTAAAAGAACCATGGACACTTACCACGCCGCATATTGGTCCTCTGATCCTTCTCGCCTCTCCTCTTCGGAAGAAGAGGAGGAAATCCTTGACACTTGTGAAGATGCTGGAGGTAACAGGTACAAAACTATACTGTATGTATATATCCAATGTAAAACGAGTCCTACATCGACATAACCTGAAAGGCTGCTCATCAAGGAAGAAGCCACTGCTCCCGAGGGCTCAACAGTATAACTGCATTTTGTCACAGTTCACACTATGATGTGCTCCTTCCTGCAAGTTTTCATCCAGTAAACTTCCTGCAGATAGTAAAACCATGGGATGTCTCACATGGTGTGGTCGCACCCAAATTGATGGAGCTAAATACCCAGTCTTATGAGTCACACAAAGACACGTTTCTATCAGGTTAGAAAAAAATCTAGTATTTAACAAGACACAATTCTATAAGCAGTAAAACACGGGATAGCATGACTAATTTTGTCATGTTCCACGACACTATGAAGCAGGGGGAAGGAGTCAACGGCATTAATGGACTAGGGAATCAGGGACACTAAGGGGTAGGGAGGAGCAGTGAGAGGAAGTAATGGACTGGGGGGAAGGAGGTGGAATGGTGAGGGGTCTAGGAGGGGGAGACAGTTTCTTGGAGGGGATAGTGGGTTTTACAGGTCATGTTTGCTGGCGTTGGGGTTTGGGTTCTTGGGTGGTCTTCTGGTCTGGTCTCTTGTTGGTCTGTTGTTTGTCTGGTCTTTTACGTTTGGTCATTTTTGTCCAGTTTGAGTCATCGTCATCTCAGATCTAGAGTTGTGAGGCATGGGGTTCTTTTGTTTGTATGGCCTCACTTTGAAATGTTGGAATAACCAAATAAATGTACCTTAGACTTCTAATGACTCTGGTTTATCTTTAATACACACAACCCTGTGAGGTGGAGATTTTGCTGGGGTTGTGTCCCTTTCTCCTCTCTATCTACACTCTATCCTTTTATTTGGACAGACCTAGAGGCAGTAACAGTGGCTTGACCGTCGCTGGCACAGACTTTCTGGTACAGTAGAAAAGGTCAGGAACGCCTGAAGGACGGAGGAGGACTGAAGTTAACAGTGGCTTGACCGCGGCCCGACCTGACTCCCCAGTCCACGGACCACCCCAGACGCCCCCAGCATTCAGAACCAGCTGCCTGAGGAGGAGATCACAGACTGCAGTCCTTGAGGCGAGTAGAGCGCTGCCGAGGTGAGCCTTACTCTCTCTACCCTTGGCCTGCAGCCCTCAGCACTCTCTTTCTCAGGCCACCATCGACTAGACCAGGACCAGCAGATGCTAACCACCCGGAATAGACTAGACAGCATTACCACCAACCTACACCCAGAGGAATGACCAAAGACACCAACCTATGCCTGGAGCGAGCAGACCACAGGAGAGTGCTTCCTTTGACCAGCTGTTTGGAGGGGTGGAGGTGGCAAGGAAAGGATTTGTTAGGGGTTTAGAGGTGGAGGGGCCGATAGGGGTGGAGACAGTTTCAGGGATATCTTGGTTTGGTGACGGGGTGGGGAACATTTCTGGGACATGTTGAGTGGTGGTTTGGCTGGTGCCTGTGTCAAGGTCTGGGTATGGGTCTTCATTACTGTTGTCTGCTGGAGGGGGTGGGTGGTTGGGATTTTGGTTATTGGGGATGGTGGTGTTGGTGTTGGCCCTTTCCCTGCCAGCATAGGAATTATCCAGGTTTTTACAAAAGTGGACCTTTCCACACAGTTTGCAGGGTTGTGTGGAAGTATAGTCCGCGATGGGATGGTCCCCTTTACAGATCCTGCAGATCTGTGATGGCTGTGCAGGCACTGCGGCCAGACGGCCCAGTTGACCGCAGTTCCTGCACAGTTTGGGATGCCGTAATAGTGGACCGGGGAGATGTTGGACTCCGCCCATTCCTGTTGGGTCTGGTCTGAATTGAACAAGCCATTTTCATGCCCCAGTCCTGATGTTGTCTTCTTCCGGAACCCTCCTAGCCACTTACACGAAGGTGGCGAAACGGTGTAACTAAACTTCTTTGCCATACTCTTGGATGGTTTCTTGTGGAATTGGACAGTAACTAGTTTGGATTCTGTGTCAGAGTGGAATTGTTGTGAACTTGTTAAATGGGAGCTTGTCTTACAATGTTCTTGTGAATGGGGAGCCTTGAAACTGGCTTCAAATTATTAATTTGGCCCTGGGGGTTTCACCAGGCAGTTGAGGTCAGATGGCATAAAGTCCATATCTCTTTGAAGAACTGCCCTGCTGAATTCCAAACTGATCATGGTTTCTGGTCTGACGGCTGTTGTTGTTGTTGCTGCTGCTGTTGAAGTTGCTCCTGCTCCCCGGCAATTGACAGCTCCATTCTCGGCAACCTCCTTGATGGAGATTAGTGTCAGCCTCTTCGCGTTGTAGTGGCACATCGCTCCTAGGTTCATCCCGATCATCTTGTTCAGATGGGAGTGAGAGGATTTGGAGAAGGAGGGTGTTTGTTCTGGTCTGTTCTGTCAGTTGGTCTGCTCGAGCCTGGCAAGGGGAGGAAGGACAAACCTCAGAGCGAGCAGACACACCTGGAAGCCCGTGACCCATAGGTCAATGGAGGCACTCCCCTGTAGTCTGCTCGCTCCAGGCATAGGTTGGTGTCTTTGGTCCATCCTCTTCGCCTAATGTTGTATGGTCTGCTCCAGGTGGCTGGCATTCTGCTGTTGCTGGTCTGGTCGGTTGTGGACAAATGAGGGCAGATGGAAAAAAAGAAAGACCCAGTGTAAAGGGACTAAGGCTCGACATCGGCAGGACACTACTCGCCTAAAGCTAGTGATGTTACGTTTGAAACCTGGATCTCTAGGCATGTGTCCAAATTGCTAAGCAGTTTACTTTGAAGCGCTGGGCTTATGCCTGTAACACTTTATCAGAGGAACATGATCAATGACGTACACAGCTTTGTTTCGTTGAACAACCACCTGATTGGTTTGGCATAGGTTTCGGTGGAAGACAAAAAAGGCTACACTGCGCACGAGGTACAGCGTTTGTGACATAGTATATATTAATTTGGCTTTTCTAAATGATTTTGACCAGGTGCAACTAGTAACAAACCAAGTAACAAACCAATTTTCAACACAATTGGCTCAATGCTTTATTTCCCTATCACTATTTCAGACAACTATTCATTATATATACAGATCTCATACACTTGTGAAAGCATCATTAACACTACATAAGTATCAGTATTCAAAAGTAACGGTTGGGTGATAACACAATAACCCAGCATGAACAACAAACCTTGCTCTTTTAAAGGAAAACAACCATACTATGTTAACCAATGCTTGCAACCTAGCAGTTGTGTAACGGATTTCCTCCTCTTCGTCTGAGGAGGAGTAAGGATCGGACCAAAACGCAGTGTGGTAAGTGTCCATATTGATTTATTCAGAAACACAACTGAACACTGGAACAAAATAATAAACGTGAATCAACGAAACCGAAACCGAAAATAAACACCCACGAAACCCAGGTGGAAAAAGGCTACCTAAGTATGATTCTCAATAAGAGACAACTTACAACACCTGCCTCTGATTGAGAACCATACTAGGCTGAACACAAAAACCAACATAGAAAAACCAACAGACTGCCCACCCCAACTCACGCCCTGACCATACTAAAACAAAGACAAAACAAAGGAACGAAGTTCAGAACCTGACAGTACCCCCCCCCCTCAAGGTGCGGACTCCGGCCACAAAACCTGAACCTATAGGGGAGGGTCTGGGTGGGCATCTGTCCGCGGTGGCCGCTTTGGTGCGGGACGTGTACCCCACTTCACCATAGTTTTTGTCCGCCTCCTCAACCGACCCCGTGGCCTCTTATGAGCGGCGACCCTCGCCGCCGACCTCGGACTGGGGACCCTCGCCACGGGTCCCGAATGGATGGGAGATTCCGGCAGCGCCGGACAGGCGGGAGACTCCAGCAGCGCCGGACAGGAGAAAGGCTCTGGCAGCGCTGGACAGGCGGGAGCACCTGTAGGGAGGAGACAGAGAGACAGCCTGGTGCGTGGGGCTGCCACAGGGCCCACCAGTCTGGGGAGACCTATAGGAGTCCTGGTGCATGGAGGAGGCACCGGATGGACCGGGCTGTGGGGGAGCACTGGAGCTATGGTGCGCAGCCTTTGCACCACTCCTCCAGGCTGGATGCCCACTTTAGCCCGGACCATCCTAAGTGCAGGCACAGTTTGAACCAGGCTGTGGGTAAGCACTGGAGCTCTGGTGCATACCACTCGCACCTCTCCCTTCGGCTCAATACCCACATTCGCCCGGCACGGCATAGAAAGCATTGCACCCTCCCAGCGCCTTGGAGACACAGCACGCAGCGCTGGTGCAGGATACCCTGGACCGAAACGGCGTACTGGAGACCAAACATGCTGGACTGGCACAACACGCCCTGGCTAGATGCCTACTCTCGCATGGTTCTTGCGGGGTGCTGGCCTATAGCCCACCGGGTTATGACTGGCGACACCGTGCATTTGACCGCATAATACGGTGCTTGACCAGCACTGAGCTTCTTCCGATAAGCACGAGAAGTGGGCTCAGGTCTCCAACCTGACTCTGCCCCACTCCCCGTGTGCAAAACATTTTGGGGGGGGCTGCCTCTCGTGCCTGTCGCGCTTCCGTGCTGCCTCCTCATATCACCGCTGCTCAGCTTTCGCTGCCTCCAGCTCTGCCTTGGGGCGGCGATATTCCCCAGCCTGTGCCCAGGGTCCCTTGCCGTCAAGTATCTCCTCCCATGTCCAGGAGTCCGGAGATCGCTGCTACCCGATACCACGCTGCTTGGTCCTTGGTTGGTGGGTGTTTCTGTAACAGATTTCCTCCTCTTCGTCTGAGGAGGAGTAAGGATCGGACCAAAACACAGCGTGGTAAGTGTCCATTTTGATTTATTCAAAAACACAACTGAACACTGGAACAAAATAATAAACGTGAATCAACGAAACCGAAACAGTTCTGTAAGGTGACAACACACACTAGACAGAAAATAAACACCCACGAAACCAAGGTGGAAAAAGGCTACCTAAGTATGATTCTCAGAGACAACTAACGACACCTGCCTCTAATTGAGAACCATACTTGGCCGATCACAAAAACCAAAATAGACTGCCCACCCCAACTCACGCCCTGACCATACTAAAACAAAGACAAAGGAACTAAGGTCAGAACGTGACAAGTTGGGTCCTCCAAACATACCAGCTTTTATTTTTAGTGTATCACATTGGCCTACCAAACTGTGTATTTCTCTTCCACTGATAAGGGAGCCATGCTTTGCATGGGTGGGGCATATTATATTCCCTCCCCTGCACCCTATTTATTATTCCCATCCATAAGTCATCTATCATCTCCAATCACAATGCAGTTACTTTACGACCCCCCCCTATCACCCTGTGACCTTCACCAGGGAAAGTCCAGTGCATATGACTTCCTTTGACCTTTTATGCCATTCAGGGTTTAATTGTCAGATGCTCAAGGCTTAAACAAACATCAAAAGCCTCCTCTGAGTGGGCACAGGGTGTACAACTGTGACACTATATCTCAGCTCTCAGAGTAGGAGGTTACCAGTTAAACTTCCCTCCATGTTCCTACTAAACTAATTATTCTGTGTTACCAGAGCAGCTGGAAAACAGAGTAGCATTGTCAAATATTACAATGTGATCTCTGACTCTGAACTTCTCCTATTCTTCCTCTCAATATTCCCCTCGCTCTCTTTCCTAACTACCTGCCCTCTAACTATAGTCCTTGTGTAACGGCTGTCGTAGGTGGAAGAAGGAGAGGACCAAGGTGCAGCGTGGTACATGTTCATGATCTTTTAATTACACTGAACACTAGAACAAAAATAACAAAAACGGAACAAACGAAACAGTCCTGTCTGGGACAGAGACAAAAAATTAATAAAATACCCACCACTCAAGGGCGAAACCAGACTGCCTAAGTATGGTTCTCAATCAGAGACAACGATTGACAGCTGCCTCTGATTGGGAACCATACCAGGCCAAACACATAGAAATACAAACATAGAACAAATCATAGAATGTCCAACCCAACTCACGCTCTGACCAACCTAAAATAGAGACATAAAAAAAGGAACTAAGGTCAGGACGTGACACCTTGTCCTTTCATACTTGAATGAGGAAGGTTGTTTGATCTTAAAGGGAAGGTGACTTTTACTTTTATTCTACACTTAAGGCAGTCCGTGAAGGATGACTAGAGTCGACATCATCACCTTCCTCCTCCTTGTCCTCTTTTTTTGTATCAAATATCACCTTATTCTCTTTATAGTGCACTACTTTTGACCAGAGTCCAAAGTATTGCACTACATAGGAAATATGGTGTCATTTGGGATGCAAAGAATTTTGACCATGACCATGACCATCCCAAGGCCGGCAGGCAGATATATAGAGGAGTGTTATTGTATGTATTCTCCTTTCTCTCAGTGGAGATAGGTTCCCCAGGGCTGGAGGCCTTTTCTTGATCCTGCAGTGATACCAAGGATTTACTGGGGGCTCTTGTGATTAGCCAGAGGGGAAATGGGGAAACTGGGCAATCTCAGCCAGCAGTCCCACATCAGACACACACACAGATGCACACAATCAGACACACGCCAAAGACATGCACACAAATACAAACACACATACACACACCCCCATGCAAATGTTGTTTATACTCCTCTGTTGATGAGAAACTTTAAAGGTTATGTAAACTGCTGCTTTGTTGTTTTGTATAGTGTAAACTCAGCATATGAATATGCATATTTTACAACCTTGGAAATCAGCATATCCTCTGGAACAAAATCTAAGTTCCTTAATATTGAAAACTACTATTTTGAGTCCCTTAAGACCCTTATCCTTGAAGACATAAAACTTCAGATGCATAATATTAAATTACGTTTGATACTTTATTCATTTAGCAGACACTCTTATCCAGAGTGACTTACAGTTAGTGCATTCATCTTAAGATAGCTAGGTGGGACAAACATATCAAAGTCATAGAAAGCAAATTTTTCCATCTGTTGTCAAAATGGGAAAGCTGTTTTGACTTTGTGGCTGCGTTATCTAGAAGAAATTGGGCCAAGTGACCAATATAAAAATAATTATGTAATTTCCTGGTTGCTAAAATTCAACATTGTTCGCCCAATTCCAGTTTGTCTGAAAAAACAAGCACTGCATAATGTAGTGAATCATTGTACCATCTAAATTGCTGTGATTAGCGGGTGCGAGGGTGATGCGGGATTATTTAATTAAGATGCTCTTTGAAGAATTAGGGTTTCAGATGTTTTTAGAACATTCACAAGGACTCTGCTGTCCTAGCATCAGGGGGAAGCTGGTTCCACCATTGGGGTGTCAGGACAGAGAATAACTTGGACTGGGCAAAGCAGGAGGTGCACTCCCAGAGGGGTGGGAGGGTCAAGAGAACAGAGGTAGCATAACGGAGAACAACACGAAATTAGTCGTGTTATCTGCATATTTATGATAGGAGAGACCTTGAGCAAAGTGACTTGGTGTATAGAGAGAAGAGGAGAGGGACTAAAATTGAGCCCTGGGGACACCAGTAGTGAAAGTATGTGGTGCAGACACATATCATCATCTGGTAGGATCGGCCTGCTAGGTAGGATGAAATCCAAGAGTGTGCAGAGCCTGGGACACCCAGCCACCAGACAGTGGATAAGGACATCTGGTGGTGCAAGGTATCGCAGGCACAAGAGCGCCTCCATGACACAGAAAAACAGTCTCAGTTGAGTGAAGCGTCTTGAAGCCTGACTGTTAAGTGTCAAAAAGATTGTTCTGAGAGAGGTAGCGAGAGAGTTGGTCAGAGATAACACACTTAAGTGTTTTGGAAAGAAAAGAAAGAAGGTATACCATTATGTCATTTTTGACGTAAGATTTTGAGCCAGAGGGGACACAGCCAGTGGTCAGGGATCAGTTGATGGAGGAGGGATTGTGAGAAGGTCTCCAGAGATGGTCTGGAGAACGGAGAAGGGGATATGACCTCACTAGTAACAGGATTTCATCTGGAGAGAGAGGGGAGAAAGAGGTCAAGAGTAAGTTAGTTCTGTGTAAGTGGGACCAGTGGAATCAATAGGCTGAGTATATGAGGAGCGGATGTCGTCAACCTTATTTCAAAGTGGTTGACAAAGTTGTCCGCAGAGAGGGAGGGGGAGGGGGTGGAGAATTAAGGAGAGAGCAGAAGGTGTAAAAGATTTCCTTTGGTTAGAGGGAGAAGTTTCACATTTAGAATGAGAGAAAGTGGCTTTAGCAGCAGATACAAAAGAAGAGTAGGTAGAGGAGGGAGTGAAATAATGATAGGTCCTCTGGAAGTTTAGCTTTCCTTTTTTTTGCTCAGCTGCCTACAGCACTGTTCTGTAAGCTCGTAAAGAGTCACTCAGCCACGGAGCAGGACGGGCAGGCCGAGCCGGCCGGCAGGAAAGGACACCTTGCAAGTCATAGGATGCGGAAAGGGAGGAGAGTAGCATCAAATAGACAGAATCAGGAGACAGAAGGGAGAAGGATTTAGCAGAAGGGAGAAGGATTTAGCAGAAGGGAAAGATGATAGGGTAGAAGAAGAGAGAGTAGTGGGGATGAGAGAGCAAAGGTAGCAATGGAAAATGACCATCTGGGTAGGGCAGTGTTTTCCCAGAGTCGGTCCTCAAGGACCCCAGTGAGATTTGTAGGTGAACAGCCTCTAGTGCAGATAAGGTCAATCATATTGCCTGCTTTGTGAGTGGGTAGGGTCTGGGAAAGGGTGAGGTCAAAAGAGACAAGGAGGAGAAAGAAACAGTTGGAAAGAAAATAATCGAAGCTAGATGTCAGGAGGTTGAGGTCACCCAGTACAAAGTGTGGTGAGCCATCATCAGGAAATCTGATTATCAGTGTCAAGCTCATTGATGAACTCTCTAAGGGAGCCTGGTGGGCGATAGATGACAATGTTAAGCTTGACTGGAGAAGTGACAGTAACATGACAGTGACAGCATGGAATTAAAATGAAGAGATGGACAGGTGAGTGAGGAAGAAAATATAAAATCTCCACATAGGAGAAATCAGTAGCCCTGTGCCACCACTGCGATGACCAGGTGCTCTAGGACTATGAGAGAACACGTAGTCAGATGAATAGAGAGCAGCTGGAGTATCAGTGTTGTCTGGTGTGATCCATGTCTCCGTCAGAGCCAAAAAGTCTAGGGACTGAATGGCAGCATATGCTGAGATGAACTCAGCGTTCTTGAACGCAGATCAGCAGTTCCAACTGCTGCCAGAAGCCAGGAATTCCACATGGCTTGTGCGCACAGGGTAAACTAAATTAGAAGGGTTGTAGCCAAGGACTGGGGAGCGTCTGTAAAGCCTACAGGGAGAGGAGCGAACGGGTATAGAAAACACCCATGGTTGCCAAAGCTACAAATGAGCAACATGAAATCATCTGTAAATAACAAGGTAAGATACTCAAGTGGGAGAGTGGTGTGGAGCTTTGACCTACAAACTATTATCACCAATCTATGGAAAGGGGAGACTCTCACGAACACAATGGTGTTCTCTACAACCACAAGTGTCATGGGACTTGTCTGAAAGTAACAGGTACCAGTTGAAAATAATGGAGGGAAATATGAAGGTAGTTTTGTGCCTATCCCCTAAAAAAGGGGTTAAAACCTCTTAAGGATCCAACACTTTTTTTCAATTTTCGACTAAAACAACATACCCAAATCTAACTAACTGTAGCTCAGGACCTGAAGCAAGGATATGCATATTCTTGATACCATTTGAAAGGAAACACTTTGAAATTAATGTTGGAGAATATAACACATTAGAACATGCATTTTTTGTATCATCATCTTTGAAATGCAATGAGAATGACAAAAATATTTATTTTCACAAAGTCTGCTGCCTCAGTTTGGTATGATGGCAATTTGCATATACTCCAGAATGTTATGAAGAGTGATCAGATGAATTGCAATTAATTGCAAAGTCCCTCTTTGCCATGCAAATTAACTGAATCCCCAAAAAAACATTTCCACTGCATTTCAGCCCTGCCACAAAAGAACCAGCTGACATCATGTCAGTGATTCTCTCATTAACACAGGTGAGGGTTGATGAGGACAAGGCTGGAGATCCCTCTGTCTTGCTGATTGAGTTTAAATAACAGACTGGAAGCTTCAAAAGGATTGTGCTGCTTGGAATCATTGTTCCTCTTTGTCAATCATGGTTACCTGCAAGGAAACACGTGCCGTCATCATTGCTTTGCACAAAAAGGGCTTCACAGGCAATGATATTGCTGCCAGTAAGAATGCACCTAAATCAATTATTTATTGGATCATCAAGAACTTCAAGGAGAGCGGTTCAATTATTGTGAAGAAGGCTTCAGGGTGCCCAAGAAAGTCCAGCTAGCGCCAGGACCGTCTCCTAAAGTTGATTCAGCTGCGGGACCGGGGCACCACCAGTACAGAGCTTGCTCAGGACAGACTGATATTCTGCAAATGGTACAGGGATTGGACTGCTGAGGACTGGGGTAAAATCATTTTCTCTGATTAATCCCCTTTTCGATTATTTGGCGCATCCGGAAAAAAGTGTGTCCTTAGAAGACAAGGTGAGCGCTACCATCAGTCCTGTGTCATGCCAACAGTAAAGCATCCTGAGACTATTCATGTGTGGGGTTGCTTCTCAGCCAAGGGAGTGGGCTCACTCACAATTTTGCCTAAGAACACAGCCATGAATAAATAATGGTACCAACACAACCTCCAAGACCAACTTCTCCAAACCATCCAGGAACAGTTTGGTGACAAACAATGCCTTTTCCAGCATGATGGAGCATGTTGCCACAAGGGAAAAGTGATAACTAAGTGGCTCGGGGAACAAAACATCAATATTTTGGGTCCATGGCTAGGAAACTCCCCAGACCTTCATCCCATTGAGAACTTGTAGTCAATCCTCAAGAGGCGGGTGAAAAAAAAAAACATTCTTACAAACTCCAAGCATTGATTATGCAAGAATGGGCTGCCATCAGTCAGGATGTGGCCCAGAAGTTAATTGACAGCATGCCAGGGTGGATCGCAGAGGTCTTGAAAAAGAAGGGTCAACACTGCAAATATTAACTTCATGTAATTGTCAATAAAAGCCTTTGACACTTATGAAATGCTTGTAATTATACTTCAGTATTCCATAGTGACATCTGACAAAAATATCTAAAGACACTAAAGCAGCAAACTTTGTGAAAATGTATATTTGTGTCATTCTCAACTTTTGGGCATGACTGTATTACTCCAGCCCAGGCTCAATTTAGATTTGCGCCACTAGATTGCAGCAGTGTATGTGCAAAGTTTTAGACTGATCCAATGTGCCATTGCATATCTGTTGTATCAAAGCTTCCCAAATGTGCCTATTTGGTTTATTAATACATTTAATACACAAACAATGGCATGGAACTGTAATAGCTGTAATAGCATCACTGTAATAGTTAGTGTAAATTGGACAGTGCAGTTAGATCAACAAGAATTTAAGCTTTCTGCCCATATCAGATATGTATTTGTCCTGGGAATTAAAACATTTTTTTTTACATACAACCTCATGCTAATCACATTAGCCTATGTTAGCTCAACCGTTCCGTGGAAGGGACACTGATCCCGTAGATGTTTTTAAATATGTGTAAATAAACCAGATATATTAACTGAGCATTCTTATATCTCTTGGATATAGGACAGAGACTTCAAAACCTTGTTTCTTATGATATATTTTTTACTGTTTGTTTTGCCATTTATGAATATGTATTCAATGCATTTCTCTGGGCTATCGTATCAAAGGACAAAATTCCAAATGAAATTGCTAAATGATCCATCGTATGACTATCTTAAAACAATTTCTTATGTCCCCCAATGTCTTAAACTGTGGAGAATTAAACACTAATTGCTAATTGTCTTGCAGAGGTGAAAAGCACACCTCCCGGTACTAACTGCTGATTGCCTAAGAGAGGAATAACCCCTCCCTCTCCAATTTAGCCAATGATTATGAAAATAACAACAGTCACAAATTGCCCTGCGCCTTAATTCTGATTGATCTATCAACAATCATCTGCAAGTTGTGAGCAGTCCGCAGGTTACACACCAAGTAGGCAACTGGCAAGACAGACATCACTTGAATTAGATGGCCCTAGCTAGCAAAAAGAATGTAGTAGACAAGAACAATTATACTTATCACTCCTGGAGATATCATGAGTCCTCTAGCAATAGAAGGGTAAAAGTGTTATAGGATCTAAGCTTGTCATGCAATGGAATCTAGCTGACACTCAAACATGCTCTATTTTGGGAGGGGGTTTGTATGTTAGAGGGGGAGAAGACAGATAGAAAATGTAAAGTACATTTTAAATGAGGTTTATACATATGAATATACTCCCCCTCATGTGTGTTAACCTGGTTAATTTATAGACTATAAAGTCACATTTTATCCAGACCATTCATTCCTCCTCTTTGCCTAAATCATCCTTGCCTAAATCCTTACCTATTCATCTATTTCTCTTATCTAGCCCTGTGTTTCTGCTTACTGTTCTGGAGTGTGAATTCATTACACTTTGTGACAAAAAAAAGGGAAGGGAAAAGGGAAGAAAAGTTGCCTTACTAGTACCAACTAATCCTACACCCATTAATTAAAACCTCTCCACTGATCCTATACCAGCCCGGCAGCCTGGGAGGATGGGACACTATCATTCAAAACACCTTGTGACTCTTCTGGAGTAAAATGTCTAAGTAAAAAACTTCTATGCAGCTGCCACCGCAATATCTATTTTCTGTGACTTTACATAAAATTTCTGCGGTGAAGTTGATAACCATGGCTATGAACGCTATCACTCTATTGGCCTTGGCCTACTCACAGGGATCCTCTTAGGGGTCCTGGACCCATCTTTCTCTACTACTCGCTTTACTGCCTCAGCAAACAATACCAAACTCAACATGCCCTTCTCTTACTGGACAATTTTGATCTCCAGCACCGTAGGCACCCCTACAGTTAACACAATACTTTTTGCTCCAGCCAAATGCTAGGCCAAGCCCATGGACGTCAGTTTCTTCTCTACAGTGAGTCTTGATCTGGGTACTTCTCTCGAACCTTGGGCCGTGTGGTTAGGCGCTGAAACTCTGAATGGTTAGAGACAATCAATCTCTGATTGCTTTGTTTTATATAATGCCCCTTGTGCCCCTCTTCACCACAAACGACTTCAATGATGGCAATCTCAGAAAAAAGTATACTGTTAACGACAGAGCAGTGGAAGATTTTAGTGTGAGTCGTCAAGCTAGAACCCCCCACCCCCAATATATTGTGTTCATGATTCACAGTTCACGGAGTTGAGCATAGCTCATCATATTTGGATGGTAATCTAATTCCCCCGATATTCAATTTAAACATAGCCCTCTATGTAAGTATGAGCTTTCAGGAAAATTTTAAGATCCTCTCATGTTTAACTATTTTATATGTGTTCCCCCCAAAAAATTAAATGAGCCACTTCCTCTCCTGGTATAATGTTAACAAGTTTGGCATAATGTTTGAGCCGGTACATTTATGAAGTCTTATATTGATGCCTATATTGAACTGTACCATTAAGTTGAAGGCTGTTAAGAGAGGAGTAATCTGAACTGAGGAGAATTGAAGAGTCAAGAGGACCAATAGAATGTAAATGTGTAGCCGTAGTTGCTAATCTCTCTCTAGGAGCTGATCTGTCGTCAGTATTGTGAAATAATTCAAATTTTAAAAGGTAAGCTTTGCATTGAGAAAGCTGGTCCGAGAGCAGCTCCTCCTCTTATTGTTAATTTTAATTTATGGTGTCAAAAGACACAGTTTTAGTGCTTATGAATTCTGTGTAAGTAGATATATTTCACTGAAGTACCCCTTAGCAAATATGCTATTATGAAATTACTGTACTATTGGTCAGTGCTTTAGTTAAGGTATAAATAGCTTAGAAAAAAAACGTTGAAATAATAAGAAATTGTGAAATTTATGATAATGCCCTTTTAGTGTAAGAGGTGTTTGACTAGAGAGCTTGAAATTTCAGCCTGTTATGGTGGGATGGAGTTTTGACCTGCCTGGGGCTTTACCAAGTGGTAAATTAGACCAATAAGAAAGAGTTCCAAACCTCTTCGCCAACAACAGCTAGTTTTCAAAATTATCGCTTGAGAAATTGCTCTTTGTTTATTTTTGACAATTTTAATTGAAAACGATTGCAGTAAGGTAATTAATTCTTACCCAGAAATGATTTCATGTGATTTGATATTGCATTGGAACTTTATGTATCACGTACAGTGTGCACATGTCAGGATACATGCTTATCGGTATTGTTTCAAGAATCCATAGTTCCAAAATGTCACTGTACGGTGGAGAGTTTACACTACAATTAACCTTTTCCAACAGACACACTTTAGGCCTCATTAACATTTCCATGATGTGGCTTTCACATGCACCAACATCAGATTTATCCAAGGAAAATACCTGACCATCCATGAAATTGAACATTTGCTAAGTCTCATCAGTGACAGACAAAAGCAAGGTTAAATGTATGTGGCTGCATCCGTGGAATCTTATTTTCTAAGAATTTTAAACTGGGATGAAATATTCAGGGGCTAAACATATTGGTTTTCACAAAGGAAATGGATGGAAGGGAGTGTGGGTGACCTGAGATTTTGTCAATCTCCCAAATGTTACCCTTTTCTCAATACAGTGCAGTACTTTTGACCAGAGACATGATGGGCCCTGGTCAGGAGTAGTTCACTACACAGGGAATAGGGTGCCATTTGGGACGCATTTCTAAAAACCTCCAACCAATGTCTTTGAGACATTGAGATTTTCCCAGGATGATTGGATAGAAAAAAAATCTAATACTCTAAAGGTGTTTTTTGGGGGGTTAATGTCTATTCAGATGCTTCTTCTTCCCATTCAGACCAAGCTGAGCAATAATTTCAGACAACATACAAAACACATTTGGTTTTGCTTATTGATTCTTAAAATGTATAAAATGGCCACTGTGAGACCATTTTTACGTAATGATTACCCATTATTCAAGCTCCTCAGAAAAAAGTGTATCCATATAAAAATGTACCATTTTCATTGAGATTTCAGCTATTTATGTGCTCTCTCTACGGGGAGTCAGTCAGTCCAGCGGCACTGTGTCATCCTTCTCTCCACTGTTCTCAGCAGGCTTTACTTTAAAAAGCCCAAGAGCGTTTTTGTCAGGGCTTCACTAAAAGAGTATAGGATTGCTTCCCAAATGGCACCGTATTCCCTATAGAGTGCACACATAGGGAATATGGGTCAAAAGTAGTGCACTATATAGGGAATAGGATTTCATTTAGGATATCCACAAGGCTTCAGGGAAAGTTGAGTAGTCTATAGGAATCTAATAAGGAGCTGTGCTGAACTCTTCTAAGGACGTGTCATCTATGTGGTCCTTACTGATGACATGCAGCACTTACCGGAGCTCTTTTTTCTCACTGATGGCTGCTCTCCATTGTCCTTAACCCTCCTACTCTGCAGAGACTATTGATGTGTCTCAAATGGGACCTTATTCCCTACATAGTGCACTGCTTTTGACCATGGCCGACCACCTGCTCCCATGGCTCTGGCCCCTTTAATACTGCCACTCACTCTAAAAAATGCTGTGTTAAAAACAACCCACGCTGGGTAAATAGTGGACAGAACACAGGTTTGGTTATTTTTTTACCCAGTCATTTAGGTAACTTTGTGGGTTATTGAGCTATGATCCACCGGGTCAGAACAGAAGACTGGAGGCATGGCTTAGTAGGGGAGTGGTTTTCAGGTCATTGTTTTTGGCCACCCAAGAGAGTAAATGTCATTCCGGTTCATGTGTTCTGTTGTATTGTCAACATATGTTGGGCTTGAGCAATGATTGCTTTGGAGCGTAAATGATTTCCTGTCCAAATGTTGGGCTATTCACGAAAGTGAATAAAAACCTAATTTATGGTTCAATTAACACATGTTTGGATAATCCAAAGGTGTGGGCTATTGGTGAAGTGGCTTTCAGAAAATTATTTTTGGCCACCTGTAAGAATAAATGTAATTCCTCTCCATCATGTTAAGTTTATACAATGCAAATTTGAATTGAACTTGAACTTTACACACTACCTATTTATGTCAATTTTAATGTCACATTAATAGAAACATTTAAATATTTTTACCATGTGCTAAATATCCCAACATTTGGATATTTATAGGCAATTAAGGAACTCATACACTTGGGTATGCATTACTAAAACAATAAACGTGACAGTTTTCAACCTCAATATGTTCTGACAAAACAACATAAAAGGTTAACATGAATGAAATTTACTGTCATGGGTGGCCAAAATGTGTATCAGCAATCCGAGTCTCTACTAAGCCACGCCCCCAGTCTTCTGCTCTGACACGGTGGATCATAGCTCAATAAATCCCCAATCAACAACCCAACTTCAATTACATGATGGGTTGTTTTTGATCAAAATGGCTCGGTCAAAATAACACAATGTGCGTGCATTGTGTCCAATATTTAACCAAATTGGGTTGTCTTTAACCTCTCTGCGCACGGAACCCGGTAGTGGGATGAAATTCGACAACATACGGTGATCGCTACATAAATAGTCATAAGTGTCTCACATGTTTCAAAAGCCTAGAATCTTGCTAATCCAACTGCGCTGTCAGATTTAAAAAAGGATTTACTGCGAAAGAATACGATGCCATTATCTGAGGATAGAGCCCCTTAAAAAACAACTATTTCAACCAGCACAGGCGTAACAAAATCACAAACTGCAATAAAATAAATATTTTACCTTTGACAATCTTCCTCTGTTTGCAATCCCAATGCTCATTGTTACACAATGAATGGTCTTTTGTTTGATAAAATCCATTTTTATAGCCTAACACAAAACATTTTGTGAACCGCTTGTGTAGTGAATTCCGTCTCATTCCATTTGACGACACACTCGAGGTAAATACACAAACAAAACATGACTTTTCCAGTTATGTTTGGTTTCATTGCAATCAACTGGTTTGTTTGTAACACAACCAAACATGATGGGTCATTTCGCGGGACGTATTGACTGAAAGAAACCGATTCGAAGACAACAAGTAATGACATCATTGTGCACCAATGATTTGCCTGCTGTTTCGTTGATTGACTGTATTTTAACCCACTGACCACTGATCGTCTTGAAATCTAGCTGGGTAGATAGCCAATGAGCTGAGGTAAACGGCAATATGTAATGTTTATGTGTTGGAAGACCAACCCATGTAGTAAACTCCAGCGTAAAGAGGTTCATTCGCCATTGACAATTCATACCGGAAGGAGCCACACATGTTGCGCACAGCATTGTTTTGGTAAAGCGCATATTCAGCTGTTTATATATCAATCAGTATGGCCACTAAGTCAGGGATAGCTAAATCTAAGTCTAGATATGCAGATGTACACACAATTTTAGAAGAAATTGATCGAGGACGATTCATTTAGCGATTCCCAAATGGAGGAATATTTTTTGGAACGGAGAAGACATCGTTTTGGACTGGTAAGTTCTTCTCATGCTAATGCCATTGTTTGACATTAATGAAATTAAATAGCCTATTTGAGGCTGTTGAGGGGAGGGCAGGCCCACAACAATGGCCGAAGTGAAATGGAGACAGTAGATACAGCTGATCTGTTGTAATATAATAAAGACAGTAGATCTAGCTGGTCTGTCATAATATAAATTAGACAGTAGATCTAGCAGGTCTATAATAATATATTTAACCTTATGTTACCTGTACTCTATATATATCTGTTTATTATACCTGTTGATAAGGGCTCATATGTGAAACTATTCTAACTCAACATTATCTTTCACAGTGACACTGACTCTGAATGGGAGCCCCCAGTGCCAAGGTGTCCATCCCCCACTGAAGCTGGTTCATCCAGCTCCTGTCACAAGTGAACAGGTGTTCATCTGCCCAAATGTATTTCTGCAGGCATGGATGTGCTATGGCACCTGGCATCAGTAGCATAATATTGTGTAGAGGACTGAGGGTCTTCCAAATATTGAAAGTGTTATTTTGTAAATGTATATTTTTTTTCATGTTTTTTCTCAATTTTTTGGGGCGGGGTGTGTTAGAATACCATTTTGGTATTTTGTATATAGTTATTCCATTCAAAATGTATAACTTCACCAATTTGGCCACTTGGGTACATTTGGGCTACTTGTGTGGGACACCTGGGTGACTTCATGCTAAATGTCATGTAGCACACTCATTTTGGAAGTTATCATTCTGAAACTTTGCACAAGTACTGTTGCCCTCTTATGTTTTTCACTGAAATTGCCCCCATCATCCTATCTTAATGTTTGTTACAGTGCCTTGCGAAAGTATTCGGCCCCCTTGAACTTTGCGACCTTTTGCCACATTTCAGGCTTCAAACATAAAGATATAAAACTGTATTTTTTTGTGAAGAATCAACAACAAGTGGGACACAATCATGAAGTGGAATGACATTTTTTAACAAATCAAAAACTGAAAAATGGTCCTGTGAAATTATGGGCGTGCAAAATTATTCAGCCCCTTTACTTTCAGTGCAGCAAACTCTCTCCAGAAGTTCAGTGAGGATCTCTGAATGATCCAATGTTGACCTAAATGACTAATGATGATAAATACAATCCACCTGTGTGTAATCAAGTCTCCGTATAAATGCACCTGCACTGTGATAGTCTCAGAGGTCCGTTAAAAGCGCAGAGAGCATCATGAAGAACAAGGAACACACCAGGCAGGTCCGTGATACTGTTGTGAAGAAGTTTAAAGCCGGATTTGGATACAAAAAGATTTCCCAAGCTTTAAACATCCCAAGGAACACTGTGCAAGCGATAACATTGAAATGGAAGGAGAATCAGACCACTGCAAATCTACCAAGACCTGGCCGTCCCTCTAAACTTTCAGCTCATACAAGGAGAAGACTGATCAGAGATGCAGCCAAGAGGCCCATGATCACTCTGGATGAACTGCAGAGATCTACAGCTGAGGTGGGAGACTCTGTCCATAGGACAACAATCAGTCGTATATTGCACAAATCTGGCCTTTATGGAAGAGTGGAAAGATGAAAGCCATTTCTGAAAGATATCCATAAAAAGTGTTGTTTAAAGTTTGCCACAAGCCACCTGGGAGACACACCAAACATGTGGAAGAAGGTGCTCTGGTCAGATGAAACCAAAATTGAACTTTTTGGCAACAATGCAAAACGTTATGTTTGGCGTAAAAGCAACACAGCTCATCACCCTGAACTACCATCCCCACTGTCAAACATGGTGGTGGCAGCATCATGGTTTGGGCCTGCTTTTCTTCAGCATTGATCAAAATTGATGGGAAGATGGATGGAGCCAAATACAGGACCATTCTGGAAGAAAACCTGATGGAGTCTCCAAAAGACCTGAGACTGGGACGGAGATTTGTCTTCCAACAAGACAATGATCCAAAACATAAAGCAAAATCTACAATGGAATGGTTAAAAAATAAACATATCCAGGTGTTAGAATGGCCAAGTCAAAGTCCAGACCTGAATCCAATCGAGAATCTGTGGAAAGAACTGAAAACTGCTGTTCACAAATGCTCTCCATCCAACCTCACTGAGCTCGAGCTGTTTTGCAAGGAGGAATGGGAAAAAATGTCAGTCTCTCGATGTGCAAAACTGATAGAGACATACCCCAAGCGACTTACAGCTGTAATCGCAGCAAAAGGTGGCGCTACAAAGTATTAACTTAAGGGGGCTGAATAATTTTGCACGCCCAATTTTTAAGTTTTTGATTTGATAAAAAAGTTTGAAATATCCAATAAATGTCGTTCCACTTCATGATTGTGTCCCGCTTGTTGTTGATTCTTCACAAAAAAATACAGTTTTATATCTTTATGTTTGAAGCCTGAAATGTGGCAAAAGGTCGCAAAGTTCAAGGGGGGCGAATACTTTCGCAAGGCACTGTATATCTTGTTCATTTGACAGATGATGATACAACAATAAAAAAAACATGTTTTTTTTCATTGTAGGTATTATCTTAACCAGATCATTTGTGTTATATTCTCCTACATTAAATTCCCATTTACACAAACATCAGAGTGTTTTTGTTCAAATGGTACCAAGAATATGCATATCCTTGGTTCTGTGCTTGAGCTACAGGCAGTTAGATTTGGGTATGTCTTCAGGCGGAAATTGAAAAAAGTAGGGGGGTAGTTCTAAGAGGTTTTAACCCAGCATCTTTGTGTATGCTGCTTAATGTACACTCCAAAAAATGCTGGCTAAAAACAACCCAATTTGGTTATTTGGTAACCCAGCTCTGGGTACATACACAACACACACTAGGCTATTTTGACCCAGCCAGTTGGGTTCAATGAATAACCCGAAATATTGGGTTGTTTGGATTACCCAAACATCGGTAAATTGATGCCGTGTTCAAAACACCTGGGAACTCAGGAACTGGGAACTTGGAAATCTCCACCATCCAACATCAGTGCTTCAAAACAACTGGGGACTGAAAAAAATCTAGCTTTGACTGGGAAAATTCTATTTGAACGGTCATCCAACTCAGGAACTTGGGCCTCTTTCTAGAGCTCTGACTTTCCAACCTGAAGAACACTAAAGTCATGATTTGACCTCGGATTTTTCAGTTTCCAGTTGTTTTGAATGCGGCATGAACCATCAGTTGTGAAGTTTTTTTCCAGTCCGTTGGATTGACCCAGCAGCTGGGTCATTTTTACATATTTTTCTGAATGCTTAAACACAGTGATTCTTGAAGCAATATCTCTGAAACAATGAACACTTGTAGCCAATGCATTTGCCAAGTGTTCCAAACTGAATGCACATTCTTTGCTTTACACACAGTTTGTAATTTTCTAACACTTTTTGCAAAACTGTAAACACAACTCACTGCTTTACACTAAGTTTGCAATTTAGCAAAACACATCTAGCAAAACTGTAAACATTAGTCTCTACATTGCTACACTATTTCGCATTTGCCTTTCCACATTGACACATGTGAAAACATTTTTAGATAATAAGTTCACTTACAAGTCAGAGCTTAATCACGATAAATAGGCCACAAGTAAACAGTTGGTATAGGCAACAATGGAGGCCAGTATTGGACAAAGAATAAGTGGGGTGAGAACTACAGGAGGAGGAAGAGAATGTGAAGAAGTAAGAGGAGGAGAAGGAAGAGGTGAAGTAGTACGGGACAGAAGGAGAGGATGGGGAATAACTGATGAAATCAGAGCGACTGTGGTTCACCATGTTGTCAACCATGGGATGAGCATGAGGGAGGCTGGGCATCGGATTCAACCAACACTGTTGACGGTATCATCTGGATATTTCAAAATGAGAACCGGCAAGTAAGTAAGTGCTGTAGTCTTACTGGTACAGTAATACGTATTGTACTTTCATAATGACAAGGATCTTCACTAAAACCATTTATATGTTTTTACAGAACTGCAAGAAAAACAGTATCTGGTGGAAGAGGTTGACTGTTCACCCCAGAGCAGGAGACCCACCTTACAAATATGCTCATTGCAAATAACTGCGTCAGACTCATAGAACTGCAGGACCACATAATTGCAGATACGTAACACCATATTCCAAAACGTCAACAGGGTGAGTCTCTGCACTGTCTCGTCTACTGAAACACAATAGAATTAGGATGAAGCAGCTGTACAGAGTCCCTTCCGAAAGAAACTCAGACCACGTAACACAAATGAGATATGAATATGTGCAGGTAAGCTATACTATCCTATCATTGGTACTGGATATGGAAAGGCTTGGTGCTACATGATATTGACTGATCCCTGTCTTCTTGTACTGTGCTACATTGTTTTTTTCTTGTCTCTTTCAGAGAGTCATAGAGCTTGAAGCAGATGCAGTGCATCATGAACTAATATATGTGGACGAGGCAGGTTTCAAATTTGCAAAACAAGGAGCCACGGCAGAAATATCAATGGACACCGTGCCATCATCAACGTCCCGGGACAACGTGGTGGCAACATAACAATGTGTACAGCTATTAGTCAAAACCGCGTCCTTCACCGTCATGCAATCTTAGGCCCATACAACACCGCACATATTATCACATTTCTGGACACCCTCCACAACAAACTAATCCCTAATGACCAGGGGCCAGAGCAGCCCAGGTCCGTTATCATCTGGGATAAAGTTAGTTTCCACCGAGCTGCTGTGGTCTGCAATTGGTTCACAGGTCACCCACTTTTCATCGCACTCCAACTCCCCCCATTCTCTTCCTTATTGAATCCTATTGAATAATTATTCTCTGCATGGTGTTGGAAGGTGTATGATCGCCAGCCCCACCAACGCATTCTCCTTCTACAGGCAATGGAGGAGATTTGTGGAGACATTGATCAGGGGTCATGCCAGGCCTGGATACGGCACTCCAGGCGATACTTTCCACACTGCCTAGCTCAAGACAACATCGCATGTGATGTGGATAAAGTCTTATGGCCAGATCCACAAAAAAAGGTGAGATGTAGCCTATTTTTTCTTTAGCACAAATGTTTTTGTTTTCTTCTACAGTGCTATTGTTGTTTGAGGAGTGTTTTAGAACGTTGAGAAAAAAAACCTTTTTCCCCTTATTTGTATTGATAGTGTATTATACACGGAATACACATCCATACTTCACTCATTTGAAAACCTGTGTGTATGTGAGTTTACTACATGTATGAAAAAACTTTATTGCAAACTGCTATGCCCTGCACACAGAAAAAGACCCAAGTGTTTTTCTTTTATACTATCAGTGTGTAGTTGGTGCTTTGTGTGCTTATTCAAATGTTGGCGTGTGTGTACTGTGTGTACAAAAAACTTTTTTTTAAAGAGTTTGAAGAGTTTTGCAAGAATTGTTTGCTTTTGAAAGAAATGTACGTCTAATATTTTGCTAGTTTGGTGTAAGGTTTTGTGGTTAGTGTGTAGAGTTCTGCAAAAGTAGCCTATAGTTTCAAAGATAGTGCCTAAGCAACCAGAAAAAATGGTAAAGTAATCCATAGGTTATTTTCAGGATGCGTAGCCACCCGCAAGTGTAAATGTAATTCCTGTTCATCTTAACGTTGTACACTGAAAGTTTGCACATCATGTACTTAAATATAAAAGTTGAAACACTATAAGCCAAGCCTTTGTCAAATTTCAATAACCCAGCAGTTTTTAAAGAAAACAACCCAACTAACAGACCCAATGCCTCCAAACCAGCAGTTAGGTCAGCCAAACAACCAGCATTTTTTGTGTATTTTTGCATCCCTACTGGCAGCCTATTCCCTATAGAGTGCACTACATTTGACCAAAGCCCTATGGGTGGGCCCTGGTCAAAATTTGTGCACTATAAATGGAATAGGGTGCCATTTTTGACCGAGCATATACGTGCATGAGCGTGTGTGGGTGAGTGGTGAGACTAGGGTATGAAGGAAGGGACAATCTACTAATACTCTCTCCTTCTCCTCTTCAAAGCTTTTATTTTGGTCGATGTTACATACTGTCGAGATTGATGCTGCATGCGAGCATCTCTTACCACTTGCTGTAGCTTCAGTGATGCATGGTTCTCTAAACAGATCGTACTATGATCTGTAAAACCACTGAGACATGGATTGTAGTCTGTCAACTGTAATGTTATCAGCAGCTGTGGGTTACGTGGTCTGTGGACTGGGTCTCGACACACTGCATCTCATTCTTGGTGACTGGGCAAAAGGTCTGAGCTTGTCTGGTCATGACTCCATCAATGCACCACTGTCACTATGGCAACCCTTTGAAAGGGTACTGCCTGCATAGTTTACAGTCATTACCAAATCATTTTAAAAGCATAATAGCTCATATTCTTATCCAGGAAAATCTCATGTCATGTGGGTAATATTGAGATTCAGCTGGCCTAATCACAACCAGTCAATATCATCAAATACATCATCATACCTTGTCCTATCAATATATTTCCAATGATGTTTTGTATATTCACTTTTGAGCAATTCATTCAATTAGTCTATTGTAGAAATCTAAAAGTGTATTTATACTGATATTACAACATTTTACTGGTGTGGGATGTTTTCATCTCCCTCATCATTATTATTGTCTATACTCAGTTTGTACGATGCTGGAGTGTATTGGTTTGTTTATATACTCCAGGTATGTGCAGTGGTCATCTCAATGCTTCTAATTGTGTGATGCGTTGAACAATGCAACAATCCAGTCCTTTGTAGTAATTGATTCTTCCACCTGAGGGCAGTACTTTCTAATCTAATATCTGATAAATCTATGTGTTTCACTTTAATTTGCAGCACTGTATTTGTTTTCAGTGTGAGCTCACATGCTATAGGTAGTTTACCTCTCTGTATGAAATAAATTACGTGTTGTTACTGTAGGTCCCTCCTTTACACATATTAGTCACCAGGTTAAGATTTGAACATTCAGTGCATGTATACTTTCTAAACATGGTTGGTTGACTTACCTACCTTAGTTGAATGCACTGACTGTATTTCGGACTGGATAAGAGCATCTAAACATTTTGCTAATGTGGTTGATTTACCTACCTTAGTTGAATGCACTGACTGTATTTCACACTGGATAAGAGCATCTGCTAAATTACCAACTTTTTTATATAAATGCGTCATTAATGTATTAAATTCCCAGTGAAAAACCACCTTTATTTACATTTGTCAGAATATTGTTCAGGACGGGCATGCCCAGCAAACCAAAATTGCTTCTGTGAATGTTCCCACAAGATTCATTAGGTTGCCACACAGGTTCTAATAACACATACACATTCTAGTTGTGCTGAAGATTACAATGTTTGTATTAAACATTTACCTGATGTTGCAATAATGTTCCCAGAACATATGTTGTTATTACATTACATGGAAACCTAATATGGATCTTAGGGAAATGTTCTGTGATGCTTGTTAGAGATGTTGTGCACATCATTTTAGTGAATGTTAGAAGAACATTCCAAGGATATTTCATTTAAAACATTTTCTTAAAAGAAATAATAATAATTGTTTTCAAAAATATAATTTTATTGTTTTTGGGATGTTATCATCCTAATGTTAGGATAAAACCCTAACTAGAACTTAATGGGAATATTAGCTAAAGTCCTGGGAAATATTCCTGGATTGCTGGGTGGTTAGTCTTATTAGTGATTTAGGCATGACCTTGTGAGGATGTTGCCATTTTAGAGAGGCTCCCAGATATTGGGCATATTGGAAAATATGGGTACCTTAAAGTGGAATTAGAACATAAATTCACAAAAATATGTGTATATACATCCCCGGGAAGAATATTACACTTAAAAAAAAAATCTGACAAGGGAGCACTTAGATATGGTAATTTTCATAAATACTTAGATTGTCTGGGAATTACATATAGTAAGGCATTTGAAGTGAAAATTCTACAGCAATATAGAATGGGAAAGCGGCCATGTGTTTGGACAATTTAATAGACACTGCAGTAAATAAAACCTAATAAAAACATCTGTCTCGTCCAGGACCGGAGTCTACACAGATTGATTCGCCATAGCCAATCAGAGCTACAGTAGACCATAATGCAAACAAGCCATTTGCCACACAGGCCTGCCATCATTCACTTTGAACTGGACTGTATGTTTACAGGCAGTTGTAACAGTGCGACTTTAGATAATTCGAATGCATTCGTCAAAAGCCACAAAATGTACCTCTATGGATTTCTGCAAATATGTAAATACCACATACCTTTTACATTTGGGACATTTACAGTCCTATTGATCAAATAACCATGAAAACAACAACAAGAGCAACAACTAATGATAGCCAAAGCAAGATTAGCTCAAATCTAACAAAGGAACATTAATTAAACCCTGTCAAAGCTTTTCAGCTAGTTGGCCATCAAAATTGCACTGATAAAGTGAATTTGCAAAAGATATGCTAACTGGATAACAGTAATTCAAGTTATTGCTAACTAGTTGTGTATAGCCATCAAAAAACGATATGAGGGGAAAGAGTCATTCAATCACCCACTCCTCCAATGACATGACATGACATCCTCCTGGCAGCTAGCAAGCTATCTAGCTAGATAGCTATTTAGCTAAAGTTAGGCTCCATGTTTTTAGCTTGCTACATAAATAGATATGCTAGCCTATTAGCCACGTTATGACTGACTTGAGATCATTGCCCTTGCTAGTTTGATTGGCGACGGTCCCTGGCCCAGAGCCTCCGGCGGCGAGCCACAGCCTGGAGCCTCCAGCGGCGATCCACAGCCCGGAGCCTCCGGCGACAATCCACGGTCCAGTTCCTCCGGCGACGATCCACGGTGCGGAGCCTCCGGCGATGATCCACGGTCCGGTTCCAGCGAGCGGAGCGGGGTCTACTTCCCTAACCGGAGCCCCCATCGAGGCTAGATGCCCACCCGGACCCTCCCCCATAGAGTCAGGTTTTGCGGCCGGAGTCCGCACCTTTGGGGGGGTACTGTCACGCCCTGACCTTAGAAAGCCTTTTTATTTCTCTATTTGGTTAGGTCGGGGTGTGATTTGGGTGGGCATTCTAGTTTTCCTATTTTTTTGTTTAGCCTGGTATGGTTCCCAATCAGATGAAGCTGTCTATCGTTGTCTCTGATTAGGGAGCATACTTAGGGAGCCTTTTTTTCCCCTTTAGTTTGTGGGATCTTGATTTTGTATAGGTGCTGTATAGCCTGCAGAACTTTACGTTCGTGTTTGTATTTTGTTGGTTTTTGGGGTTCATTTTAAATAAAGTAAGATGTTCGCCTACCACGCTACACCTTGGTCTAATTCAACGAACGAACGTAACAGCAACTATTTATTTGAATCATTCTCTGTCCATCTGCACAAACAGATATGAAGTCCCAATTGCTGTTACACTATAACCTGATGTTCATCAAATAATTTAAAATACTATTTCAACTGACAATCAAGCATTTTTTTTTTTTTTAAGTAACCCTGTTGCGTTTGTCAGTGTTAGTTTTGTAGAACTACCATCTGTTTGGGGTTCCCAAGGCCATTGATCAAACGTGTTATTTGAACAGTAATAAAGCACAGGCATGAAGAAAACTCTGTTTGATCAACCATTCACTAACATGATTAAAGTCTACTAGAACAAATCTTTAATAGGTTTATTAATGAAAGTAAAAGTTCAAGAACAACTTGTTATTAATCAAATTAAATCAGAAGACTCTGAGTTAATCAAATGAGGCCATATAATTGAGGCCATATAATAGCAATACTCAGTAGCTGGCTACCACCCTTCAAAAAATACAAAGTGAAATGGCTTGAAATGATTCACAGACTTGAGATTCTGGATTTGTAGTCTCCCTGCTGAAAAAACAGCATATACCAGCATAAACTGGTGAACTGCTGTGATTTTGCTGGTGACCAGTTTTCACTGTTTTGATCTATACAGCATATGCAGGTCACCCACAATAGTCACATCAAGTCGCATTACGCTTGCTTGCAAAGTGACGCTGAATTCCTATATATATGCAGCCTGATTGGCAATATCCAATAATGTGTCACCAAGAAGCTGCATTGAAAATGACTGCCAGGGTTAATATGACAAACAAACTAGACTACCCAAACCATCTAAACTGGAACAACAATTTCAGTAATGGGTGCAAAAAGTCAAATTAAAAGATTGAATTCGTTTTAAAAGTATATTATTTATGTTTTTATAGCGTAAGATAAATTCATTGATTAATTAATCAATACATATTTATGCAAAAACACAGTTATTTACACAATCAATTCTAAAACTATAACTGTAATAGAACAAGCTAGGAAAAATTACAATGATAGGTGTGGTTTTGCAGACCAGCTTGACCAGCTACAGGCCAGGGAACCTCATTTATAAACATTGCGTACGTTCCCCAGAAAATGCGTGTGCAATTTTTCACACAAAAGTTCATAAAAACTGAACTTGAGGTGAGAATTTTCTTATACTCCTGCAAACGTTAGACTATGCGTACACACAGTTTCTAATGGTTGATTTATTGCATGGCAAGAAAGCAAAAGTAGCCTGGCCTGATGACATTCTTATTCATAATTAAAAAAATAGGTAGGTAAATATAATAACAGGATGCAATAATTTGTAGGTAGTGAGAAGAGTGACCATTTAAAAAAAAATCTTTGCATTCTAAAATAGTTAGAAATAGGCATGTCCCGACTTCCACCGAAGGTGGCTCCTCTCCCTGTTCAGGCGGTGCTTGTCGTCGCCGGCCTACTAGCTGCCACCGATCCATTTTTCCTTTGTGTCTGTCTTATTGTTTACACCGGTGTCTTAGTAGTTGATTTCAGTGGGTATATTTACCTCTGCTGCCTGCTAGTCTTTGTGCGGGATTGTTTTCTGTGGTTACGTTGTTAGGGGTGCGTGTCTGCACCACAGGGTTTTCTTTTCTCAAGGTAGTTGTACCGTTTGGTATGGGTTTCGGAACAGAGGTTTCCCCTCCGCGTGTAGCGTTTATTTCCCTGTGTGTGTGGCGACCTCGTTTGGGCATGTTTCAGTCCCATGTTGTAGTTGAGTTGGGACTGCTCAATAAACTATTGTGCCACTGGGACATCCTTGCTCTCCTGCTCCTGATTCCTGCAACTCCCTCCTTTATGAGGAACGTAACAAGGCATATATTTCCAAATATTTATTTAATTCCATGATCGTTTCATACTCGCGAAATAACCTATAGGCCTGCAACAACTTAGGAGAGGCTACCATTCGTTCCATCTCTCATTTAATTGGACCCACCCCACAGTGGTAAAGAGATAAAATACTTGGGAAACAGCTTATCTCAATCTGATCTGATCCGAAGCACAGATTAACAGTAGACCAGTCGGTTCACCTTTTCCACTGATGTTTGTAGGTTAAGTTTATATACTGTAACATCAAATTTCTTGAGTAGACAGTATATCTTAAACATTGCAGAATAAAGGCCTCATCTTTTCTGGCCATTATGACTTCATACAATTGCAAATTGTTGTGGACACTTTAGGTTAAAAAAAATCTATATGAAAAAAATATATATAATAAAAATAAATATATATACAGTGCCTTGCGAAATTATTCAGCCCCCTTGAACTTTGCGACCTTTTGCCACATTTCAGGCTTCAAACATAAAGATGTAAAACTGTATTTTTTTGTGAAGAATCAACAACAAGTGGGACACAATCATGAAGTGGAACGACATTTATTGGATATTTCAAACTTTTTTAACAAATCAAAAACTGAAAAATTGGGCGTGCAAAATTATTCAGCCCCTTTACTTTCAGTGCAGCAAACTCTCTCCAGAAGTTCAGTGAGGATCTTTGAATGATCCAATGTTGACCTAAATGACTAATGATGATAAATACAATCCACCTGTGTGTAATCAAGTCTCCGTATAAATGCACCTGCACTGTGATAGTCTCAGAGGTCCATTAAAAGCACAGAGAGCATCATGAAGAACAAGGAACACACAAGGCAGGTCCAAGATACTGATTCTCAGATTTTCAGATTCTCCCCACTGTATGTTTTGTTTGAAAAAGTTCATATTTATATAAAAAAAATCTCAGTATACATTGGCATGTTACGTTCACTAGTTCCAAAAATATCCGGTGATATTGCAGAGAGCCACATAATTTTTCAGAAATATTCATTATAAATGTCGATGAAAATGCAATTGTTAGATATGGAAATATAGTTATACCTCTCCTTAATGCAACCACTATGTCAAAAAAACTTTATGGAAAAAGCAAACCATGCAATAATCTGAGAACGGCACTCAGAAAAAATATTAAATTATCTGCTATGTTGGAGTCAACAGAAATCAGAAATAACTTTATAAATATTCCCTTACCTTTGGTGATCTTCCTCAGAATGCACTCCCAGGAATCATAGTTCGACAATAGTTTGATTTCTTCGATAATGTCCATTATTTATGTCCAAGTAGCTACTTTTTTTAGGGAGTTTAGTACACAAATCCAAATGCTCGTGCAGGTCCAGCCGAACGTCGGACAAAAACTTCAAAAGGTTATTTTACAGGTCGTAGCAACATTTCAAACTAATTATAGAATCAATCTTTAGGATGTTTTTATCATAAATCTTCAATAACGTTCCAACCAGAGAAATCCATTGTCTGTAGAAAAGCCATGGAATGCAGGTCTCTATCATGTGAAATGCGTGTGACCAGGACCTGGCTCTCTGCAAGACTACTGACTCAAAGAGCTCTCATCCGGCCCCACATCACATTAGAAGCCTCATTCAAGTTTATAAAGACAGTTGACATCTAGTGGACGCCATAGGAAGTGCAACATAACCAATATCCCACTGTGTATTCAATATGGGCTGGGTTGAAAATCGACCAACCTCAGATTTCCCACTTCTTGTTTGGATTTCTTCTCAGGTTTTTGCCTGCCGTATGAGTGCTGTTAAACTCACAGACATCATTCAAACAGCTTTAGAAACTTCAGAGTGTTTTCTATCCAGTACTACTAATATGCATATATTAGCATCTGGGATTGAGGAGCAGCCCATTTACTCTGGGCACCTTTCATCCAAGCTACTCAATACTGCTCCTGCAGCCATAAGAAGTTGTAAGACCTCTAGGAAATAATGTCTGGAGGGTGAAAATCCAAAAACATTCTGGCTGATTTTCTTTTGTGGATGGCAGTTGGCATGAACCAATTTATCGCGTAAATATGCCAGGGTTTCTTGACCCGTCTCCCACTTTTTGCGAGTTCAAAGTATCTGTGGTTGTGAACATTACAGAGTGTTCGTTAGCAGATCTTTTCTGTAGCAGTTCATCTCGTGTTTTCCCCAATGCCAAATTTAGAGCTTCATCCACACATTGTGGAGAATAGCCTCTTCTTATAGTCCTATTGCGCATCTCTGCTGCATTCTCTAGATAGTCCTGAAAATGAATTGCTGCAAGTTGGGGAGGAGGGAAGGGGGTTCACACCTAGCTCAAGATGGGGAGGGAGGGTTCACACCTAGCTCGGGTATTAGACAAATCTTGAGTAAAGGTTGAATAGTCTGTTGTTCAGCAAATAGCCCATTCTGCTATGCTTGTAAAAACTAATAATAATACTTTTTCCCCTTTCCACGTTTAAGATTCCAATTGATAAAGTGTCTTTAGACACATCGGCCCTAACCCCAATGAATTCATTTGGACATGCTGGACTTCGTGTTAGAATGTTGAGGGTTCGAAACCTGCTCCCTGCTTGCTATAATTAATTAGTTTAATACAACTGGTTTGGATATGGCTGAAAAAAACTTGCTAAATAGCCGTTTTTGTAAATTAACTTTATGACAAAACAATATGTGCAATAGTTTGTCTCTACCTTAACTAAGATATTCCTCTCAATTTTACATTTTTTACTTGACTCATTATGATGTTATAATTACTTAAATTAGCTTCCCCGTAATGTTTTGTCAGCCATCTTTGCTGAAGTCACCAGGGATGGGTGGCCCATGTCAAATTTGTCATTGGAACCACTCAATTTGATTGGTCATATAAAAACCTTTGGACCCAAATGCATAATGACTAACTCTCCCTTGTGGTGGTCTGGAGTATTGAAGCCGTGACACTGGGTACCTCTAAGTCCTGCAGTGTAAGCTCGCAACTTTTAAAGGAGGAACCACTCAGAACAAATATTTTTTTTTTTTTTTTTTTTTTTTACAAGGACAGCCTAATCCTTCCTCACTGATTTACAGAAATATTGAAACAAAGTTGTCTAATGAAGACAAACAATTTAGAATCCTCCATTCCTGTAGCCTACTCACGAACGTAACGTTGTACAGCCCCATATTTTCCATTCCATCCTGACGGATACCCTGAGGGTTTCTTTTTGTGTTTTTCTCTGAGTAGAAACACCATAATATTAATCAAATTAAGCCAAATTTCTTAAAATCAAACCCATATACTATATTATTGGAAAAAAGGTTTCAATTATCTGGTGCCAATATGGAAGATTATCAAATGCTTCTCAAAGATGCCCTCTGCTGGTCAAACTATCAATAACTTGCATTAACAGAACAAAATCTCATTAGCACTCTTCACAGAAGCCGAAGACAGCCAGGACCCCACACACACCACCCAAAACAGGTCCCAGACCGACAGTTAAAAGCAATAATTTACTTGAACTCAAATAGTGAACAAACAAATCTAGCAAGAGAGCAAGATCCATATCTGTCTTCTAAAGATCAACCTTACAAGGGTAATTCCAGTTTTTTAAGCTTTTTGAAGAAGGAAGATCACTTTATACTACTTTCCTTCGGCACAGCCTGCCAAGCTACAGTGAGCCCACAGCTGTTGGGCTCCAGCTGTAGGACCGGAGCGAGCGACTGTGAAGCCACCTCAACCTAGCCTCGAGCGACTGGAAACTTACATATCAACATGTTGAATCAAAAGCTGTACTGACAGATAACATTAACCTGTTCACGCATGAGTTGCAACCCGTCGCACCTGCATGAGTTTCTTCATGTCAGAATGCTCACAGTGTTTGAAAATGTGATTATTTGTCGCGCCCTGACCTGAGTGTTCTTTGTTTTCTTTATATATATATTGGTTAGGTCAGGGTGTGACATGGGTGATGTATGTGTTTTTGAACTGTCTAGGGGTTTTGTAGGTTTATGGGATTGTCTACCATCTTTGGTGTTTATGCATGTCTATGGTTGCCTAGATTGATTCTCAATTAGAGCCAGCTGTTTATCGTTGTCTCTGATTAGGAACCATATTTAGGCAGCCATCTTCTTTGGGTATTTCGTGGGTTATTGTCTATGTGATGTTGCATGTTTGCACACAGTATTGATAGCGGTCACGGTCGTCTTGTTTGTTTAGTGTTCTTCATGTTCATTCGTCTAACATTAAAAGTTTGTATTCACACCACGGTGCGCTTTGGTTTCCTCACTACGACAATCGTGACATTATTACCCAACAGGACAGTTGCCAGCGCTGCCCTCAAACAAAAGCATGCGGCCTGCTAATTATCTACAGGCTATGTTACAATTCATCAATTCAAATTATTTTCTAACAAGTTTTATTTTCGAACAACAGTTTGCCTGAGGTGTGTTCCTCATAAATTCACATGAGAGGTAGCCCATTTCCCTATTTCAGACAATTTACAGTTCCTTGCAAAAGTATTCATCCCCCTTGGCATTTTTCCTATTTTGTTGCATTACAACCTGTAATTTAAAATGATTTTCATTTGTATTTCATGCAATGGACATGCACAAAATAGTCCAAATTGTGGAAATGAAATTAAAATAATACTTGGTTCAAAAAATTCAAAAGAAAAAAAAGAACAAGTGGTGAGTGCATATGTATTCACCACCTTTGCTATGAAGCCCCTAAATAAGTTCTGGTGCAACCATTACCTTCAGAAGTCACATAATTAGTTAAATAAAGTTGGCCTGTGTGCGATCTAAGTGTCACATGATATGTCACATGATCTCAGTTTATATACAACGGTTCTGAAAGGCCCCAGAGTCTGCAACACCACTAAGCAAGGCGCACTACCAAGCAAGCAGCACCATGAAGACCAAGGAGCTCTCCAAACAGGTCAGGGACAAAGTTGTGGAGAAGTACAGATTTCTTTATTTTACCTTTATTTAACTAGGCAAGTCAGTTAAGAACACATTCTTATTTTCAATGACGGCCTAGGAACAGTGGGTTAACTGCCTGTTCAGGGTTCTGTTATAAAAAAAGATCCTAAACTTTGAACATCCCACGGAGCACTATTAAATACATTATTCATAAATGGTAAGAATATGGCACCACAACAAACCTGCAAAGAGAGGGATTCCCACCAATACTCACGGACCAGGCAAGGAGGGCATTCATCAGAGAGGCAACAAAGAGACAAAAGATAACACTGAAGGAGCTGCAAAGTTCCACAGCAGAGATTGGAGTATCTGTCCAATTTAAACCATACACTCCACATAGTTGGGCTTTACGGAAGAGTGGCCAGACAAAAATAATCAAACACGTTTGGTGTCCGCCAAAATGCATGTGGGAGACTCCCCAAACATATAGAAGAAGGTACTCTGTTCCGATGAGAATAAAATGTAGCTTTTTGACCATCAAGGAAAACACTGTCTGGCGCAACACCTCATCACCCCGAGAACACAATCCCCACAGTGAAGCATGGTGGTGAAAGCATCATGCTGTCGGGATGTTTTTCATCGGCAGGGACTGGGTAACTGGTCAGAATTAAAAGATTGATGGATGGCGCTAAATTCAGAGAAATTCTTGAGAGAAATCTGTTTCATTCTTCCAAAGATTTGAGACTGGGACGGAGGTTCACCTTCCAGCAGGACAATGACCCTAAGCATACTGATAAAGCAACACTTGATTGGTTAAAGGGGAAACATCTAAATGTCTTGGAATGGACGAGTCAAAGCCCAGAACTCAATCCAATTGAGAATCCATATGCTACGACTAAAAGATTGCTGTACACCAGCGGAACCCATCCAACTTGAAGGAACTGGAGCAGTTTTGCCTTGAAGAATGAGCAAAAATCCCAGTGGCTAGATGTCCCAAACTTAAAGAGTCGTACTCCCAGAGACTTGCAGCTGCAATTGCTGCAAAAGGTGGCTCTACAAAGTATTGACCTTGGAGTGGTGAATAGTTATGCACACTTAAGTTTTCAATTTTTTGTCTTATTTCTTGTTTGTTTCACAATAAAACATATTTTACATCTTTAAAGTGGTAGGCATGTTATGTAAATCAAATTATACAACCCCCCCCCCCCCAAAAAAAATAATAATAATACAAAATAGGAAAAATGGCAAAGGGGTTAATATTTTCGCAAGCCACTGTATGTTTGGGCAAAATTCAATCTTCAACAAGAGCCCAAGCACTTCCCTAGTGTTTCCCCAGATCAAGTATGAAGACATTGCGAAGCTCAAGTCAGAACTGACCTTGCACAAACTTTTTCCCTTAGCACATTTCCTGACTGGTGCCCACATTGCCTTCATTGTTGTTTTCCTTACAAATTGGACTTTGGACATGTGTGCATTCCAATCAAAGTATGTGGCTTATTTTCTGTGTCTCATGTTGTCATTTCTGCTGTAGCACAGCGTATGTATGTACAGTATAGATCAAAATCAAATGCTATTTGTCACATGCACCGAATACAACAGGTGTCGAACGTACAGTGAAATGTTCTTTAAAACCTAGGTGGCGCTATTAAACATTTTGGATGAAAAACGTTCCCGTTTTAAACAAGATATTTTGTCACGAAAAGAGGCTCGACTATGCATATAATTGAAAGCTTTGGAAAGAAAACACTCTGACGTTTCCAAAACTACAAAGATATTGTCTGTGAGTGCCACAGAACTGATGTTACAGGCGAAACCCAGATAAAAATCCAACCAGGAAGTGCCGCATTTTTTTAAACCACCTCATGCCAATGACTCCTTATATGGCTGTGAATGAGCTACGAATGAGCTTACGTTGTTTATGGTGTTATTTCTAACTTCTGTTGACTCCAAAATGGTGGATATTTCTCTGGCTGGATTGGGCTCTGAGCGCTGTTCTCAGATGATGCTTTTTCCATAAAGTTTTAAAAAAATCTGACACAGTGGATGCATTAAGCAGAAGTCTATATTTAATTCTGTGAATAACATCTGTATCTTTTATCAATGTTTTTATTATGAGTATTTCTGCAAAATCAAAAACATTACTGCACGTAAGGTGCCAATGTAAACTGAGAATTTTTTATATAAATATGCACATTATCGAACAAAACACACGTATTGTGTAACATGATGTCCTTTGAGTGTCATCTGATGAAGATCATCAAAGGTTAGTGACTAATTTTATCTATATTTCTGCTTCTTGTGACTCCTATCTTTGGCTGAAAAAATTGCTGTTTTCTGACTTGTCGGTGATCTAACATAATCATATGTTTGGCTTTAGCTGTAAAGTATTTTTTTAAATCTGACACGATGGGTAGATTAACAAGATGTTGCTTTCATTTGCTGTATTGGACTTGTTAATGTGTGAAAGTTACATATTTCTACAATATTTTTGAATTTTGCACGCTGCCTTTTCAGTGGAATGTTGTCGAGGGATTCCCCTGCGCTAGAAAGGTTAAGAAGTCAGAACGCCTGGACAGTGTCCCCACGTTGGGATGGATACAATTCGATAGACCATTAGATCACACAGCTGTAGCTTGGCTACAGGGCTGGAAATGGTTGAACTCTGAGACTATCGATCACTACAGAATAACTGCAAATCTTAGACGTGTAATTACTAGTCTGTAACTAGAAATTACTTAAATCTACAATGAGAATACCAACAACTTCCCGACGCATTTATTCCATGAGAACATTGCCCGAATGGTACTCTGAAGTATCCATCCTAACCATCTACAACCACGAAAGACATTGTGACTTCTGAGAAAGTTAACCAGAGACTGATGAACTCTACAGGACAATCGAGTGTTTTCAACAGAGAGACAACAATGACATCCAGGCATAAATATGTACATTGCAATTTCTTTCAGAATGAGCGGGTGTTCATGTGCAAAGGATTATCATTTCAATTAATATAATTATAGACTATGTGTACTGAATCCATTTTGTCTTTACCGCTCTCTGTCCCCACACATTTCAATTTGATTCCTTTCAGTTCGATATGATGGCTTAACCCACTAGGGACTTTTCTATCATTGTTCATAACCAATATGAAACCTCTGTTTGTGATGTATGTCTGTGATTATTTAGTTAGTTAGCAAATAAATTAGCCAATCTGTATATTGCCGATTCATTATGGAAACTAGGGTTCGTGCAGAAAACCAAGAATTTTACGACGTTTGGAATGAGACTAATGAGTTGTCACGAGTAGGCCAGAAGGCTATACTGGAAAACCTAACCTCTATCAAAATATAAAGATGGCGGGGCTGCAGAAGTTCTTCTCTGCAAGGGTGTTTATTTACAAAGTAATTCCGGAACAAAAACAACACTACTGCCATCAAACATATACCTTATGGGCCAGCTAAAAACAATCCCCATCCACAGTTCAATCCAAAATTCCTCCCTATGAACTGAAAGAGAGGCTCCTTTTGTAGGGCTAGACCCTCCCCTCTGTTAGGTATTTCCTCCTCTTCTTCCGAAGAGGAGAGGCGAAAAGGATCAGAGGACCAATATTTCGGGGGGTAAGTGTCCATGGTTCTTAATACGAAATAGTACACATGAACAACTGAATACAATAAACGTGGAAAACCTAAACAGCCTTATCTGGTGCAAACAAACACTGAGACAGGAACAATCACCCACGAAACACTCAAAGAATATGGCTGACTAAATATGGTTCCCAATCAGAGACAATGATAAACACCTGCCTCTGATTGAGAACCACTCCAGGCAGCCATAGACTATTCTAGACAACCCCACTAACCACAATCCCATGACCTACAAAAAACCCCAAGACAAAACACACCACATAAATAACCCATGTCACACCATGGCCTGACCAAAATAATAAAGAAAACACAAAATAATAAGACCAGGGCGTGACACCCTCAGAACAATTAAAACTAATTAATTAAGCAATTACCTATACAAACCTACATTTTCCATTTAACTAAACATACTAAAGTATATAAATTGCAACACATTTGTGAAACAATATCACCACAAAACATTTACAAAATTATATCATTACTGACTGTCTTTCAATATGCCCATTTACATTAATAGAAGACTAATTGAGAGTTATATTTGGAAAATTCTAACTTTAATCTCAACATTTCCCATGGTGCCCCAACTTCCTAGTTAATAATTGTTTACATGATTTAGTTTAATCATGTAATAATTAAACCTAGAGAATTGGTTTAATCAAATAACAGTCTTCCAATGTAATGATAGTCAGACACGACACATGACATTAGCTACTTTTGGTAAAATTGTCTAGTGTAATTACTACAGGGGTGTTGGAGGGGGTGTACTTGTTTTAGTGTAACTAATTAGGTAGAAATATTGTTCTATAGCTAATTGACCTTGGAATCTGTGATTTATTACCACAAATATTATAAAATCATGATTTTCAGGCATGTTTGGTGCCTGCGTTTTTACATATCTGCAAAAGTTCCCCCCCCCTCACACCCTACAGTTATAATACAAGCCTACTGCTAATGTGAGTTTATGCAGTTCCAACATAATCCAAATGATGGCTTTCTAAAATCCCAACTCCACTATATTGCAAGTAACTAGACATTTTTGTGGTTTGATTTGGATAATTTGGATAATTTTGGAACTGCACAGTGTGCACAGCATGACTAGGTCACATTACTGAGCAGTAATGTGACCAACATCAACATGAGGCTTTTTTTATTGCCAATCAAAAATTGGACATGGTTTATGAAAACATTGAAAAAAATGATAAATACTTTTTTCCAATAATTTTTCTTTATAGAAAATGATGATATAAACTCAGTAAAAAAAAGAAACGTCCTCTCACTGTCAACTGTGTTTATTTTCAGAAAACGTAATTAACGTTTAAATATTTGTATGAAGATAACAATATTCAACAACTGAGACAAACTGACATAAAAGTTCCACAGACATGTGACTAACAGAAATGGAATAATGTGTCCCTGAACAAAGGGGGGGTCAAAATCAAAAGTAAGAGTCAGTATCTGGTGTGACCACTAGCTGCATTAAGTACTGCAGTGCATCTCCTCCTCGTGGACTGCACCAGATTTGCCAGTTCTTGCTGTGAGATGTTACCCCTGCAAGTTCCCAGACATTCCTGGAGGGAATACTTCTAGCCCTCACCCTCCGATCCTACAGGTCCCAGATGTGCTCAATGGGATGGAGATCCGGGCTCTTAGCTGGCTATGGCAGAATACTGACATTCCTGTCTTGAAGGAAATCACACACAGAATGAGCAGTATGACTGGTGGCATTGTCATGATGGAGGGTCATGTCAGGATAAGCCTGCAGGAAGGGTACCACATGAGGGAGAAGGATGTCTTTCCTGTAATACACAGCGTTGAGATAGACTGCAATGACAACCAGCACAGTCAGATGATGCTGTGACACACCGCCCCAGACCATGATGGACCCTCCACCTCCAAATCGATCCCGCTCCGGAGTACATGCATCGGTGTAACGCTCATTCTTTCAACGATAAACACGAATCTGACCATCACCCCTGGCAAGACAAAACCGCGACTCGTCAGTGAAGAAACACTTTTTGCCAGTCCTGTCTGGTCCAGCAACGGTGGGTTTGTGCACATAGGCGCCGTTGTTGCCGGTGATTTCTGGTTAGGACCTGCCTTACAACAGGCCTACAAGCCCTCAGTCCAGCCTCTCTCAACCTATTGCGGACAGTCTGTGCACTGATGGAGGGATTGTGTGTTCCTGGTGTTACTCGGGCAGTTGTTGTTGCCAACCTGTACCTGTCCCACAGGTATGATGTTGGGATGTACCGATCCAGTGCAGGTGTTGTTATACGTGGTTTGCCACTGCGAGGACAATCAGCTGTCCATCCTGTCTCTCTGTAGCGCTGACTTAGGTGTCTCACAGTATGGACATTTCAATTTATTTCCCTGGCCACATCTGCAGTCCTCATGCCTCCTTGCAGCATGCTTAAGGCACATTCACGCAGATGAGCAGGGACCCTGGTTATCTTTTGGTATTTTTCAGTCAGTAGAAAGACCTCTTTAGTGTCCTACGTTTTCAAAACTGTGACCTTAATTGTCTACCGTCTCTAAACCGTTCCACAGGTGCATGTTCATTAATTGTTTATGGTTCATTGAACAAGCATGGGAAACCATGTTTAAACCTTTCACAATGAAGATCACGGATGAAGTGAGAAATAAACAGAAGAGCACATCCTTTGGCTAAGCAATATGGCACAAAACATCTGGCTAATGACCTCTGCTTTCCTCACCAGAATCTCCAGGCCGGCTGCAGTGATGCTCCCCGAAAGTGTTTCCCTACCCTTGTACTCCAGTTCCCCCACAGTGCACATTTCAGTTGCAGCCCTGGACAAACACACCTCATTCAACTCATTGAGAACTTGATGATTAGTAGACACATTGAATCAGGTGTGCTTATTCAGGGTTACATTAAAAATGTGTTCTGTTGGGGGTACTCAGGGACCAGGGTTGGGAAACACTGCTCCAGGGCATTCTCTTCAGATCACCTGAGGGACCTCGGACACCCCAAGAGAGGAAAGCCTGGGCAGTCATCAATGACACAAAGCAGGTCATTTTGGACACCAGAAACACCAAACTCTTCCATAAACGAGACACATACTCCCCATCGTCAGCGCACACATCATACATAAGGCCACCCAGTACGACATCCCACTGGATACTCACACTGGGACAAGACACCACCAATTGCCACTGGAATATAACTGGACCGAAGGACATCAACATCACCCCATGCGCCATCGTCCCCATGAACTCTGCACCGGCCACCATGATTCCTAGCCCAAAGCCCGTCACCTCCAACCCAGCAGAGGTAAGAAGTTGTCACCTTGCATCCGACTCCTCCTAAAGCTGTGCCAAATACTGAGCCTTCAAACCACCCACATCTGTTGAGCAGTTGTTGGCTGCTTTTCCTTCACTCTGCCATCCAACTCATCCCAAACCATCTCAATTGGGTTGAGGTCGGGTGATTGTGGAGGCCAGGTTCTCTGATGCAGCACTCCATCACTCTGCTTCTTGGTCAAATAGCCCTTACATAGCCTGGAGGTGTGTTGGGTCATTGTCCTGTTGAAAAACAAATGATAGTCCCACTAAGCACAACCCAGATGGGATGGCGTATCTCTGCAGAATGTTATAGTAGTCATGCTGGTTAAATGTGCCTTGAATTCTAAATAAATCACCAACAGTATCACCAGCATAGCACCATCACACCACCTTCTCCATGCTTCACAGTGGGACCCACCCATGCGAAGATCCGTTCACTTAATCTGCGTCTCACAAACACACGGCGGTTGGAACCAAAATTCAAAAATTTGGACTCATCAGACCCAAGGACAGATTTCCACCAGTCTATTGTCCAAAGCTTGATTACCAACAACGACGAGACGGCCTACAGGGAGGAGGTGAGGGCCCTCGGAGTGTGGTGTCAGGAAAATAACCTCACACTCCACGTCAACAAAACTAAGGAGATGATTGTGGACTTCAGGAAACAGCAGAGGGAACACCCCCCTATCCACATCAATGGAACAGTAGTGGAGAGGGTAGCAAGTTTTAAGTTCCTCGGCATACACATCACAGACAAGCTGAATTGGTCCACTCACACAGACAGCATCGTGAAGAAGGCGCAGCAGCGCCTCTTCAACCTCAGGAGGCTGAAGAAATTCGGCTTGTCACCAAAAGCACTCACAAAATTCTACAGCTGCACAATCGAGAGCATCCTGGCGGGCTGTATCACCGCCTGGTACGGCAACTGCTCCGCCCTCAACCGTAAGGCTCTCCAGAGGGTAGTGAGGTCTACACAATGCATCACCGGGGGCAAACTACCTGCCCTCCAGGACACCTACACCACCCGATGTTACAGGAAGGCCATAAAGATCATCAAGGACATCAACCACCCGAGCCACTGCCTGTTCACCCCGCTATCATCCAGAAGGCGAGGTCAGTACAGGTGCATCAAAGCTGGGACCGAGAGACTGAAAAATAGCTTCTATCTCAAGGCCATCAGACTGTTAAACAGCCACCACTAACATTGAGTGGCTGTTGCCAACACACTGACACTGACACTGACTCAACTCCAGCCACTTTAATAATGGGAATTGATGGGAAATGATGTAAATATATCACTAGCCACTTTAAACAATGCTACCTTATATAATGTTACTTACCCTGCATTATTCATCTCATATGCATACGTATATACTGTACTCTATATCATCGACTGCATCCTTATGTAATACATGTATCACTAGCCACTTTAACTATGCCACTTTGTTTACATACTCATCTCATATGTATATACTGTACTCGATACCATCTACTGTATCTTGCCTATGCTGCTCTGTACCATCACTCATTCATATATCCTTATGTACATATTCTTTATCCCCTTACACTGTGTATAAGACAGTAGTTTTGGAATTGTTAGTTAGATTACTTGTTGGTTATTACTGCATTGTCGGAACTAGAAGCACAAGCATTTCGCTACACTCGCATTAACATCTGCTAACCATGTGTATGTGACAAATAAACGTTTGATTTTATTTGATTTGAACTTGTGTTTCTTGGCTCAAGCAAGTCTCTTCTTCTTATTGGGGTCCTTTAGTAGTGGTTTCTTTGCAGCAATTTGACCATGAAGGCCTGATTCATGTAGTCTCCTCTGAACAAGTGATGTTGAGATGTGTCTGTTACTTGAACTATGTGAAGCATTTATTTGGGCTGCAAACTGAGGTGCAGTTTCTCCAATTAATTTATCTTCTGCAGCTGAGGTAATTCTGTCTTTTCCTGTGATGTCTTCACTATTATTGGACAATGTAGAAAATAGTCAAAATACTTTTTACTGATACTGTAGCTAATCTTTGTGTTAATGTTAGCCAGTGCCAGCTGTCAGGGTGCATCGTAATAGCCCCAAAAGGTTCAACCAACAGCAACACCGTAGCAGTAGGAGGGAACTTTTTGTGTCACCACCTCCAGTATTGTTGTCTCCACAGACAAAGGTTAGTCTACTCATAGCTAAAATCGGGCACTATACATCTCCTGTTTGGCATGTCAATTGAGATGTGATTCAAAGCAGGACAACTGCGTCATAGTTTTGAATGACCCATTCAGATATCCAAAGAATGTTTATTTGTCAAAATCAAAATATAGGGGAGTGTACAATATTTCATGCTAACTCAAGAAAGACCTGGGTATTCAACAAGAATGTTATGTTTTAGTCAACCAAAAGTCTATTTTACATAGGAATCGGAATGACTTTTTGGACTTTTAAGTACTATTATAAGGGCATATACACTTAATATATTTATATTAGCTATACAGGGCTCTGTAACATCATGCAGCTAATATAAATATATTATGTGAATCCAAAAAGGCAGACATATTTTTGGAATTGATAGAAAAGATCCATATTTATTTTATGGTCCTTTATCCAGCTTCTGTACACTGGCAATAGTGTTTGGTATGGTGGGCTGTCGAAGCAGAGTGCGGTAGTAGAGAAAACAGTCTATAACTTGGGTGACTGGACTCTCTGATCATTTTATGGGCTTTCCTCTGACTATTGAATAGGTGCTGGATGGCAGGAAGCTTGGCCCAGTGATGTACTGGGCCATTCGCACTACCCTCTGTAGTGCCTTATGATCAGATGCCGAGCAGTTGCCATACCAGGTGGTGATGCAACCGGTCAGGATGCTCTCAATGGTGCAGCTAAAGAACCTTTTGAGGATCTGGGGACTCATGCAAAATCTTTTCAGTCTCCTGAGGGGGAAAAGGTTTTGTTGTGCCCTCTTCACGACTGTCTTGATGTGTTTGTACCATGATAGTTCGTTGGTGATGAGAACTTAACTCTCAACCCGCTCCACTACAGACCCGTCGATGTTAATAGGGGCCTGTTCGGCCCGCCTTTTCCTGTATGTATTGTGGTGTATACGAACACCAGAATAAATGTACTGTCTCTACCACCCTTTCTCATCTCAAAGACTTATCTGTAAACCTCCCCCAGCCCAAGGACTTTGACAGATCATTCTTGTCAATATTGGCAGGGGACTTTTGTAGATGTCTTTGTATTGTTTTTTTCAGAATCTGCAGAGAGAATAATTAGGTGGTTGTGTATTACTGTTGCTGTCTTCATTTTATACCTTTCAGTGTCCCTTGCTGGTTTAGTCCCAATATCTTGTGCTCCATAATAGCAAGGAGTGTCCCCTCCCTCATGCTCATGTACCCAAAATGACGCCACTTTGGGGTATTTTTCAGAAGGGCATGTGGAAGGACGATAACCTGTAGTCCTTCTTCTACAAAGAGAAAAGGGGTAGACTAAATCGATTACATGGTCTGAAAGATACTCTGTGGTCCTCATGCTAACTGTAACTACATCTAACCACCTGTAACCCCATAACACAATCACAAACCCCTACAAATTATCCAGTTCATCATCATGCTTACTGTAAATTGAGATATTTTATGGGTAAACTGAGATATTTTATGAAATTACATCAATGATGTGATTTTGTTTATACATTTCCGATTTGGTATGTCTCTTGTGATGCGGTTCACTGCAGCACTGATGGATATGTTGACATGACAACTGCGTCAGCGTTTTGAACGACCCTTCCGACCCTAACTCAACACAGTCAAGTAACAACACCATGTGGTGTTGATTCCACTGTGAATCAAATAACACTTAATTTATTCACAACAAATGGTGTCAATTTCGTACTGGTGTTTGCCCCACTATAATCAACACTGATATAACACTCACAACACATTTTACCTCACCACCAAGATTTGAATACCCACAAATTTGCTGTGTACCATAGGATCAAAGGAAGATTGAGGTGGAGCGTGCCCACAGGTGTGGAAAACCTGTAATTAGCCGGTGACAGACCCAGGCCCGATAGTGGTCAAGTTCCTAAGATTCAAGGACAACATAGCCAAGAACTTGAGAGACATCCACATTTTCCTCAACGAGGACTTTTCTGAAGCTGTGTGCCAGAGGCAAAAATAACTTATCCCAGTTACGAAAGCTACTAGAAGCTCATTGTCCACCTTCCCTTTCAAAGCCTAGGAGGAGTGATGGTGCAAAGCTTCAGGTTCAGTAGCATCCGCCCAACAACACACACACACACACACACACACACACACACACACACACACACAAACACAAACACAATCACCTTCAGAAAGTAATCATACCGCTTGACTTATTCCACATTTTGTTGTGTTGCAGCCTGTACATTTTTGGGGGATTTTGGTCCTCTCACCCATTTACACACAATACACCATAATTACAAAGTGAAAACATGTTTTTTGAAATGTTTGCCAATTTATTCAAAATAAAACACCAAAATATCTAATTAATATAAGTATTCACATCCCTGAGTCAATGCTTTGTAGATGCACCATTGGTAGCGACTACATCTATGAGTCTTTCTGGGCAAGTCTCTAAGAGCTTACTACACCAGGATTGTTTAAAATGTCTCCATTATTATTTTCAAAATTCTTAAGCTCTGTTAAATTGATCATTGCTGGACAACCATTTCCAGGTTTTGCCATAGATTTTCAATTAGATTTAAGTCAAAACTGAAACTCCACCATCCAGGAACATTCACTGTCTTCTTGGTAAGCAACTCCACTGTAGATTTGGTCTTGTGTGTTAGATTATTGTCCTGCTGAAAGGGGAATAAATCTCTCAGTATCTGGTGAAAAGCAGACTGAACCAGGTTTTCCTTTAGGATTTTGTGCTTAGCGCAGTTCCATTTATTTTTTATCTTGAATAACTCCCCAGATATTAGCGATTACAAGCCTACCCATAACATAATGCAGCCACCACTATGCTTGAAAATATGAAGAGTGGTGCTCAGTAGTGTATTGTATTGGATTTGTCCCAAACATAACACTTTGTATTCAGGACAAAAAGTTAAGTTAATTGCTTTGCCACATTTTTTGCAATATTACATTAGTGACTTGTTGCAAACAGGATGCATGTTTTGGAATATTTTTATTCTGTACAGGCGTTCTTCTTTTCACTCTGTCAATTAGGCTTGTATTGAGGAGTAACTACAATGTTGTTGATCCATCCTCAGTTTTCTCATATCACAGCCATTAAACTCTGTAACTTTTTTGAAGTCGTTATTGTCATGATGAAATCCCTGAGCGGTTTCCTTCATCTCCATGCAGCTGAGTTAGGGAAGACTCCTGTATCTTTGTAGTGACTGGGTGTATTGATACACCATCCAAAGTGCAATTAATAACTTCACCATGCTCAAAGGGATATTCAATGTCTGCTTTTTTTTACCCATCTACAAATAGTTGCCATTTTTGCGAGGCATTGAAAAACCTCCCTTGTCGGTGTGGTTGAATCTGTGTTTGAAATTCACTGCTTGACTGGGGGAACCTTACAGATAATGATATGTGTGGGTTACAGAGATGAAGTAGTCATTAAAAAATCATGTTAAACACTATTATTGCATACAGAGTGCATGCAACTTATTATGTGATTTGTTAAGCACATTTTTACTCCTGAACTTATTTAGGCTTACAAAACAAAGGGGTTGAATACTTATTGACCCAAGAAATATTGTAAAAAATATTATTATTCAACATTATGAGGTATTGTGTGTAGGCCAGTCAAAACCAATCTCAAAGTGAGCCATTTTAAATTCAGGCTGTAACACAACAAAATGTGAAAAAAGTCCATACCTTCTGAAATCAATGAACACCAAATAACACTGACTGGCTCTATTAGCTAAACAATGTTTTTATTTAAATGTTACTTAAAAAAAAATATATACAGTATATTATGTCTATATCCCATAAGCTACCCAGGTAATGGCATTCAGAAAAGTATTAAAATCCCTTTACTTTTTCCATATTTTGTTACTTTACAGCCTTATTCTAGAATAGATTAAACAAATGTTTTCCTCATCAATCTACACACAATACCCCGTAATGACAAAGCGAAAACAGGTTTTTAGAAATATTTCCAAATTTATCATAAAGTAAAAAAACAGAACTTATTTACATAAGTATTCAGAACCTGAAAATCGATATTGAGCTCCGGTGCATCCTTTCTCCAACTCTCCTTCCAGACTGACATTAAGCATCTCCAGTCCAAAATTAAATCTAGAATCAGCATCCTATTTCGCAACAAAGCATCCTTCACTTATGCACCCAAACATACCCTCGTAAAACGGACTATTTTACCAATCCTTTACTTCGGCGATGTCATTTACAAAATACCCTCCAACACTACTCAGCAAATTGGATGTAGTCTATCACAGTGTCATTCGTATTGTCACCAAAGCCCCATATACTACCCACCACTGCGACGTGTACACTCTCGTTGCCTGGCCCTCGCTTCATATTAGTCGCCAAACCCACTGGCCCCAGGTCATCTATGTCTTTGCTGGGTAAAGCCTGACAGGATGCTCTCGATTGTGCATCTGTAAAATTTGGTGAGTTTTGGTGACAAGCACAATTTCTTCAGCCTCCTGAGGTTGAAGAGCCGCTGCTGCACCTTCACCACGCTGTCTGTGTCGATGAACAGCATTCTTACGTGGATATTCCTCTTGTTCAGATGGGTTAGGGCAGTGTGCAGTGTGATTGTGATTGTGTCGTCTGTGGACCTATTGGGGCAGTAAGCAAATTGGAGTGGGTTAGCTCAGTTACCTTAGCTTTCTTTGGAACAGGAACAATGGTGGCCCTCTTGAGGCATGTGGGAACAGTAGACTGGGATATGGATTGATTGAATATGTCTGTAAACACACAAGCCAGCTGGTCTGCGCATGCTCTGAGGATGCGGCTGTGGATGCCATCTGGGCCTGCAGCCTTGCGAGGGTTAACACATTTAAATGTTTTACTCAAGTTGGCTGCAGTGAAGGATAGCCCGCAGGTTTTGGTAGCGGGCCGTGTCAGTGGCACTGTATTGTCCTCAAAGCGAGCAAAGAAGTTGTTTAGTTTGTCTGGTAGCAAGACATCGTGGTCCGCGACGGGGCTGGTTTTTTCTTTGTAGTCCGTGATTGACTGTAGACCCTGCCACATACCTCTCGTGTCTGAGTCGTTGAATTGCGAATTAATTACTAGAATGACTATGTATGCAGATGATTCCACACTCTATATGTCAGCACCAAAAGTCAGTGAGCTCACTGAAATTCTAAATAAGGAGTTGCAGACAGTATCAGAATGGGTGATTCATAAGAAACTGGTCTTAAATACGGTACGTCGAAAAGTAAAAGCATTGTATTTGGTTTAGAACATTCTCTAAGACCTAAACATCAAGTTATGTATACAGGGTGTAACCATTGAGCAAGTTGATGAAGCTAAACTCCTAGGTATAACAATCATTTGGCAATGTTCATGGACAAGTCATATTGACAAAGTTTTTATGAAGATGGGGAGGAGGTTAAAAAAAGATATATATTATGCTTAAAAATCAGCTGCACTAGTTGTTCATTCTGTGCTCTTCTTGATTACTGTCCGGCAATATGGTCAAGTGCAGCAAAGAAAGATCTAGCAAAGCTGTCCACGGCTCAAAACAGAGTAGCACGCCTTCCCCTTAACTGCACATACAGATATAACGTCAACAACGTGCATGCCAGTCTTTTCTGGTTGAGGGTTGACGAGATGAACTGCTTCACTTCTAGTTTTTTAAATAAATATTAATGTAATGAAAATTCCAGATTGTCTGCATAATCAAATAACATTTGGCTCAGACACCCGTGCATACTCCCCAAGATATGCTAGCATGGGTCTCTTCACAGTTCCCAATTCCAAAACGAATTCACAGCAACGCACAGTATTATACAGAGCCGTGATTGCATGGAACTCCCTCTAATCTCCAATTGCCTAAACCAACAACAAACCTTTAAAAAATTGATAAGAAGAGTTCAAGCAACAGACACATCTCAACATCAACTGTTCAGAGGAGACTGTGAATCAGGCCTTCATTGTCAATTTCTGGAAATAAAACACTCCTAAAGGACACCAGTAAGAAGAAGAGACTTGCTTGGACCAAAAAACACAAGCAATGGACAGTAGACCGGTGGAAATCTGTCTTTTGGTCTGTAGTCCAAATATTAGATTTTGGGTCTAACCGCCGTGTCTTAGTGAGACACAGAGAAGGTGAACGGTTGATCTCCGCATGTGTGGTTGCCACCGTAAAGCATGGAGGAGGAGGTGTGATGGTGTGGGGATGCTTTGCTGGTGACAATGTTGGTGATTTATTTTACTTAGAATTCAAGGCACACATAACCAGCATGTTTACCACAGAGTTCTGCAGAAATACGCCATGCCATCTGGTTTTCGTTTTTCAACAGCACAATGAACCAACACACCTCCAGGCTGTTTAAGGGCTATTTGACAAATAAGGAGAGTGACGGAGTGCTGCATCAGATGACCTGGTCTCCACAATCACCTGATCTCAACCCAATTGAGATGGTTTGGGATGAGTTGGAGCGCAGAGTGAAGGAAAAGAAGCCAACAAGTGCCCAGCATATGTGGGAACTCCTTCAAGACTGTTGGAAATGCCTTCCAGGTGAATCTGGTTGGGAGAATGCCAAGGGTGTGCAAAGCTGGCATCAAGGCAAAAGGTGGCTACTTTGAAGAATCTCAAATATATTCAGATTGGTTACTACATTATTCCATGTGTGGTTTTCATTGTAGAATAATAGTGAAGATATAACTATGTAAAAAAATATTAAAAATAAAGACAAATAAAGAAAAAACATTGAATGCGTAAAATACAAAATCCATGCAGGCAAAATGTATTTGAAACATCAGAGCACCACTTTTCTTGTACAAAGGCAGGTCTTGCAAACTATGTTTCCAACCTTGAGTGCCTGTCTGTATTCAGCACAGTACATTTAGAGAGCCTGACCTTCAGTTGAAAATGAAAGGAATCAACAAAATAATGTTTTATTTTCACCCCTGATAGGTGCAATGAAATGTGCTGTTTTACAGGGTCATCAATAGTGGTATGGCACCCCTGGAGAAAATTACTATTTGAACCCGATACCTTTTGGTAACTGGCCAACACTCTAAACTTGAGTGACTGGATATAGCTTAGCTGACTTGTTTTGTGCAGTGTGATGTGCTTCTTACCATAACTGGACAGCTGAGTGGTTTTGTGCATTTGTACGGAGATAGAAATACATTGGCATTGACTCTTTAGAATATATCCGGTGTCCTGTGTGAATTTAAGTATGCTCTCTCTAATTCTCTCTCTCTTTCTCTCTTTCTTTCTCTCTCTCTGAGGACCTGAGCCCTAGGACCATGCCTCAGGACTACCTGACATGATGACTCCTTTCTGTCCCCAGTCCACCTGGCCGTGCTGCTGCTCCAGTTTCAACTGTTCTGCCTGTGATTATTATTATTTGACCATGCTGGTCATTTATGAACATTTGAACATCTTGGCCATATTCTGTTATAATCTCCACCCGGCACAGCCAGAAGAGGACTGGCCACCCCACATAGCCTGGTTCTTCTCTAGGTTTCTTCCTGGGTTTTGGCCTTTCTAGGCAGTTTTTCCTAGCCACCGTGCTTCTACACCTGCATTGCTTGCTGTTTGGGGTTTTTGGCTGTGTTTCTGTACAGCACTTTGAGATATTAGCTGATGTACGAAGGACTATATAAATACATTTGATTTGATTTTGATTTTGATTTAGAGCAGTGGATGTTGCTGAGGGGAGGACGGCTCATAATAATGGCCAGAACAGAGCAAATGGAATGGCATCAAACACATGGGAATCAAACCACGTGTTTGATACCATTCCATTATTCCTCTTCAGCCAATACTATGAACCAGTCCTCCCAAATTAAGGTGCCACCAACCTCCTGTGCTTTAGAGAAAATGAGCTTGAGCAAAAAGACCCTTAGAGGAATTTCTTCTCATTATATGTCCATTGTCAAATATAAATAATTAAATTGAGGATTTTCGTGCTTCTCCATTTAGTGCGTCTCTATTAATTAATGGGCAAAGATGTTGAATTGAGACTTTAATATATTTTGGAGGATAACCATGCTGCATGTACATGTTACATTTTGTTGAAAGACAATTTTGGCAACACATCCAGCGTATGACACTAACTGAACATGCCAGTGAGACAGAATAGGGGCAAGGCATGGAATCTTTCTGTTGGAACAGTTACAGTGCTGCCGTTTTGTGTGATTAACAGTCTAACCAATTAAATTGCGAGCATCTTTTGGCAGCACTTTTGGACATTCATTTTGTCCAATTCAGTAGCATTAACTTTGTGCACCAACATATTGCTTTCCAATCTTTTAATTGTATCATTTGTAAATGTGTTAAGGGTAATTATATATTTGAATATTCAAATCAATCTAAGTCAATGCAAGGAATCCACTAAACTAGCGAGAAGGGTTGTAACATTAATCAGGTATGATGTGTTAAGTTTCAAGTGTCAATGTTCATATGGAACGTGCACTGGATATAAAACAGGTGTAAATCAGTACAGTGAAATTCTTACCTTGAGAGCTCTTTCCAACACTGCAGTGACAATACTACTAATAATATATAGAAAACAGAATAAAAAAGAACTACTGTATAAAAAAGAATAAAAAACACACAAGAACTATGATGAGAGTTAAAGAAACACAGGGATGTATATACAGGTCATTGCCAGTACTTCATTCTATGTGCAGTGGTACTGGAGTGGTTAAAGGACTGGTTGAAGGAAGATATGTGACCCACCACCTGGATTCGGTCCTTTGCAGCAAAATTCAAAATTATGTTTTTTACATTGGATAAAAGTAGACTCAGAGCTAGAAAATGCTATATCATTCAGCAGTTGAGGAACAATGGGAAAGTAATTCTGCTTTGAAAGTTGATAACCTTGTAAACCCACTTGAGAAAATGGCCCGTGAATGTTTTGTTCACCTACTGGAGAGCTCTTCTTTGTCTACACACACAGCATCGTTCACACCCTCTTAAACCTTAACCCCACCCATATCTTTAAGGATTCATAAGTGAGGCCATGCGCTAAACATAGTGACTATGGCAGTGTAGTAAACAACCAAAGATTTGAGTGGTGAATGTAGACTAAAAGTGGTGAATGTAGTAGCAAAAAGTAGTAGTAAAAATATACTATCTAGCCCTAAAGGTTTCTCCTAATCTGACTTTAGTGCAGGTCACATTGTTCATCACATTACTGTCTTTGGTAAACACACTATTAGATACAATCAAAGTTTACTTGTCACATGCACAGGATATAGAATGTGTAAATCATACAGTGAAATGGTTACTTGCACAATAGAGCATTTTGTTTAGACATGTAGCTAGCTAGCTAAACAATGAACCATAATCCCAACTCATACTACAATGCACCATGCATGAATCTGCAGGTAGCTAAAACTAACCAACTACTGTAGGTTCAATGTTAGCTAGCTAGCTAACACTAGGCTATAACTTAGCAATGCAAATGGATTTATGTGACACAAATAATATTACTACACAGATCCTACATGTAACGTTAGCTAGCAAGCCAGCTAACGTTAGCTAGCAAACAGTACGTTTTAACTTGCAATGAAAATAACATTCTGACTCAATTTAAAACGTATAATATCTGAACATGTAGCTAGACTCTTACCCGTATACAGTACATAGATGAACGCTTCTCCCTCTGTCATGGATCCCATGGTTGCCCTTAGTTGGGGTATGCTTAACAGGGATATGCTTAACACCCGGCCATCCTACAATCTATGCTAGATGCCCTCAATCTCACACAAACTATTATGGAACCTACCATGTACAACCCTACATCTGTAAACATGGGCACCCTCATAGATATCATCCTGACCAACATGTACTCTAAATACACCTCTGCTGTCTTCAACCAGGATCTCAGCGATCACTGCCTCATTGCCTGCGTCCATAATGGGTCCTCGGTCAAATGACCATCCTTCATCACTCTCAACCGCTCCCTAAAACACTTCAGCGAGCAGGCCTTTCTAATCCACCTGGCCCGGGTATCTGGAATGATATTGACCTCATTCCGCCAGTAGAAGATACCTGGTTATTCTATAAAAGTGATTTCCTCATCATCTTAAATAAGCATGCCCCATTCAATAAAAATAAAAATTAAGAACACATATAGCCCTTGGTTCCTCCAGACCTGACGGCCCTTGACAAGCACAAAACATCCTGTGCTGTACTGCATTAGCATTGAATAGCCCCTGAGATATCCAACTTTTCAGGGACGTTAGGAACCAATATACACAGGCAGTTAGGAAAGCAAAGGCTAGCTTTTTCAAACAGAAATGTGCATCCTGAAGCACAAACTACAACATTTTCTAGGAGACTGTAAAGTCCATGGAGAATAAGAGCACCTCCTCCTAGCTGCCCACTGCACTGAGGCTAAGAAACACTGTCACCACTGAAATCTACGATGATCGAGAATTTCAATAAATATTTATATTATACTCACTGATATACTCAACAGTTTTAGAAACTTCAGAGTGTTTTCTATCCAATACTAATAATACTATGCATATATTAGCATCTGGGACAGAGTGGGAGGCAGTTCACTCTGGGAATGCTATTAATCCAAAAGTGAAAATGCTGCCCCCTATCCCAAAAAATGTTAACAAACCACCAGTCGAGCTTCAATGCCATACAACACTCCTTTCGTGGCCTCCAACTTCTCGTAAATGCAAGCAATACTAAATGCATGCTCTTCAACCGATCGCTGCCCGCACCCAACAGCCCGTTTAGCATCACTACTCAGTTCTGACTTAATAAGAATATGTGGACAACTATAAATACTTAGCTGTCTGGTTAGACTGTAAACTCTCCTTCCAGACTCACATGCATCTCCAATCCAAAATTAAATCTATAACTGGCTTCCTATTTCACAACAAAGCATCCTTCAATCATGCTGCCAAACATACTCTCGTCAAACGGATTATCCTACCGATCCTTGACTTCGGCAATGTCATTTACAAAATAGCCTCCAACACTCTCCTCAGAAAATTGGATGTAGTCTATCACGGTGCAATCCAGTTTGTCACCAAAGCCTCATATACTACCCACCACTGCAACCTGTATGCTCTCGTTGGCTGGCCCTCGCTTCATATTCGTTGCCAAACCCACTGGCTCCAGGTCATCTATAAGTCTTTGCTAGGTAAAGCCCCGTCTTATCTCAGCTCCCTGGTCACCATAGCAACACCCACCCGTAGCACATGCTCCAGAGGGTGTATTTCACTGGTCACCCCCAAAGCCAACTCTCCTTTGGCCGCCTTTCCTTCCAGTTTTCCTTTGCCAATGACTGGAACAAATTGCAAAAATCACTGAAGCTGGAGACTTATATCTCCCTCACTATCTTTAAGCATCAGCTGTCAGAGAAGCTTACCGATCATTGCACCAATACATAGCCCATCTGTAAATAGCCCACCCAACTATCTCATCCCCATTATGTTATTTATTTTTTGCTCCTTTGCACCCTAGTATCTCTACTTGCACATTCATCTTCTGCACATCTATCACTCCAGTGTTTAATTTCTAAATTGTAATTATTTCTCCACTACGGCCTATTTTTTGCCTTACCTCCCTAATCTTACTACATTTGCACACACTGTATATAGATTTTACTATTGTGTTTTTGACTGTACGTTTGTTTATCCCATGTGTAACTCTGTGTTGTTTGTGTTGCACTGCTTTGCTCTATCTTGGCCAGGTCACAGTAGTAAATGAGAACTTGTTCTCAACTGGCTTGCCTGGTTAAAATAAAGGTGACATTTATTTATATATATTTTTTAATAAAAAAGTTTGAAGATGTAATCTGGAGACAGGTGTTTTATACAATAGTCTCCTGTCTTCTCTTTTCAACTTTCTCTGAATTTGGCAATCATCGCTCTGCTTCTACTGGGCATTCCACTGATTTTAAAACTCGGTCAACTTCTTCCATGACAACCACACGGTTGTTCGTTATTTCCTCTGATGTCAGTGATGGGTAAGACTCTACAATGTTGGGGAAGACTCTACAATGTCTGGTTCAAAGAAAATGGTTTTACCTACATCACGGATTTCCTCATCATCTGATTCATTTTCAGAGTCAGAGAGAGTCAGTATGGCATGATCATCCTCCAGAAAGTTGTCCACCGCAACTTTTTCCAACTGATCTTTGTCCATAGCGCTTTTAACTTCAGGGCAGCAATGCAACACATTTTAATTGCAAGATGATATCTTTAAAAAAAAGCTGCGTTAGAAAGGATTATTCACACATACTGAGCAGCTCATGTTATAGACTGAAGCATGCTTCATGGCAGACCAATCCGAACTAACCTCTCGGCATGTCCAACCCATCGATTATCTCACCCAATAATATATACAGTATGTCTATATAGGTATGTGTATGTATATATGTGTATATATATGCATGAGTGTATGGATATATATATTTACCCCAAAAATATGGGGGATTGGAAATTATGCAGACAATTACATTGGAAGCAACATTCTTTCCGCAATATTAAGCTGATCCACCTTAAAAAAAATATAAAAAAAATATGAGAGCTGCCAGAACCTGTTCCTGCAGGATCCGGCTCAAATTAAGCAATGCTAGTCTAGCAGCAAGAGGCTCCATACTCCTCAAAGAGGAGTTGATGCGTGAAGTGAAGTAAGTGTTCTTATAAGCCTAGTGATTTCTACATGCAATCCCGTGCGAAAGCAGAGTTTTGATGGTTTCATTAAAAAGAGGAGGATCCCAGTTTCTACAATCTTTAGGCCTATTTTTCAGCTGCTCTGCTATAATACCGGAGTAGCCTGCCTAGCATGATTTAAAGAGCGGGAAAGTGGTCTCCATTCACTATTCAAGTGCTTATGAATGATTTGTATTTTTTCCCCTGCCCTTGTTCCTACACATTTGATAATGGGCCATTCTAAAGCTTAACAAATTTCACATATTACTAAAGACAAGATTAAATTGAGAATAGTTTGATGGATAAAAATATGATCACTTGATGAGAGTACAGGGTGTGAGGCAAGGAACAGATGGCAAGCATTTTTTGACATTTTTAAAACAGTCAATAGCCTATAGTTGCATCATGCAGCCCATATATACTGAACAAATATATAAACGCAACATGCAACAATTTCAACAATTTAACTGAGTTACAGTTCATATAAGGAAATCAATCAATTAAAATAAATTAAATAGGCCCTAATCTATGGATTTCACATGACTGGGCAGGGATGCAGCCATGGTTGGGCCTGGGAGGGAATAGGCCCACCCACTTGGGAGCCAGGCCCAGCCAACCAGAAAGGGGCTTTATTACAGAGAAATACACCTCAGTTTCATCAGCTGTCCAGGTGGCTGTCTCAGACAATCACACAGGTGAAGAGGCTGTATGTGGAGGTCCTGGGCTGACGTTGTTACATGTGGTCTGCAGTTGTGAGGCCGATTGGATGTACTGCCAAGTTCCGTGGCATTGTTTTGTGTGACCAAACTGCACATTTTAAAGTGCCATTTTATTGTCACAGTACAAGGTGCACCCGTGTAATGATCATGCTGTTTAATCAGCTTCTTGATATGCCACACCTGTCAGGTGGATGGATTTTCTTGGCAAAGAAGAAATGCTCACTAACAGGGATATCAACAAATTTCTGCACAAAATTGGAGATAAATAATATTTTTGTTCGTATGGAACATTTCTGGGATCTTTTATTTCAGCTCATGAAACACGGGACCAAAACTTTACATGTTGCGTTTATATTTTTGTTCAGCATATGTTTTGATTTCTTTGACATTCTACGGTGTGTATCATTCTCATCAAAATTAGCGAATATCTCTAAATCTAGCACATAGGACCTGTTTCCTGATCACTTTTACTCTCAAAATAGCCACTTCATATGCACACTTGCTCTGGAATGTGAAATTATATTTTCTATTTTATTCAGTTCAATTATTTTATTCTTAAAATAAAATCATATTATATAAAATAATGGAACAGGATATATGAGCATATCTTGTCTACTAAATGAACTTGCCTACAGCCTATTGTATGGCGCATAGCCAGTTAACATACAGTACATTATTAGGCCGACTCATATTCGGTTCTTCTGAAATACATTTTAATCTCAATGTTTCTTCAAACCTGCCTAAAATAAATAACTGATTTATTGTGATGGTGTATATTAAATGGATTTATTAGACATTTTATATGTAGATGTTCCAAAGGCGCACATCAGTGGCCTGTATGCGTGGGGGCCTGGAAATGCTAAACATGTTTATGTTAATTCAAGGTCAATTACCTTGAGACCGGAAGTCATTTGCATGACAATGTCATGACTGCCACAGCCCTACATGTGTCCTATACTTTTGTTGCTAGCCTGTTTGTTTACCATCTCTACCTAACAGAGCTGTGTCTGAGGAGTCAGTTGGAACACGAAGCAGATAAAAGTGACTAAGAGGTCAAAAGAAAGAGCAACCACACTAAAGGAAATCATTATGTTTGAGTGTATTTTTTTTTACACGGACAGTGCACATTAATCAACGTTTCAGTAAAAGTGACGGTTTTATTTTTCAACAGCAGTCCCTGAGCAGGTTATTAAAAACAATTACAATAACAATACAGACAATCAATGAGCAGTAAGCACACACAGAGCACCATAGGAAAAGCAACACGTAGCATGCACACAGAGAAAGATAGCACAAAAAGTAACAAGACAAAATCCATAAAAGCAACCAAGTGTATCCACGCCTCACAAGCTACAGACAACAGACAACATTGTTCATTTCCACAGACACTTTTATGTTTCTCAAGTTCCTCCGTGTTCTGTTCAGTTTCCACAGTCATCTCCTTCACCTACAGGAATCAAGTATCCACATACTTTCTGTAATGAGGTGATACAGCAGGAGTGAGTGAAATATTTTCACTAGGTTACTTGAATAGGTAACTTGGGTAAATAAATAATGGACCCAAGTGTCCAAAGTGTCGCCCATCACTTTCTTTTAGGGTGATAAAATGAATTAGAATTGGTAGATTAAAACACACTCCCAAAGTTTTACAAAAACAGCTGGGCATTTCCATGTAAAGGCCCACTGAGCACTAATGTGAAGTTCATAGGAGCACATCGCATTTGGTGTCAAATGAAGCTAAGAGTTTACCCAGCAACATATGTCGGCGGGCCAATAGCTTTCCACCAGTGGCAAAGTTAGTGGCCCACTGGCGGGCACTGCCTGTGGTTCGCCAGCATTTTGCTCATTGTTTTTCCAGTAAACCACCAGCGACAGCCAGCACTTTTACGACAGAGGTCCGCTTCTGGGCTGCTGGTTCATAATAAATATTTGTTGGCGTTCCACCATTCATATTATTAGTATCTTTCCACACAATAATGAATCTAAAATAATGTACACCACTCTCAACAATGGTTGCAAATTGATTGTTAAACACATTACAATATAGAAATATCTACATTAAATACATGGTAACGATGTATTATACAATTAGTGATGATAATAAAATTAATATGTACATATATAGACTTAGGATTTCTAATTGTTATTATAGAAAATCCTGTCCTGGACTACAAAATTATGAATATGTACAGTACAATACAATATACACAGACAAAGTGAAAATTGTTTCTTGAGCCTCTTCAATTGGCCTGTCTGTCTTTCCTACCCCCTTCTCTGTCAGCAACTCCCTTCAGACATTGAACCTCTTGGAGGTTCCCCTCTGTTGCCTCTTTTGTAGAGGGGTTCTTTCTTATCGCTGCTAAAACCACAGAATAATTCATATAAAAAAAAAGAATTAATGAACGAACAAGGTCTAGAACTATTTAAACACATGGTTCAGATTCAAAACTGTCTCCAGGTTTAATCAAAGATATCTATATTACCAGAAAGTGAATTCATAGACTAATAAAAATGTACTGTGAACAATGCTTTTTAAAGCTAGCTGGCTGATGTCCCTTATGTCCCAAGCCGGCCCAGTTACAAAGCCTGGACAGGTCTTTGGAGAAAAGGCAGGCAAACATTCTCCTCACTGAGACTTTGACGGACTTGCCCCCTTTAGCAGCCAAAGAACTTCACCTGTAAAATAAATTGTCCATAGTTGGTTGTCTACAGAGCAGTGAACCATACAGAAACTACAGGTCTAAAGTACCTCCAAAGAAATGGAGTGGGGAGCTCTTCCTAAACACAGACATCATAAGCACCCAATTACTTCTTATGGTATAGGGGACGCTTGCATCCAGGGAAAATGCAGGGCAGCATATTCAAATAAATTGATATAAAAATCAAACTTTCATTAAATCACACATGTAAGATACTCAATTAAAGCTACACTCGTTGTGAATCCAGCCAAGAGGTCAGATTTTAAAAAGGGTTTTCGATGAAAGCATAAGAAGCTATTATCTAATGATAGCACAACAGTAAACAGAGGGTAGCATATTTCAACCCTGCAGGCGCTACACAAAACGCAGAAACAAAATATAAAACATGCCTTACCTTTGATGAGCTTCTTTTGTTGACACTCCAATATGTCCCATAACCATCACAGTTGGTCCTTTTGTTTGATTAATTCCATCCATATATATCCAAAATGTCAATTTATTTTGCGCGTTTGATCCAGGAAAAACAGCTTCCAAAATGCGCAACGTCATTACAAAATATTTCAAAAGTTGCCTATAAACTTTGCCAAAATATTTCAAACTACTTTTGTAATACAACTTTAGGTATTTTTAAACATTAATAATCGATCAAATTGAAGACGGGTCTATCTGTGTTCAATACAGGAAGACAACAAACCAAGCTACTTTTCAAGTCTTGCGCAACTCTCTACAGTGTTACGCAGGTCCTAGTTGGCCCAACCAAATTCCAAAGACTGGTGACATCCAGTGGAAGCGGTAAGTCCTGAAAACACGTTCCTAAGAAATATCGTTTGCCAATGAGAACTCAGTGAACAGACAGAGACCTCAAAAAAAATCTGAATGGTTAGTCCTCGGGGTTTTGCCTGCTACATAAGTTCTGTTATTCTCACAGCCATGATTCAAACAGTTTTAGAAACTTCAGAGTGTTTTCTATCCAAATCCATTAATACTATGCATATCTTATATTCTTGGCAAGAGTAGCAGGAAGTTGAAACTGGGCACGCTATTTATCCAAAAGTGAAAATGCTGCCCCCTAAACCTTAAGAAGTTAATAATCCTGCCTCCAAGTGTTTGACACCGGGGAGAGGATCAATAATTTTAGCAACATCGAGGCAACATTAATTTTCATATTTTGATCTGGTTTCATCGCAACATCTTCCAATTTCATGAAAAACATCATTTTGATTGTTCTTGCTCTTTAAACACGTTTTAACATATTCACTTTGGATCTGACTTGGTGAAGTATATAAATGTGGAAATTGTTGAATGCAACAACTATGTCTCTGTCAATAGCAAATACAGTCATGGGTGGTAACTTGAAAGTTTACTCGGGCAAGGCACTGGTAAATATTTGAATAAGGCTTTACAGTAAGCAGTGAGTTCATTTAGCACAGTTCCGGTGTCTCTATGGGTCAACGTTCAGTGTTGATTTAACACTGTGTAATTTATTTTGAATTACTTTGCAGTATTTTCAGGTATCATACAATTAATTGCAACCTTTTCAGTGGCATGTTGAAAGAGTCATACAGAGTCTCTTATCTTATTTCTACCTACCTGTACAAAATATAATTGTTTAACTGGTTTGACTTGATTGTGTACACCTGGGGCAATGAACATTCAGCTGAATGGACATTTACAGAATGTTCAGATATAAATGTGTTGTGTAGATCAAATATTAAATATTATATGAGAGTGTATGTGCTCTATTTATTATATTCTATCTTCAACACGCAGTTCCAAAACTGTATTCAAATAGTATAAAAAAAGTACTTTTTGGGGATCTGTATTGAAATAGTTGTACCCACTTCCAAAGTAACTATTTGTTCCTTCGCAAAACTTTACTTTCCACAAAGCAAAGTTAAAACTTGAGTTATTCCAGGTCTGCTCTATGGGGCAGTTTATAGGGTTTTGGGGGCCCTAAGCAAGATACACATTTGCCATGGGATGGAAAGAACATTTTGCAGTTTTTCCACAATTCTACACATTATGCCATGTTCATATGATATCTGAGTGAGAGTGACTAACAAAATTAATGGGGGTCCTAGGGAGGTCAGGGTCCCTTGTGCCCAGTCAGTAATTTGGCCATGAATACTACAAGGTTTATATCGCTGGCTCGACTAACTTTTCTTGCAATCTATAACATTTGCTAGTTGAGTGACTGTCAGTGACTATCACAACAAGATCTCACGATTTGACCAATTTGACTTCAGTTTCTGACATTTATCCATGTTTCTTCAAACTACAAATTTTGAAGTTGCACCAAACACTTTTTGAAGTGTTTTTGACACCCTAGGTTGACTCCTACTCAGCATTGTTCCGTTTCTACAAACGTCACATTTTGAAGTAAAGTGTTAAAGTTACAATATGTAACTTTATGGGCAACCCGACCATATTCACATATAAATGTGACCTATAGATATGTTATTCTCATTGAAAGCAAGTCTAAACCCAACCCTGCTTGATGGTAATAGTGCTCACGGTTGCCACTAGTGTTCAGTTTTGAAGGTATTTTACCAACCTCCTCAGGACAAGGACAGATGTCCAATTTCGAAGTCAACCTTGATCAATCTGCCTGTACCAACAATAGGAAAACTGCTAATGCGCTACCAAATTTCGATTTTGCACTTAGTGTCTTCAAATATTTGTGCATTATACTATTTGCTTATTTCACACTCTCTTTTAATGTCTCTCTCTCCCTTTTTCTCTCCCTGTCTCTCTGTCTCTGTTTTTAACTCTTCATCTCTCCACTTTTGAAACAGCAAACGGAAATCAACGTTCCTACTGGACAGGTTCAGGAAGAAATCAATCAATTTTCAAATGTTTTCTCTCTTCTCAACATGACCCGATACATTTGCAGGAAATAAACACATAAGGGACAAATCCAAGCTTCAAAGTAATATGGCCTGAAAAGAGCAAATACACATTTCAAAGGAAAGGGGGTGAATCAAAAGAAACAGATTTACAAAAAAGAAGGCCAACATCTCAAGCATACCTTTCATTCTATGGCTGCTACCAGGCTTCAAATCTCAGGAGTGCCCCAGAGTGTTGGGTCTGCCCTTACAAATCTACTAAGGTACCCATCTCAACATTGATGAGGCTACCTTGCTAGTTTTGGTACAGCCTTCAAACTTTAAGGCACAAAAGCTATTATGAAACATTGGCAGCCATATTATCTACATCTAAAAATGACATACAGTAAGAACCAAGCACATAACAAAGTCAATTACTCGCTTTGTTAATTAAACTTTGAGGGGGTAAACACATCACAACTGTCTTGGTCAATTAGCTTGTCATAATGCTTTCTTTCCATCATATAGAGTACATGACAGACGCATGTCATACATTCTACATTCTTAAACCACCAACCACCACCCATCGATGATTGTATCAGTATTACAAGTTTAATTAAAAGCAATAACAGAGACACATCTTCACTATAACATCTTATTCTCAAAGGAGTAGGCTGGGAAGCAAGATTTCTTGTACCTTTAGGTTGTCTAACTAGAGAATCTGTGTTGGGTTTGTTGACTGATGTGCACTGGCAGAGTCTGGAGACAGCACTGTCCCATTGGGACTGAGCTTATTAGTAGTGAGATTGTTTGGACCTGGCCCTCCATTTCTGATCATAAATTCTTAAGGGTATTATACCATTAAATTGAACGCAATCAGTAGACATTATTTAGATCTGGAGGGGCTCCGGTCAAGAATCCAAGAGGTTCAGAGGTACATGTAGCATCAACTCCATTTTAAGTATTTAGTACACAAAAAAATGCTGGGTTAAAAACAACCCAGCCTTGGGTAAATAGTGGACAGAACACATGTTGGGTTATTTTGACCCAGTCAGTTGGTTCACTTAGTTGGGTTATTTACTTTGAAGACTGGAGGCGTGGCTTCGTAGGTGTGTGGCTTTTAGAATATTATTTTTAACTGTGTACGTAAATGTCATTCCGGTTAATCTTTGTTATAATGTCATCACATGTTAAGGTTGAGCAAAGACACTTTTGTAGCTTTATTGAGGCTTACACACACTGGTTTCGCTTCATTACGCACAACCCTGTGTGATGTAGATTTTTTGAGGTTGTGTCCCTTTCTCAAGTCAGCAGCAAGGAGGGTCCTAGACGAAGACAACGTCTGGGCTGTGGCAGGAAAATGGCTGGTCCAGTTAAGACTGGTCACAACCGGAGTGGCTGGTCCAGCAGCTTCACACTGCAGAACAACACAGGCTCTGTCCACTACTATGGCAGACCTAAATTGTGCAGAAACTACGGCCAACTGTCCGCAGCCTGCACAGGAATCATCTGCAAAATCTGTAAAGACAATCATCCCACCTCAGACTGGTGAGGGGTCTAGGAGGGGGAGAGATGGTTTCCCAGAGGGGATAGGGGGGTTTGGGAGTTGTGCTGTATGGCCCATGGGGGATGGATCTGAGCCCGTAGGGGCTAGGTTGGAGGGATTCCCATGGATTCCCATGTGGAATTCCGGGTCTCCGGCAGCATTTGGAACTGCCGATCTGCAGTCAAGAACGTTGCATTAATCTCAGCATATGCTGCCTTTCAGTCCTCTTTTTGGCCCTGACTCTCGCTCACCAGGTGCCTTTAGAGAGTTGCTCAATTAGCTTGACACCTTGATAAACTAATTTCCTAATGATGGCTACCTTCGATTAATTTATTTCCAACTGTTTCGGTAGGTAGCCTGGCAGGTAGGGGTGGCATGTAGCCTGGCGGGTAGGGGTGTTGGGCCAGTAACCGAAAGGTTGCTGGATCAAATCCCTGAGCTGACAAGGTAAATATCTGCCATTCTGCCACTGAGCAAGGCAGTAAACCCACTGTTCCCTGGGTGCTGTAGATGTTGACTAAGGCAGCCCCTGTCACCTCTGATTCAGAGAGGTTGGGTTAAATGCGGAAGACACATTTCAGTTGAATGCATTCAGTTGTACAACTGACTATGTATTCCCTTTCCCTCTTTTGACCTCACCCTTTCCAGTCCCTTTCCACTCACAAGGCAGGCAATATATTTTACGTCATCTTTACTAGAGGATGTTTGCCTGCTAATTTCACAGAAACCCTGCTCCAGGTCTCTTATCACTACTTTGTTTCCTTTTCTGTCTCCCTCTCCTCCAACCTGAGCCACTGAGCCCCTACCCAGCTGGTCATATACCATCGCAATTTTCATACTCTCTCTCCCACTAGTAGCTCCTCTACTACCCTATCATCTCTACCTTTTGCAAAATCCTACTTCTTCCTGTCTCCTAATTCTGCCTCCAACCCTACCTTTCCGCCTCCTGTGACTCACACTGTCCCCTTTCCTCTCAGCAGGTCTGGCCCTCTCCTCCTGCTCCGGGTATGAGAGCTCATTGCGGGTTTACAGAACAGGGCTGCGGGCAGAACAGAATACTCTACAACATAAGTAGAGAATGACCCTACCTCACACAGGAAGCAGCACATGTACTAATCCAAACATCTGTAATCTCCCATCTGGATTGCTGGTTCCGTGTGGCTCAGTTGGTAGAGAATGGCACTTGCAATTCCAGAGTTGTGGGTTTGATCCCCACGGGGAATTCATGAAAATGTATTCACTCACTACTGTAAGTCACTCTGGATAAGAGAGTCTGCTAAATGACTAAAATGTACAAATCAAACCCCTGCAATTTATCCAGAATGCCACAGTCCGCTTGGTGTTTAAATTCTCCCATGTCTCCCTGCTCCTCTGTATAGTCCACTGGCTTCCAAGACCGTGGTACTTGCCTACGGAGCAGCAAGAGAAACTACCCCTCCCAACGTTTTTGGAACTTCTTGGGTGGAGGCCATTTCTGGGACGTGTTGGGCGGTGCCTATTGAAATATCTGGGTTGTTGGTGGATGGGGTGGATAAGCCTAAAAACATTTTATTATATTCGTTTTTTCCAAATTCTGGGCAAGATGACATTGTATATCCATTTAGTTAAAATTCGAAATAACACGCAATTCAAACAATAATATATCCAAATTAAAACCAACAAAAAATGCATTCAATAATAAAAAGGTAACAAACAATCCATCAATTAATCCAAAATGTGTTTATATTAATTTACCTGTTTCTTTGAGGAGTGGGTCTAGATTGCTTCTTCTTCTTATTATTATTATTATTCTGTGGGTTTTATGGCAAACTACAACCCAAAAAGGTATATAGCGGCCACCAACTGGACTAGTTGAAAAACTAGGAAAAACGAACATCCATACGTGATAAGGAAAACTAACTTAATCCATCTAAATAAAACTAGTACAATTACAAAACCAAAACTTCCACTTATTCTCTTCTCACAGCTTGTGACAATACTCCATGCAACTCCTCCACTGAGAAATCATTCAGTCCCAGGAACTGCTCCGCCACATCCACAATGATGTATCTTTTCCTGAACCTTCTCTACACCTTGGCAGTGCTATTAATCACCATAGCTTTAAAGGTGGTTTAGAATGCTGTTGTTTGGAGTCTTCCTTACTTTGTTGGTCTGGTGGAGTGTTTGACATGTGTTTGTGTCTTTATGTTTGGGGACATGAGGGCTGGGCTGGCAGTTGCTGGATGAGGTAGCATTTGGGGATGGTCAGTGCTGTATCCAGTTTTTGTGCTGGGATGGGAAAACCTGGTTTGGTGTTGTGGCTGGGTTGGAAAACATGCTGATACGAGGGCTGGAAACCAGGAGTTGATGCTGGGTCTGGGGACATGGGTCTGTAGAAGAAAAGAAGGACAACCTGAGGAGCGAGCAGACAGACAAGGGAACCTTAGACCCAGAGGTTAATGGTGGTACTTCCCTTTGGACTGGTCACTCCAAGTGAAAATCTGATCTTTGATCCCTCTGCCGCACCTCATCTGGTGCTGGAAACCAGGTTGATGCTGCAGAGGGGAAGCAGGAAAACCTGAGGAGGCACTTATGCCTAAAATAATGCTACAAAACTGTGAGTGCTAAACACATGGATCACAATAAAAAATAACAGATTAACCAGAATGACATTTACCCTCACGGGTGACCAAAAATAACAATCTTAAAGCAACTCCCCTACTAAGCCATGCCTCCAGTCTTCTGATTGACCCAGTGGGTCATAGCTCATTAACCCAGCATCAATAACCCAACAACCAAAATGAGTGAACCAACTGGCTGGATCAAAATAACTCAACGTGTGTTCTTTCCGATTGTAGAGGACTTTGCTTTTTTTCTCAGGATATACTAGCGGAGAATTACAGCCAATTTCATTGGCATTTTTTTTTTAAATACAGTGATTTTATCAATAAATGAAATGTTATGAACAGTCAAAATCATGTTTTTCATGCAATTGGATGTTACTTGGATAAAACCAGATCAAAGTATGATGACCAAAGTATGAAAAATGACAATTACTTTTGCATTGATAAAGTTTGATTATTAAGTTAAGGGTCCCCTCCCCTTGTCAAACTTTTGGATCCCGGGGGGGGGGGATTATTAAGGAGATAGGTTGATGGTAACATTATATTATCTTAACTAATTTAAATAAGTACCACTTTGTAACTAACATCAGAGAAGGCGTGTTTGCAGAGGGTCGTGCTTTATCTGGCTAGACAGATACTCTACTGGTGCCACAATTTGACTATGAGTGTAAGCAATTGAAATTAAAAGTTTTCACTATAAATCTATGGCTAAGATATTGTTTATATGTTTCCCCTTTCATCTGTGTCTGGTGTTAGCTAGTTGCTGGCTAGCTAGGTCTTCAGCCAGCATGGAACAAAAGGGGGGGAATAGTTGTTCAAAACTCTGACACAGTTGTCATATCAACACATCAGTCAGTGCTGCTGTGAACTGCATCACAAGAGACATGCCAAATGGGAGATGTATAAAAAAAATGGTGATAAAGTAATTCAAACTGATTTTCACCAATAAAATGTCATTTACATTGACATTGCATCAGCAATGACAATTTTGTTTTAAACATATTCCATTTCGCTTGTCTCTTGTGATGTAGTTCATAGCAGCACTGATGGATGTGTTGATATGACAACTGCGTCAGAGTTTTGAACAACTCGTTGGAACCTTTTGTTCCATGCTGGCTGAAGAACTAGCTAGTTACTGACTTGCTGTATTGTGATGCAGAATCTTGTGATGCAGCTCACTGCATCCAAGTTTCTTGACATAGGTGATTCAAGAATCTGTAGGTCAAGGTGAGGTCATGAATATAACCTCTCTGCTAACCCAGCAAGTCATTTCAAACTTCCTGTTAGTTAGCCATGAGAGAAAGTACTTTTTATCCAACTTTGAGCATTTCTATCCAAAACAATTATGGCAGATATTTTAGTCACTCAAAAGGCTATTTTTTAAGAATGACTGTTCGGGGCCTTTAAACTTGAAACACATGTTGTTTGCATGTATATATTTTTCTACGGCTGGCCATGCTTTCCACCTGGCTACCACTACCCCGGCAAAACATATCAGCACCCCCTTCTCCTTCACCCAAATCCAGACAGCTGATGTTCTGAAAGAGCTGCAAAATCTGGATACCTTCAAATCAGCTGGGCTAGTCAATCTGGACCCTCTCTTTTTAAAATGATCCGCCGAAATTGTTGCAACCCCTTTTACTAGCCTATTCAACCTCTCTTTCGTATCGTCTGAGATCCCCAAAGATTGAAAAGCTGCTGCAGTCATCCCCCTCTTCAAAGGGGGAGACACTCTAGACCCAAACTGTTATAGAACTATAACCATCCTGCCCTGCATTTCTAAAATCTTCGAAAGCCAAGTTAACAAACAGATCACCGAACATTTAGAATCCCACTGTACCTTCTCCACTATGCAATCTGGTTTCCGAGCTGGTCATGTGTGCACCTCAGTCACGCTCAAGGTCCTAAACAATATCATAACCGCCATCGATAAAAGACAGTACTGTGCAGTCTTCATCGACCTGGCCAAGGCTTTCAACTCTGTCAATTACGCATTCTTATCAGTAGACTCGGTAGCATTGGTTTCTCAAATGACTGCCTTGCCTGGTTCACCAACTACTTCTCAGAATGAGTTCAGTGTGACAAATCGGATGGGCCTGTTGTCCGGACCTCTTGCAGTCTCTATGGGGGTGCCAAAGGGTTCAATTCTAGGGCAGACTCTTGTCTCTGTATACAGTGGGGCAAAAAAAGTATTTAGTCAGCCACCAATTGTGCAAGTTCTCCCACTTAAAAAGATGAGAGAGGCCTGTAATTTTCATCATAGGTACACTTAAACTATGACAGACAAAATGAGAAAAAATCCAGAAAATCTAATTGTAGGATTTTTAATGAATTTGCAAATAAGTATTTGGTCAATAACAAAAGTTTATCTCAAGACTTTGTTATATACCCTTTCTTGGCAATGACAGAGGTCAAACGTTTTCTGTAAGTCTTCACAAGGTTTTCACACACTGTTGCTGGTATTTTGGCCCATTCCTCCATGCAGATCTCCTCTAGAGCAGTGATGTTTTGGGGCTGTTGCTGGGCAACATGGACATTCAACTCCCTCGAAAGATTTTCTATGCGGTTGAGATCTGGAGAATGGCTAGGTCACTCCAGGACCTTGAAATGCTTCTTATGAAACCACTCCTTCGTTGCCTGGGCGGTGTGTTTGGGATCATTGTCATGCTGAAAGACCCAGCCACGTTTCATCTTCAATGCCCTTGCTGATGAAAGGAGGTTTTCACTCAAAATCTCACGATACATGGGCCCATTCAATCTTTCCTTTACACGGATCAGTCGTCCTGGTCCTTTTGCAGAAAAACAGCCCCAAAGCATGATGTTTCCACCACCATGCTTCACAGTAGGTATGGTGTTCTTTGGATGCAACTCAGCATTCTTTGTCCTCCAAACACGATGAGTTGAGTTTTTACCAAAAAGTTATATTTTGGTTTCATCTGAGATTATGATATTCTCCCAATCTTCTTCTGGATCATCCAAATGCTCTCTAGCAAACTTCAGATGGGCCTGGACATGTACTGGCTTAAGCAGGATTTGAGTCCCTGGCGGCGTAGTGTGTTACTGATGGTAGGCTTTGTTACTTTGGTCCCAGCTCTCTGCAGGGCATTCACTAGGTCCCCCTGTGTGGTTCTGGGATTTTTGCTCACCGTTCTTGTGATTGTTTTGACCCCACAGGGTGAGATCTTGCGTGGAGCCCCAGATCGAGGGAGATTATCAGTGGTCTTGTATGTCTCCCATTTCCTAATAATTGCTCCCACAGTTGATTTCTTCAAATCAAGCTGCTTATCTATTGCAGATTCAGTCTTCCCAGCCTGGTGCAGGTCTACAATTTTGTTTCTGGTGTCCTTTGACAGCTCTTTGGTCTTGGCCATAGTGGAGTTTGGAGTGTGACTGTTTGAGGTTGTGGACAGGTGTCTTTTATACTGATAACAAGTTCAAACAGGTGCCATTAATACAGGTAACGAGTGGAGGACAGAAGAGTTACAGGTCTGTGAGAGCCAGAAATCTTGCTTGTTTGTAGGTGACCAAATATTTATTTTCCACCATAATTTGCAAATAAATTCATTAAAAATCCTACAATGTGATTTTCTGGATTTTTTTCTTCTCATTTTGTCTGTCATGGTTGAAGTGTACCTATGATGAATATTAAAGGCCTCTCACATCTTTTTAAGTGGGAGAACTTGCACAATTGGTGGCTGACTAAAAACGTTTTTGCCCCACTGTACATCAATGATGTTGCTCTTGCTGCTGGTGACTCTCTGATCCAACTCTACGCAGAAGACACCATTCTGTATATATCTGGCACTTCTTTGGACACTGCTAACAAACCTCCAAAGGAGCTCCAACGCCATACAACACTCCTTCCATGGCCTCCAACTGCTTTTAAATGCTAGTAAAATTAAGTGCATGCTCTTCAACCGATTGCTGCCCGCACCCTCCCGTCGGACTAGCATCACTAATCTGGATGGTTCTGACCTAGAATATGTGGACAACTACAAATACCTAGGTGTCTGGTTAGACTGTAAACTCTCCTTCCAGGCTCACATTAAGCATCTCCAATCCAAAATGAAATCTAGACTTGGCTTCCTATTTCGCAACAAACGCCTACTTCAATCATGCTGCCCAACATACCCTTGTAAAACTGACTATCCTACCAATCCTTGACTTCTGCAATGTCATTTACAAAATAGCCCCCAACACGCTACTCAGCAAACTGGATGTAGTCTATCACAGTGCCATCCGTTTTGTCACCAAAGGGGTGCGACCTGGATGCTCTCGTTGGCTGGCCCTCGCTACATATTTGTCGCCAAACCCACTGGCTCCAGATCATCTATGTCTTTGCTAGGTAAAGCTCTGCCTTATCTCAACTCACTGGTCACCATAGCAATACCCACCCCTTAGCACGTTCTCCAGCAGGTATATTTCACTGGTCATCCCCAAAGGCAACATCTTTGGCCATCTTTCCTTCCAGTTCTCTGCTGCTGATGACTGGAACGAATTGCAAAAATCACTGAAGCTGGAGTCTTATCTCCCTCTCTAACTTTAAGCATCAGCTGTCAGAGCAGCTTACCGATCACTGTACCTGTACACAGCTAATCTGTAAATAGCACACCCAACTACCTCATCCCCATATTATGACTTACCCTTTTGCTCTTTTGCACCCCAGTATCTCTACTTGCACATCTATCACTCCAGTGTTAATGCTAAATTGTAATTATTTCTCCTCTATGGCCTATTTATTGCCTACCTCAACACTCTTCTACATTTGCAAACACTTTACATGGATTTTTCATTTTTTTTTCTATTGTGTTATTGACTGTACATTTGGTTATGTGTAACTCTGTGTTTTTGTCGCAGTGCTTTGCTTTATCTTGGCTAGGTCGCAGTTGTAAATGGGAACTTGTTCTCAACTGGCCTACCTGGTTAAATAAAGGTTTAAAAAAATGCTGTTTGCATGTTTAGTGAGTAAACCAAACCACAGATCATAAATCATAACGTTTTAAGAACCTAAATCATCATGCCCCTCCTCAATCGGTAGCCATTTATTCAGTGTTTTCTCAATAATTGAGGCTAACAGCTTGTATACAGACTGCAGGTCTGTCTTAATCCACCTTGATCATCTGGCTCAATATGAGCCATTGTAATTTCTGTTCAGTTGGCCATCATCCATCTAATCACATTGATACATTTTTTGCCTTCCATTAAGCAGAGATGTATTCTTACTTGATTCTCCCTGCTGCTCTACTTGCTATGTCTATCTCTCTAGTTTACACAAGGCTTTGGGATCTTCTCTGCTAACACTCAGCTAAATTTGCCAAGACTAGCAGGCCCTACATCACTCATAAAACAGCAGTGTTTACATTTGCCTTCAGGTTTAAATGTGAGACTCACTGTACTTGCTTTCTCAAACACTTTTTATTAATATTAAAAAACTCAGGCAAACATTTGCTATGCACAGAGGATGATTTCTCTGAAAGTTCCACAGAGAAAGTAAAGAAACCAGCTATAGGGGTTTGAGCATGATTCTCATCCAATGCAATGATCCCTTGTGTACAGAGTTGAGATGGGAATCGGGCCTGAAACGTTATAACCAAAACAAACCCAAGTACCCAGTACTACTTCTTATATTCTCACTCTCAGTCCCCACCACCTCCGCCTCTCTCTGTTAATCCCTGCAGAGCCTACACACTTTTATCCCCCCTGGCCTGGATGAACCAACACCGACAGATCTCAGCTGATCATCCCTCCAGCCATGCAAGCCGTAACCAACCTGATCTGCCTGAATTGAGCCTGCTATAGGAAAACACCACTGATACTGGCCTCTCTGACTCCAACGCATGCACAATATAGTGCTGCATTGTGCATTCCTCCAGTAATCACCAGCCAGCTTCAGGTGCAAAGTCTCATGTGCATGAGAAACAGATCTGGCAATGTACCATATACAGTGCTTGAATTAACCTTTTACTGCAGTGGGCTAAATCAGGATCATACGGAGTGTTTCTTGGTAGTCTTAAACAAATCTACTTTGTATCAAAGAAAACACCTCACACACATGGTTATGTGCTTGAAAAAAGAAGACACCTGTACTGTGCCAGATATAGAGTTGAAATATATTCCATTTTGAGTTTGCATCCTAATACTACACTTTATATACATCACAGAAGACTAAACTATAACAAAACCGTTTGACATAGAAGCACCAGATGTTGCATCGCACAAATGGTTTTAATGTGGAATCTGTACCCTTGACAATAACATGGACAGCAATGGTTTGATGACATTCCATTATTTGAAAGACACATACACATTACCAGGCAAATCCTTTTTTCTATATTTACAATTTAGATCAGCTATGCTGAGTCCCTTGGGATAAACAAATACTGAACCATCTAATGATGGGATTTATAAATAAATTATCTGGGCTTAAAATGGTTATGGGCATAAAAAAGGAAGACACCTGTATCATCTCAGATATATTTTTTATTTAACCTTTATTTAACTAGGAAAGTCAGTTAAGAAAAAATTCCGTATTTACAATGATGGCCTAACCCAGCCATACAACGATGCTGGGCCAGTTGTGATACAGCCTGGAATTGAACCAGGGTCTGTAGTGACACCTCTAGCACTGGGATGCAGTGCCTTAGACCGCTGTGCAACTCAGGAGCCCAAGAGTTGAAATGTATTCAATTTTGAGTTTGCATCCCAATATTGCACTTTATAAACATCACAGAAGACTGACATATACCAAAACAGTTTGACCAGATTTTCTGCTGTTTTTTGTAAATAATGTTTATTAATTATGAAATTCTGAACATTCCACCCATGAGGCCACTAGTCATTTGACTGCAGGAAACGGCTACGTGATAGCATTTGAAGGTGAAATAGGATTGTGAATGACTCTCTCATTGTAGATAGAATTGTTATAATGCTTTTGACTGCATTAAATTTACACATCTGATCTTGACTGTCTCAACACATCAATACCACTAGATTGCCACCAAATCAGTCTTCTAAACTGTTATAGTTATTTCATCTTCTGTTCATGACTGATTTTCTTTAAATAATTTTCACAAACCCTGCTTTGTCTTTTTCATAGTGCCTCTTTTCGCCATCTGTGTGGTTGCCTGCCTGTGTTTCCCCTCAGCATACTTTTATTCTGTATACTACAATACAAACCCTCTCTGTGGGAATGCACAAAAGACCACTCTTACTGGAGCTTAGATCTCCTAGCTTCATTATCTGGTAGTTCTTTTGAAGGCGATCTGCTTTTGTCTTCTCAACACAAGCTCCCATTGACTGACAGGAGGACGTAATCTTAGTCACTTCTGTCATTGTGCACAGATTAGCTTTCTGTTAGTTGTTTCTGTGAGTGAATTGTTTGGCAGGATTTAGGATCAGAATCTTCCTTCGTTTAGGTTCTTCTTTTGATTGTAACTTATTTTCTAACTCAAGTGTGCTGTGAATAGTGGGTGTCGTCTGTTCAAGAGGTTGGGGGTGGAGGCCCACTTATTTTTATTTTATTTTCTTATTTATATTGAACTTATTATTATGTAAACTCTGTATATATTTCTTACAGTTTTTGTTTTTATCTGAGTGGCAGCCAAGAGGTAGGTGTTTTATACATTTATGATTTGAAATGGATAACGTAGCTGTAATCCCCCCCCAACAAAAAAATATAAAACAAATATCAATCTGGTCAAAAACAAGGAAAAGTACATTAAAGCACCAGATTGCTTGGATTTAGTTTTTAAACCTGAATTACATCATAAAACCAGATTAATCTTTACTGATGTCTAGCAAAAAGCAAAAGTATTTTACTACAATTTTACTAAAATCTTTACATGTTTATGGCTCTAGGATGTTGTGTTCCTATAAATAATGTTTGAATATAGCTACCGGTATCCACTGAGCCTTAAAGTGATGGGCCAGAATGTTTGTATAATTTCAGCCAGTAGTTTTGAAAGTGTTGCTCACGAGCCAAAACGGGTCCCTTTTATGTTTACTACATTATCCAATTGTGAACTACGTCATCCAATTGAGTACTACATCATCAATTTTGTATGACATGTTATGTCCTGTAATTTTTGTACAATTATTATTATGGTATGTTATGAATCTGATTTGATACAATATGTTTGAAATTTGTTCACTGCATCTTGATTTTGTGCAGCAGGCTGCTTCATTGGCATATAGTGTTGTTCTTGCCAAATGCAGCAATAAACTGGATGGGAAAGCTGAGTAAAACATTTTGATCAATGCACGGCAAGCATGAACAGGCCTCTAATAATTTCACATTAAAGTAAAGCAGGGGAAACAGGAGGACAATCAATTCTTTAGTTTCCTCCCTTTCAGGATGTTTATTGTCCACCAAGAGTAGACAGATTGTTATTTTTTTCTGTGCTGTTGTATTTTCTGTTCATTTCTAAACTGCCACACACAGTATCGAACTAATTAAATCAGGTTTTAAGCACATCTCTCTACTTTAAGCACATCTCTGTATTAAGATGGCGCAGGAGAAGAAGGCTGACGTTTTACGTGCTCCTATCCAATTATGTTTTTTTGTTCGTTACTTTGCGTTGTTTTTAACTTATATCGTAACTATTTTGTACATAATGTTGCTCCTACCGTCTCTTATGACCAAAAATAACTTCTGGATATCAGAACTGCGATACTCACCACAAGCTGGCAGAATCCTTTTTTTCCTTTAACAAGTCCAAGGAGCCCGTCGTGAATGACATACTGCTTTCCCGGGAACAGGCCCAGATCCCCATCTGCGTGAATAGAAGGTGGAGAAAAAGGGGCCAGAGGGCAGGCTGCCATCGGAGAATTCGTAGGCAATCAAATAAAACCCCACTGCCTTTCAATCTGCTAGCAAACGTACAATCTTTGGAAAATAAAATTGATGACCTACGCGGAAGATTAAACTACCAACGGGATATTCAAACTGTAATGTCTTATGCTTCACAGAGTCATGGCTGAACAACAAAATTATCAGCATACAGCTGGCTGGTTATACACTGTATCGGCAGGATAGAACAGCGGCGTCTGGTAAGACAAGGGGCGCCAAAATATGCATTTTTGTAAATGATGCACAACTGCTGCACGATATCTAAGGAAGTCTCCAGGTTTTGCTCGCCTGAGGTAGAGTATCTCATGATAAGCTGTAGACCACACTATCTACCTAGACAGGTTTCATCTGTATTTTTTGAAGCTGTTTTATATACCACCACAGACTGAGGCTGGCACGAAGACTGCACTCAATGAGATTTATTGAGCTATAAGCAAACAGGAAAACGCTTACCCAGAGGCAGCGCCAGGGACTTTAATGCAGGGAAACTTAAATCGGTCTTACTAAATTTCTATCAGCATGTTAAATGTGCACCAGAGGGAATAAACTCTGGACTACCTTTACTCCACACACAGAGACGCATCGAATGCTCGCCCTCCATTTGGCAAATCTGACCATAAATCTATCCTCCTTATTCCTGCTTACAAGCAAAAATTTAAGTAGGAAGCACTAGTGACTCGATCCATAAAAGAGTGGTCAGATGAAGCAGATGCTAAGCTACAGGACTGTTTTGCTATCACAGACTGGAATATGTTCCGCAATTCCTCTGATGGCATTGAGGAGTACACCACATCAGTCATTGGCTTCATCAATAAGTGCATCGATGATGTTGTCCCCCCAGTGACTATACATACATACCCCAACCAGAAGCCATGGATTACAGGCAACATCCACACTGAGCAAAATGGTAGAGCTGCTAATTTCAAATTTCAAATTTCAAATCCTGCTATGCCCTCCGATGAACCATTCAACAGGCAAAGCCTTCAATACAGGACTAAGATCGAATCGTACTACACCAGCTCAGATGCTCGTCGGATGTGGCAGGGCTTGCAAACCATAACAGACTACAAAGGGAAGCACAGCCGAGAGCTGCCCAGTGACACGAGCCTACCAGGAGAGCTAAACTACTTCTATGCTTGCTTCGAGGAAAATAACGCTGAAACATACATACATGAGAGCACCAGCTGTTCCCGAAGACTGTGTGATCACGCTCTCCACAGCCGACGCAGCCAATGTGACCTTTAAACAGGTCTACATTCAGAAGGTCACAGGGCCAGATGGATTACCAGGACGTGTACTGCGAGCATGTGCTGACCAGCTGGCAAGTGTCTTCACTGACATTTTCAACCTCTCCCTGTCCAAGTCTGTAATAACAACATGTTTTAAGGCAGACCACCACAGTCCCTGTGCCCAAGAGCCTTCTTAAATGACTACCGACCCGTAGCACTCACATCTGTAGCCATGAAGTGCTTTGAAAGGCTGCTCATGGTTCACCCACTCCAATTTGCATACTGCCCTAACAGATCCAAAGATGATGCAATCGCTATTGCATTCCACACCTTTCCCACCTGGAGAAAAAGGAACACCTATGTGAGAATGCAATTAATTAACCACAGCTCAGCGTTCAACACCATAGCGCCCTTCAAGCTCATCAATAAGCTAAGAACCCTGGGACTAAACCCCTCCCTCTGCAACTGGATCCTGGGCTTCCTGACAGGCCACCCCCGGGTGGTGAGGGTAGGTAACAAGACATCTGCCATGCTGATCTTGAACACGGGGCCCCCTCAGGGGTGCGTTCTCAGTCATTTTCTGTAATCCTTGTCCACTCATGACTGCACGGCCAGGCATGACTCCAACACCTTCATTAAGTTTGCTGATGACACAACAGTGGTAGGCCGAGACAGTCAATAGGGAGGAAGAGACAGTCAATAGGGAGGAGGTCAGAGACCTGGCCATGTGGTGCCAGGACAACAACCTCTCCCTCAACGTGATCAAGACAAAGGATATGATTGTGGACTACAGGAAAAAGAGGACCATGCATGCCCCCATTCTCATCGACAGGGCTGTAGTGGAGCAGGTTGAGAGCTTCAAGTTGCTTGGTGTCCACATCACCAACAAACTAACATGGTCCAAGCACACCAAGACAGTCGTGAAGAGAGCATGACAAAACCTATTCCCTCTCAGGAGACTAAAAAGATTTGGCATCGATCCTCAAAAGTTTCTACAGCTGCACCATCGAGAGCACTGGTTGCATCACTGCCTGATATGGCAACTGCTCAGCCTCCGATCATCTACTGTTCTCTCTGCTATCGCACAGCAAGCGGTATTGGAGCACCACGTCTAGGTCCAAGAGACTTCTAAACAGCTTCTACCCCCAAGCCATAAGGCTCCTGAACATCCAATCAAATGGCAACCCAGACTATTTGCATTTCCCCTCCTTTTACACCACTGCTACTCTCTGTTGCTATCATCTATGGATAGTCACTTTCATAACTCTACCTATATATACATATTACCTCAATTAAGTCAACTAACCGGTGCCCACTACATTGACTCTGTACCGGTACCCCCCTGTATTTAGTCTCACTATTGTTATTTTACTACTAATTACTTGTTACTTTTATTTCTTATACATATTTTTTATATACTGTATATATATATATATATATATATATATATATATATATATATATATATATATATATTTCAACTGCATTGTTGGTTATGGGCTTGTAAGTAAGAATTTCACTGTAAGTTCGACACCTGTTGTATTCTGCGCATGTGACTAATAACATTTGATTTGATTCTATGAAACAATCTTCAAGCAATACGGTTTTCAGGGCTCTATTGAATCGGATCTGTTTTAGCCTGCATAACAGTTATTTTGGTGGTGTCAGAGGTAGAACTACATTAGAGCTGTCAAATCCACAAGTGGCTCCTGGTATTATACCTAAAGCGGACATTGCCACTGACTGCACGGAGGCACATTAATAGAAATCCCATGCTACCTTGTTTACAAGTTCTAACACTGGAATGAGAGATGTTATCTACCTCCATTAGGATGATAGAAATCCTCATTATTTGTTTAATGATCTTTCAAATTTTGTGTAATTATTTCTAAATAGCCTACACTTTCTCCCTCTGAACTTCTAACACAAGTGGGGCGGGTGTGGCTTCATGACAATGATCCCAAGAGCAGCTGCTCACCGATTTGAAGGATCCAACACAGTTCCACCTCCGATGCGCCAAAACATCAGCTATGCAGGTGTCTGCTACCACAATGCTTGATCTGACTGAATCTAAGTGTGCGGAGCATCAAATGTTTTCCCTCCCTCCATTGCCATGTGTGTTGGAGAGGACAGAGTGAGTTTTATGGGGTAGGAAGCATGTGGAGATCAAACTGAAAACTGTAGCTTATATCACTAACAGTATAGATAGGAAAAACCTCATAAACAGTTGGATAAAACACTAAGATTTTTGATATTAATTTAGATGGGAAATAGCACAGTCTTCTCCCATTTGAATAAATGTTAGGAATCTGTTGGGGGTAAATTACGGTATGGAAAAAAAGGATGTACCTTTTTGAAAAATGAATGGTTTAGCATTCTGTAAAAGACTAAACCCACCATAGACCTGACACGTCAAAATTGTATTTAATGATAAGAGACATTGACATTCACAGTGCGTTATAATTTGGAAGAAAATGCATAACCAGAAAAAGCAATTGTGTGATAGGCAAGCTACATTACCAAGTAAATGCTAACTGATTACATTTAACATGCACCAGCAGCAAATCACAAATCGCTAAACTAATGTTGTTAGACTGCCCTCAATGGAATGCAAGCAAAAATCACCTAACAAATTAGAAATACTGGAAACGCCAAGATACTATTCTTATTTACTATCTTCATAGTATGCATTTCTACACTCACAAGCACATTTGTGGAATGCACTCTTCATATACCCTTTGGGAAAGGTATATACTGAAACAGTAAGTACATGCATTATATCTCATTGAAGTGACTATTCACTATTTACTTTTCATTCATCCTTTCTTAACGTCTGATTCGTTTTAGGAAAATAACTTTCAGCAGCAATGTCTTTAGTGTGATATAGAAATTGTCAAGGATACAACTCATAGTCCCATGGTATAGCTGTTTATTCTCCCATTATTATCTCACACAGTACAACAAGAGTACACAGTACCACCTGCCCTATTACCAGCATACTTGAATGGGAATTATATATGACAATTATTCTGTACTGACCAGGCTTAATGAGACTGTGGAGCAGCTGCAGTTGAAATGGGAAAATAATTACTACATATAATCCCGGTTTTATTGTATGTTAAATGTGTCTTTTCGAAATATGATGAAATGTCTTAGAAACCGAGGACAGTCAGAACCACTGTGGAAGGTGGTATCTATCTACTAAGCAAGACAGAGAAGAGCGGGAAAGGCTACTTTGGAAAGATGCCAAAACCCACCCCCTTATTCTCTACCCTATCTCTCCCAGAATGTTATTTTACTAACATTGATGTACAGTGGCTGTCATTGCCATTTAAGATGAGGGAGGACAATATTTTTTTTATGAGCATAGCCATGTTTCTATTACAACATATTGGATGACTGTCATTCATATTCAATTCACCCAGCTCAGTGTAATGTTGAGAGGTTTAGGCTACTACATGATACTCAAATTTGACCTATACAAATCATGAGGTTGCTACCACTTAGACTGAGAATTACATTTTACATCGTAGGTGCACAGGTTGAGAGAAATTTGAGTAATCAAGGTGACAGACATTGACACATTCAATTCCACCTTGCACAAACTTGCCTGCATCTAGCTGATCTTGGGTGTAATCATTAGTCAAACAGTTGCAAATGAGAGTTTTTATTAGACAATTTCAAGTATGTCTATCTCTGTTTTGTTCGATTTGCTTCTCCTTTTCACATATATACGCTCTGCTCCTCCTACCTTTTCCCTTCGCTTGTGGACTTCAGGTCACAACACATCAGCTGTCTGTGGCCATGCGAAAAAACCTTTCCAAGCCAAACCTTCATGTCATAACCACAACACATAGCCTAGATCTTTGTCACCATACAGTGCCTTGCAAAAGTATTCATCCCCCTTGGTGTTTTTCCTATTTTCTTGCATTACAACCTGTAATTTAAATAGATTTGTATTGGATTTCATGTAATGGACTAACAAAATAGTTTAAATTGGTGAAGTAAAATGGAAAAAACAACTTCTTTCAAAAATTTCTACGGAAATATGGCGAGTGCATAACTATTCACCGCCTTTGCTATGAAGCTCCAAAACAAGATATGGTGCAACCAATTACCTTCAGAAGTTACAGAATTAGTTAGATTCCACACATGTGGACTTTATTTAAGTGTCACATGATCTGTCACATGATCTTAGTATATTTACACCTGTTCTAAAAAGCCAGATTCTACAACACCACTAAGCAAGGGGCGCCACCAAGCAAGCGGCACCATGAAGACAAAGGAGCTCTCCAAACAGGGTAGGGACAAATATGTGGAGAAGTACAGATCAAGGTTGGGTTATAAAAAAAAAAAAAGACATTTTGAACATCCTACGGAGCACCATTATTAAAATGGTGAAATCATTTTTAATTATAAATCCATTATTAAAAAATGGAAAGAATATGGCACCACAATAAAACTGCCAAGAGAGGGCTGCCCACAAAAACTCACAGACCCGGCATGGAGGGCATTAATCAGAGATGCAACAAAGAGATCAAAGATAACCCTGAAGGAGCTGCAAAGCTCCACAGTGGAGATTGGAGTATCTGTCCATAGGACGACTTTAAGCCGTACACTCCACAGAGCTGGGATTTACGGGAAGACTGGTCAGGAAAAAATGGTCAGAAAAAATAAGCAAACACGTTTGGTGTTTGCCAAAAGGCATGTGGTAGACTCCCAAAACATATGGAAGAAGGTACTCTGTTCAGATGAGACTAAAATGTAGCTTTTTGGCCATCAAGGAAATTCTATTTCTGGTGCAAACCCAGCACCTTTCATCACCCTTAGAACACCATCCCCACAGTGAAGCATGGTGGTGGCAGCATCATGCTGTGGGATGTTTTTCATCGCAGGGCAGTTTTGCCTTGAAGAATGGGCAAAAATCCCAGTGGCTAGATATGCCAAGCTTATAAAGACATAACCCAAGAGACTTGCAGCTGTAATTGCTGCAAAAGGTGGCTCTACAAAGTATTGACTTTGAGGGGGTGAATAGTTAAGCACGCTCAAATTTTATTTTATTTTTGTCTTATTTCTTGTTTGTTTCACAATAAAAAAGATTTTGCATCTTCAACGTGGTAGGCATGTTGTGTAAATCAAATGATATAACCCCCCCCCAAAATCAATTATAATTCCAGGTTGTAAGGAAACAAAATAGGAAAATTGCCAAAGGGGGTGAACACTTTCGCACGCCACTGTAGGCTCTAACTAGCAAAGCAAACGGCTCTGGGATACAAATAATAATTGCAACTAGGGAGCCAGTCAGCTAACGTTAGCTAGCTAACTAACAGTACACTTTATCTTAAGACATGTAGCCAGCTAACACTACCCTAGCTTGAAATGAAACCACGTTCTGTCAAAAGAAACATGTCATATTTGAAAATGTAGCTAGCTAAAGCTAGATTATTTTAACCATATAAATCATCATGCATTATGCACGTGTCTCCCTGTCACGGATGCCATGCCACAGTTGCCCTTAGTTTGGAGGTGTAATCCAGAGACAGGTGTTTTAACCATCTCTTTCAATCAGTCTCTTCTCTTCACTTTAAGTGTAGGTTGATCTGTGAAATATTCATTACTCAGTGGTATTCCGCTTCTTGATTTCCCCAGCATCTTCCATTGAGATCATAATCTTAATCTCCATTTCAGGAATGTATTGGTTTTACGTTTAACTGCACTGCACTGCGAAGCTGAAATACTCTGTAAAGAAATTAAATAAACAAAAATGTCCAGCATCGCAGCCACTTGGGAATGGTTTACAAAAAGGGAAATCAATACATTGTGACTTAGTCACACCAAAGTGCAAAAGTGGTCAAATTTTTCTATGTAATGCTTGATGGAAGCTGAAATTGTTAGAGAAACAGCACCTTTGTAGTCACTCAATAAGAAGCACAGATTATCAACAATTTCCTGAGTAAAATGCTGTAATCTTTTGGATCAGGGAGATAGTTAAAGTACAGTGCCTTGCGAAAGTATTCGGCCCCATTGAACTTTGTGACCTTTTGCCACATTTCAGGCTTCAAACATCAAGATATAAAATTGTATTTTTTTGTGAAGAATCAACAACAAGTGGGACACAATCATGAAGTGGAACGACATTTATTGGATATTTATTTATTTATTGGATATAACTTTTTTAACAAATCAAAAACTGAAAAATTGGGAGTGCAAAATTATTCAGCCCCTTTACTTTCAGTGCAGCAAACTCTCTCCAGAAGTTCAGTGAGGATCTCTGAATGATCCAATGTTGACCTAAATGACTAATGATGATAAATACAATCCACCTGTGTGTAATCAAGTCTCCGTATAAATGCACCTGCACTGTGATAGTCTCAGAGGTCCGTTAAAAGCGCAGAGAGCATCATGAAGAACAAGGAACACACCAGGCAGGTCCGAGATACTGTTGTGAAGAAGTTTAAAGCCGGATTTGGATACAAAAAGATTTCCCAAGCTTTAAACATCCCAAGGAGCACTGTGCAAGCGATAATATTGAAATGGAAGGAGTATCAAACCACTGCACATCTACCAAGACCTGGCCGTCCCTCTAAACTTTCAGCTCATACAAGGAGAAGACTGATCAGAGATGCAGCCAAGAGGCCCATGATCACTCTGGATGAACTGCAGAGATCTACAGCTGAGGTGGGAGACTCTGTCCATAGGACAACAATCAGTCGTATATTGCACAAATCTGGCCTTTATGGAAGAGTGGCAAGAAGCCATTTCTTCAAGATATCCATAAAAAGTGTCGTTTAAAGTTTGCCACAAGCCACCTGGGAGACACACCAAACATATGGAAGAAGGTGCTCTGGTCAGATGAAACCAAAATTGAACTTTTTGGCAACAATGCAAAACGTTATGTTTGGCGTAAAAGCAACACAGCTCATCACCCTGAACACACCATCCCCACTGTCAAACATGGTGGTGGCAGCCTCATGGTTTGTGCCTGCATTTCTTCAGCAGGGACAGGGAATATGGTTAAAATTGATGGGAAGATGGATGGAGCCAAATACAGGACCATTCTGGAAGAAAACCTGATGGAGTCTGCAAAAGACCTGAGACTGGGACGGAGATTTGTCTTCCAACAAGACAATGATCCAAAACATAAAGCAAAATCTACAATGGAATGGTTAAAAAATAAACATATCCAGGTGTTAGAATGGCCAAGTCAAAGTCCAGACCTGAATCCAATCGAGAATCTGTGGAAAGAACTGAAAACTACTGTTCACAAATGCTCTCCATCCAACCTCACTGAGCTCGAGCTGTTTTGCAAGGAGGAACGGGAAAAAATGTCAGTCTCTCAATGTGCAAAACTGATAGAGACATACCCCAAGCGACTTACAGCTGTAATCGCAGCAAAAGGTGTCGCTACAAAGTATTAACTTAAGGGGGCTGAATAATTTTGCATGCCCAATTTTTCCGTTTTTGATTTGTTAAAATGTTTTGAAATATCCAATAAATGTCGTTCCACTTCATGATTGTGTCCCACTTGTTGATTCTTCACGAAAAAATTCAGTTTTATATCTTTATGTTTGAAGCCTGAAATGTGGCAAAAGGTCGCAAAGTTCAAGGTGGCCGAATACTTTCGCAAGGCACTGTATATTGACTTTTGTACCTGTTTCCTCCAGCATCTTCACAAGGTCCTTTGCTGTTGTTCTGGGATTGATTTGCACTTTTTGCACCAAAGTACATTCATCTCTAGGAGACAGAACGCGTCTCCTTCCTGAGTGGTATGACAGCTGCGTGGTCCCATGGTATTTAAACTTGCATACTATTTTTTGTACAGATGAACGTGGTACCTTCAGGCGTTTGGAAATTGTTCCAAACGATGAACCAGACTTGTGGAGGTCTACAAATGAATTTTGTTAGATCTTTGCTGATTAATTTTGATTTTCCCATGATGTCAAACAAAGAGGCATTGAGTTTGAAGGTAGACCTTGAAATACATCCACAGGTCCACCTCCAATTGACTCAAATTATGTCAATTAGCTTCTAAAGCCATGACATAATTTTCTGGGATTTCCAAGCTGTTTAAAGGCACAGTAAATTTAGTGTATGTAAACTTTTGACCCACTGGAATTGTGATACAGTGAATTAATAGTGAAATAATCTGTCTGTAAACAATTGTTGGAAAAATTATTTGTGTCATGCACGAAGTAGATGTCCTAACCGACTTGCCAAAACTATAGTTTGTTAACAAGACATTTGTGGAGTGGTTGACAAACAGGTTTTAATGACTCCAACCTAAATTTATGTAAACTGCCGACTTCAACTGTACATGCATATTATTAATGTTATCTCTCCATGTACATTTAAGTGCCAGCCATGCTTCCCTTGTCTGAGCCAATATACTTTTTTCCGAAGACACTGTTTTTGGCACATGACCTCATGACAAACAGTAGTCCAGGTGCGACAAAACTAGGGCCTGTAGGACCTGCCTTGTTGATAGTGTTATTAAAAAGACAGAGCAGCGCTTTATTATGGACAGACTTCTCCACATTTTGTAACTGTTGTACAGCAGTTTTACAATCCAGTTTTACACCGAGCAGTTTAGTTGCATCAACTTGCTCAAATTACATATAATGTATTACAAGATTTAATTGTGGTTTAGCATTTAGTGAATGACTTGACCCAAATACAATGCTTTGAGTTTTTAAATATTTAGAACTAACATATTCCTTACCATCCATTCTGAAACTAAAGGCATGTCACGCCTTGGTCTTAGTATTTTGTGTTCTTTTGGGTGGCAGTGAAGCCTAGTGGTTAGAGCATTGGACTAGTAACCGAAAGGTTGCAAGTTCAAATCCCCGAGCTGACAAGGTACAAAATCAGGCAGTTAACCCACTGTTCCTAGGCCGTCATTGAAAATAAGAATTTGTTCTTAACTGACTTGCCTGGTTAAATAAAGGTAAAATAAAAATAAAAATTTATTTGGTCAGGCCAGGGTGTGACATGGGTTTATTTTGTGGTGTGTTTTTGTATTGGGGTTTTAGTAGGTATTGGGATTGTGGCTGAGTGGGGTTGTCTAGGAAAGTCTATGGCTGCCTGAGGCGTTCTCAATCAGAGTCAAGTGATTATCGTTGTCTCTGATTGGGAACCATATTTAGGTAGCCCGGGTTTCACTGTGTGTTTGTGGGTGATTGTTCCTGTCTCTGTGTTTGTTGTCACAAGAAAGGCTGTATAGGTTTTCATGTTATGTATTGTTTGTTGTTATGTATTGTTTGTTTGTTTGTTCTATTTCGTTAAAGAACATGAGTAACCACCATGCTGCATTTTGGTCTGCTTCTCCTTCTACAGATGACCGTCGTTACAAGGCAGCCCTTTGTTAAGTGTTGCAGTGATTTCATTCGCTGTAGTAGCTGACGTATACCGTGTTGAGTCATCCACATACATAGGTTCTTTACTCAGCCAGTGGCATGTCATTAGTAAACATTGAAAAAAAAGGGGCCTAGACTGCTGCCCAGGAGAATTCCTAATCATACCTGGATTATGTTGGAGAGCCTTCCATCAAGGAACAACCTCTGTGTTCTGTTAGGCAGGTTACTCTTTATCCACAACATAGCAGGGGGTGTAAAGCCATCATGCATAGGTTTTTCCATCAGCAGACTATGTTCGATAATGTCAAAAGCTGCACTGAAGTCTAACAAGACAGCTCCCACAATCTTTTATTCACAGTTTTTCTCAGCCAATCATCAGTCATTAGTCTAAGTGCCATGCTTGTTAAATGTCTTTCCCTGTAAGCGTGCTAAAAGTCTGTTGTCAATTTGTTTATGGTAAAATAGCATTGCATCTGGTCGAACACATTTTTTCCCCAAAGTTTACTGAGGGTTGGTAACAGGCTGATTGGTTGGCTATTTTAGTCGGTAAAGGGGGCTTTGATATTCTTGGGTAGCGGATATACTTTGCTTCCCTCCAGGCCTGAGGGCACATCCTTTCTAGTAGACTTAGACTGAAGATATGGAAAATAGGAGGGGCAATATCGTTTGCTATTAGCCTCAGTAACTTTTCAAAAATATTGATATATAAAATGAATATTGATATGTGTGGTCATAACAAGATTTTGTGACATACAGCGGTTGCTCAACTAAAAGTTTTGCGATTATGCTGAGGGACTTTGAGTAAATTTGTGGATTAGTACAGCACCCTGCATCGCTACTTCATTGCTCCAGACCAGCGCAAGGGAGAGTTAGAGCACTGATTATGCTTTTGGGTCCCAAGGTGCTACTGTGTCTCTAAATGACAATGACTGTGTGACGTAAACCAAATAGAAACTGATAATTGTGCTCGACTTCAGTATTACTTATTAAAACTGTTGTTACATTAAGGTTTTTATTCTAAGAGAAACTTGGACTACAATTAGGGTGTGGAAATGTTAGGATTATTTTGCTCTTACTTTGGTACTGTAGCAAACTCCCGACTGGTGACATTGTACAGTGCCCGAGTGATGCAGCAGTCTAAGACACTGCATCACAGAGCCAACTGTGTTGCTACAGATGCTGTTTCAGTACATTTGCCGGCCACGACCGGGAGACCCATGAGGCGACAGTAGGCTTTTGGTTTCAGTCCCTCTAAAACAGAAATAAATAATTCTAAATAACAAACAGGCTTTATTAACACATTAGTTACAATGTCTCATCCCATGTTCAAGAATGACCACTTTACGTTATTTGAAAATGAAATAGTCTCCAAAATATAATTATTTTTTAATCAAAGCGGATATTATTATTAATTCATTTAGAATTATATAACAAACCCTTAGATATTCTCAGATATATTATTAACCCTGTTTGTCACAAGCGTAGCAGGCTGGGAATTCTACAAACAACGTTTCTAGGATGGGTCATATTGGTCATGGCTCCCGAGGGGCGCACAATGGGATTGCCTTGCAGTTCTCCATCTTTATCCACTGATGTTTCAAGGCACGAGAGCAGGGGGCACAGGATGGGCTGCAGAGCAGCTCACAGAAGCTGGACCTAGCCCATGGGGAAAGGAGGAAGAGGAAAGAGAGGGGTGGACCCCCAACCCGTCCCGTTCCACTGTATAGCACAGAGCAACACTTTAAGGGGCATTGCAATAATAATGGCGCTGCTAGGGAAACGTTCCTGCTGTTTTTAGTGGCTGTCTGCGCGTTCAAACTAAAACAATGTTACTTATAATGGCACAAAAAATGCCCCTTAGCTATGAATTCAGAGGGCAGAAATTATTAAATATTAAAGCATTCGACCTCTCACTAAAGGCATCAGTCAAAAGTTATACTTAAATCTGAATAGGATTTAACGATAAATGACATGAAAAGGGCACATTTGTAAATCCCAAACACTAAAGGTAAATACAAATGATTTGTGACATTGTGTTACAATAAAAAATGTTAACAATATGTGAACAAGATGCTGTGTTAAAATAAACTAAACTCAGCAAAAAAAGAAACGTCCTCTCACTGTCAACTGCGTTTATTTTCAGCAAACTTATAATATCTGTATGAACATAACAAGGTTCAACAACTGCGACATAAACTGAACAGGTTCAACAGACATGTGACTAACATAAATGGAATAATGTGTCCCTGAACAAAGGGAGGGTCAAAATCAAAAGTAACATATGTGTATGTACCACAGTATGTGGTGTGGCCACCAGCTGCATTAAGAACTGCAATACATCTCCTCATGGACTGCACTTTGCCAGTTCTTGCTGTGAGATGTTACCCCACTCTTCCACCAAGGCCCCATGCAAGTTCCCGGAAATTTCTGGGCAGAATGGCCCTAGCCCTCACCCTTCGATCCAACAGGTCCCAGACGTGCTCAATGGGATTGAGAACTGTGCTCTTTGCTAGCCATGGCAGAACACTGACATGTCTTGCAGGAAATCATGCACAGGAAATCATGCAACGAGCAGAATGGCTGGTGGCATTGTCATGATGGAGGGTCATTTCATGTGGGTACCACATGAGGGAGGTTGATGTCTTCCCTGTAACGCACAGCATTGAGATTGCCTGCAATGACAACAAGCTCAGTCCGATGATGCTGTGGCACACCGCCCCCAGACCATGTTACACCCTCCACCTACAAATGGATCCCGCTCCAGAGTACAGGCCTCGGTGTAACGCTCAATCCTTCGACGATAAACACGAATCCGACCACCACCCCTGGTGAGACAAAACCGTGTCTGGTCAGTGAAGACCACTTTTTGCTTGTTCTGTTTGCTCCAGCAACGGTTTGTGCCCATAGGCGACGTTGTTACCGGTGATGTCGGGTGAGGACCTGCCTTGCAACTGGCCTACAAAGCCCTCAGTCCAGCCTCTCTCACTCTATTGCGGACAGTCTGAGCACTGATGGAGGGATTGTGCGTTCCTGGTTTAACTCGGCCAGTTGTTGTTGCCATTCCGTACCTGTGATGTTTGGATGTACCGATCCGGTGCAGATGTTGTTACACGTGGTCTGCCACTGCGAGGACGATCAGCTGTCCATCCTGTCTCCCTGTAGCGCTGTCTTAGGCGTCTCATAGTACGGACATTGCAATATATATATATTTGCAGTCTTCATGCCTCCTTGCAGCATGCCTAAAGCACGTTCATGCAGATGAGTAGGGACCCTGGGCATCTTTCTTTTGGTGTTCATAACTGTGACCTTAATTGCCTACCGTCTGTAACCTGTCAGTGTCTTAACGACCGTTCCACATGTGCATGTTCCTTGATTGTTTATGGTTCATTGAACAAGCATGGGAAACAGCGTTTAAACACTTTACATTGAAGATCTGTGAAGTTCTTTGGATTTCACGAATTATCTTTGAAAGAGGGTCCTGAAAAAGGGACGTTTACATCTTAGTTACACTTCCACCCAGCTCCATGACCACAGGTAAAACCTTGCTGAGATGATCAATGTATTTGTATTTTTTGGGTCATTGTCTGTATTTGGAGAAGATAAAAATAATTTTAGCCTAACAGCCGACATTAGGTACAATACTAGAAATATACATGTAAATAGGCCTAAACATAACAAAATATTGATGTAATTCTACCTTGAAAGAAATAATGTGGACCCAGAAACACTGCCCTGACGTATGGTCCAGCATATCTCTTGATGATTTCTTCTTCAAAGAAATCTAGAGCCATGATACCTGAAAAAGGAGGCAACAGTGAATTATTGTGGAACACAGAGCAGTCTGTGAGGTGTAGGCTACAGTATTTTATGTACCTTTTGCTTTGAAAAATTGCTCCCCACAAATGGAGTTTAAGTCTTCTTCCATTTTTTCTGAAGCAATTTTGAGCAAATTGCTCAAGGGCCACGGTTGATTCGTCAGTGAAGATGATGTCATTGAATGTCTCGCCAGCTTTGATCCATGCCTGGGCCTGCAGGATGTGAAGGTCTGTAACGGCTCGAAGAGTGATGGGTGTGGAGTGAGGCTTCCCCGGTGCGCAGGCTTAGCCCGGTGTGCTATGTAGCAGTGCCTCGTATCGGCCGGGCTAGAGTGAGCATCGAACCAGGTGCCATGAAGCCGGCTCAGCGCATCTGGTCTCCAGTGCGTCTCCTCGGGCCGGGGTACATGGCACCACCGTTTTTCATTTTTCTTGGAATAGAAACACAATAATGTTAATACAATTAATTTAGCTACATTTCTTAAAATCAATCCCATATGTTATGTTCTTCCCAAAAAATGTTTTAAATTCTCTAGTACAGCCAATATTGAAGGTCATCAAATGTATGATGCAACTTTTAAAGGAAGAACCACTGTACCACAACAATATCATGTGACCGCATTAAGTGTCCGCCACATAAATGTATGGTGCATGCATCTGTTTATGTACTGCACATGTGCACCTCACTCAAGTTACATTGCCTTAACTTATGCATATAATACTATGTGATAAGTGCATGTGTAACAGTATATCAAGTATGCTAATGTACTGGTGTGAAAGCATTTGGGCAGTGGTGTAAAGTACTTAAGTAAAAATACTTTAAAGTACTACTTAAGTAGTGTTTTGTGGTATCTGTAAATTACTTCACTATTTATATTTTTGGTCAACTTTTACTTCACTAAATTCGTGAAGAAATTAATGTACTTTTTACTCCATACATTTTCCTTGATACTCAAAAGTAGTTGTTACATTTTGACAGGAAAATTGTCCAATTCACACAAGAGAACATCCCTAGTCATCCCTACTGCCTCTGAACTGGCAGACGGACTAAACACAAATGCTTTGTTTGTAAATTATGTCTGAGTGTTGCCCCTGGATATCCATCAATAAACAATTTAAATTGTGCCATCTGGTTTGCTTAATTTAAGGAATTTATAATGGTTTAGATTTTTACTTTTACTTTTGATATTTAATTGGATATAGGGGGCACTCTTTTAATTTTTGGATGAAAAACGTTCCCGTTATAAACAAGATATTTTGTCATGAAAAGATGCTCGACTATGCATATAATTGACATCTTTGGAAAGAAAACACTCTGACGTTTCCAAAACTGCAAAGATATTGTCTGTGAGTGCCACAGAACTGATGTTACAGGTGAAACCCAGATAAAAATCCAATCAGGAAGTGCTGCATTTTTTAAAACCGCCTCATGCCAATGACTCCTTATATGGCTGTGAAGGTGCTAGGAGTCAGCTTACGTTTTCCATGTTTTCCCCAAGGTGGCTACAGCATTTTGACGTCTTTTTAGGCATTTCCATTGGAGAATGGCTATAAGAGACCATATAGGGTGAGTGGTCGCATGGTGTCTCCCGGAGAAAACCTTGTGTAAAATACTGAGGTAGCCATTTTTCCAATCGTTTCTTATGAGAAACCAACTGCCTCGACGGATATATTATTGAATACATATGTTAAAAACACCTTGAGGATGGATCCTAAACAACGTTTGCCGTGTTTCTGTCGATATTATGGAGTTAATTTTGAAAAAAGTTTGGCGTTGTAATGGTAGCATTTTCCGGTCGATTTCTCAGCCAAGTATGATGAACAAACGGGAGCTATTTCGCCTACAAAAATGATATTTTTGGAAAAAAGGAACATGTGCTATCTAACTGGGAGTCTCCTGAATGAAAGCATCCGAAGTTCTTCAAAGGTAAATTATTTAATTTGGTTGCTTTTCTTATTTTCGTGAAAATGTTGCCTGCTGCCAGCAGAGCTAGCATAGCATTATGCCATGATAAACTTACACAAATGCTTGTCTAGCGTTGGCTGTAACGCATATTTTGAAAATCTGAGATGACAGTGTTGTTAACAAAAGGCTAAGCTTGTGTTTGACAATATTTATTTCATTTCATTTGCGATTTTCATGAATAGGAAAAGTTGCGTTATGGTAAGGCGCTTGAGGCTATGATTACGCTCCCGGATACGGGATTGCTCATCGCTAGAGGTTAAGTACATTGTGCCCCTGGCTTTCTGTCAATAAAAAATGAAAAATAAAATACAGAGGTTATCCACACTCCAACATGACAATTGATCAGAGTATTCTGTTTTATGATTTTCTGAAAACATGCCTGAAAAATCAATCATTACCTAAGGCAGGGTCGGTGACACACTGAGGGTGGAAACTTTAAGATCGGTGTGTCATCCAGCTGCACAGGCCCTCATTGCAGCTCTGACACCCCCATCAGTCAGTCATAGTTTCCTTCCTTTTCCCGAGAATGTGTTAATTAGTGCATAAATCCACTCACACCACAACCAACAACACAACCGGCAGTCACAAAACAGTGTAGACCAGGATTGCTTTCTTGTTGCATCAGGTTTGTTTTTGTATGTCTGTCTTTATTTATTAAGTTATGTATTTTCTCTAATCCCACTTCACGCAGAATATAAAGGATTCATCCGGTACGCTCACCAAAGATCCATGTCGCTATTGACACGTCGGTGCCTTAACCAAACAATCACTGGAATGGAATAAATGAAACGGTATCAAACATATCAAACAGGGAAACCACATGTTTTAATCCGTTCCATTAATTCCATTCCAGCCGTTACAATGAGCACGTTCTCCTATAGCTCCTCCCACCAGCCTCCTCTGCACTGTATGTGTGTTTTTTTTGTGTTTGTGTGTGTGCACATGTGTATGTGCATGTGTTTGTGTGCCTGTACGCATGTTTCTATAATGTCAAGAAGCCTAGTTAAGCCCTATATTTTGACAAACACATCCCCTGTCCATGGGAATGTGATGTATAAATGTGTATACCACAAGGAAATAATTACATTGCTTACACTTTAATGACTAATTACAGGAGTCTTGCATGGTCATTGACATTTAAAGAAGGTATGCTAAGGATATTAAGGCTAAATAGAGTTAATCAAATGCAATCCATCTTATATCAGGCTCAGTATGACAGGTGTTGTGCATGAGCAGTGAACCAATCAGTGAACCACTACAATAAATTATTAATAATAGCCTGTAGGTTTAATCTGCGAAGGTCCTTGAGGGAAAGGATATTGGCACTCCTTTTCTCTCTCACTCTCTCTCTCACACCTTTAATGTGTGGTACCACCTGCATACTTTCATCACAGTGTGAGTGTGTAGCAGTTGCCAATGGCTGCACTCAGTCCCCCTCTCCAGGGGGATCAGGGATCTCAGGTCAGAAAGACTCCTACATGAACCTGCCAACCATGGGTTGCATCCCAATAATCTATCCTTCCTTCTCAAGTATGCATTTTCTTTACTACTACCTGGGGCGGCAGGCATTGGGTTAGTAACCGAAAGGTTGCTGGATCAAATCCCCAAGCTGACAAGGTAACATCTGTCGTTCTGCCCCTGATCAAGGTAGTTAACCCACTGTTCCCCGGTAGGCTGTCACTGTAAATAAGAATGTGTTCTTTAACTGACTTGCCTAGTTAAATAAAGGTTAAAGAAAAAAGAAAAGAAAAAAAAATATTCCCCATAAGTTTATAAGCATTGCATACCAATGCTTAGAGAGAGAGGAGAGATTGTTTGGACAAAATTACAATGTGAGTATATCAGCGATACCCAACTGAAAGGTGTTTGTGGTTTTGAATATGGGCTTATTCAGTATGTAGCTCTGCTATAAAGTCTTCCCCTATGCCCAGCGTTTACCAAACTCGGTCCTGGGAACCCCAAGCGTTGCAAGTTTTCTTTTTTGCCCTAGCACTACACAGTTGATTAAAATAATAATCTTATCACTTGGCTTTTATCATTTTAATCAGCTAGTGCTAAGGCAAAAACCTAAATGTGCACCACTTGTGGTCCCCAGTACCGAGTTTGGGAAGCGCTACTGTTTGCTCTTGTACCCAGCTCTCTAGACATGCTACGATAAACTTGCTTTGCTCATGAAAAGAAATCCATGTCCTTGTCATGGAGCACTAAATCCTTGAATCCATCATCTTCCATAGTGTAGTCAAGGTCCTTCAATAATGTCATAGTCTTTCAGTAAAACATTCTGTGGATTGTGGTGAGTAGGTATAGGCATATAAGAACAAATGTATGTGTTTGTGTGTGTGCACAGCACATTTGCAAGTGTTAAAATCCTGGTGTTGAGGTAAAAATGTGTTGTGAGTGTTATATCTGAGTGTTGATTCTAATGAGGTTAACACCATTGCGATTGAAATTGACACCACGTGCGGTAAATAAATGAATTGTTATTTGAATCACAGTGGAATCAATACCATGTGGTTTTGTTGTTACTCGACTGTGTTGAAGATGTGGATGGGGTCTCTTTATCATATTTCCCTACGTGCTTTGTTGCAGGTTGATTCTTAGAATGTGTTGTTTTATTATGTGTGTTTCTGAATGCACATTGATCGATTAATTGATCTTAAACTATGCAAAAATGAATTATTTACCTTTTTCTAAACTAATCCAATCTGTAAGGGCTCGCATGTATTGCACCTGTCACTGAGATGGTTGGTCTAGCTATTCTGATTAGCCACAAATATACTACCCACATTGTGAAAGAACCAACACTCTTGGGGTGTTAGTTTGGCAGCACTTTGAAATGTGTTAATTTAGGTGGGAATATCACTCAACAATTCTGCATGCATATCTTCTGGTGTACTTTAGGAAATGCAGTGGCCATTACTGAAGCCAAAATTAAAGTTGTATTTTGGGTGTGGTTTAAGATGATCTACCAATTAAACTCTGTGTGGGCTAAAGCCTGTGCTGACCTTGTGTTAAGCCAACCTAATAGCAGCAAGCATAGCTTGGGGATAGCTACAGCTGGCTAGCCTATACAGTGGGGCAAAAAAGTATTTAGTCAGCCATCAATTCTGCAAGTTCTCCCATTTAAAAATATGAGAGAGGCCTGTAATTTTCATCATAGGTACACCTCAACTATGACAGACAAAATGAGAAAAAAAATCCAGAAAATCACATTGTAGGATTTTTAATGAATTTATTTGCAAATTATGGTGGAAAATACGTATTTGGTCACCTACAAACAAGCAAGATTTCTGGCTCTCACAGACCTGTAACTTCTTCTTTAAGAGGCTCCTCTGTCCTCCACTCTTTACATGTATTAATGGCACCTGTTTGAACTTGTTATCAGTATAAAAGACACCTGTCCACAACCTCAAACAGTCACACTCCAAACTCCACTATGGCCAAGACCAAAGAGCTGTCAAAGGACACCAGAAACAAAATGGTAGACCTGTATCAGGCTGGGAAGACTGAATCTGCAATAGGTAAGCAGCTTGGTTTGAAGAAATCAACTGTGGGAGCAATTATTAGGAAATGGATGACATACAAGACCACTGATAATCTCCCTCGATCTGGGGCTCCACGCAAGATCTCACGCTGTGGGGTCAAAATGATCACAAGAACGGTGAGCAAAAATCCCAGAACCACACAGGGGAACCTTGTGAATGACCTCTAGAGAGCTGGGACCAAAGTAACAAAGCCTACCATCAGTAACACACTACGCCGCCAGGGACTCAAATCCTACAGTGCCAGACGTGTCCCCATGCTTAAGCCAGTACATGTCCAGGCCCATCTGAAGTTTGCTAGAGAGCATTTGGATGATCCAGAAGAAGATTGGGAGAATGTCATATGGTCAGATGAAACCAAAATATAACCTTTTGGTAAAAACTCAACTCGTCCTGTTTGAAGGACAAAGAATGCTGAGTTGCATCCAAAGAACACCATACCTACTGTGAAGCACGGGGGTGGAAACATCATGCTTTGGGGCTGTTTTTCTGCAAAGGGACCAGGACGACTGATCCGTGTAAAGGAAATAATGAATGGCGCCATGTATCGTGAGATTTTGAGTGAAGACCTCCTTCCATCAGCAAGGGCATTGAAGATGAAACGTGGCTGGGTCTTTCAGCATGACAATGATCCCAAACACACCGCCCGGGCAACAAAGGAGTGGCTTCGTAAGAAGCATTTCAAGGTCCTGGAGTGGCCTAGCCAGTCTCCAGATCTCAACCCCATAGAAAATCTTTGGAGGGAGTTGAAAGTCTGTGTTGCCCAGCAACAGCCCCAAAACATCACTGCTCTAGAGGAGATCTGCATGGAGGAATGGGCCAAAATAACAGCAACAGTGTGTGAAAACCTTGTGAAGACTTACAGAAAACTTTTGACCTCTGTCATTGTCAACAAAGGGTATATAACAAAGTATTGAGATAAACTTTTGTTATTGAACAAATACTTATTTTCCACCATAATTTGCAAATAAATTCATGAAAAATCCTACAATGTGATTTTTCTCATTTTGTCTGTCATAGTTGAAGTGTACCTATGATGAAATTTACAGGCCTCTCTCATCTTTTTAAGTGAGCGAACTTGCACAATTGGTGGCTGACTAAATACTTTTTTGCCCCACTGTATATATATACAGTACCACTCAAAACTTTAGTACCACTCACACCTACTCATTCCAGGGTTTTTCTTTATTTTAACTTTTTTCTACATTGCAGAATCGTTGTGAAAAAATTAAAACCATGAAATAACACATGGAATTACGTAGGAACCCAAAAGTGTTAAACAAATAACAATACATTTATTCAAAGTAGCCACTCTTTGCCTTGATGATAGCTTTGCACACTCTTGGCATTCTCTCAACCAGCATCATGAGGAATGGTTTTCCAACAGTCTTGAATATATAGGCATCCTGCCTATGTGATAATATGAAGCACATATTCAGATTACCTTCACAATTAAGAACAAGTTTGTAAAGGAAAAAATTGTCCTGCCTTAGTTTTCAAAATCCCCACAATGACTCCCTTCATGTCAAGTCCATTTAACTCCTGAAAGTCCATTTCTTGCTCAAAGCCATGAGCGGGCCCGTGGCTGTGATGTTTAAACTTCTTCTAAGGCTGTTCTGAAGACTCCAGCTGTACTGTCTATTTTTTTTATTTGGAGTATTAACTATAACCTGGATGTTCTGTCTATGAACCTTGTTACCACCAAATGCGCCTTGGTTCATGCATGATTATTCTTTTTTTTTTTTACATTTTACGTCTGAGGCATAGGATGTTAATTTACTGGACATTCCACCAGCTCTTTTGCTAGTGTAATCCCTCCAGTCGTTTCTAGACCCAAGCTTCCTAACTTGTTGCATGTTGTACAGCCCAACTTTGAATTCTGCATGACAAGCCAAGGGTTATACAGTATGTTTGCTTGTTCCTGAATTGCAAATTACACCTGGTCCTAGCATTTTGTCAGTGGATGCACTGCCCCGCTCTCCCCCAGCTCCCCATCTCCCACTGAGTCTGACTCTCTAGTAGGCCTACTAGGTAGTGGAGGTGCAGTTGGTGATGCTGAACTGGCGGGTTAGCAGCGCTGCTAGCTAAAGCATCACCATCAGGAACAGTTTGCCCCTCACTCCCCTCCTCAGGCAATGACAGTTATCTGGCTTGTTCTGGGTTCGATTCAACATCTTTCTCTGGATTTTTGGACATGAAAAATGTCATTAAACTCCATTGCCTTTTCTTATCCATTTTTTATATGGCTTCCCACGATTCAAATTCAATAGGGAGACAGCTAACCCTAGGCTATGTGACATAATTAAGTCAGGAACTCTTCACTAGCTGACCACCACTATCAAGACCTGTGTCATCACTGCTCTAGAGGAGATCTGCATGGAGGAATGGGCCAAAATACCAGCAACAGTGTGTGAAAACCTTGTGAAGACTTACAGAAAACGTTTGACCTCTGTCATTGCCAATAAAGGTTATATAACAAAGTATTGAGAAACTTTTGTTATTGACCAAATACTTATTTTCCACCATAATTTGCAAATAAATTCATTAAAAATCCTACAATGTGATTTTCTGGAGAATTCTTTTTTTCTCATTTTGTCTGTCATTGTTGAAGTGTACGTATGATGAAAATTACAGGCCTCTCTCATCTTTTTAAGTGGGCGAACTTGCACAATTGGTGGCTGACTAAATACTTTTTTGCCCCACTGTATATCTAGCTGATATTTCCCTGTCAAATAAGGTATGCCAAGATAGCAAGAAGAATGTGTTTCCTGAGAAACTCGTACTAAAACACCATGCTACGAAAGTAGCTTGCAACTTTTATTGTTATCATGTCATGTAAAGACGTTATTGTGGAGATGATATCAGCAACTGCAAGTTGAATGCCTGGTCTTCAGTCTTCAGCTGTCAACACAATATTCTATAACTGGTTAGTTTTGTCTCGTCTCATCTCTCCTTTTGTCCGCTGTTAGATATTTCCTGGGAGAAAAATCCCAGAACTAATATCCCTACAGGTGTAAGCTACATGTGAACATTGAACAAACATGGCCAGCTTGAGTGTAGATACATTTATCAACCACAAATCAATGGGCGTGTTTGTGTTAACAAAGACAAAACATTTTCTGCTGTAAATAGGCTATCATATTGATTTGCTTATAAAGGCAGAATGCCAACACTTTATCTAGCAAATGAAAATAAGTTGTGTGTAGAGTACAACCACAGATAAAACAAGGAGCATAACAATTTCTGGTACAACTTCAGCTATACCAGAACTAGCATGGCATTCTATTCTATTTCTATGGTCTATTCTAAGGGTTTGGCTGTCTAACCACACACTGACATGCATAGTTCTTTGGGTAAGGTTCTGTATGTCTAACAACATACTGACATGAACAGCTCTCTGGGTGAAGTTTTGTCTTTAAAGTCTCCAGTGGATGATGAAGTCCCTTCCATCTATGCAATGTATTACCAGTTTTGGATAGGTGCAGTCAGGTGGCAGGTGGAGTGTATGACACTCCATCCTGGATATGTCAGAGTTTCCCTCAACCCATGGGTCCAGCAGGCAGAGTGCAATACATACAGGCAGATGTCAGATGCAGGAAGATTTCACTCTTCTCATACCACTCTTTAGCTACTGACCAAGCTACCTTCAGGAGGAAGCGTTGAATCGGTCAGTAGCCTACACAGCAATATGAGAAGAGTGCAATCGCTGTACCTATGTAGATATTCTAAACAAAGTGTTTTGATAACTTTCAAGTGTAACAGTTCCATGTAGAATAAACCATCCTTCACATAATACTGTAGAAGCAGTGTTCTGCTGATATAGTAATATGCAAATATTACACTTGTTTTTCATCTTCTATTGTCATTCACAGCTGATACAGATACTGTACCCATCAGCATTTTTTTGTGGGGGTACATGTTAGTCGTCATCCCTTTGTACGTTGTCCCATATAAGACAGTTCCCTGACATGTTTGAAGAATACACAGCGTCCCACCCGTACCATTCAATTCAATAATAACTAAAGCTGATGAACAGTAATAGATGCGTCTTGTATAATTTCATGTTGTTCATCTGTATCAACCTGTCATTTATCAGGGGACTCCATGTGTCACGAACCCCGCTTCCTGAGTCTGTGTTTGCCTGTGTTTCTGTCCTGGAGTGTGTTTCCGGTGTCCTGGAACGCACCCTGTCTGGTTGCCGGGCGAATTAGCTTGTTGGGAGATCGATGTTCACCCGCACCTGTACCCCATCAGTAATCTGCACACCTGTCCTGATCATCACCTCTCCCCTTCAAAAGCTCTGACCTGACATCCATTCCCTGCCGGATCGTTAGCCATGAACAGTATGTTGTGCCCACGAACCAGCCTCCAGTTTATAGAGTTTGTTTTATTGTTTTGTATGTCTTGCTTGCCTTTTAACTTACCGCCGTTTGTTTTGTCTACAGCCATTCACCCGGAACCCATACCCCATCCCTGTCTGCTCGTCGCCAGTGTGTTGTTATCCATTGGATCTGCCTATCCACTCCCATCAACCCACCTCCGCTGCCCGCTCCTCCACCCAGAACTATCTACCTCCACGTTCTCATTGATTAATAAATACTCACCATCTTTATACTCACCTTGTCCTGGTCTGCTTCTGGGTCCAATTCTGGTAAACCTTGACACCATGACAAACACAGGAGGTTGCTGGCGCCTTAATTGGGGAGGACAGGCTTGTGGTAATGGCTAGAGTGGAAATAGTGCAACGGTATTAAATACATCAAACATGGTTTCCATGTGTTTGATGCCATTCAATTGACTCCGTTCCAGCCATTATTGTGAGCCGACCTGCCCTCAGCAGCATCCTGTGATGACAAACCATATCTCCTGTCCTCCATCTGTAGAAAAACAAGGTAGAGTTGATACACACAGTGCTGATTACATTATCAATGGTTGTTAGGTGAATTCCAGGAAAGACAAGTGATAAACAGACAAGTGACCTATGAGCTGATCAAATGTGACCAACCTGAAGTGGGACTGGTGCCAGGCCACGTACTGCCTCTGCCTTCTGCTCCTAATATCTTAGGGGGGTTCCAAATGACACTACTGAACAACAAATCCACCAGGTTTTGTAAGAGCCTGTAAATTAAATAAATTATAGTCACTCAAAAAAAATATAGCGAGAAAAATTACTTTCTATAGTATGGAAGTCACTAATAGAGTGACTGTAAGTACAGACTAGATTCAGGCAAGTGACGCTGAGTGTCACGAACCTTGCCGAAGACGGTGCCTCTTCCTGTTCGGGCAGTGCATCGGCGGTCGTCGTCGCCGGCCTATTAGCTACCATCGATACCCTTTCCTTTTGGTTATTGGGTAATTGGGTACACCTGTTTTGTATTAGGGTTTGTTTGTAGGGTATTTAAGGGCACTAGGCCCGCTGGGTATTTGTGCGGGCTTGTTTGTGTTACTCTGTGTTTGATGGTGTGAGTTATTCGTATATTTATTCTTCGGACTATATTGTCCTGTTGTTTGGACCGGCAACTTATTTTGTTGCGCTGGGGAATAAATTTGAAAGAAAGACTGAACCCTGCTCTCTGCGCCTGCTTCCACCCACCACCACTCCTAGTTGATCGTAACACTGAGGTCGTAAATATTGGCGTGTTCAAAACAACTGGGAAACTCAGAAATCTCCAACTTCAGTGTGTTCAAGACAGCTGGGAACTCTGAAAAAACTAGCTCCGACTGGGAATAATCGCTTTCAACTTCATGATTCGACCTTGTTATCTTGAAAGCACCATATGCTACCAACTGTGTAATATTACGTTTTTGAACACTTGCTGACACATATTTGTAGCATATTTAGCTAAAAGATTGGTACTCAGGTTATACAAACACCATCCTTCATTTATATTTGCCCTAGAAAATACACAATAGACTTTTATGAGAAAAGGCATGTTGTTTTAACACTAGTAGCAGACGAAGCCCTGAAGGCTAGCTAGCTAGTGCCAACTAACCTAGCCCTTGATCAGGATTCCCAATTCCATTACAGTAAAGGTAGAATACCGACAGAGGATGAGTTATCGAGAACAAGTGCTAACCCAAACAACAACCATGTTCCCATAAAAGTAGCTAGCTACTTAACGTGCAAACCTGTGTTAGTTATACATACAGTGCCTTGCGAAAGTATTCGGTCCCCTTGAACTTTAAAGGGGCTGAATAATTTTGCACGCCCAATTTTTCAGTTTTTGATTTGTTAAAAAAGTTTGAAATATCCAATAAATGTCTTTCCACTTCATGATTGAGCCCCACTTGTTGATTCTTCACAAAAAATACAGTTTTATATCTTTATGTTTGAAGCCTGAAATGTGGCAAAAGGTCGCAAATTTCAAGGGGGCCGAATACTTTCGCAAGGCACTGTATATTTGTCCAACTTGTCCAAGAATTGGCAAGCCAGTTCAAGTTGAAACATTATTGATAGCAAGCTGGCTATCGTTACATCCTATCATACCTTATCGTCAAATGCAACATTAGCTATGCAAATCTTCTTATCTATTACATTTCATCACATTACACATTATGGAGAGGCTAAGTATTCAGCTAGTTCGCTACATTACAGTATCATAGCTAGCTAGCGACTTACCAGACACCAGTCACAATGTCGTACTTTTGTTGTATGTATATAAAATCAAATCAAATGTTATTTCTCACATGTGCCAAATACAACAGGTGAAATGCTTACTTTACACGCCCTTAACCAACAATGCAGTTTTAAGAAAAATAAGAAAAATAGCAAATATTTAAATTTTTATGGCTGCAGGGGCAGTATTGAGTAGCTTGGATGAAAAGGTGCCCATTGAAAACGGCCAGCTCCTCAGTCTCAGTTGCATATTATTATTAGTATTGGATAGAAAACACTCTAAAGTTTCCAAGACTGTCAAAATACTGTCTGTGAGTATAACAGAACTGATATTGCAGGCGAAACCCTGAGGAAAATCAAAACAGGAAGTGGCTTCTATTTTGAAAAGTCCACGTTCCATAGCCTCCCTTTGCTGGATTTAAAGGGATATGAACCAGATTTATTTCCCTATCGCTTCCTCAAGATGTTAACAGTCATCTAGACATAGTTTCAGGCTTTTATTTTAAAAAATGAGCCAGAACGATAACATTGCGTCAAGTGGTCACATGAGTTTTGCTCGCGCAACAGCGTTTGGATAGGTATTGCTTTTGTAACGGTTTTCTTCGGGTGAAAGAGAGTCGGACCAAAATGCAGCGTGGTATTCTCGATACATATTTAATGAAGACGAAAAAACATACAATACAAAAACAACAAACGTAACGCGAAAACCTAAACAGTCTATCTTGTGCAAACACACACAGAGACATGAACAATCACCCACGAAATACTCAAAGAATATGGCTGCCTAAATATGGTTCCCAATCAGAGACAACGATAATCACCTGACTCTGATTGAGAACTGCCTCAGGCAGCCATAGACTATGCTAGACACCCCACAAAACCCCAAGACAAAAACGCACCACAATAACCCATGTCACACCCTGGCCTGACCAAATAAATGAAGACAAACATAATATACTTCGACCAGGGCGTGACAGCTTTTCCCTCTCCTACGGTGAAAGATATTTGCGGTTGATATATTATCGATTATATATTTTAAAAACAACTTGAGGATTGATTATAAAAAAACATTTGACATGTTTCTGTGGACATTATGGAAACTATTTGGAATTTTCGTCTGCGTTGTCGTGGCCGCTCTTTCCTGTTGATTTCTGAACATAACGTGCCAAACAAACGGAGGTCTTTTGGTTCTAAAAATAATCTTTATGGAACAAAAGGAACATTTGTTATGTAACTGGGAGTCTCGTGAGTGAAAACATCCAAAGATCATCAAAGGTAAACGATTAATTTGATTTTCTGATTTTCTCGACCAAGCTACCTGATGCTAAGTGTACTTAATGTTTTGTTGTGCGACCGATAAACTTACACAAACGCTTGGATTAATCTGACACGACAGGTGGATTAACAAAAGGCTAAGCTGTGTTTTCCTATATTGCACTTGTGATTTCATGAATATAAATATTTTTGTAATATTTATTGAATGTAGCGCTATGCTATTCAGCGGTTGTTGATGACACTTATCCCATTAGTGGGATTGCAGCAATAACAAGTATTAAAGAGCAAAAAAAATGATAGATGATAAAGGTGGTACCGGTACAGAGTCAATGTGCAGGGGCACAGGTTAGTCGAGGTAATTGAGGTAATATGTACATCAATGGAGCTCAATGGAGGACCATCCTCCTCAGTGAAATTTCATAAAAATAAATAATGAAAGATTAAAACAGTTTTCCTTTTGAGATAAAACTACACTAAATATATTAATATGTCACCAAATAATTGATTAAAATACACTGTTTCGGTCTTCAGTAACTTCAACAGCATTGTCTGGGGTAGCACGGAGGACAGCTAGCTTCCGTCCTCAGGCTACTTTGACTTCAATACAAAACCTTGGAACTCATAGGCCTCACCCACTTCCATAGACATGCATGGTCATTATGACCACTTCCGGAGGACGTTCTCCAACCAATCAAAGGTTTTGCAGTATGAACTGATATGTTTTCTATCCAATCATAGAATTAAGTTCAGATAATTAACCTAGTGAGATGTATTGAGATTGTGCAACAGAGTATTATGGGGGTTCTATATGTTGAGAGGATTGATTGGTTACATTGTTGGATAGCGATTATGAATGAAGATTGATAGTTGAGCATTTTTGGGATATTATTCAACTCCCCAAATTTTTTTTCAAATTACCGGAGACGGAGGATGAATATGAAAAATAGTTTTCTTGGTTTTAGAACTTTCTTATGTGTCCAGTTAGTGCAATTTATTTAAATGTACCTTGCTAGCTAGCTACCAGCAATAGTGTGAAGTTTTCTCTGCCAGAATGGTAGACTGGCCAACGCTGCCGAAAATGTTGTGGACTTGTGTTGGAGAACGCCTTTCAGTCTCTGGGGTTCACGTAAAAGGTGTGAATTAAAAGTGAGGGTCGACCTCTGCCTGAGATCAGTTTCATGAAGAAGGATCAGAAGTATAGCTGGTTAACAGGAAGCCTTTCTCCAGGCCGCCTGTAATGCTGACCTTGCTTGCTTTTTGGAAAGTCTGAGCCTTGGTCGAAAGGTGGGTAGAGTTACCTGAACAACATCGATAGTTCAGCTAAAAGAAAAAAGAAAAGCAGTGAATGCAAGAAATAACTTTGAGGACACAACGAGAGCGAAAGTTCCAGAGGTAATTACACGTTAGGCTTTATTTGCTGAACATATCAAACTTTTGACTATCTTTTCTGGGATATCGAATACAATTCCAAATGATTTGATAGCTTGCATTGCATCATCCATTAAAAGTTAGATTAAAGAGAGAGGTTGACCCGGCACATTTTTTCTTGTGCACTCAGGTAGGCCTTCCACTTTCCTCCGGGATTTATTTAGCAAAGATGATAACACATAATCACTCTGGATAAACACAAGCAAAAACTCATGACAAACATGTTGCAGCAGCCTAGGCTACACCTAATCATTAGAAATCTGACATGTATCTGATGAAAACGAGACAATTTTTTAGTCTGATCAACTGTTAAAAATTGCCCCACCAATCTGGGACCCATCATGCCACCAATGTTCTTGCAGTTTTCAATTATCGCCCGGTATGTGGATGATCAGGAATTTATTCAGGAACGTTTCTTGGGATACATTAACCTGTCTAGGACTAGCGGACCCCCCACCCCCCGCGCGCTCTAGCGGAACCCCGCCGCAAGCATCCAAAAAGATATCCGCCATATTGGGTAGTCAACATTACTCAGAAATAGCATTTTAAATATTCACTTACCTTTTATGATCTCCCAGGAATCCCAGTTCCACCATAAATGTTTGATTTGTTCGATAATGTCCATCAGTTATGTCCAAATATCGACTTTTTTTAGGGCGTTTGGTAAACAAATCCAAAAGCGCGTTCAGGTCGTGCCAAACGTCGGACGAAAAGTTCAAAAAGTTTCATTACAGCCCATGGAAACATGCCAAACTAAGTATGGAATCAATCTTTAGGTTGTTTTTAACATAAAACCTCATGAATGTTCCAACCGGACAACTCCTTTGTCTGTTCAAATGAAGTGGAATGTAGCTACCTTTCACGTGAGCGTGCCAAACAGAGGCTGTTGCACTCTGCCAGACCACTCACTCAAAGAGCTCTTATGAGCCCCTCCTTTAGAGTAGACTCCTCAAAACAGTTTGTAAATATCTTCAATAGGGGCTGAGTTGAAAAACTACAAACCTCAGAATTCCCACTTCCTGGTTGGATTTTTTCTCTGTGTCTTCTAAGTTTTTAAGGGGGTCATCCTCCATGTAAGCAGGAAGGGAAGCATCCTACATTTTCATGGATGCATTTACATTTGAGTAATTTAGCAGACGCTCAGTAGTAATTTGTGTTAAGTGCCTTGCTCATGTGCAAAGCGACAGATTGTTCACCTAGTCAGCTTGGGGAATTGAACCAGTAACCTTTAGTTTACTGGCCCAACCTTTTAACTGCCCATACCTGCCACCCATACTTCACATACTGGCTCTAAGTTTCATAAGAGGGTTGCATATTACATACATTTACATTCACATGTTTGTAATTTAGCAAACTTTCTTATGCAGAGCGACTTACAGTTGACAATTACATACAGACCTTACAACTGCATTTACCAGAATATGGAAGTGAAACTACCTGCTACTGTAGGAATTTGAATATTATTTGTGAAAAGTCAAAGAAATATAAAAATCTCTCCCAAAAATTACACACATATGCCTGTAAATAAATGTTTGAATGGTACTCAATTACAAGGCTGCTATTTTCGTTATCTGAGCTGTGCTACTGTTCAATAAGTGTTTACAGTGCTTCTCTTGACCCTGAAACCAATTTATCTCTCAATTTCCAAACAGAGCGACCATTAATTTAATTAAAACAAAAATAGATTGTTCATGTAACATAGATGGATAAGAGGATGGAATATATTTACAGGTAACTTAATTACATTCACTAAATAAAACACATCTGGGTCAAAAAGAGGATAATTATAAATAGGCAATTAAGCCACTGGTAAGAACCTTAATAAGAAAAGCTAAGTACATAAAATGCAGGAGTTAAGTAAGTGTCTGTGTAAACGACCTTGGCCAACACAATTCATCATGGAACTAAGTGGTGGAATGGTGTCAGGGATCTAAATTCTAACAGCATTAATCCCAATAGCAGAGGCCTCATAATAGCCAGTATCAATAACGGCAATAATAACTCATCCATCTGTACCCCTTCCCAAACTGTTACTGGTTAATTATGCTCCCCTCATGAATATGCCTTAAACAGGAAGAAGAAGAAAGAGAAAAGGGGAGAGAGAGAGATGGTTGTGAGGTCTGGGGTCCACTCACAAAAACAAAATTCACAAAATGGGACAAACATTCATTTGAGAGTCTGCATGCAAACTTCTGCAAAAATACACAGTACTTAGTACACAATGCAAACCCAAAACAATGCATGCAGAGCAGAATTAGGACTATACCCGTTAGTTATTCAAATCCAGAAAATAGCTGTTCAATTCTACAACCACCTAAAAGGAAGCGATGCCCACACATTCTGTCACAACGCCCTTACCTAAATAGAGATGAATCTGGGACTCTGTTCACAAACACAAAGATTGATAAACTCCCATACATGTTAGTCGAAATATCACAGTGTGCAGATTTGTGGCCCATTGCCATGAGAAAAGGACAACCAGTGGAGCACAAACAACATTGTAAATACAACCTATATTTATCAGTTTTTTATTTTCCCTTTCATTCTTCAACTACTTGCACATTGTTACAACACTGCACATAGCCGATAATATAACATTTGAAATGTCTATATTATTTTAAAACTTTTGTGAGTGTAATGTTTACCAGTGTTTCCTTTAGTTTTTTCCATTTAGTTTATTTTATACTATATATTTGCGTTGGCAATGTAAACATATGTTTCCAATGTTCATAGACATGTTGTCTGCGATGTGCTCTTGATCATTGGGACATCAGCTTAGATTGGGATGGATCCCTCTCTACCACATGCATCCTGGCTGGGCCGACTTACGCCAGGAACCTTGAGCATCTGCAAACATGACAAGATCTCATTTATTAGATCGCAAATCTGACCGCCTGTTACCAAACCAGAAATGTCCATCTCTCAAGGAACAGAGTCTGCTTCCAGAAGCAGTTTAGAACTCGGTAGTGAGTGTTTCAACCGAGGATAGATGATTTTTAGGTGCTACATGCTTTAGCACTCTGCTGTCCCATTTCAAATGGAATGAAGTAGAATTATGGTTTTCGAAATGTTTTCAAATTAATAAAAAATTAAAAGCTGAAATGTCTTGTGTCAATAAGTATTCAACCCAGGCCAGTCTAAATAAGTTCAGGAGTAAAAATGTGCTCAACAAGTTCCTACATAATAAATTGCATGGACTCACGCTGTGTGTACTAATAGTGTTTATCCATGATTTTTGAATGACTACCTCATCTCTGTACCCCACACATACAATTATTTGTAAGGTTCCTCAGTTGAGAAGTGCATTTCAAACACAGATTCAACCACAAAGACCAGGGAGGTTTTCCAATGCCAAGTAAAGAGGGGCACCTATTGGTAGATGGGTAAAAAAAAAAATCTGACATTAAATATCCTTTTGAGCATGGTGAAGTTATTAAGTACACTTTGGATGGTGTATCAATACACCCAGTCACTATATAGTTACAGGCGTCCTCCAGGCGTCCTCCAGAGAGGAAGGAAACTGCTCAGGGATTTCACCATGAGGCCAATTGTGACTAAAACAATAACAGAGTTTAATTGCTTTTAAAGGAGAAGACTGACCTCATTGACATAGTGATAAGAAGGAAGCCTGTACAGAATAAAAATATTCCAAGGCACTAAAGTAATAATGCAAAACATGTGTCAAAACAATTAACTTTTTGTCCTAAATACAAAGTGTTATGTTTGGGACAAATCCAATAAAATGCATTACTAAGTACCACTATTCATATTTTTAAGCATAGTGGTGGCTGCATCCTGTTATGGGTTTGCTTGGAGTGTAGAGTTTTTCAGGATAAAAAATTTATGGAATTGAGCTAAGCACAGGCAAAAATCTAGAGGAAAACCTATTTCAGTCCACTTTCCACCAGACACTGGAAGATGAATTCACCTTTCAGCAGGACAATAATCTAAAACACAAGGCCAAATCTACATTGAAGTTGCTTACCTAGAGCCTCTTAGGGCTAGCGAACCGCTAGCGGGACACCTGTTGACAACCCCCTAGCCTTAAGAAGCTCTAGAAGACAGTGAATGTTCCTGTGTCTGAGTTACAGTTTTGATTTAACTATGGCAAGACTTGAAAATTGTTGTCTGGTATCATGACTGGCCTGCTCGGCTCAGGTTATGGTGGACCACAATGTTACAGAGAGATCTCTCAAACCCACCAGACGGGAAGAGATTGAGAGGTATGGAGAGGGGGGGGGGAATATGAAAATTAATGTTGTTTTTGTTATGTTATTAAAGGACGACGTTATAACAAAAACATTGTAACTTTAAGAGTTCTCTTAGTATATGCTTGATGTTTATAGATTGTATGTTGCGTGGAAAATATCAAAATCAAAGAGAATGTTTTTGTAAAAATGAAATGTGAAGTTAGTTGTCTAAATTGGATCTGGGAAAATCCAGACCTTGCCTCGTAACTTGGTACGCCCAGAGAATTGCCCTAAATTTGGAAAGGTCTACTTCTTACCCGAGGGTATAAAACATGTGTCACACCCTGACCATAGTTTACTTTGTATGTTTCTATGTTTTGGTTGGTCAGGGTGTGATCTGAGTGGGCATTCTATGTTGGATGTCTTGTTTGTCTATTTCTATGTTTGGCCTGATATGGTTCTCAATCAGAGGCAGGTGTTAGTCATTGTCTCTGATTGGGAACCATATTTAGGTAGCCTGGGTTTCACTGTGTTTGTGGGTGATTGTTCCTGTCTCTGTGTTTGCACCAGATAGGATTGTTTCGGTTTTCACATTTTCATTATTTTGGTAGTTTTTTTATGTATAGGTTTTCCTTTATTAAAATAACATGAATCATCACAACGCTGCATTTTGGTCCGACTCTCCTTCACCACAAGAGTACCGTTACAATATGTGAGTTAAGAATGCGTTATGCTAATTAGTTTGAGCCGATTATTACGCTCCCGGATCTGGGTTTGAGAGTCACAAGAAGTTTAACATATCAGACTAAGTGACCCGATCTGCAGCCAAGATCTGAAACCCAAAACACATGAGTTTGCAGACAAAATAACATTTTATTAAACTATACTAACGATGAGTAGCTGTGTCTAAGAGGGTGAATTCAAGCAGGACCACCCGGTCGCCACTCTCCATCGAATCGTGTGTCTACACTGCTTTAATTTCTACGCTGTGAGCCCTGAGCTACAGGGCTGGCTGTTCTCAGAAGTCAAATCAAATTTTATTTGTCACATACACATGGTTAGCAGATGTTAATGCGAGTGTAGCGAAATGTTTGTGCTTCTAGTTCTGACAACGCAGTAATATCCAACGAGTGATCTAACCTAACAATTTCACAACCAACTACCTTATGTCACGATTCCCGCCGAAGATGGTGCCTCTTCTTGTTCCCGGCATCGCTCGGCGGTCGTCGTCGCCGGCCTACTAGCTGCCACCGATCTCTGTTTTGTCTGATTAGTTTCACCTGTTTCTTCTTTGGGTTTTGTTTTGGGCTATTTAAACCCGGTAGGCCCGCCGGCTTTGGTGCGGGCTTGTTTTTCTGTTTATGGTGTGTGAATATGTTGTGGATTCCATTTTCCGAACAATTTCGTCCTGTTTGTTGGACTGGGTCTTTTTGCGCACTTGTGTGTGTGGCGTGACCGTCTCTCTGTTTTTTGGGGAATTAAAAGATCCACATCTTTGAACTACCCTGCTCTCTGCGCCTGACTCCTCCACCCACTACTTCTAGAAGCCGTTACACCTTATACACACAAGTGTAAAGGAATGAATAAGAATATGTCCATAAAAAATACATGAATGAGTGATGGTATAGAACGGCATAGGCAAGAGAGTAAATGGTATAGAGTACAGTATATACATTTGAGATGAGTAATGTAGGGTATGTAAACAAATGAAAGTGGCATTATTTAAAGTGGCTAGTGATACATTTATTACATAATGTTTTTCATTATTAAAGTGGCTGGAGTTGAGTCAGTATGTGGGCAGCAGCCACTCAATGTTAGTGATGTCTGTTTAACAGTCTGACGGCCTTGAGATAGAAGCTGTTTTTCAGTCTCTCGGTCCCTGCTTTGATGCACCTGTACTGACCTCGCTTTCTGGATGATAGTGGGGTGAACAGGCAATGGCTCGAATGGTTGTTGTCCTTGATGATCTCTTTGGCCTTCCTGTGACATCGGGTGGTGTAGGTGTCCTGGAGGGCAGGTAGTTTGCCCCCAGTGATATGTTGTGCAGACCTCACTACCCTCTGGAGAGCCTTACGGTTGTGGGCGGAGCAGTTGCCGTACCAGGCGGTGATACAGCCCAAAAGGATGCTCTCGATTGTGCATCTGTAAAGGTTTGTGAGTGTTTTGGTGACAGGCCCAATGTCTTCACAACGCTGTCTGTGTGGGTGGACCATTTCAGTTTGTCCGTGATGTGTTCGCCGAGGAACTTAAAACTTTGTACCCTCTCCACTACTTTCCTGTCGTTGTGGATAGGGGGGGTGCTCCCTCTGCTGTTTCCTGAAGTCCACTATCATTTCCTTTGTTTTGTTGACATTGAGTGTGAGTTTATTTTCCTGACACTACACTCCAGAGGGCCCTCACCTCCTCCATGTAGGCCGTCTGGTTATTGTTGGAAATCAAGCCTACCACTGGATTGTCATCTGCAAACTTGATGATTGAGTTGGAGGTGTGCATGGCCATGCAGTCGTGGATGAACAGGGAGTACAGGAGAGGGCTGAGAACACACCCTTGTGGGGCCTCAGCGGGGTGGAGATTGAATCTGACAATTAATCTTAATGGTTGTACAGTCGTCTCAAATAAAACTGTGAAGGAACTCGGCATTACTCTGGACCCTGATCTCTCTTTTGAAGAACATATCAAGACCATTTCAAGGACAGCTTTTTTCCACCTACGTAACATTGCAAAAATCAGAAACTTTCTGTCCAAAAATGATGCAGAAAAATTAATCCATGCTTTTGTCACTTCTAGGTTAGACTACTGCAATGCTCTGCTTTCCGGCTACCCAGATAAAGCACTAAATAAACTTCAGTTGGTGCTAAATACGGCTGCTAGAATCCTGACTAGAACCAACATTTTTTATCATATTACTCCAGTGCTAGCCTCTCTACACTTGCTTCCTGTCAAAGCAAGGGCTGATTTCAAGGTTTTACTGCTAACCTTCAAAGCATTACATGGGCTTGCTCCTACCTATCTCTCTGATTTGGTCCTGCCGTACATACCTACACGTACGCTACGGTCACAAGACGCAGGCCTCCTAATTGTCCCTAGAATTTCAAAGCAAACAGCTGGAGGCAGGGCTTTCTCCTATAGAGCTCCATTTTTATGGAACGGTCTGCCTACCCATGTCAGAGACGCAAACTCGGTCTCAACCTTTAAGTCTTTACTGAAGACTCATCTCTTCAGTGGGTCATATGATTGAGTGTAGTCTGGCCCAGGAGTGGGAAGGTGAACGGAAAGGCTCTGGAGCAACGAACCGCCCTCGCTGTCTCTGCCTGGCTGGTTCCCCTCTTTCCACGGGGATTCTCTGCCTCTAACCCTATTACAGGGGCTGAGTCACTGGCTTACTGGGGCTCTCTCATGCCGTCCCTGAAAGGGGTGCGTCACCTGAGTGGGTTGATTCACTGATGTGGTCATCCTGTCTGGGTTGGCGCCCCCCCTTGGGTTGTGCCATGGCGGAGATCTTTGTGGGCTATACTCGGCCCTGTCTCAGGATGGTAAGTTGGTGGTTGAAGATATCCCTCTAGTGGTGTGGGGGCTGTGCTTTGGCAAAGTGGGTGGGGTTATATCCTTCCTGTTTGGCCCTGTCCGGGGGTGTCCTCGGATGGGTCCACAGTGTCTCCTGACCCCTCCTGTCTCAGCCTCCAGTATTTATGCTGCAGTAGTTTATGTGTCGGGGGGCTAGGGTCAGTTTGTTATATCTGGAGTACTTCTCCTGTCCTATTCGGTGTCCTGTGTGAATCTAAGTGTGCGTTCTCTAATTCTCTCCTTCTCTCTCTCGGAGGACCTGAGCCCTAGGACCATGCCCCAGGATTACCTGACATGATGACTCCTTGCTGTCCCCAGTCCACCTGGCCGTGCTGCTGCTCCAGTTTCAACTGTTCTGCCTTCTTATTATTCGAACATGCTGATCATTTATGAACATTTAAACATCTTGGCCATGTTCTGTTATAATCTCCACCCGGCACAGCCAGAAGAGGACTGGCCACCCCACATATGCTCTCTCTAATTCTCTCTTTTTTTCTCTCTCTCGGAGGACCTGAGCCCTAGGACCATACCCCAGGACTACCTGACATGATGACTCCTTGCTCTCCCCAGTCCATCTGACCGTGCTGCTGCTCCAGTTTCAACTGTTCTGCCTTATTATTAAATGAACATGCTGGTCATTTATGAACATTTGAACATCTTGGCCATGTTCTGTTATAATCTCCACCCGGCACAGCCAGAAGAGGACTGGCCACCCCACATAGCCTGGTTCCTCTCTAGGTTTATTCCTAGGTTTTGGCCTTTCTAGGGAGTTTTTCCTAGCCACCGTGCTTCTACACCTGCATTGCTTGCTGTTTGGGGTTTTAGGCTGGGTTTCTGTACAGCACGTTGAGATATCAGCTGATGTACGAAGGGCTATATAAATAAATTTGATTTGATTTTGATTTTGATTTGATGTTGTTACCTACCCTCACCACCTGAGGGCGGCCTGTCCAGGAAGTCCAGGAAGTGGTGTTAAATGTTGAGCTGTAGTCGATGAACAGCATTCTCACATAGGTATTCCTCTTGTCCAGATGGGTTAGCGCAGTGTACAGTGTGATTGCGATTGCTTCATCTGTGGACCAATTGGTGCAGTAAGCAAATTGGAGTGGGTCTAGGGTGTCAGGTAGGGTGGAGGTGATATGGTCCTTGACTAGTCTCTCAAAGCACTTCATGATGACAGAAGTGAGTGCTACGGGGCGGTAATAATTTAGCTCAGTTACCATAGCTTTCTTGGGAACAGGAGCAATGGTGGCCCTCTTGAAGCATGTGGGAACAGCAGACTGGGATAAGGAGTGATTGAATATGTCCGTAAACACACCAGCCAGCTGGTCTGAGCATGCTCTGAGGATGCGGTTGGGGATGCCGTCTGGACCTGAAGCCTTGCAAGGGTTAACACATTTAAATGTTTTACTCACGTTGGCTACAGTGAAGGAGAGCACGCAGGTTTTGGTAGTGGGCCGTGTCAGTGGCACTGTATTGTCCTCAAAGCGAGCAAATAACTTAGCTTGTTTGATTGCCTTTCGGAGGGAATAGCTACACTCTTTGTATTCGGTCATGTTTCCGTGTCACCTTGCCCTGATTAAAAGCAGTGGTTCGCGCTTTCAGTTTTGCATGAATGCTGCCATCAATCCACGGTTTCTGGTTTGGGAATGTTTTAATAGACGCTGTGGGTACGACATCGCCTATGCACTTGCTAATAAACCGAATCAGCGTATTCATCAATGTTGTTGTTCGATGCATTGCGGAACATATACCAGTCTATGTGATCGAAAACAATCTTGAAGCGTGGAATCCGATTGGTCAGACCAGTATTGAACAGACTTGAGCGCAGGAGCTTCCTGTTTTAGTTTCTGTCTATACGCTGGGAGCAACAAAATGGAGTCCTGGTCAGCTTTTCCGAAACGAAAATGCGTTGCGGAAGTTACAATAACAATGATCTAGGGTTTTGACAGCCCTGGTTGTGCAATCGATATAAGCTGATAGAATTTAGGGAGCCTTGTTTTCAGATTAGCCTTTATAAAATCCCCAGCTACCATAAATGCAGACTCAGGATAGTTTACATAGAGTCAAATTAAGTTATTTCAGGGCCGTTGATGTGTCTGCTTGGGGGGAATATGCATGACTGTGATTATGATCGAAGAGAATTATCTCGGTAGATAATGCGGTCGGCATTTGATTGTGAGGAGTTCTAAGTCAGGTGAACAGAAGGACTTGAGTTCCTGTATGTTGTTATGATAACACCACGTCTCGTTAATCATAAGGCATACACCCCCGCCCTTCTTCTTACCAGAAAGATGTTTGTTTCTGTCGGCGCAATGCGTGAAGAAACCAGCTGGCTGTACCGAATCCGATAGCGTGTCTCGAGTGAGCCATGTTTCCATGAAACAAAGAATGTTACAGTCTCTGATGTCTCTCTGGAATGCAACCCTTGCTCGGATTTCGTCTACCTTGTTGTCAAGAGACTGGACATTGGCGAGTAGTATGCTCGGGAGCGGTGAGCGATGTGCCCGTCTACAGAGCCTGAGAAGAGGACCGCTCCGTCTGCCCCTTCTATGGCATCATTGTTTTAGGACGCCGGCTGGGATCCGGTCCATTGTCCTGGGTGGTGGGCAAAACAGAGGACCCCTTTCAGAACAAGGGCGAAGAAACAGACCATTGAGACAAAGGACACTGACATTGTTTGGACAACAAGAGAGTTACACCAGAGAAGTGCCTCATTCGAGAAGCCGAAACGGTCCACGCAGAGACCCCCATCGTAGACCTTCAACACGTAATTACATCAGTATATTCTGACCCAAAAAAGTGGCTGTTCGGAGCAAGGTTAGGGTTAAAATAAGCATAGCTGACATATGCACCCAAGTGTATTTTTCTCTCGTGTACTTTCTCTCTTTCTCCCTCTTTTAAATCCCCATTTTGTGTAACGTGCATCATATTGTGTTGGCCCGCTAGGGAGCTGTTTCGCTGTACTGAGTTCTAATCAATAGCCTAGACTGTGTGTATGTGTATCTTATATTATAATTTTAGCTTGTTAGTAAATAAATAATAATAAATAACTCAATTGGTGTAGTACAGACTCATTGGGGGGACTCGTGTTTGTGCAGATTCACGGATTATGCGACGTTCAGAATGAGACTGTAGATGAAATTGATACATTTCCGACTTCTGATATTTTTTAAGGTAATTTGGGAAATAGAAACTCAATAAAACCAAACTTTCCCAAGGTGCCCCAGGTTAATGAGTTAATAATGACCTGATTCATTTAATCACGTAATTACAAACAGTTAATCATTCGACGAGCAGCAGTCATCACATTAATCAATACAACGTCACGACAATAGCAATAATCAACAACCAACTTCACAAAGTGTAAAGACATTTTTAATAGAATAATGGGCAAATATTGTACAATTATGGTGTGCAAAGCTCTTAGATGTTTCCAGAAATCCTCACAGCTGTAATCGCTGCCAAAGGAGATTCGACCATGGTGATTCTAACGTGCTCAACTTAAAACTGCCCACAGTATTTGAAAAAAACATGTGAATAGTTACACTACCATTCAAAAAATTGGGGTCACCGAGAAATGTCTTTGTTTTTGAAAGAAAAGCACGTTTTCGTCCAATAATAAATCTTCTTAGGGCTGAAATCCCATTAACGGGATCAATATGACAACAGCCAGTGAAAGTGTAGGGCGCCAAATTCAAAACAACAGAAATCTCATAATTAAAATTCCTCAGACCTACAAGTATTTGACACCATTTTAAAGATACACTTCTTGTTAATCCCACCACAGTGTCCGATTTCAAATAGGCTTTACAGCAAAAGCACCACAAACGATTATGTTAGATCAGAGCCAAGTCACATAAAAACACAACCAAAGAGAGGAGTCACAAAAATCAGAAATAGAGGAAGAATCATTAATCAGAAATAAGGTTCCAACCAGAGAATTTCAGTGTCTGAAGAAAAGCATAGGAATGGGAGGACACTCTCTCGTGACCGCGCGTAATGAAACCGGGGCTTTCTGCCAGACCACTCACTCAAAGAACTATTACGAACCCCACCTTTATACTAGAATCATACAACCAGAATCTAAAGTCGGTGACATCGTGTGGAAGCCCTAGGAAGTGCATTCTCATCCATATCTAAGGTGGACATCCAATGGCATTGTTTTCTAAAATGAGTTCTCACTTCCTGTTTGGATTTCTTCTCAGGTTTTTGTCTGCCATATGAGTTATGTTAGACTCACAGACATAATTCAAACAGTTTTAGAAACTTCAGAGTGTTTTCTATCCATCAGTAATAATACTATGCATATATTCCCATCTGAGAAAGAGTAGGAGGCCGTTTACTCTGGGCATGCCTTTCAAACAAAAGTGAAAATACTGCCCCCTAGCCTCAACAGGTTGATGATCTTCATCAGATGACACTCATAGGACTTCATGTTACACAATACATGTTCATATTTATATAAAAAAATCTCAGTATACATTGGCGCGTTATGTTCATTATTTCCCAAAACATCTAGTGATTTTGCAGAGAGACACATCAATTTACAGAAATATTCATTATAAATGGTGATGAAAATACAAGTGTTGAACATGGAAATATAGATAAACTTCTCCTTTAATGCAACCGCTGTGTCAGATTTCAAAAAGCTTTACGGAAAAAGCAAACCATGCAACAATCTGAGTACGGCGCTCAGAGACCCAACAAGCAAAAATATATCCGCCATATTGTGCAGTCAACAGAAGTCAGAAATGACATTATAAATATTCACTTACCTTTGATCTTCATCAGGATGCACTCTCAGGAATCCCAGTTCCAAAATAAATGCTTGATTTGTTCAATAATGTCCATCATTTACGTCAAAATAGCTACTTTTGTTAGCATGTTTGGCAAACAAATCAAAACTCACGAAGTGCGTTCACTAGTTGCATACGAAATGTCAAAAAGTTTTGTTACAGTCCGTAGAAACATGTCAAACGATGTATATAATCAATCTTTAGGATGTTTTTAACATAAATCTTCAATAATGTTCCAACCGGAGAATTCCTTTGTCTTCAGAAAAGCAAATGGAACGGGAGCTACCTGTCATGTAAATGCGCATGACCAGCTCGTGGCTGCTGGCAGACCTCTGACTCATTCCCCTCTCATTCAGCCCCCCTTCACAGTAGAAGCCTCAAACAGGTTTCTAAAGACGGTGGACATCTAGTGGAAGCCTTAGGAAGTGCAACCTGGCCAATATCCCACTGTATCTTCAATAGGGGCTGAGTTACAAATCGACCATCCTCAGATATCCCACTTCCTGTTTGGATTTCTTCTCAGGTTTGTGCCTGCCATATGAGTTCTGTTATACTCACAGACATCATTCAAACAGTTCCCTATCCAATACTAATAATAATATGCATATATTAGCAACTGGGACTGAGGAGCAGGCCGTTTACTCTGTGCACCTTTGGGAACCTTTCATCCAAGCTACTCAATACTGCCCCTGCAGCCATAAGAAGTTAATATTTTCACATCTCAAACACAAACAACTGGGCAAATGGCTCTAATATCCTGGGGTGAAGACACGAATAGAAACAGATGTCTCTGGTGTTTCCGTTAGAATAAGATCAATCAGAGTTAACTGTGAAGGATCTTTAGGGTTGGGCCATTTAGACCTAGTCACCAGCTGGGTTAGATTTAGAACATTACACATGTCTTTTAGATTGTCTGAAGCCTGCATTTCCCAATCATTATTTAGGTCACCCAGGATAATAACTTCTGATTAGGTAAAAGAAGACAACAAACTAGTTAAAACTCTTCAAGTGCACAAAGTTTAGCTGAGGGAAGATGGTAGAACCCATTAACATTTATGGTTAGATTTTTCCCCTGACAGGCTTAGAGGTGGTGGAGAGGCAATTTTTATAAAAAAAAACATTTATCTGTCTCTTTAATGAAATCCATGTCCCTTGCCCAAAAATGTGAGATATACATAATAGCTCACATTTTTGGGCAAGGGTGTAGAGCTTTTTATGACAGTAGAGAGCTTTTTATGTCTCTATTTTTGGTTTGGTCAGGGTGTGATTTGGATGGGCATTCTATGTTCATGTTTCTATGTTTTCTATTTCTTTGTAATTGGCCAGGTATGTTCTAAATCAGGGACAGCTGTCTATCGTTGTCTCTGATTGGGAATCGTACTTAGGTAGCTTTTTTCCCCTACTTCTGTGTGGTATCTTGTTCTTCATTTGTGTGCAGTTAGTTTGCACAAGGAAGCTGTTCAGTCGTTGATTTCTTTATTGTTTTGTCTAAAGTTTCACTTCAGTAATAAATATTATGTGAAACTCAAGGAACCCCCTTCCGACGACACCCATTACAAAGGGACATGGATTTCATTAAAGAGACAGAGAAATTGTTTTTCATAAAAATTGCCTCTCCACCACCTCTACCCTGACTGTCATCTCTGAACACATTATAACCCTCAATATTATTATTAGAGTCCAAAATGAGGAGTCCCCGAGTAAGCAATGATGACATGTTATAAACGGACTTACATGGGCTTTGGTTGTTATCTTGCACCATCCGAAGCCCCCTACGTGATTTGAAAACCGAGGGAGTATTCAAGTTTATAGAATTCACATTTGAGCTAAAATCACTGGGATCTTCGTAGGGCTAAGGGTCAGTACTCGGAAGTTTGGATGACTGAGGTGCCCAAAATAAACATCCTGTTACTCAGGCCCAGAAGCTAGGATGTGCATATACAGTGGGGAGAACAAGTATTTGATACACTGCCGATTTTGCAGGTTTTCCTACTTACAAATCATGTCGAGGTCTGTAATTTTTATCTTAGGTACACTTCATCTGTGAGAGACGGAATCTAAAAGAAAAATCCAGAAAATCAGTGTATGATTTTTAAGTAATTAGTTCGCATTTTATTGCATGACATAAGTATTTGATCACCTACCAACCAGTAAGAATTCCAGCTCTCACAGACCTGTTAGTTTTTATTTAAGAAGCCCTCCTGTTCTCCACTCGTTACCTGTATTAACTGCACCTGTTTGAACTCGTTACCTGTATAAAAGACACCTGTCCACACACTCAAACAGACTCCAACCTCTCCACAATGGCCAAGACCAGAGAGCTGTGTAAGGACATCAGGGATAAAATTGTAGACCTGCACAAGACTGGGATGGGCTACAGGACAATAGGCAAGCAGCTTGGTGAGAAGGCAACAACTGTTGGTGCAATTGTTAGAAAATGGAAGAAGTTCAAGATGACGGTCACCCTCGGTCTGCGGCTCCATGCAAGATCTCACCTCGTGGGGCATCAATAATCATGAGGAAGGTGAGGGATCAGCCCAGAACTACACGGCAGGACCTGGTCAATGACCTGAAGAGAGCTGGGACCACAGTCTCAAAGAAAACCATTAGTAACACACTACACCGTCATGGATTAAAATCCTGCAGCACACGCAATGTCCCCCTGCTCAAGCCAGCGCATTTCCACGCACGTCTGAAGTTTGCCAATGACCATTTGGATGATCCAGAGGAGGAATGGGAGAAGGTCATGTGGTCTGATGAGACAAAAATAGAGCTTTTTGGTCTAAACTCCACTCGCCGTGTTTGGACGACGAAGAAGAATGAGTACAACCCCAAGAACACCATCCAAACCGAGAAGCATGGAGGTGGAAACATCATTCTTTGGGGATGCGGTGACAGGACGACTTCACCCTATTGAGGGGAGGATGGATGGGGCCATGTATCACTAGATCTTGGCCAAAAAACTCCTTCCCCCAGTAAGAGCATTGAAGATGGGTCGTGGCTGGGTCTTCCAGCATGACAACGACCTGAAACACACAGCCAGGGCAACTAAGGAGTGGCTCCATGAGAAGCATCTCAATGTCCTGGAGTGGCCTAGCCAGTCTCCAGACCTGAACCCAATAGAAAATCTTTGAAGGGAGCTGAAAATCCGTATTGCCCAGCGACAGCCCCGAAACCTGAAGGATCTGGAGAATGTCTGTATGGAGGAGTGGGACAAAATCCCTGCTGCAGTGTGTGCAACCTAGTCAAGAACTACAGGAAATGTATGACCTCTGTACCAAATATTAAGTTCTGCTTTTCTGATGTTTCAAATACTTATCTCATGCAATAAAATGCAAATTAATTACTTAAAAATCATACAATGTGATTTTCTGGATTTTTGTTTTAGATTCCGTCTCTCACAGTTGAAGTGTACCTATGACAAAAAATTACAGACCTCTACATGCTTTGTAAGTAGGAAAACCTGCAAAATTGGCAGTGTATCAAATACTTGTACTCCTCACTGTAATTGGTAGTATTGGATAGAAAACACTCTAAAATTTCTAAAACTGTTAAAATAATGTCTGTGAGTATAACAGAACTGATATGGCAGGGGAAAACCCGAGGAAAATCCATCAAGAATAAAAAATATTGCGCTCACCGCTCATTATAATGGCTGTCTATGGAAATATCAAAGGAATACCTCTCAGATTTTAGTTCCTAGGGCTTCCAGTAGATAGAGTTTCAGGCTTGTTTTTTTTATTAGCTAGAATTTGTAGTTTTTCTCGGTGGCTCCCATTTTGGCTGTAGTGTCTGTGGCGCACGACGGTGAAGGGCGCACACTTCATTACTTATCTCCGGTAATGAACATACTATTCTCCGTCTTAAATTGTAACGTTTATTTACATATTAGGGTACCTGAGGATTGTTTAGAAACAATGTTTGACACTTTTGGACGAAGTTTATTGGTAACTTTTGGGATTCATTTGTATGCATTTTCAACAACGGAACTCGGTAGATTACTGAATCAAGCGCGCCAAATAAACTGACTTTTTCCGGGTATAAAGAAGGACTTTTTTGAACAAAACAATCATTTGTGATGTCGCTGGGCCCCTATGGATTGCAAACAGAGGAAGGTATTCAAAGGTAAGTGATTTATTTTATCACTATTTCTGACTTTCGTTACGCCTCTGCTTGTTTGGAACATTTTTGTAATGCTTTTGTGTGTGTGGCGCTGTCCTCAGATAATCGCATGGTATGCTTTCACCGTAAAGCCTTTTTGAAATCTGACAAAGCGGCTGGATTAACAAGAAGTTAATATTTTAAATGATGTAAGACACATGTATTTTCATGAATGTTTAATATTATGAATTTTGTATTTTGAATTTTGCGCTCCACAATTTCACCAGACGTTGGCCAGATGGGACGCTAGCGTCCCACCTATCTGAAAGAGACTTTAGGAGACCACAGTGGGATCCTCTTTCGAGCTAACAATAGCAGATCTAAGAGAGGAGTTCAAATGAATAGCTACAAGACTACAACTGGTAACAACCCTGGAAATATAGACAAGTGGGATGATAACACCTAGAAAGGATAGGAGTTATTACCTGAGTGGGACTCGGTCTGTCACTGAGTCAATATCTTAACACTGCCTTGAAATGTGAAGAGAGGATCCAGGCTCCTAGATGGTTTGGGTTGGAGGCCATCATCTCTGTGGAGCATCTTTTGTTTCCAAAAAGTGTTGAAATTTTCAATAAATGTCATGCCAAACTAGCAATCATTATGACCATAACTCTTACAATGGACTCAAACAATTACAACTCTACAGACCCTGCAGACAGATACTTTGAACTGTATTACCATCTAAGTACACCAATGCCATTGCTCTATTGTTCATTTACTTGTTTTTAAATGAGAGGCAAAGATGGTATCAACCCTGGTATTACCTATGAATTTGATGGTAGAGGCACAATATATTTTCATGTAACAAGGTCACATTTTGGTTTGAGTTAGATAGTAATTCACAAGTAGCTTTCAAATGTGTAGTTACAAAGTATTAGTTACATAGTGGAACAAGACAATGTGTAATAACATCAGTAATTACACATGTGGAATAACCTTCAGCAAGTGCATGTGCAGCTACACAGTCCTTGTTCCAATTGTGTAATACCTAATAGCGCTATAACCCTATTACCATGTAATTACATAGTAAAACCTATTAAACTACTATTTTGTTACTATAATTATTACTGTGTAGTTACATAATAACAGGGTCAACTTAATGTAATCTGTTGTCCAATAAAAAATCTAGTAATTGTCTCAAAAGCAGGAATTCTGTTAAGTTGAAGCTGTGCTGGAGTTCTACACCATTCATATTTGGTAACATAAAGTAAGGGTGTGACTGCCTTTTTGGCAAGTTATCCAGGTGAAATAGGCCTAAAGCCTAATAAAACGTCCGACAATAACTCTTACAATGAACTTAAACAAGTAAAACTCTACAGACCCTACAGACAGTAGAACTTTGATCTGCATCCCCCTCTAAATACACCAATGCCATTGATCTATTATTTATTTACTTGCTTCTAAACCACATTCAGGAGTTATGAGAGACAAATCTGTGCCACTCGCATCCAAATGATGATTTATGCCCTGTGGCAGATCCATGTTGCTGCCTAGAGAAAACAAAAGACCCTCTCAGACAGGCTGCTGGCAACAAAGAATGGCAAACAATATCTGGGCTTACCATGTCATGAAAATCAAACATTCAAACAAACAATGGCTTATGTAAAGGGTTGCTTAGAATACAAGGTGAAAGGTCTGGTGATACATTTGATTTTGGTAATTTAGAACAACATACTACTACTACCACTACTACCACAAAATCCCTCCCTTTGTTCTTTGAATAACATGGAGGGCCAAACTATGGTTTGGCCCTTTATGTTATTCAAAGAACAAAGGGAGGGATTTTGTGACACAAATTAGGGGGGAAATGCCTTTCTGCAAGGCCAATAGTACCAGCTGAGGCACATCAACAATATCAGGGAGCACATCATCTGAACTTCCTGTAATTATTGGCGGGTGCTGTCCACAGCTGGCCTGTTAATTAAATTACATTGGCACTTGAACACATTCTGATAGCACTTTCAGCAATCTAATCATTGTATAATTCTAATAGTTTTGAAGGAGACTGTTGTGACAGTTATTGTCTGAAGCAGTAATTGCATTGACAGACCACGCAATGAAAGGTCACTTAATATAGAAAGATTAAGTTGTTGACAATTACAGTTCTTCTCAAACTAATGGATTTTGTAAAATTCTAGTCTAATTTCAATATGATAAAATATGCATAAAAAAATATACAGATTTTCCCACCAGAGGTTTGTTTCCATCAAACTGACTTGTTGCCAATAAAAGCTTGTTTGTGATTACGCAGTGCACATAAAATCCTCTTTTGCGCTTAAGTTCTCATGTACTTAAGCTCTCATGTCCTCTCATAAAAAGTACAAGTTCAATGTGTTTTCATTGCATTTTCCACTCTATCAATGATTTTTGTCACAAACTATTGCGATACAATTGCAAACTTGCCCAATCTGTTTTTTGTGAATGTTCTTTAGACAACAGTTCGTTGAGAAAGTGGACAGGTTAGGTTATGTGATACGATGGATAAGAGCAATATCATCATGTTACTAGCATACAAATGAATACCTTCGATATTGTTGTGTCTTTGGCTATGCCGGATTAAGTGATATGACATGCTATTCTATAAAATCCTTTCTCTGTAATTAATATTATCTGATTGAGCTGATCATGTACATGTAATTACCAAGAAAGTAGGGGCACCACGAAAGAGCTGTTATCTTCCGAATAAACTCTGAAAAGACCTAGTAATATTTTACATCAATAGCAGTCAATATTAATCATCACCTTATTTCAGTCTCATCTGAAAGTTGTACATTCTTGGAATCTTCACGAACCCTGGCTAACATGTTCAATCAGCATACACAAAATTGTGTTTAATTATTTATTTACTAAATACCTAACTAATCACACAGAATTACATATACACAGAATGCAAATTATGTCATACAGAAAATGTCCCTGGTGGATGGAGCCGACATGACGGCTGGTTACACAAAGGAAAGGGGGTTGAGTTTGAGTGAAAGAGTGGTAAGACTGGGGAAAAAAGGGAGAAGCTGTGCTATCGTAAATACAGTATCTTATGCATTCTAAATTACAGCCCATTTGGAAAAGGAAAATGCAATAAATATTGAATCTGAGCTGCGCTTCGGTAGTTTGGTTGTAGATGCTGGCCAACAGAGATCTTCCTGTCCTCGGAAGCATGTCTCTGGTGGTAAATTGGAAATGTTGTAGTATCTTCGTTGTGTGTGTTTGGCTGGATACGTCGTCCGTCCATTCCTAGCCCACGTGTACAGCTGCTGTTGCTAACTCAACGGCTAAGATGTCTCACTTCTGTAGTGAATAAGAGTTCAAAGTTCACATCATTCACAACCAAAGCTCACTCTGAGGTTGGCTTAGTTCTGTAGTTGATGTTAGTCCTTTTTAACATATGGACCGTCGTCCTATCGTCCTCGGAACAGGAGGTTACATTTTCGTCAAGGGCTTATATAGTGGAGGGAGAGAAGGGTGTTTTCACAAAAAGTTTCATATTTAAACATTTAAATTACACAACAATTCCATGTGAATCTGATAACTAGAATGTGTAGACATTCCCAGATACAGTTTATGTCGTCCTGTCATCAGTCATAATGTCTCAGATGACAACCGAACTGACATCATATTCATTAAGAACCAACGCATATTTTCAACTGGTTCTATTACTGAAATATGGTTACTTTGCCCCCACTTGTTTGATGTTCCCAGACTCTCTATGTTTAACAAAGGTTATTCAAGAGTCCTTCAGTAGAGTCAAGAGAGGTTGGGGAGAAAGGTATTTATGGGGGGGTCATAAACCCTACCCACAGGCCAACGTCATGACAATATGTATTGGAAAGGACTCAAAGGAGCATCAAGCTCATCATTGTGCATTAGGCCTATAATTTAATTCATCTTTAACCTAATAAATTGTGCATGCTTTTTCAAGTCGTAATGGGAAGATCACACAACATAGCATTACGTGACTGCAAATATACAACGACATGATGGTTATTCTGTCAACAATTCTGCATGAAATCGAAAAAAAATTGCTGTCATAACAAGCATGTCATGTTTTTTTTGCAGTACAGTCTCTACCTTTTTTTTCAGAGGAAGTGTTAGTTAGTTTAGACACAAATGGCAAGTAGCTTTATAGGTCTCATAATGAAACTGAAATTCTCATGATGGCTGACAATATGGCCAGCTGAACGGGGAGGGGAGGGGAGGGGAGGGGAGGGGAGGGGAAAATTGTAACTCTGAAGAGAAAATGGCCTTGAGAAGGATGTTTGAGGAAATTGAAAAGGAATCTCTTTCTCTGTCTCTTTCTTTCTCCCTCTCTCTCTTCTCTCTCCCTCACACACATACACACACAATACCTCAAAAGAGCCATCTCATACAATAAAAAATAATAAGACTGAAAAAGAAAATGTAATCGGCGGCACCAGATTAGGGCCAAATAATTCCTTTATCTGTTTTTTGTCCTTCACTGAATCACATTCTGTCAGGTGGACCAAGTTGTCAAACTGGCAAACCCATTTTAAGTTGTCAATAGGACAAAGAAGAGGGTGTTCACTGCCTCAATAGAGGATGGGAGATTAAAGTAGGTCGAGCTGAGAAGAGGTAATTTTGTGAGGTGATGTATTGACAGTAAGACTCGATCAGCCCTAACATTGTATGTCGGGTCCGCTGTCTGAGACTGAAGCTCGGCCTGGAGAGCCAGAGATACAGGTTCCAAGAGCATAGGACATATGGAATGGTATTTTACTTCCTATTTTAAAACAAATAAAACTTTGCCAAGATGGAATCATTAGTGTTCCACAAATAGTATTGAACAGTACTTAAACACTGTTTCCAAGTTCAAATTAAAATGTCACCATTGAATACACCACCATATCGCCTCAACCATTACTCTGCTTAAAACAGTTTTAGGGTGGAGATGTATGGTACAAAGCCGGGTCCCAAATTACATTGAATTTGTGTATATAATGTGTACTATACAGTTTCACAAAACATGGGATTGCCACCTTTTGGCTGGATAATAATGTGTTATTGACCCATATTTTGGAAAAAAAGTGCTGCTATTAGAATCTCTTGCAAAACCAGCAGCAATGTATGTGGGTTTGGAATTAAACTGTGCGGACGCATTCCAAACTCCTTTTGAAATAAGTGACACAGTGTTTGGACAAAGTGCAATGCAAAATGTTTTTACGACAATTCCAACAAACATCTATTATATTATCGTTTTAAATGGAGTTATTGTGGCTTTTTCATCCTTGGATGTTAACTTCAGTTTTGTATTTTCTCTCAGTGTTTGCTTGTAAAGGGGCAGTGCAGTTAAAAACGTGATTTCCAGTTTTTATTAATGATATTTCCACACTATGATTTCGAAATAACACTCTGAAATTGTGAAAATAATGATAATGACCTTTAGGTGTAAGAGCTGTTTTTAGCCTGCTCGGATGGAGTTTTTGGCCTTAGAATGGCCTTACTGAAGAGCTCTGTGATTTTCATGGCACTATCATAGAATGCCACCTTCACAACAAGCCCTGTTAGACCTGTGCCGGTCAACTGTTAAGTGCTGTTATTGGGAATTGGAAACGTCTAGGAGCAACAACTGATCAGCCACAAAGTGGTAAGCCACAAGCTCACAGAACGGGACCGCCGATTGCTGAAGAGCGTAATGCATAAAAATTGCCTGTCTTAGGTTGCAACACTCACTATGGAGTTCTAAACTGCCTCTGGAAGAAACGTCAGCACAAGAACTGTTCATCGGGAGCTTCATGAAATGGGTTTCCATGGCCGGGCAGCCACACACAAGCCTAAGATCACCATGCGCAATGCCAAGCGTTGGCTAAAGTGGTGTAAAGCTCGCCGCCATTTGGTCTCTGGAGCAGTGGAAACACTTTCTCCAGAGTGATGAATCACGCTTCATCATCTCGCTTTGTCCATCAGTCCGATGGACGAATCTGGGTTTGGCGAATACCAGGAGAATGCTACCTGCCCCAATGCATAGTTCCAACTGTAAAGGTTGGTGGAGGATAAATAATGGTCTAGGGCTGTTTTTCATGGTTCAGGCTATGCCCCTTAGTGCCAGTGAGAGGAAATCTTAACGCTACAGCATACAATGACATTCTAGACGATGCTGTGCTTCCAACTTTGTTTCAACAGTTTGGGGAAGGCCCGTTCGTGTTTCAGCATGACAATACCCTCAACTGCGAGCCAGGCGTAATCACCCAACATCAGTGCCCAACAGCTCGAATGCTCTTGGGCGGTTTGTAAAGCCATAATCAATCAATCAATAAAATATAAACAATTGAAGGAAATGTTTTAATCTTTAGCTCACTGTGGATATGATATCGATTAGAAAGGTTAAAAATGTATGCAAAACATCACAGCACAATTGACAAATATATGGCACACAACCAAATGAGCATGCTCTATGGTGATAAGTGGGATGGGTTCAGAGTGGTTGAGAGGTGGGATTAAAGAGCTCATATTTGGTTATGTACACTGCATTCGGAAAGTATTCAGACCCCTTCACTTTTACCATATTTTGTTACCGTACAACCTTATAGTAAAAATGATAAAATACATGTTTTCCTCATCAATCTACACACAATACCACATAATGACAAAACAGGTTTTTAGAAAAATTATTAAATAACAGAAATACCTTATTTACATAAGTATTCAGACCCTCTGCTATGAGTCTCAAAATGTAGCTCAGGTGCATCCTGTTTCCATTGATCTTCCTTGAGATGTTCCTATTACTTGATTGGAGTTCACATGTGGTACATTCAATTGATTGGACATGATTTGGAAAGGAACACACACACCTGTCTGTATAAGATCTTACAGTTGACGGTGTATGTCAGAACAAAGCCATGAGGTCGAAGGAATTGTCCGTGGAGCTCCGAGACAGGATTGTTTCAAGGCACAGATCAGGGGAACGTACCTAAAAATGTCTGCAGCATTGAAGGTCCCCAAGAACACAGTGACCTCCATCATGGCCTTCTAGACAGAGTTGCAAAGAGCAGCTCTGACAGCTGATGCTTAAAGTTAGAGAGGGAGATATAAGATTCCAGCTTCAGTGATTTTTGCAATTCGTTCCAGTCATTGGCAGCAGAGAAGTGGAAGGAAAGACAGCCAAAGGAAGTGTTGGCTTTGGGGATGACCAGTGAAATATACCAGCAGGAGCGCATGCTACGGGTGGGCATTTCTATGGTGACCAGTGAGCTGAGATAAGGTGGGGCTTTACCTAGCAAAGACTTATAAATGACCTGGAGCCAGTGGGTTTGGCGATGAATTTGTAGTGAGGGCCAGCCAACGAGAGCATACAGGTAGGTAGTATATGGGGCTTTGGTGACAAAACGGATGGCACTGTGATAGACTACATCCAGTTTCCCGAGTAGAGTGTTGGAGGCTATTTTGTAAATTACATTGTAAATTAAATTCTTTATGGGCTGGTAAATTTTGGCAAAGGTGTGGCTTGGATACTCAATGCCATTTCGTAAGAAGGCACATAATTAGTAGGTAAACCTTTTGTCATCATTGTGATGTAATATGACTTATTTTAGATGTCATATAACTTTAGCTAGCTAAGATTGAGGGGACAGCACTGATTTTTAGCTAGGTAATGTTAGCATTGCTTGCTATTTTTTATGAACATTGTTAGCTAATGGCAACATTGTCATCTCTCTAAAGTAAATTTGATGACATCATAATGATGACATAGTTGTTTCCTACCAATTATTTCCGTACTTTAGCAATGTCATCGTATTTCAATTGTAATTTAGACTAAACAGTCATTATCTCCTGTTCGAAAAGACTGGGCACCACTCTGAACATTCATAACAGTAGCAAGACGTGCCGCTCAGTTATCAAACAAACAGTGCTGCTGCTAAAACATAGCTGTGGATTAGGTTACAGGTAACTATTTTTATGTCACCATATTCTATAACCAAAAGATAAGGTGTGAGAGGGCAGGGAATATTCAGTTTCAATCTAGCAGTTATGGTATGGATATCAAAATGGTTAAGAATGTGTTTGCATCTCATATTTTTTTGTCTGTCCATTTCTTTCTGCAGAAAAGGACCCAAATTCACCCTCTCCATCGATGACACCATTGTCTCTCCCTCCCCCCACGCAGACAACCTTGGCGTCATCCTGGATTCCGCCCTCTCCTTCGACCACCACATTTGACAGACTTTCAACTAATTCTTCCACCTCTGCAACATCTCCAGAATCAGGTCCTCTTTCTCCTGTCGTGTCATTGAAACCCTCATACATGCATTAATCTCCTCCCGACTCGACTACTGCAACTCACTACTCTCTGGCATCAACTCAAGCTCCCTCCATGAACTCAAAATCGTTCAAAACTCTGCAGCCCGATTTCTCACCCACACCAAGTCCTGGCAGTACATCACTCCTTGTCCTATAACTTTTTTTCAGAGAGTGTAGCGGTTAAACCATGCCCTTTAGCCGTTTAGAAAGAATTCTTAATGGTTATGGGGGTATGGGTTTAACTGTGATTGACTGTTTGACTATTGGAAGAAACAGTGGTCACCACCCATCGACCTGGAAATCAAGTCTCCGGGAGATTTTCACTCCAACCAATGAGATATCACAAAAAATCCCGCCCAACAAGTTCTTGATGAGAAGCTAAGTGTAATTGTGTGTGTGCAATAAGTGTGCAATTCTGAAACTATTCCACCTTTCCTGTCAGGGGAGGAGATTCTAGTTGAATAGTTTTGTATAGTAATGCCAGTGTTCAAGAGAGCTGGTGATGACAAGCGTGAATAAAACAACAACTTTCATTAAAAACGCGTTTGTTTATTATGTTTGTTCATTACTGATCTGTTTATCATATGTGAATAACTGACTAGAATTTCATTTGCAGTATGGTATCTTCGTTTACTGTCAACAACAGAAAACATTCCTGAATGTAATTGTACAGTTTTTTCTCATTAGAAAGATTTCAATAAGATATAATCTCCAATATCATTTTATAGCAAAATTATGAAATAGACTTTGTGATGATACTAATGATTGGGTCTATGTGTTTCAAAGGCCTATTTAGTCTGCCTCTGCCCTGTAGATATTCATGGCATTCTGTAATGAACAGATGTTGAAGCAGACAGGGTATAGATCAGGATGGTCCACCATGCAAACAGACTGTTAGTCTGTCCCTTCGTAATGCATGGCGAACAATGCAGGCTCCGATGTCCATTGGCCACATTTTTATTCACCACAACAAGCTGAGATCAAGTTAACCTGGTAGGTAGAAGGTTTGCATCAGAATATTTGTTGCTATAGTTTCTGATCAGACTATATGCTGAGCTCTCTTTCTGGAACTGGAAATTCTGGTTTGACAACTAATTTGGCTTTCTGCAATACCTCATCTCCAACTGACAGGTTGAATACCGTATGCCTTTGTTGTTGTTGTTCTCCAGAGTCCTTACGGGAGTTGCAGCGATGGGACAAGACCGTAACTACCAATTAGATATAATGAAAAGATGTTAAAAAAAATATTCTGTGATAGAATAATAAGACTGCATGGTTGCTTTAACATTAGTGTATGTGGCTTTGGGCTTTGAAGGAGACAACATGTTGTCATTAGAGCTTGCCTACGGAGCTCATTCTTGACGGCCTCTCTTCCACTTGGCCTGTACTTTCTTCTCCTTCTAGCTGAGGCTGCTGTGCAGCAAGTTGTTGACGTTATTTGGCTGGAGCAGCTGCTGGTGGTGGTGCTGTTGCTGCTGGTGGTGCATAATGTCTGACTCTGTTTCCTGCCTCAATCTCTTCCATCTGGCCACCCACTGTCATGAACTGATATAGCTATCCACTGAAACCAAATGCTGGTGGTGAAGGAGAGGGGGGGTTGGAATGAATATTCAAACAAATCCATTCGCAGAACATCATGATCATAGGAAAAATTGCAAGCAGGGCATGTTGGTCCTATCAAAGGGTCCTATGATCTATTATGCTATACCGATAGGTGAACAAAAGTATCAGTACTGTACTATGTTACTATCTCTGTGCTGTACAATTTAATGATCATGTCTGAATTTTTGTTCAAAGGCCTCTGTTCCAATCAGATAAACCTCTCATTATTTGAATTACCTAGAACTGGAAAATGGATATTCCCCCACCTATTGAGGAAGTGAAAGGAGATCCAAGATATGCCCTATTTAAAGAAATGTCTGATTAATAAGAAAATATTAATGCATTATTGAGAATCCCCAACCCCCCCCCCCCCAATTAAATTAAAGTGAAAGGACAAAAACAGAAAATAAACTAATTTAAGACAAGAGGATTTCAAAAGGAAGGATTTCTCAGTTTTAAATTAATGTGGATCAACGAGCAAAGTCAGCTAATTACTTTCAGTCAGTTTACAAGGATTACCTCTAAAGTAATTTTATTGCTTATTTACACGTATTTTAATCCCAATTTCACTTGTTTTATCAGTCAATTTTTTCCCTCCCCCCTGCATCCCAAATCACACCCTATTCCCTATCTAGTTCACTACTTTTGACATAGTCAAATTTAGTGCACTATGTAGGGAATAGGGTGTCATTTGGGACACATTCCTTTAGCCTTGTCTTCTTCAGTAGTTGTGACCTTGAGTTTCTGCCAATTACCAATCACCAATGACAAGTATCCATCTCAGCCTTTAGGGACCTGATCCAACCCAATCATAATGGATAAATTGTTTCCTTGAGCCGTTGATCCATAGGCATGATAACATCCCAAAGAGCCCATTGCCCTCATCGTAAACACTGCCCAGCAAACATGTCCACATAATATTGTCCCCACGTAGGCTGCCCACATTGGGCCGATGCGTCTTAGCTTATCTGCTCCACATTAGGCCCCAAGACATTGGCCCAGTTTGGGCAACCCATATCTGGTGAGGGCAGCCCTCACTTTGCCTGAAATAAGCCCCTCTACCCAGCAAACATGCCCACACAGGCACGATGTGGGCCCAATGCTGGTTAAAACATTGGGCCGATGCGCCTTTACTCATCGGCTCCAAAGCAGGTGGCCCTAAGGTGGTGGCCACTTTACATTGCATCAGAAGATAAAAGTTGTTTCCTTCATACTATACAGAGAGTATATTTTTACCATATGCACTTATCGAAGTCTACAGACGTCACACAACATAACATTTAAACTGGAACGACACAATGGTTGCAAAAAATAACTTAGAACCTCTCATTATAGAACCGATCTTAGAAAGATTAAAAAGATTAAAAAGATGACATTGAGAAAATTGGTTTGAATGGTGTCAGGAATTTTTATCTGGTATTCTTTTTTAACAGAATTCTGATTTAATGCAATATCCAAATCCATTGGATGTAGTGATCACAATATGGTAGCCATATCTAGGAAAACCAAAGGCTGGACCTAATATTGTGTATGAGAGGTACAAGAATTGGTTCTGCAGTGATTCATATGTTGATGATGTAAATAATATTTGCTGGTCTGTGGTGTGTAATGAGGAGCAACCAGACGCTGCACTTGAGAAATTTATGAAATTGCTTACTCCAGTTGTTAATAAGCATGCACCCATTAAGAAAATTACTGTAAAACTGTTAAATCCCCCTGGATTGGTGAGGAATTAAAAAATGTTATGGTTGAGAGGGATGGGGCAAAATTAATGAAAAATAAATCTGGCTGCATAACCGATTGGCAAACCTACTGCAAATTGAGAAATCATGTGACTAAACAGAATTTTAAAAAGAAGAAACTATACTATGAAACAAATATAAATTACATAAAGAATGACGGTAAAAAGGCAAACTCCGCTCCATCATTAATTGAATCAGATGGCTCATTCTTCGCAAAACCCACATTGATATTGCCAACTATGTTAATTTTTTAAATTTTATTTATTATATTTTTTTAATTCCGTAAAGTGAGTGTGGAAGAGGTGAAAAAAAAATTCTATCAACAATGACAAGCCACCTCGGTCTGTCTGACAACTTGGATGGAAAATGACTGAGGATGATAGTGGACGATATTGCGCCTGGAGGGCAGAAAAAGTCATTCCGCTACCCAAGAATAGTAAAGCACCCTTTACTGGCTCAAAAATCCAGCCTGTTACCAACCCTTAGTAAACTTTTGGAAAGAATTGTGTTTGACCAGATATAATGCTATTTTACAGTAAATACAAAACAGATAGAAATACACCTTATGGAACAGCAAGGACTGTGAAGAGTCTGACACACAGGTACAAACACACACATATAAAAACTACAAACTACATACAGTATATACCTGTTCTGAAAGACCACAGAGTCTGCAACACCACTAAGCAAGGCACACTACCAAGCAAGCCGCACCAGGAATACCAAGGAGCTTTCCAAACAGGTCAGGCACAAAGTTGTGGAGATGTACAGATCAGGGTTGGGTTATAAAAAAATATCTAAAACTTTGAACATCCCACGGAGCACCATTAAATCCATTATTAGAAAATGGAAAGAATATGGCACAACCACAAACCTGCTATGAGAGGGCCACCCAACAAAACCCACAGACATTGCAAGGAGAGCATTAATCAGAGAGGCTTCAAAGAGACCAAAGATAACCCTGAAGGAGCTGCAAAGCTCCACAGCGGAGATTAGAGTATCTGTCCACTTTCAGCTGTACACTCCACAGAGCTGGGCTTTACGGAAGAGTGGCCAGATCTACAGAAAATCTACAGAAAAAAACATTGCTTAAAGAAAAATAAATAAGCAAACATGTTTGGTGTTCACCAAAAGACATGTGGGAGACTCCCCAAACATATGGAAGAAGGTACTCTGGTCAGATGAGACTAAAATGTAGCTTTTTGGCCATCAAGGAAAATTATATTTCTGGTGCAAACCCAACACCTCTCATAATCCCTAGAACACCATCCCCAGTGAAGCATGGTGGTGGCAACATCATGCTGTGGGGATGTTTTTCATCAGCAGGGACTGGGAAACTGGTCAGAATTGAAGGAATTATGGATGGTGCTAAATACATGGATAATCTTGAGGGAAACCTGTTTCAGCCTTCCAGAGATTTGACCCTGGGACAAAGGTTCACCTTCCGGCAGGACAATGACCCTAAGCATACTGCTGAAGTTACCCTCGAGTGGTTTAAGGGGAAACATTTAAATGTCTTGGAATGGCTTAGTCAAAGCCCAGACATCAATTCAATAAGAATCTGTGGTATGACTTAAAGATTATTGTACAGCAGTGGAACCCCATCCAACTTTAAGGAGCTGGAGCAGTTTTGTCTTGAAGAATAGGCAAAAATACCAGTGGTTGATGTGCCAAGCTTAAAGAGACATACGCCAAGAGACTTGCAGCTGTAATTGCTGCAAAATTTGGCTCTAGAAAGTATTGACTTTGGGGGGGGGGGGTCGGGTGAGTAGTTATGCACACTCAAGTTCAGTTTTTTTTCTTATTTCTTGTTTGTTTCACAATTAAACATATTTTCATATTCAAAGTGGTAGGCATGTAATGTAAAAATGCCAAGGGGGGTGAATACGTTTGCAAGCTACTCTATGTAATGTCTTACAGATCCCTTCCATAAGTCCACTCAAGTTTTTTTAACTGTCTTCTGACTGATTAGAACGATGTTGATGTTGTGCTGTGATGCCAGCAGATTCCAGACTGCATTTGCTGAACGCCCATCATCTTCAACCATCAGTTGGTCAAAGGCTTGAATTCTAAGCTGGAAATTGTAATGAAAGCACTATGCAAAGTACATTTAATATGGTCTGACATGTGTGCAGAAATGTTGCAATTTTGTAATGTGTTTCGTTTTGTAAATTGTTTTGTAAATGTTAATTCACGTTTGTGGTGCCACTAAATAAACAATTAATTATTTAATTTGATATTGTTATTAAAATATGTTTTTATAATGGAGGGAGTGTGAACAGGGAGTTAAAAAATGAACCCCTATAAGTTCTTCGAAGAACCCTTGAAAAAGGTTATTAGAAGAATCCCTAATAATGGTTCCTCGAATAACCTTTTGGGTTTTATTTTTTAAAAACTCCCTGTCCAACACAAATGTTTCTTCGAAGAACCTTTTTCAATCCCTAAAGCATACTCCAAGAACCTTTTCTTTTTAGAGTGTATGAGTTAATGTCAATTGGCTTTTCATAGCTGTGCATTCAGAGGTCAAGGCCGCAAGTGTGTGAGAGAGAATATCGAAGCAAACACAGTAACGCATGTTAATGAGTTCCAGAGAGCCGATCTGTTATCCAAGTATTACTTTAATAGCCCAGCTACTGTGTGAACCCCCCCAACAATCAATAGCCTACCCGGGTGTGGTCAACTATTTCAGCACCGTTTCATGCTGCTCTTTGACAAGCAAGACAACTTAATAAACATATACATTTTAAACGTTTTTTTAAAATTAACCCTGCATTATAATTGTATAAATTCCACTTAGTTATTAATTTAGAACCATCTAAATTTAAATAGATTTACTACTGTACAAGTACATTTTATGGATCTGCCAGTATTTTCATTTCGAGATTCCGGTAAAGAAATGTGCATGTAGAGGGGTAACTTTCTTCACCAGCTCTCTTACCATTTTGTATAATTGTGTGATTAGCCTACCAGTTGGTGTTACTGTAATGTTAATTCTCTTGAGAGGAACTTTGCTCTTCACCATCACAATATTAAAAACTGGCTGTTTTCAACTTGTCAATTTCAAATTATTTTCGAACAAGTTTTTATTTTCTAAGAACAGTTTGAATTGAGGTGTGTTCCGCCTCCTCAGTCATTCACATCAAAGTAGTCATTTTTACTTTTGCAGACCAATACATTTTTTTGACATTTCTGACCCAGACAAAAATCCCCAAACACTTCCCAATTGTTTGTGCAGTTCAAGTCAACTTTGTCAACTCCCAACCTGCACACACGTGTTCACATTTTTAATTCTGTTGCCTGCATTGCAGTCATAGTTGATTTCGATACCAATCCAATCTTTGGAAATGTGTGCGTTTCCAAGTGCCTTACTATGTTAAAATAGTTTCGTTTCTGTATGTCGTGTTATACCATTTCAACTGTAGCTCACTGTGTATGAAGCATAATATATTTGTGTATATTCCTTATAACCGAAGACACACGAGGTAACGTTACTCATTTCATAAAATGTATGGTGTTATATTGAATTGTGCTTATGTACAGTTGAAGTCAGAAGTTAACATACACTTAGGTTGGAGTCATTAAAACTCATTTTTCAACCACTCCACAAATTTATTGTTAACCAAATATAGTTATGTCAAGTCGGTTAGGACATCTACTTGGTGCATGACACAAGTAATTTTACAACAATTGTTTACAGAGGTTATTTCCTTACACTGTATCACAATTCCAGTTGCTCAGAAGTTTACATACACTAAGTTGACGTGCCTTTAAACAGCTTGGAAAATTACAGAAAATCATGTCATGGCTTTAGAAGCTTCTGATAGGCTAATTGATATCATCTGAGTATATTGGCGGTTTACCCGTGGATGTATTTCAAGGCCTACCTTCAAACTCAGTGCCTATTTGCTTGACATCATGGGAAAATCAAAAGAAATCAGCCAAGACCTCAGAAAGAAAATGTAGACCTCCACAAGTCTGTTTCATCCTTGGGAGCAATTTCCAAATGCCTGAAGATACCACGCAAGTATAAACACCATGGAACCACGCAGGCATCATAACGCTCAGGAAGGAGACGCCTTCTGTCTCCTAGAGACGATTGTACTTTGGTGCGAAAAGTGCAAATCAATCCCAGAACAACAGCAAAGGACCTTGTGAAGATGCTGGAGGAAACAGGTACAAAAGTATCTATACTCATCAGAAAAATGAGTCCTATATCAACATAACCTGAAAGGTCGCTCAGTAAGGAAGAAGCCACTGCTCCAGAACTGCCATAAAAAAGCATTGCTACGGTTTGCAACTGCACATGGGGACAAAGATAGTACTTTTTGGAGAAATGTCCTCTGGTCTGATGAAACAAAAATAGAACTGTTTGGCCATAATGACCATTGTTATGTTTGGAGGAAAAAGGGGGATGCTTGCAAGCCGAAGAACGTCATCCCAACCGTGAAGCATGGGCGTGGCAGCATCATGTTGTGGGGGTGTTTTTTGCTGCAGGTGGGAATGGTGCACTTCACAAAGTAAATGGCATCATGAGGGAGGAAAATTATGTGGATATATTGAAGCAACATCTCAAGACATCAGTCAGGAAGTTAAAGCTTGGCCGCAAATGGGTCTTCCAAATGGACAATGACCCAAAGCATATTTCCAAAGCTGTGGCAAAATGGCTTAAGGAAAACAAAGTCAAGGTATTGGAGTGCCCATCACAAAACACTGACCTAAATCCTATAGAAAATATGTAGGCAGAACTGAAAAAGCATGTGCGAGCAAGGAGGCCTCAAACCTGACTCAGTTTCACCAGCTCTGTCAGGAGGAATGGGCCACAATGCACCCAACTTATTGTGGGAAGCTTGTGGATGCTACCCAAAATGTTTGACCCAAGTAAAACAATTTAAAGGCAATGATACCAAATACTAATTGAGTGTATGTAAATTTGTTACCCACTGGGAATGTGATGAAAGAACTAAAACCTGAAATAAATAGTTCTTTCTACTATTATTCGGACATTTCACTTGCTAAAAATAAAGTGGTGATCCTAACTGACCTAAGCGAGGGAATTTTTACTGGTATTAAATGTCAGGAATTGTGAAAAACTGAGTTTAAATGTATTTGGCTAAGGTGTATGTACATTTCCAACTTTTTATTTTTACCTTTATTTAACCAGGTAGGCTAGTTGAGAACAAGTTCTCATTTACAACTATGACCTGGCAAAGATAAAGCAAAGCAGTGTGACACAGACAACAATACAGAGTTACACATGGAGTAAACAATAAACAAGCCAATAACACAATAGACAAGTCAATGACACAGTCGAAAAAAAGAAAGTCTATATACAGTGTGTGCAAAAAGCATGAGGAGGTATGCAATAAATAGGCAATAGGAGGGAATAATTACAATTTAGCAGATTAACACTGGAGTGAAAAATAAGGAGATAATGATGTGCAATTAGAGATACTGGTGTGCAAAAAAAGCAGAAAAGTAAATCAATTAAAAACAGTGTGGGGATGAGGTAGGTAGATTGGGTGGACTAATTACAGATGGACTATGTACAGCTGCAGCGATCGGTTAGCTGCTCAGATAGTGGATGTTTAAAGTTGGTGAGGAAATTAAAAGTCTCCAATTTCAGCGATTTTTGCAATTCCTTCCAGTCACTGGCAGCAGAGAACTGGAAGGAAAGGCGGCTAAATTAGGTGTTGTCTTTGGGGATGATCAGTGAGAAATACCTGCTGGAAAGTGTGCTACGGGTGGGTGTTGTTATCGTGACCAGTGAACTGAGATAAGTTCGATCTTTACCTAGCATAGACTTATAGATGACCTGGAGCCAGTGGGTCTGGCGACGAATATGTACCGAGGGCCAGCCGACTAGAGTATACAGGTGGCAGTGGTGGGTGGTGTAAGGTGATTTGGTAAGAAAATGGATGGCACTGTGATAGACTGCATCCAGTTTGCTGAGTAGAGTGTTGAAAGCTATGTTGTAGATGACATCGCCGAAGTCGAGGATCGGTAGGATAGTCAGTTTTACAAGGGTAAGTTTGGCGGCATGAGTGAAGGAGGCTTTGTTGCAAAATAGAAAGCCAATTGGAGATTTTTAATAAGAGTCTGGAAGGAGTGTTTACAGTCTAGCCAGACACCTAGGTATTTATAGTTGTCCACATATTCTAGGTCGGAACCGTCCAGGGTGGTGATGCTAGTCAGGCGGGCGGGTGGGGGCAGCGAACGGTTGAAAAGCATGCATTTGGTTTTACTAGCGTTTAATTGCAGTTGGAGGCCACGGAAGGAGTGTTGTATGGCATTGAAGCTCATTTGGAGGTAAGTTAGCACAGTGTCCAAGTAAGGACCAGAAGTATACAGAATGGTGTCGTTTGCGTAGAAGTTGATCAGGGAATCGCCTGCAGCAAGAGCAACGTCATTGATATATACAGAGAAAAGAGTCGGCCCGAGAATTTAACCCTGTGGTACCCCCATAGAGACTGCCAAAGGTCCGGGCAACATGCCCTCCGATTTGACACACTGAACTCTGTCTGCAAAGTAGTTGGTGAACCAGGCAAGGTGGTCATTAGAAAAACCAAGGCAATTGAGTCTGCCGATAAGAATACAGTGATTGACAGAGTCGAAATCCTTGGCCAGGTCGATGAAGACGGCTGCACAGTACTGTCTTTTATCGATGGCGGTTATGATATTGTTTCGTACCTTGAGCGTGGCTGAGGTGCACCCGTGACCGGCTCGGTAGCCGGATTGCACAACAGAGAAGGTACGGTGGGATTCGAAATGGTCAGTGATCTGTTTATTAACTTGGATTTCGAAGACTTTAGATAGGCAGGGAAGGATGGATTTAGGTCTGTAACAGTTTGGGTCTAGGGTGTCACCCCCTTTGAAGAGGGGGATGACCGCGGCAGCTTTTAGGGATCTCGGATGATACGAAAGAGAGGTTGAACAGGCTGGTAATAGGGGTTGCAACAATGGCGGCGGATACTTTTAGAAAGAGAGGGTCCAGATTGTCTATCCCAGCTGATTTGTACGGGTCCAGGTTTTGCAGCTCTTTCAGAACATCTGCTGTCTGGATTTGGGTGAAGGAGAAGCTGGGGAGGCTTGGGCGAGTAGCTGCTGGGGAGGCGGAGCTGTTGGCCGGGGTTGGAGTTGCCAGGAGGGAGGCATGGCCAGCCATTGAGAAATGCTTATTGAAATTTCTGATTATCATGGATTTATCAGTGGTGACCGTGTTACCTAGCCTCAGTGCAGTGGGCAGCTGGGAGGAGGTGCTCTTGTTCTCCATGGACTTTACAGTGTACCAAAACTTTTTTTGAACCTACAAGATGCGGATTTCTGCTAGAAAAAGCAAGCCTTTGCTTTCCTGACTGACTGCGTGTATTGGTTCCTGACTTCCCTGAACAGTTGCAGATCGTGGGGACTATTCGATGCTATTGCAGTCTGCCACAGGATGTTTTTGTGCTGGTCAAGGGCAGTCAGGTCTGAAGTGAACCAAGGGCTATATCTGTTCTTAGTTCTGCATTTTTTTGAACGGGGCATGCTTATCTAAGATGGTGAGGAAATAACTTTTAAATAATAACCAGGTATCCTCGACTGACAGGAGGAGGTCAATATCCTTCCAGGATACCCGGGCCAGGTCGATTAGAAAGGCCTGCTCGCAGAAGTGTTTTAGGGAGCGTTTGACAGAGATGAGGGGTGGTCGTTTGACCACGGACCCATAGCGGATACGGGCAATGAGGCAGTGATCGCTGAGATCCTGATTGAAAACAGCGGAGGTGTATTTGGAGGGCAAGTTGGTCAGGATAATGTCTATGAGGGTGCCCATGTTTACGATTTAGGGTTGTACCTGGTGTGTTCCTTGATGACTTGTGTGAGGTTGAGGGAATCTAGCTTAGATTGTAGGACTGCCGGGGTGTTAAGCATATCCCAGTTTAGGTCACCTAACAGAACGAACTCTGAAGCTAGATGAGGGGCGATCAATTCATAAATGGTGTCCAGGGCACAGCTGGGAGCGGAGGGGAGTCATAGCAGTCGGCAACAGTGAGAGACTTATTTCCGGAGAGGTTCATTTTTAAAATTAGAAGTTCAAACTGTTTGGGTATAGACCTGGAAAGTATGACAGAACTTTGCAGGCTATCTCTGCAGTAGATTGCAACTCCTCCCCCTTTGGCAGTTCTATCTTGACGGAAAATGTTGTAGCTGGGTATTGAAATCTCAGAATTGTTGGTAGACTTCCTAAGCCACGATTCAGATACGGCAAGGACATCAGGGTTGGCGGAGTAAAGCAGTGAGTAAAACAAACTTAGAGAGGAGGCTTCTGATGTTTACATGCATGAAACTAAGGTTTTTTTCGATCACAGAAGTCAACAAATGAGGGTGCCTGGAGACTCGCAGGGCCTGGGTTTACCTTCACATCACCCGAGGAACAGAGGAGGAGTAGGGTGAGGGTACGGCTAAAGGCTAGCAAAACTGGTCGCCTAGAGCGTTGGGAACAAAGAATAAAAGGAGCAGATTTCTGGGCGTGGTAGAATAGATTCAGGGCATAATGTGCAGACAGGGGTATGATGGGGTGCGGGTGCAGCGGAGGTAAGCCCAAGCACTGAGTGATGATAAGAGAGGTTGTATCTCTGGTTATATGGGTGTGGTCAGCGCATGTGTATTAATCTACACTGAACAAAAATATAAACACAACATCCAACAATTTCAAAGATTTTGCTGAGTTACAGTTCATATAAGGAAATCAGTCAACTGAAATAAATTAATCAGGCCCTAATCTATGGATTTCACGTGACAGATATGCATCTGTTTGTCAAAGACAGAGTAAGTGAAAGGGGTTGAATGGTCAGAAATCACACTCATCAGTGCTTGAGCCCTGCCGGCACTTCACCTCATTTCCAACACTCAGTTAAAATCGCTCATTGCTCCAATAAAAAAACTGACTCTCCAAATTCGCTCCATTCATTAAAATCACAATTTAAGCAACACACATTTTGTGGGGTCCTACCATTTGGTTTCGAAGTATTGAAACCAAACCATTTGATTTAAATGAAAAGTATTTTAATAAACAACAGGTAAAGGTGACTCTAAGATGTGCTTATCATTTCAAATAGGCTACATGTCATATTAAACAGCATATAAATACTAGGTCAGGAGTCAGACAGGTAACCTAAGAAGGAACAAAAACGACCTATTTATGCTATATTATTTCAATTATTTCAAGGCTATATCCTACAAAGAAATATATTGTGAAGCATTTGCGAGTGCAACACACTTGGCTGGTAGGGACATTAAGTGCTCAGCTTTCAAACAGCATTTGTTGTATTAAATCATCATAGGCTGTGACTTACTTTGAATTAAATACAGATTCAACTACAGTGCCTTTGAATACATTTTTCGAAACATGATTTTGGCCAGAGTCTTCAGGCTCATGCGATGGTGCCTGGAGAGCAAGCCAGCAGTGGAGAATATATTCTCAGCGCCTGCAGAGCCACTGGGGGTGATAAACACCCTTCGGGCCACTCTTGCCAGGCTCAGCAGGGATGCGTAGTTGTTTTATTATTTTTCAGTAGGTAGCCCTAAAGGATTTTCGGCAACACAACCCTTTCAAAACATAAAACTCATTAAAAGAGATAATATGACAGGCCTATTGAACAAAACTTTTAGGAGATCAGATTTGTTGTTAATAAATACTTTGCTACAATGACACTTAGCTAGCTACTGTCCTCGTTCCTTTCTGTTAGCATGTGCACATAATAAGTAAACCATCATGCTTTCGGGATACATGTCTTTTCAGATTCCACAAGGATTATTTAGTTATGGACACTACATCACCACACTCCCTCTCTTGCTCTTGGTCCTCCTCATCTTTGTAAGTCACTTTGATTATTCATCTGCGTGTTTAATCTTTATGAAAATATTTAGCATACTAGATGACAGTAGCTAAAGCAAGGGGCTATAGCAGCACACAAGTAAATCAAATGCATGCTGGGCTGGGCATGCCCTGAGCACTTGAAAAGAGAGCTACTGGAGGCTAGTGGATTTGTCCCGAAGGTTCAACTTCCAACAGGAAAACGACCCTAAACACACAGCCAAGACAACGCAGGAGTGACTTCGGGACAAGTCTCAATGTCCTTGAGTGGCCCAGCCAGAGCCTGCACTTGAACCCGATCGAATATCTCTGGAGAGACGTTAAAGTAGCTGTGCAGCAACGCTCCCCATCCAACCTGACAGAGCTTGAGAGGATCTACAGAGTAAAATATGAGAATGTGTTTCAGTTTTTTTTTCATACAGTTACAAAAATAAAATAAAACAGTACTTGCTTTGTCATTATGGGGCATTGTGTGTAGATTGAGCGGGCAAGACTGCTGACGCTCCCGCCTTTGGGAAACTCCATCCATGCTCCAGCCAAATTGGGCATGGTCCTCGCTCTGCTCCGCACACATACTCTGGTCACAGATACCTTTAAAAAAACAGTAGGGGCATGGATCAGAAAACCAGTCGGTATCTGGTGTGACCACCATTTGCCTCATGCAGTGCGACACATCTCCTTCGCTAAGAGTTGATCAGGCTGTTGATTGTGGAAGGTGGATTGTTGTCCAACTCCTCTCCAATGTCTGTGCAAAGCTGCTGGGTATTGGCGGGAACTGGAACACGCTGTTGTACATGTCGATCCAGAGCATCCCAAACATGCTCATCAGTTGACATGTCTGGTGAGTATGCAGGCCATGGAAGAACTGGGGCATTTTCATCATCCAGAAATTGTGTACAGATCCTTGCAAGATGGGGCTGTGCATTATCATGCTGAAACACGAGGTGATGGTTGTAGATGAATGGCACGACAATGGGCTTGAGGATCTCTCTCGTCACGGTATCTCTGTGTTCAAATTGCCATTGATAAAATGCAATTGTGATTGTTGTTTGTAGCTCATGCCTGCCCATACCATAACCACACAGCCACCATGGGCCACACTGTTCACAATGTTGACATCATCAAACCACACACCCACACGACACCATACATGCTGTCTGCCATCTGTCCAGTACAGTTGAAACCGGGATCATGAATTCTTGAAGAGCTTACTTCTCCAGTGTACCAGTTGACATCGAAGGTGAGCATTTGCCTACTGAAGTCTGTTATGACGCCGAACTGCAGTCAGGTCAAGACCCTGGTGAGGATGACAAGCACGCAGATGAGCTTCTAATAAAACTGAGACGGTTTCTGACAGTTTGTTCAGAAATTCTTTGGTTGTGCAAACTCACAGTTTCATCAGCTGTACGGGTGGCAGGTCTCAGACGATCCGGCAGGGGAAGAAGCCTGATGTGGATGTCCTTGGCTGGTGGCTACACATGGTCGGCAGTTGTGAGGCTGGTTGGACTTACTGCCAAATTCTCTAAAACAACATAGGAGGCAGCTTATGGTATAGAAATGAACATTCAATTATCTGGCAACAGCTCTGTTGGACATTCCTGCAGTCAGCATGCCAATTGCACTCTCCCTCAAAACTTGAGACATCTGTAGAATTGTTACGTGACAAAACTTCACATTTTAGAGTGGCCTTTATTGTGCCCAGCTTAAGGTGCACCTGTGTAATGACAATGCTGTTTAATCAGCTTCTTGATATGCCACACCTGTCAAGTGGATGGATTATCTTGGCAAAAGCGAAATCTTCACTATCAGGGATGTAAACACATTTGTACACTACATTTCAGATAAATAAGATTTTTGTGTATATGAAATATTTATAGGATCTTTTTTTTCAGCTCAGGAAACATGGGACCAACCCTTTACATGTTGCATTTATATTTTCAGTATATTTCTGGTCCTATGGACTCAGGGATTGGAAAAAACTACAAAGTTCAATTACAAAATTCAAAAATATAATATCAATATATCAAAAATAAAATTCCAAATACTTATATTTTACTTGCATTTTGTAATGTAATGAATAAAAATAAATTTGCAAGTAGGTCCGAACATCAACAACATTCTTAATAAGAGTTACAAAAACCTTTTTTCTTGCTACAACTGTGATATATTGTTGTTTATATACCTTAGTTGAGCAAGTCACTCCGGATAAGATGACACATTTTATTTATATGTGAAAATGAACATGCCAAGCACACTGGGTATTATTATTGGCTTTGATTCAGGGCAGAGCTCATTAGAATAATACTCAGCATGCTTTGACATTTTTTATCTTCACATTTACATTAGCATTTTAGTCATTTAGCAGTTACTCTTATCAAAGCGACTTACAATTAGTGCATTCATCTTAAGATAGCTAGTTGAGACATCAACATATCGCAATCGTGTAAAGTACATTTTCCATAAACAAAGTATTTCTAAATTTTTTTACATATACATACATATATATATATTTTTTTTACCTGGATAACACTCGCCAGGCCAGCTTCCCTGCCCCATCCACCGCTGCCCCCTGGACACTGATCTCTTGGCTACATAGCTGATGCACGCTGGACTGTCCATTAATCACGGTACTCCATTCTGCTTGTTTGTTCTATCTGTTGGCCCCGTTGCCTAGTCTACGCCATTTTACCTGCTGTTGTTGTGCTAGCTGATTAGCTGTTGTCTCACCTACTGTTTTAGCTAGCTTTCCCAATTCAACACCTGTGATTACTGTATGCCTCGCTGTATGTCTCTCTCAAATGTCAATATGCCTTGTATACTGTTGTTCAGGTTAGTTATCATTGTTTTAGTTCACAATGGAGCCCCTAGTTCCACTCTTCACGCCCCTGATAACTCCTTTGTCCCACCTCCCACACATGCGGTGACCTCACCCATTACTACCAGCATGTCCAGAGATACAACCTCCCTCATCATCACCCAGTGCCTGGGCTTACCTCCGCTGTACCCGCACCCCACCATACCCCTGTCTGCGCATTATGCCCTGAATATATTCTACCATGCCCAGACACCTGCTCCTCTTATTCTCTGTCCCCAACGCTCTAGGCGACCAGTTTTGATAGCCTTTAGCCGCACCCTCATACTACTCCTTCTCTGTTCCGCGGGTGATGTGGAGGTAAACCCAGGCCCTGCATGTCCCCAGGCACCCTCATTTGTTGACTTCTGTGATTGAAAAAGCCTTGGTTTCATGCATGTCAACATCAGAAGCCTCCTCCCTAAGTTTGTTTTACTCACTGCTTTAGCACACTCTGCTAACCCTGATGTCCTTGCTGTGTCTGAATCCTGGCTCAGGAAGGCCACCAAAAATTCAGAGATTTCCATACCCAACTATAAAATCTTCCGTCAAGATAGAACTGCCAAAGGGGGCGGAGTTGCAGTTTACTGCAGAGATAGCCTGCAAAGTAATGTCATACTTTCCAGGTCCATACCCAAACAGTTCGAACTACTAATTTTGAAAATTACTCTCTCCAGAAATAAGTCTCTCACGGTTGCCGCCTGCTACCGACCCCCCTCAGCTCCCAGCTGTGCCCTGGACACCATTTGTGAATTGATCGCCCCCCATCTAGCTTCAGAGTTTGTTCTGTTAGGTGACCTAAACTGGGATATGCTTAACACCTCGCCAGTCCCACAATCTAAGCTAGATGCCCTCAATCTCACACAAATCATCAAGGAACCCACCAGGTACAACCCTAACTCTGTAAACAAGGGCACCCTCATAGACGTCATCCTGACCAACTGGCCCTCCAAATACACCTCCGCTGTCTTCAACCAGGATCTCAGCGATCACTGCCTCATTGCCTGTATCCGCTACGGAGCCGCAGTTAAACGACCACCCCTCATCACTGTCAAACGCTCCCTAAAACACTTCCGTGAGCAGGCCTTTCTAATCGACCTGGCCCGGGTATCCTGGAAGGACATTGACCTCATCCCGTCAGTTGAGGATGCCTCGTCATTCTTCAAAAGTAACTTCCTCACCATTTTAGATAAGCATGCTCCGTTCAAAAAATGCAGAACTAAGAACAGATACAGCCCTTGGTTCACCCCAGACCTGACTGCCCTCGACCAGCACAAAAACATCCTGTGGCGGACTGCAATAGCATCGAATAGTCCCCGTGATATGCAACTGTTCAGGGAAGTCCGGAACCAATACACGCAGTCAGTCAGGAAAGCTAAGGCAGCTTCTTCAGGCAGAAGTTTGCATCCTGTAGCTCCAACTCCAAAAAGTTCTGGGACACCGTGAAGTCCTTGGAGAACAAGAGCACCTCCTCCCAGCTGCCCACTGCACTGAGGCTAGGTAACACGGTCACCACTGATAAATCCATGATTATCAAAAACTTCAATAAGCATTTCTCAACGGCTGGCCATGCCTTCCGCCTGGCTACTTCAACCTCGGCCAACAGCTCCGCCCCCCCCGCAGCTCCTCGCCCAAGCCTCTCCAGGTTCTCCAAATCCAGATAGCAGATGTTCTGAAAGAGCTGCAAAACCTGGACCCGTACAAATCAGCTGGGCTTGACAATCTGGACCCTCTATTTCTGAAACTATCTGCCACCATTGTCGCAACCCCTATTACCAGCCTGTTCAACCTCTCTTTCATATCGTCTGAGATCCCCAAGGATTGGAAAGCTGCCGCAGTCATCCCCCTCTTCAAAGGGGGAGACACCCTGGACCCAAACTGTTACAGACCTATATCCATCCTGCCCTGCCTATCTAAGGTCTTCGAAAGCCAAGTCAACAAACAGGTCACTGACCATCTCGAATCCCACCGCACCTTCTCCGCTGTGCAATCTGGTTTCCGAGCCGGTCATGGGTGCACCTCAGCCACACTCAAGGTACTCAACGATATCATAACCGCCATCGATAAAAGACAGTACTGTGCAGCCGTCTTCATCGACCTTGCCAAGGCTTTCGACTCTGTCAATCACCATATTCTTATCGGCAGACTCAGGAGCCTCGGTTTTTCGGATGACTGCCTTGCCTGGTTCACCAATTACTTTGCAGACAGAGTTCAGTGCGTCAAATCGGAGGGCATGCTGTCTGGTCCTCTGGCAGTCTCTATGGGCGTGCCACAGGGTTCAATTCTCGGGCCGACTCTTTTCTCTGTGTATATCAATGATGTTGCTCTTGCTGCGGGCGATTCCCTGATCCACCTCTACGCAGACGACACCATTCTATATACCTTCGGCCCGTCTTTGGACACTGTGCTATCTAACCTCCAATCAAGCTTCAATGCCATACAACACTCCTTCCGTGGCCTCCAACTGCTCTTAAACGCTAGTAAAACCAAATGCATGCTTTTCAACCGGTCGCTGCCTGCACCCGCATGCCCGACTAGCATAACCACCCTGGATGGTTCCGACCTAGAATATGTGGACGTCTATAAGTACCTAGGTGTCTGGCTAGACTGCAAACTCTCCTTCCAGACTCATATCAAACATCTCCAATCGAAAATCAAATCAAGAGTCGGCTTTCTATTCCACAACAAAGCCTCCTTCACTCACGCCGCCAAGCTTACCCTAGTAAAACTGACTATCCTACCGATCCTCGACTTCGGCGATGTCATCTACAAAATGGCTTCCAACACTCTACTCAGCAAACTGGATGCAGTCTATCACAGTGCCATCCGTTTCGTCACTAAAGCACCTTATACCACCCACCACTGCGACTTGTATGCTCTAGTCGGCTGGCCCTCGCTACATATTCGTCGCCAGACCCACTGGCTCCAGGTCATCTACAAGTCCATGCTAGGTAAAGCTCCGCCTTATCTCAGCTCACTGGTCACGATGGCAACACCCATCCGTAGCACGCGCTCCAGCAGGTGTATCTCACTGATCATCCCTAAAGCCAACACCTCATTTGGCCGCCTTTCGTTCCAGTACTCTGCTGCCTGTGACTGGAACGAATTGCAAAAATCGCTGAAGTTGGAGACTTTTATCTCCCTCACCAACTTCAAACATCAGCTATCTGAGCAGCTAACCGATCGCTGCAGCTGTACATAGTCTATTGGTAAATAGCCCACCCTTTTTCACCTACCTCATCCCCATACTGTTTTTATTTATTTACTTTTCTGCTCTTTTGCACACCAATATCTCTACCTGTACATGAGCATCTGATCATTCATCACTCCAGTGTTAATCTGCAAAATTGTAATTATCTGCCTAATTCTCATGCCTTTTGCACACATTGTATATAGACTCCCCCTTTGGTTTCTACTGTGTTATTGACTTGTTAATTGTTTACTCCATGTGTAACTCTTTGTTGTCTGCTCACACTGCTATGCTTTATCTTGGCCAGGTCGCAGTTGCAAATGAGAACTTGTTCTCAACTGGCCTACCTGGTTAAATAAAGGTGAAATAAAAAAATAAAAAATATACATACATTTATATTTAGTTAATTTAGCAGAGGTCCTTATCACACCATAGTGTTATTTTACTTCTGATACCAATGCAGGGTGAAGGGGGGTGCCAAAAAATCTGAACCGCTACAAAAAGAATTATAGAAAAGTATTTTGAATAAACTAATGACAGTATTTTGAAGATACAACATACAACATTCATTGGAGTGAAGTTCAACCCAGTGTAATTCAAATGACAAAATAATCAGAAGTAATTCAAATGTGTATTTCAAATACCTGTATCAGAAATACTGCTCATCTCTATATGGACATCACTAAGTGATATGCTAAGCGAATAGATTGTCCATAAAAAAATATATGTAACACTTTACCATACGTATTTCATAAGGCCTTATTTTGAGGGCTAAGTTCAAATCCAATTTTATTGGTCACATACACATATTTAGCAGATGTTATTGCTTGTGTTTCTGGCTCCAACAGTGTAGTAATATTTCACAATTCATGACAATAAACACAAATCTAAAGTTAAAGAATGGAGTTACCTCTTGGAACTACCCATCCTGGATCTGGGAGAACTTAGTGTCATCAACTGTCCGTAGCATAACGCAACGGACAAAAAGTCTTACTAGAAAATATTCATATTCATGAAATCACAAGTGAAATATATTCAAACACAGCTTAGCCTGTTGTTAATCACCCTGTCATCTCAGATTTTGAAAATATACTTTACAGCCAAAGCAAGACAAGCATTTGTGTAAGTTTATCGATAGCCTAGCATAGCATTATGCCTAGCTAGCAGCAGGCAATCTGGTCATGAAAATCAGAAAAGCAATCAAATTAAATCGTTTACCTTTGATGAGCTTCGGATGTTTTCACTCACGAGACTCCCAGTTCGATAGCAAATGTTCCTTTTTTCCTTTTTTCCATTTTTGTAGCCAAAAATAGCTCGTTAGTTCTTCACGTTTGGCTGAGAAAACGACTGGAAATTGCGGTCACGACAACACCGACAAATATTCCAAATTAGCTCCATAATATCGACAGAAACATGGCAAACGTTGTTTATAATCAATCCTCAAGGTGTTTTTCAAATATCTATTCGATAATATATCAACCGGGAGAGCTTTTTTGAGTAAGATCGGGAGGAAAAATGGCTACCTGAAACATGGCTACCTCTGTTTTTTGCGCGAGAAATACACAAAGAGCCATACACAAATAGCCCGTTTACTTTGGGAACGTTATTTTACCCCCCCCACCCCAAAAAAATGACCCCTAGATTCAACAAGTTGAGAAATATATAAATATTAGGACGCAATGTCGGAGTGGCAGTGTTCTAAAATAGAGTGGAACAGAATACAGTATATATGAAATGAGTAATGCAGTATGTAAACATTACTAAAGTGACCAGTGATTCCATGCCTATGTATATAGGGCAGCAGCGTCTAAGGTGCAGGGTTGAATAACGGGGTGGAAGTCGGCTAGTGATGGCTATTTTGCAGTCTGATGGCCTTGACATAGAAGCTGTTTTTGAGTCTCTCCGTCCCAGCTTTGATCGATGTTTACTGACCTCGCCTTATGGATGGTAGCGGGGTGAACAGGCTGTGGCTCGGGTGGTTGATGTCCTTGTTAAACTTGTTGGCCTTCCTGAGACATCAGGTGCTGTAGGTGTCCTGGAGGAAACGCAGTGTGCCCCTGGTGAATCGTTGGGCAGGACGCACCACCCTCTGGAGAGCACTACGGTTGCAGGCAGTGCAGTTGCTGTATCAGACGGTGAAACAGCCCGACAGGATTTTCTCAATTGTGCATCTGTGAGGGTCTTAGGGGTCAAGCTGAATTTCTTCAGCCTCCTGACTTTGAAGAGACAGTGTTGCACCTTCTTTACCACACTGTCTAAGTGGGTGGACCATTTGAGATCATCATTGATGTGTACGCCAAGGAACTTGAAGCTTTTCACCTACGGTTCCATCGATGTGGATAGGGGCATGCTATCTCTGCTGTTTAATGAAGTCACAATCAGCTCCTTCCTTTTACTGATGTTGAGGGAGTGGTTAATTTCCTGGCACCACTCCGCCAGGGCTATCACCTCCTCAATGTAGGCTGTCTCGTCATTGTTGGTAATCAAGCCTACAACTGTTGTGTCTTCTTCAAACTTGATGATTGAGTTGGAGGCATGAATGGCCATGCAATCATGGGTGAACAAGGAGTCCAGGAGGTGGCTGAGCACGCATCCTTGTGGGGCCCCTGTGTTGAGGATCAACGAAGTGGAGGTGTTGTTTCCTACCTTCACCACCTGGGGGAGGCCCGTCAGGAAGTCCAGGACCCAGTTGCACAGGGTGGGGTTCAGATCCAGGGCCCCGAGCTTAATGATGAGCTTGAAGGGTACTATGGTGTTGAAGGCTGAGATATTCTTACATAGGTATTCCTCTGGTCCAGATGTGATTGGGCAGTGTGCAGTGCGTTTGTGGATCTATTAGGGAGGTATGCAAATTTAAGTGGGTCTAGGGTGTCAGGTAAGGTAGAGGTGATATGATCTTTAACTAACCTCTCAAAGCACTTCATGATGACTGAAGTGCATGCTATGGGTGACAGTCATTTAGATTAGTTACCGTTGCTTTCTTGGGTACAGGAACAATGGTGGACATCTTGAAGCAAGTGGGGACAGCAGACTGGGATAGGGAGAGATTGAATATGTCCGTAAACACTCCAGCCAACTGGTCTGCGCATGCTCTGAGATTGCGGCTAGGGATGCCGTCTGGGCCGGCAGCCTTGCGAGGGTTAACACGTTTAACTGTCTTATACATATTGGCCATGGAGAAGGAGAGACCACAGTCCTTGTGAGCAGGCCGCATCGGTGGCACTGTGTTATCCTCAAGGTGGGCGAAGGTGTTTAGCTTGTCCAGGAGCAAGACGGCAGTGTCCGCAATATGGCTGGTTTTCCCTTTGTAATCCGTGATTGTCTGTAGACCCTGCCACATACGTCTAGTGTTTGAGCCGTTGAAATTTGACTCCACTTTATCTCTGTACTGATGTTTTGCTGTTTGATTACCTTACGGAAGGAATAACTACACTGTTTGTATTCAACCATATTCCCGGTCACCTTGTTGTGGTTCGCAATTTCAGTTTTGAGTGAATGCTGCCATCTAACCACAGTTTCTGATTTGGGTAGGTTTTAATAGTCACAGTGGGAACAACATCCACTATACACTTCCTGAGGAACTTAGTCACCGTGTCAGTGTATACTTCAATGTTATTATCAGAGGCTACCTGGAACATATCTCAGTCCGAGTGATCAAAACAATCTTGAAGCATGGATTCCAATTGGTCAGGCCAGCATTGAATAGACCTTAGCAAGGTTACTTCCTGTTTGAGTTTCTGCCTGCAGCAAGTGGAAGAGCAAAATTAAGTCATGATCTGATTTGCCGAAGGGAGGGAGAGGGTGGATGAGTGTTTTAGCAGCGTGAGTACTACAGTCTGATTGAACTTCGGTAGTGTTTTCCTTAGATTTGCTTTGAGAAAATCCCCAGCTACAATAAATTCAGCCTCAGGATATGTGGTTTCCAGCTGCACAAAGTCCAGCCTAGTTCCTTGAGTGCCGTCGTTGTATCGACTTAAGGGGGAATATACACGGCGCTGACTATACCTGAAGAGAATTCTCTTGGGAGGTAATATGGTCTGGTCTGCATTTGATTGTGAGGTATTCTAGGTCGTGTGAACAAATGGGCTTGAGTTTCTGCACGTTAACACAATCACACCATGAGTAGTTAATCATGAAACATACACCCCCACCTTTCTTCTTCCCAGAGAGTACTTTATTCCTGTCTGTGCAATGTACTGAGAACCCAGCTGGCTCTATGGATGGGGACAGTAAATCCAAAGAGAACCATGATTCTGTGAAACAGGGTATGTTGCAGTCCCTGATGTTTCTCTGGAAGGAGATCCTCACCCTGAGATTGTCTACTTTATAGTCCCGTGACTGAACATTAGCAAGTACTAAACTTGGCAGCGGTGGATGGTGTGCATGCCTCCTGAGTTGGACTAGAAGTCCACTCCGAATACCTCTTCTCCACCAGTGGGATGTCTTGGAGCAGCCTCTGGGATAAGTTCAATTGCCCTGCGGGGTACGAACCAATAATTCAATTCAGGAAAGTTGTATTCCTGGTCGTAATGCTGGTGAGTTACCGCCGCTCTGATATCGAAAAGTTATTTCCGGCTGTATGTAATAACACAAAAAACTGGGCTAATAATATAAGAAATAAAACACAAAAAACCTAAATACTGTAAAGTTGCTTAAGAGCTAGAAGCAGAGCTGCCATGTCTGTCGGCTTCATCTTTCCTAATACAAGGGCTTGAAACTCACACACATCACATTTAACCAGATCCATCATTATCATATTTCCCAGCATGCTCTATTACAGGTTGATTTTTAGAAAGGTTTGTTTTAATATCTATGTTTGTGCATGTATGCTTAAGCTACACAAGGGAAAATATGATTTTTGGAAAATCTGGGAATTTTGGTAAAGTCACTGGAATTCTGCAACCTTACTTGCAGGCCTGATGTGGTCTGAGGTATGTACGGTGGTGCAATTATGTACTTATCGCTAAAGGTACAAATCCTACCTTTTTTTCTGAGATTGTAAAAAAATGACCTGAAACTCATGGTTTACAGGCCATATCAGGCCTACACTTCACACTATTCTGACTTGCAAGGAGATGTGAAATTCCCATTGGAATCCAACCAGTGTGGGGATATCCTGTCAGGACCCGGTTACGAACTTGGGTCTCCGGTGGGAGAAACAGTCACTTCGTAAACTGAGCCACTAATAGTCGGCAGAACCCAGAAGATGAGGCAGACACAGCAGTACTAGAGACGGTGATTTAATAAAGAAAAAAGGAAATGATCTTCAGGCAAAAATATAAATCCACAACGTCAAAAGTAATTCCAAGAGAAAAAATGTATATCCTCCAAGACACAAGGAAAATCCACAAAGTGGTAAGAACAGCAGGGAAAAAACAGAACAGCAGGGAAAAAACAAACCTCAAAAGAATAATCAAAAATAAACAAGAACAAAACCAGAGTACCTCAAGAAAATCCAACTAGAGAAACAAAAGTTCACAGCATGGCTGGGTGCTAACATACAAACACAGAGCAAAGATCTGAGGAACACTAAGGGTTTAAATACATTCAAGGGAAATGAGGCACAGGTGCAACTAATAACAAGAACAAGGGAAAAACAAAAGGTTCAAAAAACACAATGGGGGCATCTAGTGACCAAAACCTGAACAATCCTGGCCAAATCCTGACATATCCAACTTCTGCAATTGTTTTATCATCTGCAATCTGTATTCAGAATGACTGCCAGGGTTTGGAGGATTAAGCTACAGGACTACCTGATGCATCTAAACTGGAACAATCATTTCAGTAATGGGTGCAATAAATCCAAGTATCATATTAGACTACAAAATATTTGAAATGTATATTCATTAATCAATCAATGTACAAACACAGATTTTTTTAAAATGTATTTATTTAACCCTCATTGTACCAGGTAAATTGACTGAGAACACATTTCCATTTACAGCAACAACCTGGTGAATAGTTACAGGGAGGATTAATGAGCCAATTGGAAACTGGGGATGATTAGGTGGCCATGAGGGCCAAATTCTGAATTTATCTAGGACATTAGGGTTAACACCCCTACTCGTACGATAAGTACCAAGGGATTTTTCATAACCACAGAATCAGGACACCCGTTTAACGTCCCATCCAAAAGATGGCACCCGACAAAGGGCAATGTCCCCAATCACTGCTCAGGGGGATTTTTTTGGTTTTTACAAGAGGAAAGAGTGCCCCCTACTGGCCTTCCAACGCCATTTCCAGCAGCATCTGGTCTCCCATCCATTACCAACTCTGCTTAACTTCAGAGACAAGCTAGCAGTGGGATACCGGTTGGCATGCTGCTGGATTAAATAGATATAGAATAGATGTTGAAACAACAATTCTAAAAATCCACCTGCAATAGAAAATGGTTTTGATTAAAAGTCATGTGTATGAGTTTCAGGCCCCTCTATTGAGGTACAATTAGGCCCTCAAAATAAGGTCTTATGAAATACATATGTTATTGTCTTACATTTTCATCATTTAGCAGATGCTCTTATTCAGAGCAATTTACAGCAGTAGTAAGTGCATAAATTGTCAAACGTTTTTGTACTGTTCCCCCGTGGGAATTGTACACACAACCCCGATGTTGCAAGAATCATGCTCTACCAACTGAGTCAATACATTTGTTATAACTTTTGTTTAGGATCTAACTTGGAGAAGTCCATAGGACCAAGAATGGATGAATGCAACAATCATGTCTCTGTCACTAACACACACAGTCAAGGGTGGTGACTCCACAATTTACTCGAAAGGCAAGGTACTCTGGGAATGATTTGAATAAGACTTTACACTAAGCAGTGTAGTAATTTAACACTGTTCCGATGTTTATATGGTTCCACAGACTCAAGATTTTCAGTATACATTTTGTATATTTTTTACACTGGAGAATTTGCTGTGCATGTTTATGTGTGTATGTGTGTGTACATGCGTGTGTGCATTCATTGCATTTGTGTGTTTGTTTGTCAGTGCATGCGTTCGCATCTGTCATTTGTTTGGCACACTCTGTCACCACCTCTAATTTCCTGTACATCCATACCAGTGACCACAGTGGAAACCTAAGCTTAATCAATAGGTGGCTGGGAATCAAAGCTGTTTAATGCATTTCTGGGAGAGTAGTCACCGGTTAGGAGGTTACATCTGCTGGGGTTTGGCTAGCCAGTCCCATTTAGCTTCGGTGAACACCTCCATAACACGATAGAGACAGATTTATTGGCTTTTATGGTGGAGATATGACCCAGCTTTGCTGATGGAAAGCCAATCACAACCTGACAAATTCATTGGAACCTGGACTTCTTTTCTTTGAAAATCTTGCAGGCATACTGGCAGTTATAGGAGGTTAGGACAACAATTTCAGTAAAAAAGTGATTCCCAAAACACAAACAAATGTATAGAAAATATGTGATGCATTAAACATTAGACATACAATATTCCAATGAGGAAACCGATGTTCTTCCAAAGAAGTCAAGGACATATTTGAGTGTTGCATCATCTTGGCCTAGAAATGTATTATGGTACACTATACAGTTGAGGTCAGAAGTTAACTTACACCTTAGCCAAATACATTTAAACTCAGTTTTTGACAATTCCTGACATTTAATCCTAGTACAAATCCATGTCTTAGGTCAGTTAGGATCACCACTTTATTTTAACAATGTGAAATGGCAGAATAATAGTAGAGAGAATTGTTTATTTCAGCTTTTATTTCTTTCATCACATTCCCAGTGGGTCAGAAGTTTACATACCCTCAATTAGTATTTGGTATCATTGCCTTTAAATTGTTTACCTTGGGTTAAATGTTTTGGGTAGCCTTCCACAAGCTTCCCACAATAAGTTGGGTGAATTTTGGCCCATTCATCCTGACAGAGCTGGTGTAACCGAGTCAGGTTTGTAGGCCTTATTGCTCGCACACGGTTTTTCAGTTCTGCCCACAAATGTTCTATAGGATTGGGCCGATCAGGCAGATCTACAAATGTACAATGTAATACGGTTGTTACTGTACTTTGTGAAGCTTTAACAACTTACAGTATTTATGCAATACAGTAACAAATGTCACAGGGTTGGCTGTCGCTTATACCATACAACCTGAACTCTTTTTCCTCATACTCTTCACTTTTTAATAATGTGTGTTAGCTAACTACCATACTCATTTTACAGTACCGTCAAACCAATCTGTGATTTTATCTGACCACAAGAAGAATGGTAAGCTCATGCGTTCAGATTCAAATGAGGCATCAGTTTTGTATGCACTCACACAGTCTGTCAAAGGTCTCAATAAGCGGTAGGTAGTCTAGCAGTTAAGAGCATTGGATCACTATCCAAAAGGATGCTGATTTGAATCTCTGAGCTGCCTAGGTGGACATTCTAACAGATGTGCCCTTGAGCAAGGCACATAACCCTAGGTGCTCTGGATAAGAAGGTCTGCTAAATGACAAAAATGTTAAAATCTCACTTGACAACTTTGATGCTGTATATGTATAGGGGTTTGAAGCTAAACTGTGTCTGTGTGCTGAATTGGAGGCAGGTGCAGCGTACAGACCTAATCACATTTGCGGCTCATTACCCATTGACTCTGTGCACATATTTGCCTCTCTATGTCCTTATTAATCAGGCGCAGACAACCCTAAGTGCTCCTCTCCACTTTACCACATGACTTGCTAGAAGCAACAGTAGAGCAACAACAACATGATGTGACCACCTGCTACTGGTCCTGGTCTCTAACACCTGCAATGCAAATCTACACTGCTTGTAATCCCTCACTTAACCTCTAATCATTTTCCATTGAGAGCGGGAGAGATGGAGATTTTTTCCTCATGGCTCAATGCCAACATTGTTGTCTGTCTACTCCACCCAGATGATGTTGCCAGTCTCAGATGTTTTCAGGAGATTGTGCTCTCAACCACATTTCCCCTGGAATTCAAGTGTCTCTGGGAGTTTAAATTCCAAATTAACCTCTATGATAATCAAATAAAGTGTTGTCTGTTTGAAAGTAAGTGCAATTTCATAAAAAATTTACACAATCTACATTTTCAGTGTTGAAACTATTATTACTAATCAAAAGAGAACCATTGCGCTCTCCCAGAAGCGTGGCTGGTGAATAACATCTACTAATTCAGACACTCAAAAAAGTGTAATGGGTTCGCACTCAAAAAAATGTTGCATACAGCTTAATGCATTATTAAATGTTTTTAATGATTTTCACTGCATCGGGAATAGCATACACAGATGCTTCGGCTTTACAACCTTCATTGTGTAGGTACAATTGTACCTACACAATTGTACCTAAACATTTAAGAAGGCTCTAAAGCCGAAATGTAAAACAAATATATATATATATATATATATATATATATATATCCAGTTGAAGTCGGAAGTTTACATACACGTTAGGCAAATACACTTCAACTCAGTTTTTGACAATTCCTGACATTTAATCCGAGTAAAAATTCCCTGTTTTAGGTCAATTAGGATTACAACTTTATTTTAAGAATGTGAAATGTCAGAATAATAGTAGAGCGAACAATTTATTTAAGCTTTTATTTCTTTCATCACATTCCCAGTGGGTCAGAAGTTTACATACACTCAATTAGTATTTGGTAGCATTGTCTTTAAATTGTTTAACTTCGGTCAAACGTTTCGGGTAGCCTTCCACAAGCTTCCCACAATAAGTTGTTCGAATTTTGGCCCATTCCTCCTGAAAGAGCTGGTGTAACTGAGTGAGTTTTGTAGGCCTTATTGCCCGCACACACTTTTTCAGTTCTGCCCACAAATGTTCTATAGGATTGAGGTCAGGGCTTTGTGATGGCCACTCCAATACCTTGACTTTCTTGTCCTTAAGCTGTTTTCCCACAACGTTGGAAGTATGCTTGGGGTCATTGTACATTTGGAAGACCCATTTGCGACCAAGCTTTAACTTCCTGACTGATGTCTTGACATGTTGCTTCATCATATTCACGTAATTTCTTCTTCATGAAGCCATCTATTTTGTGAAGTGTGCAGGAGAAAGTTAATGTAGGCCTGAGGGAAGTCACTGCCTGGTCCAATAGAATCTGTAAACAAGCAAGAATTGAGACAGAGAGATAATGGCGACGAGAGGAGAAGGGGTGTTAATCATCTACATAGAGGGGAGTGACCATGTGTGTTATCTGAAGGTGGAACCCGGTAAGGCCTGAGGTCTGTAGCAAGAGAATTTAGTTATTCCATGGAATTGCTCAGCTTTGTTACTTTTTGTAATGAATTCCATTTGAATTCACAAGCTTCGGTATCTGAGAAATATTTGATTAAATATTTCCACGACATAAATGGCGAGCTTGCCAGGAGTGGATACAAGGGACCAGTGAACAGTGAAAGTTCTGTGGCTGATGACGGGTCTTTTGAACGAGTCTCACAAACGGGTGGCTGCCCTATCAGGTCAGCTCGGTTCTTACTTATAGTAAATGTTTGTGATTTGCTTTGTGAGTCCTGCCTCAGCAATAGAAGCACCAAGTAGGTATCTTTAAATGTTAAATGAACCAAAAGATATTGGGAGCTTTTGAATTGAAAAAATGCATGCATGAATGTTAAGGGTAAAGCTTTGGGGGTTACAATAGTTAAAGAATAAGTAGAAATATTTGTGTGGGCATTGTGAATTGGGAGTTGTGTGCTTCGTTGGTGTCGGGTGGCTCAGTTGGGTGGGGCCATTCACTTGCTCTGTCCAGGTGATTCATTTGAACCGCATGATTGGCCTGTTTGAGTTGGGATTTTTTTGTCTGATTCTCTTCGGCCTGATTAGTCTGTTCAGGATCTGTCTGGGTCTGTGCGTAAACATGGCCCATTCACCTTGATCAGTCGGTCCGAGTTGGGTGTGCCATTCATTCCGGACTGCTCATCTGGAGATTTTGTTAATTCTGGTTCAGTGCATCTGTTTGCCCTGGCTGGCTGGTCTGCTTGGTTCGGTTTGGAGTGGCAGATGTCTGTCCGCTTGGTCAGCACAAATAAATAGAAAATCCTACGGATACTGTTCCGACTCGATTTAGCGGAGCTCTGAACGGGTAGGTCACTCACGATACTGCTTCGACTCAATTTAGCGAAGTTCTGAATAGGAGAGTAGGTAGCCTATGATGACGCTTTGACCCGATTTTGCAAAGGTCTGTTTTGGTAATTGAAAAATGATAACACCTCCTTGTGTTGGGGGAAGTGTATCAGGGAGGGGCTGAATTTGCAGGTCGTTTTAGGGAAAACGTGAGTAGAAATATGAAAGTGAGTGGGAAAGTTGCCTGTCCTTGGTGGGGAGAGATTGCACACCCTTCCTGGGACGTCACTTAAAAGTGGCCTGGCAGGAAGGACACATTTGATCCTGCAATAGGAGAGGGTAAATGATATTTGAATGACTGGAATTGCACAATACTAGAATTTAGGAAGAAATATTAGGAATCATATAGAGCTGTATGAAAATGATTGGCGAGTGTCCAGTAAGGTTTATTGAAACTGTATACTGGGATGTAAGATGGAGGAATACATACAGTACAGGGAAACATAGACATAATAATGCTTGAGGTGAGAGAGCACATAAGAAAAAGGAGAAGGATTGCTGAAAAGTATTAAGAAAGCTATTGGAATGTTGAAGAAAGATAATGAAAAGTCCACAGGAAGAAGGTGGAATAGTTTACATAACCTCCACCATATACCAGTGGGTAATACCCCCTGATGTGGTGTCGGGAGTGGTGGAAATAAAGAGAGAAATAGAGGTGGAAGATGATAAGGAGACTCCCTCTGTGCCCTCTGAGGTAAAAGAAAAGGACCTGGAAAGGACAGCAGAGACTAAGCAAGGTGCAGGAAGGAACCCAGAAAAGTTTAAATGTTATGAAAGATTATGTGAAAATAGGAAGACAAGTGTGAATGATTTTGGTAATGTGGGTTATCAAAAATAGTGATATTTGAGGCGCTATACTGGAATAAGACATTAAGTCATCTGTATTCTCCAGTAATACATTTGCAAACGTTATAGTATAGGTTCTAATACAAGGTATTAAGTGCCATGAATAATTAATTAATTAAAATAGTTAATAGGTGTGTATTATAGAAGGGAAGGGTAAAAATGAATTAGCAAAGAGGTTACTAAACCTAAAATGAACTTTAAAATGTTTTAGTTAGTTTATGAACATTGTGGTGTTTGGCAAAACAATCAGAGACAACCACAGGGCCCTGTGAACCCATGTGCGGGGCCTAATCAGGGAAACTAGGGATGCCCAGAGAATCCTACAGGGTAGGGTCTTTTCAATGATATCCACGAGATAGATAGAGAGTAGAGAATAGAGAACAGCGGCATACCCATGATGATAGATACTGGAGCCACTTACACATGTGTAAATCCAAATTATGCCTCTCATCTCCCCATGTCTGGTAACTATGCCAAAACTATAGGATTCTCAGGACAAACACAGCTAATTACAATGACCGCTCCAGTTCGTCTAACAGCGGATGGTAGATCAGCAATAGTCCCTATTCTAGTGTCAGAATAAACTCAGATTAATTTAAGGGAAGAGATGTAGACTAATGAAGGTAACAAAAGACAGTAATTTGGAAAATAAGAATTTCGAATTTGCATTGTTTGGATTGATTAAGAATTGGCTGATGTATTTAATTCTAATTTTGACACATTACAGGTTCATCTTAAAATAATAGACGTTTAATGAGTGCGAAGCAGTGGTTAGTGAAAAAAATATAGTCATTGATAAGGAGGATTGATGTAAACGTAATGAGTGTTGACAGTATGTGAATGGTAATATGTTATTAGTGCCTTTTTAAAGCACTCTAACGATACGATATTTTAGTCATTTGAAAAGCTGATGTTTCAATACAAGGATAAAGTATTGAACCTTGAGATTGTAAAAAAGGTTAGCTGCAGTTGAAAGCAAGCAGGGAGTGGGACATTTGAAGTAGAGGTATGAGAATCATTCTTTGACCGTTTTTGATTATTGTTGCTTGGTTTTATAGTTAGGTAACTCCAGTGAATTTGAGCCGGAAGTTAATGTATTATACGATTATAATCTGTTTCCATTACGTGGAGCAGTGTCCAGTAATACAAGTAGAAGGAAATAAGTATTAACTGTCAAACTGATTAGACAGCACCAACTTTTTGAAGGTTCTACATTTGTTAATTAACCCGTTTTGTATTTTACTAACATAATGCAAAAGGTCAAACTGATAAGATTCCTGGAAAGGGGTTTTGGGATTGTGTCTTTTTCAATTCAGTTTTAAATTGGGTATACAGAAAGATGGACATGTTTTGAAAGGTATTTAAATGGTTTCAATAGGTCAGGGAAAGGACAGGAAGAGGAAATATTTTAATGGTGTCGAATGCCCTGTATAACTGACTTTTACAGTGAGATCAGTGATCAGTGATCACTCTCACTGGAAATGACAGGAACAGGTGGGATTTAATTATAAAATGACAGAAACACCTTTCTTTTCAAAGTATACCATCACTTTGAAATTCTATTATTTCCTTAGGAAATTATAAAGAGTTGTAATCTAAGTTGATTAGTTATTCGAAATTGTTTAAAAAACAAAATCATATTTAACATGTTATTTTTGAATCATGTGTTCAAAGGGAAAATTACCAGTTCCCTGTGGGTCATTGTCTTTGAGTAAATATACAGAGGTTCTTTGCTCAATCTGCATATAGAAGCGAGAATGTATGTTAAGGGATGACAGTTACTTTGAATGGATTATGGTATATGTATTGATGATTTCATTTTGTGTTTTTCTTTCAATACACAATTTACCAGATTGGGATTTATGGTGTTGGACTCTAGGATGGGTTAAGGTGCTAACTTCATGATCTGGTAACTCTTCCGAGAGGTTGCCAGTAAAATAAGGGAGTTATCATGGAAGATGACGTCAGATCGTGTTTTAAAAAACCTCTTATGGATAGGGGAGACGCTAGCATCTCAACTGGCCAATTGCCAGGGGAAATGCAGAGCGCCAGATTCAAATAAAATGCTATGAAATTCTAACTTTCATTAAATCACACATGTAAGATACTCAATTAAAGCTACACTCGTTGTGAATCCAGCCAATGTGTCAGATTTTAAAAATGCAATTCGGCGAAAGCATAAGAAGCTATTATCTGATAGCCTGCATCCATCTGCACCAGCAGTAAACAATGGAGTTAGCGAAGCAGGCGCTACACAAAAGGCTGAAATAAAATATAAAATATGCATTACCTTTGACGAGCTTCTTTTGCTGGCACTCCAATATGTCCCATAAACATCACAATTTGTTCTTTTGTTCGATTAATTCCGTCCATATATATCGAAAATGTCAATTTATAAAGCGTGTTTGATCCAGAAAAAAACAGCATACCAAAACACAACGTCACTACAAAATATTTCAAAAGTTGCCAATAAAATTTGCCAAAATATTTCAAACTACTTTTGTAATTCAACGTTAGGTATTTTTAAACGTTAATAATCGATCAAATTGTAGACGGGGCAATCTGTATTCAATACAGGAACGAAACCAAAGCAGCACTGCTGTACACGTCTTGCGCAACTCACAAATGTGTCCCCAGTTCGCCTACTTCCTCAATGCACAAAGGAATAACTTCAACCATATTCCAAAGACTGGCGACATCGTGTGGAAGCGGTAGGAACTGAAAATGGATTCCTATTAAATATCCAATGGCAAAGACAATGTATTCAACAGAGGGGAAAAAAAATATCTGAACAGCTAGTCCTCGGCGTTTTGCCTGCTACATAAATTCTGTTATACTCACAGACATGATTCAAACAGTTTAGAAACTTCAGACTGTTTCCTATCCAAACCTATGAATAATATGCATATCTAATATGCATAAATTCTGCCCCCTAGATTTTGAGGTAAATGCATCGTAGGAATAATTTGACCACAAACAGTGTGTGTAAACCTCAAAACCCTCCCTAACCGGCTGGAGAAAGAGCGACAAAGGCGAAGCCTTTTAGCACTTCTATATGAGTCTACACACTGCTAACAGTTTGGACTAAGTATGCATTGAGATACTGATCTTTCATTACCAGGCCACTGGTAATGGGAAACAGGGACAAAGGGGGGTTGTAATGAGAATTGTTATTGCTGGTACAAAAAGGTTTTGTTTATAAATGTATATTTTAATAGGGATGATGTGTGCTAAGTTGAGAAGTTTGAATTTGAGTTAAAGTAAGCACCAAGGACTCTTATTCTGATTATTGGTTGAATAATTTATCAAATGTTTTAGTTATGATTTGGATATAGCAAGAGAGAGTTGCTTTTGAACGGTGAGGGTTGGGGGTACTGTTTACATTTATAAGGCGTAGGGAAGGAAGCTCTGGAAACCTTATCTCTAAGCATCTTTTGGCAGTGAGGTTGTTAGAACTTACTGGATGGTAGCTTGGGTTAACATAAAGGTTTTTGTTTTGTGTTTGTTTTGTTTTATTATGTCATTAGAATTTGAACTTGAAATTGTATTGATAAATAGAGATGGCTTGATGATATAATTAATTGCATCTAAGGTTTATAGTCTGTGTTTTGCGATAACAGCCAATGATGGATCTGAAGGAGATGGCATGGAGACCTACATAACATGTGCATAGAACGTAACGGATGGACGTATTTTCCCCCCAGTTTTACTTACATTAAGAGTAGTGGGAAGTTATTAAACATGTATTTCTTTTTACATAAATCTTTCTCTTTTCTTGTTAAGTCAATATGTTTTTATGTTTTGTGGAACAAAAGAGTGATTTTTGTTCCAAAGGAGGGACTGATGTATATTGACTAAATTGATTTGGGAATGTTTTAGTATGTTTAAAACTGTGGAAGTACATTAGGAGTAGTGACTAGTGTGTTATGGGTTAGATAGAATGTGACTGTATTGGGGATCTGGGGGGGGCTCATAAATTAAGGTTGTGGTAGTAGAGGGGTGTTATTTCCAGAGACTATGTATATTGTTACAGGAGACAGCTCATATGAGAGGGGGGACAGCTGGCAGTGTAAAATATAGGGACAATTATAAGTAAATTGAACATTACACATACCTAGAATATGGTGAGAGTAAAAGAGATAGTGGTGGTATTTTAGACATTATGGTAAACGTTTAAGAGATGTGACTTAGAGTTTTGTTAGGTACCAACTCAATGGTATTTTTCTTAATTGCTAACAGCCGCAGAACACTTGACTGATTCCAGGCAGTAGTTATTCTTACAGCAGATTCTGTAGGGATTGTAATTAAAGAAGGCTATAGTTATGTGTAAATGTATCTGTAGCAGGAGGCGAGGTGTTGAGACAGAATGTTCACATAGGGCTGTTATTTAAATGTTACAAATTAGTGATCTTGCCATATGAAGAGAGTCTATGTTGTCAGGAAAGGACCCATGTGTTTGCAGTGTGTATGTCCTCATGTGAAAGCAGCACGCAAGGAGCCAGAGATGACCAAGGGCAGCGGTAAAGATTGTCATGTCTCTCTTCGGTGGGTGCATAGTTCTCACGTGAAATAAGGTCCAGCTGCATATTGGGTGAGCTTGAAGACACCATGACAGAGGAAGCAAAGCCAAAGAGAGAGAGAGACTAGATTCCACTGTAGACATGCAGATGGGTTGGGTCTGGGAGCTACTTTAACATCATAGTTGGGTTAGCTGCTTTATTGGTTAATGCATGAGGTGAAAAAGGATAAATGTTGGAGTAATTGTACTCTAAACAACATGTTGAAGGCATTGATGTGAAAGCATATACAGTACTGAGTTACCTCAAGAGGATGTAATGTAAATTAGGGATATGCACTTGCATATCAGGCGACGTGCCTATCCGTTGAAATGGGGGAGATGGGGAACAAAGTGAAAATGACATGACCTGGGAACACCTCTCGGAACCTGGGGCTGAAAGGGGAAGACTGGGCGAAAGCATTAGGAAGAATTTTAAGGGCTTTATATACAGTGGGGCAAAAAAGTATTTAGTCAGCCGCCAATTATGCAAGTTCTCCCACTTAAAAAGATGAGAGAGGCCTGTAATTTTCATCATAGGTACACTTCAACTATGACAGACAAAATGAGAAAAGAAAATCCAGAAAATCACATTGTAGGATTTTTAATGATTTTATTTGCAAATTATGGTGGAAAATAAGTATTTGGTCACCTACAAACAAGCAAGATTTCTGGCTCTCACAGACCTGTAACTTCTTCTTTAAGAGGCTCCTCTGTCCTCCACTCGTTACCTGTATTAATGGCATCTGTTTGAACTTGTTATCAATATAAAAGACACCTGTCCACAACCTCAAACAGTTACACTCCAAACTCCACTATGGCCAAGACCAAAGAGCTGTCAAAGGACACCAGAAACAAAATTATAGACCTGCACCAGGCTGGGAAGACTGAATATGCAAAAGGTAAGCAGCTTGGTTTGAAGAAATCAACTGTGGGAGCAATTATTAGGAAATGAAAGACATACAAGACCACTGATAATCTCCCTCGATCTGGGGCTCCACGCAAGATCTCACACTGTGGGGTCAAAATGATCACAAGAACGGTGATCAAAAATCACAGAACTACATGGGGGGACCTAGTGAATGACCTGCAGAGAGCTGGGACCAAAGTAACAAAGCCTACCATCAGCAAGGGCATTGAAGATGAAACGTGGCTGGGTCTTTCAGCATGACAATGATCCCAAACACACCGCCCGGGCAACGAAGGAGGGGATTCGTAAGAAGCATTTCAAGGTCTTGGAGTGGCCTCGCCAGTCTCCAGATGTCAACCCCATAGAAAATCTTTGGAGGGAGTTGAAAGTCCGTGTTGCCCAGCAACAGCCCCAAAACATCACTGCTCTAGAGGAGATCTGCATGGAGGAATGGGCCAAAATACCAGCAACAGTGTGTGAAAACCTTGTGAAGACTTACAGAAAACATTTGACCTCTGTCATTGCCAACAAAGTGTATATAACAAAGTATTGAGATACATTTTTGTTATTGACCAAATACTTATTTTCCACCATAATTTGCAAATAAATTCATAAAAAATCCTACAATGTTATTTTCTGGAGAAAAAAGATTCTCATTTTGTCATTTCCAGAGATGGAAATAAGATGGTGTATGGTGTAATCATAGAACAGAGGCCAAAAGTCTCTGAGTTTGAAAACCTCACAGAAAGAAGGAAAAAAACGGAATCAGGACCAGAGGTTCCATGTCCGGTGATTCCAGGGGACCAGGACAACAGGAGAATGGAAAGGAGACTTTCTTTCCAACGACTTCTCTGCCCTCACAAGGTCTTTCTAACAGACAGTGGAAACCAGGACAGATGAAGAACGGTAGAATGACCTTGACAGCAACAGCGGCAAACTAGAAGAAATTGTCAAATCACCTCCCACTAGCACTAGTACACCAACTAAGACAATGGAAAAACCACATGAAAGTGGGTTGACGAAGGAAATCTGGACATCTGTTACCAACTGGGGTAGCTACAATGAAGAAACTACCCCTGAATCAAACGTTGCATTTTATTTTGAAAAGCAACAAAAACGACTGGTACAAGTTGGCTCAGTGGGCCAGCAAAAAAAAAATAGTAATACAAATGATAAATAACATAGAATGGACAAGTGTATACTGTGTAGCAAATCCCTCATGACAGGTATATTAATAGTACCTGAACCTTCAACGTTTGAGGTTTGTGCAAATGGTGCAAACTAGATGATGTGGTGAAATTTTACCCAATTTTCTGTGCTATGTGTCAAAAGGGTGAATGTCCTTTATGATTTGGATGAGGAATGTGTATACACATAGTATAACAGAATATAACCATGTTCTCAATGTAACAGTTGTTGAATGATACATTATGTTAGACCTTCTGAATATCTGTTTGTGACATAGGGTTTGTCCTTAATCCTGCTTTTCACTTATGTCAAACATAGTTGTTAGAGAAGTGTCTGCGAGGGCAATATGTTTAGGTATCTTATTTAGAATTACATTAATGGTTTATGAAGGTTACTTTACTTTTTATTGTTTTATTATTTTCATATTCTATATAACAGAACCTCAGGCAAGGCTAAGTAATACATGCACATGCAGGATAATTGGCTTGAGAATGGATATTTTACTCCTTTCTAGTTAATTATGATTGGAGATGTTCAGTCCTGACTCACTAGTGTCTATGAGAAAGTGGAGCTCAGATTGTTAAAATGGATGAGTGGTCGATTACATCCATACAGTTTCAGAAGGTGCTCCCCTCATATATACTGAAAAATGTAATTGTGTGGAACTTTGCAAGTTCCAAAGGGGGGTTATGCAGGAGACAATTCATGAATATGGGTGATTTTCCAGTATCTAGACTGTTCGGCCAGAATTAGTAAGCAGAATCAACATAAGGTTAATTAACTTCATATGGCTGCATAGGCAGTATTGAGTAGATTGGATGAAAAGGTGCCCATTGTAAACGGCCAGCTCCTCAGTCTCAGTTGCTAATATATGCATATTATTATTAGTATTGGATGGAAAACACTCTAAAGTTTCCAAAACTGCCAAAATATTGTCTGTGAATATAACAGAACTGATATTGCAGGTGAAACCCTGAGGAAAATAAAACAGGAAGTGGCTGCTATTTTGAAAACTCCATGTTCCATAGCCTCCCTTTGCTGGATTTAAAGGGATATGAACCAGATTCCTTTTCCTATCGCTTCCTCAAGGTGTCAACAGTCTTCAGACATAGTTTCAGGCTTTTATTTTGAAAAATGAGCCACATCGCGTCAAGTGGTCACATGAGTTTTGCTTGAGCAACAGAATTTGGACAGCCATTGTTTTCCCCTCTCCTACTGTGAAATACATTTGTGGTTGATATATTATCGGTTATATATTTTAAAAACAACCTGAGGATTAATTATAAAAAACGTTTGACAAAAAACGTTTCTGTAGACATTAGGGAAACTATTTGGAATTTTTGTCTGCGTTGTCGTGACCGCTCTTTCCTGTGGATTTCTGAACATAACGCGACAAACAAACGGAGGTATTTTGAATATAAAAATCATCTTTATGCAACAAACGGAACATTTGTTGTGTAACTGGGAGTCTCGTGAGTGAAAACATCCGAAGATCATCAAAGGTAAACCATTAATTTGATTGCTTTTCTGATTTTCGTGACGAGCTTCCTGATGCTAAGTGTACTGAATATTTTATCGTGCGACCGATAAACTTACACAAACGATTGGATTGCTTTCGCTGTAAAGCATCATTTCAAAATCTGACACGACAGGTAGATTAACAAAAGGCTAAACTGTGTTTTCCTATATTGCACTTGTGATTTCATGAATATAAATATTTATAGTAATATTTATTGTATGTAGCGCTATGCTATTCAGCGGTTGTTGAAGACACTTATCCCGATAGGGAGTTTGCAGCCATAACAATGTAATAGACATGTGCAAGCAGAATTAAACTGAGCTCAGGTGAATGAATAGAGCTGGATCAACATGGAGTTAATAACTAGACATGTAAAAACAGAACGTAAGCAGAAAATGTATGCCTGTACTGTTATAGGCCTGAGGGAAGTCATTACCTGGCCCTGTGCCTAGCATTGAGACATGCAATTGCATTATGTATGTATGCCTGTGCTGTTGTAGGCCTGAGGGAAGTCATTGCCTGGTCCTGTGACTAGCTTTAGGGCATGTAGTTGTATTGTATATGTATGTCTGTGCCATTACAGGCTTGGGGAGAGTCATTAGTTATTTAGTTATTCCATGGACTTGCTCGGCTTTGTTACTTTTTGTAATAAAGTCTATTTGCATTCACAAGCTCAAGTATCTGAGAAGTATTTGATTCAATATTTCCACGACAAGTGCACCCTTTGCCTTGATGACAGCTTTGCACACTCTTTACATTCTCTCAAACAGCTTAACATGGAATGCTTTTCCTACAGGCTTGAAGGACTTCCCACATATGCTGAGCACTTGTTGGATGCTTTTCCTTCACTCAGCGGTCCAGCTCATCCCAAACCATCTCAATTGCTTGAGGTCAGGTGATTGTGGAGGTCAGGTCAACTGATGCAGCACTCCATCACTATCCTTATTTGTCAAGTAGCCCTTACACAGCCTGGAGGTGTATTGGGTCATTGTCCTGTTGAAAAACAAATGATAGTCCCACTAAGCGCAAACCAGATGGGATGGCGTATCACAGCAGAATGATGTGGTAGCCATGCTGGTTAAATGTGCCTTAAATTCTAAATAAATCAAAGATATTGTCATCAGCAAAGCACCCCAACACCATCACACCTCCTCCTCCTTCCTTCACGGTGGGAACCACACATGTAGAGATCATCCGTTCACATTACTCTGCGTCTCACAAAGACACAGCGGATAAAATTTGGTAATCAGAACAAAGGAGAGATTTCCACTGTTCAAATGTCCATTGCTCGTGTTTCTTAGCCCAAGCAAGTCTCTTCTTATTATTGGTGTCCTTTAGTAGTGGTTTCTTTGCAGCAATTCGACCATGATGGCCTGAACAGTTCATTTTGAGATGTGTCTGTTACTTGAACTCTGTGAAGCATTTATTTGGGCTGCAATTTCTGAGGCTGGTAACTCTAATGAACTTATCCTCTGCAGCAGAGGTAACTCTGGGTCTTCCTTTCCTGTGGTGGTCCTCATGAGAGCCAGTGTCATGCACTTGAAGAAACTTTCAAAGTTCTTGACATTTTTCCAGATATACTGACCTTATTGTCTTAAAGTAATGATGGACTGTCATTTCTCTTTGCTTATTTGAGCTGTTATTGCCATAATATGGACTTGGTCTTTGACCAAATAGGGCTATCTTCTGTATACCACCCCTACCTTGTCACAAAAAGACTGATTGGCTCAAACGCATTGAGAAGGAAAGAAATTCCACAAATTAACTTTTAACAAGGCACACCTGTTTACTGAAATGAATTCCAGGTGACTACCTCATGAATCTGGTTGAGAGAATGCTAAGAGTGTGCAATGCTGTCATCAAGGAAAATGGTGGCTACTTTGAATAATCTAAAATCTAAAATATATGTTGATGTGTTTAACACTTTTTTGGTTAGTACATGATTCCACATGTGTTTTGAAGTCTTCACTAGAATAATAGTAAAAATAAAGAAACACCCCGGAATGAGTATGTGTGTCCCAAATTTTGACTGGTACGTTTAAAATGTGTATTCATTGTTACAGGAAAATAAACTCGCAACAAGATCATTATTTACAAGTTAATGGCAAGCTAATTGCAGAAAATAGCTTACAGTTGTGAGTATGAAAAAATAAAACCAGGGCATTCTACATGAGAATGTTAGAACTTGGACACTGTCTCATTGGCCTAAAATTATATCCTAATTTAACTTTGGTGCAGGTCATGTTGTTCTTCACATTACCGTCTCTGGTAAACACACATTTTATCAAATAAAATCAATGTTTATTTGTCACATGTACAACGGTTTAGCTAGCTAGCTAAACAATAAACCATAATCCCAACTCTTGATGCTAATACCCTGCATTAATCTACAGGAGGTTAACCTGTATTGGCTGCATCCCTTGTTCTCAATTTCCGCCCGAAGACATAACCTAATCTAACTGCCTGTAGCTCAGTCCCAGAGGCAAGGATATGCATATTCTTGGTATCATTTGAATGGAAACATTCTGAAGTTTGTGGAAAAGTTAATTGAATGTAGGAGAATATAACACAGTAGATCTGGTGGAAGAAAAGAGAAAGAAAGAGCATACGTTTTCTGTTTTTTATTGTTGTATCATCATCTTTCACATGTACTAGAATAGCCACACAGTCATATAGGATGCTGGATATAATTTTGATGGATAACACAAGAGGGCAACTGTAGGTGTGCAAAGTTTTTTTTTTGCAAAAATATATATATATATTTCATAAAACAGCATTAGCACTTACCCATCCAGAAGTATGTCCTGTCCTTGCAGAAACAGCTCCTCAGCTCCTGTTTGAATCATAACACACAAAGATTCCACAAACAAAAAATCTGTCTCACTTTCCCAATCAATCTCTTCTATAATCTGGTGCAAATCTGTATACTTAGACTTGGACTTCGCTTTTCCTGATTTATTCGCCATGATGTCTTCAATGACATCGTTGAAAAACACTTTGCAAAATATTACTTTCCCAAACACTGCTGTGCGTAACAAGCGTGACTGCAACTACTCTGACGGCCAAGGCGAGAATGGAGTTCATTACGCGTGCGTTTACAAACAAGGAATGGTGGTCCAACCCCTAACCATCACATACTGGCGTTTACCTCAGCTCATTGGCTATCTACGCAGCTAGATTTCAAGAACATCAGTGGTCATTGGGCAGAAATACAGTCAATCAATGAAGCTTCGCTAAAATTAGTGGTGCGCAATGAAGTCATTGCTCGTTGTCTTCAAATCAGTTCACTTCGGTCAATACTCCCCGCAAAAAAAACAATAAAGTTTGGCTGTGTTGCAAACATCCAGAGTATTGCACTGAAACCAACCATATCTAGATAAATGATTGTTTACTGTGTGTAATTATGTTGAATGCTTCGTAAAAAGTTGATAGAGAAGGAATTCACAGCACAAACGGTTTACAAAATGTTTCGATAAGGCAATAAAAATGTATTTTTTCAAAGAAAACGGCACTTCATTTGATCACGGGCACCCTCAGGAAGAGGAATAAGAGCAAGATATCAGAATGTAATTTTACGTTCAGATGTGAATGTGTAGAAACTGTCATGGCGGAAAATTATTTTTGTTGTTGATCACTCTTCTCAAAAAAAGCTTGGTATTTTTTCTCTGTAATAGCTATTTTAAATCGGAAAACGTAGTTTGATTACCAAGATTCTAATCGTTTGAAGGATGTAAGACACTGTAGATATAGATAGTTTTGTACCCGTTTCCTCCAGCATCTTCACACGTTGCTTTGCGGTTGTTTTGGGATTGATTTGCACTTTTTGCACCAAAGCATGTTCATCTCTAGGAGACAGAATGCTTCTCCTTCCTGAGCGGTATGACGGCTGCTTGGTCCCATGGTGTTTATACTTGCGTACTATTGTTTATACAGATGAACGTGGTACCTTCAGGCATTTAGAAATTGCTCCCAAAGATGAACCAGACTTGTGGAGGTCTACAATTATATTTTCTGAGGTCTTGGATGATTTCTTTTGATTTTCCCAAGGTGTCAAGCAAAGAGGCACTGAGTTTGAAGCTAGGCTTTGAAATACATCCACAGGTAAAGCGCCAATTGACTCAAATGATGTCAATTAGCCTATCAGAAGCTTCTAAAGCCATGACATCATTTTCTGGAATTTTCCAAGTTGTCTAAATGCACAGTCAACTTAGAGTATGTAAACTTCTGACCCACTGGAATTGTGATAAAGTGAAATATAAGTGAGTAAACAATTGTTGGAAAAATGACTTGTGTCATGCACAAATTAGATGTCCTAACCGACTTGCCAAAGCTATAGTTTGGAAATGTGAATGTGTGGAGTATTCATTGTTACAGGAAAATAAACTCGCAACAAGATCATTATTTACAAGTTAATGGCAAGCTAATTGCAGAAAATAGCTTACAGTTGTGAGTATGAAAAAATAAAACCAGGGCATTCTACATGAGAATGTTAGAACTTGGACACTGTCTCATTGGCCTAAAATTATATCCTAATTTAACTTTGGTGCAGGTCATGTTGTTCTTCACATTACCGTCTCTGGTAAACACACATTTTATCAAATAAAATCAATGTTTATTTGTCACATGTACAACGGTTTAGCTAGCTAGCTAAACAATAAACCATAATCCCAACTCTTGATGCTAATACCCTGCATTAATCTACAGGAGGTTAACCTGTATTGGCTGCATCCCTTGTTCTCAATTTCCGCCCGAAGACATAACCTAATCTAACTGCCTGTAGCTCAGCCCCAGAGGCAAGGATATGCATATTCTTGGTATCATTTGAATGGAAACATTCTGAAGTTTGTGGAAAAGTTAATTGAATGTAGGAGAATATAACACAGTAGATCTGGTGGAAGAAAAGAGAAAGAAAGAGCATACGTTTTCTGTTTTTTATTGTTGTATCATCATCTTTCACATGTACTAGAATAGCCACACAGTCATATAGGATGCTGGATATAATTTTGATGGATAACACAAGAGGGCAACTGTAGGTGTGCAAAGTTTTTTTTTGCAAAAATATATATATATATTTCATAAAACAGCATTAGCACTTACCCATCCAGAAGTATGTCCTGTCCTTGCAGAAACAGCTCCTCAGCTCCTGTTTGAATCATAACACACAAAGATTCCACAAACAAAAAATCTGTCTCACTTTCCCAATCAATCTCTTCTATAATCTGGTGCAAATCTGTATACTTAGACTTGGACTTCGCTTTTCCTGATTTATTCGCCATGATGTCTTCAATGACATCGTTGAAAAACACTTTGCAAAATATTACTTTCCCAAACACTGCTGTGCGTAACAAGCGTGACTGCAACTACTCTGACGGCCAAGGCGAGAATGGAGTTCATTACGCGTGCGTTTACAAACAAGGAATGGTGGTCCAACCCATAACCATCACATACTGGCGTTTACCTCAGCTCATTGGCTATCTACGTAGCTAGATTTCAAGAAGATCAGTGGTCATTGGGCAGAAATACAGTCAATCAATGAAGCTTCGCTAAAATTAGTGGTGCGCAATGAAGTCATTGCTCGTTGTCTTCAAATCAGTTCACTTCGGTCAATACTCCCCGCAAAAAAACCAATCAAGTTTGGCTGTGTTGCAAACATCCAGAGTATTGCACTGAAACCAACCATATCTAGATAAATGATTGTTTACTGTGTGTAATTATGTTGAATGCTTCGTAAAAAGTTGATAGAGAAGGAATTCACAGCACAAACGGTTTACAAAATGTTTCGATAAGGCAATAAAAATGTATTTTTTCAAAGAAAACGGCACTTCATTTGATCACGGGCACCCTCAGGAAGAGGAATAAGAGCAAGATATCAGAATGTAATTTTACGTTCAGATGTGAATGTGTAGAAACTGTCATGGCGGAAAATTATTTTTGTTGTTGATCACTCTTCTCAAAAAAAGCTTGGTATTTTTTCTCTGTAATAGCTATTTTAAATCGGAAAACGTAGTTTGATTACCAAGATTCTAATCGTTTGAAGGATGTAAGACACTTGCATTTTCACGAATGTTTAATGTTACGACGTTGTATTTTTAGTTGTCACTCTTAAATTTCCCCTGATGTTGATCCCTGTACGGGGATCGCAGCCATAAGAGGCTAAAGCTAACCAACTAGGTTCAATGTTAGCTAGCTGGCTAAACATTAGGCTATAACTAGCAATGCAAATGGCTGTAATCCATAGACAGGTGTTATTTGCAGTTCTATGTGATTTAAAAAAAGCCAATTTAGAAAGGATTACCTTCACATACTGAGCGACTTTGATTAAAAAAAAGTTTTACATTAAAGTACCTCTCCTGGGAAGTAGTGACATTTGACATACTCATAGTTTCCTGAAACAAGTCACATTTGGAAAATCTGACCATAAATCTATCCTCTTAATTCCTATTTACAAGAAAAACTCAAACAGGAAATACCAGTGATGCGCTCAATATGGAAGTGTTCCAATGAAGTGGACGATAAGCTACTGGACTTGTTTTGCTAGCACAAATTGAAATATGTTTCGGGATTCATCCGATGGCATTGAGGAGTTTTCCCCATCTGTCACCGGCTTCATTAATAATGTATATAATTGGTACCATTGGAAAGAAAACACTTTGAAGTTTGTAGAAATGTTAAAATAATGTATGAGACTATAACACAATTGATATGGTAGGAAAAAATCCAAAGAAAAACCAATTGGAATTTTCATGGGTCTTTGAGAGCCCATGCTCTTACAAAGGAAAGCTATGGGTCATATGCAATTCCAGCTCCCAGATTGCAATTCACATGGCTTCCACTAGATGTCAACAGTCTTTGTTCAAGGTTTCAGGCTTGTTTCTTCCCAAACAAGGAAGAATTTTGAGTTTTGGAACTGGGAGTCAGAGTTGGAAATCAGTCTGTGAGTGTGCGACGAAGAGGACGCGCACCTGCTTATTTTGCTTTTCTATTGAACATACTTCTTTCCATATGAAATATTATAGTTTAATTACATTTTATGGTAACTGAGGATTATATAGAAACTTATTTTGACTTCTTATAACAAAGTTTAGCGGTAGCTTTTTTGATTCCTTTCTCTGCATGTTGAACGAGTGGATTACTCAAATTGATGGCGCAAACTAAACAGACTTTTTGGGATAAAGAAAGATTTTATCTAACAAAACAACCATACATGTTGTAGCTGGGGCCCTTTGGATTGCAAATCAGAGGAAAATTTTCTAAAAGTAAGTGAATATTTAATCGCTATTTGTGATTTTATGAAGCCTGTGCTGGTTGAAAAATATTTTGATGTTGGGTGCCATCAAACAATCGCACAGCATGCTTCCTCTGTAAAGCCTATTGTAAATCAGGCAGTGCAGTTAGATTAACAAGACTTTAAGCTTTTAACTGACATAAGACACTTGTATGTACGTACATTTTATTTATTTATTTCACCTTTATTTAACCAGGTAGGCAAGTTGAGAACAAGTTCTCATTTACAATTGCGACCTGGCCAAGATAAAGCAAAGCAGTTCGACACATACAACAACACAGAGTTACACATGGAGTAAAACAAACATACAGTCAATAATACAGTAGAAAGCAAGTGAGGTGAGATAAGGGAGGTAGAGGCATAAAAAGACCATGGTGGCGAAGTAAATACAATATAGCAAGTAAAACACTGGAATGGGGCGGCAGGGTAGCCTAGTGGTTAGAGCGTGTATTTACTTTGCCACCATGGCCGTTTTATGCCTCTACCTCCCTTATCTCACCTCACTTGCTCACATTGCGAGTTGCTGTGGGGGGTGCAGTGCTGTTGACCGGGATATGGGTAGCCAGGTGGAAAGCATGGCCAGCTGTAGAAAAATGCTTATCGAAATTCTCACTTATAATGGATTTATCGGTGGTGACAGTGTTTCCTATCCTCAGTGAAGTGGGCAGCTGGGAGGAGGTGTTCTTATTCTCCATGGACTTTACAGTGTCCCAGAACTTTTTTGAGTTTGTGTTGCAGGAAGCAAATGTCTGCTTGAAAAAGCTAGCCTTGGCTTTTCTAACTACCTGTGTATATTGGTTTCTAGTGTCCCTGAAAAGTTGCATATCACGGGGGCTGTTCGATGCTAATGCAGAACACCATAGGATGTTTTTGTGTTGTTAAGGGCAGTCAGGGCAGTCAAATGTTTAATATCCATAATTTTATTATTATTTATTTGAATTGCGCACCCGCCAATTTCATCGGAAGTTGTGGACAGCCCTAAGATGAACATGCACCTGAGGAATGGTCGTTAAGACACTAACAGCTTACAGACGGTCAGCAATTAAGGTCACAGTTATGAAACCTAGGACACTAAAAGGCCTTTCTACTGACTCTGAAAAACATCAAAAGATAGATGCCCAGGGTCCCTGCTCATCTGTGAGAACGTGTCTTAGGCATGCTGCAAGGAGGCATGAGGACTGCAGATGTGGCCAGGGCAATATAAATTACAATTTCCGTACTGTCAGACCTCTAAGACAGCGCAACAGGAAACAGGATGGACAGCTGATCATCTTAGCAGTGGCAGACCATGTGTAACAGCACCTGCACAGGATCGGTATCTCCGAACATCACACCTGTGGGACAGGTACAGGATAGCAACAACAACTGCCTGAGATACACCAGGAACGCACAATCCCTCCATCAGTGCTCAGACTGTCCGTAATAGGCTGAGAGAGGCCGGACTGTGGGCTTGTAGGCCTGTTGTAAGTGATTTATTTCAGTTTAATTTCTTTCACATTCTCAGTGGGTCAGAGGTTTACAAGCACTCAATTAGTATTTGGTACAATTACTTTAAATAGTTTTACTTGGGTCAAACGTTTCGGGTTGCCTTCCACAAGCTTCCCACAATAAGTTGGGTGAATTTTGGCCCATTCCTCCTGACAGAGCTTGTGTAACTGAGTCTGGTTAAAGGCCTCCTTGATCGCACGCGCTTTTTCAGTTCTGCACACAAATTTTCAATAGGATTGAAAAAGGGATTTGTGATGGCCATTCCAATACCTTGACTTTGTTGTCCTTAAGCCATTTTGCCACAAATTTGGAAGCACGCTTTGGGTCATTGTCCAAGATTGGAAGATCCATTTGCGACCAAGCTTTAACTTCCTGACTGATGTCTTGAGATGTTGCTTCAAAATATCCACATAATTTTTATTTCTTATAAAGCCATCTTTTTTGTGCAGTGCACCCGTTCCTCCTGAAGCAACGCACCCCAACAACATGATGCTGCCACCCCCGTGCTTCATGGTTGGGATGGTGTTCTTTGGCTTGCAAGCCTCCGCCTTTTCCCTCCAAATATAACGATGGTCATTATGACCAAGCAGTTCTATACTTGTTTCATCAGACCAGATGACATTTCTCCACAAAGTATGATTTTTGTCCCCATGTGCAGTTGCAAACCATAGTCTGGCTTTTTTTATGGTGGTTTTGGAGCAGTGGCTTCTTCGTTGCTGAGTGGCCTTTCGGGTTATATTGATATAGGACTCGTTTTACTGTAGATATAGATAGTTTTGTACCCGTTTCCTCCAGCATCTTCACACGTTGCTTTGCGGTTGTTTTGGGATTGATTTGCACTTTTTGCACCAAAGCATGTTCATCTCTAGGAGACAGAATGCTTCTCCTTCCTGAGCGGTATGACGGCTGCTTGGTCCCATGGTGTTTATACTTGCGTACTATTGTTTATACAGATGAACGTGGTACCTTCAGGCATTTAGAAATTGCTCCCAAAGATGAACCAGACTTGTGGAGGTCTACAATTATTTTTTCTGAGGTCTTGGATGATTTCTTTTGATTTTCCCAAGGTGTCAAGCAAAGAGGCACTGAGTTTGAAGCTAGGCTTTGAAATACATCCACAGGTAAAGCGCCAATTGACTCAAATGATGTCAATTAGCCTATCAGAAGCTTCTAAAGCCATGACATCATTTTCTGGAATTTTCCAAGTTGTCTAAATGCACAGTCAACTTAGAGTATGTAAACTTCTGACCCACTGGAATTGTGATAAAGTGAAATATAAGTGAGTAAACAATTGTTGGAAAAATGACTTGTGTCATGCACAAATTAGATGTCCTAACCGACTTGCCAAAGCTATAGTTTGGAAATGTGAATGTGTGGAGTGGTTGAAAAACGAGTTTTAATGAATCCAACCTAAGTGTATGTAAACTTCTGACTTCAACTGTATATGTACATACATTATTACCTCAATCAATCACCCAAACTACCTAGTACCCCAGTACACTGACTTGGTACCTTTACTCCTTGTATTTGACCTGTATATAGCCTCATTTTTGTTATTTTATTGTGTTACTATTTTCCTTCTTTCTATTTTTTCTCTATTTAAAAAAAAGTTTTATCTGCATTGTTGGGAAAGGGCTTGTAAGTAAGCATTTCATGGTAAAGTCTACGCTTGTTGCATTCGGCGCATGTAACAAATACAATTCATTTTAAAGAAAGACAGCTGCTCTCAGATCACCGTTCTCCATTCAAATCTTACTTTAACATTATAATTCTTCCAATACAATACAAAACTGATGCTGGATCAGCTCCTAGATATTATCACCTATCACCTATGAGGTGACTTATTCTAATTCTTATTCTCATGCTAATTATAATGCTTACCGTATAAGCATTACCACCAAATCAAGATTTGGCACATCGTTGCACACATGTTGTTACACATCATGAAATGTATTGAGGCAAAATTTACAGACAGCCTACAATTTGCAAAATTGAACTCAATTGAATGAACATGAAATTGATTGATTTCAATATTATTTAATTATTTGCATGTAGCCGTTACTGTAGGCTATGTTTCTTTTCATGCAGTCATCTCGGTTTTCATTTGAAGCCTATTTTTATCCTTTGTTTGTTTGTAACAATTCCAAAGATTTTGGGAACTTTGTATTTGTTGTCAACTTCTTTGTGAATTTATCTGCCATCACAGAGAGACAGACTAACATCTTGATTCTATGTTTAGCGGAGGTCTTGTGTGTAAAGTGATACCGTAGGAAAAAACTCTATTAACAACGCACTTAGATGTTCTGGTCTGAGGTAGCCCATAAATAATGAGCGTTTCAAATGCAACTTTAGTAATGATGGTTTTGGGAAACAGCTGGGAGATTTAACAAGGCTCCTCTGAAGGTACTAATGATGAACTTAGCCTTAAAATGCTTTTGGGAAACTGGGCCTAGATCAGTAATCATGATTACATTATATCATGTTGTCAGGAATCTATATGATCTTGCCTGCAACGTTCCAGTGTGTGGATTTATTTCTACTGCTGAAATAAACTACACCTGGCAGGAAGTAGAGCCACAAAGAAAACGAATGGCCAATAATAACATCTCTTTGCTTTGAAACAGTCCCCCTGTGTGCTTTGTGGAAACACAAAGTATTTTGTCGATGCACAACATTTCTTAACTGCTCGTGTCAGTGCTTGTTGCAGAAAATGTTTAGTCCTTTTTAATGTTTCATTTGTGTTGAAACTACCAACAGATTGTAGTTAGAGTGACATAGATGGACATCATCGCACTTGTCTACATTGTATTTGTTTTCTACTCAAATAAAAGGGTGTTTTGACATTGTTTAGACTTTATTGTTACAGTTACAAATTTGTTGAAAACATTGTATTGAGTTAGCTAGTTGTCACACAAGTATGATGATGACATTGACCATTTGTCCATGGACCTCCCTTTCTATCCTGCTCTCTCTCTCTCTCTCTCTCTCTCTCTCTCTCTCTCTCTCTCTCTCTCTCTCTCTCTCTCTCTCTCTCTCTCTCTCTCTCTCTCTCTCTCTCTCTCTCTCTCTCTCTCTCTCTCTCTCTCTCTCTCTCTCTCTCTCTCTCTCTCTCTCTCTCTCTCTCTCTCTCTCTCTCTCTCTCTCTCTCTCTCTCTCTCTCTCTCTCTCTCTCTCTCTCTCACACGCTACACCACAGACAATATGTAGCTGATCAGAGGATATTATTTTGGCCATGCTATTGATCTTAGCCTCCAATGTCTATTTTCCCATATTCATAGCTCTCCACAATTAAAGGTTCTATTCAATCACTTTCGCTTCAGATGTCATCAACATAGAGGTTGTTTTGGCTGTGTTGGAGGTGGAACTTTGTTAGAGCTGTCAAATCCACAATCGGCTCCTGCCATTATACCTAAAGAGGACATTGTCATTGGCTGCACGGAGTCGCATTAACAGAAATCCCATGCAGCTTTGTTAACAAGTTCTAACACTGGAATGAGAGATGTAATCTTTACCTCCATTTGGATGATGTTATTTCATTTAAGGATTTTTTAAAATTTCAGTGTCATTATTTCTATATAGCCTAGACTTTCTTGTTCTGAACTTCGAATGCTAGTGGCACAGGTGTGGCTTTGTGACAATGATCAAGAGCAGCTGCTCAACGATTTAACAGCTCCAATGCAGTTACACCTCCTTATTTGACAGCTCCAAAGCAGCTACACCTCCCAATTTGACAGCTCCAACAGTTACACCTCTGACACCGCCAAAACATCAGCTATGCGGGTGTCAGCTATCGACAGTTAAAGCTTGATCTGATTCAAACTAGGAATACATATTTTAACAAACCGTAATTTAAGTGCCTAGTTTTACCCTAATGCAGTGGCCTGAAACTAGTTTACAGGCCACATAAAGCCTGCAGGTCACATGATGCTGGCTTGTAAAGTGTTGTGTAAATACTACTGGAATTCAACCAGAGAGGATTCTGAATGACTGCTATGGCAGGATACATTAAACTTGAGACTGCCTTAAACATGTAAACTGGAACAATCATTTCAGTAACGAGTGCAATTAGTCCGAGTATGTTATTTATATTTGAGTTACATACGATTAATGAATCAATCAATGTACATGCAAAAACCTAGATATTGAAACAAACAATTCTAAAACACAACCTGCAATAGAGCATGCTGGGAAATATAATTATTAGGTTTGGTTCAAATGGTTATTAAGACCAAGACTGGGGTTCTTTTACACCACTGAGTTTTAATTTAACTCTGGACTGTGTTAATTTAACTATTGAATCAACACTACAAATGTTACACTCAAAATTATTTAACACTAGCCAGTTTGCTGTGTGCTATGAAAGGAATGCATCTGCAGGCTTTCATACATTTCAAGAACCTTTTAGAATTCTGAAGAAGCATAAATTCCTTGTCAAGAACTCCACACTTAACTCAAAAGTTCTTTATCGGCAAGTGTTTTCCAAGGAACCTTAAGAACTGAAGAAGACCCATTTAAGAACCTATCTTTTTTCAATGTATAGAGAATTGTATGGAAAGAGATAAATAAACCATTCGTTTATGGATGGTATAATTCCATCAAAGTGATAAATTGATTAACTACCACTTTATACATGCCTGCAGCCATACATGCTCATATAAATCCCCATTGAGCTTACTAATGTGTAGTTAAACCACAGAACCTCAGCATCAGGGGAAGGTTTCTGCGTAATCAAGGGCAAATTACTTACCCAATATATTCAATGTTTTCACAAAGTATTTTTTGCCTATGGAAGTAGTACATATTTTTGGGGGCTTGGATTGACCCTACTGATCTACTGCATCTTTCCTGTTAAAGGTAAGCCCAATAAAGTCAACCGACTCAGGATGCATCCCAAATAGCACCCTTTTCCCAAAATAGTGCACTACTTTTAACCAGAGCCCTATGGACCCTGGTCAAAAGTAGCGCACTATATAGAATAGGGTGTCATTTGGGAAGTCAGTCCGATTAGAAGGGAGGTCACATCTCCATAACCCTCAACTCCACAATGTCACTCCCTTCAATTATAGGGAATATTAAATGAGTGATAGGAAATGTGAAAATAAATAACCTCAGTCAGATGTGAGTTTGAGGAGCCCGGACCAGAATCTGCTGTCTAATGGCTATGACAAAGAGGCATGACATAACCCTGGCCCTGGGAAGCATAGCCTACTGTAATGGCATTTCTGAACATAATCAGCTGTCTAGTGCTGGCTGGAGCGGGGCAAATGAGGAGGAAAATAAACTAAATCAATGTCTGGTCTCGGTAACAGTTAGCAGCACCTGGTGAATATTAACTAATGTCTGGTTCTACGTTCACATTTTGAACTGTTGAGTCTCGTCTCACCTAACATACAAATTAAGAAGTGTATTTGTTTCTGGGTGCCAAGATTACTTGGGTGATTAAGTGAGTGTTTGCACTATCAAGGATTTTGATTCTTATTTATGTGTTCTGTCCCCCAGCAAATGAATAAATAAAAAATAACATGGACACAAAAATATTCCCATTATTAAAAACAAAATTATTAATTTTCTAAAACGTGGACATCGCTTGTACATCAATACAATATATTGTGAAAGAATGCAGGCTGGACAAACATTATCTTCCCCCTATGTATTGCAGTCTACTGTAGTCTGTCACCATGTTCCTTTCCTTTCTTCCTCACATGCTGCAGCTAGGAGGTTGGCCTGTAATAGTGAGTCCTGCCGGGGTTCTTGCCTCATTGTTCCTCTGTGTTATCTCTTATGTTTTGCATGTTCCCGCTGTCCCTGAGGGGCTCCTTGTGCTCCTTTCAATGTTGCCCCCAAAACCGCCTCTAAACTAAGTGGGACACAAAACCTCAGAGAGAGTCCAAATGAAGGCAGCCCACAGACAATGGAATAGTGGGTTTACCACACAAGAGATGCATATTTCATTGTATGTACATAGCTTGGAATGGAGAGCTGATCCCACTGAGGATGACAGAATAACACTGCAGTTAAAATTACGCTGAGGAGCTCATTGTCTCTATCTCTCTCTTTCTCTCTCCACGAAGGAAATAGTGTTTAAGCTGCGTATCCAAATGATAAATTATAACTGAATTATTTATGCCCAGTGTGTGTTACGTATACTTGCACTCTGCGGAGATTCAGGCGGTCTGTCTGGCGTGGCGCAGAGGAGCCTTAGGGAGGCACTCTTCCACATTGACAGTCCCTGAATCTCTATCAGTGTAATTTTTTATTCAAATTACAGCATGGTAGATCATAAACACCAGCATTAGATTATGGAAATGAGGAGGCTGCATCTTCCGCAGTTAATTCCTTTTGGGAGACGTTTAATTTAAACAAATAAATAACAGTGCCGCATCAGGTGTTTGTGAAGGGTATTGTGTAAAGTTAGCCCAGAAAATGGAATAATAAGCACTCAATTTGAATGGCTATGTGCGTTCAATCACCCATCACTGAACACTTCATTAAGACTGTGATAGTGTTCTAAATATGAAGGACACACAACTTAAGGCATGCATCAGAAGAAGGGGAAACAAATATCGGCCTTACATTTTGACTCCTCCCCCCAAAAATGAGCAGTGTCTTTAGTGGGATCAGCTCCCCATGCCAAGATTTGGTCTCTCTCTGAGGTTTTGTGTCTTACTTATATATATATATATTTTTTTATCTTCACATTTTCAAACAGTGCATTTATATTTTCCAATGGGGGTAAACATCTGGGTGAGGTTTTTTTCTTGCCTGAGAAGCCTCGTTTTACTGCCAAAAATTAAAATTAAGCCATCTTGTGTTCAGTGAAATAACAACACAATGTCAAATACAGGTAGCCTTGTCAAATAACTAACATCCAATCACATTAACCGTCACTCTCTCGCAGGAAACCTTCACTCTTGTGCAGATATTTAGAAACAAAACATGACAATTTGAAAAAGTAGCACTGTAATGTTTTTCCTCCTCTTCGTCTGAAGAGGAGAGGCGAGAAGGATCAGAGGACCAATATGCGGCATGGTAAGTGTCCATGGATGTTTATTTAAACACAAACTGAACACTCCATACAAAAACAATAAACATAACGTGAATAACCAAAACCGAAAACAGTACCGTAAAACAGTAAAACACAGACACGGAAACAATCACCCACAAACAAACAGTGAAATCCAGGCTACCTAAGTATGATTCTCAATCAGAGACAACTAACGACACCTGCCTCTGATTGAGAACCATACTAAGCCGATCACAGAAAAACAACCTAGACACAAAACATAGAATGCCCACCCAACTCGTCCTGACCAACTAAAACAAACAATTAACACAATAACTAGGGTCAGAACGTGACAAGCGCAAGATTTTGGAGCGAGAATAAAGACAACTTTCTAGTAGTAAGACACGTACAAAAGCAACAGATGCCAATAATAAGAAGGGGCCAGAAGTGTTGTTGTGTAGAAGTGTGTTGAGCTACCGAGTATGCAACCGGCAAGCTCCATACTATTGTGGAGGACTTAATTATTTCTGCTGCTGTGGATATGGCTGGGCCAATGCTGGGGGAAAATTATTTAAAAAACGATAGACAATGCCTTCATCAAACAACACTGTTTTACAACGCTTCAGTGACATGGCTGGAGATATTTTGAAACAATTACTGCTTTGCATACTAGCCAGTGAATTATATGCGTTACAGTTGGATGAGTCAACAGACGTGGCACAACTCCTGGCACATGTCCGTTACGTTTATGGAGGGTCAATAAAGGAAGGTATCCTCTTCTGCAAACCACTGGAAACCAGGACAACAGGAGATGATCTTTTTTAAGTACTGGACAGCTTTGTGACTTCAAATGGACCTTGGTGGTCAAGATGTGTTGGTATCTGTACTGATGAAAAAAAGACAAAAAAAGCCATGACAGGAAGACATGGTGGAGTGGTAACACTCATGCAAGCAGTTGCTCCCAACGCAACTTGGGTACATTGCAGCATCCACCGAGAGGCTCTTGCTGCCAAGGGAATGCTTGACAGCTTGAAAAATGATTTGGACACTACAGTGGAAATGGTTAACTTCGTTAAAGCAAGGCCCCTGAACTTTCGTGTATTTTCTGCAATATGCAATGTTATGGGCAGCGACCATGTGACGCTTTTACAACATACAGAAGTGCACTGGTTATCAAGGGGCAAAGTATTGACACGTTTATTTTGAGAGACGAGCGTAAAGTTTTCTCTACTGACCATTTTCATTTGTCTGACTGCTTGCATGATGACGAGTTTCTCACATGACTGGCCTATCTGGGTGATATTTTTTCTCGCCTGAATGATCTGAATCTAAGATTACAGGGACTCTCCGCAACTATGTGCGGGACAAAATTGAGGTTATGATTAAGAAGTTGAAGTGCTTTTCTGTCCAAATTAACAAGGACAACACACAGGTCTTTCCATCGTTGTATGATTTTTTTGAGCAAATGAACTCATGCTTACGAACGATGTCAAATGTGATATAGAGAAGCACCTGAGAGAGCTGGGTGTGCAATTACGCTGGTACTTTCCTGAAACGGACGACACAAACAGCTGAATTTGTTATCCCTTTCATGCCCTGCCTCCAGTCCACTTACCAATATCTGAACAAGAGAGCCTCATCGAAATTGCAACAAGTGGTTCCGTGAAAATTGAATTTACTCAGAAGCCATTGCCCTTTATGGAATGGGCTCTGAGTATCCCGCCTTGGCAATTCACACGGTTAACCTTTTGTGACTAGGGGGCAGTATTTTCATTTTTGGAAAAATAACGTTCCCATAGTTAGGACAAGATGCTAGAATATGCATATTATTGACAGCTTAGGATAGAAAACACTCTAAAGTTTCAAAAACTGTGAAAATATTGTCTGTGAGTATAACAGAACTGATATTGCAGGCGAAAGCCTGAGAAAAATCCAATCCGGAAGTGCCTCATGTTTTGAAAGCGCTGCGTTCCAATGCGTCCCTATTGAGCAGTGAATGGGCTATCAACCAGATTCCTTTTTCTCCATATTCCCCAAGGTGTCTACAGCATTGTGACGTAGTTTTATGCATTTATGTTGAAGAATACCCGTAAGCGGCTACATTGCGCAACTGGTCACCTGATGGCTCCCAGAGTGATTCTCGCGTAAAATACAGAGGTAGCCATTATTCCAATCGGTGCTACTGAAAAATCAATTCTCCTGGTGGATATATTATCAAATAGATATTTGAAAAACACCTTGAGGATTGATTATAAACAACGTTTGCCATGTTTCTGTCGATATTATGGAGCTAATTTGGAATATTTTTGGGCGTTTTCGTGACTGCAATTTCCGGGTGATTTCTAAGCCAAACGTGAAGAACAAACGGAGCTATTTTGCCTACAAAAATAATATTTTGGGAAAAAAGGAACATTGGCTATCTAACTGGGAGTCTCGTGACTGAAAACATCCGAAGCTCATCAAAGGTAAACGATTTAATTTGATTGCTTTTCTGATTTCCGTGACCAAGTTACAGCCGACTTGACACAACTGCGGAAACCATTGGAATCAACATGGGTCAGCATCCCTGTTGAACACGTTCATTACCTTGTAGTCTATTCCCCAAAGAATTGAGTCTGATCTGAGGGAAAAAGTGGGTGCAGCTCCATATTAGGAAGGGGTTCAGAAATAAGAACTACAAAGACATATTTCTACATAATACTTTCATGTTAACTTGTAACAATACTTTAACCAAAGGGGGACCAGCTCCTCAAAATAAATATTTATTATCACAGTACTTATACAGATATCATATTACGTAAAATCTTAAGCCAACCAAAATAACAGAACAGATTACCTGGTTTGACATTCCCTCTCACAGGTGGCCAAATTGAACAGACTGAAAGCCACACCACCAATAGGCCATACCTCCAGTTATTCTGATAGACTGCCGCCACTCCATTGCACCCACCGCTATGTGATGCGAATGCACGTGTTTAAAGCAATTTAGAAGCTTTCAAACAATTCAACAATTAACTTTGACAAATCATTATTTGATTTCAGACAAATTTTATATAATAGGTTGAACAAACCATAGTGTAATTTTGGATCACACCAATCAGAAAATACACTTCAGATGGACAACAGTGCCATCTCACCTTTTACAGTGTAGAGGTAGCACGCACGCACATGAACACGCACAGTCTTGCGCAGCTAACCTTGTGGGGACATACAATTCAGTCCCATTCAAAATCCTAGTTTCCCTAACCTGTACCTTAAACCTTACTCTAGCTACTAACCCTAAATCTAATTCTAACCTTCACCCTAAACCACCTAGAAATGACATTTGACCTTGCCGGGGACCAACAAAATGTCTCCAGTTGGTCAAATGTGTGATTGTTTACTATTCTTGTGGGGACTTCTGGTTCCCACAAGTATAGTTAAACACGTCCACACAAACACACACACGAACACAAACAAATTCTAATGGCAATTTGGTATTGATACATGTTTTCCAAACATGCTATTATCTCCCTCATCTCAACAATCTCTGCATCTGTTTCTTGGATCTAATTTCATCCAATAGCATCGCTAATGATGTTAAGTCAATATTGGAAAAGTCAATATTATCCTAAACAAGTGGAACTAATTAGGATGTAATTTAGAGACCCATATGAGGCAATGTAGCCAATTTTGTCCTTATATGACAGACAGTTTGTAAATATGTTGGAAAAAAACGATGTCATTTATTACAAAATATAAAGTATTTACCATTAACTATTGTAACAGACCTTTTACATTTGACATTTGATGCAACGTTGGCTACATTTGCTGTAAATTCACTTTGGATGAAAACAGATGGTTGCATTATGCACCAGTATATTGGAAATATTTGCACATAATAAAAGGTAAATTCATCTATTCCTTTCCATCATCATCAACATAACATAAACACCATGTGTGGCAAGGCAGTGTCAGGGAAACTGGTGCCAGTCTCCATCAGTTTATGCATTAGGCCTATTTAGCAAATATAATAGAACCCATAGTTCTTCTTGTCCTTACCCGTAGCAATATAGCTGCAGCAATTCTGATGACTTGTACTTTTCACAAGTCCCTTTCGATTCGATCAATTAATAAATCATGAAGTATTTAGAATAATATGGAAAATATGCAGAGTTACATTTTTTTCTAAAATCATGCTGAGCTAACAAAGAATGCGATCCTTGAAGTTTTGTGCTAAGCTTATCCTTCTGCCATTAAAATCCCCAAGTCTTCCAATTCACCGTTTCCCCCAAGGGAAAGCACATACTCAGCTCAAGCATTCCAGGTTCCTGAGTAGTAGGTTGTGATAGAACTGTAAAATAACACAAAACCTAAACAATTAGCGCAGGGTAGCATGAATGACAGTTGAGTATGAACAAACCAGCTTCTGTTCTGAAAAAACTATGTTTTTATTGGGACTGGATTTCTTCCTAGATGCTAGACATTTACCTTTATTTACAGTTTGTAATACTCATCCCCAACCTCTCTTGACAAGATCTCAAAGTAATTTGGACACATAGGTTTCAATGTAGAGTATCCTAGTAGCATTTTTACTCATTGCCAGTGAATAGACATGCTAGCCCGTGTTAAAGAAACACATTGAACACAAACAGAGTAGATTGTGTAAACACATGTAGATTCCATTGGCGCTTACTCTATCCCGTTTCTGTCTTATTCCACAATCAATCAGAAATACCATAGTATTACCTATGCCATTTCCTTGCAGGAAATCAGTTCAATATGAAAATTGAAAGTCTCATAAATAATGCATGGAGAAACCTTTGTGCCTGTTGGCGGAAGTGTCCTGAATGGTTGATATTTTGCATTATATGGAGAATCAGTCTGTCAAACCAAGGCTATTTTGCTCAGAACACCAGGTGGATTCTAATGGGATCGGCAGAAAGAGTCTTATTACAATACCTGGGCTCAGGTAAAATAATAAGAGATAGCTTATACGGTTATAAAATCTACTGTATTTTTTAGATTAAGCAATATTGGGTAGCCTTATTCTGAGGATACATCAAGTTAAAATTCCTTAGTGTCCAACAACTCATCCAACTGGCACTCTATCCCCTATTGTGTGTGGTCAAAGGTTTTGAACTGTATCGGGAATAGGTTGCAATTTGGGATGCAGACTGGGACCCCTGATGAAGTGTAGTGTCACCCCTTGGGGGTTCCAACCAGCAGCACACTTACTGTTTTCTCAGAATACTGAGAATGGTAATAATCGAGCAATCTGTAAACTTCTCTGTGAGAGCGAGATTTGTGCCAACACAGCCTCAGCTGCCTGCCTGGTGTCTGTGTTTCTGGTGCTGGCTATTTTTCAGCTGGATGTAACCCTCACCTCCCCCCTTAGACTCTTATTAGTGTCAAAAGAGCCACCCTTGTACAGGTGTAGAGATGGCATGCCAGGTAGAGATTGGCTTTGATGATAAATGTGTTGTGCTCACAATGTCAATGGTAATGGCTGCTTGGGGAGCTCAATTTGTAACTGCTCTAATGTGTGTGGAGTCAACCAATTATTCATAGTTTAATATCCTTAAGAGTCACCCATGTGTCAATCTAAGTAACGTAATAAAAAAATCCCCATAAAAATATGTCAGTTTAAGCTAGAGATACAGTATCTGATTTTTGGGATGGGCTGCATCTCAATCTGCCTATCCGCCTGTGTTGGCCTTCTGCATCTGCGAGGAAAGGTGGCTGAGCTACAGCGGTGTTTGTAAGACCATGAGACATCCTGAAAATCGGTCCTCTCACAAAAATGTCTATAGCGTTCAAACAGTTTTGCTTTTTTCTACCCCCACAAGTGTCACGGACTCGTCTGACGGTAACGGAAGTATGAAGGTAGTTATGTGGCAACAAATAAGGGGTTAAATATGTGTCTAAAAAAACTTTTATATTTCCTGAGCTTTCTTATATCTCCTGGATATAATACAGATACTTTAAAACCTTATTCCTTATGATTAATTTGACTTTCTTTTTTGCAATTTATGTTATTCATTGCATTTCTATGAGTTAAAGGAGTAATGGCCAAATTCAATATTTTATCAAATACTTGTTAAAACAAATGTTTGCTACCTAAAGGGGTTCTAAAATTCTCAATCAAATAGCTAAATGATCTATGGTATGACCCCCCTAATCATGTAACCTTTGCATTTCTAACATTTATATTCGTTGATAAATCCATATTAGAGAAACAATAATTCCCTAATTTGATACATATTAGAAATGTAATCCTAATCTGAAGGCATGTAAGATGTGAAGAGGCATTTTCCTTTGAAATGGTTAAAATAAGAATAAAAACCTTGTGTAAAACACAATCAAGACATACAGCACTTTATCCTTAAAATCAGTTTTGGTATGCAATTGACATAAACATGCCAGACCACTTGTTATGACATTCTCTCAGGTTTAAAGTTTGTTATGGAATATGAGATAACTTACTATCTATCAACATGTTTTGTTGGAAATAGATAGAGATAGAAGCGCTCTACAGTAGATAAAACGCAAAGCACGTTAAAGTAAGTTGTCCACTGAAGATAAGTAGCTCAGACAATATATATGTTTTTCACCATGCAGTTCAGCACTTCCATAATTGTTGGATCCAAACCACTAAACCACTGAGAACTGTTTTGTTTAAAGCACAGTTATATGGCAGGGTTAATTGTATGTATCAATTAAATGCTAGTGATTTATTGTTCCTTTTATCTTAGATATGATGGTATCATTTCATCCTAACTCTGATTTGAGCAATGCATCAGTTACTCAGAACCCACATAGTTCAAAGATGAAGATCTTCATACTAATTATAAGCTGCACAAACAATACAAATGAACAAAGGAAATATACTTTTGCTGTGATGTGTGTTCTTTTCATCATTCTAAATGAGACTGCTGCTATGGTACAACAAAGTTGAAAGGCAAATACAGTATTTATTCACCATTGAATGGAATTATGTATTTAACTGTGACATCTAAGTGAATATGCATTTCAAATCACACATTTTTTGTTCATCTCTAGGTATGATTCCATATCCAACCAGACATATCCAGTCAATACCTTAGTAAAGCATTGGTATGTTTGGTTTCTGTTTCGGCCTAGTATGGTTCTCAATCAGAGGCAGGTGTCGTTAGTTGTTTCTGATTGAGAATCATACTTAGGTAGCCTGGGTTTCACTGTTGGTTTGTGGGTGTTTGTTTCCGTGTCAGTGTTTGTCACCACACGGGACTGTTTCGGTTTTGTTAATGTTCACATTTATTGTTTTGTGTTTCATAGTGTTCAGTGTTTTTTCTTATTAAAATCGTCATGAACACTTAACACGCCGCATCTTGGTCCGATCCTTACTCCTCTTCAGGCGAAGAGGAGATCTGCCGTTACAAACAGGCACTGGTGACATCTGACTGTCCTATTTCCGGGTAGCGTCCAAAATGGCACCCTATTCAATATATAGTGCACTACTTGGTCCTAGTAAAAAGAAGTGGACTATAAAGTAAGTAGGGTGCCATTTGGAACGCTCCCTAGATGTAGGCCCTAACTTCTACCCTAAGTGCCAACTGGTCCTCATTACCCAAACAATGATTAATGTCCTATGCTACACCTTGTTTGTATCAATACCTGCTTTCTCTAGGATTATGATTTTCAGGCAACAAACATGATGCATTTGAAATATATGCATGTCATGAAAACAAATGTGAAAATATCTGCCAGACAACCTGTCAACTCTAATATATACACTGTTCAGGCCATTTTATTACCTGAGGTTTCGAATAAAAATAAATACTCTTTGGCTGCTGTTTGGTGTAGTATTTTATTCTGTAGGACAGCAGAGGACACCAATGACAGAAAATAGTCTTCCTTGCACATCTCCCTGATGGCTTATTCTAGGCCTGGCTGCGTAGGACTGGTACACTCTTAGAAATACGATTCCAAACAGGTTCTTTGCGGAGGGATAGGGTTTTACCGAGAACCATTTTGAAAGACAAAGCAAAGGGTTCTAGCTAGAAACTTTAACATCCTAAGAATTTTTGGAAGAAATTGTTCTTTGATGATTATTTGGAAGGCAAGAACAGTTCCTCATAGAACCATATTCCCAGCATGCTCTAATGCAGGGTGATTTTCTGAATTGTTTGTTTTAATATCAGTTTTTTTTGCATGCACAGTGCATTCGGACATTTTGTTATGTTCCAGCCTTACTCTAAAATTAATTTTAAAAAATCCCCCCTCAACAATCTACACACAATCCCATAATGACAAAGCAAAAAACGCTTTTTAGATTTTTTTTGCAAAAGATAGAAACTGAAGTATCAAATTTACATTAGTAATCAGACCTTTTACTCAATATTTTGTTGAAGCACCTTTGGCAGCGATTACAACCTTAAGTCTTCTTGGGTATGACGCTACAAGCTTGGCACACCTGTATTTGGGGAGTTTCTCTCATTCTTCTCTGCAGATCCTCTTAAGCTCTGTCAGGTTGGATGGCGAGCAATGCTGCACAGCTATTTTCAGGTCTCTCCAGAGATGTTTGATCGGGTTCAAGTCAGGGCTCTGGCTGGGCCACTCAAGGACATTCAGAGACTTCTCCCAAAGCCACTCCTGCTTGGCTGTGTGCTTAGGGTTGTTGTCCTGTCGGAAGGTGAACCTTCACCCCAGTCTGAGGTCCTGAGCACTCTGGAGCAGATTTTCATCAAGGATCTCTCTGTAATTTGCTCCGTTCATCTTTCCCTCCATCTTAACTAGTCTCCCAGTCCCTGCCGCTGAAAAACACCTCCACAGCATGACACTGCCATCACCATGCTAAGCCAATTGCTCAGTTTGGCCGGGTGGCAAGCTCTAGGAAGATTCTTAGTGGTTCCAAACTTCTTCTATTTAAGAATGATGGCGACCACTGTGTTCTTGGGGACCTTCAATGCTGCAGAAATGTTTTGGTACCCCTCACCAGATCTGTGACTCGACGCAATCCCATCTCGGCGCTCTACAGACAAATCCTTCATCCTCATTGCTTAGTTTTTCCTCTGACATGCACTGTCAACTGTGGGACCTTATATAGACAGGTGTGTGCCTTTCCAAATCATGTCTATTCAATTAAATTTACCACCGGTGGACTCCAATCAAGTTGTAGAAACATCTCAAGGATCATCCATGGAAACAGGATGCACCTGAGCTCAATTTCGAATCTCATAGCAAAGGCTAAGTAAATATGTTGTTTCTGTTTTCTTTTTTTAATACATTTGCAAAAATGTCTATAAACCTGTTTTCACTTTGTCATTGTGGGGTATTGTCACTTTCTGACCTTTATTTCCTTTGTTTTGTCATTATTTAGTATGGTCAGGGCGTGAGTTAGGGTGGGCAGTCTGTTTGTTTTTCTATGATTTGGGGATTTCTATGTTTCGGCCTAGTATGGTTCTCAAATCAGAGGCAGGTGTCATTAGTTGTCTCTGATTGAGAATCATACTTAGGTAGCGTGGGTGTTTGTTTCTGTGTCTGTGTTTTTCACCACACGGTACTGTTTTGGGTTTTGGTCGTTCCACGTTTATTGTTTTTGTATTTCAGTCGTGTTCATGTGTAGTATTTCTTATTAAAAGAACCATGGACACTTACCACGCCACATATTAGTCCTCCGATCCTTCTTGCCTGAAGAAGAGGAGGAAATCCCTCACAGAAACACCCACCAACCAAGGACCAAGCGGCGTGGTAACAGACAGCGACGACAGCAGCAGCAGCAGCAACAACAGCGGCCAGCATCACAGGACTCCTGGACATGGAATTCTCGGGCCGACTCTTTTCTCTGTATGTATCAATGATGTTGCTCTTGCTGCGGGCGAGTCCCTGATCCACCTCTACGCAGACAACACCATTCTATATACTTCCGGCCCGTCCTTGGACACTGTGCTATCTAACCTCCAAACGAGCTTCAATGCCATACAACACTCCTTCCGTGGCCTCCAACTGCTCTTAAACGCTAGTAAAACCAAATGCATGCTTTTCAACCGTTCTTTGCCTGCACCCGCACGCCTGACTAGCATCACCACCCTGGATGGTTCCCACCTTGAATATGTGGACATCTATAAGTACCTAGGTGTCTGGCTAGACTGTAAACTCTCCTTCCAGACTCATATGAAATCAAATCTAGAGTCGGCTTTCTATTCCGCAACAAAGCCTCCTTCACTCACGCCGCCAAACTTACCCTAGTAAAACTGACTATCCTACCGATCCTCGACTTCGGCGATGTCATCTACAAAATAGCTTTCAACACTCTACTCAGCAAACTGGATGCAGTTTATGACAGTGCCATCCGTTTTGTCACTAAAGCACCTTATACCACCCACCACTGCGACCTGTATGCTCTAGTCGGCTGGCCCTCGCTACATATTCGTCGCCAGACCCACTGGCTCCAGGTCATCTACAAGTCCATGCTAGGTAAAGCTCCACCTTATCTCAGTTCACTGGTCACGATGGCAACACCCACCCGTAGCACGCGCTCCAGCAGGTGTATCTCACTGATCATCCCTAAAGCCAACACCTCATTTGGCCGCCTTTCGTTCCAGTTCTCTGATGCCTGTGACTGGAACGAATTGCAAAAATCGCTGAAGTTGGAGACTTTTATCTCCCTCAGCAACTTCAAACATCTGCTATCTGAGCAGCTAACTGATCGCTGCAGCTGTACATAGTCTATCGGTAAATAGCCCACCCATTTTTACCTACCTCATCCCCATACTGTTTTTATTTATTTACTTTTCTGCTCTTTTGCACACCAATATCTCTACCTGTACATGACCATCTGATCATTTATCACTCCACTGTTAATCTGCAAAATTGTAATTATTCGCCGACCTCCTCATGCCTTTTGCACACAATGCATATAGACTCTCTTTTTTTTCTACTGTGTTATTGACTTGTTAATTGTTTACTCCATGTGTAACTCTGTGTTGTCTGTTCACACTGCTATGCTTTATCTTGGCCAGGTCGCAGTTGCAAATGAGAACTTGTTCTCAACTGGCCTACCTGGTTAAATAAAAGTGAAATAATTTTTATTTATTTTTTAAATGGGAGGAGATTTTGAACAGAGAAGGACCCTGGGCACAGGCTGGGGAATATCGCCGCCCCAAAGCAGAGCTGGAGGCAGCGAAAGCTGAGCGGCGGCGATATGAGGAGGCAACACGGCAGCGCGACAGGTACGAGAGGTAGCCCCAAAAATGTTTTGGGGGCAGGCACACGAGGTGTGGGACTAAGCCAGGTAGCAGACCTGAGCTCACTCCTCGTACTTATTATAAGCAGCGCGTTACTGGTCAGGCACCGTGTTATGCGGTTAAGCGTACGGTGTCGCCAGTACATGCCCATAGCCCGGTGCGCTATAGGGCATCCCCCCGAGAGTGTCATGCGAGTGTGGGCATCCAGCCAGGGTGTATGGTGCCTGCTCAGCGTTTCTGGTCGCAGGTACTTCCTTTCGGGCCAGGGTATCCTGTGCCGGCTCTGCGGGCTGTGTCTCCGGGGCGCTGGGAGGGTGCAGTGCATCCTATGCCTGCGCTCCGCTCGTGCCGGGCAAATGTGGGAGTGGAGCCTAAGGGAGAGGTGCGCGTAGCAGGCACTAGATCTCCCGTGCTTAACCACAACCCGGTTCAACCTGTGCCTGCACTCTGTAGGGTCCGGGCTGGAGTAGTTATCCAGCCTGGGGAAGTGGTACCAAGGCTGCGCACCAGAGCTCCAGTGCTCCCCCACAGCCCCCACAGCCCGGTCCTTCAGGTGCCTCCTCCTAACACCAAGACTCCTGGAGGACTCCCCAGCCTGGTGGGTCCTGTGACAGGCTGTCTCTCTGTCTCTTCCCTACAGGTGTTCCTGCCTGTCCGGCGCTGCCAGAGTCTCCCGCCTGTCATCCTTCACCCCGGCGCTGCCGGAATCTCCCGTCCGTTCGGTGCTGCCGGAGTCATCCTTCACCACGGCGCTGCCGGAATCTCCCGTCCATTCGGGACCTATTTCTAGGGTCCCCAGTCAGAGGTCGGCAGCGAGGGTCGCCGCCACGAAGGCGGACAATGAGGTGGAGAAAGACTGTGTTGAAGTGGGGTCCACGTCCCACGCCAGAGCCGCCACTGCGGACAGACGCCCACCCAGACCCTCCCCTATAGGTTAAGGTTTTGCAGCCGGAGTCCGCACCTTGGGGGGGGGGGGGGGGGGGGGGGGGGGGTACTGTCACGTTCTGACCTTTTATTTCCTTTGTTTTGTCATTATTTAGTATGGTCAGGGCGCAAGTTGGAGTGGGCAGTCTGTTTGTTTTTCTATGATTTGGGGATTTCTATGTTTCGGCCTAGTATGGTTCTCAATCAGAGGCAGGTGTCATTAGTTGTCTCTGATTGAGAATCATACTTAGGTTGCCTGGGTTTCACTGTTTGTTTGTGGGTGTTTGTTTCCGTGTCTGTGTTTTTCACCACACGGTACTGTTTTGGGTTTTGGTCGTTCCACGTGTATTGTTTTTGTATTTCAGTCATGTGCATGTGTAGTATTTCTTATTAAAAGAACCATGGACCCTTACCACGCCGCATATTGGTCCTCCGATCCTTCTCGCCTCTCCTCTTCGGAAGAAGAGGAGGAAATCCCTCACAGGTATTGTGTGTAGATTGAGGTTTTTATTTATTTCATCAACTTTAGAATAAGGCTGTAACGTACCAAAATGTGGAAAAAGTCAAGGGGTCTGAATACTTTCTGAATTCACTTGAAACATTTTATGCTACACAAAGATAAATAACACACAGTTTTCTAAACGAATCCAATCTCAGTATTCAACCTTCCCGACCCTGGCAGTCATTCTGAATGTAGGTTGTGGGTGATAAAAAAAATGTCCCTCGTTGAATAACCTAACTCTGTCTGGATTCCAATAGGAATTACACATCACTTTCCAAGCCTGCATAATGTGACTTGCAGGCCTGATGTGGCCTGTAAACCAGGAGATTCCTAACACCACAGTGTTAGGGTATAACTAGGCCCTCAAATAAAGGCCTTATGATATATGTAATATGTTGTCATAAATGAATTAATTTCATAGGCTAATAAGTCTGGTGGAACTGTTCATAGACGGTTCTAGGAAAAACTCTCCAAAGATGAAATAGTTATTGGTAGAACCCTTCATAGAGGGTTCCAGACAGAACCCTTCATATATGTTTCTAGGTAGAAACATATACAGAGGGTTATTCATATTTAAGAACCCTGCATATAGGGTTCTAGGTAGAACCCGCTACAAAGGGTTTTACCTAGCACCAAAAAGGTTTCCCTATGGGGATAAATCAAAGAACCCTAAATGGTTCTTCTTAGCAAGTTTTCTTCTAAGAGTGTACTAGACTACATGTACACTGGAACAACCTAAATTAGGATATTGTGTAGAATAATTCAAAGACTCAAGATAATATCAAAGTGTGGCATAATTGTTTTTTAAATAAACCAAACATTGTGTAACATGATGTTCATCCAATTGTCCCCAGCAATATACACTAAATAATGGACAGAACTCAACTATTCAATAAACATTCTGTGCTCCCTCTTTTTTTCCGAGGACAAAAGTGGCAGATTTGTAACGGTATTCGTCATCGGAACATGGGGAATCATCGTACCAAAGCGCAGCGTTGTAATTGTTCATGCTTTCTTTATTAAAACTGAACACTAATAACAAAAATAACAAAGAGAATACACTAAACAGAAATTAACTACCCACAAAAACCCTGTGGGAAAAAAGCTACCTAAGTATGGTTCCCAATCAGAGACAACGATAGACAGCTGTCCCTGATTGAGAACCATACCCGGCCAAAACAAAGAAAAACAAAAACATAGAAAAGGGAACATAGAATGACCACCCAAATCACACCCTGACCAAACCAAAATAGAGACATAAAAGCTCCAAGGTCAGGGCGTGACAAGATTAATAGTTTTCAGACAAAGGTTGGGATTTCTTCCATGCCATAGCTGCCTGGCAAAGCTCTCACACCAAAGCCATCCATACGCAATCGGAAAGAGCTGGAAGTGCCATGGCAAACCATAAATATGAAGGGAGGGAGAAGGGGGGGGGGGGTTGGAGAATGCACATGTAGTGACATGGGTTTCTCCTGGCCCTTGCAGAGCAGAGTGACACTGTTCTGTCAACAGAGAGTACTGCTTGCTTTAGTCAGCTTTGGCTTCACCTCTAGAATGAGCATGAACAATCAGAGAGGAGAAAAAGGGCATGCATTTATGTTTTGCAGAAATTGCCAGGTATTTTATTTTCCTTTTTCAACAGATTTTTATGTTTATTTCCACAGCATGTTACATCCAGGATATAATCGGACCGCCACGCTTTACTTGCCATGCAAACATAGGCTTTACTGAATTCAGCATAGCAGATAGTATTTTCAGTTTCCAGACAGCTGTGTGTAACTCATTGAGGATATGGATGAATTTCTGTTTAATCTAGACATATTCAATATACAGCCTCCCCTGAAATAGAAACCCAAATAGTGGTTACACTTTCTATGTACTATACCGGTGTTTAATGCATTAAAAATACATGTATAGTGTATTTCATCACACCAAAATACATTATAAGACTAGGCAAAATAATTTATTGTAGCTCATTGCTTCTGAAAACAATGCAGGGACAAGCTCATTTGTGATGGAGTAGCTAAACAATTGTATAACTTTAGCAAGCATACAATCAAGCTAATAGAATCAACCGATTTAAATGAGTGGTGATCTTACATGTGTTTACCTCATGTTGCATTATGAAGATGGCAGAGCCTACAGAGCTGAGGGGACCAACCCTATTACATGAGCAGTGGACCTTGTAGTTCTGAGTAATTACCCTCCCAGAGACAGACAGACTGATGCCTGTTATATTTAGCACTCTAAGGTTGCATCCCAAATAGCATCGTATTCCCTATATTGAGTGCACTACTTTTGACCAGGGCCCTGGTCAAAAGTAGTGCACTAAATAGGGAATAGGGTGCCATTTGGGGGACACACTCTCCTGAATGAACAGGAAGAAGGAACAGAGAAAAGAGCAAAGGCTCCTGCCAATAACAAATGTCCCTGCATTGCATATGGTACATGTTCACTGCCAAAGATGAGGCTATGGGGAGTGCATGGATGTACTAATGAAGCACTGTAAAATATATAGAAATTTTAGTTTTTGTTCAATATTTCTGTTGCCAATCCCAACTTGAAGTATAGTATTATTTATGCCTTCAGGAAGTCAACCCTGTATGAGGTAGTCAATCCATGTGAATGGATTTATAATATAACTTATATGGATCACACATTTAACATGTGATCATTGATAAATACACACACACACTGCAAGTCTCCATGTAGGGTCCCACCCAGACCACGATAAGAGAACATGTACAAAGAGCAGGAAGGAAGCAAACAAGGTGGACAATCTTTGATATCAAACCAGCCCTAATAAATACAAAGAACCCAACTGGACTAGGTGTGAATTGGGAATAAAATGCCTTTCTATCATAGCTGATGGCCAGAATAACAGATGGCCAGTGAAACACAGTGGTCCACCACACAATGGGACAATGTCTCTGAAAATAACTCAGACCATAACCTTCTACATTATAACTGCCAAGATAATAAAAAAACATTTTTGCTTAAAATGACATACCCAAATCTAACTACCTGTAGCTCAGGACCTGAAGCCAGGATATGCATTTTCTTGATACCATTTGAAGGACAAAAGTTTGTGGAAATGTGACATGAATGTAGGAAAACATATCACATTAGATCTGTTAAAAGATAATACAAAGAAAACAATGCATCTTTGAACATCTTTGAAATGCAAGAGAACGGCCATAATGTATTATTCCAGCCCAGGTGAAAGTTAGATTTTGGCCACTAGATGGCAGCAGTGTATATGGAAATGTTTAGACTGATCCAATGAACCATTGTATTTCTGTTCAAAATGTTGTATCAAGACTGTCCAAATTTGCCTAATTAGTTTTCAAGTTCATAACTGTGCACTCTCCTCAAACAATATCATTATTTCACTGTAATAGCTACTGTAAATTGGACAGTGCAGTTAGATTTTTTTTTTTCTAACTAGGCAAGTCAGTTAAGAACAAATTCTTATTTTCAATGACGGCCTAGGAACAGTGGGTTAACTGCCTTGTTCAGGGGCAGAACGACAGATTTGTACCTTGTCAGCTTGGGGATTTGAACTTGCAACCTCTGGTTACTAGTCCAACTCTCTAACCACTATGCTACCCTGCCACCCCTCAGATTAACAAGAATGTAAGCTTTCTGCCAATATCAGATATGTCTATGTCCTGGGAAATGTTCTTGTTACTTACAACCTCATGCTAATCGCATTAGCGTACGTTAGCTGAACCATCCTGCGGCGGACCAACCGTTCATGTAAAGGTAAAAAATTCTCAGTTAATGATATGGGAGTTGCTATCTATGGACCCACATCTGTCAGGTATGAACCTAGCTGTTAGGTGGTATGGTAAATATTTTTGGAGAGAAAATAAACTATCATGATAAATGACAGCCATTCACGAACATATTTCTTAAGTCAAGGTAATCGAAATGAGGAAAGGTGTTATGTTATTTCTTTAATCTATTGGTGAACAAATCTGAGTAACTAACAGAGAAATGGCCAACCAGCTCATGTGAAGTGTATTAATAAACGAATGCAATGGAGAAATGACAAGGTTTACATCCCAAATAGCACCCTCACCCCTCACCCTGGTTCGATCTTCCTCTACTACTCTCTTCAGTGCCTCTGCTTGTGACACCTTCTGCACTACTCTGATCTTGGCAACCTCAAACTACCTTTCTCCCACCGGACACCTCTGATCTCCTGCACCATGAGTACTCCTACAGTTTACACACACACAACTTTTTCCACTGATACTACACATTCCTTTGTCTAATTTCCTCCTGCACACTTCTGCCACATGACGTAATGGGTCCGGGACAAAAGCTTTCACTGGATAACTGACATCCTAACTTGATATTACAGTGGGGGAAAAAAGTATTTAGTCAGCCACCAATTGTGCAAGTTCTCCCACTTAAAAAGATGAGAGGCCTGTAATTTTCATCATAGGTACACTTCAACTATGACAGACAAAATGAGAAGAAAAAAAATCCAGAAAATCACATTGTAGGATTTTTTATGAATTTATTTGCAAATTACGGTGGAAAATAAGTATTTGGTCACCTACAAACAAGCAAGATTTCTGGCTCTCACAGACCTGTAACTTCTTCTTTAAGAGGCTCCTCTGTCCTCCACTCGTTACCTGTATTAATGGCACCTGTTTGAACTTGTTATCAGTATAAAAGACACCGTTAACACAGTTACTTCATCCTTACTCTTGTCATGTTCATTTTCCTTCTGCAGCACTCCATATTTACTCTTGATATGCCCCACTTGCTTCTATTTTTTACTGCCCAGCTTCTTACCAACCTCTATGGGTTCAAGTCCAAGTCCATGTGCAAGTCCAAGTCCGGCATACACAACATCTTTGTTCCCTCTTTTTATAACGGCTATGGACCATAATACTGTATATTCTATACTTGCCATGTAGGTTTCTCACTTACGTGTGGCACAAACTTGGATATGGGCAGGGTATATGCAAATGAAATACTGTAGTGTTTACTATAGTTAAACAAAAATAGGGTTTTTGCAGACATTTCTGTAGTATTTATCACAGTGTTTTTGGTCGATAATACTGTAATATTCACAGTATACTACAAAATGCTATACTAACTACACATCGAGGGATACTACAGTGTGTAGTATAGTATTCTACTGTATGCTACAGTTAACTACAGAATTCAGTAGTAAGTACTGTAGTATTCTATAGTAAACTGTAGTATTTTTATGTGGACTGTGATTTACTACCTTTCTCCTGTACACTACTGTCTTTCTCCAGTACACTACTGCCTTCCTTCTGTATACTACTGCCTTTCTCTCATACAGAACTACCTTTCTCCTGTGCACTACTGCCTTTCTCCTGTACACTACTGCCTATCTCCTGTACACTACTGCCTTTCTCCTGTATACTACTGCCTTTCTCCTGTACACTACTGCCTTTATTCCGTACACTACTGCCTTTCTCCTGTACACTGCTGCCTTTATTCCATACACTACTGCCTTTCTCCTGTACACTACTGCTTTTCTCCTGTACACTACTGCCTTTCTCCTGTACACTACTGCTTTTCTCCTGTACACTACTGCCTTTATTCCATACACTACTGCCTTTCTCCTGTATACTACTGCCTTTATCCCATACACTACTGCCTTTATCCCATACACTACTGCCTTTCTCCCAAACTTTACTTTATTTCCTTCAGTTTGTGTCTGGCAGCAGATTAGAAATGTGCACCATTTACTCTGGAGAGTGTTGAGCTGACAAAGATTATTATCCCTCTCGTTCCATTTTCTACACAGTTTATACCGCTACTATAGTAATCCTCAGGCCCTCTGAAAAAGTCATTGGACCGCAGCTTAATCCTCAGCAACATACCACAAATTACAATGATAATTTATATTCTGTGCCTATGAACATTACGTAGCTACTGTTCAAAAAGAAAGAAAACACTGTCAGCCATAAAACGACAAATAGTATTTCCAAACCGATATGGACAAAATAAATGTTTCTGCTCCAATGAACTTGGCTCTGTTAGAATATTTTCAATGTAAACCCTTACAGGAAAACCAGATAAATTTCACATGATAATACTTTATCCTACGTGAAGTTAATGTAATAACATGTATGTAGGCAGCAGACTCTCTGTGCTAGTGATGGCTGTTAAACAGTCTGATGGCTTTGAGATAGAAGCTGTTTTTTCTCTCGGTCACTTTTGCCATTCCCAAGCCCGGATAAAGGAGGAGGGTTGGAATTGTGACATAAAAGAAACAAGAATCGACAGACGAAAGTTCATTTGTAGTTCTAAACATATTTATGGTGTTTTTATCACAATTACATGCACATGGCAAATTATGCAAATTAGGTGATGACATCATTTAGCGACTTCTAGTGACTTTTAGGACAGCCCATAGCTACTTTCCTTACTGAGGAGTTGGTAACACTGCACACGCCCCCAGGGCACCCCGTGCCGACCCCGGCAAGTTCCCGCCCGTACCTAAATCAGCTACTGATTGGTATTAGTCTATAAATAATTATCTTTGCCAAAATTCTTCATCTCTCCCATGTCTTATTCTACTAGTACTTTTGAAAGTGTAAGGATAATAATTCAGCCATAGTTGTTCTTAAATGTTTATTGCTTGCCAACATTTTACACTTATGTTTAATATAACACACATATTTTAATTATTAATTTGCCTGACGTGAAGTTTGTTCTATAGAAAGTATTTGACTCTGATGTGTGCCACATAAAGTATTTGACTCTAGCCACAAAATCAAGGAAATTAAAAGGGAAGGGGGGTTCAGCACAACATCGGTCACCGAGCTAGCCAGCTAAAGTTAGCTAGTTAGTCACATAAATGTATGTTCAGCCTGTTCATTATTTCAGTCCGATTTGACTTATCTTACGAAGTAGTTTCTTTTGTTTTTGACCTCGACATTGCTGCTGGATAGATACTTTCAGAGCTAACATGCTAGCTAATGCTAACGGCGCTAGCTAACCTCATATCTGGATGCCTCACTAGTTCCCGAGAGAGAGCAGAATATTGGTAAGTCAACTTTGCTTTCAAACTTTGTAATCATCTGTAAAGTTGTTTTACATACAAGCTAGATAGATATTTTGTTAAAAAACCTGTTGTCATTCATTGATTGTTTCTTTGGAGCTAGTTAGCTATCACTAGCTAACTAGGTGGATAATATTGTGATGCACAGTAGGCTACAGTAATGTTAAAGTATTACTGAATGACAACAATATAGCCTTGTCACTAGTAGTTGGCAAGTTGGTTCATATGGGGTGCAGTAGAATACAGTACAACATTACTAAATGATAACAACGTAGCCTTGTGACCAGCTAGTAGTTGAATCGCACAGTATACAGCAACTATAGCCTCCTACTGTTTTGTTATTCGTTGGGTCCATTGACAAAATTATGTTATTTTTGACTTGTTAAAATAAGCTAATGGTTGTGTGCACTCTCACTAGATAGATGTGTGGTGTTTGGTGGAAGGTTTTTAGAAAATAGACATTTACAGTATATCATCATCAATTCTCAATTAGATGAGATACACAGCTAACCCATATTGAATTTCATTATCTCATAAATGTGAACTAGAGGTCGACCGATTCATCGGAAATGGCTGATTAATTAAGGCCAATTTCAAGTTTTCATAACAATCGGTAATCGGCATTTTTGGACACCGACTACGGTCGATTACATTGCACTCCACGAAGAGCCTGCGTGGCAGCCTGACTACCTGTTATGCGAGTGCAGCAAGTAGCCAAGGTAAGGTGCTAGCTAGCATTAAACTTATCTTATAAAAAAGAATCAATCTTAACATAATCACTAGTTAATTACACATGGTTGATGATATTACTAGTTTATCTAGCTTGTCCTGCGTTGCATATAATTGATGCGGTGCCTGTTAATTGAATCACAGCCTACTTTGCCAAATGGATGAATTAACAAGCGCATTCGCGAAAAAAGCACTGTCGTTGCACCAATGTGTACCTAACCATAAACACCAATGCCTTTCTTAAAATCAATACACAAGTTTATATTTTTAACCTGCATATTTAGTTCATATTGCCTGCTAACATATATATTTTAACTAGGGAAATTGTGTCACTTCTCTTGCGTTCTGTGTAAGCAGAGTGTAACGAATCTCGTCCTCCTCTTCTTCTGAGGAGTAACGAGAAGGATCTGAGGACCAAAACGCAGCGTGGTAAGTGTCCATAATGTTTAATAAAAACAAACACTGACACGGAAGACAAACACCCACAACCCAAAAGTGAAACCCAGGCTACATAAGTATGATTCTCAATCAGGGACAACAATTGACAGCTGCCTCTGATTGAGAGCCATACTAGGCCAAACTCAAAAACCAACATAGAAAAACAAACAGACTGCCCACCCAACTCACGTCCTGACCATTCTAAAACAAAGATAAAATAACAGAAGTAAGGTCAGAACGTGAAACAGAGTCAGGGTATATGCAGCAGTTTGGGCTGCCTGGCTCGTTGCGAACTGTGTGAAGAGACCATTTCTTCCTAACAAAGACCGTAATTAATTTGCCAGAATTGTACATAATTATGACATAACATTGAAGGTTGTGTAATGTAACAGCAATATTTAGACTTAGGGATGCCACCCATTAGATAAAATATGGAACGGTTATGTATTTCACTGAAAGAATAAGCGTTATGTTTTCGAAATGATAGTTTCCAGAAGTGACCATATTAATGACCTAAGGCTCGTATTTCTGTGCGTTATTATATTATAATTAAGTCAATGATTTGATAGATCAGTCTGACTGAGTGGTGGTAGACAGCAGCAGGCTCGTAAGCATTTATTCAAATGGCACTTTCCTGCATTTGCCAGCAGCTCTTCGCTGTGCTTCAAGCATTGCATTGTTTATGACTTCAAGCCTATCAACTCCCAAGATTAGGCTGGCAATACTAAATTACCTATTAGAACATCCAATAGTCAAAGGTATATGAAATACAAATGGTATAGAGAGAAATAGTCCTATAATAACTACAACCTAAAACTTCTTACCTGGGAATATTGAAGACTCATGTTAAAAGGAACCACCAGCTTTCATATATTCTGAGCAAGGAACTTAAACGTTAGCTTTTTTACATCGTACATAATTGCACTTATACTTTCTTCTCCAACACTTTGTATTTGTGTTATTTAAACCAAATGTAACATGTTTCATTATTTATTTGAGACTAAATTGATTTTATTGATGTATTATATTAAGTTAAAATAAGTGTTCATTCAGTATTGTTGTAATAGTCGTTATTACATATATATATATAGTATATAAAAATTGGCTGATTAATCGGTTTGCAATTTTTTTTTGGGGTCCTCCAATAATCGGTATCGGTGTTGAAAAATCATAATCGGTCGACCACTAATGTAAAAACAAATTATTGTTAATATTACATTCTCTAGGCCCTCCATTCACAAACCTGAAGCCCCTGTCCCCAGTAAGAAATAGCAAGATTAAGTGTTGGCTGAAGGTACAACTTCCTGTTGTGGAAATGTAAGACAACTCAATGTCATATTTAGATTTAGAGTTACATGAATAGAAGCATACACAAGCAATCTATGAAATATATTTTATAAAGACCCTTTTACATCAGCAGTAGTCACAAAGTGCTTATACAGATACACAGCCTAAAACTCCAAAGAGCAAGCAATGCAGATGTAGAAGCACAGTGTCAAGGAAAATCTCCCTAGGAAGAGATCTAGAGAGGAACCAGGCTCTGAGGGGTGGTCAGTCCTCTTCTGGCTGTGCTGGTGGATATTTTAAGAGTACTGCCATTTAGTCAGATTATTCTTCAATACGTTTAATGTTCATAGATCACCAGCAGTGTCAAATAATAGAGGGTTATAGAGGTTGCAATAATTCAGCACCTCAGGAGTAAATGCCAGTTGGTTCTTCGTAGATGAGATAGTAGGTCCGGTAGAGAGAGACAGGATCAAACAGCGGGTCTGGGACAAGGTAGTACCTCCTGTGAGCTTTGAGCAGGTCAGGGTTCCATAGCTGCAGACAGAAACAGCAGAGACTGGATCAGCAGCACGACCGGGTGGACTGGAGACAGGAAAACCAGAAGTCGTCAGGCCAGGTAGTTCTGAGGCATAGTCCAAGTGCTCATGTTCTGCATCCTTTATTTAACTTGAGTGTAGACTAAGCCCTGTAGGTTTTGTAACCTCACATGATTTAGCCTACTTGACAATCCAGATCAAAATATTTGTACACTGATATAATTTTTTTCCGAAGATAATCGCTGAATGGCCCACAAGGATGTGGTCAGGTTGACACTTGTAAGTCATAACACACAACACACACACATTAGATTGCAAGGGCAAGTACAATGAGCATTTGGGAAAATGAAGTCTGCTGCATGGGTTGCCAGATACACACACACACACACACACACACACACACACACACACACACACACACACACACACACACACACACACACACACATTTAATGAATTAGTTGTATGATATTTATTATGGATCCCCATTATCTGCAGCCAAAGACAGCAGTTACTCTTCTTTGGGTCCAGCAAAATCAAGACAGTTATACCATTTTAAAAACATCACAATACATTCACAACACATTAAGTGTGTGCCCTCAGACCACTACTCTACTACCACATATCAACAACCCAAAATCCTTGTGTACGTGTGTGTACAGTGCTTATGTTATTGTGTGTGTATGCATGTGTCTCTTCAAAGTCCCGCTGTTCCATAAGGTGTATTTTTATCTGTTTTTTAAATCAAATTTTACTGCTTGCGTGAGTTTCTTGATGTGGAATAGAGTTCCGTGTAGTATTGGCTCTATATGTACTACTGTGCGCCTCCCATAGTATGTTCTGTTCAGGTTAGTGTGTAGTCAAGGCTTTGTCATTAAAATTATATTGTGTCCATTTTCCCATCAAACGACACAACAGTGGTAGGCCTGATTACCAATAATGACAAGACAGCCTACAGGGAGGAGCTGAGGGCCCTGGTGGAATGATGCCAGGAAAATAACCTCTCCTTCAACATCAACAGAACAAAGAGGCTGATCCTGGACAGCAGAGAGTACACGCCCCCATCCACATCGGCGTGGCGCCCAGTGGAGTGGGTGAAAAGCTTCAAGTTCCTTGGCGTGCACATCACTGACAACCTGAAATGGTCCATTCACAAGATAATCTGGTGAAGAAGGCACAGCAGAGCCTCTTCAACCTCAGGATGCTGGAGAAATTTGGCTTGGCCACCAAGCCATGGCCTGTTCACCCCGCTACCATCTAGAAGGCTGAGACAGTAAAGGTGCATCAAAGCTGGGACAGAAAAACAGCTTCTATCTCCAGGCCATCAGACTGTTAAATAGTCACCACTAGCCGGCCTCCACCCAGTACCCTGCCCTGAACCTTAGTCACTGTTACTAGCCGGATACCACCTGGTACTCTACCCTGCACCTTAGAAACTGCTGCCTGGTCACTTTAATCATGTTTACATACTGTTTTACCCACTTCGTATGTAGATACTGTATTCTAGTCAAGGCTCATCCTATATAACTACTGCTGTACACATCTTTTCTATTCATATACTGTCCATACGGTCTATTTCACACCATTATATACAAACAGTATATATTTATATTCCGTACTCTGACGTTGCTTGTTCTGATCGTTCTTAATTTCTCTCTTTCTTTTCGGGCAGGCTTTGTGTGTATTGTTAGATATTACTGCACTGTTGGAGCTGTGATAACATCTACAAAATATGTGCACAGCGACCAATAAAGTTTGATTTTGATCTCGCAATGAAAATTGTACGTTTTTGTGTCCTTGAAGATCTTTCATGTGTTGAACAGAGCTTGGCTGGTGTTGGTAAAGTGTAAGCTATCACTCTAGAGGGACTGTGAAATACCCAAACATTTTATTCAGCCTTTAGTCAAATAACAATTCTAAGGTGACTGTATTATTTTGGTTTGTTTGTTTCACCAACCACATAGTATTCTTGGACTTTTTGAACACTGTGAAAAGAGGACAATGAATGAGACATTATCTGTTGACAAGAAAAAACATCTAAACTCCACTGGGAAACTGTGTTGAATATCACAGATGTATATTTCAGTGGGATATGCTGTTTTAGCACATAGCATACACTACTAACTGTATAGAAACAATGAGTAAACATACAGTAGTGAAACCACTTGAATGATTATAGAAACAACAAATGTGTATTCCACTGGAACTACATGTACTAGTATGTGAAGTATGAAGTGCAAATTTGAGAGTTCAGTTGAGGTAAAAAAATATATACATTTCCCTCAACATTTTCATCAGTATTGCAATAATACACACATTATTGTTGAACAAACCTTGCATAATTATTTCAAGTTGTATGTGATGAATATGGATGATCAAATAAGCAGTACAAGTTTTTGCTCCTCTCTTGGTTTTCTTTGAATGCCTGTGCTTCATGTATGACAGACCGAGAACTGTGAGTCGCTAGGAATCAAATTCAGTCTTTTATGCCGAGGACCTGCCCAAGGCCAATAAAGAATGAGGTCTTTTATGAATATTGTGCTTTGTTGTTTTATAAAAGTGCATTTTAAGCATTGAAATAGAAGCACGGGCAAAAAAAACCTGACTCCCCTGGGAAGAATAATACTTCAGATCAAGTCAGAAAAGTTTTTTTTTTCCCTTGAAATTGAGATGGACTGCACATGAAGCCTTCAGTACATTTTAACCCATGTGATTGATATGGAAACATAACAAATTTGAAATATGGAAAAAGTTCTCATTCAAATCAAATGGACAACAGAAAGAGCTAATCATGTGACGTAAGTATGGTGGGAGTGTATTATCTCACTCAACAATGGGGCTCATTGGTATATTGAGTCTCATGCATCCCCATTGGGTGTTATGAATAATACATTTTCCCTTGGATATGCGTCAGTCAGTGTATTAGCCATTGAGGAAGGGATCCCATTATGATGCCTCTGAATGCATGTGGAGGGGATCCCATTATGCCTCTGAATACATGTGAGGTCGTCTCATACAGTATCATAAACAATCATAGGCTCTTTGCTAATAAGTGGGTTAGGGAATGAATAGCAGAATCAGGCAGAGGTAGATATTTGTGACCCGTTTTAGGGAGCTAGGCACATGTTGCACATCACTACTTCACAGGAGAGGCATTTCAATGTCTTTTTTGTTTTTTCAAAATGTTTTTTTTGGGCAGAAATGCCTTCCGGAACATGTGAACTTTCATGTGCCTTAATAACAAGCTTGTATGCCATCTTTGTTATATTACGAGCCTAGCTAGTTTAACTACGGAATAAGGAGAGAACCTTCCAGCTAGCCATGATTGGCTGAGATAATGGATGGGCTGGACATGCCGGGAGATGAGTTTGGATTTGTCTGCCATGTAGCATGCTTCTGTCTATAACGTGAGCTGCTCTGTATGTGTTGATGATCCTTTCTAGCGTGGCTTTTTTGAAAGATATAACGTTAGCCATCGAGAACTACTAAAGTTTTGCTACTTTTCTCAACAACATAGATGCCCTGACATTAGCAGCCGCCATCAACAGATCAGTTTCTGCACACGCCATTTTCTGCACACGCCATGGTGTTGCCCAGAGTGACTTCACACAACGCTGGCCAAACAAGATGCAGCTACAAACAAAACAGAGTTAAATGGTTCCAAAACGTGTTTTCATTGAAAGTTAAAGCATACTGTTAGCTAGATAGCAAACATTAGCTTGCTGGCATGTGTGGTAAATGTATTCATAATCAGAAATCCATTTGCATTGCTAGTTATAGTCTGTTAGTTAGCTAGCTAACACTGAACCAAGTTGGTTAGCTTTTGCTACCTGCAGATTCATACTACAGCTATGACAATCAGTTTGTCTTGGTAATATTAATAGTTGAGATTATGCCGGTTCATTGTTTAGCTAGCTAGCTACATGTCTAAACACAAGACTCCACTTCATCAGATGATTACATGACCCATCAAGTTAGCCAGGTGTGTCTGGGGGTGATTACGGACATCTATTTGATTTCATGAACATGTGTACATATCTAGACAATCGTGACACATCCACTTAGCTAGATGTGGCTGGGGGGTGGTTATAGCTTTTCTTTCACTGTCAGGGATTTCCTCCTCTTCTTCCGAAGAGGAGAGGCGAAAAGGATCAGAGGACCAATATGCGGCGTGGTAAGTGTCCATGGCTCTTTTAATACGTAAACGTACACATGAACAACTGACTACAAAAACAAGAAACGTGTGAAAACCTAAACAGTCCTATCTGGTGCAAACGACAGAGACAGGGACAATCACCCACAAACACACAGTGAAACCCAGGCTACCTAAGTATGATTCTCAATCAGAGACAACTAATAACACCTGCCTCTGATTGAGAACCATACTAGGCCGAAACATAGAAATACCCAAATCATAGAAAAACGAACATAGACTGCCCACCCCAACTCACGCCCTGACCATACTAAATAATGACAAAACAAAGGAAATAAAGGTCAGAACGTGCCATTCACTTTACCCATCCATTTTGACAAGTTTGTCTGGATAAGTATCATCTAGTAATTATAAAATATTTTAATCTGGACACTTTCTGTTTCTGATATTGCTACATTGGAAGTAACCATTTCACTGTACCATTTACACCTTCTGCATGTGACAAATACATATATATTTTATTTGATATAGTGTGTGTTTACCAGAGATGGTTATGTGAAAAACAACATGACTAGCACCAAAGTTAGATTAGGATATAGGCCAAGGACTAGATAAAGTGTAATTTTACTTGGAGTTTCTTTATTGTAGGCTACTACTTTTACAATTTTTAGTCTTGAAGTCTTTGGTTGTTTGCTACACAACTCACTCTGTTTAAGAGGGTGTGAATTATGCTGAATGGGTGTAGACAAAGACAAGCTCTCCAGGAGGTGTACCAAAACATTCAAGAACCATTTTTCCAAAGTGGGGTTACACGTTTATCAACATTCATAGCAGAATTACTTTCCCATTGTTCCTCAACTGCAGTGTATGATATACAATTTAGCTCTGAGTCTCCACTTTTATTCAATGACAAAAAACAACATTTCAAATTTAGCTAAATAGGACTGAATCCAGGTGGTGGGTCATATTGTAACGTTCGTCGTTGAGAGAAAGAGAGGAGGACCAAGGTGCAGCGTGGTAAGTATTCATTACGCCTTTTAATGAAAACGAATACCCGAATAAAACCACAAAACACGATAAACGAAATAGTTCTGTATGGTGAACATACGCTACAGAAAATAATCACCCACAAGTCAAAAGTGAAACCAGGCTACCTAAGTATGGTTCTCAATCAGGGACAACGATTGACAGCTGCCTCTGATTGAGAACCATACCAGGCCAAACACAGAAATCCCAAATTATAGAAAAAGGAACATCAACTGCCCACCCCAACTCACGCCCTGACCATACTAAAACAAAGACAAAGCAAGGGAACTAAGGTCAGAACGTGACACATATTTAGGAAAAATGTATATTATTTCCAAATATTTGATTGTAAGACTCCTACAAAATGTCAAATATATATGACTTTAAGTAGTATTTAAAAGTAATAAAAATACCAGCATGACCATCATAGAACCACATTCACCTTTAAATGTAGATAAATTAACAAATGGAAAAGGGATTTCAGTTTAAGATGTGTAATCCTGAAGAGGACAGACCTAGATGAATCACAGAGACTAATACCCTGAAATGCTATACTCCCCGTCAGTGCTGCACTGTCTACAAGGATAAATGTAGCAAATTGTTGCAGCAATTACTTTCTTGTCCTAACAACATAAATTTGTTGGAAATGTCCTCTCGCCTGGTGATGATGACTTCAACCTTTCTATCATCTCTTCTTTGTTTCAACAGTTCCTCAGACTGCTGCTATAAGGGCTTTAGGTGGCTGTTCTCGCCCATGTAGTCGCCCTCCAGGCCTAATCTCTGAAAAGTGCCTATACCTACTTCTAGGATTTGTATTCTTCACCATGCTATAAGGAACCACCTGAAAAACTGTGAGACCTACAGACTGTCTTTTGTGTCAAACATTAATGTCTGCCTGTCATGCAGAGCCAGGTGAACCCATGTACACATCATTGCTTCCCACAGAGAAAGGAGTAAAACCTGGAGCTGTGCTTTCTTCTGCACTGTCGCTCCTCATTACAAAGATATGAATCACTGCTGACTCTGGGTAATTGGCAAATGGTTATTTGTGACAGGATATTTTATGAGTAAAAAAGAATCCGTTGGATTTTGGAGGTATATAGGATTATGACATGTAGTGTGAGATTGTCTGATTAAATAATTCCTCCCAATGCTTCCTCTCTCTTTCTTGCTGATATAGAAGGTTGACTCATGCACCAGTAACCGGGGGAAGCAAATAGGTTATCTACACCCTGATAATCCCAGTACTCAAATTTGTATTCGTCAACATGCTATAAGGAAACACCTGACAGACTTTGAGACCTACAGACTGTTTTTGTGTCAAACATCAGTTTGTCTGTCATCCAGAGCCAGGTGAGCCCATGTACAGATCATCGCTTCCCACAGAGAAAGGAGTAAAACCTGGAGCTGCGCTTTCCTCTCACTGTCGATCCTCATTACAGAGATATAAATCATTCCTGACTCTGGGTAATTGGTAAATGGTAATTTCTGAAAATATATTTTATGAGGATTTTTTTTGTGGGAGATATATCGGATTATGACATGTAGAGTGAGATTGTCTGATTAACTACTTCCTCACATTGCTTCCTCTCTCTTTCTCTCTGATATGGAAGTTTGACTCATGTACCAGTAACTGGGGAGGCTAGGAGGTTATCTACACCCTGATAATCCCACTACTCTGTCCCGATATTATCCTCCACAGCATACTGTAGCTCTATTTCTATCACACATGAATTTTTATGAAGGAATCATTTTCACACTGATCTGCTGAGGAACACCATACTGTAACACAAATAAGTCACCTGGGGAAAGACTTTCCTCAGGTTTGATTAAATTAAAGGGATTTTGAGATAATAGAAAGACTAGGAGTTACATGAGTTATTTTGGAATTTAATAAGGTCTGCATTAGCTGTTGTAAAAGCAGCAGTTACTCCTCGTGGGAAGTGACAAAGAGCTCAAGGCACAAATAATAATAGAATAATAATCAATACTTTTGCTCTTTATTTAACCATTTTACATATAAAACCTTATTTGTTCATCAAATTGTGAATAACTCACCACAGGTTATTGAGAAGGGGGGGCTTGAAATTATGCTCAGTCTTATATCATTTTCCACACACAGTCTGTGCCTGTATTTAGTTTTCCTGCTAGTGAGGGCCGAGAATCCACTCTCGCATAGGTACGTGGTTGCAAAGGGCCTCAGTGTCTTAACATCACCATTTGCCAAGGCAGGATAGTCTGAGCGCAGCTCAATCCAGAAATCTGGCAGTGACTTCTGATTAAATCAAATTTTCACTGAACAGCTTGTTGCAATTTTGATGAGGCTGTCCTGTTCAGATATCTGTAAGTGGACTGGAGGCAGGGCATGATAGGTATAACGAATCCATTTTTTTCAGGAAAGTACCTATGTAATTGCGCACCCAACTCACTCAGGTGCTTCGCTATATCACATTTGACATTGTCTGTAAGCTTGAGTTCATTTGCACAAAATAAATCATACTATGATGGAAAGACCTGTGTGTTGTCCTTGTTAATGCAGACAGAGAAGAGCTCCAACTTCTTAAACGGCCTCAATTTTGTCCCGCGCATTGAATATAGTTGCGGAGAGTCCCTGTACTCCTAGATTCAGATCATTCAGGCAAAAAAAATAATCACACATGTAGGCCAGTCATGTGAGAAACTCGTCATCATGCAAGCAGTCAGACAAATTCAAATTAAGGTCAGTAAAGAAAACATTAGGCTGTTGCGACGAGCAATCCCGTATCCGGGAGCGTAATTATAGCTTCAAGCTCATTAGCATAACGCAACGTTAACTATTCATGAAAATCGCAAATGAAATTAAATAAATATATTGGCTCACAAGCTTAGCCTTTTGTTAACAACACTGTCATCTCAGATTTTCAAAAAATGCTTTTCAACCATAGCTACACAAGCATTTTTGTAAGAGTATTGATAGCTAGCATAGCATTAAGCCTAGCATTCAGCAGGCAACATTTTCACAAAAACAAGAAAAGCATTCAAATGAAATCATTTACCTTTGAAGAACTTCAGATGTTTTCAATGAGGAGACTCTCAGTTAGATAGCAAATGTTCAGTTTTTCCAAAAAGATTATTTGTGTAGGAGAAATCGCTCCGTTTTGTTCATCACGTTTTGCTAAGAAAAAAAACAGAAAATTCAGTCATTACAATGGCGAACTTTTTTCCAAATTAACTCCATAATATCGACAGAAACATGGCAAACGTTGTTTAGAATCAATCCTCAAGGTATTTTTCACATATCTATTTGATGATAAATCCTTCGTGGCAGTTGGGTTTCTCCTCTGAACAAAATGGAAAAATGCACGCACCTGGAGATTACGCAATAGTTTCGACGGAGGACACCGAGCGGACACCTGGTAAATGTAGTCTCTTATGGTCAATTTTCCAATGATATGCCTACAAATACGTCACAATGCTGCAGACACCTTGGGGAAACGACAGAAAGTGTAGGCTCATTCCTTGCGCATTCACAGCCATATAAGGAGACATTGGAACACAGCGCATTCAAAATCTGGCTCACTTCCTGTATGAAATTTAATCTTGGTTTCACCTGTAGCATTAGTTCTGTGGCACTCACAGACAATATCTTTGCAGTTTTGGAAACGTCAGAGTGTTTTCTTTCCAAAGCTGTCAATTATACGCATAGTCGAGCATCTTTTCGTGACAAAATATCTTGTTTAAAACGGGAACGTTTTTCATCCAAAAATGAAATACTGCCCCCAGAGGTTCAAGAGGTTATTTCATCTCTCAATTTAAAAAAAAAACGTGTCAATACTTTGCCGCTTGATAATCAGCGGACTTCTATGTTGTAAAAGCATTACATGGTCACTGCCCATATCTTTCACGTTTCTTCAAAATCGAACCCAGAAGCAGACCAGGACAAGGAGAGTAGGAAGAAGGTGAGTATTTATTTACAAGTGAATGTGAATGGGTAGATATATCCAGGTGGCGTAGCGGGCAGCGGTGGTGAGTTGATGGGAGTAAATAGGTGGATCCAATGGGGAAGCGGAATCCTCCTCCGACCAGGCGGGAATGGGGTAAATGATCCGGGTGAGTAACTGAAGACAGTAATCGGAACTCCCAACTGGCTACATTGCCCGGCAACCAGACAGGGTGCGTTCCAGGACGCCGGAAAAAAACACTCCAGGACAGAACACAGGCAAAAAAACAGACTCAAGAAACGGGATTCGTGACAGTACCCCCCCTCCGACGAACGTCACCGGGCGGACTACCCGGAGCGCCAGGGTGGAGGAGGTAAAAGTCACAAAGCAGGTCATCGTCAAGGATCTGATGCCGAGGAATCCAACTCCTCTCCTCAGGACCATATCCTTCCCAATCCACTAAATACTGGAACCCTCGACCCCGCCGTCTGCGGCGCACCATGTAGACAGGACCACCTCTGATCATCCGAGGAGGAGTAGGACGAGGAGGAGGGGGCAACAGAGGACTGAGGAGAACCGGCTTGAGGCAGGAGACATGAAAGGTGGGATGTACTCTTAGTGTAGCAGGCAACTTGAGTCGGACCACAACAGGATTAATGATCTTCTCCACTACAAACGGACCAATGAACTTCAGTGACAGTTTCCTCGACTCAGTCCGTAGAGGAAGATCCCGTGTAGCCAATCAAACCCTATCTCCAACGGTATAAGCGGGGGCAGGAATACGGCGACGATTAGCCTGGATCTGATACCGGTCAGAAACCTTAAGGAGGGCCTTCCTGGCCCAATGCCAGGTGCGGTGGCAACGACGAATGTGGGTCTGGACAGAAGGAACAGAGAGATCACGCTCCTGAGAAGGAAACAAGGGAGGTTGGTAACCGTACAGGCACTGGAAAGGAGACATCCCAGTGGCAGATGAAGGGAGAGTATTATGAGCATACTCGACCCAGGGTAATTGAGAGGACCAAGAGGTGGGATCAGAGGAAACAAGACAGCGCAGCGTGGACTCCATCTTCTGGTTGGCTCTCTCCGCCTGACCATTAGATTGGGGGTGAAATCCAGATGTGAGACTGACTGTAGCTCCAATGGCCAAACAGAAGGATTTCCAGACAGCAGAGGTAAACTGAGGACCACGTTCAGAAACAATGTCACAGGGCAACCCGTGGACCCTGAACACCTCCCTAACCAGGATCTCGGACGTCTCAGTGGCTGAAGGCAGCTTGGAGAGGGGAACAAAGTGGGCAAACTTGCTGAATCTATCCACAATGGTCAGAATAACCGTGTTACCAACAGAAGAGGGCAACCCCGTGACAAAATCCAGGGCCAGATGCGACTAAGGTCGCCGGGGAATAGGTAGGGGGTGAAGAAGCCCAGAGCTGGCCCGATTGGTACTCTTATTGTGCGCACAAACAGGACAAGCGGCAACAAACCTCTGGGTATCTTCTCCCATGGCAGGCCACCAAAATCGTCTGCGCAGTAGCGCCATAGTCAGAGCAACACCAGGGTGACAAGCTATCTTGCTGGCGTGGGACCACTGAAGGACAGCAGAACGAACCGACTCAGGCACGAAAAACCGACCGGGTGGACCGTTATCGGGCCCGGGCTGTGTCCGAAGAGCCGCCATCACCTCGTCGGAACGTCAGGGAAAAATTGAAGCGTCCCAAAAAAAAAAAGCCCACCGGGCCTGACGGGAGTTGAGACGTTTAGCCGATTGCACGTAAGCCAGATTCTTGTGGTCAGTCCAGACCACAAACGGTTGCTCCGCTCCCTCCAACCAGTGACGCCACTCCTCCAAGGCAAGCTTCACAGCGAGAAGCTCCCGGTTACCCACATCGTAGTTTCTTTCAGCTGGAGAAAGACGACAAGAGTAGAAGGCGCAGGGATGGAGTTTACCGTCAGTGGAGTTACGCTGGGACAGGACGGCACCCACCCCCACATCAGACGCATCCACCTCCACAACGAACTGACGGGAAGTGCCAGGTTGAGAGAGAATTGGGGCGTTGGTGAATCGGCTCTTCAAATCTAGAAATGCTCGGTCTGCCTCAGGAGACCAACAGAACTTTCTGGTGCAAGACGTCAGTACAGTTAAAGGGGCGGCCACCCGGCTGTAATCACGGATAAACCTCCGATAAAAATTTGCAAACCCCAGGAATCTCTGGAGCTGCAATCTCGTACCGGGCTGGACCCAATCCCGAACCGCCCGAACCTTCTCTTGGTCCATCTTGATCTCTCCCCTGGAGATGATGTACCCGAGGAAGGACGTCATGTGGGCGTGAAAATCGCACTTCTCAGCCTTCACGAACAGACGGTTCTCCAATAACCGCTGCAGGACCTGCTTGACATGCTGAATGTGGCTAGAAAGCTCCTTTGAGAAGATGAGGATATCATCCAGGTAAACGAACACAAAAATACCAATCATATCTCTCAGAGCGTCATTCACCATACTTTGGAACACAGCAGGAGCGTTGGTCAGTCCAAACGGCATCACCTGGTACTCGAAATGTCACATCGGAGTATTGAACCCAGTCAACCACTCGTCCCCCTCTTTGATCCGAACCAAAGATAAGCATTACGTAAATCAAGCTTCGTAAAAACCGTAGCACCCTGTAAAGAATCGAAAGCCGAGCTCATCAAGGGCAGGGGATACTTGTTCTTGACCGTAATATCATTCAAACCCCGATAATCAATACACGGTCGAAGAGAGCCATCCTTCTTGCTCACAAAAAAAAATACTGCTCCCAGTGGTGATGGCGAGGGCCGAATGAGACCTGCAGCTAGAGACTCCTTGATGTAGGTCTCCAAGGCCTCACGTTCAGGTCGAGAGATACTGTATAACCGTCCCTTGGGAAAAGCGGCTCCAGGAAACAGATTAATCGCTCAGTCATAAGGTCGGTGGGGAGGAAGGGACTGAGCCTTCTGTTTACTGAATACTTCACCCAACTCGTGATATGTTTCTGGAACCAGGGACAAATCAGGAGGAACAGAGTCACTGACCTGACTGGAAACGGCAGGAGAACAGGCAGTCCTAAGACAGTTAGCATGACAATCAATGCTCCAACTAGTTACCTTACCCGTCACCCAATCAAACGAGGGAATGTGTTCCTTCAGCCAGGGATATCCAAGAACCAGAGGAACATGGGGCGAAGACAGAATGAAGAAGGAGATAAACACTGAATGATTCCCCGACAACAACATCTTAACTGGTTCAGTCCTCATAGTGATCCGTGCCAGACTACTGCCGTTCAGAGTGGTTGCTTCAATGGCTTCCGGCAATTGCTCCTTGGAAAGCCCCAGCTGTTCCACCAAGTCGGCATCAATAAAGCTGCCATCGGCACCTGAATCGATAAAAGCGTTCATCTCTAAGCTCTGATCCTTATTCATAAGGGTCGCAGGAAAACGGGGTCTGACAGGATTCTTGACAGGTTGAAACTGGCTCACTAAAATTCCTCCCAAAACTAGCGAGCCGGGCAGTTTAACGAGCGCTGTGGACAAGCGGAGATGTAATGTCCTGAGCTACCACAGTAGAGACAGCTGTTGGTCTCATGTCTACGTTGGCACTCCTCCTTAGTTAGCCCGTGTCGCCCCACTTGCATTGGTTCAGGATCTGTTGGCAAGACCCCTCCACTAATCCCGTGTGGGGAATAACGATCAATACGTTCTGGTTCACTTCCTGAACCGAATGGTAACCGAGTTGCTGATTGATTGGATGGGCCCCACTGCTTCTCCCTCCTTCTCTCTCGGACTCTATTATCTACCCGAATAGAGAAAGTGACCAAGCTGTCTAGGTCACTAGGCTCTGGATAGGATATCAGCTCGTCCTTGAGTTGCTCCGACAACCCCTGGTAAAAAGCCGCTTGTAGTGACTCCTCATTCCAACCACTCTCCACAGACAATGTCCTGAACTCGATCATAAAGTCTGCCACACTGCGAGCTCCTTGGCGAAGAGTGAACAAACGTTTAGCTGCGTCCTTACCTCGGACTGGATGGTCAAAAAGCCTTCTCATCTCTCCCGTGAATTCCTGGTATGAAGCCATGCAGGTCTCCTCTCGTTCCCAAACGGCTGAAGCCCATTCCAGAGCTCTTCCACTCAACAGTTCAATAACAAAGGCTATCCTAGCCTTGTCAGTGGCGTAAGAATGGGGCTGCAGATCAAACACTAACCCACACTGCATAAGAAACGAACGGCATCTTCCCAAATCCCCTTCATATTTATCAGGCGTCGGTACCTTGGGTTCACGGAAGGAAACCGCACCAGACACGGCAGGTGAGATGGGTGAAACAGGTGGTGAATGAATCGCCAGCAAACTGAGCTGATCCTGGATTTGTGTCAAGCTAGCAGATAAGTTCTGGATTGCACCCGCTATCTCCTGTAGCGCCGTCTTGTGTTGTCCCAAAGTCTTCCCCTGCTGGGTAATGGCATGGCAAACGGAGTCCAGGTCCACTGGGTTCATCCTTGGCCGGATCGTTCTGTCACGTTTCTTCAAAATCGAACCCAGAAGCAGACCAGGACAAGGAGAGTAGGAAGAAGGTGAGTATTTATTTACAAGTGAATGTGAATGAGTAGATATATCCAGGTGGCGTAGCGGGCAGCGGTGGTGAGTTGATGGGAGTAAATAGGTGGATCCAATGGCGAAGCGGAATCCTCCGACGACCAGGCGGGAATGGGGTAAATGATCCGGGTGAGTAACTGAAGACAGAACAAACGGAGGTAAGTTTAAGGCAAGCAATACGTAAAAAACAACAAAACAAATTCTATCCAACTTGAGGCTGATACTATGGCACAACATACTGTTCATGGCTAACGATCCGGCAGGGAATGGATGTCAGGTCCGGGCTTATGAAGAGGAGAGATGATGATCAGGACCAGGTGTGCAGATAGCTGATGGGATACAGGTGCGGGTAATCGGAACTCCCAACTGGCTACATTGCCCGGCAACCAGACAGGGTGCGTTCCAGGACGCCGGAAAAAACACTCCAGGACAGAACACAGGCAAAAAAAACAGACTCAGGAAACGGGATTCGTGACAATATCATTGCATAGTGCAGAAAATACACAAGAGTTTAGGAGCCTTGCTTTAACAAAGTTAACCATTTCCACTGTTGTGTCCAAAACATCTTTCAAGCTGTCAGGCATTCATTTGGCAGCAAGAGCCTCTCGATGGATGCTGCATTGTACCCAAGTGGCGTTGGGAGCAACTGCTTGCATGCACGTTACCACTCCACTATGACTCCCTGTCATGGCTTTTGCGCCATCAGTACAAATACCAACACATCTTGACCACCAAGGTCTATTTGATGTCACAAAGCTGTCCAGTATTTAAAAAATATCCTCTTGTCCTGGTTTCCATTGGTTTGCAGAAGAGGATGTCTTCCTTAATTGACCCCCCATAAACATAACGCCAGCGGCCGCATAATTTAACGGTAGCAGCAGCGTAGCCTAGTGGTTAGAACATTGGACTAGTAACTGAAAGGTTGCAAGATCAAATCCCCGAGCTGACAAGGTCCAAATCTGTCGGTCTGCCTCTGTAGAAGGCAGTTAACCCACTGTTCCTAGGCCGTCATTGAAAATAAGAATTTGTTCTTAACTGACTTGCCTAGTAAAAATAATAAAGGTAAAATAAATACCAGGAGCTGTGCCAGGCCTGCCACTTCTGTTGACTTATCCAGCTGTAAAGCATAGAATGCACTGGCTTGTATGCGAACCAGTAATTGTTTCAAAATATATCCTGCCATGTCACTGATTCATCTTGAAACAGAGTTGTTTGATGAAGTCATTGTCTGTATATATTTTTTTGGGATAGTTATTTTTTCTCTATCAGTTTTGCACATCGAGAGACAGAATTGTTTTCCCATTCCTCCTTGCAAAACAGCTCGAGTTCAGTGAGGTTGGATGGAGAGCATTTGTGAACAGCAGTTTTCAGTTCTTTCCACAGATTCTCGATTGGATTCAGGTCTGGACTTTGACTTGGCCATTCTAACACCTGGATATGTTTATTTTTTAACCATTCCATTGTAGATTTTGCTTTATGTTTTGGATCATTGTCTTGTTGGAAGACAAATCTCCGTCCCAGTCTCAGGTCTTTTGCAGACTCCATCAGGTTTTCTTCCAGAATGGTCCTGTATTTGGCTCCATCCATCTTCCCATCAATTTTAACCATCTTCCCTGTCCCTGCTGAAGAAAAGCAGGCCCAAACCATGATGCTGCCACCACCATGTTTGACAGTGGGGATGGTGTGTTCAGGGTGATGAGCTGTGTTGCTTTTACGCCAAACATAACGTTTTGCATTGTTGCCAAAAAGTTCAATTTTGGTTTCATCTGACCAGAGCACCTTCTTCCACATGTTTGGTGTGTCTCCCAGGTGGCTTGTGGCAAACTTTAAACGACACTTTTTATGGATATCTTTAAGAAATGGCTTTCTTCTTGCCACTCTTCCATAAAGGCCAGATTTGTGCAATATACGACTGATTGTTGTCCTATGGACAGAGTCTCCCACCTCAGCTGTAGATCTCTGCAGTTCATCCAGAGTGATCATGGGCCTCTTGGCTGCATCTCTGATCAGTCTTCTCCTTGTATGAGCTGAAATTTTAGAGGGACGGCCAGGTCTTGGTAGATTTGCAGTGGTCTGATACTCCTTCCATTTCAATATTATCGCTTGCACAGTGCTCCTTGGGATGTTTAAAGCTTGGGAAATCTTTTTGTATCCAAATCCGGCATTAAACTTCTTCACAACAGTATCTCGGACCTGCCTGGTGTGTTCCTTGTTCTTCATGATGCTCTCTGCGCTTTTAACGGACCTCTGAGACTATCACAGTGCAGGTGCATTTATACGGAGACTTGATTACACACAGGTGGATTGTATTTATCATCATTAGTCATTTAGGTCAACATTGGATCATTCAGAGATCCTCACTGAACTTCTGGAGAGAGTTTGCTGCACTGAAAGTAAAGGGGCTGAATAATTTTGCACGCCCAATTTTTCCGTTTTTGATTTGTTAAAAAAGTTTGAAATATCCAATAAATGTCGTTCCACTTCATGTTTGTGTCCCACTTGTTGTTGATTCTTCACAAAAAAATACAGTTTTATATCTTTATGTTTGAAGCCTGAAATGTGGCAAAAGGTCGCAAAGGTCAAGGGGGCCGAATACTTTCGCAAGGCACTGTATATGTTTTGACCATGACAATTTACAATCTAACACGGAACACAAACCGGCTGCGCAAACTGAGTGCACCATCGTGCGCCATCATGCGCCATCGTGCATAAATGTATTTTGTCCCCACACACCAAACGCGATCATGACACGCAGGTTAAAATATCAAAACAAACTCTGAACCAATTATATTAATTTGGGGACAGGTCGAAAAGCATTAAACATTTATGGCTAGTTAGCTTGCACTTGCTAGCTAATTTGTCCTATTTAGCTAGCTTGCTGTTGCTAGCTAATTTGTCCTGCGATATAAACATTGAGTTGTTATTTTACCTGAAATGCACAAGGTCCTCTACTCTGCCAATTAATCCACACATAAAACGGTCAACCGAATAATTTCTAGTCATCTCTCTTCCTTCTAGGCTTTTTCCGCTCTTGACTTTATATTGCGATTGGCAACTTTCATAAATTAGGTGCATTACCGTCACTGACCTCGTTCGTCTTTCAGTCACTCAAGTGGGTATACCCAATGAGGAGATGGCACGTGGGTACCTGCTTCTATAAACTAATGAGGAGATGGGAGAGGCATGACTTGCAGTGCGATCTGCATCAGAAATAGAACTGATTTCTATTTTAGCCCTTGGCAACGCAGACGCTCGTTGGCGCGGGCAAGAAGTGTGGGTGCAGTAATTGAATAACATAGATTTCTAAATTAATTTTGTTACGCGTGCGCGAGCATCGTGGTCAGCCTGTTATGTAACACCAAGTAATTTAGTCTCCTCAACTTGTTGAACTCTCCACACCATGCATCACCAGATTCAACTGAGGTCTAGAACTTAGGGAATGATTTGTACCAAATACAATACTCTTAGTTTTAGAGATGTTCAGGACCAGTTTATTACTGGCCACCCATTCCAAAACAGACTGCAGCTCTTTGTTAAGGGTTTCAGTGACTTATAGTTAAATCAGTGTACATGGACACACATGCTTGTGGCATGTCATTGGTAAAAATAGAAAAGAGTGAGTGAGTATATTTGTGCAGTGTGGGTGAAGTAGGTTAATTGTGTGGACATACAGTAAGAACATTTCCTCACTTTCTGTAAAACACAGTTAATTGTTTCATGAAAACATTGATTTCAAATTATATTGTGGCTTGGTAATGATTGTAACAACAGATAGCATGTGTGTTAGTTATCTTCAGTTTTGTATTTTTGTGTCTTGGTTACCTCACGTAGCTACAGTAACATGTTTTCGTTTCCCTTACAATAAAGTTGATTAGTAACAGAGTTATAGTAAATACAACAGTCCCGTAACAGCTTCTTCTCACAAATTACATGTAAAAGAGAATGATATCAACCTTCAAGGCTCACAATCAAATTATTGGCTGCTGATAAATAGGCATAACACAAACTGATCATTACACTATTGTCTTTCTAAATTAAATTAACCACTTCACCCTCCTTATCATTCAATTAGGCCTAATTTAAATTCAGTTGTGAAGTAAGGTGCACAGTTACTGCCTATTCATCCAATTGTTATCCCAGTCATGTGAAATCCATAGATTGGGGCCTATTGAATTTATTTAAATGTAATGATTTCCTTTGATGAACTGTAACTCAGTAAAAAAAATGTTGCATGTTGCATTTATATTTTGGTTCAGTGTAGTTAGTCACCCTATGTGAACTTTCATCACTTATTTGTAATGTCTCCTTCCAAGTCACACTCTCAAACACATAGATCGCCTGAGCGCAGCTCACTCTCCAGATCCCAATCACCTGAATTTGATCACCTGTTCACACACCTGTTTGTCATTTACACACATTATTTAGTTCAGTTCTTTGCACCCCATCATTGTGAGGTATTGTTTGTTTTGTTACACTGTCTTTTCGGAGCTCTGTTTATTTCCGTATTAGTCCTCCTGTGTATCATCGTTTTTGGCCATCCTCACTAACAACACCTTTTTGCCTATTCCCTGCCTGTACTTTTGACTATCAGAATTCCTGTTGTCAAACTCTTGCCTAATCTCCCGGATTACGTCATTAGCCTTTTCCCTGCCTGTACTGTTACCTTTTTGGAGTCCCTGTGTATGACCTTCTGCCTGTAACTGGACCCAGCTACCTGCCTCCACCTGTGGTCCTTTGCTAATAAACACCTGCTGCACTTGAAACCAGCACTCTGTCTCTCATCATATTCATTACATTATCAATGTTGCCTACTTTATTCAATTTCACTAAAACAAAAGAGTACTTAATCAGGATCTTAATTCACATTTTCTCGAACCTGTGAAATCCCAGTAAGAAGACCAGAGTACTTCAGATGCTCAGCTGCAGAACTAGAGATTGTAACAGTGAGACTGGCCTTTGCTATTAGTTATCTTCCAATGTCGTTAGTTGTTTCCTAATCAATGACAGACATGTTACTGTGGGAGGCCTAATTGGTTCATGGTTAGTGTTCCGCTCATTACACGGTTGTAACAAATACATGTCCTTTGATATAATCTGCAGTCAAGTAAAAGTCAGTGAAATGAATGTGTTGTTGTTTTAATGAAGAACCCATTAATTAATTGTACAGTACATCCATCCATCCATACAGACATACATACAGTACATACATCCACAATCCATGATATTGTATGTTTTAAGATATTATGCTGTGAAGCTTGTTAAACTTATCCCTAACATAAAAACTCAAAAGGAAAATAACTCATTTAAAAACTCCTCTAAGGATTAGTTCCCCACTAAGCTCAAACTCAATGAACCCTCTTGGCTGACATAGCTAAAACCTTTTTTAAGGATTATGCATAATAAAAAAATACTGGTAGTACCTTTTTTTTGCTTTATTGATCTAATCATCATTAGAAATGTCTAGACACAGAACTTTTTCGAACAACTTTTTCTTATTTCTTGTCTTGAGTAACCTATGAAAACTAATCTTGGCCTCAGTAGGTAGGGGGAATGAAGGGTGTCCTTGTAAAGTAAATTGACACACTTATTATGCACATTTAAATGAGTGACACAATGATCAAAACAAAATGGGATGTTAATCACATTATGTAAATAGGCTGAAGCAATAAAGTTGATATTTCCAATTAAATGAAGTAACAAAAAAATGTATTATGTGCATAAACACCTGAAAATGTTGTTTTTTGGGGGAAATAATACTGTACACCCCTCTCAACTTACATGACAAACCACAGATCTTAGGAAAAGTTCACAAAGGTTAAGATTTGTTTGAAAGATATCTATAAAACATAGCAGACAGTTACTGCTGTGTCAACAGTTCTCATTGTAATGACCAGTGTCTGGCCCCCTCCTACTCCAAACTGGAACCTGTCTCACTCTGGTACGGTACAGCACAAAAACATGACCTTTACTATCTGGAATGCTCTTTAGGATTTATTACCCAAAGACATCGTAAATCTCCTCTGTCAGTGCTATCTCAGGCCCATCGTCAGTGGAACACACACAATAGTTAACAGAATAATCTACTATGTCGAATAAAACAACCATTCTAATGCAATACAAAGATTATAATATAATCTTACAAGCACTATAACATAATCTTGAATTTTCCACAACAGTATGTGTAGATACTGTTCAGGAGCCTTTTGGTCCCAAACTTGGCACTCTGGTACCGCTTGCCGTGCGGTATCAGAGAAAACAGTCTATGACTAGGGTGGCTGGAGTCTTTGACAATTTTTGGGCCTTCCTCTGACACCGCCTGCTATAGAGGTCCAGGATGGCAGGGAGCTCAGCCCCAGTTATGTCGGATGCCTTACCAAGCAGTGATGCATCCAGTCAAGATGCTCTCAGTGGTGCAGCTGTATAGCTTTTTGAGGATCTGAGGGCCCATGCCAAATAGTTTCAGCCGCCTGGGGGGAAAGAGGCATTGTTATACCCTCTTCATGACTGTGTTGGTGTGTTTGGACCATGATAGGTCCTTAGTGATGTGGACATTGAGGAACTGGAAGCTCTCAACCCGCTCCACTACAGCCCCATTCTGGTTGGGATATGTACTTACAATCACTGTGGGGACGACATCGTCAATGCACTTATTATTTAAGCCAGTGACTGATTATGGTAAACTCCTCAATGCCATCGGATGAATTCCGGAACATACAGTATTCCAGTCTGTGCTAGAGAAACAGTCCTGTAGCATAGCATCCACTTCATTTGACCACTTCCGCATGTAGCGTGTCACTGGTACTTCATGTTTGAGTTTTAAGCAGGAATCAGGAGGATAGAGTTATGGTCAGATTTGCCAAATGGAGGGCGAGAGAGAGCTTTGCATGCGTCTCTATGTGTGGAGAAAAGGTGATCCAGAGCTAACCCTAGTTGCAATAGTGAAATCCTGGTAGAAATGAGGTGAGACAGATTTCAGTTTTTCTGCATTAAAATCACCGGCCACTTGTCTGCTTATGGCCCTATACAGTTCGTGGGATAAAAAATGAAGACACCTGTACCATGTCAGATATGGTGAAATGCATTCAATGTTGAGTTTACATTCCAATATTGCTACTTTATGTACATCATAGAAGACTGACAGTTTTATGATGGTCATAAATACCTGCAGGAAAACTCTCTCTCCCCAATCTCAGAAATGGAAGTTAAATACCTTTGTTACCACAGAGACACGTTGCAGTATGATAACATCAAAAGGTTGAATAATTAAACAGTATTTCTGTATTCCAAACATTTGGAATGGTCCATGGATTTTTAAAGAACAATCCTGACGAAATTGTTTCATTTTGTGACATCGTGAAATCTTTGTTTGTATACAGTTCTCAATTTTGGGGATTGCATCTGAATGATGTATAAAATAAATGATTAAATATAAGAATACTTTTGTAAAGATAATGTGATTTTAGTCTTCTAAATGAGAATTGTTTTTCATAGTAACTTATGATCAGTCAGTGGCCCAGCCCCAAGTCAACACAGACATTGCGTGGGAATGACGAAACGCCCCTTTTTCTACTCCAGTATTAAAAAACTGCGACAAAATGTACATTTAGTCAAGAAAACGCAGGGATGGGGTCCCCACGTTGAAATGGCTACTACTCTAGAGACCAGAGAACGTGAGGGTAATCCCCACAAGAAATCTACAAAACTAAAGACTACACACTCAGTCTGCAGCTGTTTAATAATTCAGTCTGGTAAATGCGACCGATGGAACGACCGAATGGTACTCTGATAGATCCATTCTGAAGAACATTTCCCTATCGAACGACCATTGGTACGTCTGACGTATCCACTATAACAAGCTACAACTACGAAAGACTTTGATCTTTGGTGGACAAACCAGAGACTTTCTGTCGACTGGCTCTCCAGCAGACGTACCGGCGATCACAGAGAGAGAGACAACAAAGGCCTACACTCGTAAATATGTAAATTGCAATTATTTTCGATTCAGTGACTGTTCATGTGCAAAGTATTAGCATTTTCATTAGCATAGTTATCAGTTGTGTGTACGATTGTGCAGTCCTTTGTGTTTTCTCCCGCTCTTTCTTACCTGCCCCTTCCTTTTCATTTGGTGTAACAAGCCATCATATCAGTTTAGTCCACTAGTGACTTTTCATTGTATCATGTTAGTAACCAAGGTATAACCTATCTTGTGTGTGTTTATGGACTTAAGTGTTATTATTTAGTTAGTTAGTAAATAAATAATTAAGCCAAATGGTACATTGCTGATTCATCATTTATGCTAGGGTTCGTGCAGATATCCAAGAGTTTGTGACATTCAGAATATGACTGATGAGGTAAAACATGAATAAATAACTGTAATCGATAAGATATGAAAATATCCGAAGAGAGTTCAATTCGGGAAATAAACTTCCCTTTTTCAGGACCCTGTCTTTCAAAGATAATTTGTAAAAATCCAAATAACTTCACAGCTCTTTATTGTAAAGGTTTAAACACTGTTTCCCATGCGTGTTCAATGAACCATAAACAATTAATGAAAATGCACCTGTGGAACGGTCGTTAAGACACTAACAGCTTAGAGACGGTAGGCAAGTAAGGTCACAGTTATGAAAACTTAGCACACCAAAAAGGCCTTTCTATTGACTCTGAAAAACACCAAAAGAAAGCTGCCCAGGGTCCCATGCTCATCTGCGTGAACGTGCCTTAGGCATGCTGCAAGGAGGCATGAGGACCGCAGATGTGGCCAGGGCAATACATTGCAAAATCCGTACTGTGAGACACCTAAGACAGCGCTACAGGGAGACAGGACGGACAGCTGATCGTCCTCTCGGTGGCAGACAACGTGTAACAACACCTGTACTGGATCAGTACATCCGAACATTACACCTGCGGGACAGGTACAGGATAGCAACAACAACTGCCAGAGTTACACAATGAACACACTAACCCTCCATCAGTGCAGAGACTGTCCGCAATAGGCTGAGAGAGGCTGGACTGAGGGCTTGTAGGCCTGTTGTAAGGCAGGTACTCACCAGACATCACAGGCAACAACTTCGCCTATGGGCACAAACCCACCGTCGCTGGACCAGACAGGACTGTCAAAATGTGCTCTTCACTGACGAGTCATGGTTTTGTCTCACCAGGGGTGATGGTCGGATTTGCGTTCATTGTCAAAGGAATGAGCGTTACACCGAGGTCTGTACTCTGGAGCGGGATCGATTTGGAGGTGGAGGGTCCATCATGATCTGGGGCGGTGTGTCACAGCATCATCGGACTGAGCTTGTTGTCATTGCAGGCAATCTCAATGCTGTGCGTTACAGGGAAAACATCCTCCTCCCTCATGTGGTACCCTTCCTGCAGGCTCATCCTGACAAGACCCTCCAGCATGACAATGCCATACTGCCCATTCTGTGTGTGATATCCTGCAAGACAGGAATGTCAGTGTTCTGCCATGGCCAGTGAAGAGCCCAGATCTCAATCCCATTGAGCCTGTCTGGGACCTGTTGGATCGGAGGGTGAGGGCTAGGGCCATTCCCCCCAGAAATATCAGGGAACTTGCAGGTGCCTTGATGGAAGAGTGGGGTAACATCTCACAGCAAGAACTTGCAAATTTGGTGCAGGCCATGAGGAGGAGATGCAGTGCATTACTTAATGCAGCTTGTGGCCACACCAGATACTGACTGTTACTTTTGATTTTGACCCCCCTTTTTTCAGGGACACATTATTCCATTTCTGTTAGTCACATGTCTGTGGAACTTGTTCAGTTTATGTGTCAGTTGTTGAGTCCTTTTATGTTCATACAAATATTTACACATGTTAAGATTCCTGAAAATAAATTAATGGTGCCCAACCTAGTTTTTTAGTGTTTAAGTGATTAGTTTAATCACCTAATAATTACACCTAGAGAATTGATTTGATAATATAACAGTCTTCACATTAATGATAGTCACATTACAACACCAGTTTTAAAGTCTCTGCACTGGCTGCCTGTGAGTTTTAGAATTAATTTTAAGATTCTTCTATTGGTTTTTAAAGCAATCCAATGTTGTGCACCCCAATACATATCAGACATCCTTTTGAGTTATGTACACAGTAGGTCCATCAGGTCCGCAGGCATTGGCTTTTAAACTATCCAAAAGCCTAGGACTAAGTGGAATGGAGAGGCAGCCTTTACTTCCTTTGCCCCCAGCCTCTGGAATAGCATTACAAATCTGTGAACATACAGTATTTAAAATAGATCTTAAAACACACCTTTAGCTTTGCTGTTCCTTAGGGTGCTTTTTTAGTATTGCGGTTTTTATTGTTATTCTTTAGTGTGTTTTTCTCTTATGATTGTTGTGTAGTAAATATAGTTTTTTCCATGTGAAGTGCATTGCATTGCATTAGTGTCTGAAATGTGCTATATAAATAAACTTTGATTTGATAATATTTAATTTCCTTCAGATTGAGGCTGTTACTGGACCAAGGTTTCCTTCATGATGCAACACCAAAAACAGAGTAACAAGCCCTGCCAATCTAACCCTCTCACATAATGGTTTTTAGGAATTATTAGATGTAAATAAAGTAATTTCCCATCCAGTTTGACAAAGCACTTGCATATAATAATAGGCAACATTATGGTGTATTACTGTGGACAAGTTTGCTGAACATCTCTCTCTCTCTCTCTCTCTCTCTCTCTCTCTCACAAGCTCTCTGTCTACCTTTGGAGAAAAGCAATTTTGATCTAAATTGATTGCTCTGGGATTATCCAGGATTCATTAAATATTAAGGAATTTACGTTCACTAATGTATATGGAAAGTGATTCATTACTGAGTTAGTATACTCAATTCATAAATTATGATTTTCATTAAATATTGTAATTAAGTATACTCAAGCTGAATTGATGTAGTTTAAAACTCTCATTACCCTCTTATTTGGATTAAGAAATATGGTTTGCCAAATATTGAAACATCGTGTCATCCTATGAACAGATAATAAATTACCTATTAACAAAGCCATGGGAAATGGATCTCTAATTAGAGGGCAGAGAAACTTTTAATGTTCTAATTTGATAATCCAAACAAATACCATTATTTTGTCCTAAAAATACAAAAACTTGGTTTAAAGGACCATTTTATTACCATCATTTGTAAAATATTAGCTCTTGTCCAGTTTTCTACATGCTATTACCTGTGCCTAGACAAGTGAGTAGGTCACAGATGTAACCTCACGATGAGGTACTTGTTCAGATGTAACATCACACTGCTGCCCTCCAAAGAGCGTCACCTTAGGGTTGAATGACTTTTTAGGTGAAATCAGTATCATACCCACACAGTCTGCATCCCAAAAAGACACCCACGATAGAGATCTGGTCAAAGGTAATGCACTATATACAGAGTAGGGTGCAATTTGGGACGTAGAATGTGTGACAGTTTGACTATTCATTTCTGTGATTAAATGGACTAAAATGAAATGTTATGAATGTCCAAAGATGTTAATGACACCCTAACTGGACTCTCTTATCTCAAGTTATAACTTCCAAAAAAGTATGTGGACATCTGCTCGTCGAACATCTCACCAGATCATGGGCATTAATATAGAGTTGGTAACCCCTTTGCAGCTATAACAGCCTCCACTCTTCTGGGATGTCTTTCCACTAGATGTTGGAACATTGATGAGAGGACTTGCTTCCATTCAGCAGCAAGAACATTAGTGAGGTTGGGCACTGACGTTGGGCGATAAGGGCTGGCTCATAGTCGGCATTCCAATTAATCCCAAAGGTGTTCGATGGTGTTGAGATCAGGGCTCTGTGCAGGCCAGTCAAGTTCTTCCACACCAATCTCAACAAACAATTTCTGCATGGGCCTCGCTTTGTGCACGGGGGCATTGTCATGCTGAAACAGGAAAGGGCCTTCCCTAAACTGTTCCCACAAAGTTGGAAGCACAGAATCGTCTAGAATGTCATTGTATGTTGTAGCGTTAAGATGTCCCTTCACTGTAATTAAGGGGCCTAGCCCGAACCATGATAAACAGCCCCAGACCATTTTTCCTCATCCACCAAACTTTACAGCTGGCGCTACGCATTGGGGCAGGTAGTGGTTCTCCTGGTATCCCCTATACCTAGATTAGTTCATCAGACAAATTCATTGGCCACTATATTTATTTTGCCAATTGGCCTGGACCCTTTTCCCACACAGAGCCCTGCTGATCCATGACGATGGGTCTGCCGATGTAACAGCACAAGGGGGCTACAACAGACTTCTTCCGTCGCAATGTCCCTCTAAGGCCCTTCTGCTAGCTTGCTATCCCCGGCCCGCGAGCTGTCTGAATCGCCATGTCTCCGGCCCGCCGAGCTACTCACTGGATGCCTATGATCACTCGGCTATGCATGCCTCTCCCTAATGTCAATATGCCTTTGCTGTTTTGGTTAGTAATTATTGCTTTATTTCACTGTAGAGCCTCTAGCCCTGCTGATTACGCCTTAGTTCCACCTCCCACACATAAGGTGACCTCACCTGGTTTAAATCATGTTTCTCGAGACAATATCTCTCTCATCGTCACTCAATACATAGGTTTACCTTCACTGTATTCCCACAATACCATACCTTTGTCTGTACCTTATGCCTTGAATCTATTCTACCGTGCCCAGAAACCTGCTCATTTTTCTCTCTGTTCCGAACGTACTAGTTGACCAATTGTTATAGCCTTTAGCCATACCCTTATCCTACTCCTCCTCTGTTCCTCTGGCGATGTAGATTTTAATCCAGGCCCTGCAGTGCCTAGCTCCACTCCCATTCCCCAGGAGCTCTCATTTGTTGACTTCTGTAACCGTAAAAGCCTTGGTTTCATGCATGTTAACATTAGAAGCCTCGTCCCTAAGTTTGTTTTATTCACTGCTTTAGCACACTCTGCCAACCCGGATGTCCTAGCCGTGTCTGAATCCTGGCTTAGGAAGACCATCAAAAGCCCTGATATTTCCATCCCTAACTATAACATTTTCCAACAAGATAGAACTGCCAAAAGGGGCGGAGTTTCAATCTACTGCAGAGATAGGCTGCAGAGCTCTGTGTTACTCTCCAGGTCTGTGCCCAAACAATTTGAGCTTCTACTTTAAAAAATCCACCTTTCCAGGAACAAGTCTCTCACCGTTGCCACTTGCTATAGACCACCTTCTGCCCCTAGCTGTGCCCTGGACACCATATGTGAATTTATTGTCCCCCATCTATCTTCAGAGCTCGTGCTGTTAGGTGACCTAAAGTGGGACATGCTTAACACCCTGGCCATCCTACAATCTAAGCTTGATGCCCTCAATCCCACACAAATTATCAATGAACCTACCAGGTACAACCCCAAAGCTGTAAACACAGGCACCCTCATAGATATCATCCTAACCAACCTGCACTCCAAATACACCTCTGCTGTCTCCAACCAGGATCTCAGCGATCACTGCCTCTTTCCCTGCGTCCGTCATGGGTCTGCAGTCAAACGACCCTCCCTCATCCCTGTCAAACGCTCCAAAAAACACTTCAAAGAGTAGGCCTTTCTGGGTATCCTGGAAGGATATTGACCTCATTCCGTCAGTAGAGGATTATTATTATTTAAAAGTGCTTTCCTCACTATCTTAAATAAGCATGCCCCATTCAAAATATGTAGAACCAGGAACAGATATAGCCCTTGATTCACTCCAGACCTAACTGCCATTGACCAGCACAAAAACACCCTGTGGCGAACTGCACTAGCATCGAATAGCCCCTGCGATATGAAACATTTCAGGGAAGTTAGGAACCAATATACACAGGCAGTTAGGAAAGCAAAGGTTAGCTTTTTCAAACAGAAATTTGCATCCTGTAGCAGAAACTCCAAAATGTTCTGGCACACTGTAAAGTCCATGGAGAATAAGATCACCTCCTTCCAGCTGTCCATTGCACTGAGGCTAGGGAACACTGTCACCACCGATAAATCTGCGAAAATTGAGAATTTCAATAAGTGTTTTCCTACGGCTGGCCATGCTTTCCACCTGGCTAGCCCTACCCTGGTCAACAGCCCTGCACCCCCCACAGCAACTTTCCCAAGCCACCCCCATTTCTCCTTCACCCAAATCCAGATAGGTGATGTTCTGAAAGAGCTGCAAAATGTGGACCCCTACAAATCACCCGGGCTAGACAATCTGGACCCTCTCTTTCTAAAATTATCCGCCGGAATTGTTGCAACCCCTATTACTAGCCTGTTCAACCTCTCTTTCGTATCGTCTGAGATCCCCAAAGATTGGAAAACTGCCGCGGTCATCCCCCTCTTCAAAGGGGGAGACACTCTAGACCCAAACTGCTACAGACCTATATCTATCCTACCCTGCCTTTCCAAGGTCTTCGAATGCCAAGTTAACAAACAGATAACCGACCATTTCGATTCCCACCGTACCTTCTCCGCTATGCAATCTGGTTTCCAAGCTGTTCACGGGTGCACCTCAGCACGCTCAAGGTCCTAAATGATATCATAACCGCCATCGATAAGAGACAATACTGTGCAGCTGTATTCATCGACCTGGCCAAGGCTTTCGACTATCAATCACCACATTCTTACCGGCAGACTATACAGCCTTGGTTTTTCAAATGACTGCCTCGCCTTGTTCACCAACTACTTCTCAGACAGAGTTCAGTGTGTCAAATTGGAGGGCCTGTTGTCTGGACCTCTGGCAGTCTCTATGGCGGTGCCACAGGGTTCAATCCTCGGACCGACACTTTTCTCTGTATACATAAATGATGGCGCTCTTGCTGCTGGTGATTCTCTGATCCACCTCTACCCCATTCTGTATACTTCTGGCCCTTCTTTGGAGACTGTGTTAACTAACCTCCAGATGAGTTTCAATGCCATTCAACTCTCCTTCTGTGGCCTTCAACTGCTCTTAAATGCAAGTAAAACAAATTGATCGCTGCCCACACCTGCCCGCCCGTCCTCCATCACTAGACTCTGGATGGTTCTGATTTAGAATATGTGGACAACTACAAATACCTAAGTGTCTGGTTAGACTGAAAACTCTCCTTCCAGACTCACATTAAGCATCTCCAATCAAAAATTGCATTTACAATCAGCTTCCTTTTTCGCAACAAAGCATCCTTCACTCATGTTGCCAAACATACCCTTGTAAAACTGACTACCGATCCTTGACTTCGGCGATGTCATTTACAAAATAGCCTCCAACACTCTACTCAGAAAATTGGATGCAGTCTATCACAGTGCCATCCATTTTGTCACCATAGCCCCACATACTACCCACCACTGTGACCTGTATGCTCTCGTTGGCTGGCCCTCCCTTCATAATCATTGCGAAAGCCGCTGGCTCTAGGTAATCTATAAGTCTTTGCTAGGTAAAGCCCCGCCTTATCTCAGCTCACTAGTCACCATAGCAGCACCCACCCGTAGCACACGCTCCAGCAGGTATATTTCTGTAATGAACTTTAAAAATCACTGAAGCTGGAGACTCATATCTCCCTCACTAAGTTTAAGCACCAGCTGTCAGAGCAGCTCATAGATCACTGCACCTGTACATAGCCCATCCAACTACCTCATCCCCATACTGTTATTTATTGTATTTATTTTGCTCCTTTGCACCCCAGTATCTCGACTTGCAGACTCATCTTCTGCACATCTATCACTCCAGTGTTTAATTGCTATATTGTAATTATTTTGCCACTATGGCCTGTTTATTGCCTTACCTCCCTTATCCTACCTCATTTGCACACACTGTATATAGACTTTTTCTATTGTATTATTGACTGTATGTTTGTTAATTCCATTTGTAACTCTGTGTTGTTGTTTGTGTCGCTCTGCTTTGCTTTATCTTGGCCAGGTCACAGTTGTAAATGAGGACTTGCTCTCAACTAGCCTACCTGGTTAAATAAAGGTGAAATAAAATGTAAAAAAATAAAAAAGATAGAGAATGCATTTCCACTGCTCCAGAGTCCAATGGTGGCGAACCTTATACCACTCCAACCGAGGCTTGGCATTGCGCATAGTGATATTAGGCTTGTGTGTGACTGCTCGGCCATGAAAACCATTTCCATTAAGTTCTTGTGTTGACGTTGCTTCTAGAGGGAGTTTGGAACTCGGTAGTGAGTGTTGCAACCGAGGACAGACAATCTTTACGCCTTCAGAACTCGACGGTCCCGTTCTGTGAGCTTGTGTGGCCTACAACTTAGCGGCTGAGCCGTTGTTGTTCCTAGACAATTTCACTTCACAATAACAGCAGTTACATTTGACCAGGCCAGCTCTAGCAGAGCAGAAATGTGACGAACACCCTTGTTAGAAGGTGGCATCGTATTCAGTTCGGGCCATTCTACTGCCAGTGTTTGTCTATGGAGATTGCATGGCAGTGTGATAAATATTATACACCTGTCAACAACAGATGTGGCTGAAATAGCCACATCCAATGATCTGAAGGGGTCTCCACATACTTTTGGCCATGTATTAGTGTATTATCCAACACGGAGCAAGTATTCAATCTCTAAAAACCCTGAGGGTCACTACCTTTGACCTACCCTTGGACGTTTATCACAACGATGCCAGAGGTTATTTTGTACTTACTCTAGAATTTGAAGTAGTAGCTATCAGTGTAGTCCTCTGTAGTACATTCTTCACTTTCTCTGTGTCAGGACATCTTTGGGTTGTGTCCCAAATGGCACTCTATCCCGAAGGAGTGTACTACTTCTAACCAGAGCCCTATGGGTGCCATTTTTAACCAGTGTGATGTGATCCTTTCCTCCATACTGTACTCCAGTGGCAGCTAAGTTTTCTGTAGTGTTCTATGGTGGTCATTAGGAATAGTGAATGCACACAGCATCAGGAGACAGGATCTGACGAGGGCCTTCAGGGCCACAGGCATCCTGCGCAGAGAAAGAGACTCCCAGTACCTGAAGTCCCCAGTGCTCTGAGCACCTGCAATTCATACTCCAGAAATGATACCTTGAGGAAAAGGGGTTTCACAGCCACTAAGTCAGTAGATGATTATACAACTGTGTGTCTTAATATTATGTATGTAATGACAGTGAGTAGAGGAATACATGCAATGCCTATATACTTGGCATAATTTCTCATGTCTGTAGACTAGGATGGGGAGTACAGGTAATAAGGTAGTTGTGTGGATATAATATAGGAGCTAACATAGTTGAGCATTGGACATTATGCCAACCATAGACTGCAGAACAGCTGGTCTATATTCATTACAAGTGCACACACAGACACACAGGTAGGGAAGAGGAAAGGTAGTGCATAGGTAAAAAGCATAGACAATGGTTACATCACACACTATTCTGTATGTTATGATGTCTATGACAACAAATAAGTATTTGCACATACTGCAACTTATATATTATCAATCACTGAAATGTCACTTATTTTTTAACCATCATCCTCTGTGGAGCACCCTGAAACAGCCTTGAATGTTGAGTGCTCTCCGCTGAGTAGACTAAACATTAGGAATGCCTTCCCAATATTGAGTTGCACCCCCTTTTTTTGAGTTGCACCCCCTCAGATCAGCCTCAATTTGTTGGGGCAAGGACTCTTAACTAGTGAATTCAATAACGGATCATAGCTTTCACCTGGATTCACCCGGTCAGTATATGTCATGGAAAGAGGTGTTCTCAATGTTTTGTGTTCTCAATGTATGTGTGGTGCATTGAATCCAAGATCATCTAATACAAACAGTGTCATAGGTTTCCATTTAGATAAAGAGAGATGGAGTGATATAAAAGAGTGATCGAGGGATACTTTGGGAAAGAGTGAACAGAGGAAGTTCATACTGTGGTAGATGCACAAATCAATCTGAAAGCAACAACAAAAAAAACGTTACTACCTTTTATGTTTTATTTGTTCATCACAATCCTCTAACACATATCCTCCTTGACGCTAGGGAGTAGTGAAAAGGGAAGGTCCGAATCATCTCCATCAACAATTTTATTTAAACGGCAGGAAGCTTTTTCCACAACCTTTTAATATTTCGAACGAGGCTTTTATAAAATAAAACATATTTCTATAAGTGGCCAACCATACAAAATGGGCATCTACAGGAATGACACAAATTCAATATTCCACATGCCTTCTCATAAAAACATGCCTTTGTATTGCATAGCACTATAGCAACAAGAGAGACAAGCACTTGCTATGAGTGAGTATGTTGAGAGTAGCTTTAGTGAAATAAGAGCATACCAACACTCTCCTCCTAAGATGCTGCCAGCACACCACACATTTCAGAGGCTGGCAAGCTGGTCTTGAGCACTTTTCCTCCTGGTCGTTATTGATGATTAAGAAGTTATTTTGCTCCTGCCATCAGACCTGGGTAATGGGAATGTTGGCTCCCCTGCTGCTCCTTGGAAGTCAATCACACAACAATGGTGTGGCTGGGGGGGGGAGGGTTGAGGTGGTGGGGGAGATGGAGGGTAAGGTGGGGTGGGGGGAGACTAATTCTCGAAATGAGGCCTTGAGTTTAATTCTCGTTGTCTGGTGGTCTGGGGGTCTCTGACTATGTCTCCTCTCCTGAGTTTATACTTTATAACCAAAGGCTTGTGTGTGTCAGAGAAACATTCCTTCACATGTAAGATCCATCATATGACCATTTGTGGGACATAATATTTTGTGCAAAAAAAATAAACGTGACAAGGTTTTGTGAAGATGTTGTTTATTATCATGCTATACACAACACACATGGAATTAGAAATGACTCAAGGACAACAAAGACTCTGCCCGAGTTAACCTGTTATTGAAAGTGTTCTGAAAAGTAGTGCAAGAACCTCGCCCTTCTCAACGCCAACGATAATACCAGACGGTTACTAAGGCAGGCATGTAAGGACAGCATAACAAGAGAGAGAAAGAAGACAGCAAAAACAGGAAAAAATAGTTTATTTCCTCCAACCTTGCTGCAAGAAAGTCTGCAGTTGACCTTGATTAAGACTGTGACATGGTCTTAGTCCCACATGACACCCTATTCTTTATGATGCACTACATTTGACCAGGGACCATATGGCTTTTGTCAAATGTCGTGCACCATATAGGGAATAGGGTGCCATTTGGGACGGATTCACATACATTCTATGAACTGAAGACTGGCCATGGGACAAACCATTATTACCAATAATTTTTAATATATATTGTTTTTACATTAATCAGTCCCAGAAGAAGTAATTACCTGTCTGTTAGATGTTGGATGCTTATTTACACCCTTTGAACAGAGAGACTGTGTCCAAAATGGCACTCTATTCCCTATATGGTGTATTACTTTTGACTATGGCCAATAGGGTTATGGTCAAAAGTAATGCAATATACAGTGCGCTTGGAAAGTAGTCAGACCCATTCACTTTTTCCCCATTTTGTTACATTAGAGCCTTATTGTAAAATTAAGGAAATTGTTTTTTCCGCTCATCAATCTACAAACAATACCACATACCGTAATTTCCGGACTATAAGCCGCTACTTTTTTCCCACGCTTTGAACCTCGCGGTTTATACACTGACGTGGCTATTTCACAAGATTCATGCCGCCAAAAAATCGAGCGCGCTCAAACTTCCCATCATTCTGATTACGGTAGTCATTTTGTCACCCTCATCATGGCAAAGACACGGAGAATGCATATGATGCAGCTTTCAAGTTGAAGGCGATCGATCTGGCTGTTGGAAAAGGAAATAGAGCTGCTGACAGCGTGGAGCATTGTAAAAAAATCCACTATCATCAATGGGTTTCGAAAGGCTGGACTGCTGCGTGTTGAAGAGGGCAGCGATCCAACATCGGATGAAGCAATTCTGAGGCTATTCATCTCCGACACCGAAGGAGATGACTTCAGTGGTTTCAGTGCACAGGAGGAGGAAGATAGTGACCAATGACTTTCTGTTTCTGTTTACTGCTATTTAAAAGAAAATTATGTTACAAGCCGTGTTTCGTTAAAGCCTATTTATTTTTGTTACAAGCCATGTTTCGTTAAAGCCTATTTCTTTTTGTTACAAGCCGTGTTTCGTTTAAAAGCCTATTTATTTTTGTTACAAGCCGTGTTTCGTTTAAAGGCTGTGTAAAGTTTGTTTGTTTCAATGTACCGGTAGGCACCTGTGGCTTATAGACATGTGCGGCTTATTTTATGTCCTTTAGGTGCCTTTTGGCAAATTCCAAGAGGACTGTCATCTGTCATTTACTGAGGAGTGACCTCCATCTGGCCACACTACCATAAAGGCTTGTTTGGTGGAGTGCTGCAGAGATGGTTGTCCTGCTGGAGATCTGTCAGAGTGAATATGGGGATCTTGGTCACCTCCCTGACCTAGGCATTTCTCCCATGGTTGCTCTGTTTGGCCGGGCGGCCAACTCTAGGAAGAGTCTTGATGTTTCCAAACGACTTCCATTTAACTCTCAGGCTGTATCACATCCAGCCATGATTGGGAGTCCCATAGGGCGGAGCACAATTGGCCCAGTGTAAATTGCACCTGGGCTGGAATAATACATTATGGCCTTTGTCTTGCATTTGAAAGATGATGGTATAAAAATATATATATTTTACTAGATCTAATGTGTTATATTCTCCTACATTCCTTTTACATTTCCACAAGCGTCCAACCTTTCAAATGGTACAAAGAATATGCACATCCTTGCTTCAGGGCCTGAGCTACAGGCAGTTAGACTTGGGTATGTCATTTTAGGCTAAAATTGAAAAAAAGGGGGCTATCCCTAAGAAGTTTTAAGGACTGTACCCTCATTTCCAGAATTCCCCTCACAATACAGCATTACTCTTTATTGAGGATTACTGTTGTCATTTATCCTGTTCACACCAGTGATAACGCATCTTTATCCCCGCACTGCATCCATCTTCTTAAAGAGGGGATAAACAATGGGTCACTTTGACACCTTTTACAGCATCCAAAGGCTTGTATGATTTTCAGGAGGAGAGATCTGAAGTGTAAACCACACTGAGGAGTAACAGTTAGTCTCAAGGTTTCCACTGACAATGACACATGACTACGACACTTTAAATAGGTTTTTGAGAATTCTTTGGTCAAGTCACATGGTTGGGAAAAACTCATGGCCCAACTCATATGAAATATTATACAGGAAGCAGGGTACTAATTCATAAAACAGTCATTTAAAAAAGCAAGGTTTCCAACCGTTCCAACAAAACTATGGATATATATTCAGATACAAATGATTCATCAATAACACAGACAAACATAGACATGCACAAACATAATGGTAGATTTGGGAAACAGAAATAAAAGTATTCACAACCAGCATGATGCTAGACAGATGTTGAGATCTCGACTCATTGACAGTATGTTTTCTTGAGGAGGTACCTGAGCCCCCCATATACAACCTGTCATGTAGCTCTGCAGTGGGGTACCAATTATTGCCACGAGCAGTGAAAAGCCTCTGTCTGTGTATTAAGGACTAGTCTGACACCATGTTGTAACTTCCTTCTTACACTATTATTTGTTTTGTTTTTTAAATTGGGGCGTTACATGCTCATATCATTCAAAGCATAAGAGGTTTTAAATGTGAATGTGATATAGAAGACATGGATAAAAGAGATATATGGCTCCAGTAGTGGGCTTCGTGAATAGAGGGAGTAATTGAAGATTTGGTTGGTAAGCGATCTGAGATAGAGAGAGAGAGCTGGAAATTAGGTGGTGAAGCTTATTGGGTGGAAGGCAAGGCAATGTTTACTGTGTCCTAATGATGCCTGTGGGAGACTGTCATCTTATCGAGGATGGCCAGAGAGATGGCAATACGGCGGTGACAGTATAGTTGCCATGCGGTGATCTGATACCACTATCCTGCCATCTCATCTCACTGTCTCTCTCTGCTCAGAAAAGGACCATGGAATGCAGCATAAATGGCACCCTATATAGTACACTCTTTTTTTACCAGTGCCCATAGGGCTCTGGTCAAAAGTAGTGCACTATTAAAACTATTTTGGTTACTACATGAGAGAATGCCAAGAGTCTACAAAGGGTGGCTACTTTGAAGAACATTTTTTTTTGTTTAACAAGTTTTTGGTTACTACATGATTCATATGTGTTATTTCATAGTTTTGATGTCTTCACTATTATTCTACAATGTAGAAAATAGTACAAATAAAGAAAAACCCTTGAATGAGTTGATGTGTCCAAACTTTTGACTGGTACTTTATGTGCTCTTAAGTCCTCAAACTCAGGACCTCGAAGCCAGTTCCACTGCATTTTTTCATCATTGCCCTCTAATCAGGGACTGATTTAGACCTGGGACATCATTTAGTTGCAATTAATTATCAGGTAGACTGGAAATCCAGCAGGCTTCCGGACTTCATAGGGTAAGAGGGGGTCACAGTCGGACATTCAGAGAAGGGGCATATTATCAAAATCAAATCACATTTTAATGGTCATATACATGTGATTAGCAGATGTTATTGCGGGTGTAGTGAAATGCTTGTGCTTCTAGCTCCGACAGTGCAGTAATATCTAACAGGTAATATCTAAGAAATTACACAGCATATACCCAATACACACAAATCTAAGTAGGAATGAATTAAGACTAAATACGTATGGACGAGCGATGTCAGAGCGGAACGGACTAAGATACAGTAGAATAGTATAGACATATGAGATGAGTAATGCAAGATACGTAAACATTATTAAATAGGGAACAGGGTGCCATTTTGGGCACAGCCTTACGTTTATTTTATTTTTTTAGAGCTGTTGCCACAATGTCCGTCACATTCTGCCCACGCCACAGCTCAGTGATATATAAGAGTGAAGAAAGGATGGCACAGGGAGAGAAGGGGATTCATTACTTAGCTGCTGTGAAATACTCATTAAAAGAACAAAGGCAATCCTCACCTGCTGAATCTCCATGGCATTTTCCTGTATGCAATCTCTCTGGAGTCTGAGGCATAATATACATTAAGGAAATGTAATATTTGTCAAGAGAAGACGTCATGGATGTTTTCGATATGGATGCCTACTTTTCAACTGGTAGAGACTATTTACCATTGCTTTTTTTTATTTTTGGCATTGTTGTATTCATAGAAAAGGTTTCTGGACCGGGTTGGTTTTATTATTGCGAGTTCTTGTAAGGAAGGCCTGCTCAGAGAGCAGAACCTTCTAAGTAGTGAAAAAAATATGAAATTATTAAGGGCTGACTCACTCACAGGACTACAATGATTACCTGCAAATTGCGCTCCAGTGGAGAGACATCGTTGGCACTAGGGCTTAATCGGTGTGTTAATTGCCCTTGCCCTTGGCTAACCCACCAGGTAGACTCCCGAAACTCTTCCAAAAGGGTACTTCGGCTGACCTCATTGGAGAACCCTTTTTGGTTCGAGGTAGAACCTTTTTTGGTTCCAGGTTGAACCCTTTCCACAAAGGGTTCTACATGGACACCTAAAGGGTTCTAACTGGAACAAAAAGGGTTCTACCTGGAACCAAAAAGGGTTCTTCAAAGTGTTCTCTTATGGGGACAGTAGAATGATTATTTTAGGTTCTAGATAGCAGATTATTTTCTAATATTGTATGCAATTACACAACACAGAGTACACAAGGTGTGGGTTGTGAAATGCCTGGAAGGTACGTTTGTGTACTATGAAAGGTACTATCGCATCTTTACATTTCATGCATTTCACATTACAGTACACTGAAAAAAAAGGAGGCGGGTGGTTCTACTATGCTAACATATGAATTGTTTTAAGAAGGTCATACCAATATCAGGTATGAAGGGAAGACCCAGATGCAGACCACTTCTAATAAAGAATAGTCGAGACAGGCAGGGGTAAAAAAAACAGAGGTCGGGCAACGGTACCGGATGGTACAGGTCGGCAGGCAGGGTCAGGGTTAGGCAGAGTGGTTAGGCAGGCGGGCTCAGAGTCAGGACAGGCAAGGGTCAAAACTAGGAGGGCAAGAAAAGAGAGACTAGAAAAAGCAGGAGGTGAGACGAACAAGACGAACTGGCAACAGACCAACAGAGAACACAGGTATAAATACACAGGGGATACTGGGGAAGATGGGTGACACCTAGAGGGGGGTGGAGACAATCACAAAGACAGGTGAAACAGATCAGGGTGTGACAACCAATGATAATTTAGCTATTTGAATTTTAAGACCTCTTAAAGTATTGGGATGAAACATTGAATTTGACCTTACCACCATTAGCCTGTGTTAACTCATTGGATAACATATTTACTACAAGGAACAACAGATGGTACCCCTGAAAACAATCCAAAGGAAGTTTGTTTTGAAGTGTCTGTCCTATATCTGAGAGATATAAGAAAGATCTGGAAACTATATACAGTAGAAGTCAAAAGTTTTTTTTATGACACCTTTGCACACTCTTGGCACATTCTTGGCATTCTCTCAACCAGCTTCATGATAATGGCGAGGAGATGGCTGCTGTTTTATGGTCCCCTAACCAATTGTGCTATTGTGTGTTTTTTTTTCACGTTATCTGTAACTTATTTTGTATATAATGTTTCTGCCACCGTCTCTTATAACCGAAAAGAGCTTCTAGATATCAGGTAGGCGATTACTCACCCCGTACTGGAAGAAGATTCATTATTTAACGAGTCAGATTTACTCCAGACACCCGACAAGGCCCTCATCACCGTCATTTGCAGGAGAAAGAGACGGATATATTGGGGACGTAGGTCTGGGTGCCTTGTAAGGATCCGACGGCGAGTGGGTAATCTGCTTCTACCATCGGTCCTATTAGCCAACATACAATCATTGGATAATAAAATAGACGAACTACGAGAACGTATATCCTACGGATATATTGTAGTATCTTATGTTTTACAGAGTCGTGGCTGAACTACGAGATGAGTAACATACAACTATCGGGTTTTACCAGCAGCATCTGGTAAGACAAGGGGAGCTGGTCTATGTATATTTGTAAACAACAGCTGGTGCATGAAATCTAAGGAAGTCTCTCATGAGTGAAGGTATCTCATGATAAGCTGTAGACCACACTATTTACCAAGATAGTTTTCATCTATATTCTTTGTAGATGTGTATTTACCACCATAAAACGATCCTGGCACTAAGACCTCACTCAATGAGATGTATAGGGCTTTCAACCTGTCCCTGACAGTCTGTAATAGTAACATGTTTCAAGCAGACCACCATAGTCCCTGTGCCCAAGAACACTAAGGTAACCTGCCTACAGTGCCTTGCAAAAGTATTTATCCCCCTTGGCATTTTTCCTATTTTGTTACATTACAACCTGTAATTTAAATTGATTTTTATTTGGATTTCATGTAATGGACATAAACAAAATAGTACAAATTGGTGAAATGAAATGAGAAAAACTTGTTTCAAAAAATTATACAAAATAAAAAAACGGAAAGGTGGTGCTTGCATATGTATTCACCCCCTTTGCTAGGAAGCCCCTAAATAAGATCTGGTGCAATCAATTACATTCAGAAGTCACATAATTTGTTAAATAAAGTCCACCTGTGTGCAATCTAAGTGGCACATTATCTGTCACATGATGTCAGTATATTTACACCTGGTCTGAAAGTCCACAGAGTCTGCAACACCACTAAGCAAGGTGCACCACCAAGCAAGCAACCATCAAGATCAAGGAGCTCTCCAAACAGGTCAGGGACAGAGTTGGGGAGAAGTCCAGATCAGGGTTGGGTTATAAAAAATTACCTTAAACTTTTAACATTCCACAGAGCACCATTAAATCCATTATTCAAAAATGGAAAGAATATGGGACCACAACATACCTGCCCAGAGAGGGCCACCCACCAAAACTCACAAACCAGGCAAGGCGGGCATTAATCAGAGAGGCAACAAAGGGACCAAAGATAACCCCAAAGAAGCTGCAAAGCTCCATATTGGAAATTAAAGTATGTGTTTACTTTAAACCGTACACTCCACAGAGCTGGCCTTTACGGAAGAGTTGCCAGAAAAAAGTAATTGCTTAAAGAATAAAATAAGCAAACACGTTTGGTGTTCGCCAAAAGGCACATGGGGGAGACTCCCCAAAAATATGGAAGGAGGTACTCTGGTCAGATGAGACTAAAATGTAGCTTTTTGGCCATCAAGGAAAATTCTATTTCTGGAGCAAACCCAACACCTTTCATCACCCCAAGAGCGGGATGTTTTTCATCGGCAGGGACTGGGATACTGGTCAGAATTGAAGGAATGATGGATGTTGCTAAATACAGGGAAATTCTTGAGGGACACCTGTTTCAGTCTTCCAGAGATTTGAGACTGGGATGGAGGTTCACCTTCCAGGAGGACAATGACCCTAAGCATACTGCTAAAGCAGCACTCGTGTGGTTTAAGGGGGAAAGCATTTAAATGTCTTGGATTGGCCTAGTCGAAGCCCAGACCTCAATCCAATTTAGAATCTGTGGTATGACTTAAAGATTGCTGTTTGCCAGCGGAACCCATCCAACTTGAAGGAGTTGGAGCAGTTTTGTCTTGAATAATGGGCAAAAATCCAAGTGGGTGATTTGCCAAGCTTATAGACACATACCCCAAGAGACTTGCAGCTCTAATTGCTGCAAAGGGTGGCTCTAGAAAGTATTGAATACTAGTGTACTAGTAGTAAGTACGAGTGCACGGCAGGGAATACTAGTTGCTTTGAACAGGCTTCTCTTTCCATATAGTTATGCGCGCTCAAGTTCAGTTTTTTGGTCTTGTTTCTTGTTTGTTTCACAAAAAATATATTTTGCATCTTCAACGTGGTAGGCATGTTGTGTAAATCAAATGATAGGAACCCCCCTGAATAAAAAAAAAAATCCAGGTTGTAAGAGGCAACAAAATAGGAAAAATGTCAAGGGGAGTGATTTCTTTCACAAGCCACTATAAATGACTACTGACCCGTAGCACTCACGTCTGTAGCCATGAAGTGCTTTGAAATGCTGGTCATGGCTCACATCAACACATTTAGCCCAGAAACCCTAGACCCACTCCAATTTGCATACTGCCCCAACAAATCCACAGATGATGCAATCTCTACTGCACTTTAAACTGCCCTTCCCACCTGGACAAAAGGAACACCTACGTGAGAATGCTATTCATTGACAACAGCTCAGTGTTCAACACCATAGTGCCCTCAAAGCTCATCACTAAGCAAAGGGCAATGGGACTAAACACCTCCCTCTGCAACTGGATCCTGGACTTCCTGACTGGCTGCCCCCATGTGGGAAGGGTAGATAACAACACATCCACCTCGCTGCTCCTCAACACCGGGGCCTCTCAGGGGTGTATGCTCAGTCCCCCCTCCTGTTCACTCATGACTGCATGGCCAGGCACGACTCCTACACCATCATTAATTTTGCATATGACACAACAGTGGTAGGCCTGATCACCAACAACAATGAGGCAGCCTATAGGGAGGAGGTCAGTCTGGTGCCAGGACAGCAACCTCTCCCTCAACGTGATCAAGACAAAGCATATAATTGTGGACTACAGGAAAAGGAGGAACAAGCACGCCCCAAATCTCATCGACTGGGCTGTTGTGGAGCAGGTTGAGAGCTTCAAGTTACTTGGTGTCCACATCAACAACATACTATCATGGTCCAAACACACCAAGACAGCCGTGAAAATGGCACGACAAAGCCTAACCCCCCCAGGAGACTGAAAAGATTTGGCATGGGTCCTCAGATCCTCAAAAAGTTTGACAGCTGCACCATCGAGAGCATCACTGTCTTATAAGGCAACTGCTCGGCCTCCAACCGCAAGGCACTACAGAGGGTAGGGCTTACGGCCCAGTACATCACTGGTGCCAAATGTTCTGTCATCGTGGACCTCTATACCAGGTGGTGTCAGAGGAAGGTCCTAAAAGTTGTCAAAGACTCCAGCCATCCTAGTCATAGACTGTTCTCTCTGCTGTACCTAGATCTGTACCTAGATCCAAAAGACTTCTTAACACCTTCTTCCCCTAAGCCATAAGACTAATTTCTTCCCCCAAGCCATAAGACTCCTGAACATTTAAACGAATGGCTACCCAGACTATTTGCATTGCCCCCCCCCCCCCTCTTTTATGCTGCTGCTACTGTCTGTTTAATATCTATGCATAGTCACTTTAACTCTACCTATATGTACATATTACCTCAACTAACCAGTGCCCCCGCATATTTGGTTCCAACCGCAGTGTCTTTGTGAGACGATGAGTAGGTGATTGGATGATCTCAGCATGTGTGGTTTCCACCGTAAAGCCTGGAGGAGGATTGACTCATTGACATTGACTCTGTACCGGTACCCCTTGTATATAGGCTCGTTATTGTTATTTTACTGCTGCTCTTTAATTATTTGTTACTTTTATTTTTGATTTATCAATTTTTTAATTAACACTTATTTTTCTTAAAACTGCATTGTTAAAAACTTTTTCAGGCTAGGGTCCTTTTTTTTCAATTTCCGCCTGACTGATGTGCCCAAAGTAAACTGCCTGTTGCTCAGGTTCTGAAGCCAGGATTTCCATATAATTGGTACATTGGAAAGAGGACACTTTGAAGTTTGTAGAAATGTAACATAATGTAGAGACTATAAGAAACTATAACGCAATAGATATGGCAGGAGAAAAGAAAAACCAACCAGAAATAAAAACAATTGGAGAGCCTATGCTCTTACAAAGGAACATATAGGGAAATAATTCAATCTAGCTTTGTGTGTGTGCGCGCAATGAAGACGACGCGCACCTGCTAATATTGGTTTCCTATTGAACATACTTCTTTCCGTATAAAATATTATAGTTTGATTACATTTTAGGGCATCTGAAGATTATATAGAAACATATTTTGACTTGTTGAAATAAAGTTTAGGGGTAGATATTCAGATACCTATCTTGGCATGTTGAACGAGTGGATTACTCAAATCGATGGTGCCAACTAAACTGACTTTTTGGGATATAAAGAAGGATTTTATCTCACAAAACGACACTACCGGTTATAGCTGGGACCCTTAGGATGACAAATCAGAGGAAGATTTTCAAAAAAGTAAGTGAATATTTACCGCTATTTGTGAATTTATGAAACCTTTGCCGGTGGAAAAATATTTTGATGGGGCGCCGTCCTCAAACAATCGCATGGCATGCTTTTGCTGTAAAGCCTACTGTACATTGGACAGTACAGTTAGATTAACAAGAATTTAAGGTTTGAACCAATATAAGACACTTGTCACGTTTCTTCAAAATCGAACCCAGAAGCAGACCAGGACAAGGAGAGTAGGAAGAAGGTGAGTATTTATTTACAAGTGAATGTGAGTGGGTAGATACATCCAGGTGGCGTAGCGGGCAGCGGTGGTGAGCTGATGAGAGTAAATAGGTGGATCCAATGGGGAAGCGGAATCCTCCGATGACCAGGCGGGAATGGGGTAAATGATCCGGGTGAGTAATGTTCATGGCTAACGATCCGGCAGGGAATGGATGTCAGGTCAGAGCTTTTGAAGGGGAGAGGTGATGATCAGGACAGGTGTGCAGATTACTGATGGGATACAGGTGCGGGTGAACATCGATCTCCCAACAAGCTAATTTGCCCGGCAACCAGACAGGGTGCGTTCCAGGACACCGGAAACACACTCCAGGACAGAAACACAGGCAAACACAGACTCAGGAAGCGGGGTTCGTGACAACACTTGTATGTACCAAAATGTTTAATATCCATATTTGTTATGGTTATTTATTTGAATTGCGCGCTTTCAACGGAAGTTGTCCAGCTAGTGGAACGCCTAGCCTGAAGAAGTTTTTAAAGGGCTTGTAAGTAAACATTGCACTGTTGTATTCATCACAATAGACAATTTGATTGGATTTGATGAGGTAGTCACCTGAAATGCATTTAAATTAACATGTATACCTTCTAAACGTGAATTTGTGGAATTTCTTTCCTTCTTAATGCGTTTTAGCCAATCATTTGTGTTGTGACAAGGTGGGTGGGTATAAAGAATATAGCCCTATTTGGTAAAAGACCAAGTCCATATTAAGGCAAGAACAGCTCAAATACGCAAGGAGAAACCACAGTCCATCATTACAATAAGAAATGACGATAAATTAATCCAGAAAATGTCAAGAACTTTGTGCACTCGCAAAAACCATAAAGCTCTATGATGAAACTGGCTCTCATGAGGACTGCCACTGGAAAGGAAGACCCTGAGTTACCTCTGCTGCAGAGGGTAAGTTTATTAGAGTTACCAGCCTCAGATACTGCAGCCCAAATACATATTTCACAGAGTTCAAGTAACAGACACATCTCAACATCAACTTTTCTGAGGAGACTGCATAAATCAGGCCTTCATGGTCGAATTGTTGCAAAGAAACAACTACTAAAAGAAACCAAAAATAAGAAGAGACTTGCTTTTGCCAAGAAACACGAGCAAAGGACATTAGACCGGTTGAAATCTGTCCTTTAGTCTGATGAGTCCACATTTTAGATTTTTGGTTCCAACCGCAGTGTCTTTGAAATGCAGAGTAGGTGAACGGAGGATCTCCACATGTGTGATTCCCACAGTGAAGCATGCAAGAGGAGGTGTGATGGTGTGGGCAGCTTTGAGGTTACACTGTCTGTGATTTATTTAGATTTCAAGGCACACTTTACCATCATGGCTACCACAGCATTCTGCAGCAATAAGCCATCCGCTTAGTGGAAATGTGTCATTTGTTATTCAACAGGACAATGACAAAACACACCTCCAGGCTGTGTAAAGTGTATTTGACCAAGAAGGAGAGTGATGGAGTGCTGCATCAGATGACCTGGCCTCCATAATCACCCGACCTCAACCCAATTGAGATGGTTTGGGATGAGTTGGACCGCAGAGTGAAGGAAAAGAAGGCAACAAGTGCTCAGCATATGTGGGGACTCCTTCAAGATTGTTGGAAAATTATTCCAGTTGAAGCTGGCTGAGAGAATGCCAAAAGTGTGCAAAGTTGTCATCAAGGCAAAGGGTGGCTACTTTGAAGAATTTGTTTCACAATTTTTTGGTTGTGTTACTTCATAGTTTTGATGTCTTCACTTTTATTTTACAATGTAAAAAAATAAAAAAAATAAAGAAAAACCATTGAATGAGTAGGTGTGTCCAAACCTTAGACATGTATTGTATATACAGTGCCTTACGAAAGTATTCGGGCCCCTTGAACTTTGGAACCTTTTGCCACATTTCAGGCTTCAAACATAAAGATATAAAACTGTATTTTTTTGTGAAGAATCAACAACAAGTGGGACACAATCATGAAGTGGAACGACATTTATTGGATATTTCAAACTTTTTTAACAAATCAAAAACTGAAAAATTGGGCGTGCAAAATTATTCATTATTCATTTATTTAAGTTAATACTTTGTAGCGCCAACCTTTTGCTGCGATTACAGCTGTAAGTCGCATGGGGTATGTCTCTATCCGTTTTGCACATCGAGAGACTGACATTTTTTCCCATTCCTCCTTGCAAAACAGCTCGAGCTCAGTGAGGTTGGATGGATAGCATTTGTGAACAGCAGTTTTCAGTTCTTTCCACAGATTCTCGATTGGATATATATTGATATATATTGAAGCAAAATCTCAAGACATCAGTCAGGAAGTTAAAGCTTGGTCGCAAATGGGTCTACCAAATGGACAATGATCCCAAGCATAATTCCAAAGTTGTGGCAAAATGGCTTAAGGACAACAAAGTCAAGGTATTGGAGTGAACATCACAAAGCCATGACCTCAATCCCATAGAGAATTTGTGGACAGAACTGAAAAAGCATGTAAGAGGAAGGAGGCCAACAAACCTGACTCAGTTACACCAGATTTATCAGGAGGAATGGGCCAAAATTCACCTAACTTATTGTGGGAAGCTTGTGGAAGGTTAGCATAAACGTTTGAACCAAGTTGAGCTATTTAAAGGCTATGCTACCAAATTCTAATTGATTGTATATAAACGTCTGACCCATTGGGAATGTGATGAAAGAATGAAAAGCTGAAATAAATAATTATCTCTACTATTATTCTGACATTTCAAACTCTTAAAATAGGGTGGTGATCCTAACTGACCTAAGACAGGGACTTGTTACTAGGATTAAATGTCAGGAATTGAAAAACTGAGATTAAATGTATTTGGCTAAGGTGTATGTAAACTTCCCGATTTCAACTGTATGTGAGTGAGCGAGGGAGATGCTAGTAACATTCCTGAACTAAGTGGTTTCATCATTCTAGATGAAGAAGAATCGCTGCGATGTGTGTAGACCCAAGAAAGACAGGAAGATACACATCCATCAAGTCCAAGAAATACATTTGCAACACACACACACACTGTACCACTCTGTCATCCGTGGTGTGTAGATCAAACTTAATTTGTATTAAAATACTGTATGTAAAATATGCCCTTCCAATTTGTTCAGTTCAAATCAATAAATATCAATAGTGATGAAAACCTTGTTTCATTCATATTTGTTCAAGATGAACATGATTTATTCCACCCATGTCTTGATTATAATTGATTTTGTTTACAAAAATCACGTTTTATAAAAATAAAAAGAATAGCACTTTTATTGATATACAGTATGTGATTTATCAGAGGTAAATGGCAAATATTAACCATGTATGCTGTCTATATTGCTTGTAATTGATATAAGTCAACATCTAAGTATAAAGTATTTTAAAGTAAATTAATATGGCTGTATTGTTTTAAAAACCCAATAATGTTGTGGATGAATAACAAAAACATGAACACCAGACAAGGGTTAATGGTCAGTCACACACCGAGGGGAAAATTGCAGTGTTCTGCTGGCTTCACACCCACAACCATTTCGTTCTGTCATGTATTCCCATCTCTAGACTCAACTGGAGTAATCATCAGCCTAATGAAGTTGTTTATGTGACAATCGAGAATGGAAAATATTACCTTTGAGCTTAACCACCTTTAAAACCTACCATAAGCAATTGATACATATGTTTGCATTTCTGGGAGTTTTACAGTTTGATCTATACTGCTCCTTTAACTGCAGTTTAGACTACAGAGCCATCTCCTGGGGTGTTTTTGCCACCGTAGCGGTAGGTACAGTAATTGAAAGATAACTAAAGGAACTCCCAGAACTCCCTGCCAGGTTTATGCAAGGTCCAGAACCACCCCTCTACATCCCCTGCTTTAAATCCATCTCAAGGATTTGATTTCTTCAAATGCCAACGCTATTGGAAATGAACTACTTGTCCAGGGCCTGAATTATGGGGAAAGCCCCTCCCATGAATCTCCTTCATCACCTCTGTGGCCTTCAACGCAGTAATGTCCATGTCTCTTCACTTTCCTGCAATCAATAATGAGACGACGCCCTTGGAAACGCGGGATGGATGGCTGAAATTGGATATTAGATTTGTTGAAAAATAAAAGCAAAGACAGCCGAGAGAGAGAGAGCAAAAATTAACCTAGCCATTATCACCTTGGCTGCTGTAGGTTCATTCCCCTCAGTCAATCTCTCTGTTTCCTCCTGCATGCATTGCAGCCTGCCACAGCCACACCACTGAGCTTCACCTCACTGTCTGTCTCAATAGCCTACTCTCTGTAAGGCAAAGTTATTATGAGAAGTTAGTAGTGTATTTTTGCTGAGGTAGGCTCCATTTAATGTTAGCTTCTTACTTCATCCTTCAAGCTGGCTATGTAATACTAGCCAGAGCCCTTCAACATTACTGCAATAGTAGTCTCTGTCGGCAGCTAGCCACCTGACTGACTGACATATAAGCAACTATTTACCAGTTGTGCACTCATTCTCCGAAAGTAGTTTTTTGTTTGTTTGGGGGATGTCTGTAGATACGGTAGGGGGTGCGGGACGGTTTTAAAATGGCCTTTTGTCCAGCATCTCGCAAACACACTGTCAGCAGAGCCAATTGCTAGCTGGGGTAGATAGTATCCCGTCTCAGGCCCTCGGCCTATGCCACAACAGGGTGGAGTTAGCCGTTTGAGAGAGTGGTGAATGTGCTACTATAAGGGCAAATCTCAGGCGAACATAGCAAACAAACTACTGTTCATGATGCCACTCTTTCGCAAAGAAGCAGGCGCGAATAGAACTCAGTCAGATCAAGAATATAAACCTTCTGAGCATTGATCAATTCTGGGAGAAATATTAAGACGTTGACTCATAATTGATTATCTTTATCGTGTACAAAATATATATATATTTCATATTAGCTCCGGAACTTTGTCACCTCGTGTAGTTACGGCCATTCTCATCCTGACTCCATCTAATTAAAGTAAAACCACCACCGCTCATTCCCTTCCTCCTTAATCAATATACCAATCACAGCCTCACCTCGACTACTCCACCTGGCCTGGCTGCTCTACACCAACACCGTGCCTTCGTCCCAAAAGGCACCCTAGTACCTATTTAGTGAATTGATCGGGCTCTGGTCAAAAGTAGTGCACTAAATAGGTACTAGGGTACCATTTGGGAGGCATCGCATCTCTAGCCACAGCCCTGTCTGCGGCTCCACACCATCACATCAACAATAACAAAAATAATGAAGTTTGAAGGAGGTTGCATAGAAGTGGGTCAGCTAGGGCCAACCCCTCCCTCTTACTTTCTAAGCGGGAGCCCAGGGTTGAGCCAACTTAATGATGTACTGTAGCCATACACCAGGCACCAGGTGTCAGCCACATACGCAGGCAGGCAGGCAAGAGGAAATGCATCCTTCAGGCCCCACTGCCAATAGAGGAGAGGAGCCTCTCTCGCCATCTCTCTTTTTCTCTCTCTCCGGCTCCCTCTCTCTCCGTCGCCTCCCCACCCCAGCCTGACCTTCTCTGTCTATTCTCTCCCCACAATCAATTAATCTTCCTCTGCGCAATCTGCAAACAGGACTCTGTTAAATCAACCAATAGGTGTCAAGGATTTCTTCATTCACCTCATATACGCCCCTTCTCCCGCACCGTACACATGCATACAAATCTCTATCTCTCTCCCTTTTTCCTGTACTACTGTATGAAGGACAAGGGGTGTTTTATTTACAGTATATGCCCACATGTATATACTAATCCTTCAATATTATGACAGTTGAACTAGATACACAACTATGAATCGATAGTTAATATTTCCGGAGGAAGAAACAGATATTTTCCACTTCGAGAGGACTCCTATATGTTAAGATAATCAAGATAATCAAGCTAAAATCCCCACCACTTACTATTTAAGCCAATACACAGAGCTAAAGTCAATCTGACCTATCAAGTCCTGCATAATGAAGTCTGCAGAGTGTTGAAGTGGAGCAGTTTTATGCCTGAACAGCCTGGATTGGGTGGATAATTGGCTGATTGATCAAAAGATTGACCCTACCAGAGAACTACTCTCCATAGAGGTCAATAAGCCACCATTGGCATGACTGCCCTTGGTTACGTCCCAATTGGCACACTATTCCCTATATAGTGCAATACTTTTTTGACCACAGCCCTAAGGGTCATGGTCAAAAGTAGCTTACTAAAATAGGAATAGGGTGCCATTGACAAGGAATGATCTAGTCTAGCAGTACGCAAATGCAATATTGCTTTTGTATAACATATGATAAGTCACACAAACCGCAATCTTCATGTACAGTGCCTTGCGAAAGTATTCGGCCCCCTTGAACTTTGCGACCTTTTGCCACATTTCAGGCTTCAAACATAAAGATATAAAACTGTATTTTTTTGTGAAGAATCAACAACAAGTGGGACACCATCATGAAGTGGAACGACATTTATTGGATATTTCAAACTTTTAACAAAACAAAAACTGAAAAATTGGGCGTGCAAAATTATTCAGCCCCTTTACTTTCAGTGCAGTAAACTCTCTCCAGAAGTTCAGTGAGGATCTCTGAATGATCCAATGTTGGATCCCAATCTGTGCAAGCCTAACCTTGACCGTGTGGCATTAACCCTTAACAGTGAAAAGCAGGTGTTTACATCAAACTGTTAGCAATTACTTCTCTCCCCTAAATTAAACCTGAAGCCTACGTGGGTTATGAATGCCTTATGATCCTGCCTTCGATGAAAATTCATCAGGCCACTATGAGGTCTACTTGTGTTGATTATAAGCTTCATGGAGCAACCGGAAGTGATAAAATGTATCCTAAAGGTGTTTTGTGATGCCAAACCTGCAGTTTGTGAAACTCACTGCATTCAACCCTGTGTAGATCAGTCAATTCTTAACGTAAAGACTTTAATCTCATGATTCTTTAAGAGCCTAAAGCCCCTTCAGGATATGTGTTTACTTTCAGCTTCCTGTGCCAACCCGTGCCCAACCAATAGGGGGCCGCCCCTGGTCATTTTGGACGTTTTTCAAAAAATAGTTAAAAAACTACAGAATCCCACATCATACATAACAAATAAACCATCTAGGTTGATTGATGGCTTAACATAGTGCTATATATCATTTGGGCAGTATAAATGGCATTTGGACATGTTTCACTGACTTTTGGGTTTGGAAACCAACTTCCTATGAACGTACATGGCAAATGGACATAACATCCTGATTTGGCACTTTCAATACTTTCATATTGCATTTGGATATTTATTATGGCATTTGGCAATGGTTTGCTGACTTTTGACTTCCACTTTTGACTTCCTATGAAATCATATTGCAAATGGACAAAACATAGGCCTTATGGACAAGTAAAAAAAATTACAATAAAATATGACAAAAGTATGTTCATACAGTTCTTATACATGTATAATTGAAAAGAAATCGAAATAATTTTGAAAAGCGGTCCAGGAAGCACTTTTTTAAGGGGGTGATACGTTTTTGAAAAATGTTTCAAATTACTTGATGTGCATTTGCAATATGAAAATAAACCGTGGAGCGCGCTCACTATCTATTGGATTTTTGCTGTGTGACACTTGGCATTTGCCATATTACATTTACAATAAGTTTTGAATTAAATGTCATCCATTTGAGTGGTATTGTACATTGTGTATATGTTTTGTACGGTATATGTTTTTGTCCATTTCAGGGGGGGTATTATTCCCTTACTTGGTTGTAAAATGTTTTTATGCTTTTGTAAGCGGGGCGCTGTCCTCAGAGAATCGCATGGTATGCTTTCGCCGTAAAGCCTTTTTGAAATCGAACAAAGCGGTTTGATTAACAAAAAGTTCATCTTTAAGCCGATGTATAACACTTGTTTTTATTATGAGTGTTTAATATGACTATTTATGTATTTTGAATTTGGCGGTCTGTAATTTCACCGGATGTTGTTGAGGTGGGTCGCTAGCGGAACGTCTGCGCGAGAAAGGCTAGAGAGATCAAATAAAGACTTGGCAAAACTACTAAATCCCCAAAATGGGAGAATGAAACAATATTTCCACTTTTTGAGAACTTGGGACACTTAATTAAAGGAAACTTATGACAAGTGTGTTTCATTTGGTGATCTCATGAAGGACAGGTAACATACATAATGGTAGCTCTTAACTTTTTATGGCTGCAGGGGCAGTATTGAGAAGCTTGGATGAAAGGTGCCCATATCAAACGGCCTGCTCCTCAGTCATAGTTGCTAATATTTGCATAGTATTATTAGTATTGGATAGAAAACACTCTGAAGTTTCTAAAACTGTTTGAATTAAGTCTGTGAGTATAACGGAACTCAAATATGCAAGGAAAAACCCAGAGAAATTCCACTTTCTGTCTTTCTTTCTGGAGGTGGCAGATTTTCAACCAAGGTCTCATTGAAATTACAGCGAGATATGAATGCGTTGTCACTTCCCACACCTTCCACTAGATGTCAGCAGTCAATTGAACTTTGTCTGATGACTCTAATGTGAAGGGGGGTCGATTGACACAGAAAATAGTCACCACAGCCATGAGTGGACCATGCTTTCACAGATGAAGGACCTGCGTTCCATCGCTCATCTGAAGTCATTCTAATTCTCTGGTTGGAACGTTATTCAAGATATATGTAAACAACATTCTAAAGATTGATTCATTACATCGTTTGACTTTTTTCTACTGACTGTTACGGAACTTTTGGCCATTTCGTCACGTTATAGTGGACGCGCTTTGTGACTTTGGAATTGTTTACAAATCAAGCATTTATTGTGGACCTGGGTTTTCTTTCTGATGCATTCTGATGAAGTTCATCAATGGTAAGGAAACATTCATCATGTATTTTCTGGTTTCTGTTGACTCCAACATGGCGGCTAATTTGGATAATGTTCTGAGGACCGTCTCAGATTATTGCATGGGTTGCTTTTTCCGTAAACTTTTTTGAAATCTGACACAGCGGTTGCATTAAAACCTATTATGGCAAGGCGATCCCCGAGGGGAACTCCACCCCCCCATTCAGCTGAAAAGGTGGCGCAGGGAATTCAAAAATATTATTTAGAAATATATAACTTTCACACATTAACAAGTCCAATACAGCAAATGAAAGTTAAACATCTTGTTCATCTACCCATCATGTCTGATTTTTTAAATGTTTTACAGCAAAAACACAGCATATATTTATGTTAGACCACTACCAAATCAAAGGAAAAACGCAGCCACTTTTTCCAGCCAAAAGCAGGATTAGAGATAAAATGAATCACTAACCTTTTGAAAATCTTCATCAGATGACACTCATATGACATGTTACACAATGCATTTATGTTTTGTTCGATAATATGCATATTTATATCCACAAATCTCGGTTTACATTGACGCCATGTTCAGAAATGCCTCCAAAGTATCCGGAGGAATTATAGAAAGCTACGCCAGATAACAGAAATACTCATCATAAACTTTGACTAAAGATACATGTTCTACATATAATTAAAGATACACTGGTTCTTAATGCAACCACTGTGTCAGAATTCTTTTTAACGTTACGAAAAAAGCCTACCATGCAATAATCTGAGACAGCGCTCAGACGTAAAAGTATTTCTCCGCCATGTTGGAGTCAACAGAAATGCGAAATTACATAATAAATATTCCCTTACCTTTGATGATCTTTCATCAGAATGCAGTGCAAGGAGTCCTAGTTCCACAATAAATTGTTGTTTTGTTCCATAATGTCCAATACTCGTGTCCAATTAGCTGCATTTGCTAGCACTTTCAGCTCACGCGCCCAAAAGCTGACGCTGGTCCAGGACAACTCGCACGAAAACTTCAAAAATATATATTCCTGGTCGAATAAACTGGTCAAACTAAGTAGAGAATCAATCTTCAGGATGTTATTTTCATATATATCCAATAACGTTCCAACCGGATCATATGTTTTCAGCTGCAGCCAAATGGAACGACGGAGGCACCCACAGAGAAATGCGCCACAGGGAAATTGCATTCTGCCAAGACCGTGACTATTTCCCCTCCCATTCGGTCAAAGTTCACACCAAAAGCTCCATTCCATGTTCTACTGAATGAGGACATCTAGTGGAAGGTGTAGGAAGTGATACCAGATCCATATCTTGTTGGGAAAGGAAGAGACGATGACGTCAAAGTTGACCCACATTCAGAATTTCACTTATTGTTTGGAAGATTGCCTGCCCTATGAGTTCTGTTATACTCACAGACATAATTCAAACAGTTTTAGAAACATCAGAGTGTTTTCTATCCAATAGTAATAATAATATGCATATATTAGCAATCTAGGACAGAGTAGGATGCAGTTCACTATGGGCACGCAATTCATCCAAAGTGAAAATACTGCCCCCTATCCTCAACAAGTTTTAAGGAGATGTATATCTATAATTCCGTGTGTATAATTTGTATTATCAGTATTTCTGTTGAAACGATGTGGCTATGAAAAATCACTTGATGTTTTTGGAACTAGTGAATCTAACACGCCAATGTAAACTCAGATTTATTTTTATAAATATGAACTTTATCAAAAAAAACATGCATGTATTGTGTAACATGAAGTCCTATGAGTGTCATCAGATGAAGATAATTCAAGGTTAGTGATACATTTTATCTTTATTTCTGGTTTTTGTGAATGCTATATTTTGCTAGTTTGTGGTTTGGTGGAGACCTAACATAATCGTTTGCAGTGCATTCGCTGAAAAGCCTATTTGAAATTGGACACTTTGGTGGGAACAACGAGAATAGCTTCAAAATGATATAAGACACATGTAAGTTTTAGGAATTGTAATTATGAGATTTCTGTGGTTTGAATTTGGCACCCTCTATTTTCACTGGTAGATGTCATATTGATCCCGATATCGGGATTGCAGCCAGAACAGGTTAATTATTTATTTACTAACTAACTAATCAAATCACAGAAATACATGAAAACACACACATTTAGTTCATACATTGGGGTGCTACATGATACAAAGAAAAGTCCCTAGCGGACGAAACCGATATGATGGCTTGGTAGACAAAGAAAAGGGGTGGGACTGAGAGAGCGGGAAGGAAAAAATGCATTCATTACACACAGTCTGTAATTATATGAATTGAAATGGCCGCTCATTCGAGAATAATTGCAATGTATATATATTTAAGCCCATATGTCGTCGTTGTCTTCTCTGTTGGAGTCCTCAATCATCCTGTTGTGTTCATCAGTCTCTGATTAACTTTCATTGAGGTCACAAAGTCTTTTGTGGTTGCAGGTGGTTAGAATGAATACTTCAGAATACCATTCAGATATGTTCTCATAGAATTGATGTTTCGGCGGTTGTCAGTATTCTCCTTCTCTAGATTTACGTAATTTCTAGCTCCAGACTAGGAATTATACATCTAAGATTTGCTCTTATACTGTAGGGATCGGTAGTCTGACTTGAACCATTTCCAGCCAATGCTCCACGTGGTATAGTCTTGTCCTTTAGTAGAGTTGTAGTTTTAACCACTTCACACACCAGCGCCGCCTGGCATGTTTTAGTCTCAGAAATTCAACAATTTGCAACCTTAGTTTCACTGGGATTTGCATGGTCTGGTGTGAATTTCATCAGGAGTGGGTTTTATACATTTCAGAAAATGGTGTTTCCATGATGCCTAATGTGATGTCTGGGCTCACGGGGCTGTGGCCACTGACTAGTTAATCTTTATATGAAAATCCATACTCTCATTTAGAAGGTTAATATCACATTACATCTTTTCACAAATAGTTTCATGTTTCATCACATACGTTTCATAATATTTAGATGTAAACCTCACAGCTGGAAAATGTACACTTTAAGCCAATTTGTATATCGCTGATTGATAATTTATGCTAGGGTATGTGCAGATAACCAAGAATTTTACGACGTTCAGATGAGACTGATAACATGTAATAATTCATTAATAGAAGACTATTTGATAAGATATACAAATATCTGAAGTTATATTTTGAAAATTATAACTTTGTAATCTCAATTTTCCATGCTGCCCGACTTCCTCGTTAATTAAAGTTTACATGACTAGTTTAATCACGTAATAATAATTACACATAGAGAATTGATTTGATAAAATAACAGTCTTCACATTTAATGACAGTAAAGACACATCAACTCCAAATTAATGCAGTCCAGAATGATTTTCAGGATAGTGTCTGGGATGAACAGCTCAAAAGAAGTCTTTATGTCCTGCACATGAGTAACCGCCATCTGTGTCGGCCCTGGTTGCATTCTTATCAAATTGGGAGTCATGTGGGGTGGCTCATTCCTTGGGCCAGAAGACCATTCAATTTCACAATTTTTTAACATCCAGATTTTTGTCCATGAGCTGCTTGCTGACGGGCTGGTTGGTGACGGGCTGGTCCTGGGGCTGAGGGTCAATTTCTTCGTCTTCTTCGAACTCACTGTCAGACTCCGAATTGACAGAGACATGATCCTCATATTCAGATAATTCATCATCTTCCAAAGCGGAAGACACTCCTTCCACACTAGCTTTGCTCTCTGCAAAATGTATTTTCTAAGGGCCTCTAAGCAGAGATTATTTTTGCCAAACCGATCGATTGCGATAAGGAGCCACACATGTATTTGTTGTGTCCCTCCCCCAATTTGCACCTGGCTGGGGTAGAGTGTGTTGAAAATACTGAATATTTTACAATGTATCGAAATAATGTATGGGAATAATGTATTGGAATAGCACTGCGCAGGTTCCCCCAAGACATTCGGTAGTTTCACACACTTCAAAGGGAAAAGAGTGTGAGAAAAGCGGGAGACAGGCAAACAGGTAGGGAGACAGACAGGTTCTTGGTACTATATTCAAGGAGGAAAACAGAGTGAAGGCACTCAGCATACCTTTTTGTTGAATTTTTACTTGTTTTCACCCACACACAGACTTTTCCACACTGTTATTAACCTCAGGTCCAGTCGACCCGAACACCACATATGTAATATAAATGTGTAGGGGGGTTACACAGTGTCCACTTAATGAAAATGTGTTATTTTACATGTTCTTCATAGAAAATGAGCCAAGACCAATGAGTCTCAGATTGAAAAAATATTTTATTGTATAACTTTTTATTTTAGAAAACATTGAAAATGGGTTCCACAGACCCGAGGGTTAAGATTTCATGACCATCCCCTGGTTTCACATAGTCTCGCACATACACTCCGACCTCTATTAAGCCTGTCAGTTCTGGGAAAAACAATTCACATATTGTGTCATTCTTCCCCACTTATCTCTCTCTACTCCCTCTCTTTTTCAAGTCTCCAGTTATCGTCACACACCTCGCCGGTGGGCAAAGCGCACAATTAGTGGTGTGGGTGAAGCCTCAATTAATTTTAAATGTATTTAGCGGTAGAGGTATAGGTGCCTGTTTGCCTATAGGCCTGTGCTTCTCTCGCATAGAGAAAGAGAGATAGAGGATAAAGACAGTTAGAGGGGGGGGTAGAGGGGGGGAAGAAGAGAGAGAGGGAGAGAGATAGATACTGTAGTTGGAAAGAGACATCGAGAGACGGGGAGAGAGAGAGAGAGAGTCTGTCCTCCACACAACCTGCTCTAAGTAAGGCAGACAGTGTTTCACGAACAAGTGGAAGGACAAGCGGATGTGGAATGGGGTTTGGTTTAGAATTTTGAAATGATCAAATCCCTGTGTCTGAGGAGATTGCTGCTGTAGCTACCATTGTTTCCCATGGTGACAATTGCAGGGAACTCTCTTCTTCATCAAGACAACCACCAGCCACCTCTCCCATCACACATCTTCTCTCTATCTTCCCCACCCTCCATGCTCCCTACTCTCACCCCCATCTATCCTTTCCCTCCCCCTCTATCTCTGTCACTTCATCACCCCTCATTGTCCTGGTGGTGCAGTCTCTACTCTCAAGCATATACACTACTCTCCTCTCCCAGTACAGGAAGGGAGCCTTGGAAAGTCGGTTTTAATACGATGGAAGGGATGTATTCTCTGAGGGGTTGGACCATTATGTGGGTTGTGCCAGTGTTCAGTGCCTGGCCCTCTGCTCTCTCTGTAACCATGTTCAGGAGGAGGCTATTTCACCACTGGCGGTAATGGACCTGATATGGTATAAGGTCAACCACTAAACTTCTTTGGGATAGGGTGCAGCATTTTCACTTTTGGATGAATAGTGTGCGCATAGTGAACTGCCTCCTACTCAGTCCCAGATTTTAGTATTGGATAGAAAACACTGAAGTTTCTAAAACTGTTTGAATGATGTCTGTGGGTATAACAAAACTCATATGGCAGGCAAAAACCTGAGAAAAAATCCAAAAAGGAAGTGGGAAATCTGAGGTTTGTAGTTTTTGAACGAATTCACAGTGGGATATGGGTTATGTTGCACTTCCTAAGGCTTCCACTAGATGTCAACCGTGTTTATAACATTGTTTAAGGCTTCTCATGTGAAGGGGAGCCGGATGGGAGCTGTTTGACTAAGAGGTCTGCCAGCAGCAGCCATGAGAGGAATCTCTCGTTTCACTGCTTTTCTACAGACAATGGAATTCTCCGGTTGGAACATCATTGAACATTCATGATAAAAACACCCTGGAGATTGATTCTTTACTTAGTTTGAAAAGTAATATAGTAAAAAAGTAAAATTACTGTAATATAACTTTTTGAGCTTTTCGTCCGACTGGACCTGAACGCGCTTTTGGATTTGTTTACCAAACGCCCTAACAAAAGAAACTATTTGGAAATAAATGGACATAAATGATGGACATTATCGAAGAAAACAAACATTTATTGTGGAACTGCGATTCCTGGGAGTGCATTCTGATGAAGATCATCAAAGGTAAGTGAATATTAATATGGCTATTTATGACAAATGTAGACTGCGCAACATGGCAGATATTTATTTTGGCTGGTTTGTGCTCTGAGCGCCATTGTCAGATTATGCTTTTTCCGTAAAGTTTAAAAGAAATCTGACACAGTGGTTGCATTAACTAAATGAAATCAAATCAAATGTATTTATATAGCCCTTCGCACATCAGCTGATATCTCAAAGTGCTGTACAGAAACCCAGCCTAAAACCCCAAACAGCAAGCAATACAGGTGTAGAAGCACGATGGCTAGGAAAAACTCCCTAGAAAGGCCAAAACCTAGGAAGAAACCTAGAGAGGAACCAGGCTATGTGGGGTGGCCAGTCCTCTTCTGGCTGTGCCGGTTGGAGATTATAACAGAACATGGCCAAGATGTTCAAATGTTCATAAATGAACAGCATGGTCAAATAATAATAATCACAGGCAGAACAGTTGAAACTGGAGCAGCAGCACGGCCAGGTGGACTGGGGACAGCAAGGAGTCATCATGTCAGGTAGTCCTGAGGCATGGTCCTAGGGCTCAGGTCCTCAGAGAGAGAGAAAGAAAGAGAGAAAGAGAGAATTAGAGAGATCATACTTAAATTCACACAGGACACCAGATAGGACAGTAGAAGTACTCCAGATATAACAAACTGACCCTAGCCCCCTGACACATAATCTACTGCAGCATATATACTGGAGGCTGAGACAGGAGGGGTCAGGAGACACTGTGGCCCCATCCGAGGACACCCCCGGACATGGCCAAACAGGAAGGATATAACCCCACCCACTTTGCCAAAGCACAGCCCCCACACCACTGGAGGGATATCTTCAACCACCAACTTACCATCTTGAGACAAGGCCGAGTATAGCCCACAAAGATCTCCGCCACGGCACAACCCAAGGGAGGGCGCCAACCCAGACAGGAAGATCACATCAGTGACTCAACCCACTCACGTGACGCACCCCTCCTAGCGACGGTATGAAAGAGCCCTAGTAAGCCAGTGACTCAGCCCCTGTAATAGGGTTAGAGGCAGAGAATCCCAGTGGAAAGAGGGGAACCTGCCAGGCAGAGACAGCAAGGGCGGTTTGTTGCTCCAGAGCCTTTCCGCTCACCTTCACACTCCTGGGCCAGACTACACTCAATCATATGACCCACTGAAGAGATGAGTCTTCAGTAAGGACTTAAAGGTTGAGACCGAGTTTGCATCTCTCACATGGGTAGGCAGACAATTCCATAAAAATTGAGCTCTATAGGAGAAAGCATTGCCTCCAGCTGTTTGCTTAGAAATTCAAGGGACAATTAGGAGGCCTGCGTCTTGTGACCGTAGAGTACGTGTAGGTATGTTCGGCAGGACCAAATCAGAGAGATAGGTAGGAGCAAGCCCATGTAATACTTTGTAGGTTAGCAGTAAATCCTTGAAATCAGCCCTTGCCTTGACAGGAAGCCAGTGTAGGGAGGCTAGCACTGGAGTAATATGATCAAATTTAATGGTTCTAGTCAGGATTCTAGCAGCCATATTTAGCACTAACTGAAGTTTATTTAGTGCTTTATCCGGGTAGCCGGAAAGTAGAGCATTGCAGTAGTCTAACCTAGAAGTAACAAATGCATGGATACATTTTTCTGCATCATTTTTGGACAGAAAGTTTCTGATTTTTGCAATGTTACGTAGATGGAAAAAAGCTGTCCTTGAAACAGTCTTGATATGTTCTTCAAAAGAGAGATCAGGGTCCAGTGTAACGCCGAGGTCCTTCACAGTTTTATTTGAGATGACAGTACAACCATTAAGATTAATTGTCAGATTCAACAGAAGATCTCTTTGTTTCTTTGGGACCTACAACAATCATCTCCGTTTTGTCCGAGTTTAAATGTAGAAAGTTTGCAGCCATCCACTTCCTTATGTCTGAAACACATGTTTCTAGCGAGGGCAATTTTGGGGCTTCACCATGTTTCATTGAAATGTACAGCTGTGTGTCATCCGCATAGCAGTGAAAGTTAACATTATGTTTTCGAATGACATCCCCAAGAGGTAAAATATATAGTGAAAACAATAGTGGTCCTAAAACGGAAGCTTGAGGATCACCGAAATTTACAGTTGATTTGTCAGAGGACAAACCATTCACAGAGACAAACTGATATCTTTCCGACAGATAAGATCTTAACCAGGCCAGAACTTGTCCGTGTAAACCAATTTGGGTTTCCAATCTCTCCAAAAGAATGTGGTGATCGATGGTATCAAAAGCAGCACTAAGGTCTAGGAGCACGAGGACAGATGCAGAGCCTCGGTCTTATGCCATTAAAGGTCATTTACCACCTTCACAAGTGCAGTCTCAGTGCTATGATGGGATCTAAAACCAGACTGAAGCATTTCATATACATTGTTTGTCTTCAGGAAGGCAGTGAGTTGCTGCGCAACAGCCTTTTCAAAATGTTTTGAGAGGAATGGAAATTCGATATAGGCCAATAGTTTTTTATATTTTCTGGGTCAAGGTTTGGCTTTTTCAAGAGAGGCTTTATTACTGCTACTTTTAGTGAGTTCGGTACACATCCGGTGGATAGAGAGCCGTTTATTATGTTCAACATAGGAGGGCCGAGCACAGGAAGCAGCTCTTTCAGTAGTTTAGTTGGAATAGGGTCCAGTATGCAGCTTGATGGTTTAGAGGCCATGATTATTTTCATCATTGTGTCAAGAGATATAGTATTAAAACACTTGAGCGTCTCTCTTGATCCTAGGTCCTGGCAGAGTTGTGCAGACTCAGCTTTGAAGGAATACGCAGATTTAAAGAGGAGTCCGTAATTTGCTTTCTAATAATTATGATATTTTCCTCAAAGAAGTTCATGATATTATCACTGCTGAAGTGAAAGCCATCCTCTCTTGGGGAATGCTGCTTTTTAGTTAGCTTTGCGACAGTATCAAAAAGGAATTTCGGATTGTTCTTATTTTCCTCAATTAAGTTGGAAAAATAGGATGATCGTGCAGCAGTAAGGGCTCTTCCAATCTAGTCGGAAGACTTCCAGTTTGGTGTGGCGTCATTTCCGTTCCAATTTTCTGGAAGCTTGCTTCAGAGCTCGGGTATTTCCTGTGTACCAGGGAGCTAGTTTCTTATGAGAAATGTTTTTGGTTTTTAGGGGTGCAACTGCATCTAGGGTATTGCGCAAGGTTCAATTGAATTCCTCAGTTAGGTGGTTAACTGATTTTTGTCCTCTGGCGTCCTTGGGTAGACAGAGAGAATCTGAAAGGACATCAAGGAATCTTTGTGTTGTCTGTGAATTTATGGCACGACTTTTGATGTTCCTTGGTTGGGGTCTGAGCAGATTATTTGTTGCAATTGCAAACGTAATAAAATGGTCCGATAGTCTAGGATTATGAGGAAAAACATAAAGTTCCATGCATAACACTTGAATTTTCATCAACATTTACAATGAGTCTTTCTGTGAATTGATGTGGCTCTCTGCAATATCGCTGCATGTTTTGGAACCATTGAACATAACGCGCCAATGTAAAATACGATTTTTGGATATAAATATAAATAGGAACTTTACCAAACAAAACATACATGTATTGTGTAACATGAAGTCCTTATGGGTGTCATCTGATGAAGATCATCAAAGGTTAGTGATTCATTTTATCTCTATTTGTGCTTTTTTTTTGGGCTGAAAAAATGGCTGGTTTTTTTTGTGAGTTGGTGGTGACCTAACATAATAATTTGTGGAGCTTTCACTGTATATAATTTCCGAAATCAGACACTGCGTCTGGATGAACTAGAATTGTATCTTTAAAATGGTGCCTAATGCTTGTATGTTTGAGAAATTTGATTTATGAGATTTCTGTTGATTTGTATTTGGCGCCCTGCAATTTCATTGGTTGTTGGTGAGGGGTTCCAGCGGAACCCCAGTCCTAGACAGGGTAATAAGGATCGGTGTCCCACTAGCGGGACAACTTCCGGTGAATCTGTAGGGTGCGCAATTCAAATAAATAATCATAAATATTATGGATTTTAAACATTTAGGTACATATACAGTGGGGCAAAAAAGTATTTAGTCAGCCACCAATTGTGCAAGTTCTCCCCTTAAAAAGATGAAAGGCCTGTAATTTTTGCAAATAAATGAATGAAAAATCCTACAATGTGATTTTCTGGATTTTTTTCCTCATTTTGTCTGTCATAGTTGAAGTGTATCTATGATGAAAATTACAGGCCTTATCTTTTTAAGTGGGAGAATTTGCACAATTGGTGGCTGACTAAATACTTTTTTCCCCATTGCCCCCTTATTTCGGCTGAAAGCTTAAATTCTTGTTAATCTAACTGCACTGTCTGATTTACAGTAGCTATTACAGCAAAAACATGCCATGTGATTGTTTGAGGACAGCGCCCCACTTCAAAATATTTTTCCACTGGCTTCATTTTCCACTGGCTTCACAGGTTTCATTCATTCACATATAACAATTAAATATTCACTTACTTTTTAGAAAAACTTCCTCTGATTTGTCATCCAAAGGGTCCCAACTATTACATGTAGTGTCGTTTCATTAGATAAAATTATTCTTTATATCCCAAAAAGTCAATTTAGTTGACGGCATCGATTTGAGTCATGCACTTGTTTAAACAAGTCAAAATATGTTTTTCCTACATTATTTTTACATTTCTACATACTTAAAATGGTTTTCTTTCCAATGGTACCAATTATATGAATATCCTGGCTTTATCCAAACAGTTATCTAATAAGATATGCTGTTTGTTTATTTATTTCCCATGAATTTGATTGATGTACTTCTTCTGGGCTTTATTTTAATCCATAAATGTCAGCTTTGTGGGTATGTTAAGGGGGCAATTAAAAATTGGGATTCAAAGAAGTAAATTGCTCATGATCAATTTTTGTCAGAGCACTGCTGAAGTATAGTCTAAAATAAAGAGCGTGTGTTTTTTCTATGGGGGGGACAGAGTGAGAAAAAGACATAGAGAGAAACAAACAGACACAGATAGAGACCAAAGGCGAGAGAGAGACAGAGAGCGAGAGATTTTTCAACACAATGTGGAATGATAACAGAGTGTTCCACACAAAGCAGGATACAGTATGCTGTGGTTGAATCAATGGCCTTTAAATAATGTTCTTTACTTTAGACCTAAAATGAATTGAGAAAATAACTCACTTCAAGATGCGTTTAGTGCTGCTTAACATTCAGCAACTTTGTAATGATGAGATATACAAATATGTCGCATAGTGATTTTCAGACACAGCATGGAAATTTGACAACAAGTAATCAATTCACATAAGCATCATTAGATAATGATAACACATTGGTCAGTATCTATAGGTTAAGATGTGTCAGCAGGCGCTTAGCTTGCGCCTGCCTCCCCCCCCAAAATATGCCATGATGAGTTTGATTGATCTGGGGGGGGGGGGGGGTCCCCACTGTAAAGCGGCAGTCAGTTACTAGCTTTATGTGGCTTTGCACCAGTGACTGAGCTCCTCATTTTATGATTGGATCCCCCTACCGCCAATACACTTTTCGTTGAGCCCTGTCCCCAGAGGCAGACAGTTAGTGGTAAAGGGAAAAAAAGAGTTGAGCACATCTTATAAGGAGAAACCCACAACTTCTCCTCACTTTCCCTTTTCATGGGTCTGAGATGTATTGCTTTGGTCTGCTGTAACAGTTCAGCAGTTAGCACTACCTGCTCTCGCTATTTCTCTTTGTGGGTACATGTGACCCATTCCAGGAAACTAGGCGTATGTCGCGGGTCACTACTTCACAGGAGAGATGTTTGAATGTAACCTTTTTTTTAATCAAAATGCGTCTTTTTGCTATTTCTGTCTATTTGAGCGGGGATGCTTTCCCTAGTAGATTCTCTATAGTCATGTGCAAGTAAACAATTGTTGACCAACTCTGGTTGGTCCACATTGTCCCAGAAGAGAGCATTGTAAATATAGCTCCTGCAGCACACAAAAATGCTATATTTTTCCTCTGAACATGGAAGCCTATATGAGAAGAGACATAGCAACTGAATCCGTGTCACAGTGATAACGATTTACAGGCAGAGTAAAGAAATAAGAGATAATAACTAATGTATTTTTCCAGATCTATACAGGCCGTTACTAAATACACCAAAAATAAAATGAAACAAATTGACTCTAGTCTGTTAAACATTCTGCAACAAACAATTCACTATCAACTATTTGTGCTCTCGCTCTCCTTCCAGTCAAAGAGTGTGCATGACTGCTGGGTTGGGTCAAGGTAGTCAGGTGAATGAATGTGTACATAGCTAGCTAGCTGGCTAACTACACTGTACAATTCATAATAGACTGGTACTATGTAGTCAGCTAGCTAGCTATACATATTGCCAGACAGTAAATAAATAATTGATTTAACAAAAACAGACATTTTTGTCATATGATAATGTTATTTGGTCATATGATTATGGCATATGATTATGACAGGCAATAGAGAGAGTGAGAGCACCGCCCATGTTGGGGCAAGGAGAGGACAAACATGTCATCAGGTGAGAATTAGAGTTTCAGTATAAGGCGCCGTCATTTAAACTCCTCATGTTTGCTGACTGTAGCCCAAGTGCTAAAACAAAACAGTTGTTGCCAGCATGCTGATTTAATTTGGTTGTCATTAAGGTTGAATATGTGGCTGCACCCAACAATGACACAATGCAGATTGAACCATGTTGCCTTTTGTCATATCCAGCAAAAGTAAGTAATATAGAAAATTATTGGTGTTTCAGTTGGGGTATATTGATGATCAGCACATTTTTGGATGTATTTGCCAGGGGGTGTTGACACTAGAACTCATTGGCCATGACCCCCACCAATATCCAACACAAAGCTAAACCCTTGTGTGTTTTTTGGGCTGTGGCAGGTGAGAGCCTTAGAGGTTGATTTTCTCTTTGACATAAAAATGAAAACGGGCCAGCACTTGAATATGATTTGCAATTAAAAGCTTTGTTTTTTACATGTTGTAACTGATAGCAACATGTCTTTGGTCGGCTTATGTCTTCCTCTGTGTGTGTGTGTGTGTGTCTCTTCTGTATTTCTCTTAGTCCTCTGAGATCTATGCTTTCCACCACGGGGCTGTGTTGAACAATATTATGGGTACACCCGATCAGTGTGATTACGTCTCTCCACAGAGGAGAGGTCAACCGACGTGTACGACAGCACATGCCAGTTCCTGCAAATATCCATCAACTTCACACAGCCATTGAAGAGGAGTGGGACAACATTCCACAGGCCACAATCAAGTCTGATCAATCCTATGCGAAACTGTATGAGGCAAATGGTGGTCACACCAGATACTAACTGATTTTCTGATCCACACCTACTTTTTTTTAAAGGTATCTGTGACCAACATCTGTATTCATTCATGTGAAATACATAGATTAGAGCCTAATTTACTGATTTCCTTATACTGTATGAACTGTAAATTAGTGAAATCTTTGAAAATGTTTGCATGCTGAGTTTATATTTTTGATTAGTGTACATAAATGTAGACTCAAAAACTACTGTAGCAATGATTTCAATCACACATGCTAGAGCTGCAGTATGCAACATGCACAGGAACACTTCAACATTACGTTCTCACTCTCCGACTCTCCGTATGTGCATTAAGTTGTTTGGTTAGAAAGTACTTGTACACTCAGAACTTTTATGTTTCACTGTGGTTTGTTTACCAGTCATGGCAGATACCTACTACTGAAAGTTGAAATGACCCTGGTGCCACGTGCGGCCTTGTTCCAGGTGCCATGGGTAGATCTATGGGCACAAGCTTTGAATGTGAAATGTTTTGTCATTTCAGATGAATTTCAGATGAAATTACACCTGGCTTCCTGGCAGCAAGGTGAGTCAGTGTCCTCTACGAGGCACACACACACACATCACCATCTGACTCAGTGGCTAAAACCAATTCGCACCCTGTTCCCTATATAGTGCACTACTTTTGACCAGGCTCCATACATAGAAAATTCTCCTCTGTTCATTTTTTTTATAGCACCATAAAGGTTCCATTTATAACCTTATGAGTGTGGTTCTTTATAGAATCTTAAAAAAAGGTTGTATATAGCACCAAAAAGGAATTCACTATGCACAACAAATTATCCCGTATTAAAAAGATACATATTTTAAATCAACACGGGAAGTGTTGAGTCTGTGGACCCATATAGACACAGGAACAGTGTTAAATTAACACACTGCTTAGGGTAATGCCTTATTCAACTATTTCCAAGAGTACTTTTCCTTTCGATTACATTTTAGGGTTACCATCCATAACTGTATTTGTGACCTGACGGCTGAATTTGGTCTTATGTTTTAACATTTAAAATTATGTTTTTTACATTGGCTAAAATTAGAGACTCAGAGATAGAAAAGGGTATATCATACACTACAGTTGAGGAACAATGGGAAAGTAATTCTGCATTGAAAGTTGATAAACATGTAACCTAATTTTTTTGAAAATAGCCCTTGAATGTTTTGGTAAACCTACTGGAGAGCTCTTCTTTGTCTACACCCATCCAGCATCGTTCACATCTTCTTAAGCCTTAGCCCCACCCATATCTTTAAGGATTCGCATGTGAGGCCAAGTACTAAACAAACAAATTTCAAGACTAAAGACGGGTTCAAACTACGTGTGTATTCGTGCCAGACTGCACTCTGAACGTTCGCAAACTTAGTGTTGTCAGATCACTCTTGGAGCGTTCAGAATGCACACTGGACACTCTGGCAGAGGAGTAGGGTTGATCCGAGGGTTCTGACCTGACAACAGCAGTCAAGCTCCCAAGCTAACTGGCTAACATTGGCTAACTTGCTAGCTCCTTCCAGACACATGAGAGAACAGCTCACTGACTATTTTACTCACCCTAGCAGAGATGGTTAGGCTGTTTTTATGTCATCCAGAGCTTTGGAGACTAACAGTCCTGCTGGCAACAATTTAATTACACTTATTTGCTGACGTCTACTGACACCGTTCATATTCATCGGTTGTTGAGCATTCGTAAATTTGGAAGCTATTCTGCATTTTGGCACACTCAGATGACAGTGCTCTGAAAACGGAGTAGATAGCCAGAGCGAATTTACCAGCTACATCTATCGACAATTGTTGCAGTGACATAAGAAACAATCTATTGAAATGGTTACTTGCATAGTGGTGTATTTTGTTTAGACATGTAGCTAGCTAGCTAAACAATGAACCATAATCCCAACTCATTACATTACTACCCTGCATGGATCTGCAGGTAACTAACCAGCTAGGTTCAATGTTAGGTAGCTAACATTAGGCTTTAACTAGCAAAGCCAATGGCTCTGAGATACGAACAATATTACTACACAGATCATACACGTAATGTTAGCAACTAAGCCTGCCAGCTAACATTAGCTAGCTACTTAACAGTATGCTTTAACTTGAAATGAAAATTACTTTGACAAAATTAGAAAAATGTAGCTAGCTAGACTATCTTACCCATACACATGGATGGACACTTCTCCTACTCTGTCATGGAAGCCATGGTTGCCCTTACTTTGAAGATGTAATCCGGAGACAGGTGTTTTATACAGCCATATGTGTGTTCTCATTTCGACTCCATCTGCATATTTGCAATCAAAGGCCAGAATTTTCTCCATCCCCTTAGCTATCAAACTCTAATTCTGCTGGGCCTTCCACTGCTTTCAAATCTCGGTCCTCCAGATAGTGGAGAGCAATTATTTCGCAATTCTACTACGTGATATCTATGGGGTCAATTTCACGCCATACTATGTATTGAATTCAAAATGCAACAAATCGTGAACATGAAAATAAAGTTGAGAATGTAAACATTATATTTTTGAGGATGGGTGAAATAATGGATGTTGAAATCAAAAACCAAACTGCATAAAATTGGTAACAAAAATTAGACATTAGTAAATAATTTTAAAGCGAGAGCAAAACTCTATGACAAATTATAAAAAATGTATATTTGATAACGAATGCAAAAAAAAATTTGGTTAAACTTTCCCAGCCACCAATGCTATTGAATACATTTTGCCTATGCTCTTGTCTGCATGTACTACCGTTTGGTTACGCTACTCGTATCTATGCTTTTGATGTCATTATTTTAAATTGCGAGCTCTGACATTCTTTTTCAGTGAAGGGCGGGGTTTAGAGGGAGGCTTAGACAATGAGTCTCCATTGGTCCGCTAGTTTTGGAGTGACGTTCGGCTTAACCCAATCTCCCTCTAAACCTTAATGGAAAAATAATGCCAAAACTCGCAATTGAAAAGACAGGCAATGAAAGCAAAGAAACGAGATACAAGTAGCATAACCAAAAGGTTAGTACATGCAGGCAAGAGAATAGGCAAAATGTATTCAATAGGATTGGTGGCTGGGAAAGTTTAACTGAAAACTATTTTTGCATTCATTTTCAAATTTGCATTTTAAGATTTTTGGTCTTAAAAATACATATTTGTATTCATACATAAAATACAAGATTTACTCTTGCTTTAAAATGACTTACACATTTTGGGGTTTTGCTTTTGATGTTATTTTTGTTTACAATTCTAATCATTTTGCCTTCAATTGATTGGATTTTTGATTTCAATTCCATTACTTCACCCGTCCTCAAATATTTTTCATGTTCACAATATAATTTATTTTGAAGTCATTACATATGGCGTGAAATTGACCACATAGATATCTTTCAAAAAAGTCTGTGTTAGAAAGGATTACCTACACATACTGACTAGCTCATGTTATAGACAGAAGCGAGCTACATGGCAGACCAATCCGAACTCATCGCTCGGCATGTCCAGCCAATCATGGCTAGCGGGAAGGTTCCTGACTTTTTCCGTGGCTAAAACAACTGGGCTCATAATTTATCAATTTTATTCGTATTTACAGATGGCATACACGTTTGTTATTAAGGCACATTAAAGTTCACGTGTTCCAGCAGGCATTTCTGCCCCAAATCACATTTTGATAAAAAATGGCTCTAATACAGGGGTCTGAAACTCACACACATCACTTTGAACCAAAACCACGGCCTCCATTACCATATTTCCATACATGATTTATTGCAGGTAGATTTTTAAAATGGTTTATTTTTAATAGCTTTGTTTGTGCAGGTACATTTATTGATTGATTCACTGTAAATTACTCAATTATAAATTACAAACATTTTCTAAACTAATCCAATACATTACTTTGAATTTATTGCACCTGTAACTGAAATGGTTATTCCAGTTTAGATGCTTTAGGTAGTCTCTTCCCAACCTTGGTAGTAATTCTGAATACAGATTGTGGGTGATTACAGATTCCCAAAATTGGATGTACACATAACCTTGCAAGATAGCATAATGTGGCTTGCAGGCCTAATGTGGCCTGTAAACTTTGAGTTGCAGAATATTGTATTATACTCTCAGGAAACAAAAGTTCAGATTTGTTCCTCAGGGGGTACAAGAACTGCAGTGGTCATCCTTTGTACATTTAGCGATAAGTACATAATTGTACCCTAGTTCATACTGTACCTCAGGCCTGCATGCAGGGTTGCCACATTCCAGTGACGTTCCCAAAATTCCTGGTTGAATGATTTCAGATTTTATGCTTCTGTTTCCAGGAAACTTCCAACCAGGTTTTCTGGAAAACCTGGTTGGAAGTTTACCTACAAATGACATAATACCAGTTTTTAGTAATGTGTAATTCCTCTTTGAATCCAGCCAAAGTTTTGCTACCCATTAGTTAGAATTGCTATTTACCTGACAACTGCATTCAAAATGTATGTCAAGATTAGCTAAATAATTTAAACAAGAACAAACATTTCCGGAATGGGTGTAACAATTATAACTGCTTGGATTAGTTTGGAAACATTTATCTATCTGTAGCATATGATTAATCAATCCATGTGCATGCACAAACATACATATTGAAACAAACAATTCTAAAAATCTACCTACAATAGAGCATGCCGGGAAATATAGTTATGGGCGTGGTTTTGGTTGTATTATAGTGATGTGCAGTTCACAAACAATTTGTTATTTTTGAACAACATTTTATGACTTGAGAGTCATGATTCTTTCTCTGAGTGACTAGTTAATTTTGTTGGCTATCCTAACTCTGGCTGGATTCCAATAGGAATTAGACATCACTTTGCAAGCCACCATAATGTGATTTGCAGGCCTGATGTGGCCTGTAAACCAGAAGTTCCCTAACACCACCACTGTGTTAAGATAAATCTTACTTTGGTGGCTTAGTTTTATCATACACTGGGTGTGACCATTATGACCACTGCATAATTGCCATGACACGAACATGGTTTCCATAAAATCTTCTTACGTGAGTATTGTACATGCTGTATACAAAATGACATGACATGCCAAATATCAACAAAACTAATTTGAATTATGAGAGCAAATGTCGGTGGAAACATTTTTATGTTCAAATATTGATATAATTACCATCAGTAAACTTGGAGTCACACAATGACATGTTGTGTGGTCCTTGTCAGGAAAGAAGCAGTTTATTAGTCAGGAAAGAAGGCAGTTTATTCGGCTAAAGATGAAATACGTTGTGATGAACTTCACAGGGCGGTGAAAGTGCAAGGTGATGAGATTGTTGATCCTTTTTGAAAAAATATTTTGGGTCTTATTCTGGTGACATGATAATAGGGTGCTTGGCTGCTGATTGCCAAATAAAAATAATCTAGCGCTATTGTACATAATAATCTCTTGATGTAGGCTGTACGTGTGCTCTAGCCAACATCGTGCACCCCAAAATGTGGAAAAAGTCAAGGGGTCTTTATACTTTCCAAATGCACTGTATCCAACAGTGCACAGAGTGCATGTGCCAATACAAGTGGGCACCCTTGCTATATAACGCAAACCATTTTGTGAGAAAACCATGAGTAGACTACATGAGGATATAACATAAAATATATTTTTATGTGAACTATCTCATCACACACAACCTTTTATTTGCAACAAGTAAATTACATGGAAACATACCACTGGTTGGAAAATGTTCACGTAGAAATATGTCAGCAATTGGATGGAAACCTAGCTACAGACTGACCAGGCTCATCCACGAGCAAATTAATATTGGGAAGGTATACTTAACATTTATAAACTCATTGTTTAGTTATTATCCTAGAGTTAATTTCTATGACAACATTAGCCCAGGTAGGCACATGGTTAATACCACATGAGAGAGAATAAAGTAGATGTCACGGGTCAAAATTTTGATTGATGACCCTATGTGAACCTATGTGAACTCTATGTGAACCCTATGTAGTGATGACGTGTGCATGTCTTCTGGTCAGGCAAGCCTGGTTAGGTGGGGGCTATGGGGTGAGTAAGGGTCCATTTGACAGGCCGTTAATGATTGATGACCCAAGCCTGATTTATGACCCTATGTAATGATTTATGACCCTATGTCATGTAGAAGGGTGCATGCCCTGGGTTGAGTAAGTGACCATGTGTCAGGTCAACCTGTTACTGTTTCTCACGGTTTGGGGTGGTTAAGGCCCCTTATAAAGCCGCTGAACAATACCTGTTTAAGAGTGCACAAGATCTTAAGAATAACCATGGAATTTGGGATCGGTACCAAAGCAGTGATGACTGTAACAACTGAAACAGGCCTTCGGGTTGCCCATAGAGCAAGGGCAAAGTATCAACCAGCAATATATGATGCGCCAAAAAAACGTTTTTTAAATGTGTATAGAACCCAAATACCGCCAGCAAATGCTCTGACAGATCAAGTGTTGATGTCTAATGGCCAGCAGTGGGGGTATCGGTTTGATTACCTGGCCTGTAGAGTGACCCTCTATACGGTAGATGAAGGAGAAGAATATACAGACCAGACTGTAGGCTTGGAATATGGTGTTGAAGACTGGTCGGTTTTTCGCAAGGTTGTGTGTCCTGAACTGAGCCTTATCACCAAGGGGTATAGTGTGTTCACGGGCCACGAGACCCGTTGGGAAGGTACCCCGGACTCCTCAGGACAAATATTTCACAGGGTGAAAATACAAAGAAAGAATGGCCGACCGTGCGGCAGCGTGGAGTTCTATATTGGCACCGAGGCAATCCGAAACCACAACCTTAGGGGTGGTGGCCTGACTGGGGATACCCGACTGCGTCTGCTTATTCCTTTTAAGAGTTGGGATGTACTGGAATTGAAAATGTTGCAACCGTTGGATGCTCTCTTTGTACAGAGCCAACAGCGTCAGAGCCTTGTTCATTTAAAGAAGTGCATAATATATACGAATCGTAAAGATTACGATGCAAAAGAGCCTCAAGAAGATACAGCGTCAGAAGAAAACTAAGTAAGCGGATGCTTTAACCCCGCCCCCCCAGATACCCAAGGGCCTTGTTCTACAATAAAAAGAAAAAAAGCAGCCAGTTCTTCATTTCAGCATACACCATGGATCTCCAGACCATCTACGAGGAAGCCACTACGTCATGGGGGCCCGACACTAAAGACTCTATGCCACGAAGCCCTACACTCTACGCACCCCTGGCAAGACCCGTGACACCCCCGACATTTACCCAGCCTGAGGATGTGTTTGATGGGGTGGCCAGTACTATTTTTGTGGATACAATCAAGGCCTCTGTAGCTACACTTTTAAACGTGGTGATTGGCGAATATATACGAGAAAAATGCATCGGCTGTGAGATCAATCATCCCAGCCAGCGTCGTCATCCTTGCCTCTACGACCCTCCTAGATACTACTTTTTCAATCATTTTGAGGAGCTGGTGAAAAGACTGTGGTCCTGCCGTTTTATACCAGCGCTGGTCATCGCCCTGGAGTCTATGGGTATTGCGCCGTCTATCCCTAGAGTTTACGGGGTAACCGAAGCCTTCCTACATGAACTGAAGGAGGCCATCTTCATCCATGAGAAACTCAAAGAAATCCGACACACCCTGGTGGACGACAACAAATACAGGGAAGCTGTGGTGGCTGATGTGATGCTTTTCTGGCTCAATAAATCCCAAGAGACCGAGTGACATTTTGTTTATTTAGAGCTATGGGTAACTATGTGTCTACGATGTTTGAGCGAATAAATACATTTTTTCTTTTGAGAGACCTTACAAATGTTATGCATCAGATTATTGAAAATAAAGTGAACAATGTAAAGTTCTACACAACCCACAATACAGGGGTTATTGTAGAGCGTGTGTTAAAAATGGAGCAAATCATGAAACATGTCCGACATACGGGCGAGAGTTTACAATGGTCACATATGGTATCAAGGCTTGTTGAGGATTCTGAAGAACTAGAAATAACTTTGGCTAAGATTTTACATTATTTGTTTGAACCACCCTTTAATGTGAATGTGTATCATATTTGTTGTTTATATACTTATATATCAGACGTGTGTGTTTTAAAAATTCAGCGAAACAAACCTGTAAATCTAAACAATATATACAGGGTGTTGCATGCTGTGATTGTTGAGAAAACGGGGACTTGTATCTTGCAACAAATCCTGAATTGTCTGTATACGTAATAATTGTTGCATTCTTAAAATAAAAATTCACAAACTGAAATGTTGTCGTTATATGAAAGTGGCTCATTACAGTTATTGTACCTCAGAGAGGCAAGAAGGATGGCTGAGCAGCTGTTGAAAAACATATATTATAATCCCTCTAACCCCGGGTCTTATGGGGGTAAAGAGCGTTTACAGAGAGCTATAGTCGAAGAAACAGGTAGTCTGTTAAGCGATGCTAAAGTGAATGAATGGTTATCAGAGCAAGATGCCTACACTCTACATAAACCTGTAAGAAAACATTTTCCAAGAAATAGAGTTTTTTCTACGCATCCATTATCCCAATTTCAGGCGGATCTATGTGACATGCAGTCCCTTGCCGATAAAAATGATGGAAATCGCTACATGCTAACGGTTATAGATATTTTCTCTAAATTAGCCTATGTAAGGGTGTTAAAAAATAAGAGCGGGGCAGAGGTGACCAGGGCCTTTGAATCGATCTTGAAGGCAGGAGGCGCCCCCAAGAAAGTGCAGACGGATGGCGGAAAAGAATTTTTTAATAAAACATTTCAGAAGCTAATGAATAAGTATAATATAGTACATTTTGCTACAGGCTCTGATTTGAAAGCTTCGGTTGTGGAACGCTTTAATAGGACTTTGAAAGAGCGGATGTGGCGCTATTTTACAGCTCACAACACCAACCGATATACAGACATAGTTCAGGATTTAGTAAACGGTTACAACCACAGCTACCATAAGACTATACGTATGAAGCCCTCGGAGGTCTCTTCGGAAAACTCTTTTCAAGTCTTTAAAAATATGTATGGTTTGTTCCCACTTCGCCGTAAGAAAAAAATGACTTTTAAATTCCTAGTGGGTGACTTGGTGCGTATATCAAAGTTGAGGGGTGTTTTCGACAAAAAATACGAACAAGGCTTTAGCTCGGAGTTGTTTACCGTTACCGAATGTCTGCCACGCATTCCGCCGGTCTACAAATTAAAAGATTATGACGGGGATCTTATAGAGGGATCTTTTTATGAGAAGGAATTACAGAAGGTCCAGTTGGGTAAAGACAAAGTCTTTCACGTGGAGGAGATTCTAGATCAGAAGAGAGAAAAGGGTAAAAAATGGTTGCTGGTCCGCTGGAAAAACTGGCCTCAAAAGTTCAACAGTTGGGTATTGGAGCAGGATGTGGTGGAGGCAACGGGGGTTAATTTAAACCCCTAGTCATGATAACTAGCGCATCATTCGCGTGTACACAGTTGGGCATCATGGAACACAGCGGCTTCTACCTGACTCTCCCCAGTAATGCGTCGGCACAGATATATCGTAATAATCAGAGTTCGAAGTATACAACCAATTTTCCAAAGCCTATAGAGTTATCAGAGGCTTGGGAAGTAGGTCTCAGCGAGATTACATACCCCCATAGTTGGTATAATATCAAAGCTAAGGACCGTGATTTTTATTGCAAAAGGTTCTCGGAACCTGCGAAACTTATTAAGCTTAAAAAAGGTTTCTATAGAACCGTCGACAGGATCGTCTCAGAGTTGAATGAACACCTAACCCTGAACAAGATGGAAATATTCCTATTCTACAATCCAATCCATAAAAGGATACAAATCTCAGGGCCTGCTAACGGAGGTATAAAGACCAGCGGTAATTTATCCTACATGTTGGGGATGGGTCCCAATAAATGGACGTATGTGAACGATAAATTATTCCCATTCCCTGCGGATATACATGCAGGCTTTTACAACATATTTGTCTATACCGACATCATAACCTATCAAAGGGTCGGAGACAGCTGTGTGCCCCTCCTGCGAACAGTTCATATAGACGGCAAGGATGGGGACATCGTCACTGTCAATTATGACAAGCCGCACTACGTACATGTCAGCAAGAACTATATTGAAAACATTCTGGTTGAGCTTAAAACGGATCAGAACGAAAACATTGAATTTACTTATGGTAAAACGATTGTAAAACTCCACTTTAGACCCACCAAAACCTCTCTACATATATAATAGCTGTATTATATTTATAAACATAATACAAATAAAAGGGTTATGGAGCACCATCAGCTCGACCCTAACCGTTATGTTTCATACTATGTGGATCAAGTGGGTAATGGACTACCAGGATATCATGGAGCGCCGACAATGTATGGTTCGGGGATAGGAGGTATATTCCGTAACCTCTTCAGGATGGTTTTACCGTTTATGAAGAGAGGCTTCAGCATAGCCAAACCACATTTAAAATCAGCGGCTAAAAATATAGTAAGTGAGGTTGTAGCCAATGCTATGACCCGAAGGGCGTCACCAGAGGTGGAGCATCAAGAAGGCTCGGGGCTTATGATATTGTCTCGAAGGCCAAAAAAGAGACCCCCTGGTTTAAGGCGTAGACCTGCACCTAAAAAGCGGCGGTTAACTGTTAAAAGAACCTCAGTAAGTCAAAGACGGGGTAAAGTGAGGAGGTCTGTACCAAAACAGGCTAAAAGAATACTAGGAAGTATTTTCTAAAAGAATAAGTGACATGGCTCTTTTACATTGAATGTCCTCTGAAGCTATAAAGACAGAACTTGATCTTTTCACGGCACCGTTAACGCAGCATTCAATAGATAGATCCAGTTATGTGGAGATAGCCCCTCTCTCTGCTATTACCGATAACGGGCCTATCGAATTTTTCATACCAGGCCATGGTGACAACTATCTGGACCTCAACAACACCTTGGTGCATTTACGTCTAAAAGTGACCAAAAGAGATGGGTCTAATATTGCAGACGATGCCAAAGTGAGTCTCATTAATTACCCCTTGGCCACCATTTTCTCCCAAGTTGATGTGACTTTGGGTGAACGCCTAATCAGTCAAAGCAGCGCTACATACCCTTATAGAGCCATCATGGAGTGTTTACTAAACTACTCCGAAGACACTCTCAAAACCCAATTTAGCGCCGGGCTGTTTAGCAAGGATACTGCAGGAGCCTCTATGGAATCGACAGACCCTTCCACCGGTGCAAACAAAGGACTAGCGGCACGAGCTCGCTACTGCGCCGAATCTCGAGAGTTTCATTTGCTAGGCCCTATACACTCTGACATTTTCTTTCAAGAACGGTTACTCTTAAATTCGGTTGATTTAAGATTAAAATTAACCAGGGCCAAGGATGATTTTTGCCTGATGTCTCCCCAAGACGGGGATTTTAGTTTGAAAGTGTTGGGGGCAACCCTTTTTATTAAAAAAGTATCTGTATCTCCGGCCGTGCGCCTGGGTCACTCACATGCTTTGATGAAAGGAAATGCCCTTTACCCTCTCCAAAGAATTACCATGAAAACCTTTAGCATACCTGTGGGCAGTAGAATCTGCAGTCAAGAAAACCTATTTCTAGGCCCTTTACCTAGATATGTGGTTATAGGTCTGGTTGATCACGCCTCTAATACGGGCAGTTTAGATAAAAACCCCTTTAATTTTCAGCACTTCAATGCAGAGTATGTAGCGCTCTGTCAGGACGGACGTCAGGTTCCGGCGAAGGCTTTCCAACCACAATTTAATAACAACATATCTGTGCGAGAATTTTACAATCTATTCCTGGCTACAGGGCGACATCTAAAAGATCTCTCTTTACCTATTGACAGAAATGATTTTGCAGAGGGTTACACATTGTATGCTTTCAATTTATCACCTGATGATGACACCTCAGGAAATCTGTCTGTGGTGTCCCAAGGTAACCTCAGGCTGGAAATGCGTTTCCGTACACCTTTAACCTGTACAGTTAGCATGATTGTTTACGCATGCTCTGATTCAATCTTGGAAGTGAATGCCCGAAGACAGGTCTTAGTGGATTATTATTAAGGACCTTTGAACAAAGACATGAATACCCAAGAGTTGGACGGGCTCATGAGCCGCTTGATTGGAAAACAATTTTGTGGAGTGTTGGCTTGTGATGAATTACCTATGGAGATATGGTCTGAGAGGCCTGCAATGTTTATTGTCAATACCCATCCTAAACACATGCCTGGTGAACATTGGCTAGCTATGACATTAGAACAGGAAGGTGGACGAAAAATCTCAACTTTTTTTGATTCCTATGGCTTTCCCCCCGGTTTTTCACATTTCCCTAAATCTATTAAAGATTTTTTGACCCTAAACGGTACAAAGATCTACTACAACATCAAACAAGTGCAAGATAACCTTTCCACTACATGCGGTCACCACTGTGTATTTTACCTGTGCCAAAGAGCCCGGGGAGTTTCTTTTGAAGATGTTATGTCTCTTTATAAGGATGATTTAAGAAGTAATGATAACCTTGTATCTTGTTTTGTTAGAAAATATCAAAAGTGTTCAAATGTGTGTCCTTTAAGAACGCGTAATCAAGGCGTATGCTCACGTCATATGTTTCAAGAATGCCACAAATGTTAACTTGCTTATTTTTCAAATAAAAAATTTATTGAATTTAATCATAGTCATTCAAAAGTCATTTTCAAAAGTCTAACCACGCCGAGAGATCGGGTTTAGGAAAAGGTCCTGAGACGTTCATGGGAGTAAATGAGTTAGCATCATCGCTTTCATATGGGGCCGGTGTCGTTGGGGCATCTTTAGGGGTGCTGTATCTCGTTGAAGGCTTTTGTTTTAAAGCTTGAATCTGTTGACGAAGCTTATGGTTGGGTACACCGGAGAGGGGGATGTTGAGGATTGCCAGGGCCTTAAGAAACTGACGCCAGCCGGGAGGCCTTCGGTCATCAGCAACCTTGTGGGCAGCCGTGGTACTTTTAAGCAAGTCCTGCATATGGGACCCCCTAACCACAGAGCCCTGAAGGATAAACTCTCCAGAGTCGTTCCAAGCAGCTATCCCCTTTGAGTCTTTTATCTTGTTCATAATGTATTTAACATTCTTCCTGTTACGTAAAGGCACATGTGTCAGTAGGTCATGCATAACTTTATCTTCAAATGGCATTTGAGCTTCACCCGACATATTATCTCCACTAGGTAAGATCGACGGTACAGGCCTTACAGGGGCATGGCTATCGTTAGGTTCGACATCTGTTAAAGGGTCCGGTAGGGAAAGGGTTAAATGGTTAGTCTCTCTCTCCCCTTGCTTTACCCGAGTCAAATACCTTTGCATTAGGTTTGTGTATTTTTGAATCTTATCATAGGGGTTCAATCCTTTTCGGTTCAAAACATCCTTCATGGCCGTATCCAAATCATTTTCCGCTGTTTGTCTGATATCTTCAGGACCCTGCATTTGTTTTTTAAGTCTATCCAACTCTTGTTGAGGCACCAAGTACATTTTAGTGGCCATCACACCACGTGTTCAACCACCACGTCTGGCCGCAATAAGGCTGGTGATGAAGGGCACGGCTATACTGAGTAAAGGTAGAAGAAAACCCCCAGACTGTTGTATACTATGTCTTTTCTTTTGAAGACTGGCCCTTTTATTGGCAAAGAGTTTGATCGCTGTCTTTTGGCTCCTTAATTTTTTCAATTGGTTCAGGGTGAGTGGAATGCGTCCTTTGAGAAGATTCAAAGCAATCTCACATAGGGCTAATATGAGATCTGAAGAACAGCGACCCAAGATGGCCTTCCGTTCTTTAGCTGTAGAACCTACTAGCCTTCTCAAGAGGGGGAGGTTTCTTTTTAAACGCAGAGACATAGCGTTTACTTTTTAGGAAGGTATGCAGCAGGCCTCTCCCCCGGAAACAGCCCTGTACGTAGCCTAAGGTGTTCTGGAGTATTTGCTTTTAAATCCACGATTAAATAAGAAAATGGCTCTTTGGTAGCGTCCTCATAGCTCTCCATAAAGTATGATTTCCGTCCAGGGTACATCTGCTGAGCTAGAGTGCTAATTTGCAGTTTGTCTCTAGGATTTTTAAACCATACCATGTAGTTGGCATTCAAGCTAATGGTCCGACTATTTTTACCTTGGTGAAACACATTCTGGACCAAGTAAAGCACGGACAGGTTTCTATGATGAGTATATTGGGTAAAAGCTCGTGCAATTTCAGGGTGTTCGCTACCAGCAAATAGCATATCGTCCAAAACCAGCAGATTATTTACATGTGGGGGGAGAAGTTCATCATCAGACAGAGAATCGGGTATTCCTTCAACAAACTTGATTTTTATTGTCTTCAATAATTCATCATACAGAGGTTGGTAACATGAATAACACCATACAATATTGTCAGGCTTTTGAGATAACACATGTTCAGAATTCTCTAAAATACTTTTTACAAAAAAAGTTTTGCCACTGTTTGAAGGGCCTGCAATTAATGCTGAAAAAGGCAATTGTAGCCGGGGGTCAAAACCCTCGACAGCAGTCATAATATCTTAAGCTTTAAGACACACTGGGGCTTGTAGCATAAGTCAGTAGCCAAAGGGCAATGTGGTACCGTCAGGCAATAGCTGTCTCTTGTCATAGACTACCCTGAATCTTTTAGTGAGTGGTGCGTTTCTTAGATGGAACCCCTTTTTATCCCTCACTATTTTGTTGTAGGAGCTCAAAATCTCCAAGTCACTATTCTTGTCCTTTACGAACCCCTCGACCAAGCGCGTGATTGATTCCAAGTTTACACGCGGTGCATTTTCATAGTTTTGAGTCACGCCTTTGGCTTTCAACACCACGTGATTGGCTTTAGTCCTAAAAGCATAGCTTTTTGGACCACATGAGGACCATTCTGTAATATGGTCACCCTCTTCGAGTTCACTCGTTAAACCCCCAAGATAGTTGCTAAGTGGGGGGGTCCAATCCCCCGGTTTGCTTACATAGACCACAGAGTCTGTGTCGTGGTAAAGAACCCGCCTCTGAAGCTGTTCCATGAGGGTGTACAGTTCAAGGCGGCCATAGGCTGTGGTAAATGCTGCAAGAAACACATTTACATTACCCGGGGGTAGAACCCACTTTTGGTGGCGCCTCCATTGCACCAAGGCAATGTCTTGACTCAAGAAGGAAAAATGTGAAATTTCGTATTGGTCCGAAAAAACAAATTCCAAAAATTCTTCGGGGTCTTTAATGATCGAAGTTGTTAGCATATTGCATCTCTGCGCTAATTTCCCCCAAAGGGAGTTCAAGTACAATTTCGACACATTTCTTTTGGTTTTGTTGACCTCTATTCTGTCAGGGTCAAGAAGTATGCCTTCTCTGTCATGGTAGTCTTGAATGTACTGGTCTTTACTTTCTTGATCTGTGACCGATGCAGGATAGCCTGAAGCCATCTGCTTGCATCTCAAGAAGGTTTTGATGTACTCTTTAAAAAGTGTGTCTGATTTCCTGGAAAAGTTCCACACTTCAAAGATTTTGGCCACACGATACCCCTTCTCTAAAGCCTTAGAGAATTCTACAGTGACCCATACACCGGTCAGGGCTCTTTCTTGATCTGTGTGATCACAGGGGTTTTCCTGGTTGTGGTTTTCACAGCATGTGCGACAAAGGGGAAAGAAAAGTTTTCCTTTAGGACCCTTGTAAGGCAACACAGGTATAAACAGCCCCCTAGGAGGGTAGACAGTCGCTTTGATTAAACCAAAATAATTTTGGGGTTCGTCAAAGTCGCTGTGAATAATTTCAGGATGCCCTATAGGATAGAATGAGGAACTCATTACATGAGGATATAGGGATGTAAAATCTACATAGCCTATTGTCTCGTCGGGTTGAGCTACATAACGCAATGTCAAAGCATTGGTCCGGCCTCCAAACAAGGCCTGTCGCGGTTCCAGGGGCTCTGGAGGGTCATAATGGGTAAGGAAGGCCTTAACACTAGGATCTACCTTTTTGAGGGCTGTCCATTCGTGCTCCCACAAAACCACAACTTTTAACCCGTAAGTAGCCTTTAAAGAATTCAGTTTGTCTTGAAACTCTTGGTACATTTCCCCAAAAGTCTTTTGGGTTAGGACACACAAGGTGTGGGGGACAAAGCATAATTTACAACCGTGGAAGAAACAACCGTTGTACTCATACACTGTCTCAACCCCGTCAATCTGTGTGTATCCATCTACATGGTAAGGCCCAAAAGCCTTCTCCCCCCGATTCAAAGCATGTTGGATAAAAATATCTTTATCCTGGGCCAAGTACTCCAACCATTGAATGGAACCACTAGAGTAGGCCTTGAATTGGCGTCGGTAGTTGTCTGGCGATGGGATAGCTATAGATTCAGGAGTTAGATAGTGTGTACGATAGGTTTTCATGCACGCTGATGCAATAGTTGTACAGCTCCAGGGGTCAATGCCCGCATCTTTGATTACCTCTTCTCTGAATCTGAGGCATCCTTCACGAAGTATAACAACGTCATTGTCACAGTATGATTCCATCTCTTTATGGAAATCAAAAGTGCCATGTCTTACGGTCTCGTACCATGTCATGAATCTCTCACGCTCTTTGGGAGACATTTGATCACACCCGTACATTTCGGGGGCTGGATAAGATCCTATATAATGTAGATTCTCCTCAGATGTGAAGAAATGAGGGAAATAGCCTTTGACAGAGTTTTCAAAACCCAAGGCCTCTGGCATTTGAGCCAATCTCATGGGTAAGAAGCTTAAGCTGTCAATGTATCTCTGTTTGAAGGCGGGGTCAACAAAGCATAATATTTTACTCCCTTGAGCTATGACACTGGGTGCCACGCCTTGCTGTATCAAAGGGTTCAGAAGCAGATAGGAGTCATAGGCCCTAGCATTGTGAGCTATAAACGTGAAGTTTCTGTACTGGGCTTTTCTAAAATGTTTTAGAAAGAGCCGGGCACAATTGGGTCCCTCGGCCGACCATTTTTCACCCTTGAAAGTCATGGTTGACACAAAAATAGGCAAATGAACCCCTGATTGCTGAGTTGTCTCAAAATCATAAAACACATATTTCTCTGTATGTTCATCTTCAGCCAAGGGCTGAATGTAACACTCATGTGTTACTTCTTGAACCGCTTCCGCGTCTCTGCTTTTCAAAGGACCTTTACAGATTGGGCAGTGTATAATTCCACAAACATGAGGTTTAGGGCTATCTATTTTAAGGTTGTAATTGCAATGACATTTTGGACATTTCTTGTTAATGTCACAACTGCTTACAGATTTACATGCCTTGGGATGCCATGTTTCAGTTTTGTGTTTTTCGTAACAGTAGGCCGAACGACATGTGCGGTGACAATCCGCACAGGGGGTCAAGTTTAGCGGCTGCATAGGGCAATGTTTATCCAGACATACTGAACAGTTGTAACGGCACGAGTGCCCCCCCATGCGTGTGTAGCCGGTATGACAGGCTGGACAGACATATGGCGCGCCTAAAAAGGCTGTGATGTTAGTTACGGCATAGTAATGCTCATTTTGCACATAAAAGTACATAGTCTTAGGATGTGGTTCGGGTATATTTTGGAACTTGAGGAGAGCGTCATTAGCCCTACTGTGGTACAAAACCACAATCTTGATGTTCAGAAAGTTTTCAAATTTGACTATGTCTGAGAAAGCCACAGCATCCTGTATACCGAGACCCACCGCAGTTTGTAGCTCTCGAGCTTTATGTAACGCGGCTTGATCAGTACATCCTGGGCTGAGTAAGTGGGCCAAACCTATGGCAAAACATAGCTTATTACCTGGATTGTGAACGTTTATGAGATAGGCCCTTTTATTGCTTATGATTTCGGACTGCATTAAACTCTCGAGCTTTCGTCTCTGACCCCCGCCCCCTTGTGGTTGGCGTACTAATTGTACTACAAGTTCGAGGGTCCTATCTGCTAGCACGTTTAAATTTGACTGAACAAGGCGTTCTAGCAGTTTAACAAATTGTTCAAGCTCTGCTTCACCATTCTGTAAAATAAGCGATACCTTGCTCTGTAGACTGTCTCCACAAATTTCCAACTGTAAGAGATCCCTAGGTTCGCTATAATCTCTAATCCTCGCTAACAGTTCATTCAAAGTGTCCATAAGCATTACGTAAAACACAGCATATTCCCGAATCTGACCCCCCCATGCGAAATTGAAAAACTGGCGAACCTCAATATTGTTGAATTTATTTCGACGCAAAACATGTACACTTCGATCAAGACCTCCCCCCTCCAGATTTGCTAGGCAATTGTCCAACTGTTCAAAAACATCGTATTGGGTTTCAGACTCTTCGGACATTGGTGTTAAAGGCTGATTTATAGGTGTCTGGGGTGCCGAATTAAACCTAGCGCTCTCGTTCTGTACACTGATCTCAAGACCGCCCCCCTCCAGATTTGCTAGACATTTGTCCAACTGTTCAAAAACATCATATTGACTTTCAGACTCTTCGGACAATGTTGTTAAAGGCTGTCTTAGAGGTGTCTGTGGGGCCGAATTAAACCTAGGGCTCGCGTTAAGCTGGGTAATTAGAGATATGATGGTTTCGGGAATCTGTGTTAACATGTTTTCCTCGGAAGGCCCTGACTCATTCATACGTGTAATAATGTCTATGAGTTCGGAGGGAATCTGGGATAATAGATTTTCATCTATTGTCATTATGTCAATTACCCCCGAATCATTCATATGGTTAACTATATCTTGGAGCTCTGTAGGGATCCTGGCTAAGAGGGTTTCAATTGTCTCACTTTGGTCTATAGGGGGCGCCATCTGTCTAATTAAGGATGTGTGTGTGTGTGTGTGTGTGTTTACATGTGTGTTTTTTAACGGCGGTATTTGCTTGTTTTAGCCCTAATGTTTTTTAACATACGGGGTAGCTCGCTACGCCAGAATGACACATCCTGATTGTATTGATGCTCGAGTAGAATACACATGCGCCTCTGGAGTAGAGCCTTTCGTGATTTTAAACCCAGGGTAAACGCTTTGAAAAAACGTTCTTGGTCTATTTCAGAATCTGCTGTTTCCCCCACAGAATTGGCCGATTCAAGAAGGTTGGCAGCTTCACAGAACATCAAATCGTCTACCTCAGAAATGTCATTTAAATCTTTGACATCATCAGGTTTCGCTGGTGTCTTTGGAGCCTCCTCGGGGATGCTTGTCTGGGCATCCTCCGATGTTTGTGCGTTGTGTTCATAAGCCGGTGAGGAGTCTGAAATAAAAATAATACATACACAAATAGGTTATTAACCCTAAAATATGTTAAAAATGCCAAATACATTTCAGATATAAGCCTATATATTAACAATACATTAATTAAATACCTCGGCTTTTTTGACGAGGGCTGTTCTGAAGAAGCTCTGAAACCAGGGGCTGATGTCTTTGTTCAACCTGTATTACAGCATCTGCAGGTTCGGTAGATGGTGAGCCTGAAAAAAAAAAAAAAAAAAAAGGCCTTGTTTTAACATATTCCGGCATAAAAAAATATATAAATATTAAAATAATAATATATATAAATAATAATATATAATTGATTCATACCTAGTCCTTGGAACGACGTCTCGTGAATATCGGCCAAGTAGAATTGTTCGGGTGAAGCGGAACTGTGGATCTGAGCACTAATTATCCTTTGGTGTTTAGAAATATGGGGGACAACGTTGTCCTGGCCAAGGGGAGTTGACCGGCCGTTTAAAGTCTCTGTTCGCTGCTTTTGTGTAAATACATCCTGGGAGTAGGGCAGAATTGTCTCGTAGTCATATGCTTCGCAGAAACCGTTCAGGCTCCATATGGCATCGTTTAACCTTCTAGGCTTTAGGTCCTCTGTAAACATATAAAATAACTTTTAATATAAGATGCCCACACTTTTTGTTTTTAAGGTATAAATATTTTTATGTATGGAATTCTTGGAGCTTACTTACGTTGACAATTCAGGGCAGGCGTTTGTTTGTCGGCACTTTGTTTCGGAGCCCCATTGGATGGTTCGAGCTCAGTTATACCTCGGAGTATCTGCGTGAATGCTTCAGAATCTATAAAACATTCGACAATATTAAAGCTATAATCACTTTAGCTAATATTGCCTTGTTATACGGTAAGCATACTGATCCTAATGATTGTTTAATATTTCTATAACATCCCACGCTTTTCAAACAATTCCCCAACAACAACCAAATCTAATAAAGATTTATTTCAAGAACTCACCTTGCGATAGATCCATTAGACTTTTTTCCCCGATTATCTTTTTTAACGCTTCAGTCCGATAACGATTCTTGGAGTTTCTGGAGGTGCTGTTTGCATCGGAACTAAAACGCTGCTAACATTGCCCATGGTTTCTAGCGCTTTTGTACCCTACGACCTAGAGAAAAACCCCTGAATGATTTTTTACATAGCATTTGGGGTTTGTCGTTTTTTTCGGGCTATACCCCCGCCCATGGTATATTTGACACATTTCAAACACATGGTATTGGGTGTGTCTAAACATTAGGATCCTTTTGGAGCTTCTAAAATCTCCGGGGTGCTAGCCCCTAGATGCATGGGGGGTGGGTTGTTCTCGACATCGCTGGGATGAATGACTTTTTAGCCCACCTAAAAAAATAGTTTTATGAAAGGCCTTTAAGATTAGGAGTCGTAAGACACAATATTATTGTTGGGGGTAGGCATCTGTTTTGCAGGCTAGTGTAAACCTTGGTTTCAAACGACCCACCAGGCATGCAAGGGTATTTTTTTAACAAACAACCCGCCCCCCTTTTTCTGTTTTTGAAACACACACACACACACACACACACACACACACACACACACACACACAGCCACTACAGAAAACTCCCTCACGCACATGCGCGCGCACATGGCTTTTTCCGCAAGATTTTTCTCAGGGACAGACTGCGCTAAGAGTGAACAAACGCGAGAGTTCATAACGTGGTGAGATTCTGATTTTAAAACCATTTATTTCATTCAAAATATTTAGTACATACATTTTATATCCTTACATTCTTAAGGTATTTTACGATGCCTTTCTTACAGATCCTGGGAGCTTATGCAACCCACCGCCATTGTCCGTGTCGAGTTCACCCTCAAAAGGCAAGGCTCTCTTGCTAGGTCCATCAACACATGGTAAGTTTTCACTCCAGGGGTAGATCCTCCGTCGGGCCTTTTGGTCTTGACTCTGTCTCAAGGAAAGCCTCGCCCAGCGCTTTAACTGTTCCCCATTTTGGAAGAGAATGTCCAGCTTATTCATAAGTGTTATGAAAATTGGATAATCCACCCATTTAAAACTAAACACAGGAATAAAAAAGTTTACATGTTTGCGTGCTCTGGAAGCTACCGGAGAATTGACAGACTTTGTAGCATTAGCCTTATCATAAAGGTCACAGGCTAAAATTGTCACTTTGTTGTCAGAGCTATAGTCCATTGAAGCAATTCTTAGAGCCTTGAGATCACTGCGGCCGCAGACCTGTTCTTCCAACGCATATCCTGGCACATTTGTAACACTTAGGACCTGTTCAATTTTACAAAGAGCCAGCCTGATGTTTAGCCATTCTCTCATCCCCAGAGCCGGGGGAAAACTCCCAGGTTTTGCAGGATAAAGGGGTTTGGGTCCACGGTCTGTGAATATCTTTACCGTAGAATCCTCCGGGTGGAATATGTAAGACATGTGGCCCTCACTCGTACCCAAAAATCCTTTAAAACATTCTGGAGCTTCACACAGAACTTCTTCAAGGCTTTGGTCACTGGGTTCATGACAAGCCGAGCATAACATCCCTAAAATTGGCATAGGTGTCATTTTTGTTTAATATTCAGGGGGGTTATCATGTACAGTCTTAAACAGGTATTGTTCAGCGGCTTTATAAGGGGCCTTAACCACCCCAAACCGTGAGAAACAGTAACAGGTTGACCTGACACATGGTCACTTACTCAACCCAGGGCATGCACCCTTCTACATGACATAGGGTCATAAATCATTACATAGGGTCATAAATCAGGCTTGGGTCATCAATCATTAACGGCCTGTCAAATGGACCCTTACTCACCCCATAGCCCCCACCTAACCAGGCTTGCCTGACCAGAAGACATGCACACGTCATCACTACATAGGGTTCACATAGAGTTCACATAGGTTCACATAGGGTCATCAATCAAAATTTTGACCCGTGACATCTACTTTATTCTCTCTCACATGTGTTTTAGAAGACATGATTCAATAAACATCTCTCTGTCACTAACAAATACAATCATGGGAGGTAATGTTACAATTCATTTGAAAGCAAAAGGCATCCTGGGAAATATGCAAATTAGGCATGTTGCAAATGAATCTACGGTAGAGCTATGCAAACGCCATAATCAAGTTCATTTGAACACTGAGTTTAATGGGGAACACTGCAACATTGGGGCGTTTGGGTAGCCCAGTGGTTAGAGCGTTGGACTAGTAACTGGAAGGTTGCAAGTTCAAATCCCCAAGCTGACAAGGTACAAATCTGTCGTTCTGCCCCTGTACAGGCAGTTAACCCACTGTTCCTAGGCCTTCATTGAAAATAAGAATTTGTTCTTAACTGACTTGCCTGGTAAAATAGTTACATTTTTAACACTTTCAAACTGTTACTTTAACACCAGTTCTGTGGGACTCATATGTTCACAGAAAATAGTGTACATTTAACACTTTCCAAGTGAAATGTCTACCATTGATTTGATGCGATTGATGCAAGTCGCGGCTATAAAGAAGACACTTCAAGTCAATCTTCAATCACTCATCTACAATTACATTGAGAATACTCTCAATTCTGCATAATTTGCTGGTAAAGCTAATTCATCTGAACACACTTTACATGAACCTGAATAGTAATTCTGAAATAGGCTGAAAAAGCCTAGTTGTGTGTGTGAAAGGCCTTTATTCTGAGAGCAAAGACATAGAAGAGCTCTTCATATTCACAATGTGTCTTAAAGGTCAGTTGCGTAACATGTCTTGATCTTCGTATGCTAACAGTTCAAGGACAAAATAACTGCCTGAAGTAATAAACATTCATTAAGGAACTCGAACTCAATACCTGGTCTGAAGCATGCTCCCTGTAGACAAGTCTCCCCTACACTCATTTTGTCAATATATACCAATGCCAATGGACACATTGTTTTGCAAATCTACCCTTTTGCTGAGTGTGACAGATATGAGCATATGATGCTCCAACTACATTTATGGACATATTATTGCAAAGGATTGTCAACATTCAGGGCACTGGTAGAAATGGCTTTTGCAAAATTATCGAAAAACCAAGTAAATATATGGGTTGGTTGTTTAGCAATAAAGCCGACACGTGCACAACTATGGGGCAAAACCCTGTTGGCTTAGACTGTTGACAACATTCCAACTATATTTAGTCTCCAAATATATATTGAAAACATAAATACATTTGAACACTTGTCTCTCAAATATATTGTTACAGTTGTTAGTTACACAAGACATGGTATCAATAACGAGATACAACGAGCTGAAACGTGCCACCTACGATTCCTCACATTGCAGCTTCGTGTTATTGTTGATAGCTAACTAACCATTCAGAATCACAACATCACACATCCTTCTGCCTCATCGATGCACATGCATGATTTGTCAGCCAAACCGTCTATTAGACATGTAGTTACCAGGTTGCAAACGGTGTGTATTACAATTCGAATGGCCTCTGTTGCAGTTACCCAAATGGCCGCAGTACACATGCAAGATGTGTACTGTACATACACACACAGTGCATTCGGAAAATATTCAGACCTATTCCCCTTTTTCACATTTTGTTAATTAAGTTACAGCCTACTTCTTAAATGTATTTTTTTTTTACCTCAATCTACCCCATAATGACAAAGTGAAAACAGGTTTTTAGCAACGTATACAAATGTATAAAAAAACTGAAATCTAACCTACATAAGTATTAAGACCCTTAGCTATAAGGCTAAATTGAGCTCAGGTACATCCTGTTTCCATTTATCATCCTTAAGCTGTTTCTACATCTGACTGGAGTCCACCTGTGGTAAATTCAATTGATTGGACATGATTTGGAAAGGCACACGCCCGTCTATATAAGGTCCCAGAGTTGACAGTGCATGTCAGAGCAAAAACCAAGCCATGAGGTCGAAGGAATTGGCAGTAGAGCTAAGAGAAGGTCAGGGAGGTGACCAAGAACTCGTGAGAGATCCAGAGTTCCTCTATGAAGATGGGAGAACCTTCCAGAAAGACACCCATCTCTGAGGCACTCCACCAATCAGGCCTTTATGGTAGAGTAGCCAGACGAAACCACTCCTGAGTAAAAGGCACATGGAGTCGCTTGGAGTTTGCCAAAAGGTACGTAAAGGACTCTCAGACCATGAGAAACAAGATTCTCTGGTCTGATGAAACCAAGATTGAACTCTTTGGCCTGAATACCAATCATCATGTCTGGAGGAAATCTGGCACCATCCCTACAGTGAAGCATTGTGGTGGCAGCATCATGCTCGAGGGATGTTTTTCAGTGGCAGCGACTGGGTGACTAGTCAGAATCAAGGGAAAAATTAACGGAGAAAAGTAGAGAACTCCTTAATGAAATCCTGCTTCATTACGCTGAGGACCTCAGACTGGGACAAATGTTCACCTTCCAACAGGACAAGACCCTAAGCACACAGCGGTGGTGTTAGGGAACTCCTGGTTTACAAAAGTCTCTGAATGTCCTTGAGTGGCCCAGCCAGAGTCCAGACTTGAACCCAATCGAACATCTCTGGAAAGACCCGAAAATAGCTGTGCAGCGACGCTCCACATCCAACCTGATAGAGCTTGAGAGGATCTGCAGAGATGAATGGGAGATCCTCCCCAAATACAGGTGTGCAAAGCTTGTAGCATCATACCCAATAAGACTTGAGGCTGTAATTGCTGCCAATGGTGCTTCAACAAAGTACTGAGTAAAGGGTCTGAATATTTAGTTTTAATAAGTTTGCAAAAATGTCTAAAAACTGTTTGTGCTTCGTCATCATGGGGTATTGTGTGTAAATTGATGAGGAGCAAAACAAGATTTAATCAATTTTAGAATAAGGCTGTAATGTAACAAAATGTGGAAAAGGTCAAGGGGTCTGAATCCTTTGCAAATGCAAAGGTACATTGCCAGTGCCCAGCCCAGTGAGTTTCCACAGTAGCAGTGGAGGTTTAGAGAGCGGATGGTCTCAAAGGGCTAGCTCACCCATCAAAGAAGTGTTCCATCTGTGAATTTTGTTGTTGCATTACGACAGAGATCTGATGCACAGAGATGCACAGCGGAGCCCGGTGCCTCAAATTACCCATGTCCATGCTGCTCTATGAAAAGGACAGGAGGAAATAAAGGAAGAAAAGTAGAAGAAATTCAAAACCATAAAATAGAACAGAATATGCAGCATCAGAGTTTTCAATGAAATTAAAATGTGTGCAAATGGCAAATGGCTTCATCTCTGGTCCAGTTGGCAGATCTACATACAGTAGAAAGTTCTGAAAGTTTTCATACCCTTGACATTTTCCACATTTTGTTAGGTTACAGCCTTATTCTAAAATGTATTAAATATACACACAACACACCGTAATGACAAAGCAAAAACCGTTTTTTAGACTTTTCTGATCATTCATTAAAAACAAAAATATGACAATTACATGAGTTTTCAGACCCTTTACTCAGTACTTTGTTAATATAAAGCACCTTTGGAAGCAATTACAGCCTCAAGTCGTCTTGAGTGTGACGCTACTTTCCGAAGGAATTGTTTAAATAAACAAGTAGTTGTCAATGTTGTACTGACGAGTTTCGTACCAAGATCAAATTGGTGAACACATTCTGCTAAAGAAATAACTACTTTCATCTATTACAGTACAATACACGATGTGGGAAGCAAAAACCAAAGGGTTGATTAAAACATGTTTTACTTTCTGGTGTGACAACAGAGACAGACCCTGTGGGAAACAAAGGACAAGACCTAAAGGACGATTTCACACAGACATCTGACTGATGGTATAACATGACGCCCGGCCTACCTATATAACATCTGTGACCCTTTCCTCAGGGCTGCCCTAAACGTCCACAAGGACAACATGACAACATGCTGGTGTGGACAGCTCTCACTTCCTGGCTCTAGTCAGGAAATGGATAACCTCCAGTGGTTCCCTGACACATATGTTGATGGGAGTGGTGTTGTGGGTGACTCGGCCTATAGAGCGCCCATCCAGTGCTCTAATGTCCATGGGAATGGAGAGGGGCTGAGTGGGGATGTTCAACTCGTACGCCAGGGTAGCATCCAAAAGCTCTCGTCATCCCCAGAGTTAATGAGAACCCAGAGAGATTTGGACATGTCTCTCCACAACAGAATGGCATGAAAAGGGATGTGAGCAAGGGAAGCAGGAAGGTTCTCTATATGGCCCACCAGAGCACTCGCACCTACCGGTGAACATGGTTATTTTTAAGGACAAGAGGACATGGAATGACCAAGAGTCCCGCAAAACAGACAACGCTTCGTGTCGATAATGTATTGCTGTTCCGCTGGCGACAGCCCAGCTCTGCCTCGTGGCATAGGCTCAGGAAGAGGTGACTCGGCCGTCTTCGGCAGCCCTCTGGGCAGGTCGGGAAGCCTCGGGTTCTCTCAGCAACGAGACCGTCAGAAGCTTCTGGGATGACTCGGAGGCAAGGTGGAATCCCTGGGTGTGCGAGCGAAATCCAATTTCCTGTCCGCCTATCGTTCCCGTAAATCCCCCATCAATACAGATGGTCAAAGCGATGAGGGAATTGAGCTCCGTAGGTAACTCCCGGGCTGCAAGCTCGTCCTTGACCTCCTCCGAGACGGCATACAGGAACATATAGAACAGTGCTTCTTGATTACAAGCACTCTCCGCTGCCAACATGCGGAAATCCACCGCATAATTAGCTACACTCCGGGAGTCCTGCCAAAGCAGGATTAGCTTCTGGGCGGCCTATCGCCCGGAGAACAGGGCATCGAAAACCTTCCCCACTTATCCCACGGACCCCTCCAGACGTATTTGGCCGGCTGTTTTTCCCACACGGTAGTAGCCCCGGTGAGAGGCTTCCCGGACATCAGTGTGATGAGGTAGGCTATCTTGTAGCGCTTTGAGGGGTAGGAGGAGGGCTGAAGCTCGAAGATGAAGGCACACTGAGGTAGGAACGCCTGAAAGGTTCTTGGCTCTGTATTGAAGTGTTCTGGAGGAGGTAAGCGGGGCTCCAGAGAAGGTGGAGTGACCGATGAGACGGTGAAGCTAGCAGCTGAGTTGCTGAGGAGCTGTGGGTTTACCTCTGTGGTAGGCGGCCATCCCAGACAACCCGTGGAATTGTTCCAGCAAACTGTCCAACGCCCGGTCATAGTGTTCAGCCAACGTTTGGACCCCCTCCACAAGGCCACGAAGCAATTCCTTGTGCCTGCCGGTGGTGGATCTCTGGGTGGAGATGGCGTTGAGCAGCTGGCCCGGGGCTGCTGGGTCAGTCATGGCCAGTTCGTACTATCTGGAATCAAGGTAAGACCCAGACGCAGACACGTCAAATTAACAATGGTTTAATATTCCAACAGGGGCAGGAAAAAGACAGGTAAAGGCAGGGGTCAGTAAACCAGAGGTGGGGCAGTGGTACCAGACGGCAGGCAGTCTCAGGGTCAGGGTGGGCAGAGGTCAACAATCCAGAGGTGGGGCAAAGGTACAGGTCGGCAGGCAGGCTCAGCGTCAGGGTCAGGTGCAGGCAGAGTGGTGAGGCAGGCGGGCTCAGAGTCAGGACAGGCAAGGGTCAAAACCAGGAGGGAAAGATAAAGAGAGACTGGGAAAAGCAGGAGCTGAGAACAAAACCGCTGGTTGACTTCACAAAGAAGATGAACTGGCAACGGACAAAAAGAGAACACAGGTATAATAAATACACAGGGGGTAATGGGGAAGATGAGCGACACCTGGCGGGGGGTAAAGACAAGGACAGGTGAAACAGATCAGAGTGTGACAGACTATGGACCCAAAGCATAAAGAGAAGATGAGATTGATTCATGCGCAAAGGCTTGCCTATAAGGGTACAATACCTTGTTCAATACAATCAACAAATGTTTTTATATCTTGTATAGGCGTACAGAGGCCCATTATCAGCAACCATCACTCCTGTGTTCCAATGGCATGTTGTGTTAGCTAATCCAAGTTTATAATTTTAAAAGGATAATTGATCATTAGAAAACCCTTTTGTAATTCTGTTAGCACAGCTGAAAACTGCTGTCCTGATTAAAGAAGCAATAAAACTGTCCATCTTTAGACTAGTTGAGTATCTGAAGCATTTGTGGGTTTGATTACAGGCTCAAAATGGCCAGAAACAAATAACTTTCTTCTGTAAATCGTCAGTCTATTCTTGTTCTGAGAAAATGGGGCTATTTCATAACAAAAATTGGTACACCTCTGTGTACTACTCCCTTCACAGAACAGTGCAAACTGGCTGTAACCAGAAGAGAAAGAGGAGTGGGAGGCCCCGGTCCACAACTGAGCAAGAGAACAAGTACAATTATATAATTGCAGCCAAAGGTGCTTCAACAAAGTTCTGAGTAAATGTAATATTTTTACATTTTAAATACATTTGCAAAAAAATCTAAAACCTGTTTTTGCTTTGTCATTATTGGGTATTGTGTGGGAAAAAAAACAATTTAATACATTTTAGAATAAGGTGTAAGGTAACAAAATGTGGAAAAATTAAAGGGGCCCCAAAAAAATCCAAAGGCACTGTATAGGTCGAAGAAGCTGGCCTTTGTGTGGAATAGGTGAAGGTTGAATATAAACTGAACAAAACTATAAAGTTTTGGTCCCATGTATCAAGAGCTGAAATAAAACATCCCAGAAATGTTCTATGCGTATTAAAACCTTATCTCGCTCAAATGTTCTGCACAGATTGGTTACATCCCTGTTAGTGAGAATTTCTCCTTTACCAAGATAATTCATTCACTTGACAGGTGTGGCATATCAAGAAGCTGATTAAAGAGTCGCACCTGTTGTTTTAGCTAGTTCTCCCAATCAACACCTGTGATTACTGTATGCCTCGCTGTATTTCTCTCTCAAATGTTAATATGCCTTGTATACTGTTGTTCAGGTTAGTTATCATTGTTTTAGTTTACAATGGAGCCCCTAGTTCCACTCTTCATACCTCTGATACCTCCTTTGTCCCACCTCCCACACATGCGGTGACCTCACCCATTACAAGCAGCATGTCCAGAGATACAACCTCTCTTATTATCACCCAGTGCCTGGGCTTACCTCCGCTGTACCCGCACCCTACCATACCCCTGTCTGCGCATTATGCCCTGAATATATTCAACCATGCCCAGAAATGTGCTCCTTTTACTCTTTGTCCCCAACGCTCTAGGCGACCAGTTTTGATAGCCTTTAGCCGCACCCTCATACTACTCCTCCTCTGTTCCGCGGGTGATGTGGAGGTAAACCCAGGCCCTGCATGTCCCCAGGCACCCTCATTTGTTGACTTCTGTGATCGAAAAAGCCTTGCTTTCATGCATTCAACATCAGAAGCCTCCTCCCTAAGTTTGTTTTACTCACTGCTTTAGCACACTCTGCCAACCCTGATGTCCTTGCCGTGTCTGAATCCTGGCTTAGGAAGGCCACCAAAAATTCTGAGATTTCCATACCCAACTATAACATTTTCCGTCAAGATAGAACTGCCAAAGGGGGAGGAGTTGCAGTCTACTGCAGAGATAGCCAGCAAAGTAATGTCATACTTTCCAGGTCCATACCCAAACAGTTCCATCTACTAATTTTAAAAATTACTCTCTCCAGAAATACGTTTCTCACTGTTGCCCAGCTGTGCCCTGGACACCATTTGTGAATTGATCGCCCCCCATCTAGCTTCAGAGTTTGTTCTGTTAGGTGACCTTAACTACAATATAATCCAGATCTGTACATCTGTAAACAAGGGCACCCTCATAGACGTTATCCTGACCAATTGGCCTTTCAATACACCTCTGATTTCTTCAACCAGGATCTCAGCGATCACTGCCTCATTGCCTCTATCCGCTACGGGTCCGCAGTCAAACAACCACCCCTCATCACTGTCAAACGCTCCCTAAAACACTTCTGCGAGCAGGCCTTTCTAATCGACCTGGCCCGGGTATCCTGGAATGATTCTGACCTCATCCCGTCAGTTGAGGATGCCTGGTCATTCTTTAAAAGTAACTTCCTCACCACCTTAGATAAGCATGCTCCATTCAAAAAATGCAGAACTAAGAACAGATATAGCCCTTAGTTCACTCCAGACCTGACTGCTCTCAACCAGCACAAAAACATCCTGTGGTGGACTGCAATAGCATCGAATAGTCCCCGCGATATGCAACTGTTCAGGGAAGTCAGAAACCAATACACGCAGTCAGTCAGGAAAGCAAAGGCCAGCTTCTTCAAGCAGAAATTTGCATCCTGTAGCTCTAACTCCAAAAAGTTTTGGGACACTGTAAAGTCCATGGAGGACAAGAAAACCTCCTCTGAGCTGCCCACTGCACTGAGGCTAGGTAAAACGGTCACCACCGATAAATCCATGATTATCGAAAACTTTAACAAGCATTTCTCAACGGCTGGCCATGCCTTCCTCCTGGCTACTCCAACCGCGGCCAACAGCTCCGCCCGCCCCCCCCGCAGCTACTCGCCCAAGTCTCCACAGCTATTCCTTTACCCAAATGCAGATAGCAGATGTTCTGAAAGACCTGCAAAACCTGGACCCGTACAAATCAGCTGGGCTTGACAATCTAGACCCTCTATTTCTGAAACTATCCACCGCCATTGTCGCAACCCCTGTTACCAGCCTGTTCATCCTCTCTTTCATATCGTCTGAGATCCCCAAGGATTGGAAAGCTGCCGCAGTCATCCCCCTCTTCAAAGGGGGAGACACCCTGGACCCAAACTGATACAGACCTATATCCATCCTGCCCTGCCTATCTAAGGTCTTCGAAAGCCAAGTCAACAAACAGATCACTGACCATCTCAAATCCCACCGTACCTTCTCCGCTGTGCAATCTGGTTTCCGAGCTGGTCACAGGTTCACCTCAGCCACGCTCAAGGTACTAAACAATATCATAACCGCCATCGATAAAAGACAGTACTGTGCAGCCATCTTCATCGACCTGGCCAAGGCTTTCGACTCTGTCAATCACCATATTCTTATCGGCAGACTCAGTAGCCTCGGTTTTTCTAATGACTGCCTTGCTTGGTTCACCAACTACTTTGCAGACAGAGTTCAGTGTGTCAAATCGGAGGGCATGTTGTCCGGTCCTCTGGCAGTCTCTATGGGGGTGCCACAGGGTTCAATTCTCGGGCTGACTCTTTTCTCTGTATATATCAATGATGTTGCTCTTGCTGCGGGCGATTCCCTAATGCACCTCTACGCAGATGACACCATTCTGTATACTTCTGGCCCTTCCTTGGACACTTCGCTATCTAACCTCCAAACGAGCCTCAATGCCATACAACACTCCTTCCGTGGCCTCCAACTGCTCTTAAACGCTAGTAAAACCAAATACATGCTTTTCAACCGTTCGCTGCCTGCACCCGCACGCCCGACTAGCATCACCACCCTGGATGGTTCCGACCTTGAATATGTGGACATCTATAAGTACCTAGGTGTCTGGCTAGACTGTAAACTCTCCTTCCAGACTCATATCAAACATCTTCAATCTAAAATAAAATCTAGAGTCGGCTTTCTATTCCACAACAAAGCCTCCTTCACTCACGCCGCCAAACTTACCCTAGTAAAACTGACTATCCTACCGATCCTCGACTTCGGCGATGTCATCTACAAAATGGCTTCTAATACTCTACTCAGCAAACTGGATGCAGTTTATCACAGTGCCATCCGTTTTGTTACTAAAGCACCTTATACCACCCACCACTGCGACCTGTATGCTCTAGTCGGCTGGCCCTTGCTATATTTTTGTCGCCAGACCCGCTGGCTCCAGGTCATCTTCAAGTCTATGCTAGGTAAAGCTCTGCCTTATCTCAGTTCACTGGTCACGATGCAGGTGTATCTCACTGATCATCCCTAAATCCAACACCTCATGTGGCCGCCTTTCCTTCCAGTTCTCTGCTGACTGTGACTGGAACGAATTGCAAAAATCGCTGAAGTTGGAGACTTTTATCTCCCTCACCAACTTCAAACATCTGCTATCTGAGCAGCTAACCGATCACTGCAGCTGTACATAGTTCATCGGTAAATAGCCCACCCAATTTACCTACCTCATCCCCATACTGTTTATATTTATTTACTTTTCTGCTCTTTTTCACACCAGTATCTCTACCTGCACATAACCATCTGATCATTTATCACTCCAGTGTTAATCTGCAAAATTGTAATTGTCCGCCTACCTCCTCATACCTTTTGCACACAATGTATATAGACTCTTTTTTTCTTTCTACTGTGTTATTGACTTGTTCATTGTTTACTCCATGTGTAACTCTGTGTTGTTGTCTGTTCACACTGCTATGCTTTATCTTGGCCAGGTCGTAGTTGTAAATGAGAACTTGTTTTCAACTAGCCTACCTGGTTAAATAAATAAAATAAAATAAAATAGGGTATCATGGAGGATGCTGCTGATGTGAGCCATGACCAGCCTTTCAAAGCACTTCATGGCTACCGAGTGCTGTGGGGTGGTAAACATTTAGGCAGGTTACCTTCGCTTCCTTGGGCACAGGTACTATGGTGGTCTGCTTGAAACATGTTGGTGTTACAAACTCCGTCAGAGAGAGTTTGAAAATGTCAGTGAAGACACCTGCCAGTTGGTCTGCACATGAATTGAGTACACGTACTGATAATCCATCTGGCCCACAGCTTTCTACCAGCTTTCTACCGAGAGTGTTATCACACCGTCATCCAGAACAACTGGTGCTCTCATGCAAGCTTCAGTTTTGCTTGCCTCAAAGCGAGCATAAAAGGCATTTAGCTCGTCTGGTAGACTCGCATCACTGGACAGCTCGTTTCTGGGTTTCCTTTTGTAGTCCGTAATAGTTTAAGCCCTGCCACATCCCACGAGCTTCAGAGCCAGTGTTGTAGGATTCAATCGTATTCCTGTATTGACGCTTTGCTTGTTTATTTTATCTGAGGGCATAGTGGGATTTTATATATGCGTCCGAATTAGTGTCCCGCTTTAGCCTTTAGCTCACTGCAGATGTTAGCTGTAATCCATTGCTTCTGGTTGAGATATGTACCGTTGAAGTCAGAAGTTTACATAAATCTTTGCCAAATACATTTGAACTCAGTTTTTCACAATTCCTGACATTTAATCAGAGTAAGAAATCCCTACAGCGGTCTACAGCTTATAATAAGGTATTCTACCTCAGGCGAGCAATACCTCGAGACACCGCGGAGCAGCTGTTATTGACAAAAAGACACACACCCACACCCCTCGTTTTACCAGGCATAGCCTCTCTGTTCTGCCGGTGCATTGAAAATCCACCAAGCTCTATATTATCCATGTCGTCGTTCAGCCACGACTTAGTGAAACATAAGATATTACAGTTATTTTTGTCCTGTTGGTAGGGTAATTGTAATCATAGGTCATCAATTTTATTGTCCAATGATTGCATGTTAGCAAGTAGATTTGATGGCAGTGAGTTTACTCGCTCGCCTACAGATTCGCAAAAGACAGCCCGATCTGCGTCCTCTTTTCCTCTGTTTTTTCTTCTCGCAAATGACAGGGATCTGGGCCTGATCGCGGGAGAGCAGTATATCTTTCTTGTCAGACTTGTTAAAGGAAAAAGCTTCTTCCAGTTTGTGGTGAGTAATCCCTGTTCTGATGTCCAGATGTTATTTTCGGTCATAAGATACAGTAGCAGCAACATTATGTACAAAATAAGTTACAAACAATGCAAAAAATAAGAACAAAATAGCACAGTTGGTTACAGGCATGTAAAACATCAGCCATCCTCTTCAGCGCCATCTTACGTTCAAGGTAGAATCCTATTCGGTTCTAGCTAGAACTCTTTTAGGTTCCGTGAAGAACCCTTTGTGGAAAGGGTTCAACCTGGAACCAAAAAAGATTCTTCAAATGTTTATCCAATGGGGACAGCCAAATACATCCCTTTAAAGTTCTAGATGGTACCTATAATTCTGATTTAGCATAAAACCTGGTTGAGGAAATGCTGTCATGGAAGTTGTATCACTAAGCAACAGGGTTTCAAATTGCGTTTGAAGAGCTCTTGAGTTTCAAAAAGATATATTTTACTGTATTGTGGTAAACATGATAGAATCAATACAGTAAAAGATGCAGACAGAGTTCTGTTGATGCAGTTTTAACAGAGCAAAATAGTAAAGTGTAGTCGACAATAGTCTATGACCTGTCCTAGTTTTGGGGTATGGGACAACATACAGGTCTGAGCAGAGCTGATAAAGCTCCTAAAAATCCGCTTGTCACAAATGTGATTTTGGGAGATCTAGGAACCCGTCTGGTCTCAAAATATATCTGTCTGGAATATAAATAAATAATGTAGCCTAGCTAGGTACAGTATGAAACAGTCTGAGAGAGAGAGAGATCCACAATTAATTAGAAAACAAACCCTATTTTGTCAGCTCTTATGTCTTCTATCCTCCCCATATTTAGAAATGTATTCACATCCCAAATAAATGTAGTAATTTGAAAAACAGATGTTTTATTTTGAGGTGGTGTCCAATTCAACCGCACAGCTGTGTGGCACTACATGTTTCCAAAACAAAAGATGGGTTGTTTCCTTCATTTGCTGGATGATGTTCTAATGTTTCTAGCCCTGGTCCCTGGGTGGATATCCATAACAACTGTGCATTTGAGTACATTTATGGGGTGAATATCTATTGTTGTGTGTCAGGTTGGGTACTATGTCAGAAAAAATAACTAATAAAGGGTGTTTTGTATTACAACTATGCTTTCTGGTGAACCTTTCCAGAGGTCTTTGATAAAAAATAAATAGATTTGTAACGAGGAACAAGCTCTATGAAATCAAATAGGTGATTGTAGACAATCTCTGGTTGATTGGTTCATGAGAGATAAACTTGGCAACATTAGATACCCCAATGGGCCGTGGATGGGGAAGCTTAATCTCATTCAACCACTATGATCTATCAGAAGTGACTCTTTTTGCCAGTGGCATAATTTCAGAACACTCCTTTTGGTTCCAAGGGCAAGGAGAGTGCCCATTGAGGCTAGTGTATTGATTGCTTCAGGATTTGATTAAACTCTCGGCTCTACTCCAAATGTAAGACAATCGCTTTGAGATAACCTCAGGTCAGGATTAATGCTGTTTAGCGATACTGCTAGTGCACTTCTCATACAGTATGTAACACTTAGCATAAGAATTCCAATTTATCTATGAGGTTTTACTTTTCAAGATGTATCATCTAAACAATGTGACAAACATTATTACATCAACTCATTGTAGGTTCAATAATTGAGAGAAAATGGACATTAACTCAAACCAACATAGGAGGGTCATTCCACCATTCCGCTGCCTTTTGCGAAGTACAACTTAGTTTCACCTAATTTGAACATTCTGTCATAAAGAGCACATGTTCAACTTCATGAAAAAAATGCATAAGCATGGTAGCAATTGAAAGAGATCAGTTTGGAGACTATGGGAAAATTAGTAGACCAAAATTCATGACATAACAGTTCACCTGACACAAGACTGAATCCAAACAATAAACTGTTGATTTTATGTGCATTTCACATTACTGTACTTTTCACATTTTCTGACAATGAAATCTGAAAATACTCTGAATATATTCAGTAACATGATAAGAACATTCGTGGAAAATGTGGGGTAGGTGCAACATAAAACAAACAAATGACAAGGGTTTGAGTGAGATGACCAACTTGTGGACACACCAGGTGGCCATACACAAAGTTGCCACACACCTCTCCAGAGTGTCAACAGTTCCTAAGTTATTTTAATGCACTTTTATTGACTCTAAGAAGAGTCTTCAACTATAAGGTGTTTTTTTTTAGCTCTTCTCGCTGTGCTGTTGAGGAACTAGAGCAAGCACACTTCTAGTAGTTTTGTTTGGAACATAACACTGCATCCCTGCCATCACACAATTATTGGGGTTGTTTTCGCAATCCAAAAATAGCCCATTATATATCGCAATCTGGCACAGGTGGAATTTGTTTATTGCAATCTATGCATGGCAACAATTTCATAGCACCATGTGTTCAAAGAGTGAAGGTAAAACCCTGCCTGTCCAGGGACACTTGTAACCCATGGTCATACATGGGTCACTTGTTCCCGCAGGCTGACTCCTCAAATGAGGCCTAAGTAGGGCATCAGTACAGCCATCCAAAGCAAAAGTCTTCATTAAGGCTCATTAGCAGGCTTCCTATTCAAATGTATTCAGTGCAGATTACAAAACGCGGCTCTGGGGTGGAGAAGAGCAGTCCAGTAAATCACTAATTGATGTTTCACTATTCCATTACTGCTTATTTCTCAGATTGGTCCAGACTAACTACTGTACTAGCCAGACAGACATTACCATTGCCAGAAACATCTCCCTAATAATAATATGAAATATTCATTCTGATCTACGAGCCTGCCTACGCTACAGTGGCCGAAATCATGCAGGCTGCAGGCTCTTCAGGAGAGTGTGTCCTATCTCTAACCTTTCCCTAAGTGGAAAACTCAAATATCTAAATAATTACTGTATTTCGGAAAATGTATTCTACCGTAAGTCTAAAATGATATAGGGAGAGAAATAGAGATTCTAGGGAAGGGGATAGAAGCAGTGGAGTTGAACAACAGCTACCAGTGGATTAGGGGGTCAGGAATTGTCTAGGAGCAGGGGGTCTGAAGATAATACTCCACCCTCCTGTATCGAAGGCAATTTCCTTGACAGGGTGAGTCCTCTAAAGCAGTGGGTCTGTGTCTCTTGGATTCGTGTCATATTCAGAAAACTATATCAGAAGGCCTGCTGAGGGAGGCTGGTAAGAACTCTTTGATGGCACTACTGTGTTTGCTTTCACTTTGGGTGCATCCAAAACGCAAACCTATTCCCTGTATAGTGCACTACTTTTGACCAAGAGCTTTGTTTAAAATTTGTGTACTATAAAAGGAATAGGGTGCTATTTGGGATGCAATACGCACTCTCCTATACACTATTCTGTCTTGTTCTGTTTAATTCTCTTTCATCGAATCACTTCAACATGTCTAATCTGTGTGCATTGGTCTGTTTTTATTTTTAATTGACTTGATTGTTATTAATTTGAACTTCTCTTTCCTGTTATTGCAAAACGCTGATTTCAATTTATTTTTCATTTTATGCTGGAAGATTGAGTGAAATGATAACACCTGAATACGTCTGTTCATATACAGTACCAGTCAAAGGTTTGGAGACACCTACTCATTCCAGGGTTTATTCTTTATTTTTACTATTTTCTACATTGTAGAATAATAGTGAAGACATCAAAACTATAAAATAACACATGTGGATTCATGTAGTAAGCAAAAAGGTATTAAACAAATCAAAATATATGTTTATTTGAGATTCTATAAAGTTGCCACCCTTTGCCTTGATGACAGCTTTGCACGCTCTTGGCTTTCTCAAACAGCTTTACTCCCTGTTCAACCACGGCTGCGTGGCCAAGCACGACTCCAACACCATCATTAAGTTTTTGGACGACACAACGGTGGTAGGCCTGATCACTGACAATGATGAGACAGCCTATAAGGAGAACTTCAGAGACCTGGCAGTGTGGTGCCAGTACAACATCCTCTCCATCAACGTGAGCAAGGCAAAAGAGATGATCGTGAACAACAGGAAAAGGCGGGCCGAACATGTGTCCACATCACCAACTAACTATCATGGTCCAAACACACCAAGAAAGTTGTGAACAGGGCACGACAAAGCATTTTACCCCTCATGAGAATTAAAATATTTAGAATGGGGTCCCCAGATCCTAACAAAGCTCTACAACTGCACCATCGAGAGCATCCGGACTATTTGTATCACCTCCTGGCATGGCATCTGCTCGGCATCCAACCGTAAGGTGCAACAGATGGCAGTGTGTACAGCCCAGTACATCACTGTGGCCAAGGTTCCTGCCATCCGGGACCTATATACTACGCGGTGTCAGAGGAAGGCCCAAAAAATTGTCCAAGACTCCAGTCACCCAAGTCATAGACTGTTCTCTCTGCTACCGCACGGCAAGCAGTACCAGAGAGCCAAGTCTAGGTCCAAAAGACTCTTTAACAGCTTCTACCCCAAAGCCATAAGACTGCTGAACAATTAATCAAATGACCACCCGGACTATATACATTGACCCCCCCACACCCTTTGTTTTTACACTGCTGCTACTCGCTGTTTATTATCTATGGATTGTGACTTTACCCCTACCTACAGTGGTTCTTCCTGTAAAAGTTGTGTCATACTGCAGCACACCTTGCGGCCTGCAGCAGAATTGTATGGCACATTATTTAATTGTCAGCCATTGTTGTCTTTAATGCTAGTTAGTGCTAGTTTGAACACCAGAGGGCATCTTTGAGAAGCATTTGATAGTCTTCAATATTTGCTGTACTAGAGAATTAAAACACAAGATCATAGTATATGGGATTGATTTTAAGAAATGCTGCTTAATTAATTTGAATAATATTATGGTGTTTTATTCCAAGAAAAATTAAAAACAAAACCTTCAGTGTTTCCGTTTCTGGAAAATATGGCGCTGTGCGTGACGACAGGCTACATTACTAAGAATCACTTCAACATGTCTAATCTGTGTGCATTGGTCTGTTTTTAATTTTAATTAACTTGATTGTTATTAATTTTGACAATTACTTACCTGTTATTGCAAAATGCTGATCTCAATTTATTTTAAATTTCATGCTGGAAGACTGAGTGAAATGATAACACCTGAATACGCCTGTTCATATGCAGTACCAGTCAAAGGTTCAGAATTAATTAGAAAAATATAATGTTTCTATTCTAAGAAAAATTTAAAATAAAACCTTCAGGGTTTCCATTTCCCGGAAAAAATTGCGCTGTACGTGACGGTAGGGAGTAGGCTACATCACTAAGAGCATAACATTTCCACACCCTAATTGTAGGCTAACCAGTACCCAAAAGGAGATTCCGTGAAAATAATCAAAATCAGTCCCCATGCTTGTCTCAGAGCAGTGTGAAACGGTGCTGAAATAGTTGACCACACACGGGTAGGCTATTGCTTCAAATCCTATTGCTTCTAACTTCAATATGCTTTTGAAATAAATAAGACCTACACCACTTTTAACAGAACATTACTCAACACTAGTGAGACTAATGTCGCCTACGGTAGGCCTACAATATTTATAAAAAAATGTTTTCAATTCATTTTATTTATTTCACCTTTATTTAAACAGTTAGGCAAGTTGAGAACAAGTTCTCCTTTACAATGGTGTCCTGGCCAAGCTAAAGCAAAGCAGTTCGACACATACAACAACAGAGAGTTACACATGGAGTAAAACAAACATACAGTCAAGAATACAGTAGAAATATAAGTCTATATACAATGTGAGCAAATGAGGTGAGATAATGGAGGTAAAGGCAAAAGAAAGGCCATGGTCGCAAAGTAAATACAATATAGCAAGTAAAACACTAGAATGGTAGATTTGCAGTGGGAGAATGTGCAAAGTAGAGATAGAAATAATGGGGTGCAAAGGCTCAAAATAAATAAATACAGTAGTATTCTCACCTATTTGAGAATTCTGTTCATTGACGACAGCTCAACTAGTCAACATAGTGCCCTCCAAGCTCAGGACCCTGGGACTAAACTCCTCCCTCTGCAACTGGATCTTGGACTTGTTAACGGCCTGCCCACAGGTGTTGAAGTTAGGCAATGACAGACCCAGAACGCTGACCGTCAACACAGGGGCCTCTCAGGGGTGAGTGCTTACTTCTCTGCTCTATTCCCATTTCACCCATGACTGCGTGGTAGCCCACAACTCCAAAACCATCATCAAGTTTACAGAAGACACAACAGTGGTAGGCCTGATCAGCAATGACGATGAGACCACCTATAGAGAGGAGGTCAGGAGGGATGTAGTGGAGTGGGTCGAGAGATTCAAGTACCTTGGGGCTCACATCACTAAGGAATTAACATGATCCACACACAACAGCGCAGTCATGAAGAAGGCACGACAACGCCTCTTCCCACTCAGGAGGCTGAAACATTTACATTTCGCACCATTACATTTAGCAACCAAATTAGCCAAATCATTAGCTAGCAAGTCTCACTGCTGCTCAGAACCCCCAGCATAAAGCAGGACAACACTGACTTAGAATACAGGACCCTGGGTTATGACCGGGAGCATGAGGGTTACTCTCTCATTCACATGTACACCAGGTTTAGTGCAAAGTGTTGAACAGAAGTATTGGATATATACACAGCTCCGGAATAAAATAAAATAAATGCTTCAGGAATAAGTTTCCCAAGCAGTGTGACAGAGGATTGTGTAGGTTTGGTGGATACAATTGTGTGTCAACTGTTGGGCTGCTCGGGATCGGAAGTGTCCGGTGCGAGAGAGGAAGGTTGAAGTGGCCAGAGTCAGAGTAGTGCAGAAGGTGTCGTATGCTGAGAGTAGTGGATATGTGCCAGCACAGAAGGATAGTGCAATGAGGGATTTATACTTCAGCAAGGTTGGCTTCTTAGCAGTCATAGTAGTGGTTATCAACTGTACCGCAGAAATTAAACATAAATCACAGAACATAAATCACAGAAAATAGATGTTGTGGTGGCAGCTGCAGAGAAGTATTTGGATATATGAGATTTGACATCAGATGAGTTGTAGGGTATGTTGAGGGATGGTGTCCCATCCTCCCAGGCCATTGGCATGGTGCAGGAGCAGATATTGTCAAAATAGTGGAATGGGGTAGTGGGTTTTTAGATAGTGTAGGTGGCAGCTGAGAAGTACAGTACCTGGGTTTACAATTTTTTAGTGCAAGAGTTAATTGGGAGGTGATTTGTTTTCTACCAACATAGTGTTATATAGGTGTATGGTTAATTGGTGGTGTGATTTGTTTTATATATTTTTACATTTATTTTTTAGAAACAGGAATAATGAAGGGAATTTAATGTATGTAGGCCGTGACTGTCCTCACAAATCAGTACAGTAGGTCGTGGTATGCACCTTTAAATTGAATGGGCCAACCCAATCTCAAATAAGAAAAAGTCTTGACGATCAGTCGCTGAGAGTTCTTCTCTGTGAGTAGTCAGATTACTGTGGGGAGCAGACTCAGGGCATATCAGTCTCCCTCCAGGTCCACCAGCAAAGCCAACAGTATCACTCTTTCTGCCATAGCTTCCTCTTAGACATAGAAACAATTGTATTACTCAAAAGTAATAGCTATTCTACCCTAGTAACCTCCCCTGAGGCAGCAGTAACTTTACTAGATGACTTCAATGTTATTATCCTGAAGGCAGGAGAATAAATACTATGCCATAGTACATTCCCCAAAGGCAGCCATATATGAAGCAACCCCCAAAAAGTATATTCTATTCTACACTGAAAAAATAAAGGTTCTTAAATCTTTCTTCCTCAGCTCTTAAGGTTATTGGAGAACTCTTGCCGAATAAAAAACCGTTGAGTTAAGTTTGGGGTTCTTGACATGGCATCAATGGTTCTTCAGAATTCTAAAATGAAATGTAAAATGAAATGGATGGAAACCTACAGATATGTCGCTTTCATAGCACACAGCAAATTGGCCAGTGTTAACTAGTGTTGATTTTTCTGTGAAAAATGTCTAGTGTTGATTCAAGAGTTAAATTAACACACAGTGGTGTAAAATAACCCCAGTGTTGATGTTAATAACTGGATGTGAACCAAAACCACACCCATCATGACCATGTTTCCCAGCATGCTCTATTGCAGGTAGATTTTTTGAATTATTTGTTTCAATATCTTTTTTTTGCATGTACATTGACTAATTAATATTACGTCATTCTGATTGCATGTTGACGGTGAATAAAAATGGAAAATGTTACATATACCTGCTAAGGCTGAATTCCAATAGGAATTACATATCACTTGGAAAGTCAGCATAATATGACTTGTAGGACTGATGTGGGCTGTAACCTATGAGTTTCAGGCCATTGCATTAGGGTAAAACTAGGCCTTCAAAAGCAGGCCTTATTAAATGTGCATTGTCTTGGAGAATGTTATATTAATTAGAACATATTAAGTCCCCAGGTCTGAAAATGTATGAATTTAACAAGTTTATTTATGTCACTAGCAAACACAGTCATTGGTGGTACTGGGAAAAATTGAAATAAGGCTTAAAACCCTACAGCATGGCTATTCAACTCCAGTGCTAAAGAGTCTAAACATTCCTGGTTTTGGATTTGTCTATGGTTCTTCAAAGAACCATCCCATTTATGGTTCTTCTGATACCCTAAAATGGTTCCGCTATGACATCGAGGAGGCAAAATTATAATTATACTCTTTGAGGAGTACATTGTACTTAAAGAGCTCGTGTAACCGATTTCATCTTATAAAAAGAAAGATTACATACATTCTTAGAAAAAAAAGTGCAATCGAGAACCTGACAGGTTTCTTCGGCTGTCCCCATTGAAAAACCTTTGTAGAAGCCTTTTTGGTATAAGGCGGAACTCATTTGATTCCAGGTATAATCCTTTTGAGGTCCATGTAGAACCCTTTCCACAGTGGGTTCTACCTGAAACCAAAAAGGGTTATACCTGGAAACAAAGGATTATCCAATGGGGACAGCCAAAGAACCCTTTGGAACCTTTTTTTTCTAAGAGTGTATGGTCTGGACAAACTCCTGTACCCTAATAGCTACATGTATATGCAGTTACTAAATTATATGACTATATATGTATTTCTCCCCTCTACTGTCTGGCAAAACTACATTTTCAACTTAAAAAGTTCTGGGGGCTCGTATGGCCTATTTACATTTCCAGCAGAAGAAACTTAGTAAGATCACCAAGTTGGAACAAGGGATACTGGATGAAATCAGAGTGTACGATACCAGCCGCGCCTGCCAAGGGTGGTGGATGTGGAGGGAGAATAAGATGCCCTGACTTTGCTCCCCCACAGCAGTCTGACTGCTCACATAGAAGTACTCTCAGAGCAACTAAATCCTCAAGACTAGCTGGTAATTACATTTGTCTGACTGCAACCGTGCATTCGGAAAATATTCAAACCCCTTGACCTTTTCATTTTGTTAGGTTACAGCCTTATTCTAAAATGGATGAAATTGTTTCCCCCCGTCATCAATCTGCTCACAATGACCAATAATCACAAAGCAAAAATTTGTTTTTAGACATTTTTTTAAATGTCTGTGCAGTACCAGTCAAAAGCTTGACTGTTACTGCACACCTATTCATTGAAGGGTTTTTCTTAATTTTGTATTATTTTCTACATTGTAGAATAATAGTGAAGACAAAACTATGAAATAACACATATGGAATGGAATCATGTAGTAACCAAAAAAGTGTTAAACAAATCAAAATATTAGAGATTTTAGATTCTTGAAATTAGCCACCCTTTGCCTTGATGACAGCTTTGCACACGCCTGGCATTCTCTCAACTGGTTTCACCTGGAATGCTTTTCCAAAAGTCTTGAAGGAGTTCCCACGTGTACTGAGCACTTGTTGGCTGCTTTTCCTTCACTCTGCGATCCACCTCATCACGAACCATCTCAATTGGGTTGAGGTTGAGGTTGGGTGATTGTGGAGGCCAGGTCTTATGATGCAGCACTCCCACTCTCCTTCAAGGTCAAATAGACCTTACACAGCCTGGAGGTGTGTTGGGTAGTCCCACTAAGTGCAAACCAGATGGGATGGCATATCGCTGCAGAATGCTGTGGGAGCCATGATGGTTAAATGCCGAGCTGTAGTCGATGAACAGCATTCTCACATAGGTTTTCCTCTTGTCCAGTTGGGTTAGGGCAGTGTACAGTGGGATTGCGATCCACCAATAATCACGCACAAAGCGTGCACAAAAACACACATACAGCTGAAGTCGGAAGTTTACATACACCTTAGCCAAATACATTTAAACTCAGGTTTTCACAATTCCTGACATTTAATCCTAGTAAAAAATCCCTCCAGGCTGTGTCAGTTAGGGTCACCACTTTATTTTCAGAATGTGAAATGTCAGAATAATAGTAGAGAGAATTATTTATTTTTAGCTTTTATTTATTTCATCATATTCCCAGTGGGTCAGAAGTTTACATACAGTCAATTAGTATTTGGTAGCATTGCCTTTAAATTGTTTAACTTGGGTCAAACGTTTCGGGTAGCCTTCCACAAGCTTGCCACAATAAGTTGGGTGAATTTTGGCCCATTTAACCTGACAGAGCTGGTGTAACTGAGTCAGGTTTGTAGGCCTCCTTGCTCGCACGTGCTTTTTCAGTTCTGCCCACACATTTTCTATGGAATTGAGGTCAGGGCTTTGTGATGGCCACTCCAATACCTTAAGTGTGCATTGAATTTTAAATAAATCACAGACCGAATCACCAGCAAAGCACCACCACACCTCCTCCTCCGTGCTTAAAGGTGGGAACCACACATGCGGAGATCATCCATTCACCTACTCTGCATCTCTCATCTCACCAAAAATGTCAAATTTGGGTTGCAATTTCTGAGACTGGTAACTCTAATGAACTTATCCTCTACAGCAGTTTCATCATAGTGTTTGATGGTTTTTGCGACTGCACTTGAAGAAACTTTCAAAATTCTGGACATTTTTGGGGGATTGACTGACCTTAATGTCTTAAAGTAATGATGGACTGTCTTTTCTCTTTGCTTATTTGAGCTTTTCTTGCCATAATATGGACTTGATCTTTCATCTTCTGTACATTACCCCCACCATGTCACAGCACAACGGATTGTCTCAAACACATTAAGAAGGAAAGAAATTCCACAAATTAACTTTTAATAAAGCACACCTGTTAATTATATACCTTCCAGGAGACTACCTCATGAAACTGGTGGAGAGAGTACATCACTGGGGCAAAGCTGCCTGCCATCCAGGACCTCTACACCAGGCGGTGTCAGAGGAAGGCCCTAAAAAATGGTCAAAGACCCCGGCCACCCCAGTCATAGACTGTTCTCTCTACTACAGCATGGCAAGCGGTACCGGAGTGCCAAGTCTAGAACAAAAAGGCTTCTCAAACAGTTTTTTTACCCCCAAGCCATAAGACTCCTGAACAGGAAATCAAATGGCTACCCGGACTATTTTCATTGTGTGCCCCCCAACCCCTCTTTTTACGCTGCTGCTACTCTCTGTTGATCATATATGTATACTCACTTTAACTATACATTCATGTACATACTACATCAATTGGGCCGACCAACCAGTGCTCCCGCACATTGGCTAACCGGTCGTTCTGCATTGTGTCCCGCCACCCACCACCCGCCTACCCCTCTTTTACGCTACTGCTACTCTCTTTTCATCATATATGCATAGTCACTTTAACCATATCTACATGTACATACAACCTCAATCAGCCTGACTAACTGGTGTCTGTATCTAGCCTCGCTACTGTATATGGCCTGTCTTTTTACTGTTGTTTTATTTCTTTACTTACCTATTGTTCACCGAACACCTTTTTTGCACTATTGGTTAGAGCCTGGAAATAAGCATTTCACTGTAAGGTGTTGTATTCGCACATGTGACAAATACACTTTGATTTGATTGGATTTGATTTGATCAAGGCAAAGGGTGACTATTTTGAACAATCTCAGATATAAAATATATTTTGATTTGTTAAACACTTTTTTGGTTACTACATGATTCCATACATGTTATTTCATAATTTTGATGTCTTCACTATTATTCTACAATATAGATAGTAGTAAAAATAAAGAAAAACACTTCAATGAGTAGGTGTGTCCAAACTTTTGACTGTATATATAAAAAATAGGAAATATTACATTTATATACTCAGTACTTTGTTGAAGCACCTTTGGCAGTGATTACAGCGTCGAGTCTTCTCTGGTATGACCCTACAAGCTTGGCACAAGTGATTTTGGGAGTTTCTCTCATTCTCTGCAAATCCTTTCAAGCACTGTCAGGTTAGATGAGAAGCTCTGCGGCATAGCTATTTTCAGGTCTCTCCAAAGATGTTCGATCGGGTTCAAGTCCGGTTTCTGGCTGGGCCACTCAAGGACATTCAGAGACTTGTCCCAAAGCCACTCCTGTGTTGTCTTGACTGTGTGCTTAGGGTCATTGTCCTGTTGGAAGTTGAACCTTCGCCCCAGTCTGAGGTCCTGAGCGCTCTGGAGCAGGTTGTCATCAAGGATCCCTTTGTATTTTCCTTCGTTCATCTTTTCCTCGATCCTGACTCGTCTCCTAGTCCCTGTCATTGAAAAACATCCCCGCAGCATGTTGTTGCCACCACCTTGCTTTACCGTAGGGATAGTGCCAGATTTCCTCCAGACGTGATGCTTGGCATTCAGGCTAAAGAGTTCTAACTTAGTTTCATCAGACAAGAGAATCACGTTTCTCATGGTCTGAGAGTACTTTAGGTGCCTTATGACAAACTCCAAGTGGGCTGTCATGTGTCTCTTACTGATGAGTTTCGTCCGTCTGGCCACTCTACAATAAAGGCTTGATTGGTGGAGTGCTCCAGAGATGGTTGTCCTTCTGAAAGGTTCTCCCATCTCTGAAGCTCTGTCAGGTTCTTGGTCAACTCCTTGTGTTCTGATTATGTGACTTTTCTGAGAACTGTGCCTGTTTTATCATTGCATTTCTATCAGTTCTGAACTACATTCCCACTACTGAATAGGCAGACAAAATACCACACAGAGTTTTATTGCAAGTATCCAACAATCATGGGGCAGATTATTGAAGGCTTGTTCTAAAGCTCTGTGTGAGATTGAATCTGCCTGCTTTGTATTTCTCATTGCATTGAATCAACCCAGTCAGCCACACTCTAATCACAAACAAGATTCTCAATTGGTTTACCACAGATTCTCAATTGTATTGAGGTCTGGGCTTTGACTAGGCCATTCCAAGACATTTAAATGTTTCCCCTTAGACCACTCAAGTGTTGCTTTTGTCCTCCTGGAAGGTGAACCTCCGCCCCAGTCTCAAATTTCTGGAAACTGAAACAGGTTTCCCTCAATAATTTCCCTGTATTTAGCACCACCCATCATTCCTTCAATTCTGACCAGTATCCCAGTCCCTGCCAATGAAAAACATCCCCACAGCATGATGCTGCTGCCACTATGCTTCACAGTGGGGGTGGTGTTCTCAGGGTAATGAAAGGTGTTGGGTTTGTGCCGGACTTAGCATTTTCCTTGATGGACAAAAAGCTAAATTTTAGTCTCATCTGACCAGAGTACCTTCTTCCATGTGTTTGGGGAGTCTCCCACATGCATTTTGGTGAACACCAAACGTGTTTGCTTGTTTCTTTTTCACACCCTTTGCTGACAGTTGTACACAATTGAGTACACAGCTATGCAATCTCCATAAACATGCATGGGCAGTAGAATGGCCTGTACTAAAGAGTTCAGTTACTTTCAATGTGGCACATTGATGCAACCTTTCCAACAAGGCAGTTCGTCAAGTTTCTGCCCTGCTATAGCTGCCCCGGTCAACTGTAAGTGTTGTTATTCTGAAGTGTAATAGACTAGGAGCAACAATGGCTCAGCCATGAAGTGATAGGCCAGACAAGCTCACAGAATGGGACCATCATAGAAATTGTCTGTCCTCAGTTGCAACACTCACTACCGAGGCCCTAACTGCCTCTAGAAGTAACATCAGCATGATAACTGTTGGTCGGGAGCTTTATGAAATGGACGCAGAAAAGCCTAAGATCACCATGCGCAATGCTAAGCGCCAGCTGGAGTGGTGTAAAGTTCGCTGCCCTTGGACTCTGGAGCAGTGGAAACGCGTTCTCTGGAGTGATGAATCACGCTTCACCATCTGGCAGTCGGACTGACGAATCTGGGTTTGGGGGATGCCAGGAGAATGCTACCTGCCCCAATGCATAGTGACAATTGTAAAGTTTGGTGGAGGAGGAATAATGGTCTGGGGCTGTTTTTCATGGTTTGGGCTAGCCCCCTTTGTTCCAAGGAAGGGAAATCTTAACGCTACAGCATACAATGACATTCTAGATGATTCTATGCTTCCAACTTTGTGGCAACAGTTTGAGGAAGGCCCTTTCCTGTTCAGCATGACAATAACCCCATGCACAAAGCTAGGTACATACAAAAATGGTTTGTTGAGATCAGTGTGGAAGAACTTGACTGGCCTCCACAGAGCCCTAACCTCAACCCCGTCGAAAACATTTGGAATGAATTGAAATGCCTACTACGAGCCAGGCCTAATCGGTCAACATCAGTGTCTGACCTCTCTAATGCTCTTGTGGATGAATAGAAGCAAGTCCCGCAGCAATGTTGCAACATCTAGTAGAAAGCCTTCCCAGAAGAGGTGAGGCTGTTATAGCAGCATTGGGGGACCATCTCTTATGCCCGGGATTTTGGAATAAGATGTTCGGCTATGTAGTGTATTTATATATGTACTTTATATAATATATATTTACTAATTTAATTATTATTATTGTAATTATTATTTATTTAATTTTTAAGTATGAATAATTCATAGCTGCCATCTCCCAGTTGTAGTTTGTGTAGCCTAAGCATGAGTTGTTTCTGGGAATCTGCAGCCAAGGATTTACCCACTTGCAGTAAACACTTAGAACCCTGACCAAATAACACCATAACTGACATAGAACTACCATGGAAAGTTATTTTGTCTGATAAATAAAAATACACAA